>NC_056418.1:2727261-3977261 GCF_905147365.1 Aricia agestis
GCCACGCAAATGCATAAAAACATTCAAACCGGTCCAGCCGTTTAAGAGGAGTTCAGTGACAAAATCACGTACGGTAGAAATCTAATCACAAAATTGCATGCAAACGAAATTTTATGTAAAGTTTTGGGCCTCAAAGTGTCGTTGGGACTTTGGTATGCTATTTTTATAAAAACTAATTTCTTCTGACCTCAAACTTTTCTTTTCCCTGCGCCAATTCTTGTTCCAACTTCTTACGTTTGTCCTCCAAAAGATTTTCCTGTTCTTCCCTCCATTTTGCTGGAATTCAAGAATAAAATATTTTTAATGGAAAAATCTATTATCTATCTGCTAGTTAAATTGCATCATGCGAGAGTGAGACACACTCTCACCGGCATGTCTGTAATGTCACCTATCTCGCTCAACATATACACTCACATATCTCCTCTCTCCCACGCCGCTCCCGTTTGGCCAGCTCGGCCACTACTCCTTCGCGGTTGTCACACGTATCTTGAAATCTACCTAGCATCTCTGTGATATCATCTATATCGCTCTGACATATACACGCATCTATCTCTTTTCTCGCTTGGCCACTACCCGCAGTGCTGCCACGCATCTCGCGAAAGCAAAACGATAGCAAAAATTGCACAAAAATCGCAATTTCGTATTACGTATCAGAAAAAACAATACGATAGAAATCGAGCGACAGTACTCCCTCTGCCAAACAATCAAGGAACTATAATTGCATTACAATCGCTAAATCTCCATACTGCGCATTTACCGTTCGTTGTTACTCGCATCTTGCTGTTTACTAGCAACTCAGTAATACCATCTATCTCGCTCTAGCATATACACTCACCTATCTCCTCTCTCGCTCGCCGCTCGCGCTCGGCCAGCTCGGCCGCTACTCGTTCATTTTCGGCGCGCATCTCGCTAATAAGGCGCGTTCTCTGCTCGCTGTATGACGACTCCAACTCGAGAATTTGCTTCTCCATTCTGTAAAAGTAAAAAACTGAATCAAAGATGAGCATAACAGACAACAAGTTAGAATATATGCTTGTATACAAAGTATAGAGAGACGTAAGCCCACTGACCTCTATTATACAAGTACGCTGGACTTATATACCCTTTGAAATGACAGCTATTTTTTGTGCCTATTTGAAGCGGAATCAGCGACCCCAATGCTGGGGAAGAGAAATAAATCTAACGTAAAAATGACGTTTTAAAGTCGCCATATTGGCGCTGATAGCAGAGTGAGAGTACCTGGAACTAATACTAGTGAATAGCGATGACAACCAAATATAACGATTAAGCGGCCATTTACATTTTACGTCATATTTAGTTCTCTTCCCCCGCATTGGGGGCGCTGATTCCGCTTCAAATAGGCACAAAAAGCAGGTGGGTATCATAAGTTCAGCGTACTTGTATAATGGAGGTCAGTGCGTAGGCCACACACAACATTAAGATCGCTCGGTAAAAATGGAAGGAGATCCTTCTCCTCTTCACTGCCCTCGAGGTGTAGGTGGAGTGGATTCAATCACTCTGATCAGTTAACAGACTAGTCGTTATTGGCTGGTCTCCAGACATCTCCTTATACATGTGTCTATGGTACAATGCCACGGATAGACATAACTACACACAAGACAGAAAGACATCATGTCAATTTATAACACACTTTTTTCATCGGAAACAAAAAATTATACACCCAAAATTCACTCGTTAACTATCTCACCTGGAGCTAGCCAGCTGTCTCTCTCTAACTAGTGCTGTCTCTTTCTCGTCCTCCAGTGTTCGGCGCAACTCCTCCAACTCCTGCGCGTGTTTGGCGCACAGGCGGCCATTTTGTTCCGCGTGCGCCATCTTGAGATCCGCCACTTCCTTTTGTTGACGCTCCGCCATCTCACGGAGTTCGCCTTCTAGGCCTTTTATTGTTAATTCCTGTAAAACAATAATTTGTATAATGCTCATTGAGCGGAAAAATAGCTCACAACATTCTTTTTTTTATGAAATAAGGGGGCAAACGAGCAAACGGGGCACCTGATGGAAAGCAACTTCCGTCGCCCATGGATACTCGCAGCATCAGAAGAGCTGCAGGAGCGTTGCCGGCCTTTTAAGAGGGAATAGGTAAGGGGAGGGAAGGAAAGGGAATAGGGGAGGGTAGGGAAGGGAATAGGGTAGGGGATTAAGCCTCCGGTAAACTCACTCACTCGGCGAAACACAGCGCAAGCGCTGTTTCACGCCAGTTTTCTGTGAGAACGTGGTATTTCTCCGGTCGAGCCGGCCCATTTGTGCCGAAGCATGGCTCTCCCACTTTCTTTCGCTATTTGACATCTCTGCGATTGCCACAACGCGTCGTGCGCGCTTCAACCATAAATCAAAGAGTATAAAGCTGCGCGTGCTCTGGATCGGAATCGGAGCGTACGGAGTGTACGGATTTGTTGCTTTGTATTAATTTGTATGGTACTGCGTGCACTGGATCGGCATTTCTGCGCCTGAGACCGGAATTTATGCCGATGACGTCATCCGCAGCCGCGTCTATGGGTCAATTTATATATTTAGTGCAGAGTCAAAGCGCATCGAAACAAAGTATCAAAACTGAACATAGCAAATCCAACCTTAACTCCAAAGTGTTAACGCACACATTTCATGTATACATTAATAACTAAATTGCCGATGCGGAATCCGAATGCAGTGGTCGCACCCCATCGGCATTTCATAAATGACGACGCTCCGTACGCTCCGATTCCGATGCAGTGGACGCGCAGCTCTATTCGTATGTATAGGCTTGTCACTCAAAAATCTGTCATTTTTCCTAGTGTGTGTGTTGTAGTGTGTGTAATGTTTTATTTGTTAAGAAAAATGTATGATAAAAGCATCATTTTAAAATATTGTTAGCTCGATGCACTCCTTCACCATACAAACTATAACTATGCAAAATTTCATTCACCTACGCTTCCCCATTTTTCGTCAAAGGGGATACAAAGTTTTCGGCTCACGTATTAATATATAGATTATTCCATGTTGGATTATAAATTGACAAGAGTTAAAAATGGTAACGAAAAAATAAATACCTTAATCTTTTCAGCTTTCTGCTTCACCCAGCGCTGTCTTGCTACCTGTAACCAGCAATTAACATATTACTTACATAAGTAAGTTCAAATTAACATATTCTGGGTGCCGGTACCGCTCCTAATACTTTGGGAAGTGATAAAAAAACAACATGTCACAAAACCGCGCCAAACCGCGCCGCCATTTCGCGTACCTGGTGCGCGGCGGCCATCTTGTCGTGCTGCGAGCGCAGCTGCAGGCGGTACCGCTCCTCGAGCGCCTGTGCCGATCGCCGCCACCGCTCTTCCAGTGTCCGCCGCTCGTCCACCAGCTGTTCGATACGATGGTTGAGGGTCTTCTTGTCGTTTATCAGCTGGATATAATGCAATATATTTTATACCATCAAAGAAATTTATTCATATAGGCAGATGGCGGACCTACGTAAATTGGTCGCGTTTTGTCAAACCCAGTTTACAGATCACAAATTACATTGAATTGATTATATAATTCGACCAAATGAGGTTGGTCTGTCAACTGCCTATGCATCAATTTCTTCGATGGTACCATCGAATAAATTGATTCATAGACAGATAGTGGAACATTTGGTCGAGTTATGGTCACTTCTCATTTACTTTTAAAATTAATCAACACTAATTAGTTTGAAAACAGTTGCGACGACGCAACGTTCTCAAAGTATTTTATTCAAATCTATTCAGAAATAAAACAATTTTTATCACTTACTTGATCAATAAAGGTCTGGTGTCTCTTGATGGTATCCTCACACTCTTGTTTCACTTTGGCGACGTTTTTGTGCGACTGCTTCTCCAAGTTATTCACTTTGGTGATCATCTGAAATATTATGGAGGTTGTATTAGAACGAGCGCTTCTTCCTGAATCGTGCTATAGAAGTTTTTGAGGTCGGCAAGACATATACATTATACAATACAATGGAGATACCTGTTGCTTGTGGTTGGTGAGGCTCTCCTGCAGCAGCGCGATGCAGCAGGAGCGCTCCTCCAGCTGCAGCGACGCTGTCACCAGGCGTTGAGCGAGCTCCGTTTGTGGCAACCTGAGTAACGCCTCCAGTCTGGAAAAATCACATCCATAGTCTTATATATAAAAATGGATTTTCAAATGTGTTAGTCGCGCTAAAACTCGAAAACGGCTGAACGGATTGGGCTGATTTTAGTCTTAAAATATTCGTAGAAGTTCAGGGAAGGTTTTAAAGTGACACGAAGTTCACCGGGACAGCTAGTAATATTATAAATGTTAAAGTGTCTGTCTGTTTGTTGTCTCTTCACGCTTAAACCACTGCACCGATTTTGATAAAATTTGGCATGAGACTTTGAATCCCGGAAAAGGAAAATGAGGTAATAAAAACAAGATATTCAAAACTCACTTGGGTATACTCTGTGGCGTTGTGTTGGTGACGACTGAGAGAGCATCTGTAGCGCTCTGTTCAACCTTCTCCAAAAATTCAAATATTTCCCTGAAATTAAAAAAAAAAACAATAAGGTAAAGCAAATAACCCATACTTCAAGTATTTTGGCTTTACCACGCGAAAGACACCTTCATGGTCTAGAGCAGGGGTCACCAATTAGTTTTAAGAAATAAAATAACGTTCGCGGTCCGCACATTTCAAAAAATTAAACAAATGTAGGTATTTACGGAAATTACAAAGGTATTTGTATCAATGAGAAAAGTGACAATTTTTGTTGATACATGTTCATCAGTATGTCGAGACCATTAACGAAGTTCATCTTCGAACATACTTGGTCCGCACACAATGGGTCGACGGTCCGGATGCGGACCGCGGTCCGCCATTTGGTTACTCCTGGTCTAGACTCTAGTCAAAACATCATGGATTCATAATGTTTTGACTAGATATAGAATGTTATACATTTTTAGGGTAAAAGTAAATCTAGCTTCTTTTTTAATATTTTAGTATTTTTTTAGATTTATATTTAAGCACACTTACATAAAATTATCCTTGGGGGTCGCGCATCTATTTTCCTTCTTTTCTTCTTGTGGTGTTGCTACTTTCTCTTCAATTACAACTGGTTTATCTCCGTAGCTATCAATTTCTTTCAACATCGAATAAATATCTAGTACATTAGACTTAGGCGCAGGTTCCCTGGGTTTCAATTCTTCGGTATCAGTGACAGTTGTTACCGCTTCAATTTCAACTTTGTCTTCTCCGGAATTCAGCTTATTATCCGAGGACTCGCCGCTGCTTTTATCATCTTCGATTATTCTAGGAGACGGAGCAGCTAAGGATATCCATGATTCGACGTCTTTGTTGTTTTGCAATTCCTCCAGTCTTGCGCTCAAAGGTGTTGATACTGTATAAGGAGACTTTTGATTTCTTATATTGTTCTTTTCTGACATCTTCGATGCTTCCTTGTTCAAGTGTTTCTGAGGGCGACTTTCCAAATATTTAGATGTTACATTGCTGAATTTCTTCTCATACTTCTTTAAATTTTTCGGAGTCTTTTCGTAGCCCTTGAAATCGTCTTTTATTTTCAAATAGTTCTGTATTAACTCCTTAGTCGTAATTTTAGACACATCTTGTTTATTTTTATTACAATTCTTATCTTTAGATGTTTCGCTAGAATTCGAACTTTCTTGGGAATGACTGTATTCTTTTATTTCGTCGGAAAGGTTATTTGAGTATTGCTCAAACATGTTATCTATATCAAAGGGTGTTGGTGATATAGCTTCCGTTTTAATATCTTTGAGTGTCAGCTCATGTAAATTGTTAATGGCTTCTATTTCCTTTTTATAATCTTCGATAACTTTAGACGTATAAGCTTTAGTTGAACTGTTGACTAAGTATGGTGGGTACTCCAAATTCTCATTTTCGTTTGTTACATTACATATTTCGTTTACGTTCATAACATTGTTTGTAGTTTTATCTGGTGAATTATTAGGCGGAATAGCAATATGGCCCTCTTTTTTAAGAAAAAAATCTTTGTACAGAAGTCTACTATGATTAACTATTTCCGAAAACTTTTTATTGTCAATATCTAAATCATTTTTATCATTAGCGTTTTTCTGAAACGTTTTTGTTCGTTTCGGGTCGTCTATTGCGCCAAATTTCTTTAACATTGTAGTGTTAGGTAGGGAACAACTCAGTGCTAAGCCTTTTTCATCCTTGTTTACACTTTCTGGATACCCCGAATCTTTGGACGAAGCATCTGTTGCTATATTCGTACAACTATTAAATTCATCAAACTTTTCATAGAACAATTCATAATCTCTATCTTTGGTATTAACTGTATTTCCTTCATCTTTCTTTACTATCATTCCACCTTGTGATTCTATAGCAGCACTATTTTTATCATCCTGAGATGGTAGACTTTCAAAATCTTGATTCTCTTCTTCTTCAACGAGAGAAAGGTATTGTTTGGTTAAAGGCAAATCTGTTTTTCTTTTTATTCCTGCTGTATTAAAGTTAAACGAGTCAGAGATCTCTTCAATTGTGCTTTCATCGTGAGAAGAAAACCTTAGTTGATGATTTCTATATTTAAAGGTTGGTGATGACGTTCTAAAATCAGATAAATTTTGTGGAGAAGGGGATCTCACGAGTTTTTCTGTTATCCTTATGTCTAGTTCATAGTCATTTCCCGCAGCATTTTCAGAGTCAGCTTCCATCTTTCGCCCTCTTCTTGCTATATTTCTGTACTTCAAATAGTTTTTTGGGTTTTTATTTTTAGAACTCGATTGTGCTTTTGCTTTTATTTTTGTGCCCAAGCTCATAAATGTATCCTCAGAACCGAAATCTGATGCATTGCTGCATATGTCCTTGTTATTATTCTGCTGCTGGCGATTGTTTAGCAATTCTTGGGTGGGTGACAAAACTTTAATAGTTATTGGAGAATCTAAAACAAATGCTATTTATTATTATATCCCAAGTAAATTTTCATTAGCGAGTCACTCTTAAATTGGATAATGTTAAATAACAGACACAAAAAATAAAAAAAATTAGGAAAATGTTAGTTATATTAACTATCAATAAAATAGAATATAAATTATTTAATGATTTATATTCTATTTTAATCACTTACTGTCATAAAATAGTTCTGAATGGAATGATTTACTGGTGTCTTTGGTGTCGGCTGAGTATGGTCTTCTATATCTTTCCTGACAGTCCTAGTAAAAAAATTAAATTATGGGTTTTAAAATGTTGTTTTCCATTAAAACTAGTAATTGTATACAGCATGACTGGTAAGACATGATCAATACTTAAGGAGAGTACTTGGTACTCGATTCTCATTTTAATTATTATTATTATTATTGGCCCACTGTGTCCCACTGCTGGGCAAAGGCCTTCCCTCTTTTGTTCCATAATAGGCGATCTTGTGATGTTACTGGTCACTCTTTGTCAAACGCATCCAATTCGTCGCGCCACCTTTTTTTGGGTCGGCCTCTATTACGCTGACCAGTCGGTAGCCACTCCGAAATTAAACGCGCCCACCTGTCCGGGTGCATACGGGAGACGTGCCCTGCCCAGCTCCACTTTAGGCTAGGTTTCTGGCTTCTGCCTACATCAATGAGCTTTGTTTTGGAACGTAGAGTGGTATTTCGGACGCGGTCGATCCTTTTTACACCTAAGATGCTGCGTTCCATAGCTCGTTGGCAGACTCCGAGTCGGGACTTCTGTGAAACTGTCAAAGACCATGATTGGGCGCCGCAGGTCAGAATAGGCAAGATACACATGTCTACGAGCTTACGTTTTAGGCAAAGTGGAAGGTTCCCTTTCATAAGATCTTTCATAGAGCAAAAGCTTTTCCATGCTTTTTCAATATGTTGGTCTACTTCCTTATCTTGCCTGTTCTTGAAAGATGTAATTTGGCCTAAGTAAACGTACTCGTCGACATAGTGTATCTCATGTCCATCTACCTCCACCTTACGTTTCGCGCTATTTGACATGATCTTCGTCTTCGATTGGTTCATTTGAAGTCCCGCCTCAAGGGCTGCCGTGTTGAGGTCTTCCAACATTGACTGTAGGGTTTGGGCTGACGCTCATTATAATTATGTAATAAAATTAGGTACTTCATTTTTGACCAAATTTCCCTTTAAATAAATGAATCATGGACACTCAGTAAATTATTATGCGGCCAGCGCGGCTGCGCGCGCCCCGCGCCGCGCTCTTTTCTTCTCGCACGCGGTGTCCATGCGTTGGGTAAATAATTATTTAACTTTAAGCTTCATTTATTCAGTGATCAATTGATACTATTCTTTTATATTTTTTTTTTTTCAACTAATATAATAACCAAATATTGTCCTCGAGTATTGAACATGTCTTACCTGTCATGCTGTATACAGGGTGCAATTAAACTTTCCTGCCAAATTTTGTTATATTGATCCTTGTTAAAAATAAAAATACACGTATTTTTTCTTTTATCGTCACTCAGTACTAAAATGTTGAGAAATAGCTTCGGAAAGTTATCCTAAAAAACACTACAATTAATGGTCACGAAGCGTCGCCCGCGCTTGACGTTCGCCCGCGCGCGCGCCTCCCCCCGCGTCACCCCCGCTCATTACCCGCGCCTCGAGTGACCATTCTGCAACGATTTTAAATGGGATAAAATATGTAATAAAAAAATAACACCTAATTTTTTTGGTTACATGAACTCTCCTAATGATATCTAAGCCCTGGAAAAAAATTGTAGGAAAGTTTAATTGCACCCTGTATAATATGACATAGCAATTCATTCCAATAAAACAGTGCTTCACAACAAACTTGCAAACAACTTAGATCCATAATCACTTGTAATTTAAACACTTGTATTTAGTAAATAATTGTGATTGGTATGATTAATGTTTCTATACTCCACTCGGGCTAACTTGTCGCTAGCGTATATATATCAAGAGTCAAAACATAGCAAGTACGCAAAAAGCAGAAAGCTGCTTTTTGCTTACTTGCTTATAAAATCGTCAGTCTTAAGTATTTTATAAGCAAGTATGGAAATTATTGATGAATGAAAAGTAATATTTTACGAGCACAGTCATTTTTAATCCTATCTACTTCAGTTTAACCAATTTGTTTACAATTTTTTACATGTTCAAAGCTTCAATACTTTTAGTTTACATTCGAAATCTGACGTGAACCGTCCGGCACACTCTTTAGGTGATTAGAAGTTGCAAAATAAGTGTGTTTCTGGAAATAAACGGTAAGTGACTTTTTATATACAGTTATGCTAAACCTTTTTAACTTATTTTGCATCTTCTAATGATTTACTTGATTATGAGGTATTAAATTAGGTCTAAAAATCTTATTTTGGTTTCCCTTGTAAAAATTTCAACTATTATACTATGCAAATGAAATATTGGCAAGTTTAACTTAAATAGATATTTTACAAAAAAATCAAAATTATTATTAATAACGTCATTATTTATTTGTAAGAATTACGGCAAAAAAGAAAGTACATTCCAGAGACAGAAATTGAAAGTCAATGCGACAATGACGAAGTGATAGAACAGAATTCGCAAACGCAACTTCATTACAAAATAAACGCAACTTTTAAAAAGGTTGGTGGGCCCTATTCTATAAAAATCTTACAATATCCAGAAACGAAGGCTACGTGATTAATATACGTCAAAAATTAAGATAGTTTGATTCTGGGCAAAAACTTTCTCAAAGCTTAATTGAAGGAGTTATCATTGATTTTATAAATGACACACATCCGTGCCTAACGCCACACGCAAAAAAGGTGATGGCACTGAAACGTGCCATCGGCAACGAATCGGTTAAATAATAAATAAACTACATATAAAGTGAAATATTTTACCAAGGATGTAGAGTTTTGAAGAGCGGATCTCGGTCGATTTCTTGTATTTTTTCTCTCTTCCTTCTTTTTACTTCTATAAGTTAAGTTTACAGGAGAGCCAAGAAGGCGCAAATTATTATTTTCTTTAGACATTCCCACATGGGTTTTAATATTATAATATATGCCAGTTCCTTTTAACGTTATAATTATTTAATATTAAGATAAATCTCGTAATAAGTAAACACACTTTTCTTGACTAATTTGTTTAGTATGAGTTTGTTTTGTAATTTATATCGTTGCTTGGCAACCGAAATCCGAATACCGAAGCCGATATCATGTTCCTAACTCCTAAGCCATTGCATTAAGCAGGATACTTTCTAGTGTCATCGAACGAATTAACTCCGTCTAGCCAATCAAATCTCGTCAAACCTTAGTGGATTAAATACTGACACACTTCTTCTTCTTTTAAAAATAGAAGAAGTGTGTAAGACAAGGGCTGCGTTCCAGATGACGTTAATTTTGACCAAAACGCTCAAAACGTCCCCTTCTGCCGTTCCCTTTGGCGACCGGGGTCGTTTTGATAGCGGCTATGACGTCACTCATGACGTCATCATTTTCGCTCAAAACGACCCTTGACGATGGGTCAAAGTGGGCGTTCTAGTTTTTTTTTTTTAATTTTAACGTAACTATATCGCGAAAGCCATGTTTGGAAAGTTTTCAGGAGAGAGTAGAGACAAAAACTTTATATTATTTCATTACAAATAATATTTTAATTAAATAACATCTCTCCTATTTTGTTGACTTACTCGTACTTGACTAAGCATTAAGCGGTATTGTTACCTAACGTTTATATGTATATTGTGACAATAGTCAATACTCAAAATATGTGGTTTTGTTATTAAAATATGATTACTTTAAGTAAAAAAATGTAATACTAAAAACGAAACAAATATACATAATATTATGTACCTACATATTTTATTAAAATAAATGTAACTATAAACAATAAAATTACTTTTATTTACGACTTGAAGAAAAGGATCGTAATATCCAAGTTCGGTTCAATGTACCTATGTATAAAAAAAATATAGTTCTTTTTTTAAACTTTTCTCAAAACGCTCAAAACGATCCATAATCCGTTCCACTTGGGTTTGTATCACTGACGCTCACAAGCTAGTGGAACGGGAAAAACTACGGTCTTGAGCGTGAGCGTTTCTAACGTCATCTGGAACGCGGGGAAGGTGTAAGATAAATGTCAAGTGTCAGCCGTCAGCTGCCATATGCCAACGTCAAAGTGAAAGTTGTTTTTTATCAATAAAAAATTTGGCTATGAGCTATGACCATCTGGCCCGACTTTTATGTGTGTGGTGATGGTGTCCCGTGTGTGTATTATTCTATTTGTATGTTAATGATGTTGTTATGAATATGCCAATTTGTATTTTTAACAAATGTTCAATTTCGATAAGAATAAAGAATATTTCAATACAAATAATATATCGGCATACCGCTTATCCTATAGAAAACCGGTCGTTATCGTATGACGTCAATCGTATAAATAGATTTTTATTCGGTTCGCTCTCACGCTTGTATCTTGCGTTGTAATGTAGACTTGTAGCTCGAGTTATATGTGGCACTGAGAGTTGAGACTATTCGGTTATATTCGCGCTCGCGAGCAAGACGGTAAAATCGGAAGTATCGGAACTTGCGCCTTGCGGACTGCGGTAAGCACGCAGTCAACACTTGAGCTTACGTCGTGAAATACGGAGTTCGATTTTGGTCTCTCGCACAGTTGAAGGTTGCGGATAAAATTACATTTTCGGCCTACACGGGACCGGCCTAAGACTTGAAAGTGATATTTGTGAAATATTTGGCTTTTTAGTGTGCATAAATTCAAAAATGTTCTCCAGTATTGCAGGTGAGACAGTAATTATTATTTATTAAAAATTACAAGTATAAGTAATACTTTTTGCCATAAAAAAAAACTTAAAATTAAGTAAGTAAGTAAGTACCTAAGTAATTTAATTATTTTAATTCTCGTTGAAAAAATTAATAAACAGTTCAGTAAACAGTTACAAACTGATGTTGCTTTATTTAATTAAATAAGGATGAAACAAAAAAAGAGAATAAGTAGGTATCAAATATTTGCAAGTTTTACGAATCAGGAATCACAGATTACTACAGGAATAAATTGTACTTACTTTGTAAGCTTTCGCTTTTCCGCAGTGTTTCCGGATCCTGTTGATAACGAATGATAATATTATTATTAACTTACTTCCTTTTAATTAAGGTTTAACCATCATAGAAATTACGTAATAATGAATCTAGAAATGATAAAATTAACTCTACGAATTACAATGTAGTTTGGCATGTAAATGTAGATTTTTTTTATCATGATAGACCATTGTCCATTGACCAAGGATGAGCATTACGTCATGGTAGCTGATTTTAACCACCGTAGTTCAATGGTAGAGAGTAGAGACTAGAGTAGCTATAACATAATATTTTGTCGTCTACATTCACTTAATTCTCATAAGGCGACTTTTAAGCACTTAAAGTGCATGATAAGCAGTAGTTTGTTGTACAGTAATAGCGCCTCCACAAGATGGGCCAGCGTAGTGGGCCATCACGATTCACGATGGGCCAGCGTGGGGAGGGCGTAGTGGCGTACGATGGCCGATGGTGCCAGCGATGGCCGTGGAATGGAAGCGGTGTCGGTTTTTCGGCCACACATCAAAGGATGATGGCCCAACGATTGTGGTACGCCTCTACAAGTCTACATATACGAGTACGTGGCCGATACGACAGTCGGTGCCCGACCGCGGTCGAGTGACAAGTCGAGTGAGGACGTCGTATTACAATTTACGAATTTCATTCAAAATGACGAGTACGTGGTCGCATAATGAATGAAGCTATATTAATATGATAAAGGCGAAAGTTTGCATGGATGTATGGATGTTTATTAGGTACTCTTTGACTCAAAAACTACTGAACGAATTTTAATGAAACTTTACAATAATAATTATATAGCTTATACATCCAGAATAACACATAGGCTACAATTATTTGGCCGACATTCAAAATAAAGGAGGTATTAAGACTGTTGTTAATTTTTTGTTTTCAACGATTACTCCGCCGTTTGTGAACCGAGTTGCTATTATTACATTCATCATTATCATCATCATCACTACTACAAACCATTATTTTAATTTTAGTCTCGAAATAATTATTCGTAGACACCGGGTTCACCGGTGAACTTCTCTCCTAATATGAAGCTTCCCTTAGCTTCATATTAGGAGAGAAGTTCACCGGGTCATCTGGTGAAGTCATAAATTATTATTAAATGTACGTTTTGCATTGCCGCAATGGCTAATGCTTACACGTCCATCTTGAACGATGTTTAGATCACGACTGAACACGGCCATCATGTAGCTTAGGCGTTGCGACCATTGCATAGCCATCGCATGTGCCATTCGATGGGCCAGCGCTGGCCACTCTTGTAGATACGCTATAACACCAAGATTTTAATGACCCTAGGTAAACTTCGTTTTTCTGTAAATGTCGGACGATGTTTGAAAAGAACGATGATTCCCGAAAGTCATTAAGAGTTTATGATTTCACTTGTTATGCCATAATAAATTATTTTATAATAAGTAGGTAAGTAAGTAACTAGTAGAATCTATTAATAGTTAGTAGGTGTAAACTAGAGAACTCGGGTGGCTGCTTTGCAATTTGCATAGTCTCCGAGTTAGTTGTGCTTGTGATGCGTCTTGCGCATAGTACTCGACCAGCTGCGCATCGCGAAAGGATGGAACTTCAAAATAATGAAGAGTTTGACACATTTTATACTTAACACATATATGGTTAATGGTTTGACAGATATTGATATGTCAAAGCCTTCATTTAATTACAATTAAGTAAATAATTAATTGTAATTAAATAAAAGATAATTAGTATTTAGTATTCGTCTCTGAGTGCGGCAGTAATCATGTTTTCTCAAATCTTCATTTTTATGAAGTAACAGAATAGGTACTAATATTATAAATGCGAAAGTGTGTCTGTCTGTTTTTTTATCTTTCTGTCTATTACATCGACGGTCGACCTCACGCCCAATCCGCTAAACCGATTTTGGTGAAATTTGGTATGGAGATACTTTGAGTCCCGGGAAAGGATATAGGATACTTTTTATCTCGGAAAAATGTAAGTACGGTTCCCGTGTCATAAACGAGATCACTACTCTATCTAAAACCTCGAAAGGTGACTCGCGCTTGTCACAAAATCCCATACGGTAATAAGACTATTGTTTTGACTTACTTACGAAATATATGACTCAGCCTCGTCTGGGTCTATTTGTTGATTACCGGTTGGTGTACAAACTACAAAGGTTGAAAAGGTCTGATTATCATGCTCGATACGTGTGATAGAGTGAAGAGTGTACCTACGACCGGACGGTATAAATAGAGTATTGTTTATAATACTGTTATCAACGTGAATAAAAATATTTAGTTTATTAGGTACCTACGTCAGGTACCTACTACCTAGCTTTTATTTGGTATCTTACTATAAAGCATTTTGCCATCGAAGTAAGTAAACAATAAAAAAAAAATTGAAATTCGAATTTGTTTGTAATGATTCATAGATAGAGTTAAATAGTAGTACCTCAATGTAATGATTAATTATTGAACGTTATTAAACGTGTTCATTAAAATATCATTTCCTGGTCACTTGTAGCGGTGATTAAGGATCTAAGCAGCTCACTGATTTATTGCTATTGGACAAAGCTAAGATGAAATCACGTCGCACATTTCATGCCAGTCAGGAATAAATTAAAGCCCTTTGTGGAAATTTCAAATTTCAAATATCGAATCACGTTTAAGAATTTCACTAGGTAGTGCCTACTTAGGATTTAAATTAGTTGCTTGAAAATAAACAGTTTTACCTCAGCAATTCCACGCAATTCTTTGAAATCTTAAGGTTAGCTTGTGAATTTGAACCTGTATTCGCAGCGTGGGAGGGACGGGTTCGGTGCGCTCGCACTGAGCCACTGAGGTCATGGCCAATGTATGCAGGCATTAGCATCCTCACACAAACATTTATATTCGAAATACGAAAGCCAGACGACGCATTCACGTAGTTTGTACGAAAGTTAAAATATAACAGTACTAAAATAACACAATAACACGTAAGGATCATGCTGTAGGTATAATTATCAAGAAAAAAAAAACCCTACTCTGGTGAAACATGTCTAAAAAAAACGAAGAATATATTTTTTTATCGAATTGTCCAAAAAATGTAGAGTTCGCACAGTTTGGTAGAGTGAAGCTCGAGATAACCACAATATTCTTAGTTCTTTACAAAGATCTAAGAATATCAGTTCGACACTGGAGTATAATAATAATTATTGTAAGTTGTAATTCTATCATAGTCGGTGGCGGTCTTACCCATTGCTAGGCCCCCGGGCGGCAGGTCTTTGCGAGGCCCTTTGTCTTCCAGAAAACACCTTGCGGGGCCCCGGGCGATTGCCCTGTTCGCCACCGCAAAGAGCCGCCCCTGATGATTAATATATTATATTCTGTGATCATAGTAACAAAAATATATTATTTAGAAATCTATAACGACGCAAATCCTAACAAAATATACCAAGTAGCATATTATTGTCGCTTGAAATCAACAGAATCGTAAACATTTGGCAGCTGTATTTCGTTTATTATGGAACGGGCGTGGAATAGTTACTACTGCGTAATAAGCGCCTTGTATATTATGTCGCAGGCGGATTGTATAATCCGCCGTTTTACATTACGGCTAGCTGTTTTAAAAAACAAGGCCGTTTTATAATGCGGCGGTTTAACGATTAGCCGGATTATCATTGCAATACGTTCTTCAATAAGGCGGCCCACGTTTATCTGCATCGTACTTTCCGCATACCGGTACTTTCTTTACTGTTTTACATCAAGAATAATAGAAATTCTTTAATTGCACCTGAAAATTATACTGAAATTGACTGCTTTCTTTCTTTAATCCACTCAAAACTTCGCAATTTAGCAACACACCTTCGGTATCCAACGCCATATTGTTGTTACGTCACAGGCAGCGCCACGAGTATTAAGAATCGGAACTAAAAACTGTCAAAGAGGCGACTTAGCTTTCGCTTTATTACATTATGGCTAGCCGTTTTGAATATACCGTATGGCGCCGAATAAATTCCAGCGAGTTTTCATTCAGCCGCATTCAATCCGGCTAATCGTTAAACCGCCGCATTACAAAACGGCCCTGTTTTTTAAAACAGCTAGCCGTAATGTAAAACGGCGGATTATACAATCCGCCTGCGACATATACGTTCTATATTAGAGAGTTGAGTCATTGTAAAATGTAAGGATTGCAACAGTTCCGACAGCTACAAGGTCGAAGGGTTATGTTCTGATTCAGTATTTTTCAACATGTGGGTCGCGAACCCCTGGAGGATCGCGTATACTTCTTTAGGGGGGCCGCTAGAGGTTGAGAGAACTATTTCAGTAAAAAAAAACAATGAAGATTAAAAATATTGTTGTAAGTAACTGAGTTATAAGTACCTAGGAGAATTTTAACAAACATACATTATATTTAAAATAATAAAAAAGCAATTAAGAGGGGTCGCGAATTTTTTTCTACTTATCTGACAGATAGAGTATATCAGGAAGTGGTGAAACAGCCCTATACTCCACACTCTATCTCACAAGTTAAGTTGTGGATAGCCTATACATAGATATATATATATCAGGAAATGGTGAAACCACAGAGATGAAACTATAAATACCTATAGAGCACATCGTGCGAGCCATGCTAGATCTGTGGGTGAAACAGGCCCTTGTTTTGCAAAAAGTTTTCAAACCGTTTGGTTTTATCTTCAATATGTATATTTACCTATCTGTCCAAATTCCAAGCGTGTTTGTTGCGTTTTATTGATCTGGTAGAGTTGCCTAACCTTGACTTTTGTTATTGCCAAGAACCTGTGTGGACTGTGGCCGAGTTTTTTTTTATTTGGGCACAAAAAAACAAATGTTAGCGTTTTTTTACTGTACTAAGATGTCTTTATTCTTATTTGGGGAGTCTAGGATGAAAGTACTGATTGTAAAAACCTTATTTCTATTAATACCTAACTTTTAGCTCAAGGAGAAATTAACACTATTTTTGAATAACCTTGTAAATCTATGACCTAATATTAGATAATACCACGGAGCGTATTAGCTCCGTGGATAATACAGATCAGATTTTATAATGGCGACATGGTAGCAAAGGCGCCTCAGACCATCAAACATGACATCATCAAGGTTAGCTAATTAGACTACATCTATCTCGTTCTACCTGCACAAGATAAACGAGACGTGAATATAAACATTCCTCTGTGTTGTGGTTTTATAAGTATTGTTTGTGTTGTATTGTGTACTATCGTATGGAATTTTATGCGTTCTCCGCACGTTGGCTAATGATGGACTAAACGATTATGAACGTGTAGAAAAGACATAATAGTTTGCCATAGATGAAGTCCATTGTACTATCAGATAAATTGATTCTTAGGCCAGCGGTTCTCAAACTTTTTTGGTGGCGGAACCCTTTTAAGAAGTGACATTTTTGATGGACAAATGGTAAGTCAGCTGGGCTGTGGGCATGATATAATTCGACAAAATTACGTAGAACCGCCATCTACCTATTTAAAATCAATGTCTCTTTTAACCGACTTCTATGGTACAATATGCTGTAGTTAAAGCTCCATTGTAATCATGGTGTTCATTTTACTATCCTATACATAGTAACTATTTAGTAGCTACTCAATACTCTGTGCGGTGAGCCGGCTCGTGCCCCAAAGTAAAGAGAGACCTTTTTGCGTAGCATTAGGTGGTATTAGTTTGCCCTTATAGCTTTTCCATTAGCGTGACGTCATTTTTCCCCTCCTTGCGATCTTTCTTTGTCGTTCAAATTCGTCAAAATAAGGACCAAAACTCAACTGTTCTGGGTACCTATTGTAAAAAAAATAATTTTCAGATAGGAAAGCAACTTTCCTTAATCGTAATTATAGGCACATTTTTTGAGGAAATTGATTCCTAGGCATTTGACATATAATTTATTACATTTATTATATAACACATAATATATTTAATACACATCCATGACCCAGGAACCTTGAAAACTTTTTGTTCCCTCGGCGGGATTCGAACCCGCGACCCCCGGCTTGAGCTACCAACTGCATCAGCCCTAGGAACCAACTTCTCTGATAGTACATAATATTATGTGCGTTATGAGTTATGACATTGACCGTACAATACGGTCTACGAAATAACTTTGTCGTAATGCAACAATTTATATAAATCTCCAGACTGGTTAAGAATATTCTCGATTCACTGCAAGTGACTGCGTAATAGTCGCAAATAGCAGTAAGTCTGAATACCTAAATAATATGACTAATTCTCAAATTGTTGTTTCCACGGAGCAAAGTATACGTTATAAATACGAAAGTGTGTCGTCTGTCTGTCTGTTGTCGCTTTACGCTACCGCTAAACCGATTTTGCTGAAAGGTATGGAAATATCTTGAGTCCCGGGAAAGGACATAGGATATTTTTTATCTCGGAAAAATATACCTACGGTTTACACGCGGTAAATGAATTTCGGCGCAGCGGTGTTGCGGCCGTCGTCTAGTGTAAGAAATAAGAAGAATAAAAACGGTACCTAATTTACGAATGGCAAGTTTGGCATAATCTCTGATCTCCTAATCTGTTATTTAAAGCCTGAACAAGGAAGCACTATAATAAATAATAATACTCTTGTCCAAGCTAAATCGAAATAAATCACATCACCTCGTTAAGTGTGTGGGCAGAAACGGGAAATTATTTCATCTGGGTCAATTAAGCAAATTCTATATGGTACCTAGTTGGTACCACATTTTTATAACGATTGGGAGTAGCAAATATAAAAATGTATTAAGTATTATCAGCTTTTTATTATCTATTCGTTTACGTACGTACATCAAAAATAAGTGGCTCCAGAGTTGATCCTTGGGGTACACCAAATTTTTTTCTTCGAAAATAATATTCTTTACCTATTTGTGATTGATAAATAATTAAAAATACAATAGTTTTTGTTAATTTTTTGAGATAATAGCTATTTTTACTGAATATGACGTTACATGGATTGTGATCACCGTTTGCAATTTCAACTATGACATCATCGGTTCTCGGAATGGCTACATACACCCAAGGCAAACTAGCTGGATCGATGAGACAGCCTTGTAGCATAATTGCAATTTGATACTTTAAGCTCGTTATCACTTATCAAGTTATCACTTATCAGTCATGTCCAAAGGTGAAACTACCGGATCAAATGCTTATTCGAGGTCGAAACTACGAAAGTAGGCGTCATCCATACTAATATTATAAATGCGATAGTGTGCCTGTCTGTCTGTCTGTAAACTCTTCACGTTCAAGCCACTGAACGGTGTTTGCTGAGTTTTGGTTTTGATAACAATGCTCCGACTGTTTATGAGTTGCGAGCGTTCATCGTTCTTCTAGCAATAATAGAGGAATAATTATTCTGATGATTTTAGTTCCTGTGGGATACGGTTTTTGCGTTAGCGGAGCAGCAATCTCTTACTCCTCTTATTTTTTAAGTAGATTATATGATATTTCTTCAAAGAATTAAAAGTTTTCCGACTTCTACATAATATAATGAAAATCGAGTTTAATATCGAGTTTGTCTTTGCTTCCATGTCTATGTTACTTTATTAACCTTTGCGAACTAGCGCAGCGTTATAAAATATAGATCGTTTCTAGAATCTAGGTTTTATTGTGACCTAGACTCCGTGGCGTCGCATTTTATTGGTGCGGGTAAAGCTTCACATGAATAAAATGATTCGGTAAATAACTTTCCTATTACGGTCATAATGTTTTAACCGACTTCCAAAAAAGCAGTAGGTTCTTTGTTTGTCTGTGCTCAAGAGTCAGGACTCAGGACCAAATCTAAAAAAATGTAAGAAATTAGAAATTTTGGCATAAGTTTATTAATTTGCAAGGGTTTTTTCAATTGGCCCAGCCATACCTAGGTGTGTCTTATAGTGATTAAAAATAATTATTTACAATTAACAAAACACAACGCTGAAAAATAATATTTTATAAATATTAAATATAACGTCTACGAATCTTTAAGTTTACCTATACATAATTGAGGTCACAGATAACATAACATGTTGTTGTATCATAATTAATATTTAATATTGTTTTCGGTAACTTTCCACTGAAAATGGGGCAGATAGTTAACGGTGCATATTTTACACAATATTTTATCACGTTAATTTTATTATTTATTCGACTATACCATTTATGAAAAATCCTATTATTGTTTGTGTTTCAGATTTTTGAGAGTTAAATCTCTTCATCATCATCTTTATTTACTAGTAACTAGACTATCACTAGATACTTCAAAACTTTATTTGAATAATTTTTTTCCTTCTAATTCATGATGTCATTGGATAATCTCCTTGTCTCTAGAAATATCTTGAAACAAAAGAAAATGACTCACGTATTACCTCCGCGATGCTGCAGTTTTTTTCTTATGACAATTTTAATTCTCAACCTAGTTTGTGTTTTGACTTTTATAACTTTTCTTTAACTACCTACTACCGCTGTTGTAGTACCATTGCTGTATTAAATGTATAATATTTACTTCAACGATTTGGGATTCTTGGTCTTTGTTGAAACTTACATTTTTCAAAACATTTTCCGATGTATTTTTTTTTGTTAAAGAAGTCAGTCGCTGTAGCCCTGACGTCACTGCGACCCATAAGAATCTATTGTGACTCCTTCGCACTAGAGTATCGTCCCCAACCCAATGCTTCTCATAAATTGAACGATATGGTTGGGGTTGGTGCCACGAATTTCCTCTGTGGATGAGTATTCGTGACGGACAGTCTAGGAGAAGGGTAAGACGGTATGCTACAAATAACTATTCTGTTTAGGTGTGAGTTGAGTTGAGCTTGCAGTGCCCAGTTGGGCTTCTGGTAAGGATTCTTAATTGGTTCCTACCCAAGGTGAGCACTAATTCGGATAGTTTCTTACAGACGTTACAATAATATTTTCTCCTTTTCTGTCAAGTTGCTCTACTATGTATTCTAACTATAATCACAGAATATAATAATATGTATATTAGTTGCTATAGTGTCTTAATACATAATATTATATAATATGCTCAGTGTATACCTTTTTTTGTGATGGGGTTTCTTTTTCCTCTAAGTGTTATATGATGTGTTCTATTTAAGAGTGGATAGAATGAATAGGTAGTTCTGTAAATATTATGTAATTGATTGTTCTGTATAAGTTCTTAATGGAAATTCATGTAAAATTCATATAACACCATTTACGTCCACTTTTTTCTACTATAATCAGTAATTATTATCAATTTTAACGCAATACACAACCGGTTTCGAAACAATTAATTATCAGATCAATAAATGGCATGGTTAAAAAAGTTTTTTGGTCGCTCCCGTGTTGCTCCATGTCGGATGATTAATCTAGGTATGCTAATGGACGATATTAGCGGCTATAATTGAGACCTGGCGTATTGAGTGGCCTGTTTGGATAAGAATAACAGCTGCGAGCGTTGATATCAATGGTTTAGTTCCTAGAAGTAATATGGTGAGCTAAACCAGAATGACCTAAGACTAGAATCATGGATCGTTTAAACCAAGCTAACTTTTAATGGACTTACGCACGGTTTCTGAGTTTTTTTATACGAGTTTATCTGTCCACTAGCACTTTTGATTGAATCAATCTTACGGCTTTATTAATAGATGGACTCCTGGAAAACGAGCCTCAAAAAAATTATGTAAAATTGGCATGTTCACCTTCTTTCTGCTTTTTTTATACGGATTAACCCATCAAAGCTCCATAAGCTCACCGGTGAGGAAGACATTATAGAATAACAATAGATTTCCAAGAATCCACGATCGAAGGATTAAAAGTGAATAAATGGAAGCATAAAAATTAAAAACATTAGCTTTAGCTCCAAGGTATGCTATCACTTAAAAGTCATACAATTAATAACTATTACACTAATATATTCCAGTGCAGTAGCCATATGGCCGATGAAAAACAATCCGTGGCCTCAAATAAGAGCAATACTCTCAAATGACCGATCAAGTGGACTATTTCTGTACCATACTTACTACTCTACAAAATATATATTTGTAGTACACCTCCTGTCACGTGTGTGAACTTTTTATATTAGTCATAAGCATAACTCAGAGTTTACATCCGTATTGTTAAAATCTTTTGTTGCACACATATCTGATAAATTATGAATTATTTTACTTATAGAGAATAATCATTAATGATTCAGCTTGCAACATTTGCTACGTATGGGCACAGTATAGCAATATTCATATTGCTATACTGTGGTATGGGGCCAATGATAATAAAATTATTGTTTAACGTTCTAACTATTATGTTAAAATAGTTTAAACTTAAGTATATTATTGTAAATATATTATACTAAATGCAGCCTTTGAAATTATATTGTGCTAGCTGTCCCGCAGAATATCGAGTCACTTTAAAACCTTCCCTGGACTTGTAGGATTATTTTAAGACTAAAATTAGGAGGATCGGTTCAGCCGTTATCGAGTTATAGCGTTACTAACATTACTTACATTTTTATATATTATATAGATAGAGCTAAGACAATAAAATAGATTTCAGGCTTTTTAACATTAACGCCATTTATTGTTATAAGTTGGTGACTTACATTAAGGCTATCGTCAAATCCTAGTTAACTTGGCTCCTACTGTGAAAAACATTTTGCATTAATCGTCACGAAAGGTCAAATGAAGGGCCATGTTATATTATTATGGTTAGGTAAGTACTACGACTACGATTTACGACCTACGATGTTGTTCAGCCTTATTTGGTTTGAAACCACACCTGTCTCCACTTAACCCACACTTAACCATTAAGACACAGACAATTTTTTATCTACATCCATACTAATATTATGCGAAAGTGTGTCTGCCTGTCAGTTACCTGATTTTGCTGTAATGGTATGGATACTTTGAGTCCCGGGAAAGGATATAGGATACTTTTATCCCGAAAAAATGGCCGGTTCCCACGTGATAAACGAATTTTAGCGCAACGGAATTGCGGGTGTCATCAGTACTTTTAATAAATAAACATCTATTTTTTGCTGCTCTCAGATAATTTTGGAAGCTTTACTTCTTATTTCCAAACAGACTCGTATAATTTTTTTAGAAGTAGTAGTGTAGTCATAGTGCTATAAATAAACAGAATCAATAATTCATTTATATTAGATACATTGAAATCACTATTTTCATAAAACATTGCACGTAAAGTTTTACGTACTTAGATGATATTTCATTCCATCATAGCATTTTCTAGTAATTGCTCGCATGCATTATAATAAGATCAGCATGCTATTATAGTATAATACATTAAATAAATTCTTGTTATTTTCATGCTACCATAGACAAGAACGCCGGTGAGTTCAAAATGTATTTTTAAACATGTTTGTGCGTTTCATTTGTAATGTATTTGCACAATGTTTGTGTAAGTCATAAATATTTGTTGTACGAGTAACCAATATTGTTTTTAAAAAATACTTTATGATTTAGGTAATAAAATTAAAATATCTACCTTAACTTATTATAAATCTTTAAGGACTAATTCTTTACCACTCAACTATAATACTCAAATAGCTACCAAAGTGGTATGGTAGATAAGAGGATCTGGTTACTCTACGAAGTCTCTAACTCAGCAAATATTAAAATATAGACCTATACGATCTTTATACAGAATACAGCACTTAATTAGCACAAAATCAATAACAATAAATTACGAATTATGATAAAGAATTTTTTTTGTATGTTCAACGATTGCTCCGCCGTTTGTGAACCGATTTTCGAAATTTTTTGGTAACCATAACTTAAAATAAGGTAGCGTAAGCCGTAACCTACAACTGTTGCAGACTGCAGTTATTAGGTAACACAACTTTGTATTCTGTTAATGTAACATGACGCATTGGCAAAACTAGGACGCCTGCAATAAAGTATTGCACCTCCTCACCCGCCTTATTTAGGGAGGTAACCAGTAACCTTGACCCAGCGACCTTGCGATGTCCGTCCCCTACCAATCGATACAGTAGGAACACGTCAGTGTTTAGTTGATGAATCTTTAATCCGATGTTGTGGATTGTTTTTTTTTGAATTGGCACCATTTTTTTTATATTTTCGTATTCCATGTACTTATTAAAAACTTTTTATAAAATATTTATGCAACAGAATATTGAAATGCATATTTAGGAAATTGGCTTGTTGGTACACATTGATAAAACACGAATCCCGATTCTCGATACTTATGCAAAAAAATATTTAATTGTTTTCAAGTCCAAAACAATTACTTATTACAAACACAAAAAAATATTTGGCTATGTTAGGTGTTTACAATTTACATTATAAATAGTTTCATTTGTTTTGATCTACGTTGTTAAATAGACGTACTAATTAAATATGGCCACGACTTCCTTAAACAATTCGTAATTTGTTTACACAATCTTTGTGACCTTGACGTTTTTTAAATCACACGTTTTTCATTTGTCAATCGTTATTGTCTACGAAATCGAAACCATATTTTTTCGTATCACATAAAAACATGTCTTATTACTTAGTCATACTCATTAATTTAATTTTACATAAAATTTACTAGAAATTTTTATACAGGTGCTTTCCGAAGCATCGGGGAGAAGACAGCTTCTCTTTTCGAAAGAAAGAAGAAGGATGCCGAACAGATCGCAGCAGAGAAAGCAGCGGAGGCCGCCCAAGTCATCGAGAATCAAGTCAAGAAGACCGGTGAACTGGTCAGCGGAGCAGAGAAAAGTGCATCGGAGGCAGCTAACACTGGTGATTATGTTGTTTCTATGGTTTTAAAGTACTTATGAAATAGATAGGTATATAAAGGAATCGATGTTGTCACAGTCGTTAGTGAAATGATTTTACACCATGAATTACATACTTATTATTGCTTGACAGCAACGTACTAGCTAAGTAGTTAGTACTAACGTACCTAAGAGATTTTTTTGTCTTTAACTTCAGTTTAAAAGAAAAACCTGAAAAATTATAATTCTTCTTTCTCTCTTCAAAGAGAAAACTAGAATTCCTAAATAACAGATTTTCTCTTAATAGCTGCTGGTGCAAAAGATGTGGCTGTAGATGTCCTGAACAAAGAACTGGAGAAGGTGACCCTCGCAGCCGGTGAAGCCAAAGAAGCAGCGAACAGAGCGGTAGCCGATGGCAAGAAAGTCATAGACACCACCAAAGGTTAGAGTAATATAATATACGTAGATATTTTTAATAGCACATATTTTATTTGTTAAGTTATCTCCTATTTTATTTCTGTTTTGAATGGCACTCTTTTTATTTTATTATTTTTCTTTTTTTTATCCCACCTGTAGAAACTATTGCGACGACAGTAGACAACACGAAAAGAGCAGCAGAGAGTGCCGTAAACACGGCAAAAGGTATGGTGCTCGTTATATTTTATCCCTCTACTTAAAAAGGTTTCCATTTCTTGCATGATTTTAATTTGTCAAGCACCTTTCTGTCGGTTTCTTTATAAGGCTAAGTTTTTTGTAGATAAAGTAGCAAAGTAGAAATCAATATTGCTAATTTATGAATTTAGGTTTAAGTGTTTTACATTTTCAATTATAGATACTATTTCAAGTACATTAGATTCAACGCAAAAAACAGCACAAGCGGCACTAGAAAGTGGAAAAACTTACGCCAACTCTGCAAAAGGTAAATAAAGTGATTAAAATTCATGAAACAAATGGGACAAATTATTAAATAAAAAATTCATATTGTAGATTCGGTAGCAAGTACAATTCATAGTACAGTAGACGTCACACAAAAAACTGCACAAACTGCTCTTGATACGGGAAAGTCGTATGCCACAAGTGCGAAAGGTAATATTAATATTTTCGACGATACATTGAAAACTCAGCAATAACGAAGAAGATAAAATTATTCGTTTTTATTTATAGACACAGTCGCTAGCACAGTACAAAGCGCAGTAGATGCCACACAAAAAACTGCTGCCTCCGCTATTGATACCACCAAGACATATGCAACTTCAGCCAAAGGTAGAAGAAAGATTTAATTTTAATCCAAATACGATTCGCGAGAAAGTAATTATATTATTCTAGTACCTATAAACTTAAATAATGCTTTTAGATACTGTAGCCAGCACATTAGAAGCCTCACAAAAGACAGCTGCATCTGCTATTGACACTACAAAAACATACGCAAGTACAGCTAAAGGTAGATTTGGTTTCTTATCATATATATAAACACTTAGTATCGTTACTAAGTCGCCTCGTGGCGGCGTATAATAACTATGACCTTTAATTTGTAGACACAGTAGCTAACACCGTACATAGTGCGGTAGATGCAACACAAAAAACAGCTGCCTCCGCTATTGACACCACTAAGGGACTAGCAGCTTCAGCTAAAGGTAGAATTATGACAAAACCAATTAAAGTGAACGAAAACTAAATTATTAATTATTATTGCAAACTTTTTGTAGATACTGTAGCTAGCACATTAGATGCTACGCAAAAGACAGCTGCTTCAGCTATTGACACCACGAAAGGATATGCTGCTTCGGCTAAAGGTATAATCGATTAAAATTGAAATAAATACAAGAAACAGAAAATAGTTACAGCAACTGATTATAATATTTTATTTGTAGATACCGTTAGTAATACGATACAAAATTCTGTAGAAGCAACACAAAAGACTGCTCAATCAGCAGTTGACACGAGCAAAGCTTATGCAGCTTCTGCTAAAGGTATGCCTTAAATACATTGATGAAGTGTAAACTATTAAATGAACAAAAAAATTATAAATTTAAAATTTGTAGATACTGTTGCAAGTACTGTGGATGCAGCAAAGAATAATGCATACAATGCATTTGATGCTAGTAAAACTTATGCTTCTGGAGCTAAAGGTAAAAATATAGATAATAAATACGTCTTAAAGTATACATCTTACAAATAAATAATACAAGTATTCGATTTATAGATTCAGTATCAGATTCTTTAAGTAAAACGTTACAAAGTACAAAAGATGCTTCAAATTCGGTAGTCGAAACGACTAAAAACTGTGCAGACAACGCTAAAGGTTTGAATACTTTGAAGCAACACTAGCGCGTGCTTGTTTTGTGTTACCTTACTTAACTTTACCTATAGAATTGTATTGTAGTTAGATTATAATTTATAACTATGTGCTCCTACAGTTTGTATGTTTTTATGTGTTTAAAATGTGGCTAATTCTTTTTATTGTTGAATGTTTTTATGTGTTTAAAATATGCCTAATTCTTTTTATTGTTGAAAACATGTTTTATTTTCTGTTCTAACATTTTGTTTTGCACTAATGCTCGTAGAATCTGCACAAAGCTCAATTCAGAGTACTTTGGACTCTTCGAGAGCGTATGCGTTTTCAGCGCTTGATGTTGGAAAATCCTATTTTGATAGCGCTAGAGGTATGATTTGTAAAGCTTGATTTATTTTTTCTGAGCACTTATTAGTAGAATTTATTTTTATGAGTCAAATTAAAATTTTAGACTCAGTTGCAAACACTTTGGATAACACGAAAAAAACTGCACAAAGCACACTAGAAACTGGAAAAACATATATGGAATCAGCCAAAGGTAGAGTTTGATTATAATAATTGTTTAATCTAACTTATTAGATCACGACAATTTCTTTGAAAATCATAATGACCTTCTGACTATTTTAGACTCAGTTGCAAATACAGTACATACTACAGTTGACGCTACTAAAAATGCAGCTGAGAGTGCTTACAATAAAAGCGCGTCAATCGCTACGGGAGTTAAAGGTATATTAAAACCTACACAGTTACGTTCAGTAATATTATAACATTATACACAAACAATCTAGGTGATGTGCCTACCAAAAATTAATAAAAATTATATTTTTTAGATTCAGTAGACAGCACTATTCAAAGTACTGTAGATACATCTAAAAATGTTGCTAGCTCAGTGTACGACAAAGGTTCCTCGCTTGTAACTGGTGCCAAAGGTACAGCAGCTTTCCATATAGCTTACATTATATCTCGCTGGATTAATTCATGATTTTTACAATAATTATTATCGACTTTCATATTTTAGATACTGTTGCTAACACTGTACATAGTACTGTTGATACAACGAAGAATGTTGCTAGCTCGGTATATGACAAGAGCTCTTCGCTTGTAACTGGTGCCAAAGGTACAGTAAATATACAAGAAGTTTTGTTTCTGTGGTATGATTAGTCCATGATTTAGACAATAATAATTAAAGTCTTTCATATTTTTAGATACTGTTGCTAATACTCTACATAGTACTGTTGATACAACGAAGAATGTTGCTAGCTCGGTATATGACAAGAGCTCTTCGCTTGTAACAGGTGCCAAAGGTACAGCACATATACACGAAGCTTTTGTTTCTCTGGTGTGATTAGTCCATGATTTTGATATTAATATTTATCGTCTTTCATATTTTAGATACTGTTGCTAATACTGTACATGGTACTGTTGATACAACGAAGAATGTTGCTAGCTCGGTATATGACAAGAGCTCTTCGCTTGTAACAGATGCCAAAGGTACAGCACATATACACGAAGCTTTTGTTTCTCTGGTGTGATTAGTCCATGATTTTGATATAAATAATTATCGTCTTTCATATTTTAGATACTGTTGCTAATACTGTACATGGTACTGTTGATACAACGAAGAATGTTGCTAGCTCGGTATATGACAAGAGCTCTTCGCTTGTAACAGGTGCCAAAGGTATAGCAGATATACACGCAGTTTTGTTTCTCTGGTGAGATTAGTCAATGATTTTAACATTAATAATAATTATCGTCTTTCATATTTTTAGATACTCTTGCTAACACTGTACAAGGTACTGTTGATACAACGAAAAATGTTGCTAGTTCTGCGTACGATAAGAGCTCTTCGCTTGTAACTGGTGCTAAAGGTACAGCAATTTTTCATTAAACTTTTACTATGTCTGCTTTGATTATTCTTTGATTTAATATCGTATTTTCATTTGTAGAGACTGTTGCAAACACAGTACACAGTACGGTTGATGCAACGAAAAATGTTGTTAGCTCTGTGTACGATAAAAGTTCCTCCCTTGTAACTGGTGCCAAAGGTAGAGTAATTGAAGAAATCTTATTTTCTTTCTTTTCAATTTCTTTAATACGAATGTAAATATTTTTTTTAATAATTATAGATACCGTTGCTAACACTATCCAAAGTACTGTCGATACAACGAAAAATGTTGCTAGTTCTGTATACGATAAAAGTTCCGCAGCAGCAACTGGTGCTAAAGGTGAATCATCAATAAATTAAATTTGTTTATTTTTTGTTTATATTATTTTTATTTTTTATAATATCTTAATTATATTTTAGATACCGTATCAAGCACAGTGCAAAGTACAATAGATACAACTAAAAACGCTGCAGATTCTTTATATGATAAAAGTTGTTCCCTTACAACTGGCGCTAAAGGTAATGAGCAAGAATCACGATCATGGTTATTTACATTTGTATAGCCTAACCATTAATTTTATTGTAGATTCAGTTGCTAGCGCATTAAAAGGTACTATCGACATCACGAAAAACGTAGTTGATACAGCCTATGATAAGACTTCTGTAGTTGTTACTGGTACCAAAGGTAACCCGGACTTTATCAGAAAAAGATCTTTCGTTATCATAAAAAATATCGTAAAATGTTAAATTTCAATAATTACACCCATGTTTTAGACGTTTCTATCATATTCCATCTAAACATATTAATGTTTGCCTTTTAACACATTAATGTTTGCTTTTTTTAAGAGTACCTACTGAGTAGCTTTATGTTTTTTACTATTTTTTATTTATGCATTGTAGACGCAGTAGCAAATACATTACATAGCACAGTAGATACAACGAAGAACGTTGCAAGTTCGGTTTATGACAAAAGTGCATCATTAGTTGCTGGTGCTAAAGGTACAACGTTTGTCACATTTAAAAATATGATTTAAAAATTGAAATCCCTCATTATTACATTTTAATTTGTATTTTATAGATTCAGCTAATGCTAAAGGCACAATAGTACAAATTAACCATTGATTAGTCTTATGATATTCTTACAGTAATAATTATACAATTGTTAAATTATTTTCGATTTTATAGATTCGGTTGCAAGCACAGTACAAAGCACAGTAGATACGACAAATAATGTTGCAAGCTCAATCATTGACAAAAAATTGTTTAGAATTTTCTTTTCTCACATTAAGCTTTGCATTTTGTAGATTCGGTTGCAAGCACAATACAGAGCACAGTAGACACCACCAAAAATGTTGCAGGTTCTGTAGTTGATAAGAGTACTTCTTTGGTAACTGGAGCTAAAGGTACAGAATAATATACAATTAATGTCCGCAAATTTTTTTAATATGAAATATTTTAAATAAAAGCCTAATTGTCTTATTTGTAGATTCAGTTTCAAGCGCGATACATAACACAGTAGATACAACAAAAAATATTACAGGTAACGTAAGAGGTAAACTCTGGTATTTTCTTATGAGAAGTGTTTTAATACAAACGTCAAACACCTATACTATATTTTTAATTTCGCTTTTCATTATTTTACGTTTTTTTTATTTTGTAGATTCAGTTGCCGAAAAAGTGCAAAGCACAGTCGGTACAACTAAAAACATTGCTGATAGTATTTACGACAAAAGTTGTTCACTAGTCGGCAGTGTCAAAGGTAATTTGTGAATTGTGATACGAATTGTTGAAAATCTCAACGACCATTATGTCTTTGACTTCAAGATTTCTACTGTTGCTATTATATTTTTGTACTACACAATAAATGTTTATTGAATTTTAAATCTAAAACTTCTCTTTTTTAAAACTTTCGTTATTTACTATTTTTGTATCATATTTTCAATAATTTCATACTTTTCTTTCTTACTCTAACAACTCATCTAATTTTCTTTTATTTCTTTTCTCACCTATTTTGCACTTGTAGATACTTTTACTTCGGTGGTGGATTCTTCAGAAGACGAGCCTGACTCTGCTTTAGACGATGCTAAAGGTATTGGTTCTGAGGGTTAATACTTAGGGGTATAAGATTCTGCTTAAAGCTTTTGAAACTAAACTAATAATGTGGCTGTTTTTTCTAGCTTTACTAATTTAGGATATGGAAGATCTAACATGCTTTATGTGTTTTTAGTGTAAGGTTTACAACATACTTTAAAGCGCTGAATAAAAGCACAATGTGTTTGTTTCTTCAAAAACGATGACGCAGACTCAAGTAAGACAAGAGTTAAGGTATAATTAGTACTACACTTTGAACTACCTGTAACGTTATTTTGGTGTTTCTTGATTTTTAACTGTGTTTTTGTTTTCATGTGCATGGTTTTTACCTATATTACATAAGTTTTACGAGTATTTCAGTTTAAGGGTGTTATAATACTTTTATTAAGTATTTATTATGTTTTCATTGCTTTTGTGTTTTTGGTATTTGTGACTAATACGGATTTGTTTTGTGTTTCTTAGTTATTACGACGTTAAATATTATATTTCAAATAATTAAGTCAAGTTGGGCTTGAACTGAACCATCTCCGTCGTCCTTTCTCGCTGTTACTTTGGGAGTTTTAGTCTATTACTTATTTTTTCGATCCGAACCTTTCATCTTAATTACACAAGGTTTTGTATACTGTCTGCAAGGTCTTATAAAACATAACAAAAAAAAATGTTAATAATTGGACTTCATCTTCATAACTTTCTACTCTTAGGGCCTAAATCAAGTCATTTAAACCGTTCAAAATCGCTTACGAGAGAATTTGTTGCAGATACCATCAACACCACTGTGGACTCGACGAAGAAGGCGGCTGAGGACGCCAAGGAAAAGGCTCGTCATGCTGCCGAGGCTGCCAAGGAAGAGGCCAGAAAGGCTGCTGAGGCCGCTAGGAATGAAGCTAAGAGAGCTGCCAGTAAGTAAAAAAATAAGTTTTTTTTACTTACCATTCAGAGACTTTCTCCTGTGAATTCTCTATTTGAGATATAAGTTCGTTTCGACTGTCAATGACATTTAACCGAGAAATATAGTGGAAGCCGGTAGATAGGGCATCACCTGTACTATCATCCGCAAAGCAATAAATGCCGTTGGTCTGTAGCATGTCATTGATCTGCCAAAAAACTTGTGATCTATTTGCATAAATTCTCGGGAAGCCCATATTATTATGATGGAAGCTTTGATAGCAGCGCTTTAAGCCAAACCCGATCAAAGGCCTTCGCAATATCCAAACTAACAGCCAATGCCTCTCCTCTCCACACAATCACCTGAGCCCAACGATGAGTTTGGTACGCCAAGAGATAACCAGCCAAGCGACCCTTTTGGAACCCGTATTATTTGTCTCGTTTGTCGCTTAGTAATGTCTAACCGCCCAAGTATCGAAAGAGCTGATAATGGATTCCATTGTCTTCAAGAAGACGGAGGCTTTAGAAATTGGTCTGTAGTTGGAAGGATTTGAGCGGTTACCTTTTTTGGGGATCGGGTACACTAAGGCTATCATCTAATAAGCCGGGATAATGGCAGAAGAGTAGGAGAACCGAAAACGACATGTTAAGACCGGAGCCAACTCTAAAGCACACTTTTTCAACACAATAGGAGGGATGGGGGGATTCCGTCAGGCCCACTAGACTTTTGGATATCAAGGACATGCCGGGCTATTCACTTTGAGCGCTGATGTAACCTAATATCCGAAATGATGCCCCTGCATTATGTTATGGTCGGCGGTTTTTATCCCAAGGTCATCAAGGGTCGAGTTTGACGTTTTACGTCTTTGTATTTTGTGTCGTGAGCCAACGATCCATTTCCTACTTGTAGGGATGGTAGGATGGCTTTCAGAAATATCCTTCAATAGCTTAGGCCAGATACCAGAATTCACGGGTTCCCAAAGGAAGGCACTCGAGTCTCTTAACAATACTATTGACGTGCTGTTTCTTGGCCCGAGTGATCTCTCTCTTTAAGGATCTATAGGCAAGGTTGTACTCTATTTTATATGTATATATCCACGCATATGCGCGAGGGAGGTTAATATTTATCAACAACAACAATAGGTCAACAATATTTTTTTACTGATCCGTCAACAAGAAAATATTAGCTAACTAGACGTTCCACGTGGCCTCGCCCGCACTAATGAGAAATTTTACGGAAACCGTACATTTTCTCGCAAATAATAGCCTACGTTCCTTCACGTCATGACTCATGGTCTACTCTATATCGGTGCCAAATAACTTAAACATTCATCCAGTAGTTCGCGAGATAAGCGCCTTCAAATAATTTTTCCCGTTTTTTTCACGTTTTCCTATGTTTCTGCGCTTCTATTAGTCTTAGAGTGATAATTTATAGTCTGTAGTCTTCCTCAATAAATGAGCCATCTAACAACGAAATAATTTTTCAAATCGGACCAGTAGTTCCTGAGATTAGCGCGTTCAAACAAACAAACTCTTCCACTTCATAATATTAGTATAGATTTACATTTTTAACCCCCGACAAAAAAGAGGGGTGTTATAAGTTTGACGTGTCTGTCTGTCGGTCTGTCTGTCTGTCTGCCTGTCTGTCTGTCTGTCTGTGGCATCGTAGCATCCATACGGGTGGACCGATTTTGATCTAGTTTTTTTTATTTGAAAGCTGACTTAATTGAGAGTGTTCTTAGCTATAGTTCATCATCATCAGCCTGCTCCGTGCAGGAAAATCGCGGTTCATCTGGTTCGTGAAGGGCCGATTAGCATCTTGCAGTCGTTTGGTGGGCTTTATTGCATTCTAGTTCGTGACATTTATAAATATTTACACATTAATGGAAAGTTGACCTAGTGCTGCAGCATCACCTGGTAATCAATAGGATACCCAACTCCTCACCAACTTAGAGCAATGGTTTCGTGTTTGGGCTCATTTTAATTGCGACAACTAGTAAGACGTAGATAACCAATAAATTTTTGCATGCTGCTGCTGCAGCATCACCTGGATTCTGTAGGAGCCGAGCTCCATATGAACCCAAAGTGGAGGTTTCATGTTTGGACTTATATTGACCGCCTCATCCCAAAGGACATTCCTAGATGGTATTCATTGGGATATAATATGATCCTGATGATAGGAATTATTCTGCACTATAACCAACACAAGTTTAAAAAGCATGAAATTAAATTAAATTAAGAAATTTAAAAAACCCCCCGCCAAACAACTTTAAAAGGTAATAAAATAATATATTTTACTGACTTTAAGTTTAAATAATTCCTAAGTGTAAAGTGATATTTTAGTCCATAATTGTTGTCAATGTGTGTCGGGGGACCGCTAATGTAGATGTTTGATTTCACATAACATTATAATGTAAGGGTCAGTTCATAGCGAACCGAATCGAGACAATCAGTGACATGGCGATACAAAATGCAAAAGACACTATTGGCGGTCCCCCGATACACCGTGACAACAGTTATGGACTAAAATGTCACTTTACACTTAGGAATTATTTAAACTTAAAGTCAATAAAATATATTATTTTATTACTTTTTAACGTTGTTTGGCGGGGGTTTTTTTAAATTTCTTAATTTAATTTTATATACCATGCACATATAAGGTCGTGCTACATAAATAATAAGTCGATCTTCTTAACACTAATATACGGGCTTTTATCTTTAGAAACATGGAAAAGCAACAAACTATACAAGAATAAGCGTGTAAATGACCGGAGCATGGCTCAGGGGAATAAAAATATACGTGGAATAACCATGCAAAATTTCACTGCACTTGTTAAAACTTCATTTATGACACGAATAAACGTGCATTGATACAATAGTGTTAACAAGTCACATATTATTCACTAGAATAATAATTTAACATGTTTTTTTTTAAATATGCGGTAAGCCGATAATATTTGATTAATAATAAATATATGAGCTGAAAGATAATTTTTTTACCTTTAATTTGGTTGCACATTGTATTTGTCTACTTATTTATTATGTAGTCAAAGTTATATGGTTCCAAACGTTTTTTTGCCTTCCTGAAAAGTTGTATTTTTTCGATTGCACGTTTATTCGTTGGGGCCATCGATATAATTTAGTACTAACAGAAAAACCACGTAGGTTGACGTAGTACAAGTTATCAGTTTACGTCTCTGTACAAAATTTTTTAGAAGTAGGATGAGTGCATTCCAATGGTACTACAAAATATACCTTATAAAAGATACTTTATTAAAAAAGAAACATTTTAAAAAAGGTACCTATATGTCGTTCTTTTTTTTTTCAAAAAAGTACAATAGTACCTAGAGTTTTGCATTTAATTCTAAAAATAAAAGTTTGTTATATGGCTGACTATTATTTTACGTTACTTACGGGCTACGGCTCGGTTCCCAATATTTGATCTATCTCTGGTTTTGCCCCACTAGAGATAGGAATAGCTCACATTAGACATTAGAGACATATATTTTATGTCAATTGTGAGCTATTCCTATTTCTAGTAGGCCAAAACCAGAGATAAGTAGATCAAATATTGGGATAGGCCGTTAATGTTTCTTAAGAACTATAAAATGAAAACCTCTGTCAAAAAGTAATACTCTACGAACCACAAGAACAAAAATACAGGATTTGAGCTAATTAGATATTGTTAAAAAAACAAGCAAACTTTTACTAGAACCGGATCACATAGCCGAGCTAAAAATTACAGACGCCGCAGTAGAGGAATCCAAGAAAGCGGCTGAGAAGGCAGCGGCTGATGCATCCAACGCCGTCCACAGCACCGTCGACAACACACTCAAGAGGGTGGAAAACGCCGCTGACCAGGGTATGAAGAACGCGGGAAACGTCGTCGATGCCAAGATTAAGGACGCAGACAAATATCTGAACGAGAAGCGCGACGCAGTAAGTGTTGAAATCATTAAGTTAATATATTCCGCTAGGTATATTAACATTTAACTTTATGGTTGATATTGAGATGACATTCATGACTGTCCTATGAAATAAAAAATACGTGTGGCACTTGGAGTCGGGGACTGCCGCGAGCTATTGCAATGTGCAACGCAAGATGTATCTAAATAGAAACTAGCATGTGAAGGTCCATAAACAACCTCTTATAAAAAAGACATGTTGCCAGTTTGCCACTAGCACGATGTAGCTGACAAACAGCGCCATCTATTATGAATTATTGGAACTAACTATACTTAAAAACACTGAGCAGAAATCTGCCGAACTGAAACGACGTTATGCACGTAAATGTTAGTTGTTTTGTTTTTCGTTGCGGAATTTCTTGATTCGGTCGCCGCGCTCAAAGCTCGTGATTAAAGCTATGCTATAGCTTAAAATTTAAAAACTAAGATGCTTTTAATGGAATGAATGTTACTTTCCATTGACTTATCTTAGTTTTATTCTATCCCACGTTAATTAAAATTATTTTTATGTTTCAGCTTCTGAACAACTTGTCTCATGCCGTTCACGACGGCGCAGAGGGCGCCACCGGTCTCCTTAGCAAGGGACTCGCTACTTTCCCCAAATAAACGCACAAAACTTCAGTCATACTCGGGAAGCTGGCAGGCTGCTATTTAAAAAAAATGTGTCGTGTGATGTTTAATTTTTAAATTTTATAATTACGCTTATGTATAGTTGTATATAATTATGTATCGTAATAAAAAAAGGAACCGAAAACTGCGGCAACATATTCTCATGCAAACTGTCTAGTTTCCCGATGCTTCTTTATTTAATTTTATAGTAATAAGTGAATTCTACGCATAGATTTAAACCAGTTTATGCTCAGTTTCTGATATTATTTAACAGGGGTTTGTCCATTCAACTGTTTGTTTTGATCAATTAAAAGCCCTAGTGCAGTGTTTCCCGACCTGTGGTCCGCGGACCCCTGGTAGTCCACGGCATCATACAATTTGTTTTAGAGCGTCCGTGAAAAATGTGTTTGAATTTCTAGGGGTCCCTGGCTGAAAAAGGTTGGGAAACTTTGCCCTAGTGAATCTATAGATAAACCTCATAAAACAGGATGCATCAGTGCTTACCAATATACTGTTATTAAAAATCGTGCGATGCCGAATTTATAGTGTTGTTGTTTACCACCGGATTTTAAACCGTGAATGCGACATCGTTTCTTTACTCAAATTACGATATTTAAGTAGATTAAAATATAGAATTAGGTTATTTTTATATCGATTGCATTGTTTGGCACTTTAATGCATTTTAAGATTGCACAAACCTAGCTTGGCTTAACCGTCCATCAACTGCCTTTACAAAAGTATTTATTGTATTGTGCTGTTATGAGATACAAATTTTAACAGAATTGTTACTGAAATATCGTTCCTACTCACAGAATATTTTATTATAATATACATATTTTGTTAGTATGTATATTGTATTATATCCTTGTCAATTTTATATATTAACAAATATTTATGTAAAATAAGAATCAATAAGGTACCATCGAGGAAATTGATTCCTAGGCAGACCAACATCATTGACGTAACGCGACCCAATGAGTTTCTAAAATACTAGAGTAGCAATGTCTTACAAAAGATTCTCAGAAATGCGTAACCACTTTTTTGTTCAAAAGACAATGTCAAGTCATAAACTTCCAATCTAGTTACGTTAGTAACATAGAATATCATTGACGCGACCAAACTACGTAGGCATACGTAGGTCCCCCATCAGTTGGCACCTAGGAATCAACTTCTCTGATAGTACATTACTTTTTAATTATTTAAATGTTGATATACTCAGGCCTCAAATTAAAATGTTAAATGAATATTTTAAAATTAATATTAATTAAGTACCGTAAGTATAATCTCACGTTACGAAATTACGATCTTTTTTATTTTTGCTTGTATTGAATTATATTTAAAATAAATTATGTTGCTTTTATAATAATGTTATTATTGGTTTTATTATTAAGAAAATAATAACTTATAATATACCGTTCAATGGGCTCGAATATCCAAAATTTAAATGTAAGTACTATCTTTGTCATCTTTATCTCTTACTTTTAATAATATAGAATACTTATAGATTTTTTTTAATTCTATATTTCAAATTAATGTAAAAGTCTTGTGTTACAGTTATTTAAGTCATATTGTAACATAAATTAATAAATGTATCTTTATTTATTATTATGTATTATTTAAAAAAGTACCCAAATCCGCCACCGATAATGATTCAACCGGTGGGTTTGTAACCATGGTTTGTAAGCAGTAAGACGTCTACGTAGGATAGTACCTACTCAGTGGACCAGTGGTACAGACTACAGTTTATGTCGTATCACGTATGCCTTGTGCAAATGTAGCCAAAAGGACTAATTGATCAATATAGGTTTAATTAAATTTTCCGCCTTTTTTTCTTAAGAGCGCTTTTGCAGTTTGCACTACGATTTACGACTTGCGAGTTGCGACTTACATTACTTACTAGTTTCGACTTACGACCAAATATTATATTATACTTACTACCCCCGGCGTCGCACGGGTATAAAATATATGTATAGCCACTGAAAAAATGATTAAAATTGATAGCCTATGATCCTTCACGTGGTCTACTTTTTATCTGTGCCAAATACCATAAAAATTTCTCCTAAAGTAGTTCGCGACAATATAAGCCCATTCAAATAATTTCCCCCGTTTTTCCACATTCTCCTATACTTAATTAGTCTTATGCCACGGCCGCATATACGTAGTCGATGCTTCGTACGATAGACGCAGGTGCGGCCGGGCCATTAGCGTGATAAAATATAGCGCATAGCCTTCCTCAATAAATGGTCTATCTAACACTGAAAGAATTTTTCAAATCGGACCAGTAGTTCCTGAAATAAGCGCGTTCAAGTTAGCCCTTTCAAATAATTTTCCCCGTTTTTTCCACATTTTCCTGTATTTCTTCGCTCCTATTAGTCTTAGCATGATAAAATATAGCCTATAACCTTCCTCAATAAATGGGCTATGATCTAACACTGAAAGAATCATCAAAATCCGTTGCGTAGTTTTAAACATTAAAGGGAACAAAGCACGGAGCTATGAGCTCCGTGGAACAAAGGGACATGAGGGAAAAAAGCGACTTTGTTTTATAATATTATGTATCTAAGATATTTAGTTTTATTTTTCTTTATTTTCCGATTTTCAGACCCTAATTCGCGAATTCCAAATTATAGGTCTCGGTCTGAACCTGGCGAAGTGTGAGCTTTTCATCCCCGATGATTGTGAGGACAGAGACGGAATAATATCCAGCTTCAAGTCCGTCTCCCCAGAATTATCAGTGATTGAAAAGGATTCACTTTTTCTCTTGGGTTCACCCATTCTAGCCGATTCCTTTTCGGATTATATAAATGGAAAATTACGAAATTTTACTGAAAGTTTAGACCGTCTTCTCCAAATTAACAGTCACATGGCATTTACTTTGATTCGATTTTGTTTATTCGTCCCCAAATTTACGTATGTCTTGCGGTGTTGTCAGCTCTGGAAGTTTCCACAACTTCTTCATAGTTTAGATGACACCCTAAGACATACGCTTTCCACAATTTTAAACATAAAATTTGATGAACGTTCCTGGACCCAAGCTACACTCCCCGTAAGGTTCGGTGGCCTGGGAATACGAAAAACATCAGACACAGCATTACCGGCGTACTTGTCCTCAGTCCACGCAAATCGCGCAATTATAGCCAGAATTTTAGAACCCTCGTCTTGCCCTTTGCTGACGAGGCCAAGGATGCCTGGGACATTGCTAGTGCCGGCAGTAAGGTCCCCGAGAACACATTTTCCCAAAGGCTCTGGGACGGGCCCGTCTGCGAACTGGTGCGTAATAAACTGTTAAACACGTCTACCAGCGTCGCAGAACGGGCTCGACTTTTGGCTGTGGAGAGGTGGGAATCGGGAGCTTGGCTGCAGGCACTACCATCTAAAAACACCGGAACATTGCTGGACCGTAACACATTCCGCCTAGCCACTGCCTTGCGTCTTGGTACTCCCCATGTCGTCCCCCATCAGTGTGTTTGCGGCGCGCACGTAGACAGTTACGATCACCACGGGTTGTGCTGCTCGCGAAGCGCTGGACGCTTTTTGCGGCATCACAGCCTGAATGACCTCATTCGTCGGGCTCTTGTCACCGCCGGTATGCCAGCTATACTGGAGCCCTCCGGTTTGGCGCGCGACGATGGCAAGAGACCCGATGGAATGACCCTGGTCCCCTGGAATGTGGGACGGGCCCTTGTGTGGGACGCTACTTGTGTCGACACACTTGCCCCGTCATACATAAGTTTTTTAGACAGATATCTAAGAAGCTTATTGAAGCCACCCGAGACCCCAGAACCGGGAGCTACCTGGCACAGCGGATAGCAATTGCCATCCAACGTGGCCATGCTTTTAGCTTGCTGGGCACTCTGCCAGGTGGGGACGACCTGGGGAAGTTTTTCTTTTTATAGCTTTATACTTTAAGTTTGTATATATTTGTATATTTTAGATTGTATGTTTTAGTGTTTAGATAATATTATGTTTGTAAATACTTGGATTTAATATCATTAAAGATGTAGATATTTATATATTACATATTGTATAGAGTTAAGAGTACGCTCATTTTGGGTAACTTTGAATTGCGGCTTAACTTTGAACAATACAATTAAATTGCAATTCAAAGTTGCCCAAAATTACTGTAAGTATAGATTATAGAATATTATGTCCGAATTCCGAATCCGATAACCCAAGTTTCACGGTTGAAAAGTGAGGTTTATTAGATTTAAATAGACAGGTACCGTACCACATACCGTACCTCACTTTTCTCAGGATCCACATGGATTTGGATGCATAAGCTATTATGCTGCGGCCGCACATGCGTAGTGCTTCGTGCAGTCTGTGTGTATCGTCCAATGGTATCGTCTCATAGCACGAAGCTTTGTGACGATATTATAGAAATAGTTTTACGTCTACTCCGGACCGTATCCTTAAATTAATCGTAACTCGAAAGCGCTCAAGAGGCATTGCCTTGCCTACTTTATAGGTCAGAAATTTAAAAAAATCTGATACCGCTGTCAAAAGTCAAGGTGACAGCATCTTTCAAGTGTCAACCTGTTGAAGAAGAAGGAGAATGCTTATAATCTTGAGCAATATAAATAAAATTTAATAAAATAAATTGTTTTTAAGTATATAATGTTTTCCCTTGCAAAGGTTGGGTCTCTGCTAAAATGTGGAATTACTCCTTTATCCATCCGAACCTTATATACCACTAAAGCTTTGAATTTAAAAGAACGTAAGTTGATTTATTTATTTTCCCTTAATCTTCGAAGATATAATTATAACCTAAAACGTTTTTATAGTTGTAGAACGTAAAGAAGGTTCGACTTTAACTATCGAAGGAGTGACTGTTAAGTCTCCCAACACGGACCTTCTGGTTCGCGCGGAGAAAATAAAAGAGTTGGCGCCTATAGAGCGGAACGAACATGGGAACCCCTGCTATATGTGCGCTCTTCAGTTGGACGTTAAACACACAGATGTGTTGATACTGAGTCAGTTTGTCAGATCTGATGGGTGCATGCTGCCACGCAGAATCACGGGATTGTGCCATAGGCAGCAGAAGAAAATCGGAAAGTTAGTCACAATGGCACAAAAAGCAGGTAAGTAAATATCTTTATTTTTCCCCTCTTATGCTATACGCAGCATGTTATTCATGGTCATTTGCTGTCTTTCTTTGCAATGTGACTTTTTCATTATGCTAGACAAAGACAAGTTGAGCTTGTATTGCTTGCTAAATATTAGTTTGGTGATAAATCTATAAAAACTTGGTATGAGTGAATATGCTGACAAATAACATAACAACACAAGTACACTAAAGAATTATTATTTTACATCAATTTGCCAAAATGAACTAAAACGAATTAATATACAACTGAAGTGCTAAGGGATAATAATAATTATTGTTTGAAATTACAGGTCTCATGATAAATTTAACACCATCATACTGTAAAAAGGATCCAAAGAAGAGAAGAGACTACAAAAAGTTTAACACATACTTTGACGAGAGTACTATATTTTTGAAGAATAAGGATATTCCAAAACCGTTGGACAGATTCAAACGCTAAAAGTACAATGGTGTAAAAAAACTAGAAAAAGGCAAAATATATTATGTTTTCAATCATAACTACTTTAAACTCTTTATTTACATTTAAGCTTTTGTAGAATTTCATTTCTGTAGTGATACAAAAATGAAATTTTACATATTTTTTCGTTGTATCAAGATTGAACTTTATACAATGTAAACCCCTAAGCGAGATCTCAGACGGCACACTTTTTGTGTGATGGCACACACAAAAAGTGTGCCGTCTGCGATCTCGCTTAATCTCATACTAGCTATTTGACAGAGCTTTGCTCGGTATTCGACAAAACACGAATAAAATGACATTTTCTAAAAATGATTCCTAGCTAGATCGATTTATCGCCCTCGAAACCCCCTATATATATTAAATTTCATGAAAATCGTTGGAGCTGATTCTGAAATTCCAATCTATACTTTTAATATTATAATTGGGAAGAGTTTGTTTGGTTGTTTGAACGCGCTAATCTCAGGAACTACTGGTCCGATTTGAAAAATTCTTTTACTGTCGGATAGCCCATTTATCGAGGAAGGCTATAGGCTATATTTTATCACGCTAAGTAAAATAGGAGCGAAGAAATAGAGGAAAATGTGGAAAAAACGGGGGAAATTATATGAAAGGGCTTATTTGAACGCGCTTTTTATTATACTACATAATACTTACTCAGGCTACTTAAAATTGCATTATAGAATAAAAGTAACTAATAAAATTTATAAAACAAACCTGCTACTATGGCGATTGAGCGATCAGAATCGGAAATATGGACGCGAGAATTTCAGTCATATTTTCGCGTTTTACTATTTTTCTTGGGGTTGCATTTGAATTACGCATTATAGGGAGGGGCGGGAGAGGAGGGGGCGAGGGGGGAACCCCCTACCCCCTCCCTAAAGTTAGGAATTTGGTAGTTACCACGAAAAATGTTTTTTTAGTTTTTGAGGTTATGTTAAATAAAACAACGAAATAAGTGGACTTACGATAAAATTAGTCTTTTTTGGGTGTGGGCAAACTCGGTTCAAAGTATGTCTTATATTGTAAATAAACAGCTCCGATGCTGCGGGCATCTGCGGGCAACAAATTATAGGCACTTAATAAATTTGCACCCTGGCAAACTAACTAAAGGTTTAATTGCACCCCCTATATTTTTTATAGATATATTATAACAACTGGCTTCAATTAATTATTAGTCCACGGAGCCCCGCTACGCGGGGCTTCTATTTCTGGGTGGTTCACAAAAAATAACCACGATGGCTAAGGCGGGAGCTTCGCTGCGCTACGCTCCCGCCTTAGCAATCTAACCTAACCCAATCAAGTCGTATTGGGCCAGCACGGAGTGATACATTGCTATAATTAATTACCTAAGAATTGTATACTGTTCTTATATTTATGACACTTAAATACATTTTACAACAAATTACGCGTAAAACAAAACGTAGCTATAGTGAAAAATTAATATTATAGACATGTTAACAAATAATAATGTTCCGTCACACGTAACTTCAAACATGTATTAAAAAAAAACTATGCATCACCTAGACACAAATTAGGTGTCATTTGAAAGGGGTAACATGGGGGTAACTAACCTCTATAAAATGCCAACGTTCCCCCCTCGACTCTACCTATAATGCGTGATTCAAATGCCAACCCTTTTTCTTCAATGAAAATCTTCAAATTTTCAATGTAGCCTATGTCCTTTCTCAGACTCTAGAATAACTGTGTACAAAATTTTATTGCAATCGGTTCAGTAGTTTTGGCGTGAAAGCAAGACAGACAGACAGACAGAGATATTTTCGCATTTATAATATTAGTATGGATTAAAGTAAAAGACGTGTCATAAGTCTTATGACACGTCTTTTACTTAAAATATCTTATTTCCATGAAAATATCGATGAAAATGAATTCGCATTGCGCGTGGCCAGCGCTCATCCCGGGGGTCCTGGGTAGGAGTCCCGCAGGCGGAACAAAAAGTTTTCAATATTCCTGGGTCTTGGATGTGTATTAAAATAAAATTTCAAAAATCCTAAATATATTTTATGTATAATATTATAAAAAATCCAGAAATATATCGATGTGTGGGATAATGCGTGGAGGCCAAAGGTGTTATGCCCGGTCAGGCCGGAGCCCACGTGATACATCTCAGCTGTCGTATATATACCGACGCGCTCAGAAAACTTCGATAGCGCGATGCAGGAATGTTAGGCGAATTGTGGGTACCGCCACATCACTCCCTCCCGAAGACCGGAGGTCGAATCTTGAAGTCTTGTCGCTTGAGTCGCCAGTGCCAGTGAGTTCCAGTGAGTCGGAACTGTTGCAGTGAGTCCCAGTGAGTCGGAACTGTAAGCTGCTGCACGGGATCCAGTGAGTCGGATAAGCTGCCGTGCGGGGCCGATGCTACGTGCTGACCAGGAGAGATGTGCTCTGCTAGCTGACCGGTCGGTGTAGTGAGAAAGCCCGATGATGCCGATGCGGAGTCGCCCAGGCCGCGGTACATTGCGGCTAGTGGACGAGGTACCCGATGAAGCGATGCTGGCTGGCGCGATGCGGAGGGGCGGGGAGTGATGATAATGAAGGAGGCGTGTTCTGTCGAGGGTCACCAATGTGGGATAATATGCGTGGTGGCCACAAAGGAAGATCTTCCGACCGAGCGAGGTGGTATGCTCGGTCAGGCCTAAGCCCACGTGATACATCTCAGCTGTCGTATATATACCGACGCGCTCAGAAAACTTCGATAGCGCGATGCAGGAATGTTAGGCGAATTGTGGGTACCGCCACAGATGCAATGAACATTTTAGTTCTAATACGATTCAACAGATGGCGTTTTATTTTTTACTTCATTGTAACATAGAACTAATCATACTTATTAGTTACTAGCTGTTGCCCGCGACTTCGTCCGCGTGGACTTCAGTTTATAAAGCGCGATGCCAACAAAATTGGTGTCAAAAGCTTTTATAAAAAAAACCCTGGTACCCCTTAAATCAATACAGCTGTGCAGTGTGCACACAATAAGTATTTCATTTTTTAATATTAAACTTTATATTTTATGGCAAATTTTAAAGCTTATTTAGCCCCCCAATTACACAACTTTACCCATAAACTATTTATAATTGATAGGTTTAAGGTTACGTCACTGCACAGATAAAGTACTGAGTTATTTAATACCGTAGAATAGATATAACAATCGAAAAAAATCGAAACTTAAATGTAATATGATATCACCTCTTATAGAAAGACTTTTGGGCAAGCGTCAGCGATGTAGAAGACGCACGGCGCCATCTATTATGAATTTTTGGAACTAATTTAATTTGAACAAATTTACGCATTTTCACCTCTTGACAACCCTTTTTTCCAGTAAAAAAGTAGCCTATGTCCTTTCTCAGGCTTTAGACTATCTGTATACAAAATTTCATTACAATCGGTTCGGTAGTTTTGGCGTTTGGCGTGAAAGCGAGACTGACAGACAGACAGAGATACTTTCGCATTTATATTATTAGTATAGATTATGTGCACACTGCACAGCTGTTTTTGGGTATTTTGATTAATAAAGGGCCGCGCTATACCGGATGGCAGCGGCGAGGCGAGCACTTTCAGCGCTGCCATTCCGGTGTAGCGCGGCCCTAAGAGGGGTACCACTTACCAGGGTTTTTAAAAGTTTTTAAATTTGATACAAATTTTGTTGACACTGCGCGCTATAAACTAAAGTCCACGCGGACGAAGTCGCGGGCAACAGCTAGTTATTCATATTAATCACAGTAACATGAAGTTTTCACATTGTAAACTAAATTTAAGCAAATTGAAAATCTTTGTTTTGTAAATTTTATGTGAGTATTGATACAACAAAGGGACAAATGTCAAAAGAGTGTTGCTATTGCTTAAAAAAAAAAGTTTCGCCTCCTAGACATTCTTGACGCACTATACAGGAGTTTTTATGTTATTTGGCAAACATGAAGAATAGACCACGTGAAGGGACATAGGGTATTTTCTGCTGCATTTTGCACGGTTGCGTGAAATTCCTAAATCACGCAAGCGAAGCCGCGCGGAACATCTAGGTATATAATATAATAAAGTCGTAGGAAAGTCCATTCTGTATATTGAATATTTTTGTACAATAAAAAATACTTGGGATGTGATCTACTACGCTAACGCGGACGAAGTCCCCGGCAACAGCTAGTTATATATATATATATATATATATATATATATATATATATATATATATATATAAGTCGTCGTCGTAAGTCCAATTATATTTACAAGTGCGAGTCGGACTCGCGCACGATGGGTTCCGTACTACCCACTGGGGTGCCACCCAGTAGAAATGTGTTCTCCTTATCATAAATATTTGTAAAAATGTGGTATTAAGCGTGTACTCGATACCTGCACAGTTCTGCAGTCGTATCTCGTACTACTATAGAGAATAGACTATAGCTGACTCGGTATCGTTGTAATATGCGCACTTCCATAGACCATACAGCTTCATACTGATCAAGAGTCAAACCAACCAACATATTTTTTAAATAATATTGTTACATTTAAAGTACGTACCTATAGTTACAGACGTCACTTTACTACTAATGTAAGTATTTGAACGGCTAATACAAGGTCAGCTTTTTTTTAACCCCCGACAAAAAAGAGGGTGTTATAAGTTTGACGTATCAGGGGTAGAGATGGGCACGTACCTGGGTATTTACCCATCTACCCGGTATTTACCCTCACGTACCCGGTAAATACCCGTATCTACCCAAAAGGGCGGGTAGATAAAATTCAATACTTAAGTCACAACCACCTCAAGAACGGTAATAGCTAGAGAGTTGAAATTTTCACAGATTGTGTATATCCGTTGCCACTATAAAAACAAATACCAAAAACAAAATAAAATTAATATTTAAGGGGGGCTCCCATACAACAAACGTGATTTTTTTGGCCTTTTTTGCTCTATATCAATAATAGCAACAGGTAGGTACTTGAAATTTTCATACAATCTTTAGTTTTATCCCCTGGATCATGTTGACGTCCCTACTAAGTATCTTATCTTGTACTTTTATCGAAAATCTAGTACTTTTAGAGAAAAAATATCTACTTTCTTTATTGGAAAACTTATAAAAGATAATATGAGCGATTCTTACACAGTATATTATTTACATAACATTATTAGTAATAATGATTATGTACAAACATTTACAATAATAAAATTATTACTAGCTATTTGACCGAGCTTTGCTCGGTATTCGATAAAACACGAATAAAATGACATTTTCTAAAAATAATTCCTAGCTAGACAGATTTATCGCCCCCGAAACCTATATAAGAAACCTGTATACGAAAAGATATAAGATACTTAAGTCCCGTAACCCGTTTCATCAAACAATCAAGTAATGTTAAATAAATAATGGCTTGTTAAATCAGTAAACGGCCTGTTAGAGCTATCGAGTGTTCTACCATGCGCTAACGTCAAATCAAATCACCTAACATGGTGTTAAATTTATTCCTGGTCTAGAGGTCCATTCAATATTTTTATTCCTACTAGGTCTCAATGACGCTCGGGTGACTACACCAATAGCACCTTCCCTCCCCTACTACTGAAGGAAATCTAAGACAACAATTTTATCTATGGACGCTTCACACCACGTCAGTCTGACCCCGTGCTAAGTACCTGAAGGACTTGTGTTACGGGTACCAGACAACGGAAATATATTTAATACTGTTATACTATACATATATTTAAGATTTTTATTATATGATACACATATTTAATACACACCAATGACCCAGGAACTTTGAAAACTTTTTGTTCCGTGGGAGGGATTCGAACCCGCGACCCCCGGCTTGAGCTAGCGACAGCCCACCCACTGAGCCACAGAGGTCGTCAAACAACAATTATATCCACTTTTGTAAATTAAGAAATTAATAGGGATGTAGACTATTTTTAGGAAATATATTTATTTTACAGATGTACCACCAAGGAAGTTGATTCCTATGCAATTGACAGACCAACGTTATTTGGTCGAATACTTATGTCAATTCAATGTTAATTGTGATGTGTCAGCTGGGTTTGACGTAACGCAACCAAACTACTTATGTCCCCGATTTGCATAGGAATCAACTTCTCTGATAGTACATAAGTATTTTGTTACACCTAAAAATATGTATAAAAAATAAATACACTCTTATTTCAATTAAAAAAATCACTTATTAAATATAAAAAATATTATAAAGTTATTAAGTAAAATATGTCCATTTTCGGTAATTCTATAATACAAACTCTCAAAAAAACAATAATTTGTATTAGATTTCGTTTACTGTCTACACCCCTATTATTGTATTCCTGCCTAATTACTGGTCAATAGTATGCTAAATACTTACATGACACTAATAAAAGACAATAAAATTAATTATTTGATTATTTAAAAATAATTTAAAATTTTCCCCGGTTTGGGGAAAATTTCCCCACTTTGTTATGGACATTACTGACCTGTTGAAGTTGAATTAATATTTACATTATTTTATCAAAATACTTTAAAAATATGTTATCTTACCTATGAAATATTATTCCTTGATGTTTTTTGTGTAAGGTTGTATTGTTCTTGCACCATTTTACAACACAAGATGGCATATTTATTTTTATTTATGAATGACAAAGACGTGTCACCGCGATGCAGTCTAATTGCGTAATGGCGGTACGATCGGCTTATTACAGTGCGAGTGTTTGTGCAAGATGTGTACATATGATCGCCTGGGCTTATTAAGGGTGCTTCACTCATTTCTTAATGGCAATCCGTCCGTACTTTTTTTACGTCCGTGCAAGTAACATAATTATGAACTAACTAAAAAGTGTGTGTGTGTGTGTGTGTGTGTGTGTGTGTGTTTTACAATTATGTTTTTTTACAATTATAGTGGATGTCTACTTCATTAGAGGAACACGTGTGCAAAATCTTGTCTGTTATATAGCCAGTACACAATGGCACGATGACCCACTGCAGGCCACGCCATTGCTCGCCACGCCTGAAAATCGTCCGCCATCATACACCATTACTCTGTTTACACAATGGCGATGGCTCGTAGTGGGCCAGCATAGTCCATTGTGAAGAGGCACCTTTACAGTCTTGACACCTATATATGTACAATGTACATGCAAATTAATGTATTATGCAAATGAGAACTGTTTTTGTGTAAACGCAACTAATGATCAAATATAAAAAGTTCTTGGCCTGTGCGTTAATTAAAAGAAGATTTTTTTTCCCTTTTAACCGTGGGAGAGCGATTCTTCGGTACGAATGGGTCGACTCCGAAAAAACTGGCGTGAAACAGCGCTTGCACTGTGTTTACTTCAACACGCAAAAGAGAATGCCGATCTTTTGACATGCTCTTTGCGTCCAACTCGACCCTTTATGATGAGGGCGGAAACCGCCAACCATACCGCGATGTACAAGCGTCATGTCGGATATTCGGTTTCATCAGCGCTCAATGCAAGTAGCTCCAGTGAGTGCTCCAGAGTTGGCTCCGGTCTTAACGCGTCTTTTTTGGCTCAACTATCTATCTCACATAGTTTCGGCTTCTTGAAAGACAGCTTTTTGTGAACACGATACTTAAAAAATGTGGCCGTTCCAATTCTTCCAACAGCAGATCAATCGCTATAATCTCCCTCTTCTCGAAGATGATGGAGTCCATCATCAATAGCCAGCTCATTCGACACTTGGACGCTCAGGGATTACTAAGGCTCGGCTCGGTTCTCTTGGCGTACCTAGCTCATCGTTGACTCAGGCGATTGAAACTGTGGGTATTAGCTGTCAGTTTGGATATCGCGAAGGCCTTTGATCGGGTATGGTACAAGTCACTATTATCCAAGATTCCATCATATGGAGTTCCCAAGAAATTATGCAAGTGGGTCACAAGTTTCTTAGCAGTCGTAGTTGATGGTGAATGCTCTGATACTCCTGTTGATGCTGGTATCCCTCAGGGCTGTGTGCTGTCGCCTACGCTATTCATACAGCATATCAATGACATGTTACAGACCAACGGCATTCATTGCTATGCGGATGATAGTACAGATAATGTGACTTCCCGCATATTTCTCGGGGTGAAATGGGGTAGACGTAACTCAGTCCAATTTAACCGCACCAAAACACAAGTCAGCGCGTTCACCACAAAAAAGTCACCAATGGTATATCCTCGTTTGGGGGAACCACTTTAACAATCTTTCCCAGCATGAAAATTGGCGTAAACATTTCACCAAAAATACTAAAAGAGCTACCAGAAAATGGAATCAAATATCTCATACAATTCCGCGTGTATTTTTAATAAAATTGTCCCCCCAGCAATGGAAAGTAGCAGAGATTATAATATTAATCCCCAAACCCGGAAAAGATCCATCGGATGAAAAATCTCACCTGCCTATAAATATTCTGCCAGTGCTCTCCAAGGTCTTAGAAATACTCTTCCTGAAATGCATGATGCCAGAAATCAGAGCTAGTAAACTGTTACCCGATCACCAATTCGGTTTTCGCCAAGCGCATGGGACTATTGAGTATTGAGCAGGTACACCGACTGGTAGAAGAAGTTCAAAAAGCTTTTGAAAGCAAATCTTACTGTTTTTCTGGATATATCACAGGCCTTCGATCGATTATCGCATCGTGGACTGTTGTGAAAAGTTCGTAAAAAGCCACCCTTAAACTTCAACCTCTTTATAAACGCATACCTCAACAATAGATATTTCTAAGGTAAGTACGGAGATAGTGTCACATGTCTCCATGTAATCGAAGCAGGAGTGCCGCAAGGCAGTATATTGGGCCCTTATCTCTACCTTCTATACACATTTGACCTTCCAAGTACTGATGAAGCTCTGACAGGCACTTACGCAGATGACACAGCAATCCTCGCAGTAGACCAAACAACCCATGGAGCATCGGCAAAATTGCAAAGAACCTTAAACGAAATATCAAAGTGGTTAAAAGATTGGAGGATAAAAGCCAACGAGAATAAATCTGTCCATGTAACTTTCACATTAAGACACGAAACATGTCCAGAAGTAGAACTTAATCGGATAAAAATACCACAGTCAAACGATGTTAGATACCTAGGAATTTATCTCGACAGACGAATAACATGGAGAACACATATATGGAACAAAAGAAAGGCTTAAGCAGCTACGAAAGCTTTACTGGCTGATAGGCCGCAAGTCACAACTATCACTAGAAAATAAACTTATTTTGTATAAAAGCATACTCAAACCCATCTGCACCTATGGGATGCAGTTGTGGGGCACAACCTCCACATCAAACATAGAAATTCTACAACGATTCCAATCTAAAACCCTGCGTTACTGTTAAATAACTGGACTGCGTTAAATAACTGGAGCCCCATATTATGTTACGAATAGCCAAATCCACAATTATCTAAAAATCAAGTATGTAAAAGAGGAAATTAAAGGCTTCCTCCAAAACTATTGTAAAAGGATAAAATCACATCCTAATATATTGGCAAAAATTGAAGAAACTCTACCAAACCAAACATTCAAAAGATTAAAAAGACGAGCCCCACAAGATCTTGGGTGCGTGCCATACAAAGAAGAAATTCAAAACGACTAGTTCAATGTCTAGAAGTCAGATCGCTAGCAGATCTAGCTAGCAGATAATAAAAAAAAAAAAAAAAAAAGAATGTGAAGTTAAAAAAATCAGAAGCAAATCAAAGCAAATCAGATTTTATAGAAGATAGGTATTATATATATAAATAATAAAAAAAATTATAGTTACCTACATATTTTTTATAAAATTTCTTTAACCAGGTACTTATACATCGTCTATTTTAAAAGTAATTTTCGAGGGTCTTCGGCAAATCGATTTATTACGTCTCTGTGTAAGAATCGCTCATATTATCTTTTATAAGTTTTCCAATAAAGAAAGTAGATATTTTTTCTCTAAAAGTACTAGATTTTCGATAAAAGTACAAGATAAGATACTTAGTAGGGACGTCAACATGATCCAGGGGATAAAACTAAAGATTGTATGAAAATTTCAAGTACCTACCTGTTGCTATTATTGATATAGAGCAAAAAAGGCCAAAAAAATCACGTTTGTTGTATGGGAGCCCCCCTTAAATATTAATTTTATTTTGTTTTTGGTATTTGTTTTTATAGTGGCAACGGATATACACAATCTGTGAAAATTTCAACTCTCTAGCTATTACCGTTCTTGAGGTGGTTGTGACTTAAGTATTGAATTTTATCTACCCGCCCTTTTGGGTAGATACGGGTATTTACCGGGTACGTGAGGGTAAATACCGGGTAGATGGGTAAATACCCAGGTACGTGCCCATCTCTACCCCTGATACGTCAAACTTATAACACCCTCTTTTTTGTCGGGGGTTATAAAAAAGCTGACCTTGTATTAGCCGTTCAAATACTTACATTAGTAGTAAAGTGACGTCTGTAACTATAGGTACGTACTTTAAATGTAACAATATTATTTAAAAAATATGTTGGTTGGTTTGACTCTTGATCAGTATGAAGCTGTATGGTCTATGGAAGTGCGCATATTACAACGATACCGAGTCAGCTATAGTCTATTCTCTATAGTAGTACGAGATACGACTGCAGAACTGTGCAGGTATCGAGTACACGCTTAATACCACATTTTTACAAATATTTATGATAAGGAGAACACATTTCTACTGGGTGGCACCCCAGTGGGTAGTACGGAACCCATCGTGCGCGAGTCCGACTCGCACTTGTAAATATAATTGGACTTACGACGACGACTTATATATATATATATATATATATATAAGTCGTCGTCGTAAGTATATATATATATATATATATATATATATATATATATATATATATATATATATATATATATATATATATACTTAAGTATATATATATATAAGTCGTCGTCGTAAGTCCAATTATATTTACAAGTGCGAGTCGGACTCGCGCACGATGGGTTCCGTACTACCCACTGGGGTGCCACCCAGTAGAAATGTGTTCTCCTTATCATAAATATTTGTAAAAATGTGGTATTAAGCGTGTACTCGATACCTGCACAGTTCTGCAGTCGTATCTCGTACTACTATAGAGAATAGACTATAGCTGACTCGGTATCGTTGTAATATGCGCACTTCCATAGACCATACAGCTTCATACTGATCAAGAGTCAAACCAACCAACATATTTTTTAAATAATATTGTTACATTTAAAGTACGTACCTATAGTTACAGACGTCACTTTACTACTAATGTAAGTATTTGAACGGCTAATACAAGGTCAGCTTTTTTTTAACCCCCGACAAAAAAGAGGGTGTTATAAGTTTGACGTATCAGGGCCCCAGGGGCGGATCTTGAATTTGTGGGGCCCTGGGCTAATACTGCTTAAGGGCCCTATAATTACTTAACTAACTGCCATTTTGACAAGAAACTGTTTTCTGTAGTGATGTAGGTATATGTCGGTATTATGTTAAGTACGAAGAAAATAGGAGAACAAAATATTTTATTTATTTATTAAAACATTATTTATTGCAAAATAAATTGACAGGTTATAAATGGTTATGTTATACTTGGTAAATGGTACTAAAATCAAACCACATAGGTGGCAAGACATCCAAACTTCACACCCTTTCCTAACCCGACCTTTATGAAGTTTAACTAAAAAGTTTGATTTAACATAATATGCCCAGCCGCATTGACCCTGAAATGAGTTAAGTACCTACTCAACAGGAACATAACGTAGTAACGTGTATATTCCGTACGCGCTACCTACTGAAAGTCACAAGATTTCTTAAAATAAAAACCCAAATTGTTAAAAATAATTCAAACAAAATTATTAATATAAGTAATAAAAATGTATTTGTAATTAGGTAAGTACATCTGTAATCTGCAAAAGGGATACAATATTAATATGGACCTATTTACTTACATTGAATCTATTTTTTATTTATACATTTTACACAAACCAGTGTGATCTATAACCTAATGGTTTCATAGAAACTAAATAATTACTAGAATATCTAGTCTAGGAAAGCCAACGCTTTATTATCTTTGGAGCGGCCAATGGGGGAACATTATCTAAGGTAGCAATTGAGGCATTTGTACAAAAGCTACCGCCATCAGAATTCTACCAATACCGTCGTAAAAAGAGACAGCAGCATGACAGCAGAACTAATTTTTTTCATCTGTTTGACGTCGATATTTTAATCTCTTAGAAAGATGCTTGTGTAAGTCTATACGTAAACAAATTTTTACACACAGACGTAAATCAATTTCGGTTTCGTTTGACTGCAGACCTCGAGATTGTTGCTCTATGGCCACTATCCCCAACTCGCGGCCCGCCGCGCCGGGACTTTATTTGTGGCCCGCGTGATGTTAAACAATTTTGAAATTCACGCCCATCGGCAAAATAACGTAGTCTACGTGATAGTCATTAAATTTTTTCCACTTTTAAATCGTTAATTTTGAAGAATGTTATTTTTTAACCCTAAAAAAATGTTGACCACTTGGAAACACTGCTCTATGGGTTGTTTTCTTTTTTTTTAATCTCCACCAGACGGCGCGACGATAGACACTTCTAGATTTTCCATTGGTTCCCCATCGATCCGAAATTATCTGCAGGTTGGCATTACTGACTACATATGGGTTGTGTTTCTATAAAGATATCTTAAACCTAGTAGTATAATCAAAACATATCTTAAACCTAGTTTCCGTTAGCACAATATTAACATAAAACTGTAATATGTATTTATACATATCCATATATTACTATGTTTTTTTTGCTTCGTCCCTCTAGTTTAAATTTCAGAGCAGTAAGTATAACCTAAGCGATTAGGCCAGTATACTGGTAACAGTTTAGGAACTGGCTGACATAATATAATACTTGTCAAACTGAAAACTGACAACTCAAACAGTTTTGGCGGGCATGTTACTTTGACACTTCTTCTACTTTTTATTGTTGGTGTGGTTTTTATTATTTTTTTCCAAATTATTGTGTTATTTGGGTTTTTGATGTTCATTATTGGTAAAATATTAGCCATAAAATATCCGTTACCTTGCACAAGTGCAGGTAAGATGTTGTCAAAACTAAAATCTATAATTCCTGGGACATTTGGTGTGAATAACGGTAAATAGGGCTATTTCTTTCGTGAGTTTTAACTAAAACATCGTTGTAATAACTTTATTATACTATTCATTGGAATATTATTGCGTCTTTTTTAAATTGAAATGTATAGTCTGTCAAGAAAGTGAAGAAATTAAAAAGTGGCAACATCGTAGTATCATCTCTTTCAAATCTATCTAAGAAAAAAGGGAAATGACACTTTTTAATTTCTTCACTTTCTTGACGGACTATATCAAGTTTTACATTATTTTGCCCAGTTTTGTAGCAATTCATAATGGTATTACCGATAGTTGTCTACCCATACGCCATTTAGTTACTAAAATGAAAACTGTTTGACAATCAATTTAAAAAAAATAGAAAATGCCTCATTCCGCTAGGTATGTTAACTTTATGTGCCGCTGCCGCTGCCTGACGCGGCAAGTATGTAGAGGGGTGAGTGTAAACGCACACTCGCGTCGTTACTGCTGCAGAAATATTCACGGCAATAATGCCGGCAGCACAAGGACTGCGCAGTGGCTGATATAAACCATTACACTGCGCCTTCATCTACCACATGGTTCCCACTTCTTGGGTCAGCAGCAGGGCCAGATTTATATTTTTATGAGTAGGTATATAGTATAGACTATAGGCCATTTTGCCACCCCTAGGACGAACTCTGCCGCCATCCTAGGACGCTGCCGTCCATAGGCCATGACCTATACTGCTTATGCATAAATCCAGAGCTGGCCAGCAGTCAGATGTTTCATCACTGTTACATCATTTTATCAAGACTCTTCAATTTATGTGGTCAATATTTAAACCATGCACGGCCTACGAGAAACTACTATCACTATTATCTTCGTCCAAGTACTCAACTTTCAAAGCGTCCTCCATGTTATCTTCCACATACATTATATTCTGGTGTATATTCATTTTTCTGACTTCTTGGAGTGTCTGCAATATTCTCATCTTGGCAGCAAGCTTCTGGTCGTCGTTCATCTGTTTCAAAGTCGGTACTAGAGATAACGCGAAGTGTTTGTCCCCGTCTATTTCTTCATGAAAAGCTGCAAAATAATATAAATGTATTACTCCAGTGATACTCGATCTTGTAAGCTATTGCACAGCTTTTATTAGGGGGCTTCGAACGCGGCGACCGAATCAAAAAACGAGGGAAAACTAAAGTGCAAAAACAGCTGTCTTATCATCTGCCGATATTATTCAATTTCAAGATGTCCCTAAGTCCACTTACGGATTTTATGCACTATCAACACTGCTGAATCAGCTAGTCATTGTCTATGGGTCTGTATTACAAAAATATTTCTAAACCATTCCTAAGTATGTTTTTTGCTAAGCATTGAAAAACCTAAGTCCATTTACTGGAGTTCCAAAAGATCCTGAGTCCAAAAAGGCCCTCAGTCCACGTCTTTGAATATTGTTGTTTATTGAGGACAGAAGAAAATTAAGAAGATAAAAAAAGTAGAAAAAGGAGAAGACTTTATTTTTTTATTTGAGTGTTTTTATAAGAAAAAATAGTGTTTATTGAAGGACAGAATTTCATTAAATTTTAGGGTATGCCTCCGCTGCCGGCGCCGGTTGCCGACAAGGATGCCGGTGTTGGTTTCTGAACTGACTTAGGGTCTTTTTGGACTTAAAACTTTTTCAACTCCAGTAAATAGACTTAGGGGCCCCCATTCACGGCAGGCCTATCCGTCGTATCCTCGATAAGCTGGCTATCTAACACTGAAAGATTTTTTCAAATCGGACCAGTAGTTCCTGAGATTAGCGCGTTCAAACAAACAAACTCTTCCGCTTTATAATATTAATTATAAACGTCAGTTTGCAACTGAATTCATTGAATTATAAAAATCTCTGCTCGCTCTGTGGAAGATCAAATCGAAAGATTATTCTGACAGGAATAGAAAAAATCGCATATGAAAAAAAAAATTTATGCATTATCAATTTTGTCACTAGCAAACACTGGGAAAATTAAAGCAGAAGAAATAGTTCTTCATTGAGAAACATTGTTTATACGCCGACGATCTCGGCAAGAATGTGGCTTGCGCATGCATGTGGTAGATAAGTCAGTCTTACATCTTTTCATGCGAGAAGCATGCGCTAGCAAAACTGTATTCAAGCATGCACATGTGGTAGGTGCCTTAATATCATGACACAATCTATCAAAAAAGAGTTGTACAAAATAATATAAAAAAGGTTTTAAAAAAGAAGTCTAGTTATGTACCAATGATATTCTACTTATTATACAGACTAGCTATTTGACCGAGCTTTGCTCGGTATTCGATAAAAAAACTAATAAAATGACATTTTCTAAAAATGATTCCTAGCTAGATCGATTTATCGCCCCCAAAACCCAAATTTCATGAAAATCGTTGGAGCCGATTCCGAGATTCCAATTATATATTTATATACAAGAATTGCTCGTTTAAAGATATAAGATAGTTTACGTCCATACTATTTTTCGGCTTAAATCCGAACAATTTTCAAATTCAAAATTGCAAACATTGACAAATTTGACAGATAAGCGAAACAAAAGATACCAAAAACCATTTACATTAAAAGAGACAGTTCTATTTTTAAACGTCGAATCGTATGGCTGTCTCTTTCTTCACCTGAGCTATGACGAAAATTCGATTTTTTCCAGATTGTTCGAAAAAATAATTGAAAATGTAAACAATCGAGGTATTTAATGCAATCAAGACATGTGGTAAGAGATTCCATGTGTTTTGTTTACTTTCGAGTCATAATTGGTACATTTTCGATACACGCACGACGTCATTTTCAATTTATTTAGGTAAGACAAGACGTGGCACGTTCGTGACTGCGCTCGATGCAGAGTAAACAACAGGCGGCCCAATTGGGCCGTATTTAAATCGTCACAACGCGCGCGGTAGTAACATATCTGCTTTAAGTTTTTCATCATTGTTATGTACACTTCAAAACACGCGTCTGACAATTTGTCGTGCATGTTTCGCTTTGCCGACGCGAACATTTCGCGTCGCGGTCGCGTAGGTGTGCACGGCGCCATAAGATTACATGGGCAGCGTCCGCCGCGCGATAGACGCTACCGCTTCGCAGTCGCTTTGGTCGTGTAGGTTTGGCCTAAGCTTAACGCAATTAAAAAGTGTTAGGTGTTGGTCTAGGACTATTCAGCTTGTAAAAATGGCAAAATTGGATAAAATAAAAGGTAAGTTTGTTTCGTAATTTAAGCAGTGGTTGTCATCTTTTAAAATTTGGTTATTATTACTCTCCAAACTCTTTATGTTAGTTTTTACTGTGTCAGAGATGGCGTTTGAAAAGAAATCCAAGAAATAGAAAATATGACATGAGTGACAACTAATAAAATACATGAAAAATCGAATACAAAATAATAATATCATGTTTGTTTCCTTGGAAAATTATTTTTTTCATTTTTATTATCCTATTCCCGATGAAGACAAATCCGAAAACACAAAAATCATAAAAATCTGTTCAGCCGTTCTTCAGTTATAATGAATGTATAATTAACTTCAGGTATAATTAACTAACACGACTTTCTTTTATAATATATAGATTCTAATGAAACTAGTTTATTGTATATTAGTTCCATATCACATACATACTTGTGATTATGGTAGTCCTGGATGCTATTAAATGTTGACGTCGTTTTCTAACATATACATATTTACAGTTTGAGGATGTATGTCCGGGAACTCACCTAGTGAGTTCAAGACTTTGCAGAACATTTTTTTCCTTTCAAAAATAAACGGGATCTCCACGCCCGGCCCACCGCATAAATCTTTAGTTTAGCATAATATATTTAGTGCTTAAAATTATACCTATAATTTTAAGCAGAAAATACGGATGCATTTTGGAAATATTAGTAAAAACACTGAACTCACCAGGTGAGTCGTCGGCACTGGAATCAAATTTATGTGGACTCTCCAGGTGAGTCGGTGGCACTGAATGTATTAAATTAATCAAGTCTTTTAAAGTGATTTTGCATCCTGTTTGTTGTTGAATATGATCTAATACTATTTTTTTGTTGGCACCTGCTTTTAAACATTCTTCAGCCAGTTCATTAACAGTTTTAGGCAATTTTAATCTTTGCTGAGAAAGAGAGTCAAAATAAGACTTGGATGTTTCATGATTATGTTTTTCGTTCAATTCCACTACCTTAAGTGTCTTTTGAGAAGGACTTAAGCGAAGGAAAATCGTTGCTCCACAGTCCTGTTTTAAAGTCGTGCACTTTCTTGATGAATGGTCATTTTTCGATTTAAAAGGTCTACCTCCTTTTACACACGCCAATCGTATGTAATAGTACTTAAGGCTCTCATTTATTTTGTCGACAGTGCCAGGAAATCTTCTTTTTTGATTTGCTATTGTTCTAGCATCTCGAATCCAGTATTCGTTAGAAACACTCTTTTTATACTTATTTAAAGCCTCTTCAAACTCTTCATATGAAGAATATTCGTCACCGACTTTCATTTTTTTGTTAAATTAAACCATACCGTGACGATAAACTTAAGATAACAATTACCGTAAACCAAATAAGAAAAATACAATAAACAACAAACACAGCACAACACAAACTTTAAAATGACAGTACCTAGTAATAGTAACTGACTCCTGTCAGATTTCAACACATGACAGTTGACACTGTAATTTTTTTTCTTATTATGGCGCCGGCAGCCGTTGTTTATATCTCGGCTGCCGGCAGTATACATAGGTACCGCCGGCTCCCAAAAATATCAGTAATGGGAACCGGCGGTAAGTATACTGTGGACTGCCGGCAGCCGAGATATAAAACAACGGCTGCCGGCACTGGTACTCAAAATGGGAACCGATGAAAATGCGTGAAACGCTGGGTTCCAGACTCCAGTGCCGATAAACAAATTTTAAAAAGATAGGTGTGGATATTTTAGTTTTTTGTGATGCATTTTGATCTAATGCTATGCTACCAAAAAGTAAGATTTTGCAACACAGTATACCACGGTTCCGAAGGTGCTGTGCTGAACAGAACTTCGGACTCCTATACATGTTTGAGAGTTTCAGCGTTGTTTAAGGAAACAAAGGTAATATTATGCTTCTATGCAGATCACATTAAACATTAGGTAATCATCAATCATCATCATCATCATCACTACCATTAAAATATGCATCCTCACATTATGACCTTAGTCCTTATTTGGTACTTTTCATAAATGTTTGTTTTCATAATGTATTTATACCCCAAAATATTTTGTATTAAAAACCTTAGTCCGGCATAAAGTCCCTAAATCCAAATTAAGAGTCCTTAAGTCAAATAACTTTGTACCAGATCATTTTTTTTCAATAATTTTCTTTAATACTATTAATTTGATTTGTAATAAGCGTTCGAACAAAGCGTTCAGAAATTAAAATTAGAACTACAGTTATATTTTTTCTATAATTCTTGATTCTAAGATATAAGGTGTTGTTTTGAGAAGCAAACTAAATGTTTGCCCCTTGATATTGCAAATCCTTAAAAACGGACTTAGGGACATCTTGAAATTGGCCATTCAAATAAGCCAATCACGTAGGTAATAAAAAAATACTTAATAAGAAAATCTTAGGTTAAGTAAGATCTCATAACTCATTGATGTTTTATAAAAAAAATATGAATTGAACTAAGCATAAAGATTAAACCAACCACTAAGCATAAAGATTAAACCAACCATTACTACTCTGTGGGGCTTTTTGTTTGTTCACTGATGCCTCTTGCATTAATCTTCTTTTTGGTCTTAGATTGTCTCTCCTGCTTTCTTCTTTATCCAAAGTCTTTTCTAGAAGTTCTTTTATACCTTTTAAATAAGTAAATGTTTCATTATTTTCATGTTCCTCCTGTTTTTTGTCATTGACCACTTGAGGCTCAACAGTGTGGTTTGCTCGGATAGGGTATTCTGATTGAGGGGAGGACGGCCTAGAAGTTTCGGAACTGAATGATTTTTTTGCTGCAAAAATTGAATTCAAATTATTTATTGTTTATATTTTGTCTGAATATTAAAGACACTGATAGATATAAGAAGAGAAATACAAAAACAACTATAAATGAAAAGCCAAAATCATGGCAAAGCATGCAGTGCAGTTACACATCACAATATTTTGTCATGGCACCCTACTCTACCTAGCTAGGCCCCATACCATACCCCTCGGCACGCCCATGTAAATAAACACCTTACAGAGGTTAAGCAGGTGATGAATGATAATTTCCAAATATTTAATAGCTGTCTGCTTTACATAATTTATATTAAAATTTAATTTCATATTTGTCATTCGGATAATGATGGAGGAATCAGCTCACGATGCCCCTCTTGCCTTTCTACGGTGCACCAGCACACACGCACACTTTAAGAACCCCTAGTGTAACTAATTATTTAAATATACAAAATTGCATACAGAAATCAACAATTTTTAGGGGGGCTCTTGCAGAATGTGCTTTAGTTGGTCGTGTGTCACAGTCCTACACTAGTGGACATTACTTGAACATTATGAAATTCAGGGTGAATAATAATTGACACAGTTTAAATTAAATATCTAAAAAAAAGATAACCAACCTAAAGTGTCCGAGTCAATGGCACTCTCTACATCAGCGATGATGCTACTACACAGATTACTAGTATATATTGTGCTACTAGTAGATGGACCACCCCCTACAGCCATAAGGTTTTGTCTTTTTTTGTTGTGTGCCTCTCTTTGCCGCTGCTTTAAATTCATCCACAGCCGTCTTAATTGTCTGCTTGTGACCTGAAAGAATATTTATAATTTATAATATCTAACGGTTTTGTGGAAATTTTAATAAGATAAAAAAAATATTTACTAGGAAAGATGTGTGTGGACTGGCATTATATGCTAACGTTATTGCCTCCCATGCTTCATTTTTTCGCTGTAAAGTCCTCGTATCCGTCTCTTTATTTTCGATAATATTGGTGTATAATTTTAAAATCTCTAAAAAACATTTTTTCTCCTGAAAACTAAATATTTTTTTCTTTTGAATTGACATACTTGATACTTCTTGTTGACCTAAAAAAATAAAAATATGGTTTAACCACAGATTTAACTAGATTCAATTAACTTAGCACACACATTATATTGCTACACACGGCACTCGTTAAAAGTAAAACGTTTCTTTTGCTGTTTGCAGTTTTGCACTACCTATTTCTCTGTGACCTAGGTCTACAAATATATTATACTAGTAATCTGTGGACCTAGGTATTTATCAGCGACCACATAGCCCACAGATTACTAGTATATATTTGTAGACAGATAAGCGTCTTAGAAGAGTTTGACGGCTCACGAATTGACATTTGATGCGACAGCTAGCGCCATCTTAAATAGGGGCGATAAAACTCTACAGGTGTGTATGTGTGCGTTTATGTTTGCATGTGTGTATTAGGATATTATGGGGATAGGATATCCTTGTCAGATTTTTATGTTTCAATTACCTTGAATTTGTAAAAACTGAGTTTGTTAAGTTTAGTTCACATAACAATACACAATTTTCACAAAAACAAAGTCTTTGAAACATAAAAATCCGACACTATAAAACAAATAAAAACAAAATTTTGACGAATATGATTATTTATTGTTTTTGGTCAATATAAAGTCCCTGCCACCGGTTCGCTGACCCACCCACCGAGAAGAACCGGCGTAAGAAACTCGACGAGTCTATTTTTTTAAACAAACAATGCTAGAATACATAGTTACATCATAAACACTGTGTTTAGATACAATTGAATTCGTAAAATAAAAGTTAAAACATTTTGTTATGCATCAATCAATCAAAACTAATTAATTTACATTCAATTGAAATTAAACTGAGTTTACAATGTTACATTCATAACACTATTCAATCAAGTGTTTTAAAATAGTTACAAAATTTATAATAACGGGTTTTTTGTTAATCAAGCTCAATCCATAATTTACTGCTAAGATTTAGAAAAATATATATTACGTTATACATGTTTGTATAACAATTGATAATAAATAGTCTGAAGGTTTTTTAACAATCTACCTACAGTTTGCATTTTTTCCGTAAAACATTTTGTTATGCATCACTCAATCAAAACTTATTATTCACATTCAATTGAAATTAAACTGAGTTTACAACGTTACATTCATAACACTTTTCAATAAAGTGTTTTGAAATAGTTACAGAAATATTATAATTATTCATAATAACGAGTTTTTTGTTAATCTAGCTCAATCCATAATTTACTGCTAAGATTTAGAAAAATATATATTACGTTATACATGTTTGTATAACAATTGATAATAAATAGTCTGAAGATTTTTTAACAATCTACCTACAGTTTGCATTTTTTCCGTAAAACATTTTGTTATGCATCACTCAATCAAAACTTATTATTCACATTCAATTGAAATTAAACTGAGTTTACAACGTTACATTCATAACACTATTCAATAAAGTGTTTTGAAATAGTTACAGAAATATTATAATTATTCATAATAACGAGTTTTTTGTTAATCTAGCTCAATCCATAATTTACTGCTAAGATTTAGAAAAATATATATTAAGTTATACATGTTTGTACAATTGATAATAAATAGTCTGAAGATTTTTTTAACAAACTGTAGATATACAGTTTGCATTTTTTCCGTTTGACTTTGTTAATGAAGAATATTACGAATAAACTTATTATTTATATTCAATTGAAATTAAACTGAGTTTACAACGTTACATTCATAACACAATTTAATTAAGTGTTTCAAAATAGTTACAAAAATGTTTTAATTATTCATAATAACGGGTTTTTGTTAATCTTAGACTAGCACGAGTCGGCGCATGAGTACCGAAAACTATTCCACCTCAATTTTTTTATGCGATCCTCTTCAAATTGCCCTCCTGATGATATAAATGCATGTTGCCAGGGCGCAACCCGGTGCCATATTGTTTAAACAAACATTGTTTAAACAATTGCAAGGAATTGTTATTTTTCAACCGAACAAATTAATATTCTTTATTATAATAAATATTCTTTATTGAAATACCAATAAAAAAGGTCCTATGACTTTTTACGATAAAGTTAATATTTTTAAAGATACGAATTTTTAAAGGTTCGAAAAACCTCAAATTTGGGTACTTTCGACCGATGAAAAATATATTTAAAAAAATAATAATGTCAAAGTAACATTTTTTTTTAAATTCTGTATACAATAGTCAATAACATTGTTAATAGAGATTTCAAAAAATTTCATTGTTTATATCTTTTTTTTTATCTTAGCAAAAGTAGACAAAAATTGTGTTTTTGTACAATTACTCCCTTAAACAATTACTTTATTTTAATTTTATTATTAATTATTAAAGTACAAATATAATTAAAGATTTGATGAAAATTTCAAGTGCCTAACTGATACTATTATTGATTACGAGCAAAAAAGGCCAAAAAAATCACGTTTCTTGTATGGGAGCCTCCCTTAAATGATATACTTTATTTTATTTTTAGTATTTGTAGTTATAGCGGCAACAGATATACACAATCTGTGAAAATTTCAGAAGTCTTAATAATAGGGTTTACTACGATTTCGTTGTCTGTCCGTCTGCCTGTTTGTCTATATGTCTCCAGGCTGTATCTGAAGAACCGCTATATCTAGACTTCTGACATTTTTACAGATTGTGTATTTCTATTGCCGCTATAAGAAAAAACACTAGAAATAAAATAAAGTCAATATTTAGGGGGGCTCCCATACAAGAAACGTGATTTTTTTGGCCTTTTTTGCTCGTAATCAATAATAGTAACAGCGAGGCACTTGAAAATTTCACGAAATCCTTAATTATATTTGTAATTTAATAATCTATAATATAAAAATGAGTCGCTGAAGTCGTGTTGCTAAGCGCAAAACTCGAGAACGGTTGGACCGATTTCGCTAATTCTTTTTTTTAAATATTCCTTGAAGTACGAGGATGGTTCTTACGGAGAGAAAAATTCTAAAAAAAAATTAAAATTTTCTGAAAAAGGCTAAAAACAACACTTTTATATATAAAATGGATTTTCAATTGTGTTAGTAACGCTAAAACTCGAAAACGGCTGAACGGATTGGGCTAACTTTAGTCTTAAAATATTCGTAGATGTCCAGGGAAGGTGACACGAAGTTCACCGGGACAGCTAGTTAATAATAAAATTAAAATAATGTAACTGTAAAAGCCCTTAAGGCTCCCATACAAAAAAACACAATTTTTTGTCTACTTTTGCTAAGATAAAAAAATATATAAACAATGAAATTTTTTGAAATCTCTATTAACAATATTATTAACTATTTAAAAAAAAAATTTAAAAAAATATATTACTTTGGCCTTTTTTTTTGCTTTAATACATTTTTCATCGGTCGAAAGTACCCAAATTTGAGGTTTTTCGAACCTTTTAAAATTCATATCTTTAAAAATATTAACTTTATCGTAAAAAGTCATAGAACCTTTTTTATTGGTATTTCAATAAAAAATATAAAAAAATTTGTTCGGTTGAAAAATAACAATTCCTTGCAATTGTTTAAACAATGTTTGTTTAAACAACATGCATTTATATCATCAGGAGGGCAATTTGAAGAGGATCGCATAAAAAAATTGAGGTGGAATAGTTTTCGGTACTCATGCGCCGACTCGTCCTAGTCTTATCTAGCTCAATCCTTAATTTACTGCTAAGATTTAGAAAAATATAAATGTTATACATGTTTGTACAATTGATGATTGTATTATTGTAATATTCTTCATATTATTAAGAATAATAAAAACTAAGGAAACGTAACACCCACACTTCAACCGTTTTGAATTCAGTTCCTTTTCGCACACTAAAATATGACAATAGCATCATGCATGTATTCGGTACTAATTTTGTAGACTCATGGATTTTTAGGGTTCTTTTACTAAGACTTCGATGTCTGTCCGTCCGTCTGTCTGTTTCCAGGCTGTAACTCAAGAACCGCTATAGGTACTTTTGAAATTTTCACAGATTGTGTATTTCGGTTGCCGCTATAACAACAAATACTTAAAAAAAATACTTAAGAGTGTCTCCCATACAAGAAACGTGATTTTTTCGGCCTTTTTTGCTCTATATCAAAAATGGCAACAGGTAGGCACATTATATTTTCACGAAGGCCCTTATTGTATGTCTACGGCAATAATTAATTAAAATAAAATAAAAATTTAAGGGAAATTTAAAAATTCCCATACAAAAAACACAATTTTGGCCTATTTTTGCTCTCTAACGGTACCGAACCCTTCGTGCGCGAGTCCAACTCGCACTTGGCCGAATATTTTGACAGTCACGCTTCCTTAGGTTTTATTATCTGTAAGAATAATATATTCTATTCAGTAGCGTATTTGATGCGTAGGTCCGCTTCGGCGTTGTCATCCTTTCTCCAAATCAATATTCATCTCCTCCCATATCAAAACTGTTGGTTTCGTTTTCTTGATGCATGTCACTGTAAAATTAAAATGATTTATTTTAACGTACTGTTAGTTATTTTTTAGGGTCTAGATAAGGTATTATTCAAAAAACAAATATTAATTTGTTTTTTAAATACCTTTTCTAGACCCTAGAAAATAACTTCAAAAATTATTTTAATCGCCAAATCTCACGGAACACATCGTTTGCGTCTGACCCGCACTTGGTAGATTTTTTTTTATTTATGCCCTAGAGCCTAGACGATATAGTCTAAGCGATAAGTTGAGAATGGCGAAATATAGAGATAAGGGTCCTAAAACTACGTGCGATAGCTCATTAGATTCGGGAAGACGTCTTGAAAAATGTATCGGAAGCGTGTATTAGCACACAAAAAATTGCAAAAGTTATAAGCAAATTAGGTTGCAAAAAAAGGTATTAGGATTTTTGTTAGAAACACCGAAACTATTAACATTTAAGAAATTTAAAAAAAAAGGATTCTTTAAGAGGAGGAAATTTCCATAAAAAGACTCTCAACTCCCGGAATTCTATCTCTAGTATTTATAATTTTAATTTAACGCTGAAAGTAGGCCGCGCGGCATTTTTAGGTAGCGCGCGCGGCTTCAAAACCGAGCACGTCACACTAATTATTTTTTTAAGGTATTATATATTAATTTAAAATTAAAAAAAAAACTTATGGTGTATTCCGAACACTTCAAAGAATTCGCTCCCGTTGGAAATTTAACTTAAAGTTAATTTTTCAACAAATTAGACAAATGTTAACTAACGAAATTTTTTCGAACTTCCGTCCTCATTGTACATTAAAAAAAAAATGTTTAAATAATTTTCGTAAAAATTGTTCACTTCGTGGAGCCCTTGATATAAACATACTTAACAAGATCACGCCATTAAAGTTTAAAAATGTTTAATACTTTGTATATATTTTTTTTAACTTGAACAAAAAACTAGAAATCAAAGTAATATTGTCAAAAAAAAATTGTTTAATTTATTATCACATAATTGTTTTTATATCAATGAAAGACATGTATTAACTAAAAAAAAAATTTTTCCGCCATTTGTTTATAAAAAAATTATAAACAAATGGACTATTTAGATGCTTTTAAAAATTTTTAAAAGCATCAAAGTAGTGAGCGTATACCCTCTTAAAAGGCCGGCAACGCACCTGCAGCTCTTCTGATGTTGCGAGTGTCCATGGGCGACGGTAGTTGTTTACCATCAGGTGACCCGTTTACTCGTTTGCCCCCTTATTTAATAATAATTAAAAAAAAAAAAACGTTTTTTTCGGCCTTTTTTGTTCCCAGAACCTTTTACACTAACTATCACCGGGACATCGCTAAGGCGAGTTACTTAGAGTTGCACTTCAGTGCAAGCACTATAAAAATATTAAATAGTAAAAATACTTACCAGAAGCACAATAAACTCCTACATAGGGTATAGATTCTTCATGTATTAGTCCACCCCAAGTACCTATAAATAATATCATGAAAATCTGTATACATATTTTATTCTTTTTATATATTCATTTAAAAAGTCAACCATTTTCAGGGTGGATGTTTAAAATTCCTTCTATAGCGGATGGCCACATATTTAGGTAACACATATGAAAATAGATGTTTTTAGATCTAATGATTTGTCATGTGTGTTGATACACCTGACGTCAATAGCACATTAATGTTTTATTATACTATTGTGTTATACAATAACTTCTAATATAAAGACAAGTTACTTACAACTTGTACTTGAAGCAACCTTAACTTCTATAGGATTTTGTAATACACATCCCGCATCATCAACCACTTGATTTCCTGAAACATTCATAAAATATATTAGGTACTAGCTGTTGCCCGCGACTTCGTCCGCGTGGACTTCAGTTTATAGCGCGCGATGTCAACAAAATTGGTGTCAAAAGCTTTTATAAAAAAACCCTGGTACCCCTTAAATCAATACAGCTGTGCAGTGTGCACGCAATAAGTATTTAATTTTTTTATATTAAACTTTATATTTTATGCCAAATTGTAAAGCTTATTTAGCCCTCCAATTACACAACTTTACCCATAAACTATTTATCATTGATAGGTTTAAGGTTACGTCACTGCACAGATAAAGTACTGAGTTATTTAATACCCTAGAATAGATATAACAATCGAAAAAAATCGAAACTTAAATGTAAGATGATACCACGTCTTATAGAAAGACTTTTGAGCAAGCGTCAGCGCGATGTAGAAGACGCACGGTGCCATCTATTATGAATTGTTGGAACTAACTTAATTTGAACAAATTTACGCATTTTCTATGCCTATGTCCTTTCTCAGGCTTTAGACTATCTGTATACAAAATGTCATTACAATCGGTTCGGTAGTTTTGGCGTTTGGCGTGAAAACGAGACTGACAGACAGACAGACAGACAGACAGAGATACTTTCGCATTTTTAATATTAGTATAGATTATGTGCACACTGCACAGCTGTTTTTGGGTATTTTGATTAATTAAGGGCCGCGCTACACCGGAATGGCAGCGGCGAGGCGAGCACTTTCAGCGCTGCCATTCCGGTGTAGCGCGGCCCTAAGAGGGGTACCACTTACCAGGGTTTTAAAAAGTTTTTAAATTTGACACAAATTTTGTTGACACCGCGCGCTATAAACTGAAGTCCACGCGGACGAAGTCGCGGGCAACAGCTAGTTATGAATAAAAACAATATTATATAGTAAAGTAGGTATGATTAGTTCTGTTACAATAATAAAGTAAAAAATAAAACGCCATCTGTTTTCATATATTAGAATTAAAAATGTTGATTGCATTGATATATTTTCTGGATGGAATATAGGCCAACACGGTACACTCGAACTACTTTATTTTAGAGCGCCTTCTGTTGTCAACTTGTCACATATATTAGAAATGCAGTAGGAGTTCTATAAGATAAGATAGATTGATTATTATTATACCAAGTGATTATATTATTAAACATAATATTCTAACGTATTAAAAACTATAATCAAAAACATACTAATTAATAAGTATGAATAGTTCTATGTTACAATAAAGTAAAAAATAAAACGCCATCTGTTGAATCGTATTAGAACTAAAATGTTCATTGTATCGATATATTTCTGGATTGTTTATAATATTATACATAAATTAATACATTTAAGATTTTTGAAATATTATATTAAAATACACATCCAAGACCCAGGAACATTGAAAACTTTTTGTTCCGCCTGCGGGACTAGAACCCAGGACCCCCGGGATGAGCGCTGGCCACTCGCAATGCGAATTAATTTTCATCGATATTTTCATAGAAATAAGATATTTTCCCACATCAAAATGTAGCCTATGTCCTTTCTCAGACTCTAGAATAACTGTGTACAAAATTTCATTGCAATCGGTTCAGTAGTTTTGGCGTGAAAGCGAGACAGACAGACAGACAGACAGAGATACTTTCGCATTTATAATATTATAGTATGGATAATATGTTGAAGTATTGCCTTTCCTTCGACGACCTCTGTGGCTCAGTTGGTGGGCTATCGGTAGCTCAAGACGGGGGTCGCGGGTTAGAATCCCGCCGACGGAACAAAAATTTTTCAAAGTTCCTGGGTCGTGGATGTGTATTAAATATGTGTATAATATAATAAAAATCTTAAATATATGTATAGTATAAAAGTATTAAATATATTTCCGTTGTCTGGTACCCGTAACACAAGTCCTTCAGGTACTTAGCACGGGGCCAGAGTCAGACTGACGTGGTGTGAAGTGTCCATAGATATTATTACTATTATTCTTTTTATATTCATTTAAAAAGTCAACCATTTTTTTTTAGATCTAATGATTTGTCATGTGTGTCGATACAGCTGACGTTAATAGCACATTTGTTTTATTATACTATTGTGTTATACAATAACTTTTAATATAAAGACTAGTTACTTACTTGAAGCAACCTCAACTTCTATAGGATTTTGTAATACACATCCCGCATCATCAACCACTTGATTTCCTGAAACATTCATAAAATATATTATAATATGTTGAAGTATTGCCTTTCCTTTTCAAAAATTATCTAGGAATCCTGTACTATAATAATAATAGCTCCCAACACCGGTTTCGGTGACGGCGGCCGGTTTCATTGAAACCAGGCCAGCTACGCAGGAGTAATTTTATAGTGCCCTAGTGTGTGCGCAGTACACAAGAGCACTCTCTATTCCTTTACTCTCATAACCCAGTGGGACGGACGACCGACACGACTGGCGAGAGATCAGGCGCAGGACCGACTTTTTACATGCCCATCCGACGCATGGAGCATCTTACTTGTCAGACAATCAGGTGATCAGCCTCCATTGTCCTAACCAAACTTGGAAATAACATGTTTCCAACGCGGGAATCGAACCCACGACCTCCGAGTCAAGAGCCGCGCTCTATACCACTAGACCACGGAGGCGTTAATCCTGTACTATATTGTATAATGTGTACATATTATTACATTACATCACTACCTACTTAAGGTTGGTAAATCAGTGTTTAGTGTAGAGTGCACAGGGAAAATGTGTATCTGTAAAGATGATAATATAATCTTGTGATGAATAAAATTTAACTCACCAAACCATATTCCAATACAAAATTATCTACTTTGTGTGTGTTGTTTTATTATTAAATAATATACGCACATTTGGCTACTATAATTTTAGATCAGTGGTTCTTAACCTTTTAGTCATGATGGGCCATTTCACCAAATGATTGTCTAGCCGTGACCACCCACTGGTTTACCAAAACTAAGGTTTTATTGATAAAGAAAACAAGGACAACTGTATAAATATTAGCACATACATTTTTTTTATTTTGCAAAAATCGAAAAGTTACAGATTTTAATAAAATGTGATTTTTGTGACTGCATAGTCCATACTATTAACTAACTTCTGAATTGTCACATACATATTATTAGAATGGCTTTGCGTAACACTTGGAATGCTTTCAGCGACCACCAGTGGTCCGCAGACCACCGGTTAAGAACCACTGTTTTAGATAATCATAGTAGTTACATTGCATTGCAGGAAATTAATTCTATAACTACTTTTAATGTACTTACCAACTGTGGTAGGCTCACTAGGTAAATGTAGTTTAGGAATCGCTATCTTTGAAGGCGACCCTTCCCGTACTTTCCTTCTGGTTCAAAATGTCTATCGCAAACTCTATACTTGCGATAGCAATTTTCGTTTTTAAATCTGCTTGGGACGACTTCCAACCACTCTTCGTATAGAACTGGATATAACTGGATATTTGGTGACGGTATCTAAGGTTGATCCTAAAAGATAATTGATAATAAATAGAAAATCGTCTGACCACAGCATATGAAATCTGGATTGTATTGTACTACTATGTACTACGTACGTACGTATGTACAACTATATGCCGTATGCGTATCAATATAGTTAAACCTCATAAGAATCCGGTGACGGAAAACGTGTGATATATGATCCCAAAAGATAATAAATAGAAAATAGTCTGACCATACCATAATATTATGAAATCTAGATTGTAGGTTACATTGTACTAATATGTACTACGTAGTATGTACCACTCTATGCGAATAAATATAGTTAAAACACGAAAAAAGCCAGTGATGGTTCTGATTTTATTTACAATAATTGTAACTGATAAATGACTAATTGATAAATAATTACGATAAACTTACAATATTACGAGGCTGCGAGGTTATGCAAATAACTAAGTTCTAATATACGCTACTTTAATACTTACTTTCCTGTGGCGAACCCTCCAAAAATGCAACGACTGCTCATTGTAAATAATTATCTCTGATTTTATTTTATGATTAATAAACAAATTTTGAATAAATTAGAAATCAGTTTCTTGAACGGCAGCCATTTTCGAATGTTGCCAATTATTTTTGTTTATCTGCCCAATTATTACACGAAATGTTGCTAGCGTAGTTAATAATGAATAATAATTATAATGCGCTAAAAATCAAAACTAAACATTATTTATAATTAATTATGCTGATATAAACATAACAAGTAATTTGCTTAACAAACTTAGTTGTTAAGGTGCCCATACACGGGACAATTTGTCGTTCCGATCGATCGTCAAGAAAATCGTCCAATCGATCTTTTGAACGTAAAATCGTTTGCGATATTGCTACACACGTTCAATTTGTCGTTCGATTTTAACATCAAGGAGATAAATCATTACGATAATAATTGTCATGTGTATTTTACCTTTTAACCCATCGATCGTGGAATAACGAGACACAATAGCTTTTCTATTGTTATCGCGGCCGGATGCGGCCGCTTAGGGCTTCATGAATGAATTAAGCAAATTACTTGTTATGTTTATATAGTAAATTTGCCCACTTACACATTTTTTCTGTCAACTGACAGACATCATAATAAAAGAAACTTTAAATAAACTATTATAAGGTTGAAAATTACTTCATTCGACGACTCTTTAAAAAGAAACCCCTTTGAGCTCCCTTATACTTTCTCTTAATTTTATAATAATAATATTATGTAAAATGTAAAAGAATATTCAATTCCTTTACCAAAATTCTGTTTTGGTTTTACGTCAATTTTTTTAAATATATATATATATATATATATATATATATATATATATATATATATATATATATATATATATATATATATATATATATATATATATATATATATATATATATATATATATGAAGAGAAATATATAAATATATATACTTCTCTTAATTTTATATTAAAGTAAAAGAATATTCAATTCCTTTACCAAAATTCTGTTTTGGTTTTACGTCAATTTTTTTTTAGTTTCTTTGCCACTGGCAATTTACAATGTTATGATCAAAGCTCCGGAAAACAATATAAAAAGAAGGAGTAAAAGTTTTGTATCGATTTGTATGTGTGAGTGTGACCTTGAGGGGCACCAATTACATGGTTCTGTCCCCCCCCTGACATAGCCTCTAGACGCCTAATGCAAGGCGAATACTTTCCAAAGAGAATATAATCACTATGTACTTTCGTCTTTCAGACAATATGTAAGACTTAAGGTAAGACCGCACTAGGCGTAACTGAACTGCAGCGGAACTGCGCGACACGACGCGTCATTTTTGGGTATACCTACCGCACTTGAACCGCAGCGGCGCTACAAAAATATATTCAGTATCTAGGCAACCTCTGCTCTGAGCAATCTGAGAAATTAGAAATCATTTGTAATGTTGAAAAATTTTTGGAGAAAAGTTTTGGCCATTTCATTTCCCGTCTACAATAAATGGAGATAATATATAAAACTGATGTTTTATTTTAATTATTCAAGAAAATATATTTTACAAATCTTTCTAGGCTTATTCTTATTATATATGTACAAATAAACTTACATATAACGAGCGCGATAAATAAAACATATTAAATTACGAGTACGATGCCGTCACATCCAAATCGGAAGTACCGCAAAAGCGTTTTCGTCAGTACAAATCCTATTTTCATAAAAATATATTTTCAAATCGACTTTATTTATCAATCATAAGCTTTTGTTTCATGATAAGGGTGAAATACGGTTTCCTAGGCCAAGTTCTACTAGGGTCGCGATGCGCTGCGTACTCTTCGCGCATCGCGACACCAAAGTGGAAGGGCCTCTGTTCGGCCACGGAGCCTGTATGGGCTCGAGGAGGGCCTGCTGGTGATAAGCAGGCACACGCACGCAGAACTGCGGAAAGAGAACTCGCGCGTTCTCGCAATCCTGCGTGCGAAGAGTGGAAGAGTATAGACGGGTTTTAGTGGGTAGGGCTGCGGTCAATTCACCATCTTTACGGCCGCAGCGAGTCCTACATACCCGGAGGAGTTGTCTCCAAACCCTCCGGCATGCGCAACAGCCATTCCCCGTCTCAAAAAAAAAAAGGCCAAGTTCTACTAGAAATATGTACTTGTTCAATGAAATTGAATATAGGTCAAGTAGCCTATTACAATTAATTTTTCCTCGTCCATGGACATTTTAACCGATTATAGCGCTTCCAACCAGCTGACTGACTATGAAAATGAAGTTTGTCAAACCGCACTGCGCGGCAACGGATCTACACGTCGCGACAAGTCGCGACACTTTTGGTCAGTTGATCAACTTTGCCGCGCAGTTCAGTTGCAGTGCAGTTCAGTTGCCACGTAGTGCGTGTTGTCTCATATAATTTCATACAAAGGATATTTTGACGCGTCGTGTCGCGCAGTTCCGCTGCAGTTCAGTTACGCCTAGTGCGGTCTTACCTTTATAGGTCTTACTTTAGATAATGATAGCGAAATCTGTCTTAGTATCGACCACATCCGTGAGTCGTGACCCATGTACATCTCGTGTGTTTCATATAAAATATTTTTTTTACTGTCAAGAATCAATTTATTCAGAGCTCAAATTACACTGGTCTGAATCCGTGACAAAAGCATTTGACATAAGTCATATCCCTTTTTAACAAACACAAAGTAGTAATGCTTAACCTTTCTTCCGTTATCGTCACGCGTCACTAGTGATGTGATACCAACTATCTTACAGAAGTATATTTTTTTAATCGAAAATCGAAACAACGCTTGATATGCTCAAGTCATTTTGAGTAGGACTGTTGACTGTTGTACAACTGATTAATGATTATAATTTATAGCAATAAAAATTGTCGACGATTACTGCAGTACCAACACTGTTTTTGCCAATTTTAGTAAGAGAAATATGTATAAACCAACCATCTACTAGTACTACTACTATCTACCCATCACAAAGCGTTGTTTCTTGTCGGCGTTGCGAAGTAATCATGAAATCTTATCTTGAAAGCGTAAAGAAAGTAACCAAGTAAAGATTTTAGTCACTAAAACTTCAAGCAGTTTTATTGGCGAACAACTATTTTTAGAAATAAATTTCCATCAATTTCATTGTGACTTAGAAATCATGTGGCGGAATTAGTAAGTCAAATAATCTATACTAATAATAAATATAAAGCTGAAGTGTTTGTTTGTTTGTTTGAACGCGCTGATCTCAGAAACTACTGGACCGATTTGATTTTTTTTTCAGTATTAATCAAGGAAGGCTTTATTATATATCCTATGCAGCCTATATTATATTATCACGCTAAGACCAATAGGAGCGGAGCACCAATGAAGAATGTTTCAAAATCGCGTGATTTTTCCTATTTTGCTGCGTAAACGATAAAAGTTTCGCAAAAATCATATAATATTACAGAATTTTTGCCCTTTAAAAGTTTAAGAAAAGTATATAATTATATAATTTGTAAAAAAAGTATATTTTTAAATATACTTAGGTAAGTATAGGTACTTTTTTAATATAATCCGAAGACGTTTTTGTATATTTTTATAAGCTTGCCACAATTAAAGTCTTTTCTTCATTCTGTACTTTAAAATAAATATGTACTGGTTTTTTTTATTTCTTTTGACAAGCGCTTCTCGTACTTCCCATCACTAGTTCTGATTTATGACATGCCGTGAATTGGAATTGGCCAATCGTAATGCATTTCTTACCTCTACCCCCGCGTCGCTTACCTCAGCACATTGACACAATAATTTGTTATGAGAAATCAAAACATTAGGCTTCTATTGGGTTATGTAGTCGCTGGTATTTATAAATAAATAAATAAAGTCGGGTCGGCGGACTAAAGCACATAAGTCAAAAAAATGCAAATTTTTTTTCTTTGTACCAAAATTATTAATTTACATCAATACATCGGCAGACTAAAGCACATAAGTCATATTCGCTTGCTCGGGCTTGAACCTAAGTGGCGTCCTTTTTCAACCTCTTGAATCGCATTAATCTTTCGGCGTTATAAAAAACATAAGTTGAGTTATGTTAAAAGGAACACTTGAAGCTCACGGACTTCACGGACACAGAAAGTGACTTATGTTATTAGGAACGTCAAGTGCGTCGTGTTATCTCGATTTTTTATTCGAGGGTAGGTGCTCAAATTATTATTTATTGCTTATAAAAAACAGAAGTGGTAACTGTTGTGATTTGGGTCACACTAGTCGAGTTACTTTTGCTCTGATTTGTTAACAGAACAGTTGTGGAGTGTGACATTTTATTTAAAAATATTCCCAATTACTATGGATTGTCAGCGAGGAAAGAAATAAGTTGAGATGGTGATGAGGAGAAACAAATGTTGAAGGTAAGTTTGCCATGTTTGATTTAAATCAGTCTTTCATTGTAGTTTTAGCAGAAATCATCAGTGATTTGTTCATTTTAGCATCAATCATAAACAAATGATTAAAATGATTAATTTTTTAGCCTCTACAGTATGTTTTTATTTTTAGATGAACGAAATGAACAGCAATCTACACCCACAATAGCAGAAGAAGAACCATTGCCTTCCACATCATCAGGCCACACTAGCGTCATGTTTATTAATCAAGAAATGGATTTCTCAAGTGATGATTCTGTTCTGGATCCACATTTCGAACTCCCTGAAGCAGCAGTTGATTCTGCTGCTGCTTACTCAACATGAACATTACAAGACTGCCGCAGATCAAGCATACGAAATTAAAAAATGTGATACTCAAGTAAATAAAAGTGACAATACTGTTCAAGTGCATTTGACTTACAATAGTGTTTACCCACTCCAGCCATCAGCTCTTCTGTAGCTTTCTACAAACGCCAGTTGTGGACGTTCAACCTGACTGTCCATGACAACAAAACTGGAAAAGCTGTGTGTTGCATATGGTATGAAACCATAGCTGCTAGAGGAGCTAATCAAATAGCATCATGTCTTTTCAAACATCTTCAAACATACGCACCTGAGAATACAAAACATGTAATATTTTATTCTGTTACTTGTGGCAGTCAAAACCGAAATTCTCATGTTAAATGTTTACTTGGGCTTTGCAGCAATTAGACATACATGTCATAGACCACAAGTTCACGGTTCCGGGCCATAGCGACTTGGAAGTGGACACGGATCATAGCATCATTGAAAAAAACAAGAAAACGGATATGCAGATTTATCACTCACATGATTGGATTCAACTCATCAGATCGAGCAGTAAAAATTTGAAGTTGTCGAAATGCGCAGTTCCGACTTTTTGGATTTTTCTTCATTGTTAAAGGGTCCTTTAGTATTATGAAACAAAGATGTAGAAGGGCGACAATTTAAATGGCTCGATAAAAAGTGGTTGCGCTATGATTCTGAATTTGGCGTAATCTCCTACAAAGACACATTGGACACGGAATGTAATTTTTACAAATTTAACTTGAAAAGTCGAGTGTCTGCCATACCTGATACTTTTCCTGTTATATCGGTGTACAGCCCTTACCGATATCAAAAGAAAAGAAAGATGATCTGATTTCTTTACTCTCCTTAGTACCCGACGTTTTTCATAGATTTTATTTAGATTTGCCTTCTCTGAACAATGTACGTAATACTGACCCTGATATTTTAGATAGTGAAGAAGATGAATAAATAGTTGAATGTCAACTAAAACATAGTTTATAATATTAAATTTACTGTTCTCATACACCTAAGTCACAAGTACCTTCTAGGTACACAGTGTTCTTTCTAACATAAGTCACTAAAATCGCTTTTTATTATATTTTTATCAAATTGTATTTACGTGCATGTTAGTATTCATTAAAAACATCTCAATATTCCAATAAAGTTGATTTTATAGTTTAACGCTTTTTTTTATACAGTTTTTAGTTGTTCCTGAAAAGTTTCACTTTTTGGCTTATGTTTTTTAGTCTGCCAGCCCTAGTTAATTATATTCCTGAATCCTGATTCCTCTATGACCTATTTTGTTGCTATTTTGCACAGCTTGTAACAGTGTTGCCAGATGATCTCGGCACCGTACCCCTAAACTAATTTGATTTCCCCCTAGAAATCCTCTAGATTACTTATTCTTTTAATATTCAATAAAAATATATTACTAAACTTTATTACAGCTCAAAAAGGCTTTATATGAACGTGGCGAGAAAAGGAACTAACGCTTCTATCATACAAAAACGTCATTTTTGACAGTTCTCTGGTAAACCAGCAGCGCCCATTGACATCATTGGACATATTCATTTAAAGCTTTGTCGAACTGTGTTCATCTTTTCAACATCTCGACCTCGTTTAGTTGTTGTGGCGCTCAAGTTATTTAAAGATGGTAAAAAAATATTAGGAACGCGATATTTGGCAAAAAAACTGTATTTGACGTGTATTTTGAATTTCCCCTAAAAATCCCCTAAATATTTTTTCCCCCTGTTTCGCCTCTAACTTGGTCGAAAACCCCCTAAATCTAGGGGGAAATCTCCTGATCTGGCAACACTGGCTTGTAAGTTGACATCTATACTTTATCTATGCTTGTCACTCAAAAATCTGTCATTTCCAAATATCTAGAGTGCGTTTCATCGAATAGTTCCTTTGCCGTCATGTTGGCATTACTGTCTGTTCTGTCAATAACGTAAACACGGCAGACATGCTCTGCGCGTATTCATCATAAAATCATGCCGAAAACATTAAAGAGTGGTGAAAGAATCATTCTTGATTCAATGGTGTCAAGAGTGAAAGTGTTTTGTGAACGTGAAAAACGTAACGGGGCCCAATAAATGTGAATAACTCAGGTTGCCGCCATTTCTGCTTAGTGAAATAGGGTTACCAGCATCAGTTTAATCACCCTGAAATACAGTAAAACTTATGAATACCCGCAGAGCGTGTCTACCGTGTTTACGTTATTAACAGACAGGAATGCCAACATGATGGCAAAGGAACTATTTGATTAAACGCTCTTCCAGTGACGAAAACTACATACATGCGTCATGCGAACGAAGTCGCGGGTAAAAGATAGTACTTATATTATTATTATCAGAGCGAGCGAAGCGAGCCCTAGTATATCCCACAACCTGTACATTTTGTGGTACACTTTACGGAAAAACTATCACGCCTATTGATTTGTGCTTTAATATAGTAATTTTTATTTACATGTAAATGTGCCATCATCAGTCAGTCAAGGTATAATGACGCGAGCCCTCACAAAACTTGGCTTTTAGATAGTAAATGCCATAGTGACTTTGTTTGTTTGTTACACCTTCACGCATAAAGTACTAAGCGGATCATCATGAAACTTTCATACGTACACGTTGTCTGGGGTATGGAGAAGGACAGGGTACCTTTCATCCCCGGAAAAAGAACGGTCCCCGAGGGATAGATGTTAACGCAGGATAAGCCGCGGGCGAAAGTTAGAATTATATAAAATTAGGGAATAATAATTTTAAACTTATTTTGTGATAACATATTATTATCTCCCCTAATTTAAGGTAGCACAGTAAAGATAATGAGGCAACACTAATTTGCATCAGTGCCAACATGACGGCAAAGGGACTATTTGATGTACCTACTATACAAATATCATATCGGTCAAATTTTTCTACCAATTTGCTTTTTTTTAAATTAATTTATAGTCCGTCAAAAAAGTGAAGAAATTTTAAAAAAATTGTCCTTGGATCCGTATGTTTATATTTTTACTAAAATTTTTGTTATTTTACCGATGACTTGACTTCGTATGTGCTAATAATACGTAGAGACAAAATAGGCAAAAATGATTTTTTTAATATAATATAAAAAAACATTTTTGATATCAATATAATATATTATAATATAACAGGACGCTCACTTATAACATCTTAGTTAATCGATATCCTCGACAAATATCAACCGAGTGTCCCATCACTATAGACCGCCATGTTTAGTTCTTGGCAATATGGCGCCGGCCACACTTTTTTGTAGTTATGTCACTTCCATCTGTTTCCTTATTCATTGACAAATATATACTAGTAATCTGTTATCTGTGGTCATTTCTCATGTGTCATGTGTGTGTGTTGTAGACTGTAGTGTGTGTGTAATGTTTTATTTGCTGAAAAAATGTACGATAAAAGCTTAATTTCAAATTTCGAGTTCAGAATTAGTTCGATGCACTCCTTCACCATATAAACTATAACTGTGCAAAATTTCATGCACCTACGTTTTCCCATTTTTCGTAAAAAGGGTTACAAAGTTTTTCTTTCGCGTACTAATATCATGATGATGATTATCTACCGACTACCAAGTACCAGCCATGATCTGGAAGTATAACTAGTATATATTAATTCCATGGTACCAGCAGCCAATATTATACTAGTAATCTGTGCAGCAGCCTACCAGTTTTTACAGTACCAGTACAATTAAAATTAAACAAAATGAATTCTGTAAGTATATGGATTTATAGAATTATTAGTGTTTTGTACTGCGTTTAAACTTTTGTACTTATCTCAATTCTTTTCTTTTAGTCGACGAAAGCTCTACCAATGACCAAGGACGAGACCATGGTATTAGTCCAGCTTATAGCAGCAAATCCTATCGTAAATAACAAGGCAACCAATGCCACTAATAACAAATTGAAAGAGGAGGCTTGGCAGTCATTGTCGGATCAATTTAATTCATCCGTGTCAAGTTTCCCTCGCACCCCAACTCAACTTCGACTCAAATGGGAGAATTTAAAGAAATCGGCGCGCAGACGCAGCGCGAGCATTAGAAGCAGCCAAAATAAAGTTAGTATAAAATTATGACTAGTGACCAGTTCTACTTAATCACAACTACATTCTTCTATGTTGTACCTAATTATTGTATTTGTAATTTTTCTGTGTCACAGACAGGAGGAGGCAAGGACTATTTCCCACCAGATGAAGTCTTGGACAAAGTAGCTTCACTTTTGCGTCTTTTCGGTAGGTTTCCCCGTGGAGTTTGGTGGTGATGCCATCACTCCAAATCATAATATGTCGGTGCTGGAAGTGGTTGTTGAGGGAGAGCGCTTGAGAGGCGATGGTGAAGGGTGTACTGAAGGTGTTTGTGATATTGGTGCTAGCAAAAATTAATAGAAATTTTCCATTTCTTTTATTAAATTCAAAAATATGAGAAAAGTAAAAAGGTAACCCTTCCTAAACTATATGGGGCCCCGCTAAGGCACGCAACGGTTCTGCTTTTAATACTAAATATCTTGATCAGAGACTATTAAATTAACATACAACAAACACATACTTCTATACATTTTTTATTATTTGTAATCAATACATATTAAAATTTGTTACAACTGTATAGTAAAACCTGACAAGTCACACCCATACTTGAAACTGTACTATGAATGGCACTAAATTTGAAATTTAGTTCTCTTTATGTTACTTTTTTCCAAATCACGGTATGTCCCCAAAAAATATAAAAACGTCGTTTAAAATGGAAGAACCCAGTATACAAATTAGTGTGGTGAATCCTGAAAGAGCAAAGAAGATGTCTGTGTCAAAAGTTGACAAAAACTCAGATAAATTTCGACAGTATACACCAAACACCAATATGTCCAAACTTTAATCTGTTATTAAAACTGTATTTTTATATTTTCCTTTACACACTACTTCCTATATATAAATCCCCATTTGCTGAAAATTCCAAGAAATACCTTTATCAGTAGCCAAAAACATAATATATCTCTCATTTGCTAAGTTTCGCTTATGGTGGACATACTGGGATTCGATATTCGCTTAAACATTTATAGTTGTGTTTGTATTTTATATCTCTTCTCTTCTTATATATCTATCAGTGTGTATTTAATATTCAGACAAAATATAAACAATAAATAATTTGAATTTAATTTTGCAGCAAAAAAATCATTCAGTTCCAAAACTTCTAGGCCGTCCTCCCCTCAATCAGAATACCCTATCCGAGCAAACCACACTGATGAGCCTCAAGCAGTCAATGATAAAAAACAGGAGGAACATGAAAATAATAAAATATTTACTTATTTAAAATATATAAAAGATCTTCTAGAAAAGACTTTGGATAAGGAAGAAAGCATAAGAGACAATCTGAGACCAAAAAGAAGATTAATGCAAGAGGCATCAGTAAGCAAGCAAAAAGCCCCACAGTGTAGTAATGGTTGGTTTCTCTTTATTTTTAAGCTAAGTTTGTTTTATATTTTTTGTAACATATAGTACGGGAGCCCTATATATATATATTTTTTATGAAATAAGGGGGCAAATGAGCAAACGGGTCACCTGATGGAAAGCAACTTCCATCGCCCATGGACACTCGCAGCATCCGAAGAGCTGCAGGTGCGTTGCCGGCCTTTTAATAGAGAATGGGGTAATAGGGGAGGGTAGGGGTGGGAAGGGAATAGAGTAGGGGATTGGGTCACCGGTAAACTCACTCATTCGACGAAACACAGCGCAAGCGCTGTTTCACGCCGGTTTTCTGTGAGAACGTGGTATTTCTCCGGTCGAGCCGGCCCATTCGTGCCGAAGCATGGCTCTCCCACGTCTAAATTACTATCAAGCAAATTTTTTGTGAGTAGCTTCATTTTGATAAGACGAAAACATTTTTATCTGCGAAAAATCATGAAAATGGTAGCTAACAGAAATAGAAAGGATTTCATATTTTGATTTGATGGACCGAAAATATAGATTGTTACTCTTAAATTATAAAACTATTAAACTATCAATATACAAAAAATCAGTTTGTTAGGATTCCATTGTGTAATGGTAGTGATGATGATTATGATGAATATAAATGGCATGGTAGCATACGCTTTCTGTTCTTAAAACAACGCCGAAGCTTCTAAACATGTATTTATAAGGAGTTAGGAGTTTCTCAGCACCTTCGGAACAATGGTATACCTTGATGCAAAATCTTACTTTTTGGTAGCTTACGCTTAGAATACTTCTCATAAAACCAAAATCACCATATGTTTCCATATAAATTTCGACGAGTTCCCTCAATTACTCTAATATGTCAGTTGTCACTAATACCATCCACTCGTAATACCATGGTATAGGTACCTTGATGCAAAATCTTACTTTAATAAAACCAAAATCACCATATGTTTTCATATACATTTTGAGGAGTTCCCTCGATTACTCATGGATCCCATCATCAGGTCACCACTTTCATGAACATGGTACCAAATTCGAGTCAAACCCTATACAACACAAAAAGAATTTTGAAAATCGGACCACAAACGGCTGAGTAATCGTTGAACATACATAAAAAAATACATTCAGCCGTACATATTACCTCCTCCTTTTTGCAAGTCGGTCAAAAATATGTCATTTTCTAATACAAACTCTAAAAAAAGACGGGTTGCACTCCGGGAGTGCCGGCAGAAGTGAAAACTTGATTATTAACCTTGTGTATTATTTTTTTGACCCCTTTTTTATGAAAATCGATTTTTTTAATTACTTAATCGAAACCCTTACAAACGATTAAAAAATATCGACAATCGAAAAAAACAATCGATTGTTCGATTAATCGATTTCGATGTTACAACACTACTCTCCAACCGTCTTACGGTTTTTCGGTCAGCACGAGAATCTGACGCGAGTTTCACAGTTTTTACCCATCCCATAAAAGTGCTCAACGCCGCTAAAGAAGTTTTCACTTCAACAATAATTTGTATTATATTTCGTTTACTGTCTACACCCCCTACGGCCTACACGCGCTGCCAAACTCGTCTTGACGGGGGCACTACCGTGCGGCGTGCCCTCAGATTGCTATACATAGGATTTAGGTATACTGAAAGTTTCCGGCTTTTATCAAAATGTCCGGCTAAGCTGACTACTCGTCCGGATTTTCAGTTGGGCGCTTTGCAGACGATGGATGGGGCGGGGCGGGCCGGTCAATTTCGCCGCGAACGATACCACGAAGGGATATTACCAACGCACACGGCAGGCAAAAGGCGCACACGCAGGTTGACGCAGGTGTCGCTAAAAGTCGCCCCGCCCCGTCCGTCGTCTGCAAAGCGCAACCCTATGTATCAGTAGCTCTACCATGAGTTTAAATCTACAGCATTTATCGATACTCGATACCGACTACGTAAATTTTTAGTATGGCAAATTTTACAGCGCCTCTATCGGTCAGTTGCGGAACTAAAATCGCCATACTAAATATTTACGTAGTCGGTATCGAGTATCGATAAATACTATAGCTTTAAACTCATGGTAAAGCTACAGTATGTCTTTCATATATATATTTAATACTTTATTACAAATAAAATTTCTAAAATTAAATACAATGTCAATAGTAAAAACTTAATAAAACAGTGGCACAATACAAAAACTATCCTAATATCACAGCTGTTAACTTATCAATAGAACCTAATTACTTAGTATCACAGATTATAATATGTCTTTCATATTTAGGCAAAATATAAACAATAAATAATTTTAATTTTAATTTTTTGCAGCAAAAGAAACACTCAGCCCCGAAATTTCTAGGCCGTCTTCCCCTCAATCAGAATACCCTTTGCAAGAAAACCACACTGTTGAGCCTCAAGCGGTTAATGACAAAAAGCAGGAGGAACATGAAAATAATAAAATATTTACTTATTTAGAAGGTATAAAAGATATTCTAGAAAAGACTTTGGATAAGGAAGAAAGCATAGGAGACAATCTGAGACCAAAAAGAAGATTAATGCAAGAGGCATCAGTGAACAAACAAAACGCCCCAGAGAGTAGTAATGGTTGGTTTCTCTTTATCCTTTATGCTAAGTTCGATTCATATTATTTTATAACACATCAATGAGATCTTATTCCTAAGATTTTCTTATTGAGATAATTTTTGTTATTACTTATGTGATAACTATTAATTATCTAATATCAGCAGATTACAGGCCAGTTTTTATATTTTAGTTTTCCCTCGGTTTTTGATTTGGTCGCCGCGCTCATAGCCTTATTTGAAAGCTGTCCATAACTTACAAGATCGAGTATAACATTTATATTATATTATTTTGCAGCTTTTCATAAAGAAATAGACGGGGACAAATACTTTGTGTTATCTCTAGTACCGACTTTGAAACAAATGAGCGACGACCAGAAACTCGCTGCCAAAATGAAAATAATGCAGGCGCTCCAAGAAGTCAGAAAAATGAATATAAACCAGAATATAATGTATGTGGAAGATAACATGAAGGATACTTTGAAAGTGGAGTACTTGGACGAAGATAATAGTGATAGTAGTTTCTCGTAGGCCGTGCATGATTTAAATATTGACGACATAAATGGAAGTCGCGAAATATCTGACTGCTGGCCAGATCTGGATTTATGTAGAGGCAGTATTGGCCGGGTGGCAGCATCCTATGCGCGACTTTTTGTAGCGGTGCAGTCGCGATACTGTCGCATATTTGCATCGATACAGTCGCGATGCAGTCGCTAGCTTTGTGTCCTGTATGGCGTTGCAAATGCGACTAACGCGCGTTAGTAGTTTTTGACGTTTTTGTTACTGTGTGACCTATGTGAATAAATGATTTTGATTTGGTACACTATGTAGTCGTGCGCTTCATAAACGCGCGACTGCATCGCTACTAAAAGTCGCAGTGGGCGAGGGCCCTATGGCGTTCTAGGATTGCGGCAGAGTTCGTACCTACGGGCGGCAAAATGGCCTACTTATAAAAAAAATATAAATCCGGCCCTGTTGCTAACCCAAGAAGTGTGAACCACGTGGTAGATGAAGGCGCAGTGCAACGGTTTATATCAGCCACTGATACAACTGCAGTCCTTGCGCTGCCGGCAATATTGCCCTGAATACTTCTGCGACAGTAACGACGCGAGTGTGCGTTTACACTCAGCCCTCCACAGTTGCCGCGTCGGGCAGCGGCATGACGAGTGGCAGCGCGAGTGACTATCGTTCTCGCGCTGCCCACTTCCCTGCCCGACAAGGCTGAATCAAACGGCCCAATTAGCGTATTAGGACACGCTGTTGGTAGAATTCTGATGACCCTGACATATTGGTAGCTTTTGTACAAATGCGTCAATTGCTGCCTTTAGTGCCTGTCCAGATGAGGCGTTTTACGCGCGAAGTCCATACGCGCGTTTCAATTTCTATAGTATCCAGATACCGCGTTTTACGCGCGTTTGTACGCTGCAAACATGGACTCGAAGTTATCACGCTCCAATCAAATACGTTCATTCGCAACGGAATCGCGCGTAGTTCTGGACGCTGCAATGGCACCCAAGAGCGTTTTACGCGCGAGTAAGATATACCTATGTAGCTCTATATCTCGGGTACGCGCATAAAACGCGTGAGTCGCTCACTCGCCCGTAAAACGCCTCATCTGGACAGGCTCTTAGTCTCGCCAAGAGAGAATAATGTTCCCCCATTGGCCGCACCAAAGATAATAAAGCGTTTGCCTTCCTAGACTAGATATTCTAGTAATTATTTAGTTTCTATGAAACCATTAGGTTATAAGATCACACTGGTTTGTCTAAAATATATAAATATAAATAGAATGTCCATATTAATATTGTATCCCTTTTGCAGATTACAGATGTAATCAGAGAAGTTGATTCCTAGGCGGATGGCGGACCTAAGTAATTTGGTCGCGTTATGTTAAACCCAGCCGACAGATTGCGACCAACATTGGATTGACATAAGCCAACCAAATGACGTAGCTGTCCGTCAACTGCCTATGGGTTATGAATCAATTTCTTCGATGGTACAAATAGATATATTTGTTAAGTACATTAATCACTTTGTTTGAATTATTTTTAACAATAATTTGGGTATATTTTTTTAACAAATCTTGTGACTGTTAGTAGATAGCGCGTACTGAATACACACATTACTACGGCGCTCAACTGAATGTTTTGTCCTTTTCCGACACGTTAGAAATGTAGCTGCAATAACGAACATGGACGGAGCGTTGTATAACTAACCACTGTATAATATTACCTATACAGTGACCACTGTATAATATTACCTTTCAGTGACCACTGCATAATGTACAGGATCTGGGAGAGAAAGAAAGAGAATAAAAAGAACACATCAATTAAATTTTTATTTTCGTTGTATATTAAGCATGATAAACTATGGATATTAAATTCGAAACATTAGCTTAATTGTTACCGAGTAATCACAACAAACACTACAGCAGTACTTAACAACTTCGACAGCAATACAAAAATGCAATTTAAAGTTGGCCAATTTGACCTATCAGACAGAGGGCGGTCATGCGTTCAAGCGTTCTGCGATCGAGCGGTCAGTCACTCAGGACAACTGGATTTATATATAGGCAGTATAGGCCATGGCCTATGGGCGGCAGCGCCCTAGGCAGAGTTCGTACATAGAGACGGCAAAATTGAAGTGGCCTAATATAGGCCACTTCATGAATATCATAAAAAAATATAAAACCGGCCCTGACTAACTCAGGAGCAATTCTGACGCGGTCAGAACGCTCCCTGTTTGAGTATCTCTATACACAAAGAATGCAAAAATGACCGCTTGCACGCGTGACCGCTCTCTGATAGGTCCCAGGACTTATCAGATAGAGACGTCAGACAGATGAGAAACAAAAAAAAAAAAATCTAGATCAAAATCTGTCCACCCGTTTGGATGCTACAATGCCACAGACAGACATACACGACAAATTTACAACATCCCTCTTTTTTGTCTGGGGTTAAAAAAAGCTGACATTGTATTAGTCGTTCAAATACTTATATTAGTAGTAAGTGATACGTCTGTAACTATATGTACGTACTACGTACATAATGTAACAATATTATATAAACACGTCAAACTTATAACACCCCTCTTTTTTGTCGGGGGTTAAAAAATATGTTAGAGCCCCCGCAGACTGCACACTTTCTATTGGCCGCTAATTTGGTTTGGCTCATGATCAGTATGAAGCTTTATGGAAGTGCGCATTTAATACAACGATACCATAGTAAAAGGAGGGGAAGTAAGTAATCTTCATACAAAGGCATCGCGCGCGGCTTGTATGTGTGCGCCATAGTATCAACTCATGCCATCGCCACGTACGGCACACAACAAAATCTCGGCCAGTTTTATTAGGCTGGTACCGCCGAGATTTTGTTGTGTGCCGTACGTGGCGACGCATTGATACTATGGCGCACACATACAAGCCGCGCGCGGTGCCTTTGTATGAAGATAACTTACTTCCCCTCCTTTTATACTATGACGATACCGAGTCGGCCGATAATTAAGTTTGATGAGCTATAGTAGGGATTACCAATCTATTTCAGCCTGCGGCGCGGCGCAGTTACACATCACAATATTTTGTGCGCCCTACTCTACCTAGCCAAATACAAAAAGATACATAAATAAACACCTTGAACGATTATAGGTTATGCAGGTAAATAGTAATAAACAAATATTTTATTATCTACCGGCTTTAAATAATTAATATCTAACATAATATTTGTGGTTTTGGATAGTAATGGAGGATGGACTCACGGCGCGGCGCCCCTCTTGCCTTTCCACCGTGGCGCACTCTTTGGGAACCCCTGGGGTATAAGATTGCCTTCAAACTTAACTATCGGCAAACTGCGGCCGATCCTTCCACGCGTGCACACGACGCCGATCGTTTGGTCGGCCGACTCAGCAGAAATACGAATCGTATAAAATGTTCCATTCAAAAATCTATCGCTATGAATGGAATCGTGCGAGAACAATCAGCTGGCTGTTGGCTGCGCACTCACCACCAACCGAACTGTTTAGTTGGCGTAGTGTGCGCGCTAACAACCCAACCCTACCAAACTATCGACCGATAGCAAGTTTGCAGTCTGCGGGGGCTCTGGTATTGGTGTTAGTATTGAATTTGGTTCAAAAGTTATTTTAAATTCTTAGGCTCAATAATCCTATCTCGTCTAGAAAGAGTATTATTTGTTGGTGTTGCGCACTATTTAGTAAACAAATATATCCAATTCGTCTAATATAATATACAACTATTATATTTTGTTATTGCGTAATATTTGAACTTGTAATTAATTTACAAAATACAATAAACAAAATAAATAGAAACTTATTGGGTTGATGTGAACAGAGGTTAAATTTAATTGCAAATATAATAATAATTTTGAAAAGTTAGTTCAATGTTAGTCTAATGTTAGTCGTGACTGTTGGCTGGGTTTTAAGATATCGCGACCAAATTATGAATCAACTTCTGAGTGGCACGTAACACGTTTATTAGGGAGATCGCAGACGACAGACTTTTTGTGCGATCGAGTCTGCGATCTCCCTTATTGTCACCTATAGTTGGTGCGTTTTAAGATGATATGGGTGACACTTCTCATATTCCTTGCTACGGGTTTTTTTAACAAGAAAACAAAAAAATCAAAATGTAATAAATTATATTCCATCTACAAAACAAATGTTTCCTATAATAATTGTAAACGAATAAAAATGAAAAGTTGCTAAATGTAACTTATTAATATAAAATTATAAATATTAACTGTGAAAACAGGAGTAAAAAATATTGTTACGAAAATATTTGAAAAATGTCAGATGCATGAAACGGAACTTATGCCAATAGAGATTGACACAGTTGAATCGAAATCAAATCGATAAAAAGGGCGGCCATTTTAAATCGCCGGCGCCACTCTGAAACGTCAGTACGAAATCGATAATTTCGATTGCAATTCCTTTACGAAGTGATTCGATATTTTTAAATTATCGATTAATTTTTTTAGGTAACTTTCATCTTAAAACGCACCAACTATAGAAAGTTTTTTTAGGTAAAATACGACAAAGTGACTAATTTTTTAATATTTCGATCGCGGATTCTTGGGAATCTATTGTTATAATGTTGTCGCGTTCACCGGTGAGCTTATGGGGGTTGATAGGTTAAACCAGAAACGTTTATTTCCTTTCATCCATCTTTTTTGACTAAACTGCTGATCGCTATAGTCTGCGACCAGACTATAGCGGTCTATACCTAAAGCAGGCCATATACGCAAGGGTGTACCTAACAGGTTTGCCTGAACAGGTTAACTATTCAGGTAAGCCGAAGCGTTTATGTTCCAGAACTGTGCAGGTTTAGTCCACAAAGTTAATATACCTAGCGGAATAGAGAAACAAAGGCCTGAGCAGGTGAGATGTCACTATCAGTAACACTGCGTGGTAAAAAGAGACGTGTGATAACATTACAGCAGCAATATTTTTTGACGTCCAGTCGGCACGTGCCGCACGTTGACAATTTAATCTCATTGAAATCATGTTCAATCATGCTTGTGTAAGTGTATACGTTTTACGTACAGACGAAACCAATATTTTTACACACAGACGAAACCAATTGCGGTTTCATTTGACAGCTCGAGATTGTTGCCCTATTCCGCTAGGTATATTAACTTTATGGTTTAGTCTCAATTTCGCCTGACAAGTGACAGGCGTAACTGCATAGGCAAACCTGTCTACACCCTTGCGCTTATGGTCTGGTCTGCTTAGCATTTCCCCTGTTCACATCCCCAACATTCGCTATAACCACTACACTAGCGCCACAAAAAACCTTTTCTTTGGTAGCCCGAAGGCATACGCAATATTACAAATAAATTGAAGTAGCAAAACAATATATTATCGCACGTTTACGTCTATTGGCGAGTAACGACACGGCTGTTAAACCGTTTCCAATTATTTCGATCTGAATGTAAACAAAGAATTAAAACTCGAGCTCAGCGTGTCAAAAAGTGTAGACGCCGAATAAAATATTTTTTAATCATAAAAACTCATTCAAATTACAAAATGATGCCAGGTGCCTTACTCCTGAAACTATCGATTTCGATTTCAACGATTTTTGACACTTTAGACATCTAAAATAGCGCTTTTTTAGATTTCTAAAGTGTCAAAAACCGTTGAAATCAAAATCGATATCAGTTTCGGGAGTAGGCACCCTGGATTATAATATTTGAAGTTTACAAACTTTGTTCAATAAGTAGCAAAAAAAAAACATCGTTCGATCGTTATTACTATTTATTTTCTTTGGAAAACTAACACTCGTTTAGAAAATTTATTCAGTTCAGCGTCTACATTTTCTTTACGATGTATCACGTGTAAATACGATCTAAATAAATAAATATTCATTTAGACAAAAATGCATTGAAATAGATACTCTATTTCTACCCCTACTAAAAACCATTTACATAATGGATATTATGCTACACGATGTCCTTGTCTATCAAGCGTCTTTTCTATCTTATCAGATAACGACATAACATTGTTTAGTATCCATTTTGTAACGTTATAATCAAAATGACGAGATCGGGCACATAATTTCATACTTTTTACATTATACAGGGTGTAACAAAACAGAAAACTAAATCATAATACTTTAGGGTGTGTATGTGTCTTTTATATAGGTTGTAACAGAACTAACTGAGGCGCTTTGCAGACGACGGGGCAGGGCGGGCCGGTCAATTTCGCCGCGTACGCCCGTCGATGTCTGCGGCTGCCCGCGCCGCGTACACAAAGCACACGCCGTCTGCGTTACTGCATACAAACTGGTTTGTGTGATCCACGGCGGGCAGCCGCGGACATGCGCCGCCAGCGCCCGCCGGGCACCAGCGGCGCGGTCTTTTTGCCCGCCATGTGCGTTGGTCATATAGGATTCCCTTTGTGCGAAACTGACCGGCCCACCCCGCCCCGTCATCTGCAAAGCGCCTCACAGTACGTGTTCCTCGTAGAGAGTTCTCTGTGAAAGTAGCAGCGCTGAAAGAGCCATTTTTTGTGATTTGTATGGGCATCCGCCATAAAAAAAATATGTACCACTTTCACAGTCAACTCTATTTAAGAGACACATACAACTCTATTTAAGAGACAGATGCTAAAAATAAATCCATTCTTATTCTTATACACATTCTAAAGTATTATCACTTACTTTTGTTACATGAATATGAAGTTTTGTGCTTCGCCTTTTGGACTGTAGTTTTAGTGTGCTAGCGTAGCCGCAGACATTTTGGTCGTGAGCTCACTATGGCCGGCGTAAACTCTGGCGCGTATCACAGCCTCTCGTATAGATACAGGTAGCCGAGATCCTTTGGCGGGTTTTCTGAGAGAGCCACCTGAAACAGTGAATAATGAAAATGAAATAAATCTTACTATTTCTTTATCGGTTAAACATTAACACTTTTAGAACGTCTACACGAGGCCAACCACCGCACCGGTTCGGAAACTAACCCGGCCAGAAGAACCGGCGTAAGAGACTCGCAAATAAGTAATATGTTATTGAAGACGTTATAGTTTGTGCGTTTTAAGATGATATGGGTGACACTTCTCATATTCCTTGCTACGGGTTTTTTTTACAAGAAAACAAAAAAAAATCTAAATGTAATAAATTATATTGTAATTGTAAAAAATAGATGGAATCCTATAATCCTATAATTGTAAATGAATAAAAATGAAAAGTTGCTAAATGCTAACTTATTAATATAAAATTATAAATTTTAACTGTGAAAATTATTGTTACGAAAATATTTGAAAAATGTCAGATGCATGAAATGGAACTTATGCCAATAGAGATTGACACTGTTGAATCGAAATCAAATCGATAAAAAGGGCGGCCATTTTAAATCGCCGGCGCCACTCTGAAACGTCAGTACGAAATCGATAATTTCGATTGCAATTCCTTTACGAAGTGATTCGATATTTTTAAATTATCGATTAATTTTCTTAGGTAACTTCCCTACTATTGTCAATTATAATGTGTCAGTTGTCACCCATATCATCTTAAAACGCACAAACTATAGTGGATGAAGCAGGTAAGTTAAACAGTTAAAAAATGTCGTTTTTTGAGGCTTTAGGGCTACGAATAAATAAAACTAAGGAAACATAACTCCCATACTTTAACAGTTTTAAATTAGGATCCTTTTCGAACACTAAAATATGACAATTCAGATTTTCGCCAAGGCAGTGTTCCCAACTTAGGGGTTTTCCCCCCAGATTTAGGGGTTAAATAAGTGAGATGGGATTTTTTTAGGGGTCTAAAATTTTTAGGGGTATTTTCAGGGATTTTTATACTTTTTAATATTTTTAAATTGTTGATATTAATATTAATTATTTCTTGACCTAGCGACTTCTAGCGATGTCGCTAGAAGTCGCTAGCGAATGTCGCTATTACGTAATTCTATGACCACTCTGTGGTGACTGGCGGCAATACTGATGGTCCGATTTACATTAAATCGTAATGATGTCACTTGTGCAACATTTAATCTAACAAATAAAATGTTGAATTTATTCAATAATAAGATGTACGACTTCAAAACATCTGAATCTTCAGATGAAGATGAAATATTTAACTAAAATTAGCCCAATCCGTTCAGCCGTTTTCGAGTTTTAGCGTTACTAATATAATTGAAAATCCATTTTTATATATATACAGATTTTAGGGGGAAAACAGAAAAATTAAGGTGATTTTAGGGGTTTTTGACACCAATTTAGGGATAAATATTTTTGAGAGGTGGTAACACTGCGCCAAGGTCGTATCCCAGGTAACGTATCATAATAATGCGCGCCGGACGACAGCCTGCGCGGTTATTGTCATTGTCATAGTTATAAAACAAATAATTGTCAAAAGCGGATAGTATTATGCAGTATACACCAAGCACATATCTACTATCACGAAGAAACGAGCACGTAATTATTATTTTAAAATCAAATATTTTCCTCTGATTCTTAAGACATCGACAATAATTATAATTTAAGTGTATTAAATTATGAACAAACCTTGTACGACTCGGGCGAATCTAAAACTGTCCGAGCACCTAGAGAAAACGTTTTCAGATTACAAAAATCTATGTGCTAAATTATTACAGAATTGAAATTAAAAACTTACGTAAATTTTGTACTTATAACTCACAATTAATATAATATTTTAATAACAGTGTTTTTGTCGATTGAACGTAATTTATTACATTATGTTTTTTTTGTTTTGTTGTAAAAAAAATCCGTAACAAGAAACATGAGAATACCCATATCATCTTATAACGTATTTAGTATAATGTCAGCCAAATCCTAAAATTTCGTTTATGATTAAATTGTTACATCTTGCATAACACTGTCCATGGCGACTTTGTAAAAATTTTGTAATTATATATTTTTTTTATTATTGCACTTTTAGAATAACATGTAAATTTAATAAGACAAACACAAAGAGACCAGCTTAATTTTACGCAAATACCCTAGCATCCAACTTAAATAAACCATCTTTTTTGGGTCGACAAAAATACAAGAAATTTAAGCATAATTTTAAACAATAGGGATGATGACAAGGTCAAAGATTAGCGAATTTTGTTAATAAAATAAACAAATCACGGTAAAAAATAAGTGTTCCCAAAATTTCAGCTTGATAGCATTTGTATTTTTTTCGTTATGCGCCTTTAAAGTTGGATATTCAAGTCGATTTTTTTTCAGTTAAATTTATTAATATTTGTATACAATTCGATAACTAATGTAATTAAAAGCAACTTTTGTTATGAAACCACTTTCATAAACGCAATATTTAATATACCTGTCGAACAAAGTTGTCTCCCGATGCGTACAAACTACGAAAGACTGACGTCAGTCTTTCGTAGCACTTTGTATGGAGCGTTTCGGGCAGGTCTTTTTTATGGGATATTTGAATTGTCATATCTTGGTTAATTTTTAAGCTATCAGAGTCATTCTTTCAACGATGTTTCTACTTTTTAAGTGTCCTTCAATTACCGATAAAAAAAAATTGTGATCATGCCTATTCACTTACAGATGAAAGGTTATTCCTGTATTAAAAGTCGTATCTGTATGACTTCTACACCATTTCACAGGGCATTTAGGCATTTTAACAACAAAAATATTGTAAAAAGCTACGTAAAAACTACGTAAAAAGTAAGTAAACAAACCTATGTAAACAAATTGTAAAATGAGTTTGACAAAATTGTCATGTCAACCTGGTTAAATGTCACTCGAGTATATATACACGAAAAATGTGTACCGAACACATTTTTGACGGAGTTACTCTTCCTTAGTTTTTATTATTCGTAGCTTTAGGGCCTGGAAAATGATTTGAAAAAAAAAATGTGTCAAAAAATCACTTTGACACCCTGTATTTTTAACGAGATTGTGAAATATTAATAATTGGCCAAGTGCGAGTCGGACTCGCGCACGGAGAGTTCCGTACCAATCAGTAGCAAAAATAGGCAATTTTAATTTTTTGTTAAAAATAATTTTATTATCAATTATTAAAGTACTAATACCATTAAGTATTTTGTGAATATTTCAAGTGCGTAGCCATTATTCAAATAGAGCAAAAAATGCCAAAAAAATCAAGTTTGTTGTATGACTTATGAGTAACAGGGTCCCGTTTTTATCCTTTGGGTACGGAACCCCAAAAACCTAAAAAATGATGTTCTTACCTTGTTGTCGTTGAATATCACCCAGCGACCTTCGTGCAGCACGTGGCACACGTAGTGACCGACCGTCGACGACGTGCCCATGTGAGAGATGAACGCTATCAGCTTGTACTCTGTAAAGCGAATAATTTTATTATTCTATAACTAGATGGGCCGATGAACTTCGTGTCACTTCAAACATGAGCCTTCCTTGGACTTCCACGAATATTATAATAATTAGCCAGATTCAGCCGTTCTCGAGTTTTAGCGAGACTAACTCTCCCGTCCGGTTGAATATCTATGTCGCCGGCCGTGGCGGTGAGCGCCGCATGCGCCTGCGCCATCGTGAGACCTATGGACAATGTCACTGTACTCACTCTCTGGCCCATCCCTGCAGCCCATCGTCCTATCTGGTTTGGGCTGGTCGGGCTCCAGCTCCCCCGCGCGGCTGAATATCCAGTCGAGCGCGCGCGGCACGTCGCCGGCCGTGGCGGTAAGCGCCGCCCGCGCCTGCGCCATCGTGAAGCCCATGGACATGATCTGCGCCGCGCTCGCCTCGTCCACCGCCGCTGTCGCGCCCGCCTCTGTAACATTCGTGTTGTAAACATTTATTAATATTCTCTTTTACTCTTGTCTATAGTTTGTGCGTTTTAAGATGATATGGGTGACACATTATAATTGACAATAGTAGGGAAGTTGCCTAAGAAAATTAATCGATAATTTAAAAATATCGAATCACTTCGTAAAGGAATTGCAATCGAAATTATCGATTTCGTACTGACGTTTCAGAGTGGTGCCGGCGATTTAAAATGGCCGCCGTTTTTATCGATTTGATTTCGATTCAACAGTGTCAATATCTATTGGCATAAGATCCATTTCATGCATCTGACATTTTTCAAATATTTTCGTAATAATTTTCACAGTTAAAATTTATAATTTTATATTAATAAGTTAGCATTTAGCAACTTTTCATTTTTATTCATTTACAATTATAGGAAACATTTGTTGTTGTAGATGGAATATAATTACATTTTGATTTTTTTTGTTTTCTTGTAAAAAAACCCGTAGAAAGGAATATGAGAAGTGTCACCCATATCATCTTAAAACGCACAAACTATAATTAGCATGCACTCGTCAGAAGCTATACACAGGTATCTCTAGAATCTAGATCAGTCTATCCCAAAGTGGGCGATAATGCCCATTTGTGGGCGCTGAAGCTCTAAAGGGGTGCGGTGTGGGTCCCAGAAAAAAAATGGGGACGTTGTGTAGAGGCTTGTGGGGTAATTTATTTCATCAGGAGGCATTTTAAATTGAAATAATGGGGGCACTAATACATAATTTGTTCAGAAAGTGGGCAGTAGACAAAATAAGTTTGGGAACCCCTGATCTAGATGAGCGCCAAGATATCCGATCTCCTCGAAAATAATACATTAATTCGTTTGTAAAAAAATCAGGTTTTTAGGGTTCCGTACCCAAAGGGTAAAAACGGGACCCTATAACTCTCTCGCTGTTTCTTTGCTGTCACACAGCTGTCTCATTGCTGTAGCACAGATGTCTCATTGCTGTCGAACAGCTGTCCCATTGCTGTCGCACAGCTGTCTCATTGCTGTAGCACAGCTGTCACATTGCTGTAGCACAGATGTCTCATTTCTGTCGAACATCTGTCTCATTGCTGTCGCACAGCTGTCTCATTGCTGCCGCACAGCTGTATCATTGCTGTCAAACAGCTGTCGCACAGCTGGCTCGTTGCTGTCGCACGGTACATCCTGCGGTTACCTGGTGCCGTGCCGGGCGGCGTGAAGGCATGGTCGAAGTCCCAGTCGCCGACGTGCTCCATCAGCCACTCGGACGCGGCCTCCATGCCGCCGTTGTTGGTGTAGTACAGCGCCTTCTTGCACGACTCCACCGGGAAACCCATGTCCATCTGGAATGGGAAGATCACACATGAGAATGCTTTACAACGTACACACCTCCGTGGTCCAGTGGTTGTAGAGCGTGGCTCTTGACTCGCAGGTCGTGGGCTCGATTCCCGCGTTGGAAACGTGTTATTTCCAAGTTTGGTTAGGACTCAGGTTAGGACAATGCAGGCTGATCACCTGATTGTCCAACAAGTAAGATGATCCATATTTCATGAGTCGTATGGGCATGTAAAAAGTCGGTCTTACGCCTGATCTCTCACCAGTCGTGTCGGTCGTCCGTCCCACTGGGTTATGAGAGTAAAGGAATAGTGAGTGCTCTTGTGTACTGCGCACACACTTGGGCACTATAAAATTACTCCTGCGTAACTGGCCTGGTTTCAAACTGGCCACCGTCCCCGAAACCTGTGTGGGAGAATGGGAGTACACACCTCAACATAGATGTGAGAACATGGTAAAGTATACTATACACTCTGTGAGTCTGTACATACCAGCTGTGCTAAGAGCGTTTCATCGTACACGGGCTTGGGCGCGCTGGGCGAGTCCTCCGGTAGCAGCGTCTCGTCTGGCTGCGGCCCGCGACCCCGCAGGCAGCTTAGGTCCACCTGTAATGCGTTTATATTCAACCCTGTCGCAGACACTTTATTATCGTTGGCGAGACAAAGAGGTAATATAATTGTCTCTTGGCGACACTGATGGGTTAGCTTTATTCTCTCTTGGCGACACCAATGGGAACAATCGACGCATTTGTACAAATGCTACCAGTAGTGCGTTCTATTAGTAGCATTTGTATAAAATATGCGTCGATTCATTCCATTCTTCCGATAGCTGTTGGGCCAGGAAATGGGCAGCGGGAGAACGTAAATAGCTTTATCCACACTGTGCCTTTTTCTGTTCGTCAAGGGCATGCGTTATAGCGCAGTCAACAGCGATCGTGAGGCATGCCCGCGAGTCATGCTCGCTGACCGTATCCAAAACAGACAGACACTTTGGAACAATATTATGTATCATGTGTTTACAACCTTTTTTATGAGGCGACCCACTCGGTTCTCGGCATGAAAAAATATTTCGCGACCCCCTTTGCTTTATGAAGTAAACCTATGTTTGAAAATACATGCTTTTGTTGAATTTTTTTTTACTTATTTATCAATCTTTAAAAATTTTAATCTGGACACCACCCTAAAGAAGCTTTGCGACCCCCCACGAGGGTCCCACGACCCACAGGTTGAGAAACACTGATGTATAGTAATGTATTACATACCTCCCACGGCATATCAACCGAGACGTCAAGTTTGGCGGGAGTCCAGTCCTCTTTGATGGTGAATTTTTTCAGTTGTATCAGCAGGTAATCGGGAAAAGTCGCCAACCGTGTGATCCTGTGAGAGGTGTTCATTGAAATATTATAGCCCGTATAAATAGTACTCAAGATGCATCTCGGTTCGGCTCTGTGATTGGTCCAAATTTTGACAGCCAACCAATCACAGAGCCTGAACCGTGTCTTGAGACCAAGATGCATTTTGAGTACTGACCAAAAATACGGGCTTAAGTAACGATAATATGACATCACACATATCAATAGGGAATATTACCCAAAGATCGGAGCAGATGGCTCTACTAGTACCATCAGAGAAGTTGATTCATAAGCAGTTGGAGGGCCTACGTAATTTTGTCGAGTTATGTCAAACCCATCCGATATACCACAGCTATAGATGGGCGGGTGGGTAAAAATCGGGTAGGTAAAAATTGGTAAAAATGGGTGGAATAGGTAAAAATTAAAAAATACCCATTCTTACCGGGTATAAATTAAAAATACCGGGTAAATATTGATGAGTCTTTAAATATATGTAAAACATTACTTTATTGGCTAAACCCTTAATATTGCGATTTACTATGTAAAATTTTGAGTTATAAAACTCAAAATTTTAATTTAATATTAAAAATAACATGCAACAGATAAAAAAAGGCACAATAAATAAAAAAAATAATCATTATTATTATTATTCATCTAAAATAAAGAACACATAACAATCATTATTATTATAATTTTTACAACTCTTGTCGTGCACGATTTATGTATTATTATTTATTATGTACTTAACATTTTTTTAATCGCTACATACAAGATTTAGAATGTAAATAATAACAAAAATATATAGTATGTGAATATTTACTATAGCAATGATTTTGAATTTCGCTTCCAAGTAATAATCTAGATAATAGTACAGGTAAAAAATAAAATTTACGCATACTCGTGCATACATATAATAATATCTAGTCTTCATAATTTAATTAAAAAAAGAACTTAATCAAATCAATAATTACTGTGTATTTAAGTTGTATAGGACACCACTTGAATCCACCAATCACGAGTAGTGTATTTCGTTTCCTCAACATCGACTACGTAAGCAATGGCCGCTCGTGATTGTCGGCGTATTTAGCGTAAACGCCATTTTTAACAGTCATTTTTATTTATCAGGAGGGTCACATTATCTGTTTTAGCTAATATTTTAGAGATATAAACTGATTTTAATTTATACCCGGTATAAAATGAAAATGGGTGGGTAAAAATAGGTATAAAAGGGTATTTACCCGAGCCTCGGGTTTTTACCGGGTAAATGCCCATCTCTAACCACAGCTAACATTGAATCGACTAAAGGCACCCACACATAATACACATAACGAATTCGCATCGCATCGCAAATATGACATTACGATGCGATGCGAATTTGCAGTTTCGTGTGGGGGCCCATAATCCGACCAATAGGGATGATGACAAGGTCAAAGATTAGCGAAATTTGTTAATAAAATAAAGAAATCACGGTAAAAAATAAGTGTTCCCAAAATTTCAGCTTGATAGCATTTATATTTTTTTTGTTATACGCCTTCAAAGTTGGATAATCAAGTCGATTTTTTTTTCAATTATATTTCTTAATATTTGTATACCATTCGATAACTTATGCAATTAAAAGAAACTTTTGTCATAAACGCAATATTTAATAAATCTATCGAACAAAGCTCTCTCCCGATGCGTACAAACTACGAAAGATTGACGTCAGTCTTTCGTAGCACTTTGTATGGAGCGTTTCGGGCAGGTCTATTTTATGAGATGTTTGAATTGTCATATCTTGGTGAATTTTTTAGCTATGAAAGTCATTCTTTCAGCGATGTTTCTATTTTTTAAGCGTTGTTCAATTACCAATAAGAAAAAAAAAATAGTCATCAAGCCTATTGACACAGGTCCGGCAACTGGGTAAGAATCAACTTCTTCCATGGTACACTCACTTCCGTGCGGTGACCTTCTTGTTGAGCGCCGTGCTGTAGAACTGCTCGACCGCCTCCTCCTTCATGAAGCTGTCGAGGCACGCCTGGAACGGTATGTGCGGCCGCACCAGCTCGCCCGGCTCCCTGGAATATTACAACATCAAATATATCCATACTAGTATAATAAAGTGTGTTTGTCTGTGGTGGCGTTCGGCGCGCGTCGTGTACCGCACCGCGCCCGCCACACGCCCCTCCCCCTTGTCCCGGGGTAGCTACTCACAGGCGCTGGTCCACGCGGCGGCGACGGGCACGGGCAAGGGGAGCTCGGCGCGTGTCGCGTACTGCACCGCACCCGACTCGCCCGTCACACGCCCGTCCCCCTTGTCCCGGGCTAGCTACTCACAGGCACTGGTCCACGCGGCGCTGCTCGTACGCGCGCACGGCGTCCGCGTTGGTGGAGGCGGCGACGGGCACAGGCAGGGGGCGGTGGCGCTCGGCCCGCGTCGTGTACCGCACCGCGCCCGACTCGCCCCCACACACCCCTCCTCCTTGTCCCGGGGTAGCTACTTACAGGCGCTGGTCCACGCGGCGCTGCTCGTACGCGCGCACGGCGTCCGCGTTGGTGGCGGCGGCGACGGGCACGGGCAGGGGGAGGTGGCGCTCGGCGCGCGTCGTGTACCGCACCGCGCCCGACTCGCACGCCACGCGCTCCTCAACCGCAAACCGGAGACACTCCGCCGGGTCGCGCGAGTGACGGCTGTGACGCTGGAAAATCAATTATTATTGTATAGATGATACATGAGTCGACGCGGTATTTTTTTTATAACAACGTGAAACGGCCTATTACGCAATGGCCGTAGCGTATTGACTTTTGTCGAAAGATTGTGAACTGTAATATTATATAGATTGCAATTTAACGCATTATACGGTTCGCAAACTTTCGGCAGTTTACAATCTCATGAGATAGGTGGTAATCTAAGTGTCCAAACTCACCATATCTGTCCCTTATGTAGGGAACACTGTATTCACCTATAAGGCTGACATTAACACTGAGTGTTAAAAGCCTCTGTAAAATAAAAAGATTAAAAAGAACCTCACCTCACCATGCCATAGTTACGCGGCCGAAGTTCTGCATGATTACGTCAGCAATGTCAAACGCATACAATGTAACGCGACGTAATTTCGCCATAATCATGCGGAACTTCGGCCGCGTTTTTTCGGCCTAGTGTGTAACTAACGATGTTTATAATCTTACGTTGACGTTTACACCCTGTATTTCATCTACCCACCTCCAGCAAGGTGAGCAGATGCAGGTAGAACTCGTGGGCGTCTTGCTGCCGCTTGCTCATAAACTCCGGATGCCCTTTGCCGACGAGTTGGCGGTACATGTGGGGGGAAATCCCCGGCTGAGAGCCCCCGCTCTCCCCGGGGATGGAGTAGCGACCCGACACCAGCCCCACGCCGAGTTTAGCCCTGGATGAAAAAAAAATACTTATTATTGCATTGTCATTGGGTAAATACGTATGCAAAGTTTCGAATTATGCAATTAGACCACTGGAGATAAGTAAAAATCGTGCTCAAAGATTCCGTTACTTACAGCTCAAGACAATAAAAGCGTGTTAAAACAGTATGTTCCGAATTTAGTAACAAATCAATTTAAATATGTCGCAGTCATCTAGTTGAAGGAGTTCATTGAATGACTATAGTTTGTGCGTTTTAAGATGATATGCGTGACACATTATAATTGACAATAGTAGGGAAGTTACCTAACAAAAATTAATCGATAATTTAAAAATATCGAATCACTTCGTAAAGGAATCGCAATCGAAATTATCGACTTCGTACTGACATTTCAGTGGTGCCGGCTATTTAAGATGGCCGCCCTTTTTTATCGATTTAATTTCGATTCAACAGAGTCAATCTCTATTGACATAAGTTCCGTTTCATACATCTGAAAATTTTCAAATGTTTTCGAAACAATAATTTTTTACAGTTAATATTTATAATTTTATATTAATAAGTTAGCATTTAGCAACTTTTCGTTTTTATTCATTTACAATTATAGGAAACATTTGTTTTTGTAGATGGAATATAATTTATTACATTTAGATTTTTTTGTTTTCTTGTTAAAAAAACCCGTAGCAAGGAATATGAGAACTGTCATCTTAAAACGCACAAACTATAAAGAACAACTCAAGTTATTGAATTTACGTTATATAGTAAAGTTACTAGCTGTTCCGGTGAACTTCGTGTCACTTTAAAACCTTCCCTGGACTTCTACGAATATTTTAAGACTAAAATTAGCCCAATTCGTTCAGCCGTTTTCGAGTTTTAGCGTTACTAACACAATTGAAAATCCATTTTTAAATAGGATATACCCGACTTTATAATGTTTAGTTTGGTGAACATGACTTTACAACAAAAAGTTAATCTTACGTCTGAACATTGAAGTCGTTGACGGGGTCTTCTGGAAACGTCGCGAATATCTCCGGCGCGCCCTCCACGTAGCGACGGATAAAGTCCGGTATCCGAAACAGAACCTGAAGTACAAATTATGAACATATTAATAAACTAGCTGTTGCCCGCGACTTCGTCCGCGGCAATATAATAACAGACTATTATATTGCCGCGGACGAAGTCGCGGGCAACAGCATGTAGTAAAAAACAATTCTTTCTATATTACAAACAGACACTCCAATTTTATTTATATGTATGTATAGATAGTACAGAATCGGTCGATTACCTATTTTATTATTAAGTATTTATGTATAAACCACTAGCGACCCGCCCCGGCTTCGCACGGGCAAAAAATATATAGCCTATGTCACTCACTGAAAAAATGATTAAAATCGATTCAGTAGTTTTTAATCTATACTAATATTATAAAGAGGTAAACTTTGTTTGTTTACTCATAGATCTTCTACTACTACTCGACTAGGAGCTGACGACCAAATCAGTCATGTAGCTTCAGCTGTGTTAAAACTCCGTTAGCTACTTCCCTGAACAACCCTTTCTGATAATCTGCGTGCTGGCAGGCCGTGGGCGCTGGGTGTGGGAGTGGTGGGGGCTATCAGTAACACAGCCTGGTAGAAGGAGACGCGTGATACGAGGTGGCAGAACTCTTTTTTCATCTGTTTGACAGTCAGTCGGCACTCAGCAATCAGCACTTATCGGCACGTTTGGCAATTAGAGCTCTCAGAAATATGTATGTAGTTATACGAGGGCTGCTATTTATGTATCCGGAATTAAAAAAAGAAACAAACATATATCATTTAATATGGTTTTATTGCTTTTCAAAATATTCGCCGCGATGATCGACACACTTTTGCATACGCTGGAACCAATTTTCATAGCACTTTTTCCATTCTGATTGAGGTATCTCCAAAACGTGCATTTTGAACGCATCAACAGCCTCTTCGCGGCTCGAAAAACGTTGACCACGTAATTTGTTCTTCGCGTATGGAAATAAAAAGAAATCGTTAGGTGCCAAATCAGGGCTGTACGGCGGATGACCAGTCAATTCGATCTTTCGACCCTCCAAAAACTGAGTTGTTTCAGCTGAGGTGTGACAGCTAGCATTGTCGTGATGTAAATTGTAATATGATTCTGCGTTGTCGGTTGTCCTTTCTTATTTCTTCAAAGACTTCTGGTAAACAAATGGTCGTATACCATTCAGAATTAACCGTTTTACGATTCTCTAATGGCACTGTAGCCACATGTCCATTAATTCCAAGAAAACAGGCGACCATTTGCTTCAAAGTACTTTTTGCACGAGTAACTTTTGTTGGTTTCGGTTCATCTTGGAACACCCACACCGTTGACTGTTGTTTAGTTTCGGGGTCATATGCATAGATCCAAGATTCATCACCTGTGTAGATATTATAAACGGCTTTTGACGTACCACGGTTGTATTTTTTTATCATTTTTTTGCACCAATCGACACGAGCCCGTTTTTGATCGATTGTCAAGTTGTGCGGAATCCAACGCGAACATATTTTTTTTACAGCCAAATGTTCGTGCAATATCTTATGTATGCTCGTCATACTTATGCCTAAGGACGCCTCTATCTCGCGATATGTAACATGACGATCACGCATTATTAGTTCCCGCACAGCACCTATATTTTGTGGGACAACAGCTGTTTTTGGGCGACCTTCTTTATTTTCATCCGTGAGCATAGACCGCCCACGATTAAACTCACTGTACCAGTGATAAACAGTGGTTTTTGATGGTGCTTCATCTCCAAAAGTTGCGGTGAGTTGAATAAAGCACTGTTGTTGATTTAGCCCACGCCGAAAATCGTAGTAAATCATTGCACGAAAATGTTCACGCGTTAAATCCATGGCTAATGAAGACACGCAATTTTCAAAATGACGCCACAATGGAAAAATAATTGACAGTCACATGAAACAAAATGTATTCTTCAACCAAAGAGTTCTATTTTCAAATGTTGTAATTACTTTTTAAATATTGTTCTTGTAAGTGGCCAGTTCCGGATACATAAATAGCAGCCCTCGTATCACTAACACACGTAAACATATTTATACACATAGAATATGTAAATAAATTTTTGTTTCGTTTGACAGCTCGGGATTGTTTTGCTAACGCTACTTCATTAGCAAACTGTCATTTTCGATTTACTTCGACAGGGTTCCATCCTATTCTGATCGCGCGCGGATTATAGTAGTAAGTGTTTTTACTTTATAATCCTGTACCTGTACAACGCTGTTGATGTAACACGAGTTGCCTAGATTGTTGAGTCCGGTGAGTGAGGGACCATGCAGAGGTCTGAGCTCGCTGCTCGACTCCTGCAGGGTGTTCCATTCCCCTGTCTTCTTATTTAACTCCAACTCCAGTTCCACCATAGATTTTTCAGTCTGAAATAAAGAAATGATTTATAGCTTTTATTCAGAACAAGAATACATTTATTTTATATACATTTCAAAATGAAATTTTATTCGGTAGCGCAATCTCTGTATCTGTGTGCCTCTTGGCAAAGGCCTCCTCCAACAGCAGTAGGAAATAAAGGATCATATATATAAAATAATAGATTTACTCTGTCAATCTGTCACAAGTGTCCAAAATAAGTTGTTCCGGAAGGATGTTCTCATTCTTTCCTGTCTCTCAAAGAATCTCCATACTAAATTTTAGGTTAATTAGTTAAGCCATTTGGGCTTGAAGAAGTAACAAACAGACAGACACAATTTCGCATTTAAAATATTAGTAGGGATTCTATAGAAAGAAACCCTATGTTTGTCATGATGAAAATACATGTGGATTATGGAGCAGTACTATGTGGTTTAAGTAGTGCAGTCGTTGCAGTCACTTCGCCGCCGCCGGCGTTATAGTGCCCAGCTTAACGGCGCCCGGTCTGATACATCTGGAGTGTGCGGCGTACCTTCTGCAGCTGCCGCACGTTGATGCCGAAGTGCTGGAGGTGGGCGGCGAGGTGCGGGTCCTCGACCATGTCGTCCTCCGCGTACGAGTACACGTCGCCGGCGCCCTCCGCTGTGATAGTGCCCAGCTTCACGGCCAACGGGTACCCCGTCTCGCGGTAGTGTTGCACCTGGAAATTAACCGAACTAATTGTTGACCGTGTGGCGGTACCCACAATTAGCGCCACATCACACATGACGACCTCTGTGGCTCAGTGGTGAGCGCGTTGGTAGCTCGAGCCGGGGGTCGCGGGTTCGAATCCCGCCGACGGAACAAAAAGGGTTTGGATGTGTATTAAATATGTGTATGATATAATAAAAATATTAAATATATGTATAGTATAAAAGTATTAAATATATTTCCGTTGTCAGAGTACCTGTAACACAAGTCCTTTAGGTACTTAGCACGGGGCCAGACGAACGTGGTGTAAAGCGTCCATAGATATTATTATTCTTGCATCGCGCTTTCGAAGTTTTCTAAGCGCGTCGGTATAAGTCTATACGACAGCTGAAATGTATCATGTCGGGGTCACCAATGTGGGATATATGGAGGCCACAAAGGAAGATCTTCCGACCGAGCGAGGTGTTATGCTCGGTCAGGCCGGAGCCCACGTGATACATTCCAGCTGTCGTATATATACGTGATGTGGCGGTACCCACAACCGTTCGGATATTTAAAAATCCAGATAATCGATTGTATTAAAAAAAGCGGCCTCGGTGCATATTATTAAGAATAATGAATTCGCTAGTCATTCAATCAAATAGCATAATATTCAACCAGATGACTGCGTCATTTAAGGAGTAAGCACACTGAGACGGGCCGGGTGCCGGGGCTCAGCGTGCCGGGGCTCATCGCAAAAATCCGCCTTCATACAATTTATATGGAAGCGGAAATCCGCTGCGCCCGGACACAGTGTGCGATACGCGCATCCGGTTCCATATAAATTGTATGGAGGCGGATTTTTGCGATGAGTCCCAGCACGGCCCGTCTCAGTGTGCTCACTCCTTTACTCACCGCGTGGTCGTTGCCACCGGATCCGTCGAAGAACCGTCGGCCGCACAGAATGATGCCGTCCGTCAGGTTGAGCCACAGGTTGTTGGTCAGATCGCACTTGGCGCACTTCCAACCGGTCGGCGGCACGCGCACTCCGTTGTCTAGCTGCTTCAAGTCTAACGCGTGACTGAAAAAAATTACAATTTAGGTTGGGTTGTACCAACTAACTTTAACTATAGCAAAATGTCAAATCTCTGGTTAAAGTCAATAATGGACGCCATATTTGACGATAACTGTAATCTCACAATTTCGCTCGGTTAAAGTTAAATTTGACACAAGGCTCACAGTGTTGCCATAACAAATTATTTTTTCCTGTCAATTTGTATGAATATAATTAATTTTTTGTATAAAAATCAATTTGTATAAATTAATGGGGTTGAGAATACTCTCAACCCCATTCACATAAGTAACATACATCTGTCAAATTCTGTGCTCATTGTTAACCTTAACTTAGACCACAACTGTAACTATAACCACGTCTGTGGTGCAAGCCACCCTTAAACTACAAGGTGTAACAAAAGTGAGTGATAATCATTTGGGATGTGTATGTTTTCTGTAATAGAGTTCATTGTGAAAGTAGCAGAGCTAAAAGACTAAATATTTTTTGTGATTTTTATGGGCAAATTTATGACGTCGCGTTGGGGCAAACGAACATAGGGCGGCGGAAATAAAGTGACCTACTCTCAGAAAAAAAAACACCTAATTTTTAATCTGCTTTTAGTGTGTCTAGTCGCGTAATAAGAGGCTATTACACTAAACAACTCACACAGATATTTCCCGTTTCTCGCCGTCCCAAGTGCCCTCCATGGCTGCCATCTCCGCCATCTTGAAAGGCGACTCCGCATCTATCACAGCTTGCACTGATTTCTTTACCTGAAATAGGTTTTTATTTGTGACGTCACACTAGGGAGGGGGGGGGGGGGGTCTCACCAATGTGACCATATGTGACAAGGGGGATGGGGGTCTAAATATCATGAAAATGACATACTAATTTATGGATGGTCCCTTGGGGGCCTTCCGTAAAGTATGTCACACCAAAAGGGGGGTAGGGGTTCGACAAAGTGTGACATGGTGTGGCAAGGAGTCCTAAGTCGTAAGTTTTGTGACATCACATTTAAAATTTATTAAATTGAATAGCGAAATTTAAATGATTGAGGTTAAAAAATTTTAATTTAAATTCATCAAAAATTTACGTGATGTCATACTATAGAGGGGTGTGGTCTCATAAATGTGACATGTGACAACTGACAAGGGCGGAGGCTGGCGGAGGGGGGTTCTACAAATCACGAAAATCGTGTGACGTTCTTTATGGATGGTCCCTTTTTTTTTTTTTTTTTTTTTTCGACGGGAAATGCATTGACGCATCCCGGGGGAATTGGGGACTCCCCCACGAGTATGTGGGGCTCGCTGCGGCCGTAAGGATGGTAAGTGACCGCAGCCCTACCCACTAAAACCCGTCGGTACTCTTCGTCTTCCCGTTGCCGAGTCGCGAGAACGCGTGAGCTCTACTCCGTGGCTCGACAATCGACCGCCCGCGTATCAATGGCGGGCCCGTCCTCTTTGAAGCACTGTCGCTATGCTTCTGTCACCAAACAGAGCCCTTTTGGGGCTTGCATAGGCGACTCTCTCTGTCCTCGCGATGCGCGAAGAGTACACTGCGCATCGCGACCCTCTCGGGGACTCGGTGCAATGAGTGACGGCATCCCCATACCGCCACCCTGAGCTCCCCCTTTACGGCGGCAAGTTATCATTCCGGATAACACGTCGCCTTGGTCGTCTTCGTCGAAGAGGGTCCAGCGCCCGCCTTTCTCTATCGCGCTCTGCCTCTTCTTTGTTGGAGATCACCTCTTCGGCGAACTTCTCCACGTCCCTCCAGTTTTGCTCACTGCTCAGCATGGCACTTACCAACGCTGGCAGTGATAAGTCCGGTCCGATGGCGGCCGTTAATGCCGCACGTTGTCGTGTCCAAGAGGGACAAGCCGTTAAGGTGTGCGCGGCCGTGTCCCTTTCGTCGTCACAGTGGTGGCACCGCGTCGTCTCCTCCCTTCCGACGATCTCGCACAGGTACCGACCGAAGCAGCCGTGCCCGGTCAGCACCTGTGTGAGGCGGAACGAGAGGGCGCCTTTCTTTCGGTCCACCCACTCTCTGAATACTGGGCGAATAGCCCCTATGAGGTCTACGCTTACACGCGGCTCCAAGAGACGCTCCTCCCACAACTCCAGGGCCCTGTCTCTGGCTTCGTCCCTCCACCGACGTACGGCGTCCGGAAGGGGATTGCTGCCCCTTATGGATGGTCCCTAGTCCATATTTCTATATAAATGCGAAAGTGTGTCTGTCTGTTACCTCTTGGGCGGTTTGGGCGTGACCAAACCGCTGAACCGATTTCACTGAAATTTGGTATGGAGATCAATCAAAAATCAAAATCAAAATTGTTTTATTTCTGAATAAATTAAAAATAAATGTTTTCAGAAAGTCCTACATGATGCCTACTACCGGTTCGGGAACTACCACCAGGTGGCGAGAAGAACCGGCGTAAGAAACTCGCACGGGGCCCACTTTTTTACCAAAAAAAGTGATAAAAAAATTAATCTTTTAAAATAAAGTTTACAATTTTGTAACTAAATATTATATACAATATCCACATACATAATTGTAAGTCCTATAATAATGAAGAAGTAGCCTTGCAAGAAGCCATCCTACTCCCAAGGTGTGCCATCGTTTATGAAATCATTGACCTTATAATAGGCTTTGGCACACAAACGTTCTTTAACTACTTTTTTAAATTTATTAATGGAAAGATTTTAAACGTTTTCTGGGATTTTGTTGTAAAGGCGTATAATAATAATAATAATATTATTATACGCCTTTACAACAAAATCCCAGAAAACGTTCAAAATCTTTCCATTAATAAATTTAAAAAAGGCTACTTCTTCATTATTATAGGACTTACAATTATGTATGTGGATATTGTATATAATATTTAGTTACAAAATTGTAAACTTTATTTTAAAAGATTAATTTTTTTATCACTTTTTTTGGTAAAAAAGTGGGCCCCGTGCGAGTTTCTTACGCCGGTTCTTCTCGCCGTATACATTGACCTTTCAAAGATTTACTGACTTTACTAAGTCTGATCACCGGCATATCTAGCTTGTGCTTATTTCTAGTATTCCTAGAGTGAATGTCACTTTTAACTTTAAATATACTTATATTTTTTCTAACATATATTACATTATCCAAAATGTATTGAGAAGCAACAGTTAGAATACCAATTTCTTTAAATTTATCTCTCAGAGATTCTAAAGCAGACATTTTATAAATAGAACGTATGGCTCGCTTCTGCAGCACAAATATTGTATTAATGTCGGCAGCGTTTCCCCATAAAAGGATTCCATATGACATCATACTATGAAAATAACTAAAATATACTAATCGTGCCGTATCTTCGTCAGAAATTTCCCTAATTTTTCTGACTGCATATGCTGCAGAACTGAGCCTACCTGCAAGATTAACAATGTGAGGACCCCACTGTAATTTACTATCAAGTGTAATACCTAAGAATACAGTGTTGTCTACCAAATTCATCTTCTCATCATTTAATACTACATTGGTTTGGACTTGCCTAACATTGGGCAAAGTAAACTTTATACATTTTGTTTTACTAGAATTTAAAAGTAAGTTATTAACATTAAACCAATGTACTATTTTTGAGAGAGCACTGTTTACCTCGTCGTAGTTCGACTGTTGTCGCTTCACTTTAAGAATAAGTGAAGTGTCATCAGCAAAAAGTACTATCTCATTATTATTATCCTTAACTAGATAAGGTAAGTCATTTATATAGATGAGAAAAAGAAATGGGCCTAATATAGATCCCTGTGGGACACCTAATTCTATTTTGGTTCCTTTGGACCTTTTACTATTTACCTCAACCCTTTGAGTCCTATTTTTAAGGTAAGAAGTCAAAAGGCTGAGATTCATCATTGACTCCCTGTCAAAAACTTGTCATTTTCTATATACCGCGATTGACAATGAAGTGTCAGATGTTGTCGATCGCGGCTTTGTTTGGAAAATGACCACTACCGCCACGTTTCGCCAAGTACAGTATAGTGATAATATAATTTACAAACCACTTCGGGCAGGTTGTCATTGGGCCACGGGAACGTGTGAAAGCCGGGCAGCACGACGACACTGTAGTGGTCCACTATGTCATACTTGGACTTGCCGCAGTCAGGGTCGAATCCACCCTCCACACCGATGGCCAGCCGGGTTATCTTCTTTTCAGGACCATCACCAGTTTTCTCCGCTTCTGGAATCTAATAAAATCCTAAACAATATGATGCAACTAAATACATACTATACTATTAGTCAATACTAATCTATACTATAATATTATAAATGCGAAAGTATCTCTGTATGTCTGTCTGTCTCGTTTTCACGCCAAAACTACTGAACCAATTGTAATGAAATTTTGTACACATATAGTCTAAAGCCTGAGAAAGGACATAGGCTACTTTTTAAGTGGAAAAAAGGGTTGTAAGGGGGTGAAAATGCGTAAATTTGTTCAAATTAAGTTAGTTCCAAAATTCATAATAGATGGCGCCGTGTCGTCTCCTACATCGCACAAGCGCTTATTCAAATGTGTTACTATAAGATGTGGTAAGACATTCTTTTTGCGTTTTTTTGAAGTATTAAGAAGAGTAGATGTTCGACTTCGACCCCACTCCTAAGTTTATAACCCCCTACGCAAAAATAGGGGCGTTATATGTGTGACGTGTCTGTCTGTCTGTAAAGTGTAAACATTGAAGTTTGAAGTAAGCGTACCGCGGAAGCACCTCTGTCGTGGTAGCCTACATGGTTCAACGGGAACTAAGTACCTACTATATAATAATTAAGTTACTCTATGACGGGAACTACCGCGCGCTATATTAGCTGAAGTCCACGAGGACGGAGTCGCGGGCAACAGCTAGTAATATTATAAATGCGAAAGTGTATCTGTCTGTTACCTCTTCAAGCATAAACCGCTGAACCGATATTGCTGAAATTTGGTATGGAGATACTTGAGTCCCGGGAAAGGACATAGGATACTTTTTATACCGGAAAAATGTACAGTTCTCGTGCGAGAAACGTATTTTGGCGCAACGGATTTATGAGTGTTTGTTGTTTATTTTTGTTACATGCTTTTGAGTAAAATTGGTACCAATTTTTACTTACAGGTATTTTCTCTCTGCGTATGTGCAAGAATACAGCATTGCCGGTCTTCTGGTAGTACTGTTCAACATAGTTACGACCGAATCCAAGAAAAGATACCAGGGATACATACAATCCCGTCGCTGATTCCTGTAAAATTAAATTTATTCTTATCTACTGCAGCTTTTGAATAATCGTAATACAAAAACGAGGACCCCCAGGCCAAACTGATTCAGTCCTACACAGAATACAATTCAATAAAAGTTTTCAAATGAGTTTGTAAATGATAAAAAAGGCCCCTATAATTTGCATACTGATAAGTTTTACAGGAAACTTACTATAGGGGTACTTTCATTTTGCACTCAGCGATCGAGCAATTAACATGTGGCGAAATATTGATTTTTATTTGGGTGTCTTTTTAACACTCAGCGGTTTTGTTATTGGCTCATTTAATGTGCGAAAAATTTTGTACAAAAGAAGTAAATATTCTAAAGTGTTGCTGTCTGAAAACATCTTTTTGGCGTCAATCGGTATAGCTTTTGTGATACGAGCAGTTTACTCTAATGAAACTGAAAGTGTACTGATAAATGATATAGATATGACTCGAATGGCGGCTAAGTTTGATGAAGAACATAGAATGAAATGTGGATTCATATCTTTGCTGATCAGCTATGGTCCACTGACAATATCAATGGTGAACAGTTTTTTGAGTCTCATTATAGACAATTATATGCATTATCAATTGATTGTTGACGACGAACAAAAAGAGGAAGACGACAACCCTAGAGATGGGACCCACCATACAATATATCAGACTATATTTGCAAATGTAAAAACACATGGGAATTTGCTAGCTATAATGTTACAATGGATGGTGCCTATTATAATTTTACTGCTGATGATTCCCATCCAAGTGAAGGAAGTATCAGTTAACGAAGCGAGACAACAAGACAATACTTGTATGACTCTATTTGATATGAATCATGTAAAGTGCCTTGAAAAATTTAACATAAACATAACAAGCTTCTTGACGCCTGTGAAATTTTACGAAGGCTACGAAACAAGGAACTCTACGGAACTCAATACAATATTAGAAAATGTGTTGAGTATCATAAAAAATCATAGCAGCAACACAGATTTTTCATACACACCAATAGATTCTTTCAGGAGACCAAAAACAACGGACGGATGCTACAAAATTTGTATCACAGACAATAGGATGGTGATTATTTATATGTTCATACTGGTGTTTATCAGTTACTTTGTGCCTATAATCATATCTACAGTGATTTTAACAAAAATTGGCAGTATGAAAGTGAGCAAGCCACATTAATTAAAAACTCATATTACAAGGAAGTTTTTGTACAATGTTGTATTTTGGAGTCCAGTGATGTTTGACACATTTGTTTCTTTAATTCTATGTGCATATTCCTCTAACAGCATGAAGACAACATTCTTCAATGTGATAGCTAATATATACCAAGCAGTTAGGAACATAATGAACACCAAATATTTTAAAGAAAATTTAGTTGTTCCTGTATAATTTTATATTTATGAAGGTAGAGGTAACTGCAGATTTAACATGATTACAATTCACAATAAAAATTTAAAAATATAAATACAGACAAATTTTAGGGACAATATAATAGATTTTCTTTATTTTGCTGTCACTTTATCTCTTATCCTGAAGAAAGAAATTTACTGTGGTGTCCAATGGCCATGCTAGGTATACCGGTAAGAATTGTTTGGTTAGGTTAAGCTTTTTCTATAGCATCAATAAGGTGAGACAACAATTCTTGCTTATATAAACATATAATTTTTAGAAAATCAAAACTGTATGCCATTAAATTACTATTCTTTCATTGTTATAACCACAACAGCGTTAGTACTAATAAATTCTTCAGAAAAAAGAAGACTATTTTGTATGATGTACCGTACATTATTTTATTTTCCCTCCACTTGTATGAATACCATACTAAATAAAATATTGCCTACTCAGAATTGAATAGCAAAATAATATTTGTAGTATGATGAATAGTATGTACAACTGCAGTAGTAGGAGTTGTTTAAACTTCGATTTAGCGCACTGTGTACGGTACTGAATTATACGGTAATTAATTAGATTAATGCTTGTTTTCCAAGTGTTACTTAACAATAATTATTTCCAGAGGTTATATTGTTTTTGAAATGAAATTGCAACTCACCGGATTGTCAAAGGAGTATACACATTCATCTTTGTAGACCATCTGCTGTGCACCTGGTATCTTAATTTTCGACACATGTGGCGCTAAAATATCTAAAGACGCCATTGCTTCTTGGCCAAATATAAATGAATTATTAGAAATTATATTGTATTTCACTTAAAAATCGTATTTCTCACCATTTACGAATTTGATGCAAAATGCAAATTGACAATCAATCAAAGTTGACAATGCCTTATGCCACAGACAATGACATTTTTTTTAACCGACTTCCAAAAAACGAGGAGGTTATAATTATGTTCGGCTGTGGATATTTTTTTTTTAATTCGTCCCAATCGACAGACAATGACAATTAACTGACAAATAAAATTTTCAAGTCTAAACTTGAAAATAGCGAAATTTAGAGATAAGGCTCGTAAAAATACGTGCCATAGCTCATTAGATCCGGAATGACGTCTAAAAAAATGTATCGGAAGCGTGCTGCGTGTATTAGCACACCAAAAATTGCAAAAGTTATAAACAAATTACGTTGCAAAAAAAGGTACTTATTACGTTTTCTGTTAATAACTCCGAAACTATTAACATTTATGAATTTTAAAAGAAGATTCTTAAAGAGGAGGAAATTTCCATAAAAAAAACTCCCGACTCTCGGAATTTTATGAGCTATTATTTATAATTTTAATTTAACGCTGAAAATAGGCCTCCGCGCGACACAATCGGCGGTTTGAAACTTAAGTTTGAAACCGGGTAGATCATGCGTAGATAGTTGTTTTATATGCCAAAAAATTAAAGGTCAAACCCTCAGAACATCTATAATCTGTGATCAAACCAAAAGCGTTTCATTTTTCATTTCAACTGCGCATGCGCGGCTTTTTTCGCAGTTTGACAACTGACTGTCAACTTCATAATAATTGTGTCATGTTCATACATTTCTGTCAGATTTTAGAACATGCCACTTGCATGACACACACTGACACTGATTTTTAACTTTGCGCATGCGCAATGTGCATTGAAAAACGAAACTTACATGAACACGACTAAAGGCACCGCAGCACTGATCTCCATTATACAAGTACGCTGGATCTATGATACCCACTTTTTTTTGTGCCATTTGAAGCGGAATCAGCGCCCCCATAATTAGGACAGAGAACTAAACAAATATATACTAGTAATCTGTGGAACTAAATTTGACGTAACCATTGGTAACCATGTTTTTATTTTAATTCTCTGTGGCTTTATCGTTGGAATTGCTTTCGTGTTTTTAAAGTGTTTTAAAAGGTTTTACGCGATTAAGTAATATATATATATTATTTCCACATTAGTTCCACAGATTACTAGTATATATTTGTTTACTTCTCTGTCCTAATTATGGGGGCGCTGATTCCGAGATATATATATATATATATATATATATATATATATATATATATATATATATATATATATATATATATATATATCTCGGAATCAGCGCCCCCATAATTAGGACAGAATAATAAAATCTAAAATAGCTCATTTCTACGATATTAAACTTTTATTGATAATATAGGCACTTAAAAATGTGGCACTAATCTTATTATAGGTACCGTATTCACCACATATTTACCTTTGTTTTACCGATTTTTGATAAACAATAAAATTCAATAGTGCTGGAGTTTTCTGTCGATAAAACTTATCGATATCTATAATAATTGTATTGAAATCTCCGATAACCGATTTTTATTATCAAATACATATTATGCTCTTAAAATAATTGACAGGTTTCCGTCTGACGAAGGAAGACTGGAATTATGGTTGAAAAAAATTAAAAAGCCTGGTTGGCGTCCGAAAATTGCTACTACCGTTTGCCGTTACTATTTGAAGTGTACAAACGTTCTCTGTGAAAATACAAGGCCCAAAACTACCATTTCATCGTGATTATGTTTGGAAAATTTATTTCAGCGTCTACTCTTTCTTGACAGACTGTAACTGTGTAACGGTAACTAATAAAATATAATGTTAAAGTATCGCACATATATTTTTATTATTTATAAATACCTTACCTACTCCACCCCAATAAAAAATGTATTCAAACGTTCCATATTTATTTAAGGATCGCATTATCCAATTAGTTAATTTCCCTCGCACTTCTGCAATCAGCGCCAAAATGGCGAAAATCAAATGAGATAAAGTAAATAAAAAAAAATTGGCTTGCTAGATCCATAAATAAATAAGGAACTTTTATATTATTACTAGACTTTCCGCGCGGCTTCTCCCACGTAAATATCTAATTACACAGACAAATTGGTCCACAAAAAATAGCCTATATAATCCTTCACGTTATACATTCCCCCGCTTTTTCCACATTTTCCTCTATTTCTTAGCTCCTATTAGTCTCAGCGTGATAAAATATATAAATCTAACACTGAAATAATTGTTCAAATTGGACCAGCAGTTCCTGAGATTAGAGCGTTCAAACAAACAAACTCTTCCGCTTTATAATATATTATGAATATGATGAGATTAGTTAGGGTCTAATCACACAGAACACTTATTTAGCTTTGTTCAGCTTTAATACGATACACTGTAGCACTACTTTGATAATATTAGAAATGAAATTAGAAAATACAATAACACAAAGTTTTCGTTAGAAGCTTATCTTCAGTTTTGTTTTTAATTTTTCGTGGTGCTAACTGCTAAAAATAAATGGATTATAGATAAGTAATGCTACTTCACGTTATCTACGTATGAAATCGTTATTAATTTATTACGCCTATCTAAATTACGGAGAGGAAGTCAGTAATCTTTAATACAAATATGTAGCGTTTGTATTATTCAATTTAATATTTTTGTCGACATTATCTGAATCTGGAAACATTTCATCGATAATAGAAAAGACAAACTCAAACTCAAACTCAAAATTTTTTATTCAGAATAAATTTTTTCAAATATTCTCTGAACGTCGGGGCTACACAGATGCCTACCACCGGTTCGGGAACTAACCCGGCGAGAAGAACCAGACAGTTGTACATCACTAGTATTAGTTCCAAATACTCCCACTACTGCTATCAGCGCCAATATGGCGACATGATGGTGACTTTCAAACGTCATTTTTACGTCAAATTTAGTTCATATTATCCCTAATAATGGGGGAGCTGATTCCGCTTCAAATAGGCACAAAAAATAGCTGTCATTTCAAAGGGTAGGTATCATCAGTCAAGCGTACTTTTATAATAGAGGTCAGTGCACCGCAGGCGTGAGGAGCTATAGGGACCGTGCAGAGCGATGACACTGCCACTAGTGACGAATAGCCGAAACTTTTACGAAAATTTTATTGTCAAGCTCTAGTCAAGCTACAGAAAATTTTAAGATTTCTTGAGAAATTTGAGTGTTTTCGTGCATTGTTGTATTCCCGGATGTTCTAATACATACAAGAAAAATAAAGGCAAATCGAACGATGTAAAATTTTACTATTTTTCTGCCAAAAGTATTCACATGCCTTGGCTTATTGAAAAACGAAAGAAATGGATAAAAGCCGGTAAAAACATACATTAAAAATGTTCCATGAATGTTATGTGTAGACTCGTAAAAACACCAAAGGAAAACACTGAATTTTGTAGATTATAAACGTAAATTCATTTTTGATGAACACAATATGAACCTAACCTATAACCGTTGCTTCTTTCAGTAAACATCTAAACTGGCTTCCATCTAAATTGATATACATACATAAGCACCGCTCATATTTTAATTAGCATAAATTTGCATTAAAAGTAAGGATAATCTTGAGAAGTCCTGCCAGGCATTCATCACTGAGGATAGTATGTAGGAAAAAGATTATAGTGCAGTCTTTGTGTATTATTTAAAAAATACTTATATTATGGTGTTTGCACTGATGAGGTCCAGTTGAAGTCCAGACTGAAATTAGTTAGAAATAGTGACAGACAAAAGTTGTGAAGATGGTATCGAGCGAATCGCAGAAGGTTAATGAAATAAAAGCATTTATTTTAGTGAGCTTGTTTTATTTTATTAATCCACAAGTATTTTCAGTAATTATTATATTAGTATTTTTGCATCTTCATTATTTTATTGCAATATTTATCAAGTTTTTACTTTTTAAGCTGATGGATGCTACTTATTACTTTTTCAGATATTTTCTTATATAACTAGATAAGCTTTATACATTTTTATTCACGCTTTCGTTCTTTGTTTACGGTTAGAAACGTATCCATACTCAATATTATAAATGCGAAAGTGTGTCTGTCTGTTAGCGCTTCATGCCCAAACCGCTAAACCAATTTTGCTGAAATTTGGTATGGGTTTACTTTGAGCCCCGGGAAAGGACATAGGATACTTTTTATCCCGGGAAGATGTACGGTTCTCGCGCTATAAATGATTTTTGGCGCAACGGAGTTGCGGGCGTCATCTAGTATTTTACTTTAATCCTACGATCGCGGATTCTTGGAAATCTGTTGTTTTTCTCGCGGCCGCATGTGGTCACTTAGGAGTGTTAGTATTAAATCATTTTATAGTCTAAAACATAAAAAAAATCACTTATAAACTAGCCGGGGTCAAAGAGAATGCGAAGCCAAAGTCACTCACAAGTTACTTCTTTTACTCGCATCGTGTCGCTGCTGTCGAATTACGACGCCCTCTATAGTTTCTGCAATGAGTTCAAAGTTCAAATTTCAAAACTTATTTATCACAATTCAAAAGTCAAAACATTGTATTTTCTCAAAAGTTATGGGAAAATTTTATGTTATATATTAATTAATTCACATAATTTATAATATTTACGATAATGTCTGTAAAATTATATTATGATTTAATGTCGCAACCGTCAAGAGCTTTATATATTTTGTTAAAATATTCAAAGTGCAATTTTGAACCTCGTTATCTTGATTTACGTACAGGTATGTATCCTCTTATCGAGTTATTTGAGTTAGCTAATTATTGCAGCTGCCTCATAATTGTCTTTCTTTTGAGTAAAACTTTAATCATTTTGTTATCCCAGTAGCAGTAAACCAAATGACAAGCATGTAGTAGAAAATACTTAAGTATCTAATAACTAGTAAAACGAAACAGATATTGAAACGTTTGTTAAAGTTTTTATTTACTGTTTTCTATTCTATTTTCAGGGGAGCATTTCTCTGAGGAGTTTTCAGCAATCAACAGATTTCAGAAGTTGCCTGTGATTACTCACAATGATTTTATTTTAACCGAAAGGTACATAGATAACTTATCACTCATGTTAAATAAAGTTAAAAGTATCACCGTTATGACTTACGTGACGAGACATCCCGTTTTTTGTAATGTCTATGACAGGGGTCACCAATTAATTTCGCTCGGGGTCTATTGAATGAAATGACCTTAGCAGTCCGCACATTTTATAAAAAATATTTTTTAAACAAAGATAAGTTCAGAAATTACAAAGGTATTTATTTACATGGCAATGAGAAAAATGATAATTTTTGTTGTTAATTAGCTGTCTGAAGTTTGAAGTGAAATTGGTGCAATTAAACGAAGTTCATCTTCGAAAATGTTTGGTCGGTGGTCCAGACACAATGGGTCGAGTCCAAATGCAGACTGCGGTCTGCCATTTGGTGACCCCTGGTCTATGAGTACTGCGTAATGTGTATAGAGTTCACTGTTAAAGTAGAGGTGCTGAAAGAGCAATTATTAGTAAATTAATTAATCAGGGTTTACTGCAATGGCTGGCACTAAACGTTTCCGATAGGTATGTGTGGCGGAGGCGGTCTCCCGAGCAGTTCTACTATTAAAAATACGCGCCCATTGTAGAAGAAATCCGAATACTTAACAAAGTCAACAACCAGTTGGACTTATTCATATGTCCTTAGAGTGAGTTCACAAAAGTAACACTATCAGTCATATGTTATAAATGAATTAATTTAATTATTAATCTATTTTTACGCTATCGAATTGGATATTAGTCTGTAATGATAGTTGTAAGAATGTTTAATAAATAAAAATATTTTTCACTTTTGTATGGGAAATTTCATGACGCCTACTATGGCACTAGCCCATACAAGTGAAAAAAAAACTTTGGTCTTTCAGTGCTCAATTTTCACAGTGCATACATACTGGGGGGGGGGGGGGTCTCCAAATGCAGGGCTGGTTTCCAAATCTCCTAATTTGGGATAATATTAAAAAAATAATTACATTGAAAGATAATATGAAAGAGAAGAAATTATTTTTTTACAGTATCGCCATAGTACGGTACTTGGCCAATCAAAACCTGATTACGGAGAGTGTGTATCCGAGAGATTTGAAACAGCAAGCTCGAGTTGATGAGTTCCTGGAATGGCATCACATTGGCTTGAGACTATATTTTGCTCTGTACTTCAGATACAAAGTAGGTATGATTATTATATTACACATTACGTGTGAATATTATTACGTGTGAACATTTTTCATATTTACCTTTATTTGCTTCACAAGTGGTACACCACAGACATGGATCAAGATACATACCGCATGTCACTCCATTTGTATGAAAACGAGTGTGCCACTTTTTTACTGTGACATACCGATGATAAACATGTCCATTATCAAGGTTTCTATTTGAATTTCTACAGCTCAATACGGCACTTTTAGGCATTTAGGCATTTTTTAAATTCCGATTGACGTCCAATTCCGATAGCAGACTAAAGAAAATACTTTCGAAAGACGAGCATTGCTCGTCGTTTTGGAACCCAATGTGGCACGCGAAATACATACACATGCGGTATCTATTTTGATCTATGATTTTATTACCAAGTATACATAATTCAACTTACATCAACATACAAATTGTATTCTTGACATCTCTTTTTAATGGAATACTAAGAGTTCAATACTTCCCATACTGCTGGAAAATCTCGCAGATACTGATGATCCACAAGGCTGGGAAACCTGCAAACGAAGTATCGTCTTACAGACCGATTAGCCTTCTCTCTATACTTTCAAAGATATATTTTGAAAAACTGCTGTCTAAACGAATTCTGCACTTTTTGGAAAGAAATAACACCATCCCTAACCACCAATTTGGTTTTAGACAGAAACATTCCACTACTGAGCAGGTTTACCGGGTCGCTCAACTAATTAGGAAGGCGTTAGAAAATAAGGAATATGTTTCTTCAGCATTCCTAGACATTCAACAGGCATTTGACAAGGTCTGGCACAAAGGCTTGCTCTGTAAAATAAAACAGTATTTACCACATAGCTACTTTCTACTACTTAAATCTTATTTAACAGACCGGTGTTTTCAAGTGAAAGAAGCTGATTCCACCTCTGATTTCTACGAAATACTGGCAGGGGTACCTCAGGGCTCAGTGCTGGGGCCAAACTTATACACATCAGACCTCCCAACACTAGAAGAGGTAGAGACTGCCACCTACGCTGACGACATAGCTATTCTGGCGACCAATAAAAACCCAGTTATCGCATCTGAGCGGCTCCAACTTGGTCTCAACTCCATTACTAAATGGCTTCAAAAGTGGAGAATAAAAGCCAGCACCACAAAATCTGTGCACGTAACTTTTACTCTGCGAAGGAAAGATTGTCCGCCTGTCTCCCTAGAAAACAGCATTCTACCTCACAAAAACAGTGTAAAATATCTAGCATTACACTTGGACAGACGCCTCACCTGGAATAAACACATCACAAGCAAGAGAGAGGAGTTAAGAATAAAATATAAACAACTGAACTGGGCTTTAGGCAGAAACAGTAGACTCTCACTGGAAAACAAAACATTAATATATAAAACAATCCATACCGGTGTATGGATGTATGGAATTCAACTATGGGGGTGTGCGAGTAACTCCAACATCTCAATCCTACAAAGAATGCAGAACATCATACTAAAAACGATTTCAAAATCCCCGTGGCTCATCACCAACACGGAAGTTCATAAAAATCTAGGCATACCCACCATAAAAGAAGAAATACTGAGGTCGTCAGAAAAATACAAAAAAAGGCTAGAGGTCCACCCGAAAGCTTTAGCTTCTGGCCTCGTCAGCCGTAATTATAACAAGCGCCTGAAAAGGAAGGACATCTTTTAAATGAAATAACTATAATATAGTAAACCATGAGTAATGCTATCTACAGTGGTAGAAGCACTCTACCTGCCATGCGTAGTACGTCTCACCTGCTTATAGTTAAATACTAATTGCAGATTAGAAGAAAAAAAAAAGTATACATAATAACCTTCCTCTTGAATTTAATTATTAAAAAAACAATGATTAATAAAATGTTGCATAATAAATACAGATAGAGACAGACAGCGGAATGTATGTATTATAGTCATGAAGCTATTATAGTATAAAGATATAACATGTGACTTTATTTTACAGTACTTGAACCCTATATTGAGCGGGAAGCCAGCGGACCCAAAGACGGTGGCCAAGCACGAGAGGTACATGGAGAATTCCTTGGAGGTTTTCGCCACGAAATGGCTCGGCAATGGTACGGAGTTTGTAGCCGGTGACACGGTGACTGTGGCTGATCTGTTCGCTGCTTGCGAACTGGAGCAACCGAGTAAGTTTAGCAAAAGAAATCGAAAAAGTATTAATTAATAGTTGTAAAAAAACTAAAAAATCGGCCAGGTGCGAGTTGGACTCGGATTCCTTACCATTATAGAGCAGAAATAGGTAAAAATCTGTTTTTTTGTATGGGAGCCCCCTTTAATTGTTTATTTTTTTAATTTAATTAATAATTATTAAAATTATAAAAACAATTGACTATTTTGTCGACATATCAAGTGCCTACTATTGCCATTATTGAAATCGAGCAAAAAATAGCAAAAAAATTATGTTTGTTGTATTTAATTAATTTATTTTGTTTTTAGTATTTGTTATAGCGGCAACAGATGTTATAGCGGCATTAATTATTTAATTTATTTTGTTTTTAGTATTTGTTGTTTTAGCGGCAACAGATACACACATTCTGTAAAAATTTCAGAAATCTATCTATAGCAGTTCTTGAGATACAGCCTGGAGACAGACAGACAGACATCGAAGTCTTAGTAAATAAATAATTTTTACCCTTTGGGTATGGAACCCTAAAAACACGCTTTTTAAATATATATTTTTTTAATTTTAACAAATTATTGTATTGTCATTGAATCTTAATATGTATGCAAAGTTTCGAATTACGAGGGCTGCTATTTATGTATCCGGAATTAAAAAAAGAAACAAACATATATCATTTAATATGGTTTTATTGCTTTTCAAAATATTCGCCGCGATGATCGACACACTTTTGCATACGCTGGAACCAATTTTCATAGCACTTTTTTCCATTCTGATTGAGGTATCTCCAAAACGTGCATTTTGAACGCATCAACAGCCTCTTCGCGGCTCGAAAAACGTTGACCACGTAATTTGTTCTTCGCGTATGGAAATAAAAAGAAATCGTTAGGTGCCAAATCAGGGCTGTACGGCGGATGACTAGTCAATTCGATCTTTCGACCCTCCAAAAACTGAGTTGTTTCAGCTGAGGTGTGACAGCTAGCATTGTCGTGATGTAATATGATTCTGCGTTGTCGGTTGTCCTTTCTTATTTCTTCAAAGACTTCTGGTAAACAAATGGTCGTATACCATTCAGAATTAACCGTTTTACGATTCTCTAATGGCACTGTAGCCACATGTCCATTAATTCCAAAAAAACAGGCGACCATTTGCTTCAAAGTACTTTTTGCACGAGTAACTTTTGTTGGTTTCGGCTCATCTTGGAACACCCACACCGTTGACTGTTGTTTAGTTTCGGGGTCATATGCATAGATCCAAGATTCATCACCTGTGTAGATATTATAAACGGCTTTTGACGTACCACGGTTGTATTTTTTTATCATTTTTTTGCACCAATCGACACGAGCCCGTTTTTGATCGATTGTCAAGTTGTGCGGAATCCAACGCGAACATATTTTTTTTACAGCCAAATGTTCGTGTAATATCTTATGTATGCTCGTCATACTTATGCCTAAGGACGCCTCTATCTCGCGATATGTAACATGACGATCACGCATTATTAGTTCCCGCACAGCATCTATATTTTGTGGGACAACAGCTGTTTTTGGGCGACCTTCTTTATTTTCATCCGTGAGCATAGACCGCCCACGATTAAACTCACTGTACCAGTGATAAACAGTGGTTTTTGATGGTGCTTCATCTCCAAAAGTTGCGGTGAGTTGAATAAAGCACTGTTGTTGATTTAGCCCACGCCGAAAATCGTAGTAAATCATTGCACGAAAATGTTCACGCCTTAAATCCATGGCAAATGAAGACAAGCAATTTTCAAAATGACGCCACAATGGAAAAATAATTGACAGTCACATGAAACAAAATGTATTCTTCAACCAAAGAGTTCTATTTTCAAATGTTGTAATTACTTTTTAAATATTGTTCTTGTAAGTGGCCAGTTCCGGATACATAAATAGCAGCCCTCGTAATTACGCCTCTTGTACACCGGCGCTGACAAACGCGAAACAGCGGCGAACCGATTTGCTGTCTCACTCGCCACACGTCAATGCGTTATATAGCATCTCGCTCTATTCCTGTTTCGCTGATATTTCGCGTTTTGCAGCGTCAGTGTACTAGAGGCGTTAGTGTTCAAAGATTCCGTTACATACATACATCCCTATTCATTTAACACTTTAAAAAAATATATCAGACAAAAAAGTCCATATTAAGAAATGTTTTGTTACAATCTAATTAAATTAACCAATGATGAAAAACTCAAAGCAGATATGTTACTACCGCGCGCGTTGTGAAGATTCAAATACGGCCCAATTGGGCCGTCTATTGTTTAGTCTGCATCGAGCGCAGTCACGAACGTGCCGCGTCTTGTCTTACCTAAATAAATTGAAAATGACGTCGTGCGTGTATCGAAAATGTACCAATTATGACTCGAAAGTAAACAAAACACATGGAATCTCTTACCACATGTCTTGATTGAAATAAATACCTCGATTATTTACATTTTCAAATTTCAATTATTTTTTCCAACTCTTTTATGTAAATGGTTTTTCGTATCTTTTGTTTCACTTATCTGTCAAATTTGTCAATGTTTGCAATTTTGAATTTGAAAATTGTTCGGAAGAGATTTAAGCCGGAAAATAGTATGGACGTAACATATCTGCATAAGTAGAATATCATTGATATTAACAATCTAATTATAATAACAATTATGATGCAGCTCATCTTGCTACCCTGACATGTAGCTCAGTGAGTCTGCGAAGGAGAGAAGAGTCAATTCTCTCCGCTATTCCGGCTCTCTCGAACTCTATGCACCACTGACGCTACTTTTTTGCGCATAATTGCATAGAAATCGTCAACTCCTGCATCGGCAAACATCCCGGATGCACTGCAGTAACTTTAGACTAGTCATTTAACATTTATCCCTCGATCGTGGATTCCTGGAAATCTATTGCTGTCGCGGTCGATATCGACCGCTTGGGAGTTGAAGCATTAATATTAATGCTTTAATAGGTTTTTTTTTTCAAACTATTAATTATTATTAAACTGTTGACAGGAATGGCGGGATTCGATCCGTTCGACAAGTACGATGTCGTCAGAGCGTGGTACGACAAGGTTCGGGCTCACTTCAGCCCCTACTACGAGGAAGGTCACGTGGTGCTCAACAAAGTCGTCAAGAAACAGGCCTCCAAACTGTAAAAACAGCCCATGCACTTGGTGCACTCCGGGACGAGTCCGGTTGTGCATTTGGACATTGTTGTTACTAATATCGGTAATAATAATAATAATAATGTCCCGTGGCACGCTCAGCAGCTTTAGAATTGCTTTAGAATAGTAGAAATTATTTTGAAAAAAAAAGACTTCAAACAGGACCACCTTTGATCGGTTCACAAACGGCGAAAATATCCGCATATAAACCTAAAAAATATGCTGTATGGTCGAATCGAGAAACCTTCTCCTTTTTTATAGTTTTAAACGAATAACGGTAATTAGTACAGATAAAGATAGACAGTAAGCCTTTTACTATAATTATTATTGTATTGTTAACCCCCTCACCCCACTTATAAAGCTAAGTCCTGCAAAGTGCGAAATATAATATTCTTATTCAAAAATGGTCTTGGTGAAAAGTGGCCAAAACTTAGGTGAAAAGTGAGTTGTATCAAATTTGATTACTACAAGGAGTATAATATAGTAATTTTATACATAAATTTTATTGATACTTATTTTAAGATTGTATATTTATTATTTGTAGATTATTATGAATTAATAGTTACATACAAACGGGTGCAATATGAAATATATTTTTATAAAGTTTTATTGATGATATTATTAATAAACATGGATTTGGAAGATGACTTTTTATTTTACAAATAACTTGTAAGGTTTTTCTTATACCGTACTTACTTTCATAATACTGTAAAGAGGCCCATTCACGGCAGGACTGCACGGCAGTCCTGCAATGAATGGGCCTCACTGATTGGTTCACACTCGGTGTTGCCGGCCGGAAACACCGAGTGTGAACCAATCAGTGAGGGCTCTTTAAGTATATTTTTAAGTAGAAAAACAGTGTCAAAAAATTCGATTTTTCATAATATATTAAATTCCTATATAATCGGCCAAGCGCGAGTTGGATTCGCGCACGAAGGGTTCCGTACCATTACAAAAGAAAAATAGGCAAAAGTTGTGTTTTTTTTGTACGGGAGACCCGCGCTTTATATTAAAATATTATTATTATTATTAATTTTTAAAGTATAAATAAATACGATGCGGCTTAACGTGGGCCGCCTTATTGAAAAACGTACTTATCGCAACATGACAATCCGGCTAATCATTAAACCACCCTACCTATTACAAAACGGCCCTGTTTTTAAAACAGCTAGCCGTAATATAAAACGGCGGATTATACAATCCGCCTGCTACATGTATACAGGGTGCAATTGAACCTACCGGCAAAATTTTTTTAGGGCTTAGGAGTAAGGAGAGTCCATTTAACCAAAAAAAAAATAGGGTGTCAATTTTTTACTATAACATTATTTTATCGCACTTAAAATCGTTGCAGAACGGTCACTTCACGGCTGTGGTGGGTAGAGCGGGGGTGGCGCCAGGGCCGGGGGGCGCGGCGAGGCATGCGTCGGCGGACGGCGACGCTTAGTGTCCGTTAATAATTATTGTGGTGTTTTTATGACAACTTTCGGAAGCTATTTCTCAACATTTTAGTATTGAGTGATCTATACGTGTGAGATCCATGCTTCGGCACGAATGGGCCGGCTCGACCGGAGAAATACCACGTTCTCACAGAAAACCGGCGTGAAACAGCGCTTGCGCTGTGTTTCGCCGAGTGAGTGAGTTTACCGGAGGCCCAATCTCTACCCTATTCCCTTCCCTACTCTCCCCTTTCCTACCCTTCCCTATTATCCTATTCCCTCTTAAAAGACCGACAACGCACCTGCAGCTCTTCTGATGCTGCGAGTGTCCATGGGCGACGTAAGTTGCTTTCCATCAGGTGACCCGTTTGCTCGTTTGCCCCCTTATTTAATTTTCATAAAAATGTTTTATAAAAAAATACGTGTATTAGGGGTGGGCGTTATTTCACTTCACTATTTACAATAACTAGCTACACAGCATGTAACCGTATAACTAGTTTCGAATTTGTAACGTTTTTATTGCGTTGAGTGGTATGAAGTACTCACGGAATATATACAGCTAGAAACAAATTATTAAATTTCCAACAGTCAATGTACAAGATGTACTTTCAGCGCTGCACTTTTACACTGAACCCTCTACAAGGAACACGCTTAGTTTTGTTACAACCTGTATATCTTCGTTCCGTGTATAACTTGCATAGTCGGTGGAAAAATGCAAACATGATTGTTTGCATAAAATACTGTGGTTGGTAGCCCACATAAAAATAAAAACTAGGCCTTTACATCCGTTGTGGATGATCTATACAGTATTTTTCAGAGCGAAGTAACCACTCCTCAAATACTGTAGTGCCTGGGACAAGATTTTTAAATGTCCGTATGGTTGCCCAAGCGCATACGGCATTCTCGCATCATAGTCGGCCTAGTCCAGAGGAAGAACTAGTCAATACGTCTGGGACCAATTACGTGCGGGTTTCCTCACGATGTTTTCCTTCACTGTACGAGCGTCCGTATTATGTACTTGAGATCAGAAAATGTCTCATTGGTACACGCCTCCACCCGGGTTCGAACCTGCACCCTCTAGGAGTGCGAACGGAAGGTCTACCCATTAGGACATAAAAATAACTTGTTCCAAAAATCACTCGTTATAAAACCGGCGAAGCCGACAGTCATCGGATACGTTAATTTTGTTGAAAATCACTTAACGACCCACCCCTAACGTGTATTTTTATTTTCAACAAGGATCAATATATCGAAAGGCCGGAAGGTTTAATTGCACCCTGTATGTCGCAGTCGGATTGTATAATCCGCCGCAGTACATTACGGCTAGCTGTTATAAAAACCGGGCCGTTTTGAAATACGGCGGATCAACGATTTGTCATTGCGATACGTTTTTCAAAAAGTCGGACCACGTTTAGCCGCATCGCATTATAACTTAAATTGTGGGGTAAACATGCTTGCACATTGGGAAGAATAGAAATTCCATATAATACATATTAAGAGTGTTGAGAATATTAGGATTTAACTAAAAACACAAAGTGGCGACTAACATCTTGTTTTATTAGGTACATTACGGCTAGCCGTGTTAAACGACGTAGGTATGGCGCCGCACACATTCCGGCAATTTTTATTTAGCCACATTCAATCCGGCTAATCGTTGAACCGCCGCATTTCAAAACGGCTCTGTTTTTGAAAACAACTAGCCGTAATGTAAAACAGCGGATTATACAACCCGACTGCGACATATACATACAGCCTTAGAGATAGCTCACATTAGAGACACGACAGTTTTTAGACAATCTTGTTTCACATAGACGAGTCAGACTTTAAGACTAAAGAGAAACAGTTGTGTTTACCACGCGGCGCATACCAAGACGAAACTGTTTTGTCTACGACGACGCAACCCATACAATTGTTTATTCATCAGTAGAAAACGCTCGGATCAGACTAGGTTCACCGCTAGACAGTTTTGTCGTTGATGTGCGGGTCCTTCCCGTTTCATACCACTTATTTTTCATACCGCGGTATGAAACAGTGAAGTACTGTTTTTGAATTGCCTGTTTCATACCGGCGTCCGACACAGCGAAGACCTTTTTTGAATTAGTCGATTCGTAACGTAGCGCAGATTTTAGTACAGTTGTAGCAGTACCTACGTTCGTTTGCCGATGAAACAAAGAGAACAACGCGCTCTGAAAAGAACGCACGCCGTCTTTGTATACGTTCGTTATAGAAGTAGAAACACAGAAGAAAATCGCTCTGCAAAGAACGTACGTTCGCAATGACAAGAGAAACAGCTGTCCGTGTAATAATACCGGACATGAACCGGCCTTGAAAAAGGCATTTTTCTAATAAGAATTCTTCGCAACAACACTACGCGTCTTCACATCGAGGTTACGTCGAGCGAGGGATCTTCGCAGCGTGGCTACGGTCTTCATGGCGTTTGCAGAGCTTCCATCTTCACAAAATGGCGGCACTACAATTATTACCGGCACGGCGGCGACCGGCAGCGAGACGTCGTCGGTATGGAATGCGCGCGCGGACTGAATTCGCGGGCCGCGAGAGCCCATATTTATACTCGGGCGATCGGCCAGTTTCTCGCGCGGCAATCATAATTACCTTGTAAATATTTCTTATTCAATTTTTTTCCCTTTCTAATTTTTGTAAATGTTTTTATCCCTTTCTGTACATCTCTTTCTAATTGTAATAACCAATCACAATCAATCTTTTAACCTTTGTACATTTTGTAATAATAATAATTAACTCATTTTTTTGTATATAAGCAGCGCACTTTGTAAATAAATCACTTCAGTTCACCACAGTAAATCGAGTTTTACTCTTTACTCCTCCGACCTCTAGTGAACTCTTAGAGTGACCAACCGGTCCTCTAAACTGGTGACCCCGTGAACAACAAGCAACCCCTGCAAGGAAAAACTCTGCCCGAAGAAAAACCAGCAACCTTCACGACGAAACGCTGCTCGGACGAAACGCTGCTCGGACGAAACGCTGCACAACGAATCGCTGCCCGAAATCCCACTGAAAAAATGGAACCCAGAGGCGAATCCCTGCCCGAAACCTCGGCACTCACCAGCAACCCGGCGACGTCACCGTCATCACAGGAAATCGCCGGCATCGCACTCTCCATGAGAATTCCACCGTTCTGGAGAGACAAACCCAGGCTCTGGTTCGTCACCTTAGAAGCAGCCACCAGCAGTCTTCAGAAGAACCAAAGCCAGCTCTCCCAGATGGTCATCGCTCGTCTGGAAAAAGAAGACATCGAACAAATCGCCGACCTACTGTACAACCCGCCAGAGACAAACGAATACCAAGCCCTCAAAGACCGGCTCATCTCCGCATATGAAGAATCTGACAGCCGGCAATTTCAAACGCTGCTGTCAGACATGGAATTGGGAGACCAGAAACCATCACAATTACTCAGACGAATGCGAAACCTGGCTCGCAACAAGGTCCCCGATTCCACCCTACAACTCATGTGGGCCAACCTCCTCCCGACAAATATTCGCTCCGTCCTGGCCGTCAGCGAAACTTTCCAGTCGAAGACCACACTCGACGAACAAGCTGCGCTAGCCGACAAGATCATCGAGCAGTCACATGTAAATAATGTAAATAGCATCTCATCAACTCATCGTGTAAATAGCTCCGCATCAACATCATCGAACGTCGAGTGCCTGCTCATCGAAGAAATCCGCAAGCTGTCACTAGAAGTCGCCGAGTTAAAAAAACAACAGTACAACAACAATAATTATAGAAGAGGAAATTACTATCAACGCTCAAGGTCAAGACATCGATCGATATCAAGATTCCGGCAACGATCGACATCGCGTCCTCGGTCTACATCACCATCGCCATTCTGTTACTACCACAACAGATTCGGGAAAGAAGCGCGAAAATGTACACAACCGTGTACATTCAACACGACGGAAAACTAGACAGAACGTTGGCAGCGGCGGAATCCGGCGTTCACAACAAACAATACCGCCTATTCGTCACGGACAAGACTACGAATCTCACTTTTTTGGTAGACACGGGTGCAAACATATCCGTCATACCAAAAAAGAAAGGCCTTCATCTCCAGCCGCTACCTTTTCAACTCTACGCCGCCAACAACACCGTCATACCGACATACGGCGAGAAAACATTAGAACTTAACATCGGACTTCGCCGACCATACAAATGGAAGTTCATCGTCGCCGCAGTCTCGAAGCCAATCCTCGGTGCCGACTTCCTGCAACACCACGAACTCATAGTCGACTTGAAAAATAGAAGACTCATCGACGGGAGAACCAGTCTACACATCAACGCTCCTGGACGCTACACGGACGTACCTACTGTCCGTAGTGTCGACAGCACGCAGGCGTACCACGACATACTAGAAGACTTCCCCGGCATCACGAGATTGACAGCGATGAATATTACACCGAAACATAGCGTCGAACATTTCATCGAAACGTCTGGGCCACCGCTACATTGTCGCGCCCGACCGCTACAACCACATCGCTACAATCAAGTCAAGAAAGAATTCGAAAATATGATGCAACAAGGTCTCTGTCGTCCCAGCAAGAGCGCCTGGTCTTCTCCGCTTCACGTCGTACCAAAGAAGAACGGCGACATAAGGGTGTGCGGCGACTACCGACGACTAAACGCAGTAACGAAGCCCGACCGCTACCCTATACCACGACTACGAGATTTTACATTTCAACTCGCCGGAAAAACTATTTTCTCTACGATCGACTTAAACCGGGCCTACCAGCAATTACCAGTCCATGAAGAGGATATAGAGAAGACAGCAATCATCACACCATTCGGTTTATTCGAATTCCCGAGAATGTGTCCCGGCCTTAGGAACGCAGGCCAGACATTTCAACGTTTTATACACGAAATACTGCAAGGCTACGACTTCGTCTTCTCGTTCATCGACGACTTGTTGATCGCATCCAGCAGCGAAGAAGAACATCGCCAACATCTGCGGTGTGTTCTTCAACGCCTAGAAGAAAACGGAATCACCATAAACCCAGCCAAATGTGTACTCGGAAAACAAGAAGTAAAATTCCTCGGCTTCACCGTAAACAGCGACGGAATCAAGCCGCCACAAGACAAATTACAAGCGATAGAAGAATTCCCATTACCAAAGAATATAGAAGAATTACGTCGTTTCCTCGGTATGCTAAATTTCTACCGAGACAGCATACCGAACGCCGCCACTATTCAAGCCCCGCTACACGCATACCTACATAATGCGAAAAAGCGAGACAAGACACCGATCGAGTGGAACGAGACATCAAAAGAAGCATTCGTGGCATGCAAAAATAGCATCAAAAACGCTGTTTTGCTCGCCCACCCGAATCACAAAGCACCGATCGCTATTTTCTCCGACGCCTCGGACACCGCAGCGGGAGCTGAAATACAACAATTCAACAATAACAAATGGCAACCACTCGGCTACTTCTCGAAGAAATTTACAACAGCGCAAACGAAGTACAGCACCTACGATCGCGAACTTCAAGCTATCTACATGTCAGTAAAATACTTCAGAAAAATATTCGAAGGCCGAGAACTCATTATATTCACCGATCACAAGCCGTTGACATTCGCCCTACAGAAGAAAACATCGACATCGGAAACTCCGAGAAGAACTCGACAACTACTTTTCATCTCCGAATTCACGCACGACATTCGCCATATCAGCGGAAAGGACAACATAGTCGCCGATACATTCAGCCGTATCGAAACAATCAACACGCCGTCAGCTGTAAATTATGAAGAGTTATCTCGCGCGCAAGAGCGAGATAGCACGCTACCTACACTCTACAGCCAAGAAAACTTAAGTTTCAAAACAACTACGCTACCTAACTCCGATATCAAGATTGTATGCGAAACTTCAACAAAATACGTTCGGCCGTACATTCCGCAAGACTTTCGACGCGCCGTGTTCGACTCCATTCATAACATAAGTCATCCTGGAACAAAAGCATCAAGAAAACTCATCGCGCAAAAATTCTTCTGGCCGTCAATGAACTCCGACATTAGCGAGTGGACGAAAACCTGCATACAATGTCAGCGAAGCAAAATACAACGACATACATCGAGCGCCGTGTCGACATTCCCACAAGTCGATCGCTTTCAACATACACACACCGACATCATCGGTCCGCTGCCTACAACAGCGACTGGTCATAGATACCTACTCACTATGATCGATCGCTCGACAAAATGGCCTGAAGCTGTACCACTCACCGACATCACCGCCGAAACCGTCGCAAGAGTATTCTACGAGCAATGGATAGCGAGATTCGGGTGTCCGACTACAATAACAACCGATCAAGGACGCCAGTTCGAGAGTCAGCTGTTCGTCAATCTAACTCGATGTATGGGAATAGAAAAAACCCGTACAACGCCGTATCACCCGCAATCTAACGGCATGATCGAACGCTGGCATCGAAGTCTCAAGAATTCACTGAAAACAAGACTCATCAACAGTAATACATCGTGGATCGACGAGCTACCTACAGTTTTACTCGGACTACGCGCCGCCATACGAGAGGACACCGGAGTCAGCGCCGCCGAATTAACCTACGGCCGTAACCTACGTTTACCGGCCGACTTCTTCGAAACAACATCATCATCGAGCCTAGATCATACCTACATCGAGCAACTACGAAAAAACATCAACTCTCTCAAGCCGAAAAACAATGTACAGCGCCACGGTAATCAACGCAACATCTTCATACATCGTGATCTACTTACGTGCGAATACGTATTTTTACGTAACGACGCCGTAAGGAAACCACTTCAAACACCGTACGACGGGCCGTACAAAGTTCTCCGACGAGAAGAAAAATACTTCGTAATACAACTACCCGATCGCACAGCAACAGTATCCATCGATCGTTTGAAGCCCGCCTACATACTGAGTGAAGATTACCTCGGCGAGTCAACGAGCAATGTACAACAGTCACCGGTAATTCTCAACTTACCTAATACCAATTTACCTGCTACCTTACCTTCACATACCAATAATTTACTTCAAAATACCTCATTACCTTTTACCGTTACCTCATTACCTTTACCTGTTACCTCACAACCATTACCAAGTGCAACACCGATCAAGCAGAAGTCACCAGCAAGTCCAGCACAGAAGACAACAAGAACGGGCCGTGCCGTCAGACTGCCGGTACGCTTCGCTTGAGGGGGAGCACTGTAGCAGTACCTACGTTCGTTTGCCGATGAAACAAAGAGAACAACGCGCTCTGAAAAGAACGCACGCCGTCTTTGTATACGTTCGTTATAGAAGTAGAAACACAGAAGAAAATCGCTCTGCAAAGAACGTACGTTCGCAATGACAAGAGAAACAGCTGTCCGTGTAATAATACCGGACATGAACCGGCCTTGAAAAAGGCATTTTTCTAATAAGAATTCTTCGCAACAACACTACGCGTCTTCACATCGAGGTTACGTCGAGCGAGGGATCTTCGCAGCGTGGCTACGGTCTTCATGGCGTTTGCAGAGCTTCCATCTTCACAAAATGGCGGCACTACAATTATTACCGGCACGGCGGCGACCGGCAGCGAGACGTCGTCGGTATGGAATGCGCGCGCGGACTGAATTCGCGGGCCGCGAGAGCCCATATTTATACTCGGGCGATGCCAGCGCCGCGCGCCGCGGCGCGGCCAGTTTCTCGCGCGGCAATCATAATTACCTTGTAAATATTTCTTATTCAATTTTTTTCCCTTTCTAATTTTTGTAAATGTTTTTATCCCTTTCTGTACATCTCTTTCTAATTGTAATAACCAATCACAATCAATCTTTTAACCTTTGTACATTTTGTAATAATAATAATTAACTCATTTTTTTGTATATAAGCAGCGCACTTTGTAAATAAATCACTTCAGTTCACCACAGTAAATCGAGTTTTACTCTTTACTCCTCCGACCTCTAGTGAACTCTTAGAGTGACCAACCGGTCCTCTAAACAGTCAAGCTCAAAATATCTCTAAATAAATAACTAAACGTTTATTCTGCCACAATTAAATGTTACACATAATATTACTTAATATACAGAACTGACATCAACAAGTTATTCTTGTTGATGTCAGTTCTGTTTGCTGAATCAGCTGTAGAATAGGTTAATTAAAAATTAACCTATTCTACAGCTAATTCAGCAAACATAAAGTAAACAAAAAAAAAAAAACAAATAATGTATTAAGCATAATTATAGCACGGTGTAACACCCAAGTGTGCAGAAACGGAGACCACTCAGGTTAAGACGACCGAACAGTCGTGCCTGATCTTCCGTGGACACCTAATTTTCGGGCAGAGGACAAGCAGACGGAAGCTATATTATTACATATTAGAAGCTGTATTATATCTGTATTCTGTATTATATTTCTATATTAATCAAAAAATTATAATTTTATAGCTAACTTAAGTGTTACGACCAAACTAAACTAGCGTTGTTGTTAATTTTGGCACCTTAAAAAGAAGAAAAGAAATACACCCCTATTTAGAAAATATATTTATTTTACAGCTGATGTATATTTGTTAAAGTTCATCATGGCGTCGCTATGACGTCACGGTCCTCCAAACAACAAAAATCTTTGTGTGGGTTTGACATCGAAATGTCACTGTCACACACAATGTTTTAGAGATCGTGACGTTACACTCTGTCATGGTTGTTTGCGATCACGTGATATTACGGATTAAATATTCACTTTTTATTAAATAAAGTAAAATATATTAATATAAAGTTAATGAGTAAAAATATGCCTTTTTCGGTAATTCTATACCTAATACAAACTCTCAAAAAACAATAATTTGTATTATGTTTCGTTTACTGTCTACACCCCTATTATTATAAAATATTAGTCTAATCACTTATTTATAGTGGCGTATAGAAAAGTGATATCAAGAAGAACTAAAAAAATATTTTTGTTATTTTATAATAATATAGAACTAAAAAAATATTTTTGTTAATTTAATAAAATTCCTAGTACGAATCCACCCATACCAAAAAAGAATTAGCCGTTTCATACCATTTCAAGCACCGCGGTATGAAACAGGCAATTCAAAAACAGTACTTCGCTGTTTCATAGTTCATACCGTGGTATGAAAAATAAGTGGTATGAAACGGGAACGACCCGATGTGCGCACTCGCATACACTTCAAAGGGAAGCCGACAGTCGTAAGACTTGTCGCGGTGCAGTTCTTGTACGCATTAGACAACTTTGTCTATGAGACGTTTTGTTTTAAATGTGCGCGTCTAATACTTTTTATTACGCGATAGTCTTTGTAATAAAAACTGTCGTCTCAAATGTGCGGTCGCCCTTACTGCGAAATCAGAATTAATTTTGACTTCTGAATTCAGCGATCCAATAACATACTCAATTACGTTGAAACGTAATTGAGTTGCACCCGAACTCGCCCTGCGTCCTGCCGCCTGCATGCCCCTGCGTGCCCCCATGGACAAAATATTACATTCTTTGAATTTAACACGTTCGCTGCGATATAAAGCGTAAACACCCGATGCATGTACTCGCGCTCTGTGCGGAGGCGAGAAACGATGAACTTCCCCTGGTGCGGGGGCTAGTCGATACAGCATTAAAATCGTGCTAATAGTTATAGGGGAGGGGAAGGTGCTAATTTTGTAGTCACTCGAGCGTCATGGAGTCTCCTACTAGGTTTTTTACATTAGTTAAAACTGATAAAAAATAATAAGAGCGTTTTTTGTTTTAGCGGTGGGTTCAGAAACTACAGCCATTTTATTGAAAATATATCCAGAAAAATGCTTACTTATTTAGGTAAATTAATTTTAAAATGAAAATATATCCAGAAAATTGCTTACTTATTTAGGTTAATAATTAACCTAAATAAGTAAGCAATTTTCTTATAATAATTATATTTATATATTTATAATAATTATATTTATAATTATATTTATAAATTAATATATTTATAATAATTATATTTATAATTATTATTGTTGTGTAGTTAAAACAGCATTTTGTATCGTAGTGCTTTATTTGTAAAGAATAGTAATGAAGTGACGTAAATAAGTGTGTTCTACATTTTTTATGTGGCCGAGGCATTATTAATGATTTACCACTAATAACAAAATCTCAAAACGTAAACAAACGACTGTGCAAATGCACTATTGACCATCGTACCGCTCTCGCTAATTACGTCACAACACTAATATTATTAAGTAAACAATTCAATCACCTATACCAGTGCGGGAAGGAATGGAGTGACCCTGTGATCTATGACGCGCTTTTCATCAAATATCAATCAGTGCGTTATCAGGCCGAAAGACCTTACAGTTGGACCTTAGATTTCAGGACAAGCTCAAGCGTGTCAGATTAAGCTTGTATAGGCTTCCGACAAGTGTTTAGTTATCATGGTATAGAAATCAGATTTCTCAGATGGGGGGTAAAATATTTTTTTCAAATATTGAAATGTCATCGGATCTGTCAGATTTAGATAGGGATGTTAAGTATACCCCAAAGAAGCTTCCATAAGCGCTGACGATTTAAAAGTTAGGTAAACATTATAGGTAGGTACATTTTGAAATAAAAAAAATAAAGCTTCATATTTTCCTAACCAAGCTTCGCAGATATATTATTTTGCACTAAACTAAATGATTTAGTCCTTGTTGTCTAAAATATATCCAGAAAATATATTTATAATTGTTGTGTAGTTAAAATAGCATTTTGTATCGTAGTAACACTTGGTAACGCTCCTAATTACATTTGGTAACGCTCGTAATTACATTAGGTAACGCTCGTGATTACATTTGGTAACGCTCGGATTTACATTGGGAAACCCTCGTAATGACATTTGGTAACGCTCGTAATGACATTTGGTAACGCTCGTAATGACATTTGGTAACGCTCGTAATTACATGTGGTAACGCTCGTGAATACATTTGGTAACGCTCGTCATTACATTTTTACATTTGGTAACGCTCATAATTTCATTGGTAACGCTCGTAATTACATTTGGCCCCGCTTGTAATTACATTAATTGGTAACGCTCGTGATTACATTTGGTAACGCTCGTGATTACATTTGGTAACGCTCGTGATTACATTTGGTAACGCTCGTAATTACATTTGGAAACGCTCGTAATAAAATTTGGTAACACTCGTAATAACATTTGGAAGCGCTCGTAATAACATTTGGTAACGCTCATAATTAATAATAATAATAATAATATTATATTATTATTATTATTATTAATATACATTTGGTAACGTACATTTGGTAACGCTCGTAACTTTACGAGTTTTCTGTAAACAGGCATGTTTTTGTGTTTATCTTTAAAATACAGTAAATATATTATTATTTTCAAATCGTTATACATGTTTGATGTTTAAGTTTTGCGTAAGACTGATAAAGTATTGACGACATTCAAAATCGAAGTAATTTGGGTAACATTGAATCGTTAAAAGTTACCTGTATCATAAAAATATTGTTTTGTTATAAAAATAATGTTGCTCAGTTCTCAACAAAATACTCCTTTTTACAGTTATAAATTTATAATGCAAATATTATGCCCAGAAAAAACCAAAAAGTTAAAAAGCAACTACACCCCTGAAACACTCGAGGAAGCCCGAGCAAAATTCAATCAGACCGTGCGATGTCAAGACTTCGGCGAAATAAAATACCCGCAGTGACCCTTTGTTATAAATTAAAAGGCAAGCATAGTAAACCCGTGGACAAGCCAGTAACTTTCAGTCAAGAAGAAGAAACAAGCTTGAAGTCCCATTTGCTGCTACTTACTGATCTGGGCATATCGATCAGCATGTTAGACATAGTTTAGATACCAACACAACAAAGCCTCAATTTAAAAATAACTGCCCGGCTATGTATGGGGTGTGCTTTTTCTGGAAAGACAAATGCAAATTCAAAATTTTTATTTGCAACCAAGTACATATATAAATCAACATACATTGACGAAATATACAACTTATACCTTGTTCGGGCGTTTGCAAAACAATTACAAAATTATAATTTTAATAATAATTATTCAAGTATATTCTTATTTTTATGGTATTCTAAATTATTAAACTAAATTATCTTGTACATTAGTATTATCACAGCGGTATTATATTATCATAAAATATTAATAATACCTACTTAATATATTTTATGAACTTAACTTTAAATACTCAAATCAATACTAAAATATTCTTCTAATGAGTAGAAGCAGTGTTTTATTAGATATGTGTTTAGTTTTCTTTTAAACGAGGGTAATTTATTTTCTTTTTTTAGGAAATCTTTTAATTTATTGTAAATTTTGACGGACATACAATAGGGGCATTTTTATTCTAGAGTGGGGTATGTGTTATTTGTTTTTGTGTCTAGTATTGATGTAGTGAGTCTCTTCTATTTTTGTGAAATAATCTTTATTTTTAAAAACAAATAAACAAATATCCTGGATGTATATGGAAGGGAGTGTTAGAAGGTTATATTTTATAAAATATGGTCTGCAGCTGTCTCGATTTTTTATTTGGGCTATTATAGACATCCAGAACTTAAAGCAAAAGTTGCTCATAAGTCACAACATATCCAGAAATAGAGCTCAAGTCACTCGAGAAATGATTGAGGAATTCTTTGAAAACAATAAAACCTTCAGATCTTCGAATATTATGAGGGTTTTCATCCGAACAAAAATAAATTCAAAGTTACCCAAAACTGAACGTAACTTTGATCTTACTTTTGGGTAAAAATTTGGGTAATTCTATGGTTTTTTTCCGGGCATTATTCATATTAGAAAATTAATACAAAACAAAAGAACTCTATATATTCGATAAAATGAAAGTAATAATAATAATACTCCCCACACCGGTTTCGGTGACGGTGGCCGGTTTCATTGAAACCAGACCAGGTACGCAGGAGTAATTTTTTTTATAGTGCCCAAGTGTGTGCGCAGTACACAAGAGCACTCTCTATTCCTTTACTCTCATAACCCAGTGGGACGGAAGACCGACACGACTGGCGAGAGATCAGGCGCAGGACCGACTTTTTACATGCCCATCCGACGCATGGATCATTTTACTTGTCAGACAATCAGGTGATCAGCCTGCATTGTCCTAACCAAACTTGGAAATAACATGTTTCCAACGCGGGATTCGAACCCACGACCTCCGGAGTCGAGAGCGACGCTCTAACCACTAGACCACGGAGGCGTTAAATGAAAGTGTTATGAGTATAAATCAGTTTGTAATATCACAGAAACGAAACTGTAAAAATGTTCAAAGTTACCCAAATTGATATTACTTAAATCTGCAACATATAATTATAACCGCACCTCAATATTATTAAGCAGCATAATATTATGCTGCTTAAAAATATTAAGGACATCTCGAACACTACGAAAATTACGACATGTTCTGGTAAACCAAAGCGGACGTCGCGTTGGTCTGTCAACTGCTTAGGAATCAATTTCCTCGATGGTACAATACGTACTTGACAATTATTCGACTGTTATGATACTCAGCCCTCAGGTGTATTGACTAGATTATGCTTAAGTTCTATCTGAGCTATAAATATTTTAATTTTCAGCGTCATTTTTCAAAGCAAAACAGTTGAGACTTCCGAGAACTTTAATTGGGGCATATCGGAAAAATCCTGGAGTTCTCGGAACAATTGCCCGGGAAACGCGCGCAGTGGGCGGGACTGTTGCACGCTGGCCACGCCCACGCTGCAGCTCCCGGGCTACTATATATAAGTTTCTCTATGACCCGGGCTGAACAGACCTCAGCTGTCTCTGGCCAGTGCAGACGTGTGCTTCGTTTTGTCTATGGTCAGCTCTTTGTTCTGTTGCTGTCAGATTTTGAATTTCGAATTTGTTACTGCGCTATACATTTTTTAAATTGTACGAATTTGTTACTCGCACTGGCCAGTTTTTAAATTGCCTATTATGTTCATAAAAGTATTAATAAGTTTATAAAGTAAACTAGGAAAATTACCTACCTGTTGTTCACTCAAACAGAAAAATCCTGCTGATCCGGTAAGTTTCTAACTTTTTAATAATAATTATTATTAATAATAATTTTACAAAACAAAAACATTAAAAAAGGTTAAATTGCTCTAAAATTATACTCTATGTTTAAATATTACAAAGTCTACATATTTTGTTATTATTTTGAGATGCTTTCTGAAAGTACATTACTTACTTAATTTTGTTCGTTAGATTAGGCTATAATAATAATATTATACTTGTTGCCAATCTTGTTGCTGTTTATAAATTAACACAATACTAGAGATCGCCCAAGGTCGAAATTCGACCTTAGTGTCAGCGACATTAGGAATACTAGATATCTACTTATATTTTGTAAAAAAATATTGACTTTATCATATTTTTTTCAACTATTGTTAACATAATATTGTAAAAATATATTACATATAAAGTATTTGTTCACAATTTTTAAGCAAACGCCTGCACAAGGTACTAAGTCTTTACTTACAATGTTTCTATAATATTAATTACTTAGTTTGCAAATAAAATCTTTGAATCTTTGAATCTTTGGGGCTCAGCTGATCTCAGACTGGCCATATAAGCATTGTCTAATAGTATTATTCAATTTTAGATTCATTAGATTCAATAAAAAAAAACTGTAATCCATTTTCAATTTGTCAACTTCTTGTCAACAGACCACCATAAATAAAAGAGTATAATTCGTATGTATAGGCTTGTCACTCAAAAATCTGTCATTGTTCCTAGTGTGTGTGTTGTAGTGTGTGTAATGTTTTATTTGTTAAAAATATATGAATAAAGGTTTAATTTCAAACTAATATGAGCTCGACGCACTCCTTTACCACTATAACTGTGCAAAATTTCATTCACCTACGTTTTCCCGTTTTTCGTCAAAAGGGATACAAAGTTTTTGGCTCACGTATTAATATATAGATAATAATTATTACCACTAGTGTCGCGTGAGTTTAAAAAAATCCACTTTTCTATCTTCTTCTGTGACATAAATTATTATAATTTCTCTAATTTACCAATGGAAAAGTGATAAACTTTTTTGATAATAAAATAGATATAAGTATTATTTTATTACCTAGAAATTAAAATAAATGCTTTAAAAGAGGAATGCATAAAAATATAAAAAAAAAAATACCTGTGGAACTCAGGGGCTCGGTAAAGCTATTGCGTAACATAATATGTGACGTTATCAGCGAGAAGGGACCTTATTGTCGGTATTGAGTTATTAGTAGGTATCTCAATAATCTACATTTAATAGGCTATCGGACCATGTAAATAACATGCGTATAGGCCTGGAAAATATAAAAAAAATATATATATATATTAAAACTCGAAAGTCGTAAAAGGTGATATTGAGAAAATCGCATTCAAACTTCGACACCCAAAAAAGTATGTTATTGTAGGAAGTTACATAGATTTCATGTTTTTTGAGAAGTACGTTATATGGTATTTTAGAATTTAACTTCAATTAAATAATTTTATAACTCTATATCTGATGTTTACCACGCCAAAGTGCATGATGTAATGAAAATGCCCAAGATGGTTTTTACTAAATATTTCATTTATAGAATGTTTTCTATTGGATTTTATAAAAGAATAATATAAAACGGGTCAGTTTTTACTAAATAAAGACGTCTTCGATATTAAACAACATTGTTTATTGTATTAATTTTTTTTAACAAATAAACATTGTGCTTCTACTAATCTTATTAATCAGTCAAAATCAACAAAAATTTACACTTAAACATAGTCAAATGAGATCAAATATATAAACATCTATTTAAAAAACACCTTTCTCTGTCTTAAAATTCAAGGTAAATTTTAGGAAAAAGCTGGTACAAACACTTAACACTTTTCAAAAGGGACCTTATTGTCGGTGATTAGAAAATTAGTGATATCGCATAAAAATAAATATACATTTTAATAACATTGAAGTTCTTATTTTTTAAATAACTTTAATTACCTATCCTTTAGTAACAAGACGTGTACCAAAAACATGTAATTTCTCATAGTTACCATAGAAGTATTTATAAATATTAAAAGGGACCTTAATGTCGGTCGTTACATTTTTAGTGATAAAGTTAAAAGAAGATACAAAAATTATATTAATTTCGTAGTTGCAACATTTTTTTTTATTTAAATATTTATTTAATTTTATATTTTTCATTATTTAATAAAATTTCTTAGATTTCTTTATATAAAAAAAGGAACGACTTGGTACGACTTTGTCTACATTTCATTACTTTTTAGGGTTCCGTAGTCAACAAGGAACCCTTATTAGAGATAAACAAGCAGCTTCATCGAGATTCGAGACTTGGCTAGTTTTTTTACAGAATGTTTTTGGTGGGATTTCACTTCTTTTTATAGAAACGTGGGCATATTGATTTTTGAAGCTGAGCCGTAAGTAGTGGATTTCATCATATCGCTCGTGTAAACGTCATCATCAGCATCACACGTGTTACATACGCCTCCGTGGTCTAGTGGTTTAGTGTGTGGCTCATGACTCGGAGGTAGTGAGTTCGATTCCCGCGTTGGAAACGTATTATTTCCAAGTTTATACGTGGGAGAGCCATGCTTCGGCACGAATGGGTCGGCTCGACCGGAGAAATACCACGTTCTCACAGAAAACCGGCGTGAAACAGGGTTAGCGCTGTGTTCCGCCGAGTGAGTGAGTTTACCGGAGGCCCAATCCCCTACCCTATTCCCTTCCCTACCCTCCCCAATTCCCTTCCCATCCCTACCCTCCCCTATTACCCTATTCCCTCTTAAAAGGCCGGCAACGCACCTGCAGCTCTTCTGATGCTGCGAGTGTCCATGGACGACGGAAGTTGCTTTCCATCAGGTGACCCGTTTGCTCGTTTGCCCCCTTATTTCATTAAAAAAAAAAAGTTAGGTTAGGACAATGCAGGTTGATCACCTGATTGTCTGACAAGTAAGATATTATCCATAACCATGGACCATGCGTCGGATGGGCATGTAAACGAATTTTTCATTTATTGCCATAACCGTGCATTGACCTAAGTTAATATTTTAACACATTGTATAAAATTCTATCATTAAGAGATCGACCTAGCAGAATTTTAAAATGTTGTACATTAATCGAGTTATTGAGAAAAAACTAATTTGGCGATGAATCCGCGTCGTTCTTTGTCACCTGGCATATGAAAGACGGGCGTGAGTGTGAAGAGAGAAGGACGATGTTTGATTTTTGGGGTTAGTCGCCCTCTTAAGGCTACAATTTATTACGTATCTTGTTAGTATTTTTTTAAATTCGTCCAAATTATAGAATACTTTTGAAATTTTCCATTTTTAGGGTTCCGTACCCAAAGGGTAAAAACGGGACTCTATTACTGAGACTTCGATGTCTGTCTGTCTGTACGGAACCCCAAAATGGAAAATTTCAACCCATACAACAAACGTGATTTTTTTGCTTTTTTTGTTAGCAATCATAACAGATAGGCACTTTAAATACTAACTACATTCTTAATTATAATGTACTTTGATAATTAATAAAATCTATATAATATTTAATTCGCTCTATAACGTTACGGAACCCTTCGTGCGCGAGTCCGACTCGCACTTGATCGATCTTTTTATTAGAAGCTTTTATTTAACTTGCTCTATATGAATGTAAGTATGTATGTTTGGGTGGAATTTTGGAACTCAATTTTGAAGTAGATATCTTCAACCGATTGAACTAAAATTTTTCATACACGTTAAGTTTGGATGACAATGCACGATATGATATGTGACCTCACTCTAAATCCAATATGGCCGACCATCCAAGATGGCGAAATAGTTATTTTCTATGCAGTCCCCCAATATGGATATTAAATGAATGGGCTTTTTGCGAGTAACTCGAAAGCGAATGTAATGTCATTCTATATGCTCATCCAAGATAGGGGAATAGTTATTTTTAAAGCACTTCTGCAATGTGGGTATCAAATAAAAGGGATCATTGAGAGTAAATTGAAAAGTAATAGAGTCAAGTCAAGTCGTGTCGTGACGTGACGTGTCATGACTCATGTCATGTCGTGGTTTGCGACAGTGATCCGTATTCGTGAGCCTAAAGGTTATTTCTGAGCTATAATAAACGTGAATGGATTGTTAGTTATAGTCGTTTGTGTCGAGTTCAGCCATCACAGTTGGGTCAGATGGAGGGTCGCCCTGGCCAGCTGCTGTCGAAAGGTAACTGCGTCAGGTACGATAGCGTCGTAGAGATTACCACGGATGGGCTGCGTCCCATAGACACTACACATTCGATGAGGAGTGCAGGAAATCGTCTATCCTGCTCGCTCTGAACGTGCGGAAACGAGACAGATAATAACCTCATAGCAGATGAGCTTGTATGTTTAGAAGAATGGTCAAATGGAATTAACAAAATGGCGATTTCTAATCAGCCTAATCATCTGTTATTAATAACAGAAGGTACTAGGTATAGGTATATTAACTTTATGATTTGACTTCTGTCCTCTGTCATTTTGTTTCCAAAAACTGTCAGTGTTTCCCATTCCTTCTGTGGCCATACCTTACAGAGTGCATATCCACGCATTTCTATCAGGCATGTAGAATAATCGATTTTCTGCCCTCCGAATCGAGTGTGGAGCGTCTCACGGTAGGCAGTCCATTCGAGGTGGCCTCTACCGCGCTAGACCGCGAGGCCGCAGTTACCTCTCTACATCAGGTTGCCCGGCCGACTGTCCGTCTAACCCAGCTGTGGTCAAGCGACGAGGGACCCAAGACCGAGAGATCGGACCGAGTGTTGACCACTCGGTACGATTGACGAAGAAGAGACCAGTCCGAAGACCACGACGACGAAGAACGAACTACCAAGGTAGCAGAGACCGTGAGAGTGGAAAGAGTGTTCGAAAATCGTTAAGTGTAGATTGTCGGACATTTTTTTAACTTTTATGGGCTCATGAAATAGCTGAAACATGAGAAGAGAGAATTGAAAAGAAGACAGGAAGAGAATATGGCGAAAATATAGTTTTTTAATGTGAGGTGCCGTACCCAAAAGTTAAAACGGAACCCTATTACTGAGACTTCGATGTCCGTCTGTCTGTCTCCAGGCTGTATCTCAAGAACCGCTCTAGCTAGTCTTTTGAATTTTATACGGATTAAAAATAATAAAATAAAAAAAAGTTAAAATAATAAAATAAATTAAAATATTTAAGAGGGGTGCTTTCATACGACAAACATGATTTTTTTTGCCTTATTCACTCGACATCAATAATGGCAACAGGTAGGCACTTAAAACTTTTCACAAAATCCAAAATTATTATAAGTGTAACTTAATAATTATTTAATTTGCCCCATTTTTTTGCTCTATCACGATACGGAGCCCTGTATATAAAATAGGCCAAGTGCAAGTCGGAGTCGCACTTGGTCTTTTTTATTTATATTATTATTATTAATAATTATATGAACATACACTTACACTTTGTTGCTAATCGCGGTTTGTATATAAAACTTTTTTTACAGGGGGTCAATGACCGACAACGCGACGCCTCGAATCGCCGCGTATACTTTAGTAAGTAAAAGACGACCTCTGTGGCTCTGTTGTTTAGCGCATCGACGCTAGCCGCAGGCCGCGGGTTCGAATCCCGACGACGGGACAAACATTTTCAATGTTTTATGTTTGACTAAAAAATATGTTTTAGAATAAAAAATATAGTGAGTGTGGCTAAGCGCGCCACCCCAGCAAGTGCGCCATGTAGCCACACTCACTATAATAATTAATATTGTATAGTACATTTCAAATAATTATATCTATTAATGTTTTAAATATAATATTTCTTTTGTACCCGTAAGATGCCCGTAAGACACACTAGACTCTAGCGGACTTAGCACGGGGCTTGACTGACGTGGTGTCAACCGTCATTTGATGAAGTCTGGGGGCACGGTAGTGCCCTCACCAAGTCGAACGCGATATACGCAGTTGAGCATTTGTGTACCATTCCACAAAAAATTACGTATTGAGTTACATTTAGAACAAGACTGTATAATATACAGTATGTAACAAAAATAAGTGATAATACTTTAGGGTGTGTAAGTGTTCCTTGTAGAGAGTTCACTGTGAAAGTAGCAGCTCTAAAAGATGAAAAAAAATTTTCACTTTTGTATGGGCACGGGTCCCATCGTCACGAGCTTCCCCATACAAAAGTAAAAAAAAAAATTGCTCTTTCAGCGCTGCTACTTTCACAGTGAACTCTCTACAAGGAACACGTACACACCCTAAAGTATTATCACTTATTTTTGTTACACTCTGTATAGTATTCATAATTAAAAAAAAAGAAAATGTAGGGTTAGTACACAAATGCTTAACAGCGACCAGCTATGTTTGGGAACGTTTTAGAATTTAGATTACACTTAAGTTTGAGCAAATCAACCTTCAGCCTTGCTTGCAACATAGTCCATAGACGATTAAGGTTACTACTAACTAACCAAACTACAAGTCGAGTCACAAAGTTTCATATTTAATGTTAAAATATGTATAAACTTTGTGATTCATCTTGTGGCTTAGATCAAGCTTAGACTATAAGTTGCAGTGATACGCAAAGGTCGGAGCAGAGGGCGTTACTAGCACATACAGTGAAAAATATTTGTTGCACACATCATATTAGAATATTGTCAGAAACGTAGTCAAGAATCGAACGAAACTTTTTGCTTTGCTTACTGTTTATGCTAGTGGCGTCAAAACATTGCAGTAATAATTATACTATTGCATACAATTTTCCCTGCTGCTGGATGAATCAAGAGACTTCTGCTGGGCTAAAATGGTCGCTTTTATGAATCAAAATATGATTAATTTTTTTTTATCGCAAAATGTTCACTCTGCTTGCAATTCGTATCTAGTAATTCGTACTAATTTGACACTCGTCAGTTTGACAGTTTTGACAATTCATTTGCTAAATTGATTGAGAGGAATTGCTAAATGTGACCATTTTAGCCCCGCTGTAATAACTGTGCTCCAGTCTGATTTCCTTTAGGTGGGGAAATGTAACGTTTCGGGAGATTCTTTTGTATTCCCACACATTATATTTTGTACATAAATGGAATTGAATTCATCGTCAGACAGAGGATAAACGACGGACAGGAGATTTAAGCGAATATCCATAATATGTGTTAAGTTGTTCAGTCGAGCCCTTTGGCAAGGCTGCCTGCATAGTACTTAAAATAATTCTTTATTTACTTACAATATTATTGTGTACCTACTTTAAGTTTCGTCTCAGTTATAGGTCTGCGGACCCCTGGGGGTTCGCGGTGTCATCTATGTACCATACATAATCCGATTTTTTGCTGTTTATTTTATTAAATCCGTGAAAATCTGGGCCTCATTTCCTAGGGTTCCGTGGCGGAACAAAGTTAAAAAAACACTGGATTAAGTTACTACCTGTGGTCGGAATTGGGTAGAGTTATTTATGTCATTGCATCGAAATATTGATGTTAATATGGATCTTTGAATTTATGGAAAATCCCGCGCGGCCAACAATATTACAAATAAATAATAATAAAAGCTAGAGATGGACCAAATATTCATTACATATAATATTTTGGTACTAGGCATATTCGGCATATTTACCGAGTATACGTATTCAGCCGAACGTTCGATCAGTTAGGTCTTACTTTATTGTGACAAAATTAAGCAAGTTTTTTGTGGCATAGCTATTAGCTAAATTACAATATTCCGGCAGATTATGAATTATATTACTAGTGTTCAGTCTTCTTAGTTTTTGAAGATTTAAGCCATTTCCACATTATTATTTCGCTGTATGAAATCAATGTAAGTACTATACTCTACCAAATCCGACCTAACGACTTATTACATTGTACATTTTATGTCCTCTAAGAAAACCCGAACAATTTACGTAGGTCCGTGATCTACCTATGAACCAATTTTTATAAACCTTTTTTGCTATTATAATATAATTTAAGGAGAATAAGAAGAAAAGAAGAGTTTGAAAAAAATAAAGAAGAATAAAGAAGAAGGAAGAGTAATTCGCAGTGGGGGGAGGTGTACGAGCTGGCTGACCACCTGATGATGGACTATAACGGTCTCCTGAGCTCAAAGCGTGGTCCTGAATCACAACGATGCCCTGTCTGCCAAAAGGCGATGGGCGCTCGTTTTTTTACCGACCGTTGAAAAAATAAGGTTCTATTTTGGGATCATGGATCACTTTTTGATGACCTTGTCTACCACCAGAAATAGTTTCATTCATGCTGAACAAAACGACTGGTTAACAGTCACATCATCATCCAATTCCCTACCTGCTAGTATTCTAGAGCTTCTTTCTAAAAAAATGTTGGTAGGAAACACTTCGGCTGCTTAATGAGTGCAGGCACCTAACCTTAACTCCTAGTCCCTAAATGAAGCATCTAACAATACGGCTCATGACTCTTTAGGGTGATAGTGATATGACATAATGATAAAACACTTCAATGGAAGTCACTCTCTTAAAATATCTAGTGCCCTGAAGAGTTATAAATCGAAATGTTCTCCGGTTAGGGTCATTCTCGGCAATAAACCGTATAATTATAGTGTTCTCGCTCGTTATTATTGTGAGAGAGAAGGCGCGAGTGCGTGACGTCTTAGGGTAGGCAAGTCATCGCTATGTTTCTTGGCCACGCTGGGGATAAAAGGGGATAGTTATCTTTCAACATCAGGTGTTCTGACATTTCGTACATCTGATCCCGCTGCGAACTGTCGTCGTTGAAATTTTCAGAGTGAAGTTGGATCAAGAACTCAAAGCCCATTTAGAAATACTCAGGATACTTGAAGAGGATTTTAGTTGTAAAAATGTTCATTGTATTATTTGTGTGACACAAAATAGTATATTCAATATCGTAGTCCATTAGAGTTTGGACTTTGGGTTGACATGAGAGCCCAGAGCCCCTAGCCATGACGTTTTCTTTATCGCCGATGAAAATGTATGAAATTGACACAAGCGTTTAACAAAATCAAGTTGATGTTCGACTAATGTCAATTCCATACATTTTGAAGTAGTTTATTGTCTCATCCAAAAATTAAACTCTAACCAATTTCTTTAATATATGATATTGAATGGCTTGGAGGAAATTCATGTTTCACAGTAAGTAATAAATATAGAATTTTCATGCACTTAATCTACTATATTAAAAATATTGTGTTGATCAGGTCGTAGGATAATTTTGTCGAAACCGATCATGTAAAACATTAAAAATTGTAACAAAATATATTAATTAAGTGAAAACGACGAAACACTTCGAGAAAACGTAGGTAGTGCTCTTGCGCTTCGCTTGGCACATCTTGGCGAGGGCACTACCGTGCCCCCAGATAAGTGCATGAAAAGTCTATATTTATTACTATAATAGTTTCTTAGCCTCTTCGAAGTTGTCACGACAAGGAAGAAGAAGTTAGTATTGAAGATCCGGAAAAACTCGAGTCTGCAAGAGATACTCGAACTGTTTGTGCATTGTTGTATATTATCAATCGCAAATGTTTCCGGTAACTATTGTGGGCTCACGCATATGCATGAAGATTTTGAACTTAGCTGAAATGTCTTGCATAACAAAAATCTTGTGTTACATAGTAGTGAGAGTTTCTAATGTAACGTAGATATAACATTTTACGTAAAGCCACAGAATATATATTAGTAGTACCAACAGAATCCCCACTCGTGAAACCCGTTTAAAAAAATAACAACTCATGCTACGATATTATAAAGTTCAAATTCCGACCGCGCAGTGCTAGGTGCCTACAATTATTTTTGATATTTATTTAGATTAATTTTTTTAAAGTGTGTTTTTTTCGTTTTTTAAACTTATATATATTTATAGATATGTATAAATATATATAAGTAATTTATACGTGGGAGAGCTATGCTTCGGCACGAATGGGCCGGCTTGACCGGAGAAATACTACGTTCTCACAGAAAACCGGCGTGAAACAGCGCTTGCGCTGTGTTTCGCCGAGTGAGTGAGTTTACCGGAGGCCCAATCCCCTACCGTATTCCCTTCCTTACCCTCCTTTTCCCTTCCCTACCCTCCCCTATTACTCTATTCCCTCTTAAAAGGCCGGCAACGCACTTGCAACTCTTATGATGCTGCGAGTGTCCATGGGCGACGGAAGTTGCTTTCCATCAGGTGACCCGTTTGCTCGTTTGCCCCCCTTATTTCATAAAAAAAAATGTGTTAATTCCAGCCCCTGTCACGGTTGGAACAGGTGGACCATCAGTCAGGCCAACCGGCGCCTCTCGCTGACCGCCGCCTGCTGTCAGCGCTGCACTGGACAGCCCTAATGGGTGACCACTTCGTCACGTCTGGCCCTCGTCTGAGAGCGCGACAAATATGACGAGAATGCGGGGAAGTCCCTACTTTGCGCTCGGGTTCACATCCTCCCTAAATTGGGCTATTCACCCTTAGGAGAACCCTAAAATTGTGGTATCTTCTAAATGATATCTCAAAAAGAAACAAGTACAACTTTCGACGACATTTTGTGTACTCCCCGACGAACGCCAGACGTGTCCTAATGGTTGCCCATTGGAGCTGTTCAGTGCAACGCTGGAGATCAAGGCGCTGGTTACCGTTTGGCGTCTGTTCGTCTGACAGATCGTCTATCTGATCCCGCTGTGAACGATCATCGTCGGAAAAAGTTTCGACGAGAGCGATTTCGTCGGAGAATTATAATCGTCGCACGCGATTGCATCGAAGAGCCTTCCGTCGGGAGCTCGTCGCACGTGCTTCGTGATTCGTCGAAGTTGTCGAGTCTGTAAGGCCCGACGGAAAGTGTTGGCGATAGAAGTTAATCTTTCTATCGCGATCACTTTCTTTCAGCCCTTGCAGGCGATCATCCTCGTCGTCAAGATAAAAGAGAAAATATTAAATTGTTTTTATTTTATTACCTCTAGTCTCTACATTCAGTTGTAATAGTTAAAATGTTTGGAGAGGTATATGTGATGTATTGGTGTAGCTCCTGATTATGAATTAATTAGTATCTCTTTTTGATTACAACTTTATTAATTAATTCTTTTAAAGAAAAGTCCAAAATTGAATAAGATTATTTTTATATATTTTTAAACACATTTAAAAGAATATAGCATTTGCATGAAATATTTCTCAAAATATGGCTGGTGTTATGTTTAATGACTAATGTTTTAATGTAAAATATTTTTATAAATTATAATAATTATGTACTTTGTTGTATGCAACAATATTCTGATAGTGTGTCATGTGGACGTACGCGTCATATTTTACCGATGCATCGTAGTGCAAAGCGACGTAGCTGAGCGTTGCTCGGCGTAGAGCTGCGTAGAACGTTAAAGAATAGCGTCGCTACGCCGAGTGTCAATTTTGACCGCACGCGACGCGTAGATGTTTCTAGTATTGAATAATTGACAGATCTCAATTGCTTGACATGTCTTGCAAATCTGTCAAATCCATACAAAAGAAATAAAATGCATCTACGCGTCGCGTTGCGGCTTGTGATGCAGCGGCCTTTATATTATGTTAAGTTTGTTTAGACTTCGTTTTGTTTACTTGGAGGATATTAAAAATATTATATATCAAGCATTTTGTGTTATAATAGTATGTTAAATGTTAATGTTATATTATAGTAATGCGAATTTTGCGAATTCTCAACGTTGGCAATGCGAATTATTAAATTGCAGAGTAATTGTGCGTAGAATAGAATAGAAAATACTTTATTTGTAGAACTTAAAACTAAACTTAAGCTTTAAAAACATAATAAAGGAGAAATATGTACAAATAGGCGGTCTTACTGCTAGCGGCAGTTTCTGCCAGACAACCTTTAATTTGTGCGTAATTTAGATAATATAAATATTTAAACTATTAAGTCATTACATAAATAATAATAATAATAAACAATAAATAACTCAAAATTTTGTAAAATAATCCATCATAGTATCAAAGTTGTTTTATTTTCGAAACCTGTTTTGATAAAAAAACATCAATTAAAAAGCACTAATTAACTTTAAAAATATCATTATTATAATATCGTGGGTTCGATTCCTACTGAAGACATGTTATTATCATAATATTGTACAGTAATAATAAAATTTTATTCATCAATTTTCATTTTCATTGCAATTTTGCTGACATATTTATAATATGCAAAGGATGATTATTATTAATATTGTTTACAATTACTATTCGGTACAATAGCGGTAAAGTAAATGTATCGTCGAATTAAGGGCCAGTTTATATTGCAGACATGACGAGACATTCAAAACTGAACTCTATTGAATACACTAGAAGATACGCTTTAAATTGATAAGATCGCCGACCGCGGTTTTGGGATACGGGTTAAATCACGTCAAGTGGACCCCCCTTTTTTCACTTGATTACAAATTCAGGTTTAATTAGCATTTATTCATATTGTAGGGACCATGTATGTGTGAATGTGCGAGTGTCAGCAGTTTTGTGTCTGGAAGGCGATGTATGTTAAGGTACGCTTATACGTGCAATTAAAAATTGCTCCACTCCAGTCAGTTGTCGACAACTTTGACGTCACGACTACATTAAGCAATTTTCGGCAACAAGCAGCGGGGCTAAAATGGTCGCTTTGGAGAATCATATAATTAATCATAATATTATGATTAATTTTTAAACTCCACTTTGCATACAATTCATATAGTGATTCGCTTACATCAATGATTGGTCTCTCGCGCGGCGCACGCGCGGTGACCAATCATTAATCGAAGCGAATCACTATATGAATTCCACGCAAAGTGGAGTTTAAAATTGAATCATATTATGATTCAATATATGATTCTTCAAAGCGATCATTTTAGCCCCGTAGCATCAAGCAGCAATATTGCGCAATACATCGCAATGCAATTAAGCGATATGGCGCAACTTCATCAACTAGTTACTAGGCAATACTGTCATACACCATCGGATATTCGTCAATTCATATCGGCGACATTGAGCGATATGAAATATCTGGAACAATATCGCCGAAATAATTGCCGCAATTTATTGAAATTGCTCTATATTGCTCCACTAATTGCTCCAGATCGATCCATTCGTGTGGCCGGGCAATAATTGCCGCAATCGTTGCCCGTGTAAGCGCTTCTTTAGAGACGGCGGCCAGTCATTGCGCGAGGTCTTGACAGAATGTACGAGTGTTAGTTTCGGGATAATAAAAGGCCAAGTTTAATATCAAGTATTTGTTTTACTGTTGCAACCCGGGGACCTAGTAATGAGCGACTAGAGAGACTCATTACAATATCAGAAGAAGAAGGACTCAGGGGACAACGAATCGTTGATTTTCTGCAGTTGTCTCTATCGCGTTCTGTGGTATAGGCTTGAGGTAAGGGAGACAGCTATAGATATCACACATATTTTTTTTCATTTCTCTAGCCCCTGGTGTATCCTCTTAACAACGTCCTATTTACAGAACTGAAAATCAAATATTTAATATTTTTCTGTGTGATGCATATTCAAAAATTTGGCGCCTCAAGCCTAATTTGGCGTCGTGGATCCGTCGCCTTCATTTTTGTTATATTAATTTCGGTAGATTTTTGTAATAAGTGTAGTGCTCAAATTGTGCCACTGAAACTTTCTTCTAATATATCTGTAATATTTTTTTATTTTCGACATTTTAAGTAAAAGTTGTAAAATTTTTCATTGACAATTATAATTGTTAAAATAAAATTATCGAAAACTGTATTGGGGATTAACTATTTACAGTAAATACTTTACTACTTTACTTTTTTTTCATCATTTAATTATTATATTAAATTATGAAAAAAAGAAAACATAGGGACATTGTATTAGTGGCTACGGCCACTAATATTCAGGAAAAAATCATAACTCTACTAGCATTATCCAGGAAGGAAACAGGGGACAACGTTTGTATGGAAAAAAGGGCGGTGTGGACTCCTCTTAAAAGGTTTACCTTCCCTGCCCTAAGTGCATGTTCTACGGCCCGAGGCGAGAGGCGTACTCCGAAATGATGCATTCAGATCTTCGGATCCGACCGAAAGTCGATCGAAGTTTATAAATGACCTCCTAAGTTACTTCTGGCTGTCTATCATCTATCGTAGTCACGTGTCGTCACTCCACCCGAGCGCTGTGCTTTCTAAGGCGGCCCCTAAGCCTACAATATTTAATGATACATAAATATGGTGTAATAATATATGGGGCTCAAACTGTTCAATATTAACTCTAAAGTTTAAACCGTCAATAATATTGCAAATATGTAATATTGGGCAATAAAATTGATCGCTTACGGGCCGCCTGAGTAAGGAAGCCGGCTCGCTTCTTCGTGCGGCTGAAACATTGTATTTGCTCTTCGCAGTAGGCCCCCAGGTTGCAGTATTGATTGGGAAGCTTTTAAAGATAATCCTTAGATGCACGTACGGTTTGCGTGGTCACGTCTGGATGCAATTGGTTGGATATGTAAGCTGTTACACGGTGCACAAAAATATTTTTTACTAGACTACTGGAGGCATACCAGCCAGGCTGGCCAGCGGTGGTGCAGGAATGAAATTTGGAGTGTTTGTGGGAGGCCTTTGCCCAGCAGTGGGACAGTTTGGACTTATAATAATACACACAGACACAGGAAAACTTTCAGCATTGATTTCAAGCATTGTGTAAAGCCATCTGGCTCTCGCTGTCTCTTTCTTTTGTCTTCTGTCTCTTTCTTTAAAATCTGGCTCTCGCCGTCACTTCCTTTTGTTCTTCCACTTATCCCTTCAACTTAAACGTAGTATTCTCTTTGCTTCATTCTAAAATCTGTGGCTTCAACTGTTGACCGCGCACTAGGAGCTTGATGTCAAAAATGCGCGCATTTGTTGACCCCTCTCCGGGAGACCGATAATCACCTCCGAGTTTCATTTTAACCACAGTATTCTAACTTGCACAAAGTGTACTTAAAATAACAAAGATGGGCTATAGTCACTTCTCATGGCCGTAAAGCACACTTACGACGATTTCTAGAAGTTTAATCTTTAACCCTTGTCTTAAAATCGCGCGCGTACTGACAAGTTTTGTTTTTTGTAAAGCTTGTGGGGTGAAAATAATATATTGAGAAGTGTGTTTTTCTTATTGATTAATATTAAATAACGTATGTTTATGTAAATTAAATAAAAATATTTTTAAATATATTTTTTTTATTTTAAGGATTTTTATAACGTAGGCGCCGGATTCGTTCCGTTCGGAGAAAAGCGAAAGTGTGCGCCAGTTAATGTATTTTCTACTGATTCCATGCATACAAATTCGATTTCCGAATACGTAATACGAACTAGGAAATCGAATACGGAAAACATGAGTATGCGGCCAGTCTAAATTCATTTGTATAAAATACTTAGAACTTAGAATAAATAAAAATAATGGAGAGTTTCAGGATTATAATCCTTTCTTTTATTTTAAAATGATCTCTATCTGAAGCCTTACAAATACTGAACTTTAAAACTAAACAAGAATTTGATATGTGGCGGTACCCACAATTCGCCTAACATTCCTGCATCGCGCTATCGAAGTTTCGGAGAACGTCTGAAATGACGTCAGTGGGCTTCGGCCTGACCGAGCATGCTATCTCGCTCGGTCGGAAGATCTTCCTTTTCGGCCGCCACTAACAACGTTAAATTGGTGACCACCAACAAGAACACGCATCCTTCTGGACATCAATCATCATCAACACTCCCCGCCCCTCCGCACCACGTCAGCAGACATCAAGCATAACCGGGTCGCCTCGACCATAAGCCGCGTTGGAGGTCCGCGCCGGTCGAACCCGCGTCTGGCTTGAACGGGGCAGCCATAGGCTACAACGACCGGTCAGCAAGCAGAGCACGGGGTCCCTCTCCTGGTCATTGCACGCGTAGCTTCGGCCCACACCTGACAACACAAGCGCATCGAAGAATACCACAGGTCTTCGGGGGGGAGTGATGTGGCGGTACCCACAATTCGCCTAACATTCCTGCATTGCGCTATCGAAGTTTCGGAGAACGGCAAGATATATACAACGCCTGAAATGACGTCAGTGGGCTTCGGCCTGACCGAGCATGCTATCTCGCTCGGTCGGAAGATCTTCCTTTTCGGTCGCCACGAACAACGTTAAAGATATGATAATTCTAAAGATAATAATAATAAGATGATAATTGTTGGACCTATACACACCTAGTTACGCTTACATCAATTAGGTAAATTGAAGATGTTCTCCAAAACTTTCAACGGGAAATAGATCTACGAAAACCGTACATTTTTGTAGATATAAAGCAGTTTTCATTTAGTTACCTGTGGTTTTACTCCATTTCTGTGTTTGGCACATCCATCCATCAATTAAAACTATTTGATATGAGATAGGTAAAAATCGTGCTCAAATATTCCGTTACATACATACGAGTACAGCCCAAGCTAAAAGCATGTTAAAAATATAAATTCAAAGTGAAAAAAATGAAGTAAATATTTATAAATAGATCGAGACTTCGTCCGGCGGACGAGGAAGTCGAGTTAGGAATTGAGTTACACGGGAAAAATTTACAGCTTCAGAGCTCACTTAATTTACAGCTTGACGACCTCTGTGGCTCAGTGGTGAGCGCGTTGGTAGCTCAAGCCGGGGGTCGCGGGTTCGAATCCCGCCGACGGAACAAAAAGTTTTCAATGTTCCCGGGTCTGGATGTGTATTAAATATGTGTATGATATAATAAAAATCTTAAATATATGTATAGTATAAAAGTATTAAATATATTTCCGTTGTCTGGTACCTGTAACACAAGTCCTTTAGGTACTTAGCACGGGGCCAGACTGACGTGGTGTGAAGTGTCCATAGATATTATTATTATTATATTTCAGCGCTAAAGTGTTATACTATTAGTGTACTCAGTTTTATAGGACTTGAGATTTTTTATTTATTTTCTTTATTGAATACCAACAGCGTATTACAATTTGGAGCTTAACACTAAACATGTAACAACTAACAATTAGTATGGCCAGTAACAGGTATTACATTGTTTGTCAAATTGTAGTGCTATGTATTTAACATTATAATAAAAACTATTTCATTAAAATTAGAAGACCGTCATCGTTATTATCGACACAATAAGGTCTTGACATGGTTACTATTTAATAAGCTAGTCAACTCCCAGTATTGTGGTTTTAACAAAATGTTAAATATTTTTGTCTTAGCTAATTAATTATAATAATATAATGTATGTGTGTGTGTTTGTGTGCAAGTAAGTGTGTACGTGTGTGTGCATGTGCGGCACCCTAGCCCTACGACACGAAGTCTTGGGATCAGTGAAAAATACCACTAGGCTACCGCATGTAAGGTTTGTACATACAACATGTTTATGCAAATTCATTCCTCTTTTTCTTTCTTTAATTAAATATCATTTTTTAATATTTCTATAACTTCACTCTTGAATTTCGTTTTAGTATTGTAAGCAAATAGGTCTACAGAATTAAAATTTTTTGTGTATGAGCGACTTATACGTGATATAACAGAGTTCTGTCCATAACTAGTGTTTGATGCAGGTATGTGCAGTAGGGGGGTGTTTCTAGTGCGGATCTCCATTAAAATATATTTATGACTAGCGACCGGCTCCAGGCTTCGCACGGGTATAAAATATAGCCTATGTCACTCACTGAAAAAATGATTAAAATCCATTCAGTAGTTTTTAATTATATTAATTCATCAAGCCCCATACGGTCACCGGTGACCGAGACAGAATAGAAATTCTATTGTGTCTGGTTTTTCCACGATCGACGGGTTAATAACTACCCGTGACCCGCATTGGTCGGTACCGCCGCAAAAGCTACTTCCCTATCCCCTTCCCGCAATTTTTAAATCTGTAATATCTTCGAAAATATTTATTTAAATCTTATGCTGTATAGAGCCATATAAATCTATATTAAATCAATAATGTATTTAAAGTACTTCATTAAATAAGGATTATTGCCGTATTGGTTCAAATCACTTTTTAACAGCCATTATTTGAAGTTAAAAGTAAATGACAAAAATGTCATTGCGGGATATATCCAGAGATATACATATACCATCACGAAGTTTTCTGTAGACCTTTTCATAGTGTACAATACTTAGTACAATATTTTGATAAATCTCGTAGGGTTCAACCTACGTTTGCAATGTAAGCGGTTTTTTTATTATTATTTACGACATCTCATTAGAAACTCCAAAATTAACAGTATTTCTCCACTATTTAATGAATGTTATTATACTTATAAACCTTCCTCTTTAATCACTCTATCTATTAAAGAAAACCGCATCAAAATTCCTTGCGTAGTTTTAAAGATTAAAGGGAACAAAGGGGCATGAGGGAAAAAAGCGACTTTGTTTTATAATAATTATGTATAGTCTATATAGATGAAGTGATTTATACCTAGTACAATGGAGGCCTAACATACTTATGACGTATGAGCTATCAGATAAGTTGATTCATAGGCAGATGGTGGACCCACATAGTTTAGTCGAGTTATTTGAAACCCAGCCTACATATTAATATTATACTCATATTACCACGACTTACATTGAATTGATATAATTACACCAAATAACGTAGGTCCGTCAACTGCCTATGAATTAATTTCTTCGACAGAACTTTAAATAATGGTGTGTGTTTCCAAAACCGTGGACTTGAGTCGTAGAGGTGCTACGAGCCGTAGTCGTGCTACGAGTCGTAGAGGTGCTACGAGCCGTAGTCATGCTACGAGTTGTAGAGGTGCTACGCCCCGTAGTGGTGCTACGAGTCGTAGATGTGCTACGCCCCGTAGTCGTGCTACGAGTCGTAGTCATGCTACGAGTCGTAGAGGTGCTACGAGGCGTAGTCGCGCTACGAGTCGTAGAGGTGCTACGAGGCGTAGTCGTGCTACGACTCGTAGGAGTGCTACGAGCCGTAGTCATGCTACGAGTTGTAGAGGTGCTACGCCCCGTAGTGGTGCTACGAGTCGTAGATGTGCTACGCCCCGTAGTCGTGCTACGAGTCGTAGTCATGCTACGAGTCGTAGAGGTGCTACGAGGCGTAGTCGCGCTACGAGTCGTAGAGGTGCTACGAGGCGTAGTCGTGCTACGACTCGTAGGAGTGCTACGAGCCGTAGTCATGCTACGAGTTGTAGAGGTGCTACGCCCCGTAGTGGTGCTACGAGTCGTAGATGTGCTACGCCCCGTAGTCGTGCTACGAGTCGTAGTCATGCTACGAGTCGTAGAGGTGCTACGAGGCGTAGTCGCGCTACGAGTCGTAGAGGTGCTACGAGGCGTAGTCGTGCTACGACTCGTAGGAGTGCTACGAGCCGTAGTCATGCTACGAGTTGTAGAGGTGCTACGCCCCGTAGTGGTGCTACGAGTCGTAGATGTGCTACGCCCCGTAGTCGTGCTACGAGTCGTTGTCATGCTACGAGTCGTAGAGGTGCTACGAGGCGTAATCGCGCTACGAGTCGTAGAGGTGCTACGAGGCGTAGTCGTGCTACGAGTCGTAGAGGTGCTACGAGCCGTAGTCGTGCTACGAGTCGTAGAGGTGCTACAAGGCGTAGTCGCACTACGAGTCGTAGAGGTGCTACGAGACGTAGTCGCACTACGAGTCGTAGAGGTGCTACGAGCCGTAGTCGTGCTACGACTCGTAGAGGTGCTACGCCCCGTAGTCGTGCTACGAGTCGTAGTGGTGCTACGAGCCGATGTCGTGCTACGAGTCGTAGGGGTGCTACGAGCCGTAGTCGTGCTACGACTCGTAGAGGTGCTACGCCCCGTAGTCGTGCTACGAGTCGTAGTGGTGCTACATCTTGGCAAAACTCCCTACAATTTTGTTACCAACTCGAGTGAAGTTATTCAAACGAATGAATTACTTATATAAATGTTTATTTAACTAAATATTAACTCTATTTTACAATATTAGATTACTGTTAAATGTCGCACAGAGTTACAGTGAGCGGGCAAGAGGTGGCTGTCGACTAACTTAGTAAAAGATGGCCCCGTGCGAGTTTCTTACGCCGGTTCTTCTCGGCGGGGTAGTTCCCGAACCGGTGGTAGGCAACGTAGTTTCTTCGTTCGACTTTCAAAAAGTGTATCATGATACCCATTTTGAATAAAAAGATATTTTATTTATTTTATTTATTTAACTGGTGTGGGCCTAACTATTGCTTATAAACTATGTAGGGGTATGGGGCGCGGGCGGCGAGTCCGGCGTCTGCGACGGCTGAAGCGGGCGGCGGCGGTGATGACGCTGTGTTTACATTGGGTGTCATATTACTCTGGTCCCAGGAACAGCGGACGTCTAATGGTTTCGGTAGGTAGGTTTATAGGTGGTGTTGGGTTCATTCTATGAAGAGAGCTATGTGCCTCTTTGTTACAGTAACATAACTCTCGCAAGACATTTCTTTGTTGGCATACTATTGTTGGTCATAGAAAGATAAATCTTAGCTAACAAAGAGATGCTTTTTATGCATTTTTATAGATAATTACACTTTTTCTCGCAAAACGCTTTTATGGAATCCCTAAGCGACTTAACAAGGACTCAAAAATACTTCGAACGCAGTCAAGGACGATTCCATACAAATAGAATTAAAGTATTCAACAAAAAAAGAAAATAGAAACGAGTTTGTTGAAACGTAAACTTTATTACGAAACATTTGAACTCATTTTATGTTTGAACGAGGAGGACGAGTCTAGACGGATACCTTCTACCTTCGTAAGTTATTTTTGTATAAAACAATATGTTTTGAGATTTTTATACATCAAAACATCATCATAATATTAATACGCGAATGAAAAACTTTGTAACCCTTTTTACGAAAAATGGCGAAACGTAGGTGCATAAAATTTTGCACAGTTATAGTTTATATGTTGAAGGAGTGCATCCAACTAATATTACTTTGAAATTATGCTTTTATCATACATTTTTTTAACAAAAAAACATTACACACACTACAACACACACACATGATAAATGACATATTTTTGAGTGACAAGCCTATACATACGAATTATACTCTTTTATTTATGGTTGAAGTCTGTTGACAACAAGGTGAAAAATTGAAAATGGATTATAGTTTTTTATTGAATATACTATAAGCTCGGCCGCACATTGTCCGAAATTTCTGATCAGAAACAGTTGAACGTCGGCGCTGTCTCTTACATTTTGTACTGAGCCGAGTGAGCTCGAACTCGCCGGAAGGATATTTCGGATAGTGTGCGGGGTGGCGGTCCGGCGAAATTCAACTGTTTCTGATCAGAATTCGGACAATGTGCGGCCGGGCTTAGACAATGCGTAAGCGTGTAAACGGCCAGTCTGAGATCAGCTAAGTCCCAGAGACAAGAGTTGAAAAAAAATGATAAAGTCAATATTTTTTACCAAATTTAGGTAGTAGTCCTAATGTCGTTGAAACTAAGGTCGAATTTCGACCATTGGGCAATCTCTAGTATTATTAAATTGTTATTGTAATATTATTTTAACCTTACCGTGGTCAGACTAAATGGGTAGTGATTTTATTATTGTATTCTAGATGACGACGGCAACACCATTGCGCCAAAATTAGTTTATCACGCGGGAACCGTACATTTTCCGAGATAAAAAGTATCATAATATGTCTTTTCCCTGGATTCAAATTATCTCTATATCCAGCAAAATCCGTTCACTGGTTTGGGCGTGATGAGGTAACAGAATGAGAGTCATACATTCGCATTTATAATATTAGTATGGATTATATACATATTGCTATCGAAACATTATTTCGGTCGAAACATTTGCGATCAAAGCCCGATTTCAAAGAGGCTTACCACGAAATGCATCAAATAGTGTACATTTGGCATTTGTATTAATCCGCTCGTACGGGGATCTGATTCCTTGTACCTCGAATAGCACTTCGATCGCCGCCTAAGTAAGACTTACCGCCGTACAAACATTTAATTATGATTAAGTTTCAATTTAATGAGAAATTACACTACCTACAAATTTATCTCTAAATGCGCCTTGTTTAAACTTAGCATTATTGTTTTTTCCTGTTTAATATTTTGTTTTGTGAATTTGTTGTTTTTTTTTGCTTTTGTTTTACCCAGTTACCATTATAGTATTTGTATGAATTCTTTATTGTTGTTTTAAATCTTGATCTATATCTGATAATCCATATCCATACTAATTTTATAAATGCGAAAGAGAGTCTGTCCGTCTGTCTATCCGTATTCGATTTTGCTTATGTATAGATATACTTTGAGTCTCGGATACTTTTTATCCCGAAATAAATGTACGGTCCCCGCGCGATAAACTGGGTGAAGTCTAGTACTGCATTAATCATCCAAAATATAATCCTTGTTTACTAGAATCGGACCCTAGTCGAAGGTATTTCACAAAGCGGAGCTCTGGCGTACGTTTTCTAATACGCTATGAATTAGTTCCAATGTGCAACAGATGACCTTTAAAGGGACGAGTATACAGAGTGTAACAAAACTAAGTGATAATACTTTATGGTGTGAATAGCTCCCCTATATAAAGTTCACTCTGAAAGTAACAGCGTTTGCTTTCCATCGGGTGACCCGTTTGCTCATTTGCTCCCCTTTCGTTCCTCTCTCTATCGCTCCCAGCTCTTTGTTGCTACAACATAAGTTTGTTTATTTCTTTGAATAAAGACGAATTGTTTTTTTTCAATTCGTCTATATTCCACGGGTAAACAATATTTATTTTTCAACTGTCGACCTCGAGACAAAATAGCAAGAGTACCTGAGAAAAGAAAAGAAAAACAACGAATAATAAACAAAACAATCCATAGATATTGCCTAATTGGGCACGAATTAATCCGCTTAGAGCTCCACGTGTATCGGTCGCCATCTTGAAAGTAACTAAAAATAAAATATACAAACTCTTTGTTGTCATATACCCCCTCGATAACAAACAAGTTACACAATAATTTACCGTTCTGAGATATATACTTACCTCGTTTCGTTTTTTACAGTCGAGTGACTTTTGAATAATATTATATTGTAATATGTACGTTAACAATATTATTACTTGCTAAAAGCCGAGCTTTGTGAGGACTCGCGTCGTATTTCAGCGTGCTAATAATCTGTATGTATAATAATGCATAGACAGTAAACTAGTTAAAAGCCGAGCTTTGTAAGGGCTCGCGTCGTCACTCGTCACACCTTGATTGACCAATGATAACACATCTACATTTTTTTATTAAATAAGGGGGCAAACGAGCAAACGGGTCACCTGATGGTAAGCAACTACCGTCGCCCATGGACACTCGCAACATCAGAAAAGCTGCAGGTACGTTGCCGGCCTTTTAAGAGGGAATACGCTCTTTTCTTGAAGGTTTGCAGGTCGTATCGGTCCGGAAATACTGCTGGTGACAGTTCATTCTAGAGTTTTACAGTGCGCGGCAGAAAGTTACGCGAAAAACGCACTGTGAAAGACTGCCACTCATCAAGGTGATGTATGTTTTTCGCGTGGGACGATAGCGAAAAGTTGCAGGTGGTATGATTCCGAACAATTCCTCAGAGCACTCCCCGTGATACAACCGATAGAGGATGCAGAGTGAGCTACATCTCGGCGTAATTCCAAGGGGTCCAAGCTGTTTGAAACACTATGACAGTCAACAATTCGAGCAGCCCTTCGTTGGATACGATCCAGAGGGAGCAGTTGGTATTTTGGCGCCCCTGTCCAGAGATGAGAACAATATTCCATAATCCATATGAGGCCGAACCTGCGCCTTGTAGAGTTGTAGGCGTTGGTCCGGGCTGAAGTACTATCTCGCTCTGTTAAGAACACCAAGCTTCTTCGAGGCTAATTTGGCCTTACCCTCAAGATGGACTTCGCTCGATATGTTGACGCCAAGTATCTCAATGCTAGGGGAGATGGTTAAAGATGTGCACTCGAAACGAGGATAAACGACCATTGGTGACTTTTTAGTGGTGAACGCGCAGACTTGTGTCTTGGTGGGGTTGAATTGGACTAAGTTACGTCTACCCCATTCAGAGACCTTCTCCAATGAATTCTCCACCTTAGACACAAGTTCGTTTCGACTCTCAGTGATATTTTGCCGAGAAATATTAGGGGAGCCGGTATATACAGCATCACCTGTACTATCATCCGCATAGCAATGAATGCCGTTGGTTTGTAACATGTCATTGATATGCAGTATGAATAGAGTAGGCGATAGCACACAGCCCTGAGGGACACCAGCATTAACAGACTGAGTTTCCGAGCATTCGCCGTCAACTACGACCTTTATGCTTCTGTCTGCTAAGAAACTAGTGACCCACTTACATAATTTCTCGGGCAGCCCATACGATGGAAGCTTTGATAGCAGCGCTTTATGCCAAAACCGATAAAAGGCCTTCGCAATGTCCAAACTAACAGCCTCTCCCTTCAACTCAATTGCCTGAGCCCAACGATGAGTCAGGTATGCCAAGAGATCACCAGCCGAGCGACCCTTACGGAACCCGTATTGTTTGTCGCTTAGCAATCCCTGGCCGTCCAAGTATCGAAGAAGCTGGCTATTGATAATGGATTCCATTATCTTCGAGAAGAGAGAGGTTATAGCGATTGGTCTGTAGTTGGAAGGATTTGAGCGGTCACCTTTTTTGGGGATCGGGTTCACCAAGGCTGTCTTCCAGGAAGCCGGGACGATGTCAGTGGAATAGGAGAGCCGAAAAAGACGCGTCAACACCGGAGCCAACTCTGGAGCACACTTTTTCAACACAATAGGCGGGATTCCGTCAGGCCCACTCGACTTTTGGATATCAAGGGAACAGAGGGCTTTTCGCACTGAGCGCTGATGAAACCGAATATCCGACATGATGCTCGTGCATCGCGGTATGGTCGGCGGTTTCTGCCCCCCGTCATCCAGGGTCGAGTTTGACGCTAAGAGCTTGCCCAGAAGATCGGCTTTGTCCTTTGCGTCCTGGGCCAACGATCCATTTCCTACGTGTAAGGATGGTAGGGTTGGCTTGCAGAAATTTCCTTCAATAGCTTTGGCCAGAGACAAGAATGCATGGGTTCCCGAGGGGAGGCACTCAAGTCTCTTGCCAATTCTATTGACGTGCTGTTGCTTTGCTCGAGTAATCTCTTTCTTGAGGGACCTCTCTAGGTCCCTCAAGAAAGAGATTATGTCCGTGGGCTCTCCCACGGACAATACATACTTACATACATAGTAATTTTTATATAAATAAAAATTACTATGTTAAAACCATAAAGTTAATATACCTAGCGGAATAGAGAAACAAAGGCCTTAGCAAGGGAGATGTCACTATCAGTAACACTGCGTGGTAAAAAGAGACGTATGATACATGACAGAAGCACTCTTTTTTTGACGTCCAGGCGGCACGTGCCGCACGTTGACAATTTAATCTCATAGAAATCATGTTCAATCATGTTTGTGTAAGTGTATGCGTACACGAAACCGAAATTGCTTTCATCTGTGTGTATAAATATACACACAGATGAAACCAATTTCGGTTTCGTTTGACAGTTCGAGATTGTTGCTCTATTCCGCTAGGTATATTAACTTTATGGTTAAAACACAATTAATCAATAGGCGTGATAGTTTCTCCGTATAGTGTACTACAAAAGTGCTCAGGTTGTGGGATATACTAGGGGTTGCTTCGCTCACCCTGAGAATATACGTTCCATAACTGATATCTAACATCCATAAAATAATAAATTAACACACACAATAGGAAATTACGTATGACTCATAAAATTACGCTCGTTTGGTCTCACCCTTGAATCTTGATATTATAAAGGCGAATTTAGTTTGTGACTTTGTATGTTTGTTACTTCTTTACGTCTAAACGGCTAGAGCGATCCTGATAAAATTTGGTATGGATTTAGTTGATACCCTAGAATAACACAAAGGCTACTTTTTACTGCGGAAAAACACAATTTATTGTTCCTAAAAACCGCGAGTAATACCGCAGGGTACCGCAGGTCCTAAAATATGGATTGTTCTATTTGGGACAATGTTACTCTTAAATTATTTAACTATGAACCTACCAATATACGAAAAATCAGCTGGTTAGGGTTCCGTGTTAGGCTACCGTAGTCAACCAAGTTTTGTTGATTACAGAACCTTAAAACGGAACCCTAACCAGCATATTTTTTTGTATATTGGTAGGTTAATAGTTGTATAATTTAAGAGTAATGTTGTCCTACAAATAGAACAATGCATATTTAGGACCATTAAATCAAAGTATGAAATCCTTTCTATCGCTGTTAGCTACCACTTTCAAAATTTTTCACAAATGAAAATGTTGTTCGTCTTATCAAAATGAAGCTACGAGTACTCACAAAAAATTAGCTCGATAATAATAAAAAAAAAATGTTCTAGGGCTCCCTGACTATATGTTTATATTTGGAACTGAAACAACAGGTATTTTAATTCCCTTTGTAAGATCAGTTTCCTAGATTCAGGTATTACAGAAAGTTCCAGTTAATTATCTTACCTGTTCTAGACTCGACCTTTGATAAACAAACCTTTGTCTAAGTCTCAGGGTGTAATTGGTTTTTAAATAGCATCCGCGTCCGGGGCCCCTATTCTACTAAAGGTACAAGTGCGAACCGAGCAACACGTAATTCGTAATTTATACGTGGGAGTGCCATGCTTCGGCACGAACGTGCCGGCTCGACCGGAGAAATACCACGTTCTCACAGAAAACCGGCGTGAAACAGCGCTTGCGCTGTGTTTCGCCTAGTGGGTGAGTTTACCGGAGGCCCAATCCCCTACTCTATTCCCTTCCCTACCCTCCCCTATTCCCGTCCCTTCCCTTCTCATCCCTTCCCATCCCTACCCTCCCCTATTACTCTATTCCTTGTTAAAAGGGCCGGCAACGCACCTGTAGCTATTCTGATGCTGCGAGTGTCCATGGGCGACGGAAGTTGCTTTCCATCACGTGACCCGTTTGCTCGTTTGCCCCCTTATTTCATAAAAAAAGACACGCGACAACTGCAGACGACGTGTCGTCGCGACAATACTGGTTTCTATATGTATTTCTATGAAAATATATCCTCCACGTGGTAGAGCCATGCTTCGGCACGAATGGGCCAGTTTGACCAGATAAATACCACGGGCTCACAGGCAGGCATAATCATGCCGAACTTCCGCCGCGTATTTTCGGCCTAGTGTTTTTAGACCCTGACAGAAACGAAGCTGCATTGATATTGGATAGAACTTATGAAATCAGGGTCCTGGTATTTCGTTATTGTCTATCGAGTATTTTAGAAATTTCTCATAATACTTACTACACAATTTTACAAAGGCACTATTTTCAGTGTGGCACTTTGCATGCTTCACTTTAAAAATAATATTATTTTAAGAAATTAAAAAGTTTGAAGTAGACAAAACAAAATTGACAAAAACTGAGTGGCTGATGATGATGAACTATAGTTAAGAACACTCTGAATAATGTCAGCTTTCAAACAAAAAAACTAGATTGAAATCGGTCCAGCTATTTGGATTCTACGATGCCACGGACAGACACGCACACAGACAAACAGACAGACGGACACGTCAAAATTATAACATCCCTCTTTTTGTCGGGGGTTAGAAACTTATAAGCGTTAAAAACTAATAAAGCAAAAAAAATATGAAATAACGAGCCCTGATAATGTTAGGGAGAGGATTAAATAAAAAAAACTTATGAGCAGAGCACTCCTGTAGACAACCACTTAAGAATCTTATTCAGAATCAGGTAAGGTCACATTGAAACGTAACGAGGCGATTCGATGTATCTATATAAATAAAAACCGGCCAAGTGCGAGTTGGAATCGCCCATGAAGCGTTCCGCAGCAGCAATAAGTTTTATTTCTATGAATGTAAAGGTTTTTGATTTATTTTTATGTTTTACTCGTAGTTGATTTAATGAAAGTTAAATTAAGGTTTACCATTTATGACGTATAAAAAACTACTTGCTAGATCTCGTTCAAACCAATTTTCGTTGGTAGTTTTTATAGTAATGTACATCATATATATTTTTTAGAATTATCATGCCCCTACTTTAGAAGTTAGAGGGGGGGGACACACATTTTACCACTTTGGACAGACAGACAGACAGACAGACATGACGAATCTATAAGGGTTCCGTTTTTGACATTTGGCTACGAAACCCTAAAAATGAATTCAAATATCCCTTGGTCACGACATCACGCGTAAGCGGCTGGACCGATTTTGCTGAAATTTGGTATCGAGATACTTTGAGTCCCGGAGAAGGACATAGGATACATTTTATCCCGGAAAAATGTATGATTAATTTTGGTATAGAGATACTTTGAGTCACGGGAAAGGACAAGGGATACTTTTGTCCCGGAAAATGTACGGTTCCCGCACAATTTTTATGATTTTCGCCTAAACTATTTATTCTATTTTGATGTTTGGCATGGACTATGGAGATACTAGTTTCAATATTTTTCTTTCTTAATTATATCTATTCGAATTAAATAATTAATCATCGTTAAGACAGGACAACGTCTGTCAGGTCAGCTACTGTCAGGTCAGCTAGTTTGTCAATAATTATGAGAATCAAAATTGTACTTACCTAAAGATTCTCTAACTCAAAAACTACTGAACCAATTTTGATGAACCTTGCAGTTGACTGCAGTATCCCCTAAGTTTTTTTTTAATGAAATAAGGGGGCAAACGAGCAAACGGGTCACCTGATGGAAAGCAACTTCCGTCGCCCATGGACACTCGCAGCATCAGGCGAGCTGCAGGTGCGTTACCGACCTTTTAAGAGGAAATAGGATAATAGGGAATGGGGGGGAGGGTAGGGATGGGAAGGGAAGAGAATAGGGGAGGGTAGGGAAGGGATAGGGGATTAAGCCTCCGGTAAACTCACTCACTCGGCGAAACACAGCGCAAGCGCTGTTTCACGCCGGTTTTCTGTGAGAACGTGATTTCTCCGGTCGAGCCGGCCCATTCCTGCCTAAGCATGGCTCTCCCACGTATAAGTTGAACGATTCCTTGTACTATCAGAGAAGTTGATTCCTATGCAAATCGGGGACCTAAGTAGTTTGGTCGCGTTACGTCAAACCCAGCTGACAGATCACAATTAACATTGAATTGACATATTCGACCAAATAACGTTGGTCTGTCAATTGCATAGGAATCAACTTCCTCGATGGTACAAAAAAAAAAGTATTAAAATCGGACGTGTTATTCCGGAGATAATATGCGAACACTTGAAACATAACATACAACTACTACATACGTTTGAAATTTTACACATATTTTGTTCAGACGCCTCTTAGACTTACAATATATTATACGAAAACTGGGCAGTTCTGGAAATATTACATACATATTGAATTTTGACATTGAATTGATAACCTCCTTTTTTAAGTCGGTTTTTTCAACCTATTAAATATTATAGTTGGGGAGGGGAAGAGGGGATTACGGGAGTAGCTCCAGCGTGTGTAAAAAGTAAAGCTACATATTTTCCTTACTAAGCTTCGCAGATATTTTATTTTGCACTAAACTAAATGATTTAGTCCTTGCTGTCTAAATTATATTTATAACTGACTTAAGAGGGCAACTAACCCCAAAAATCAAACATCGTCCTTCTCTCTTCACACTCACGCCCGTCTTTTATATGCAAGGTGTAAAAGAACGACGCGGATTCATCGCCAAATTAGTTTTTTCTCAATAACTCGATAAATATACAACATTTTAAAAATCCGCTAGGGCAATCACTCAATGATAGAATTTTATACAATGTTTAAAAATATTAACTTAGTTCAATGTACGGTTATGGCAATAAATGAAAAATTCGTGAAAATTAGATGCATCTTTGTGATTTTTTATATCGAGAAAATTTTAAGATATCGTGTTTTTGCTCAGATCGAATTCTCGGAAATATAATGTAGTATCTAATTTTAGAAAATGAAACAATTCTTGGCTTATTTTCAAGTATAAAAATGAATTATAAAATCGACACTTTAGGGTTAGTCGCCCCCTTAAATAAGCAATTTTCTGAATATATTTTCTTTTTCAAAACTTTAAAATCTGCAGTTTCTGAACCCACCACTAAAATAAAAAACGCTCTTATTATTTTTTAATCAGTTTTATCTAATGTACAAAACCTACTAAGTCTCCATGACGCTCGAGTGACTACAAAAATAGCACCCTCCCCTCCTCTACTATTAACCTACAAAGAGAAGTTAGATTTCACGGTCACAGCTGAGTTACTCTGTTGTGCATATGCAGTGATAGATATATTATTTATGTTATCGATTTGATATCGTCTGTAGTCTAGGTACTCTGTACTGAGATTTAAGGGGAGGCACCCACCTCGGGTTTACAGCAATTACTCAATACCTAATGACGAGGGTGAACATGGAATATACAGGGTGTAACAAAACTAAGTGATAATACTTTAGGGTGTGTCTGGGTACCCTGTATAGATTTTGTTGTGAAAATAGCAGAGCTGAAAGAGTAACTCTTTTCACTTTTGTAGGGAAAAATATTCATGTCGCTGGGGCGCTTGCCCATACAATCACAAAAAATGTTTTTTCAGCGCTTCTACTTTCACAGCGAAAGTTCGTTGCGTTTTTTCGTGCAGTAACCGTACATTTTTCATAAAAAGTATCCTATGTCCTTAAATAGGACTCTAACTATCTGTATACCAAATTTCATCAATATCGGTTCAGTGGTTTAAGCGTGAAGAGCTAACAAACAGACACACTTTCGCATTTATAATATTAGTATGGATGTGTGTTACATAATAGAGGTGAATGTTTTGTGAGTTTGTATATCAGGGCATTGACGCAAGATTTCAGAGTTTTAATACAAAAAGTTGTGTTAAGTAACACAACTTTTTTCATAATCTTTTCTATATGATTTTTTACGTTACAACTGGGGTACTATTAAATAAACTGGAAATCAAAGATTATTCCTCTTTATTAATGTGTTTTATTCAGAACTCAAGTTGAACTTTTTTGTGTTTATTCCATAAAGTTAATATACCAAGCGGAATAGAGAAACAAAGGCCAAGAGAGATGTCACTATCAGTAACACTGCGTGGTAAAAAGAGACGTGTGATACATGACAGCAGTACTCTTTTTTTGACGTCCAATCGGCACGTACCGCACGTTGACAATTTAATCTCATAGAATTCATGTTCAATCATTCTTGTATAAGTGTATACGTACACATATTTTTCACACAGATGAAAACCAATTTTGGTTTCGTTTGACAGCTCGAGATTGTTGCTCTATTCCGCTAGGTATATTAACTTTATGGTTTATTCATACTTTTCCGTGTTTTATCTGCCTCTGTATGAAATTGCAATGTGCTTATAAAATCACGTCGTCTTGAGAAAAATATTTAAACTCCGGACATCACAACAATAACATGTTGTGTTGCTAGACGCGAACATATTTATAATGTTTCTGTTCTTAAATTGGAGTTGACTTAAAAATAATAATTATTATATCCATATCCATACTAATATTATAAATGCGAAAGTGTGTCCGTCTGTCTGTTACCTCTTCACACGAAAACCGCTGGACCGATTTTGCTGAAATTTGGCATGGAGATACTTTGAGTCCCGGGAAAGGACGCGTCATCTAGTTTAGCATAAAACAATGTTTTAGTTTGGGCTAGATAACGCCCGCAACTCCGTTGCGCCAAAACTCGTTTATCACGGTGGAAGCGTACATTTTTTCAGGATAAAAAGTATCCTATGTCCTTTCCCGGGACTAAAAGTATCTCCATGCCAAATTTCAGCAAAATCGGTCCAGCGGTTTAGGCATGAAGAGGCAACAGACAGACACACTTTCGCGTTTATAATATTTGGTCTATTTCTCTAAAATATTATTGTATTTTGGGTATTTAAAGTTTTGCTCCGATCAAACCTTTTATTTTTCATTTTGTTCAATTGAATATTCTATTCTTTAGTACTATATTTAAAAGCTTTTGCAATATTCCTTACGACATAAAACTCCCGAGTTTTGGGCAAATTTTTCACTACGTCAATACAACGTCACATTCGAGGCCACACTAGTCTGAAGATGCGATTTTATTGCGATTTTTCAATATCCGGTACTTCTGAGTCTCTGCTATTGATTTTTTTTTATTTTATGCATAAGACTAGACGAATCATAATATATAAATAAGTCTATGTTCATAATATCGTCTAGGGTCCATAAAGTTAATATACCTAGCGGATTAGAGAAACAAAGGCCTGAGCAAGAGAGGTCACTATCAGTAATACTGCGTGGTAAAAAGAGACGTGTGATACATGACAGCAGCACTCTTTTTTTGACGTCCAGTCGGCACGTGCCGCACGATGACAATTTAATCTCATAGAAATCATACACATATTTTTACACACAGATGAAACCAATTTCGGTTTCGTTTGACAGCTCGAGATTGTTGCTCTATTCCGCTAGGTATATTAACTTTATGATATTATCACTTATCAGAACGAAACTTTTTGTTACTGTCCATACTGGAGCTTCCGTCAAGCGTGAAAAAATATGTCCTATTGATTATACTGATTATACTTGTAGATTGACATTATATTATTTATTTATTTATATTTGTAATATGTACTATAATTTTCTATACATTCATTTGGAGATGGTTTTTATTTGCTTAAGGGATATTTCACCACTTCCTGATAAGTACTGGATTGGCTATCCACAACTTACCTGACAGTTAGAGGACAGGTAGAGTACTATGGAGTATCTGTGAGATAAGTTGTGAATAGCCTATCCGGCACTTATCAGAAAGTGATGAAACTGGCCCTCATTCCCCTGTGTGCAATTGGTTACCAGGGGGGTGAGCCAAAATCTTTTCGTTTTGGTTTCGTTATAGAATCGCCGATGAAAGTGTATGGGATTGACTGCGTTCGCGTTCGTTAGTGCGATGTGTGGCAAGCCACCGTACGAGTCCTGCAAACCACTGTTCCAAAAACTAAGTATAATGACTCTGCCGAGTATGTACATATACGAATTAGTTAATTACGCAAAAATAAATTATAAAAGTTTCAAGAAAGCACGTGACATATATCCCAGAAACAAAAGAAACCCTGACAGATTAGTACTTGACGTCATTCCAAAATACGCAATGTACCAAAAACAATATTATGCTATGTGCATATAACGCTATTCCTAATAATATAAAAAATCTACCATACAAAAAATTTAAAAAGGAAATAGTAAAATGGTTAAAAATTAAAAACTTCTACTCTATAAATGAATTACTCAACTCAAAAAATGATATACATTTGTAATTATATTATTGTAATAACGTTGACTTAATTCTATATAATATAATTCTTCTTTTATTTTAATCATTGTGACCATAATTTAATTAATTTTCGTATATAATTGACCATATTACTATAATTTAATAATTACTATGATAATTATTTCGTATAAACTTGATGTCTTCTCTGTTTTTCTTTCCTATTGTAATTTGTAATAATTAATCATTTTAAACAATGATTGTACTGACATGTCATCTACGATTTATCACACTACCAATTTGTTATTTTAATTATTACTTGGACGAATGTTGACTTCCAATAATATTTAATGATTAATGTTAATTTTGGACAAATAAGAGTTACTTTATATTTTTACAATAATTATGTATATTTGCATGCTATTTTATAATATAGCTAAAAGTGTTAGACTATAAGAACATCATTACCACCTACTGTATTACACTTTTAGAGCAAATAAATAAATGAATTGAATCGAATTGAATTAATATGACGTTGACGTTCGACTCGTCTTATGTCAATTCCATACATTTTGATCGGCGATTCTATAACGAACCGAAAACGAAAAAGTTTCGGTTAAATGGCCGGCCCCCTTAGACAAGTGGCAAAACGTTAACGCTAGCGCTAACGCTACAAAATGTATGCGATTTGAGTCATCGCTTCGCTAGCGAATACTAATGTCAAATCCATACATTTTGTAGCGTTAGCGTCAGCGCTAGCGTTAGCGTTTTGCCACTTGTCTAGGGAGACTGGGATCTATATTATCGTCTGTAATATAGTGTAAAGTCTTAAATCATTTTTCTAAGAATTCTGTGAAGTATACTGGAGTTTGGTCGTAAATAATACGTGGGCGTGCTCCAGTATTAATTACTGACTGAGCTTTTTATTTGAATTCAATAGAAAAAAAATGAAATAAAAACTGGAAGACTTCATTGCGGAAATATTCGTTTATCGCACAGGAACCATACATTTTTCAAAGATCATCGGCCATCCTATGGCCTTTCCCGGAACTCAAAGTATCTCCAATCTCCATACCAAACAGCAAAACCGGTCCAGCGGTTATGGCGTGAAGAGGTAACAGACAGTCGACATACAGACAGATGGACTGACAGACTGTTGCTGAGTGTGCCCGAGTTAAGTGCAGTGCTCCCAAAGACAAGTTAAATCAGAGACTTGACTGAGGCTAGGTTTCATACCCGCGTTCTCGTTTTACCGCTGTCTAATTGTAATTTTGATAACCTTTTTTTTATTTATCTCTTCTTTTTTCTAAATTTACTGTCCCTGACCGGGCTCAGGTGACAAGACAGACAGATACCATTTCGCATTTGTAATAATTATATGGATTGTTAAGTTTTGTTAAATCAAGTGTTTATTGATATGAAGTTAAAATGTTACCAGAGAAATTTGAAAACCGAATATTTTTTACAATATACATAACAAATACAGTACAGGATGTTACATGTTTCCATTCAGTAATAAACTGGAGGACGTAGGTATTACGGTACCACCCACTTAAACTTTCTATTTGCACCAGAACTTTTACAAACTCTTTGCACAGTATAATAGTAGTAGTGTAACTTAGCCGCACAACTTCGTTCAATACTAGAAGACGTCCGCTACTTCGTTGCGACTGCCGTCGACGCATGCCGTCGACAAGTGCCGTTCGTCTGTTGGCGCTCTGAGGCAAATAAATTTTTCATTCTCTTGAAAATTTAAAATTATGCATACCTAGGTGTACATTTTACTAATTAGTTACCCAACCGCTAAAACGATGTTGCTGTTTAGCATAGAGATACCTTGAGTCCCGGGAAAGGACGTAGGATACTTTTAATCCCGGAAGATGTACGGTAACCACGCGATAAACAAATTTTGGCGCAACGGAGTTGCGGACGTCATCTAGTTTAGTATCTATTTATTGTGGGATCGGCCACTGTTACTCAAGTCACGTTGATGTCACCGATTTGGACGGTCTAGTTCAGCTATACTCAACCTGCGACTCGCCGGGACTTTATCCGCGGCTTTCGAAAAATTCACGCCCACCGGCATAATAGTGCAGTCGTCGTAAACTCTTTAAAATTTGGCACTTTTGAATCGCTCATTTTGAAGTATGTTATTGTTTACCCTAATGGTTGCGACCTGAAGACATGAAGATCAAAACGTGTTTGTGGCCCGTTTAAAAAAAAGCTTCAGTGCACTGACTCTAGTTAAATAGTCTACTCACTACTGTATAATATTTATACTTTGTCGTTTGCATCGTGATGTTGAAGAATATTCTGTAATTCTTGGACCGTGATGGAACTCACCGTTCGTAAGCCGTTTACTACAATTTTCTATTCATTCCGCATTTTTACTCGACTGCAGCGAGACAAAAGGGCAATGATTCGTTCGGTTTAAGTATACTATAATACTTACTAGACATTGCTCGCAATTTTGCAGAAAACGTTTTTTGTGTTAAAAATTATCTTGAGTAATTATCCGTAAAGTACTGTATAATCTCCATGGGGCTCATGTAAGAATCAGTTATTTAATTACAGTTATGTAATATTCGTTTCTGAGAGCGGTAGTTAGCTTTCTTTCGTAATCGAGCCCACTGCCTCCGAGGAGGCCTTCAAACCACTAGACATACGCGTTACACAGAAATAAGTATAATAAATAATTAACAAACAGTATTTACAGAGAACAATGGTAAAACGAATATAATGCACTCACAAAGGTATATGGAATACCTATTAGGAATACGAATTCCGAAATTAATTTCTGGTAACAATTTAAGTCGATCCCCGTCGTTTGAAAGTGAACTTTATTTCAAGGTATTAAAGTTCGATATTATTCGGTGATGAATAAATATTTCATCTCATTTTTGTTATAGACAGCGCACGTTGATGTCGAATAAATTCTAGAATTATTGATAGTTGCATTTTTTAAAACTCAATTTAAAAAATGCTTCTGCATGAGCGGGTCGGCTTGTCGGATTTATACCAAGGCCTCATTCGATACTAGCGTGATCTACTTATATTGAATTTCTCTGAGAGAAAAATTTAGTTTACCAAAAGCCGAAAAGCGGTAGAGGTTTTTATGAAAAATTGTACTATTTGAGACCCGCAACTGCGTTACGCCAAAATTTGTTTATTGCCCTGGAACCATACATTTTTTTCGGGACAAAAAGTATCCTATGTCCTTTCCCGGGACTCGAAGTATCTCCAAACCAAATTTCAGCGAAATCACAAAAATGCATCAAAATTTTCCGAATATTTAATTTCTTTTCAAATTATTGTATGGTGCATTCGATTGAGACAATATTTAAATAAATATTATAAAATTGTAATTTTACCGAGGGACTGTACTAGCGGATTTTAAAAATATTGTTTATTTATCGAGTTATTAAGAAAAACTAACTTGGATATGATTCCGCGTCGTCCTTTTTCACCTGGTATATGAAAGACGGTTGTGAGTATGAAGTTATCAAGAACGATGTTTGATTTATGCTTTATTCGCCCTCTTAAATTAAAGTAATCATCAAATATCACTGAGTGCACATAAGGGCAGACGATATTTTTTTACGCTCGTTTGTATCGATACAAACGCAAGTTGAACGCTTAGCAAACAAGGAAGACTAAAGTTTTAAATTTTATAAGATGAGCGCATCAGAAACGCGCATCGTCAGTGCGCAAAAAATACATCGTGTGGAAAGGCCGGCAACGCATCTCAGCTCTCCTTCAACATAAATATCGATGTAACGTGCATCTAGGTTCTACATCTAGGGCACCTAGGTCCCGGGCAATACCTGGAATTAGTGCTACAGGTCCCGGCCGTTGCCATGGCGACGCTGCAGCCCGGCTCGGTTTATACCAATTTAATAAACCCTGGATATTTTTCACAATGCATGTAAACTTGTTTGGTGCGTGAGTTCTTTTGAAATATGGTGGAAATATTGTCGGGGATTCGAATTTTGAAAGTTTTTTGGTTTCAGATTATATGAACATAAAAGTACTTGTAGTATTAAAAACATAAAATGCTGTTATGTCCTTAGATTTTAAATTGTAAGATTTTGGAATCACTTCATTTACTTTAAGTACAGAACTATTAATTTTGTACTTAAAAAATAATTAAGATTTTTATAACTTTTCCCAAAATCTTCCATCAATAAAGATTCTCTCTGCCTTTGAAATTCTTTTGTACGCTCAGTTCCTAGAAATCTCCTCAAAAATGTTCGCATTTATTTGTCCTATTAGTTAGATACTACAGTAATAAAAAAAGTATTTTCATATTATTTAAGGTGCCAATGATAGGATGACTGCCAACGATGGGGTGCATCTTTTTTATATAATATTCTTCTTTACACCACGTCAGTATGGCCCTGTGGTAAGTACCGGAAGGACTTGCTGTACCAGACAACGGAGATATATTAATTACTTTTATACTATACATGTATTTAAGATTTTTATTATATTATACACAAAAATACATCTCAATGACCCACAAACTTTGAAAACTTTTTGTTCGGTCGGCGGGATTCGAATACGCTACCCCCGGCTTGAGCCGCCACACGTTATTAACGATTGAGTCATAGAGGTCGTCATTCATCTGCATGTAATCTGTGTTATTTCATTGTCTATTAACAGCTGTACACTTTTGTATACAAGTGTAAAGGGAGCCATTTGTTTCATACAGTACCTCGCCGGGGGCGCCTTTGAGCACGTCCGATCAAATATCGGGTACTGTCGCGCACACAGTGAGGTACAGTTGCGTACAGCTACATAATGAGTTACAGTCGCGTACACAGTGAGGTACAGTCGTGTACAATTACATAATTGATCTTGAAATTCTCTCGTGCGTACTCAGAGACATTTCATGGTGATGACAGGCAAAGTTGAAGGTTACCGTAATAGAGGCCAAAGCTCTATGATCGATGGTCTAACCAAGTGCGCACTATGCTAGGTACCCGTCTTCATGATGCTCCCCATTCTGCCAAGGATGACTACAGATGGCGTAATGTGGTCATCACTAAACTCCTAAAGGGACTCACGAGCCTCAGCAATGAGGAAACCGACGCGAGGAGGTCGATAGAAGAAAATTAAACAAAAATTGTGTTTTTTGCATGGGAGCCCCCTTAATTATTTAGTTTATTTTAATTTTATTATTAAGTCAGTCAAGGTGTCAGTCACGTGTGACCACGCGAGCCCACTCAAAGCTCGGCTTTTAGCTAGTCAAATAAATCATAGACACACAATTCTCTATACGTGGGAGAGCCATGCTTCGGCACGAATGGGCCGGCTAGACCGGAGAAATACCACGTTCTCACAGAAAACCGGCGTGAAACAGCGCTTGCGCTGTGTTTCGCCGAGTGAGTGAGTTTACCGGAGGCCTAATCCCCTACCCTATTCCCTTCCTAGTACGCTGGACTTGTGATGTCCTTTGAAATTATTGCTGTTTTTTGTGCCTATTTGAAACGGAATCAGTGCCCCCAATGCGGGAGAAGAGAACTAAATCTGACGTAACTTGCAAATGGCCGCTTAATCGTTATTGGTTGTAGAAACTAGTATTAGTTCCAAGTTCTCCCACTACTGCTGTCAGCGCCAATATGGCGACTTTCAAACGTCAAACTAACGTCAGATCTAGTTCTCTTCCCCCGCATTGCGGGCGCTGATTCCGCTTCAAATAGGCACAAAAAACAGCTGGGTATAATGAAGGTCAGTGATTAAATCCCACAACCTGTACATTGTGTGGTACACTTTACGCAAATCTCGGCTTGTAGCTAGTTTACTGTCTGTGTTGCTGCTGCTTCTAGCGTCAAAACTTTGCAGTCATAGTTCTATTTGGTCGGGTTATGTCAAGCTCGGCCGAAAAATAGCTAAACCTCACGCGCTTGCCGTCGGCGCTGATGGCCCGAGATTGAATTATGATATATTTTTATTACTGCAATGTTTGTAAGCACCGGCATAGACAGCAAACAAAAAGTTTTGTTCGACGTTCGACAACGTTTCTGTCAATATTCTGATACAACGTGTGAAATATTAAGTCGCATTATTTATGGATTATTTACTCAACATGTCAGTAGCGCCCTCTGCTCGTTTGCGTAATATTCACTGACCTCTGTAATACACTGGACTGGCTATGCCGTACAAAATGAACGCTATTTCTTATGCCGATTTGAAGCGCCGCGGTGAGCGTACTGTGAACTAATTACATAGAAAATGACAACCGCCATTTGCAAAATAGTAGTTCCAAGTACACTCACTACTGCTTTCACATAGCATTCAGCGCCAATATGGCGACTTTCAAATAGAAATATTTTATTGATAGCGATCGCCTGTCCAGTGTATTATAGAGGTCAGTGGTAATATTACATATCCTTTGATTGATGTAACCCGACAAAATTGAGTACGAATTAATTTCTCTGGTACTACCTAGGTATTAAAAAGAACCCTAAAGCAGGCGCCGTCCGAAGGGGGGGGGGGGGGTCACAGGGGACATGACCCCCCCAAAATCTAAGGTCCAATCGAAAAATCTCAAAATCTTGCCTAATAATAAAAGGAAATTTCTATTTATCCCCTAACCACCACTATGCCAGACCTTAGACAGCTGTCAACCCAGAACCGTCCGAGGGCGCAGATAAAAACAAAATATTATATTAGTGTAGTGACTAGCGTGTGACCCCAAAATTTGAAGCTGCGACCGCGCCTGCCCTAAAGCGACAAAAGGCTTTTATTGAATTGATGTTAATCCCTTACCAATCTATTAGTATTTACAATAATTGTAACCTGCAGGTCTCAAAATATTGGAATTAATATGATGGTGTAAGCGTGAACTGGTGTAATGTTCGTATAAAAAAAAAAAAACTAGGCCTTTACATCCGTTGTGGATGATTTATACAGTATTTTTCAGAGCGAAGTAACCACTCCTCAAATACTGCAGTGCCTGGGACAAGATTTTTAAATGTCCGTATGGTTGCCCAAGCGCATACGGCATTCTCGCATCATAGTCGGCCTAGTCCAGAGGAAAGAACTAGTCAATACGTCTGGGACCAACTATGTGCGGGTTTCCTCACGATGTTTTCCTTCACCGTACGAGCGTCCGTATTATGTACTTGAGATCAGAAAATGTCTCATAGGTACACGCCTCCACCCGGGTTCGAACCTGCACCCTCTATGAGTGCGAACCGAAGGTCTACCCATTAGGCCACGGACGCTCTTTCTAATGTTTGTATATGAATACCATAATAATATTACACGTGGGAGAGCCATGCTTCGGCACGAATGGGCCGGCTCGACCGGAGAAATACCACGTTCTCACAGAAAACCGGCGTGAAACAGCGCTTACGCTGTTTCACGCCGAGTGAGTGAGTTTACCGGAGGCCTAATCCCCTACCCTATTCCCTTCCCTACCCTCCCCTATTACCTCTTAAAAGGCCGGCAACGCACCTACAGCTCTTCTGATGCTGCGAGTGTCCATGGGCGATGGAAGTTGCTTTCCATCAGGTGACCCGTTTGTTCGTTTGCCCCCTTATTTCATAAAAAAAAACACAAATTAAATGTATCAAAACTGAGTGATAATACTTTAGAGTTTAGGGTGTGTATGTGCCTTATATAAAGTTCACTGTAAAAATAGCAGCGCTGAAAGACCAATTTTTTGTTATTTCATATTTGTAAGTTACTTAAAAAATACTCTATTAACGCTGCCACTTACACAGTGAACTCTATACAGGCATACAAACATAATATTATAATATTACCACTTAGTTTTGTTACACCTTGTGTAATTTTTAAAATATAATTATTTTAGTCTTGCTAAAACTTGAGAATGACTGAACAGATTTGGATAATTATTTCAGTCTTGAAATATTCGTAGCAATCCGTTCAGTTAATTTAGGAGGAAAGCAATGTTGAAAAACTCAAAGCAGATATGTTACTACCGCGTGCGTTGTGAAGATTCAAATACGGCCCAATTGGGCCGTCTGTGAGATTATATTATTATCCTCATGGGACTTGATAGATTAATCTATCAAGCCCCATAAGGATACCGGTGACCGCGACAACAATAGAATAACAATAGATTCTCAAGAATCCACGGTCGAAGGATTGGGGTTGTTCCAATTGTAATTATTAATCTTTATCGTAAGTAAATTTATACATTTTATATTAAACTTATGCTTACTAATTATAAGTTACAACGAAGTTAACAAATAATTACTTTAAAATAGAACACCAGCTATTTATTAATATGTGGTATCGGTACTAGTTAATTTGAATGCAATTTGAATGCCAAAGTAATTGTATAACAGATATTGTATGATGTAAAACAGACGGGCTCCATCGACAGCAGTATCGAATGATCAAAATTAATAATAGTATATTGATGCAAAATAATTAGTGCACCCCAGTCTCGACGCTGTGACGGACAGGTGGTACAGACTACAGTAATTATAAGTGTACAGTATAGACTGCTGCTGGGCTAGCACGGCCACCAGTAGAAATGCCAAAGTATGGACAAACTGTGGACATAAACTTAAGGTCCGTTCCGATCTTTACCGCGGCTAATTGCGAACGACAAAAATTCAATTAAAATGCCACTTTATGACAGACTATAATATATGTCATAAAGTAGGATACTATTTGAATTTTTAGGACATATAGTCTGTCATAAAGTGGAATTTTAATTGAATTTTTCGGAACGAAAAAAGATCGGAACTTCACCTTAAGAGGATACCACAGCGGCTAGAGAAATGAAAAAAAAGTACGTGTAATATCTATAGCTGTCTCCCTTACCTCAAGCCTATACCGCAGAACGCGATAGAGACAACTGCAGAAAATCCAGAAAATCAACGATTCGTTGTCCCCTGATTCCTTCTCCAAAACTTAACCGATTTAAGTACTTTTTTCATTAAAGATTAAAAAAAGGCTTGAGCTGTGTTCCTATGTTTTGCTTTTTTTGTATAATCTATCCAAATCTGTTTTCTGGACGTTTGAACACAGTGGAAAATCTGGCCATTTTTTTGGGTTTTTGAACGTTCATATCTTATTTAATAATTAAATTATGAAAAAAAAGAAAACATAGGGACATTGTATTAGTGGCCGTAGATATTCAGGAAAAAAATTATAACTCTACTAGCATTATCCAGGGAGGAAACAGGGGACAACGTTTGTATGGAAAAAATGGCGGTGTGGAATCCTCTTAAGTTTATCTCCACAGTTTGTCTATATTTTCGCATTTCTACTGGTGGTCGTGCTAGCTCGGCAGGTGTATGTACAGCTTGTCAAAAAAGAGTAGACGCTGAACATAATTTTTTATGACATAAAAAGTATTACAACCGAAATTCCGTTAAAAATTTGTTAGGGTAATAATAAAGTGCACAAAAGTTGTCTATGGCAATCTGAACCGAAAAAAAAACACCATTCGATTGTAACTTTGTAAGTTTAGAAAATTTAGTTCACCGTCTATTCATAAAGCAAAAAAGTAAGAGCATAATATTAAAAAAGTACACAAAGAACGCCTTTGTGTAAAACGTAATAAAAAAATGAAGCATAGACAAGCGAATTCAAATATGGAAAGCAGTTTTTACAAAACAAAATATTCAATTACGCGATACCAGGAACGGTATTTAATTATGAATTTCCGCAAACTGATATACAGTTTTAAAGGGAAATGCTATTTAGTTTGTCGAGTTCATTTTATATTTTACAGAATTCTGATAAAACTCCTCTCAAAGCGAGGATTTTAATGTAAACGTTTGCATCTGTTTGCGTTAATATGCGTATGTATTCTATTTATTTTATTTATAGGAAGCACTGTGAAGTCTGTAAAATTGTTTAAAGGCGAGACTGCACTATAGCGACACGACACGACGCAACACTTTAGGTCGTTTTCCCATGAGCCACGAATCGACACAATTTAACACCTTCACTGCGGCAAGTAAAATCTTAAGCCTTCGTCTGGTGCGGCGGCGGGCCAAAGTGTGCCCCCAATGATTTTTCAGCCAGTGCCTGGCAGGCCTTTCTCGACCCACCATCACAAGGTTAGATTAAGAACTACACGATATACGGCACAAAGATGTCGTTTGGGCGTTTTCTTACCAGTGATGACACCGCACTTAGTAGCTGTAGTTCATATCTATAGGTCATATTATATCGTGGTCATGAGTCCATAGATTATTATACAATAATTGAGGTATAATTAATCCAATTTCATCATCTCAATCCAGGTCTCAATCGTTATTTTTAATACGGTGAGACAAATACATTTGTCCCAGAAATTTGTTTCATTTTGGGGATTGAAAAAGAAACCTGAATTGCCGAGAACAAGATACTTGGATTGTGCTCGTCACGTGCCTGCACGCACAAGCATTCGGAGCGAGAGATGGTTTGCTGGGGCACATCGTGTTCTCACCATAAAAGTAAGTATTTAATTTCGGTGACTCTAGACAATTTTTCTTTAATTTGCATGACTCAACTTATCTTATAATTGAACTAGCTAGAACTATTGATTTTATTTTCGCACAAACAATTTCAGTAATATGTACGTACGGACGTAGTTATATATTATAGATCTTGGTTTAATTAATATTTAATTTTTAATATTGAATATTTTGGGTGTATTTTCATTTCGGTGAATTCGGTGACCATTTGGGTCACCATATCATAAGACAAAGTGTAATTTTATCGGCCCAAAGTAATCTCGTTCTCAGTGATGCTTCGGCGAAGGCGGTGGTTGACAAACGGGCTATGTCTGCACTGGATTAATTAATTTGCAACAAGCAGATTTGTCAAAGGGAAATTGATATACGTCGATTTGTCAATGAATATACTCAGATGACGTCTGGCTCTGATACCCTTTACAGGAGCATAATGAATAGCTTGCATAGATGTATAGATGTGAGTATAATACTCCTTTTGTGATTGTAAGCACGAGAATTGTGGTAGCTAATAGTGCTAATTAGAAGATTGTCTGTGAGTTATGAATATATCTATCTACTAATTTAAAATAAAAAAAAAATAGCTCCCACACCGGTTTCGGTGACGGTGGCCGGTTTCAACCAGGTTGAAACCAGGCCAGCTACGCAGGAGTAATAAACACAAGGGCACTCTCTATTCCTTTACTCTCATAACCCAGTGGGACGGAAGACCGACACGACCGGCGAGAGATCAGGCGCAGGACCGACTTTTTACATGCCCATCCGACGCATGGATCATCTTACTTGTCAGACAATCAGGTGATCAGCCTGCATTGTCCTAACCAAACTTGGAAATAACATGTTTCCAACGCGGGAATCGAACCCACGACCTCCGAGTTAAGAGCCGCCCTCTATACCACTAGACCACTGAGGCTTATCTACTAATATTGACTCTGTTTTATTACTTAATTTTTATTAATTAATTATTATATAAGCTATATTATTGTAAAGTTTCATTATATGTTGTTCGAAGTTATTATACCTAAGATGGTTAGGGCTCCGTTTTAGGGTTCCGTAGTCAACCAAGTTTTGTTGATTACAGAACCCTAAAACGGAACCCTAACCAGCTGTTTTTTGTATATTGATAGGTTAATAGTTATATAATTTAAGAGTAACATTGTCCCACAAAATATAGAACAATCCATATTTTAGGACCATCAAATCAAATCCTTTCTATCACGGACGTAAAAAAAATACTTTCTATCTCTGTTAGCTACCACTTTTGAGATTTTTCGTAGATAAAATATTGTTTGTCTCGTCAAAACGAAGCTAGTCCTAAAAATAAGGTTTTTTTAATGCAATAAGGGGGCAAATGAGCAAACGGGTCATCTGATGGTAAGCTAGCTACTTTCGTCGCCCATGGACACTCACAGCATCAGAAGAGCTGCAGGTGCGTTGCTGGCCTTTTAAGAGGGAATAGGGTAATAGGGGAAGGTAGGGATGGGAAGGGAAGGGAAGGGAATAGGGGAGGATAGGGAAGGGGATTGGGCCTCCGGTAAACTCACTCACTCGGCGAAACACAGCGTAAGCGCTGTTTCACGCCGGTTGATAGAAAAAAAAATGTTCTAGGGAACCCTGATTATATCTATTTATATCTATTACATACGTATAACGAACTACAAAAGAGGTGTAATATTATGGTTACCGCAATGGTATAATGTGTTTTTAAGCCGTGCATTAGCCCACCTGCATCTGCTATAATATGTAGGATCGACAGCTTTAACCATAAAAAACCTTTTGATTGTCTACTGTCTGTTTATTTTACTGTATATGCACGGGTGTTTAGGTTTACAAGTTAATAAAATCTGTCGGATCAAGCCCCGGTCTGGTGCGCTGCCCGCGGCGTGTTTCATTTGCCGATGCGTTCAGCGTAATTAGTCGCGTGCGGCCGACAAATCGCTAGATTTGTCGGCCGCACGTGACTTTTAGGTTTTATTTATATACGTACGTGGCCTGGGTAGACCTTTGATTCGCACTCGCAGAGGGTGCAGGTTCGTTCCTGGATAGAGGCGTGTATTTTCCTTAACCGCGCACGGTTAAGGAAAACATCGTGAGGAGTCCCAGACGTACTGACCTGTTCTTACCTCTGCCTGCCTAGCATACGCCAACGAGATATCTCACTCTACATGTTTTCTCGATGTTTAATGGTTTGTCTCTTCATTTCTATTGACCCTAGCATGACAAACATTTTTTCTCGCGTAGATCTATCATCGAAATAACACATTTTATAGAGTGTTGTAGAGATAATGTCGAGATGTTGACATTATGAGACGAGTAGTTTTTAATTATCTCGAGAGTGAGATATCTCGTTGGCGTATGCTAGACAGGGGACTAAACTGACTATCTAGTCTCTATGTTGCGAGAATGCCGTATGTGCTTGGGCAACCATACGGACGTTAAAATCGTGTCCCAATCACTACAGTATTTGAAGAGTGGTTACTTCACTCTGAAAATACTGTATAAATCATCCGCAACTAGGGATTGCAGAAAACGGATTTTAAAAAAATCCGGATTTTCGGATTTTTTCATCCTCAAATCCGGATTATCCGGATAGTCCGGATTTTTTGTAATTTTTAAAATATTTTTGATAAACAGCTTTAAATTTAAGTTATTTTCTTATTATTTCTTTATTTAACATTCATTTTAAAAGTGCAAAATAAAACGTCCTAAAAAAATTAACGTTTTTTTTAAGTTAGCGATTTTCACAAGGGTGTAAAAAGGAAGAGAATAAAATAACAGTATCTGGTACATAAATTTTATTAAAAACTTAAAAATACCTTGATTTTTTTAAATAAGTATTTAAAAATGTGAAATTTTAGTTACCAAGAAAAAAAACTAAGCAATCTCCGCTTTATCGACTACTCCGTCATTTTTGCGCCTACAGCCGTAGGCCGCACATCATTAAATTATGCTCCAAGATCTGCAAGTCTAGAGGTGGAACTTACAAAAAATAGGTCAAAAACACAAACAGTGATCAACAGTACGAGACGTAGGGTCGAGTTAGACGAGCAAGGAATTGTCGATGAGTACCTGAACTTGGGCCAATTAGTTTCTTATGACAGCAGAAATTCAGAAAAACTGGTCCATGAGGGATGGTGACTTACCAATCTCACTGAAGCGCAGACTCATTGGTATGACGTGTATTTCGCTCGTCATAACCAACGATGCGCAAACTCGATCATTGACCGATTTACGATTTACAAAAGTTCCAATTCAGGGTCTACCAAAGATCAATACAGCTTAAATCTAAAGAAAACAAAAAAAACATAATTTTCTCCCAAACTAGAACTACAGACGTAGGAATCAAGACGGCCAAGCTAAAGTGGCATTGGGCTGGCCGCGTTATCCGCATACATCTAGGCAGGATATCGACTGAGTGAGTATGATATATATCTAGGCCTAAGACAAGATAGCGCTATGCTCTAGAGGTTTTTTTTTTGATTTGAAGGCAGATCATTGTAATCCTGATGTTAAGATGATCTTTGAGGATCTATTGTGATTCCTTCGTATTAGACGCATCCGTCTCCAACCCAGTGCTGCTCATAAATTTGACGATGTGATCTAGATTGGTGCTACGAATTTCCTCTTTAGTAAATTAGGAGAGTTTTTGCAGTAGAGTCAAGTAGAAGGTGAATAGGTGTGTCACAGAATCTGCAGGTCGTAATGATATTAACACCTATCCTGTAAAGGCGCTTGTTGAGCTTACATTGTCCAGTTAGGCTTCTGGCAAGGATTCTAGCCTAGAATACGGTTATAAACTCCCCACTAGAGGCACATCAGCTGGGCTGGCAAACGGTGACGCTGGAGCAAGATAAGTGAAAGATTTGGGCGGCGCCTTTGCCCAACAGTTGGATAGTGTATTTATATTTAGGCTATTGCACAGAATGACTTAAAACAATTATTTAAACTTTAAATCGTTTTTCAACATTACGTTAACTTACTTATACAGAATCACAAATCAGCAATGGTTACGTCACAAACAATTATAATTCATAATTAGAACCTCAATGTAAACAAAAAAACAACATGTTTTATAGAAAAAACATTGTATTCATACTAAAATGATAATATAAATGCAATGATGATAAAATTAATTTATCATCATTGCATTTATATTACCATTATAAAAAACATAATAATATTATAGTAAAATAAGAAATTGGTTAAAAGAAATTAAGATAATAATATGTCGTTATTTCTTTTAAATAAAATGAAAAAATATTACAGAAATGTTATTACAACGACCAAATAACTACGCAATGGAATGTTAGACATACGAAATTCTGACTTTGGTACGTGTAGACCACGCAAAGTTGTGATAGCGCCTTAAAACAAATGTGGATTTGTATGTCAGATATTATAAGATATATTTAAATTAATGTTGTGTTACGTAAAAAAAAATTATACGTGGGAGAGCCATGCTTCGGCACGAATGGGCCGGCTCGACCGGAGAAATACCACGTTCTCACAGAAAACCGGCGTGAAACAGCGCTTGCGCTGTGTCTCGCCGAGTGAGTGAGTTTACCGGAGGCCCAATCCCCTACCCTATTCCCTTCCCTAGCCTCAACTATTCCCTTCCCTACCCTCCCCTATTACCCTATTCCCTCTTAAAAGGCCGGCAACGCACTTGCAGCTCTTCTGATGCTGCGAGTGTCCATGGACGACGGAAGTTGCTTTCCATCAGGTGACCCGTATGCTCGTTTGCCCCCTTATTTCATAAAAAAAAACCTCTTCACGCCCAAACCGCTTAACCGATTTTGCTGAAATTCGGTATGGAGATACTTTGAGTCCCGAGGAAGGACATAGGATACTTTTTATCCCAGAAAATGTACGGTTCCCGCGCGATAATAATTTTTTGCGCAACGGCGTTACGGGCGTCGTCTAGTTATACATAATGACGACGCTACTTAAATGAATCGTTACGGTGTAGCGTCCAAACTGCTCGTTCGCGCGGACTCATGTAAGGGTCAGCTCAGACCGCAACGCGACGCGTAGATGCATTTCTGAACTGAATTGACAGACTTCAACTGAGTGAGACATCTTGCAAACCTGTCAAATCCATACTTTAGAAATGCATCAACTCGTTGCGTTGCGGTCTGAATTGACCCTAAGTCTAGCCTTATGCCTGGTTTACACGTATTAGGTTGATAAGTAGATAGCTTTTTAACTTAATTTTAAGTTGTTAATTGCATGTAAACACGAAATTTAGTGGCCAGTAGCAAGTTAAAATTAAGTAAGTACTAAACTAGATGACAATTAGAATTTAGTTACTACTTATCTACTTAATACGTGTAAACCAGCCCTTAGTGATCGGATTTGATCATACATGTTACAGATTGGCTATTTTGCTGTCATATCCACTGAATGTAACTGAAGTATAAGTAACGGACAGTTACTAAACTCGCGGAAACGTATATTGTTCCCATGTCCCACCCTGGGATTCAAGATATTTTTAGACCCATTAAATGAGTTCAGCAGTTTTACGGCATGGCCGCACCTGCGTCTGTTGTCCGAAGCTTCGTGATGATCGTCCAATCCGGAAGTTGACAGTATGTTTAGAATTTTAAAATAATTATTAAATTTTATAGATTTATTGATAAAAACTCTAAAACAATACAAATATCGAAAAAATTATTATTGATTTATTTTATTTTAAATTGAAAAAAATAGGATTTATTGACTGTAAGTCACGTGATTGGAAACGCCAATCTGAATCAGTGACGTCATCGTTCAGTGTCAAAAAAAATTGACAGTTGTTAGGTTAGGCACTTACTCACTTTTGCTCTACGGTTGTTTTGTTTCATGAAACATGACGTCACACGTGGGCACGAGACCATAATGCCGCGTTTTTGTGACATATTTTCAATTCAGTATTTAAAATAACTTTTAACTCATTCTAGGGCATAATAATGAATAAAATATTAATTTACAGGTATTATTGTAAACAACTGAAGCGCTTAAAACTATTTTTTAAAAATTGTCAACTCCCGGATAGTATCGGTTTTAGCGCACTACGCATATGCGGCCGCGGCATAAGGGTATGGTACAGAAACATTTTCGCATTTTTACCGCATTTAAAATATTTTATTGCGCTGGGGTTAGTCCCGCACATTTTTTGGTAATAAAAAACTATTCTATATCATCCTTTCCCGTCTCTGAAAGTATCTTCATACCAAGTTTCGTCAATATCGTTTCAGCCTTGTGACGGTATCCACAGTTAGCGCCACATTCCTGCATCGCGCATCGAAGTGTTCAGTGCGTCGGTATAAAGGAGTGAGCACATTGAGACGGGCCGTGCCGGGGCTCAGCGTGCCGGGGCTCAGCATGCCGGGACTCATCGCAAAAATCGCCTCCATACAATTTGTGTGGAAGCGGATGCGCGTATCGCACACTGTGTCGGGGCGCAGCGGATTTTCGCTTCTATACAAATTGTATGGAGGCGGATTTTTGCGGTGAGCCCCGGCACGCTGAGCCCCGGCACGGCCCGTCTCAGTGTGCTCACTCCTTAATACGACAGCTGAAATCAATCACGTGGACTTCCAGCCTGACCCAGCAACGATGTGGTAGTTCGGCCGGAATATCTTCCTTTGCGGCCTCCACGCATATCCCACATTGGTGACCCGGCGTGATTGGTTTCACCTGTCGTAATATAATTATACTATCTATACTAATATTATAAAGCGGAAAAGTTTGTTTGTTTGAACGCGCTAATCTCAGGAACTACTGGTCCTATTTGAAAAATTATTTCAGTGTTAGATAATCCATTTATCTAGGAAGGCTATAGGCTATATTTTATCACGCTAAGACTAATAGAAGCGAAGAAATAGAGGAAAACGTGGAAAAACGAGGGAAATTATTTGAAAGGACATATCTCACGAACTACTGGAGCAAATTTTCTGTTAATTGGCACAGATATGAAGTAGATCACGTAAAGGATCATAGGCAATTTTTTTGGACAAATTTGTCTGTGAAATATCTAATTTACGCGGGCGAAGCCACGCGGAACGTCTAGTATTATATACTCGTATACCAACGCACTAAGAAAACTTCGATAGTGCGATGTAGGAAAGTGGCGCTAATTGTGGTTACCTCCACAGCCTTTTTCGAATTTAAAATATTAGTAAGAATGCTTGTTGTAGTCTATAAATGTTTGAAAAAAGACTAGAACAAAAGATTTGCACTTTTTCCTATTTATAGAAATTGGACCATACAAATTAATTTTCCAATAACATAAATGCAAAAGCTATTAAAGCTGTACAGTAACAGCAACAGGCCGACCACTAGCCTCAACCACTGGCTACAACCACTGGCTACAGCCTACAACCACTAGACTCAACCGCTAGTGAATCAATCGACAAACCAACCGCAGCCGCCAACCGCAATCCTGCCAGCGATGTAGTACCGACAGATAAACAATTTAAGCACTGTTTACGTAGTCGTAGAGCAACAAAACCAAGTGATAATAATATAGGGTGTATTACTCCCCTGTATAGAGTTCACTGTGAAAGCAGCAGCGCTGAAAGCCATACCTTTTTGTATGGGAAAATTCATGACGCCTGCAGATACATATCACAAAAAATTTGCTCTTTCAGCGCTGCTACTTTTGCAGTAAGTTCTATGAATATAAACTAGCGCCCTTATTTTTGGGATTCCGTACCCAAAGGGTAAAAAAGGGTATTACTAAGACTTGGATGTCGGTCCGTCTGTCCGTCTGTCTGTCTCCAGGCTGTAACTCAAGAACGGTAATAGCTAGAGAGTTGAAATTTTCACAGATTATGTATTTCTGTTGCCGCTATAAAAACGAATACTAAAAACCTGAAATATTCACAAACTCAGTATTATTTATATTTTAATATATTTAATAATATATTAAAACAAAAAATTAAGGGGGGCTCCCATACAAAAAACACAATTTATGTCCTAATTTTGCTCTATAATGGCACGGAAGCCTTCGTGCGCGAGTCCGACTCACACTTGGCCGATTATTTAAACTATGGCCAAGCTGTACACTATTTGCACAGTCGGCAAATTACGCGTCAATCATATACAATACCTAGACCTAGGGCCTGATCAAAGGGCCAACTTCATTACCCTGTCAAAATTAATTAAGTCCAAACTAAACCGTGCCCTGGAATCCTTTTGAGCGCCCCCATAGTGCGTCCAGGGGGCTCGATTCTCGCAACTCGAATGACACTTCGATCTCGGGCAGACTCACGTAAAACATGCAGCGAAACGACCTGCATGTTAAGATTGTAAACTGCCATTCGTAGTGTCGAACTTTTTTTACAACAAAATACGTGTAACGTGTGGCACTCGGTGATTGCCGCAGAAAAGCTATATTGTATGTCATTTTTATCAGCTTATGCAATTATAATTCGCATACGTCTAGTCGCACGCATACAAACACTGTGCTGAATTCCGGCAACGCCGCACCGCTGTGCCGGTCGTAGTGGGGGGGGGGTTTGGTTTTTTCGTTACGGAATTTCTTGATTCGGTCGCCGCGCTTAAAGCTATGCAATAGCTTAATAACGCCCCATGCGAGTTTCTTATGCTGGTTCTTCTCGGCGGGTTTGTTCCCAAACCAGCGTGGCGTGGCGTGACTATTCTGAAAATATTTGTTTTAAATTTATTCAGGCATAAAATATTTTTTGAAGTTAAAACTTCTTTAGCGGCTTCATGGATGGAGGGACTACCACCGCGTAGGAGAGAAAGCAACATTCTACCTTTCTACGCGAGTCGAATATGTATGTGCTCTCTGTTTCACATCTGTCGGCATCAAGTCGGCACTCCGAAGTGCAACCTGATGTATTTTTATTCGAATAGGGCCCCAGAATTCACTTCCTAGCTTTTATGACCATAATATGACCCTTATAACATTGACATAAAGTTTAAACCAGAGGTAAAATAATTCAGGACAAATCTGTAGGTCAAATACAAAAACCCATGCTAAATAAACACGACGCAATATCCTGCAGTCAAAGGTAGCTTTGGCGGGTTTTCATAGGGTACATAAAATTACATATTTGCTGCGTATCGATTGAGTCTGTTACTGTCTGTGGTTGAATTTAACATGAAATGTAGTAATAATATACGTGGGAGAGCCAAGCTTCGGTACGAATGGGCCGGCTCGACCGGAGAAATACCACGTTCTCACAGAAAACCGACGTGAAACAACGCTTGCGCTGTGTTTCGCCGAGTGAGTGAGTTTACCGGAGGCCCAATCCCCTACCCTATTCCCTTCCCTACCCTCCCCTGTTCCCTTCCCATCCCTACCCTCCCCTATTACCCTATTCCCTCTTAAAAGGCCGGCAACGCACCTGCAGCTCTTCTGATGCTGCGAGTGTCCATGGGCGACGGAAGTTGCTTTCCATCAGGTGACCCGTTTGCTCGTTTGCCCTCTTATTTCATAAAAAAATTAATAAAAAAAATTATTCGCCTGAATTTGGCACGTGAATTATCGTTCAAACACATTTGAACGAAAGTTCGTTTAAAGACTACACCTCACAAGGTGTAGCCTTTAAAGCAGTGGCCCTCAACTTCACACGGGCCACAAACATGTTTTGATCTTGGTGTCGCGGGCTGCAATAAAAATTTTTTAGGGTTGAAAAATAATGTTCTTCAAAATTAACGATTTTAATGTGGAAAGAAATTCACGAGTCACGACTTGTAAAACTACTTTAAAATTTAAATTATTTTGTCGGTGGGCGTGAATTTCAAGATGGTTTAACATCACGCGGGCCACAGATAAAGTCCCGGCGGGCCACATGCGGCCCGCGGGCCGCGGCTTGGGGATAGCTGCTTTAAACGAACGGTTTAGCGGCTAGTCCGCGATATAACAAGCAGAATATGTATGTAACGATTGATTTAAATACACGCCGGTTTTCTGTGAGAACGTGGTATTTCTCCGGTCGAGCCAGCCCATTCGTGCCGAAGCATGGCTCTCCCACGTATAAATACCTGCCATTAGCTTTGTCCACACAGTGCCTTTTCTGTTCGTCAAGGGCATGCGTTATAGCGCAGTCAACAGTGAACGTGAGGCATGCCCGCGACGCATGCCCTTTGACCGTATCCAAAACTTCAAAAATGACAATATTGGCGTTGCGTTCCTTGACGCATTCAATTATTGAATGCGTCAATATGAAAGTTGATGACGAAAATTGAAGATTAAAGTGCACAGTGTGGACATAGCTATTTACACAGAAGTACTTGTGATCTAGCGGTGTAGCCGAAGAACGCATATATCAAACCCAAGAAGAAATCAAATTATTTACTATTCCATATCCATACTTAATATTATAAACGCGAAAGAGTATCTGTCTGTCTGTTACCTCTTCATGCCCAAACCGCTGAACCGATTTTGCTGAAAGGTATGGTGATACTTTGAGCCGGGACTTAAAGTATCACCATACCTTTCAGGAAAATAAATGAAAGGACATAGGATACTTTTTATCTCGAAAAAATGTACGGTTCCCGCGCGATAAACGAATTTTGGCGCAACAGAGTTGCGGGCGTCATTTAATATAAAATATAAGTGTAAATAAAACAGAGTCAAAACGATCTTAAAGTATATTATGTAACAAGGTGTAACAAAACTAAGTGATAATACTTTAAGGTGTATATTATGTGTCCCTTAAAAAGAGTTCACTATGAAAGTAGCAGCTCTGGAAAAAAAATCAGGCCGTCACAATTTTTTCTATATTAAAGAAAAAAAAGTTACACACCCTAAAGTTTTACCACTTAGTTTTGATACACCCGGTATATATTATACAACTGAAAATACCTTCATGCCACCCTTCTGTCCACTGTGGTATACATTCAGTATAGATATATAAAACTAACTAAAAAACAGCGCGTTGTTGTCTGAAAGGTTTTAATAGTTGAATGATGGAGCACTGGGCTATAATGAAATTAGCTTCCCGGAACGGAATTTCCATATTTTTACCGTCCATTTTGCGTTTGACGGACATCCTGCTAATAGTCATTTCCCGGGTGTCCGATAGGTGATGCTGCACAGTTTTGATCCTTTAGGTTATTTGAAATCACATTGATGTACCTACGCCCAGTGTTGAGATTATTATCTGTATTAATATATATTTTAGTCCCTAGCCAACACGTTTTCTATAATATCGCTTCTTTATAAAGTCGCCGATAAAAATGTATGGATTGACATGATATGAGCCGTGAACGCTTATGTCATTTTTATTGCCGATTCTATGAAGAAGCGATAAAGAAAACGTATTGGCTAAGGGCTCAGGAGCTCATGTATTGCTAGCTGATCCATCATAATAGATTCGAATGCGTCAGGCTTTTCGGACGAGTCTAGCAACAAATATTGCGATACGAGATTTTTATATTAGATTTAGATTACATTATGGTATACAAGGTGTACATACGAAGGACAATATAATATTAATATATAATTATGTATTAAATATTTTATAGAGAATACTAATAAACAAAAGATATGCCAAATTAAAAACAACGGACGAATAGTTAAAACATGCCAAACATATTTTTACAGATGCGTGAATTCTGAAGTTGATTTTCAGAATTCATTCATGTGTAAAAATATGTTTTCGCGTAATAATTGTCGATACCATAATTGGCTGAGTGGCTGAGTGAAAAATAATTGGCTTCGACCAACGCTGCAATGTGATACTCCACAGAAGTTGAACCTGATAATTGTTTTACACCGGTACCTAAATTACATCTGGATTTGAATACCGCTACTTATACAGGGTGCAACAAAACTAAGTGATAATACATTAGAACAGAGCTTCCCAAACTCCTTTGTTTCTTGGCCCACTTTTAAGTTGTTGTTGCATGCTGCGGACGCCCTTAAGCACCCCCCACAATACTAATCCATAAAACTTGCTATTATTTCAAGTAACAGTCGCTGTGCTTTTCAACAAATTATCCGCCTATAATAAGTAGCACGCGAAATTAAATTCTGGTCACAAAATATTTTTTTTTGTCAGGGCCTACGTATACCCCCGTCTAGTCTCTCATAGGCCCCTGGGGTTCCACCTGAACCACTTTGAGAATGACTACTTTAGAGTTTAGGGTGCTATTTCACAGTGAACTCTAAAGAAGGGTCACATACACATTACACACACTAAAGCAGTGGTCGTCACACTTTACTGGCCAAGGGCCACACATCACAATGTGAGTGCCAGCACCGGGTCGCAGAGTATTTGAAGGGAGCTCCAAGAACGGTTCCACACTAATGCTTTTTTTACACCTACCGAGTACAGAGTTGAGACAGTACTCTCGGAAAATGTTAATGGTAGAGAACATTGTCTCGCCACTCTACTCAGTACTCGGTAGGTGTAATCAGGTCCTACCGAGTACCGAGTTGTACCACACCATAAAACAACATTATTATGTTATCATTTTTACATTTGTTAACTAAACTTAACGATAACCGGCCAAAATTGGCCGGTTACTTTTATCGTTTAATATGGCGTAATTTTAAACATAGTTGACCATTGAATTTTGAATTTACTTTGTCGCGGGCCGCACAAATAAGGGCCGCGGGCCGCAATTTGACGACTACGGCCCTAAAGTCTATATACAGGATGTAACATGTTTTATTACACCCTGTATATAAATATTTGCTACGCAGCCAAAATTTAAAAAATATATATTCAGACTTAATTTTTTACAAAAGCCGGATTAGTTCCCGAACCGGTGGTAGAGAAAAAGCGGCGTAAGAAACTCGCACGGGGCCATCACGGGGCTATTAAAAATATGTTCTTTCAATTTAAAATATTTGTTTGAAAATTCCGAGCCGCATCGCGTCTTGTCGCGTTGATCTTTTGAAAACCACCGAGTGAATTATTAATATTATTACCACGAGCTGAAAATGTATTTTAAACGGCTTTTACAGCGCTATTTTTAGTTAAAAGCATATTAAGCTTAACAGTTTACAGCTTAATCCTATATGCTCTAATGCATTGGTAATTTTTCGAATGAGTTTATGCTGAACTAGATGACGCCCGCAATTCCGTTGCGCCAAAATTCGTTTATCGCGCGGGAACCATACATTTTTCCGGGCCCCTTGTCCTTTCCCGGGTTTTTATGGAGATTCAAAGTATCTCCATACCAAACAGCAAATTCGGTTCAGTAGTTTGGGCAGGAAGAGGTAACAGAAAAACAGTCAGACAAACAGACATACACACTTTCGCATTTATAATATAATATCAGTATGGATGTAACCTCTGCAGGCTTATAATCTAACTAGCTTTTGCCCGCGGCTTCGCTCGCGTTAAGAAGTATGTATCAAAGTCTCAGGCCGATCGGTTTAAAATTAACGAAGTGTCATACAAACTTTATCCCCTTTGTGGCAGTATTGATCAAAATCCTTTCTTACGTCATAACATCTACCTGCATGGCAAATTTCAGCCCGATCCGTCCAGTGGTTTGGGCTGTGCGTTAATAGATCACTATGTCAGTCAGACCTTTGAGTTATATATATGTCGTAGGATGATTTGATAAATCGAATTATCGCGAAAGTTCTAGGGATTTCGCGAAAACACGGATAATTAGATAATGCTGTTTTTTATTTTTCAATGTTTCTAAAAAAGTTAGGTTTTTTGCGAAAACGCGAGTTGCCTTAGTAACATCGCACATTCTTAACGCTGATTGGCTTGATTTTTGCTTACTGGCCAACTCTTATTCTGATTGGTTACTATCTTTTCCTATGTATCTTTGAGGTATTACAACATAGAATTATAAAGGGTAAGAAATGACAATGCCTCTTCATAGGAACTTTACTTTTTATTTAACCTTTTTCTTATCTCAACCATAACCTCAGAATTATTTTCTGGATCTGTTGAACTTTAGCACTAATTTCACGTCTTGTATCAGTCATTTTGTATTTACAGACACACTTTTAGATAACTTTTCGCACTATTTTTCAAGTCCAACTGCAATTTTAAACACATTAAAAATATCAAAAACTGCTAGCTCGCTTACAAAAACGACCACAAAAAAAAACAACGCGTGACAATAGATTGACATTTAAAACATCAAGTCTTCAACCAATCAGAGAAGATGTTGTTGTGGGGCGCTTAAACCAACCAATCAGTGATTTTTTTCGATAATAACTAACGATTCGTTTCGCAATCTTACTAAGGCGACTCGTGTTTTCGCGAAAACACGACCTTTTGTCAGTAAGGTTGAAAAATGTATTCACCATTGTCTAATTATCCGTGTTTTCGCGAAGTCCCTAGAATTTTCGCGATAATCCGATTTATCAAATCATCCTACGACATATATAAATATATTTAGATGTACTCTATTTACGATTTTTTTTTATATATAAATAACTAGATGACGCCCGCAACTCCGTTGCGCCAAAATTCGGTTATCTATTTTCCGGGATATAAATTATATTCTATGTCCTTAATTCTACTCCTTTAATTTTAGTCTTAAAATATTCGTGAAAGTCCAGAGAAAGTTCATATCAGGAGGAAAGTAGTACGAAGTTCACGGAGTCATCTCTTTATCATATAACTTATACATAAAATTTAATCTCATCCACCCTTGAGTATGTAATAGTGAATCGCATTTGACATTTCAATACCCTATGCAATAAAGTACCTGCGTTTTTATTATTACGTCTGTTGTGCGGATCCGAGTTGGTTGAGTGCTTTTCATTTAAAAGTGTAAAATAAAAGCAAGTTTGTTTAAAGAGGATTTGCCCGGGAGAGAAAGAGGGAATGGCGGGCCTGCGGGGCTATCCAATGATGATTAATTAACTCAGCTGACGGACTTTATTAGTCTCTGTTTTGGTCTCCGCTTGCAAATCGAAACCTGTACGTATGTGACGGTAAAATTGTAAATACTGTAAGAGCGCGTTCAAACGTGCGCCTGTTTTTATTTTTTTATTTTTATGAAATAAGGGGGCAAACGAGCAAACGGGTCACCTGATGGAAATCAACTTCCGTTGCCTATGGACACTCGCAGCATCAGAAGAGCTGCAGGTGCGTTGCGGGCCTTTTAAGAGGGAATAGGGTAATAATAGGGGAGGGTAGGGTAGGGGATTGGGCCTCCGGTAAAATCACTCACACGGCGAAACACAACGCAAGCGCTGTTTCTCGCCGGTTTTCTGTGAGAACGTGGTATTTCTCTGGTCGAGCCGGCCCATTCGTGCCAAAGCATGGCTCTCCCACGTGTTCTGCGCGGGCGGATTCAGCGCCAAATGCTCGAGAAGCAGAAAACGCACAGGAAACGCGCAACGTGCATGTGAACGCGCCGTTAGCCTATAATATTTCAATAATTGAAGACGTAGTTGGATGATGTGGATAACTTACATTTTATAAAAAAAGGACAAGCCTGCGGCCTGGCCGCCGCGGCCATCGAAAGTATGGTGTGGCCGCAGGACGCGTTGCGCCCAGGTGCGCGTGGTCTATGGCGGTTTCATACTAAGGTATCTATCTCGATGGCCGCCGCGACCTAGCCGCTGCGGCCCGGCCGCTAGTGCGCGCCTGGGCTTAATAAAAGACAATTACAAAGAAAAAGGGAAAATATTTATTCTTTGAACAAACCTTGTAACTTAGCTACTTCATCATGTGGCTAATCATAAAATCCACATCCATTTTTTTGATCTCAAAATCAAAATGTCAAATCTTTGGTTAAAGTTAAAAATGGACGCCATCAAGACGCCATATTTAACCATAACCAAAGAGCTCGACAAGGTTTTAAATGAACGTGGCGAAAAAAGGAACTAACGCTGTCATCATACAAAAACGCCATTTTTGACAGTTCTCCTTAACCAACAGCGCCCCCGCCCACGTTCATTTATAACCTTGTTGGACCAGCTGTCATCTGTCAATTTCTCCGGTCAAAGTTAAGGTTAAAGTTAAAGTTAAATTTAGCATTAACTATAATTATGACTTTCACCTTAACTTTAACCACGCCTCTGGTGCAACCCAACCTTAGTAATTATTAAATCTGCGTGAGTTAATTTTCATTAACATTAAAAGTAATATAAAGTTGGGTGTTTAATGAAACAAATGATACATCGATAACATTTATTAAAGCACAACACTAAGTTACGAAGTCGGACAAACATAATATTTACTTAGTCTCGACCACATTAAATGTAAACATGAAGTATATTTTGGAAAAACCTCGTGAAATGAAATATTCATTTACTTGTAAACAAATAAATGATATTGAATAATATTTGGAAATGTGCGTAAACTTTCCCCTAATAAAACACTGTATGCAGATATTACGAGTAAGTACAGTTAGTTCACAATTTCTTTTGCGTCCAGGGAACCTCGAGCTGTGCGGGCGCAGCCGCAAACCAGGCAGAAAACCTGAAGCGGCACAAATATGAGAACCTCAGCGGAGATCTCATATTTGAACCTTTTGGGGTGGAAACCTTAGGCGCATGGGGTCCGGAGGCACATAAGCTTTTTAGACAGATATCTAAGAAGCTTATTGAAGCCACCCGAGACCCCAGAGCCGGGAGCTAGCTGGCACAGCGGATAGCAATTGCCATCCAACGTGGCAATGCTGTCAGCTTGCTGGGCACTCTGCCAGGTGTGCCAAGTGCCACGACCTGGGGAAGTTTTTCTCTTTTTATAGCTTTATACTTTAAGTTTGTATATATTTGTATATTTTAGTTTGTGTTTTAGTGTTTAGATTGTCATTTCTTTTTATTATGTGGTATATTATGTTTGTCCTTTAACATCAATAATATTTTAGTATATTTACGATTTATTTGAATCAAAAGTTGCGGTCTTCTACATTTCATTTAAAAGCATAGGGTTTTTTGCATATAAACTAGATATAATAGATATGAACTAGACTAGATACAAGTAGATGTTAATTTTGTTTTCTGAGATCTTTTTTAAACAATATAATAATTATACTTGAGTTCAGACTTCAGACACAAAATTTACTAACATCAATTTGATACAACAATATATTCATATTAAATAAGTACACACCTTATAACATTCAAGTTTTGATTCACAATAATCAGCTACAAGTTGCAACATTCTAATTCATATGCCTTAAAATTAAGCCTAAAGTGTTCTCTTACACATAATTTGAAGTATTTGATGATATAATTTAATACACTTATATACATGTGGGAGGCTGCAAAGGAAGATCTTCCGAACGAGCGAGGTAAGGCTCGATCACGCCGGAGCCCACGTGATTGATTTCAGCTCACAGCAGTCGTATATATGCCGACACACTGATAAAACTTCGATAGCACGATGCAGGAATGTGGCGCTAATTGTGGGTACCACCACATCACTCCCCCCAAGACTGGAGGTCGAATCTTGCAGTCTTGTGCTTGTGTCGCCAGTGCCAGAGAGTTCCAGTGAGTCGGAACTGTTGCAGTGAGTCCTAGTGAGTCGGAACTGTAAGCTGCTGCACAGTATCCAGTGAGTCGGATAGCTGCCGTGCGGGGCCGATGCTACGTGCTGACCAGGAGAGATGTGCTCTGCTTGCTGACCGGTCGGTATAGTGAGAAAGCCCGATGATGCCAATGAGGAGTCGCCCAGGCCGCGGTACGTTGCGGCTAGTGGACGAGGTACCCGATGAGGCGATGCTGGCTGGCGCGGTGCGGAGGGGCGGGGAGTGATGATGATGAAGGAGGCGCGTTCTGTCGAGGGTCACCAATGTCAGAATGCGCGTGGAGGCCGCAAAGGAAGATCTTCCGACCGAGCGAGGTGGTATGCTCGGTCAGGCCGGAGCCCACGTGATTAAATTACCGTATTGCCACATATAGGGCACACAGACAAATAAATTTAACTCTGGGGTTTATAGCCTCCTTATATACTAACGTTTTAGGTTTGTATTATTATTTCAAGTAACGTAGTTATAATAGTATTTAAGTGAGTATATACTATTGTATATACTCACTTAAATACTAATAATATACTAGGAATACTAGCACAAACAGGAACAATCCTACCATACTCGTATTTAATATATCCATTATCCTATTAAAAACATAAAGTATGTTATGAGTTTTTACTATTTCTAGAGCATGACAATAAAAGTTATATTCTAAGCACACTTAAACACAACACTGAATTTTAATTTAAAAATTGATTAATATTAACACACTACTTTCTACCACATACTAGTTTTTAGTAATTAGTATTTCTACGAATATAGGCGTATATTCGTAGAAATACTATAAGTACACACTAATATAGAATTAAATAAGCTTTTTACACACACACATTTTTTTTGTTTATTTTAATAATTTATTATTTCATTTGAATATGTAATTATACTTTTAAAAAGTCTTATTTTTACATTAAAATTATATTTCTCTCAAAAATAAATATTGATGGTAAGAAACATATTATTTTACAAATATAACATACTTTTTACTATGATCCAATCATGAGTTTTCGACTTAAATATGAGAAACAAATTTGGCATACATATCATGTTTATTAACTCGTATTGTGGTCTGAACACATTAAAATAAAAACATAGAAGCTGTACCATATTTATTATTAAGCTGTACATATTTATTAGATATATGTACGCCTATTATCTTAAAACTGTATATAAGCGTTGATCCCCATATTACTCTCTGATAATAACTATTAGTATGTACAAATACAGATACAGGGTATCATAATATAGTTCGCAGAGCTTTGCGACAGCAACGCAACAGGCGATCAAAAATTTCGCATACGAAATTTTAGCTGTACAATTTTGACCTGTTGCATTGATGTCGCAAAATACAAAATGCTGCCGTTATTTACATTTCGCTTAATATTTTATCTACGACTTAAAGAGAGGTCACAGTGCCCCGTTGCGTTTCGGTGCGTCGTCGCAGCGGCGCTCCAACGTTTTTCATCTTTTATGACATGCCACATCTATTCGTTGGGAAGACGCGGTATTTTAAGGGTTGATTCAGACCGCAACGCGACGCGTAGATGCATTTCTTTTGTACTGAATTTGAAAAAAAGATTGGCATGTCGCCTCCCGCAATTGAAATCTGTCAAATCCATACAAATGTATGCCGCGCCGCGCCTCGCCTCGTCTCGTCGCATTGCGGTCTGAATTGACCCTAACAGTACAACAAACATATATTCTATCCAACATGTACCCTTTATCGCTTCTTTATATAATCGCCGATTAAAAATGTATTGAATTGATACAATCGTTAGATAATATGAAGTCGACATTTCAATTCCAAATTTATCGGCGTTTCTATAAAGAAGCGATAAAGAAAACGAGTTAGCTAGGGGCTCTGAAGTTGAAATGGAAGGGTGATGCACCCACAGCGCCAACGTTTTGTCAAGTGTTGTAAATGTAATTTAACGCGTCGCCACAACGCAATACTGGCTATATGTTATTCCGTTCAGACGAAACACAACGACGCTACATGGCTACGCTTATAAGGATCATTAGAATACTCCGAGGTAAATATTGAACATGAAATAACTGTCTATTAGGCGCTTTGCAGACGCGTACGTGTACGCCCGTCGATGTCTGCGGCTGCCCGCGCCGCGTACACAAAGCACACGCCGTCTGCGTTACTGCATGTAAACTGGTTTGTGTGATCTACGGCGGGCAGCCGCGGACATGCGCCGCCAGTGCCCGCCGGGCACCTGCGGCGCGGTCTTTTTGCCCGCCGTGTGCGTTGGTAATATAAGATTCCCTTTGTGCTATCGTTCGCGGCAAAGCGCCTTATAGATAGGTTAACTTTACATATTATTATAATATAAGTAGTTCAAAAAATCCTTCCCATATTAAAGGAAATCGAGGTTTCAAACCTTGCTAAAATATTAAAGACAATTTTTTACAAAATTGATATATAATATTGTTCCATATGCCACCAGCAGTAAACGTGGAATTATGAAAGTATAATATCATATAATATACCGTATTATTATAAGAAAAGAGTTTGATAATATGTTATTACAATAAATATTATTGGATGGAAACATTATGATGGGCATGAAGGGCAAAACTACATTTATAATACACTGTATTTACAATTTAAGAGCTAAGTGGTTATCGATAGACATATAGAAACACAGCCGCGATGAACGACAATCCCTGTACTGAAGCACTGGGCCAACTTGACTAGAATTTGAAAAATCAATTCTTAAAAAGTAGCTATTTTGTTGAAAATGCTTGCACATTGTACTTGAAGTATGTGCAAACAGACTTATGTATTACTAGAGGTTTCACACAGCTTCTCTCGCGTAAAAACAATACCCCGTGAGTAACGTACATTTTTTTTAAATAAAAAGTATCCCTAGATGTTCTTCTTTGTAGTCGAGCAGTTTGTGCTAAATTACATCAAAATCGGCCAAATAACTTCGCTTGTAAATTTCGGTCATTGCTTTCGTTACTTTGACCCCATACATAGGACCAACAAGATAACAAGCAAACAAAAAAACTTTGAAACAATTATTATATTTATAGTTCAAATCTAGACTTACATAAGATACAAGTGACTCATGTCATGTTTTAGAGTTTAGACCAGGGGCCGACCCCTGGCCTGAAGTAATTTTGGATAGGGTCCGGATACTGTGGGAAAATTTAAAATGTATTAATTGATACTTGGTATATAATACATTACATTATTTCGCAGTCCGAGGTTCGTCCTTTCGCGGTCCGTAAACGGACCGCGGTCCGCTCTAGTACCGCTGGTTTAGACCATATTATAACCTGATTTAACACGAATATGTAAGGGATGTATCAGACAGAGAGCGGTCACGCGGTCAAGCGTACAAGCGGTCAGTTTTGCGTTCTTTGTGTTGTATTACTTTACAAAGATATTATACTCACACAGGGGATGTTCTGACCGCGTCAGAATTGCTCCTGTGCGACTGACCGCTCGGACTCGGAATGTGAATGCAGAACGCTTGAACGCATGACCGCTCTCTGTCTGATACATCCTAAAGAGTGTCGATCTGTAGGTTTGTAATTAATGTAATTAAGAAAATATTTTACAAAAAAAAAAAGTATATATATATATATATATATATATATATATATATATATATATATATATATATATATATATATATATATATATATATATAAAACACAACAATAGCTGAAAGGTTATCCTAACACCTTATTTTAATGTAGTCCAGTATTTTCTAAGTCTTAGAATAGGCTGTATGTATTATCAAATTTTAAAATAGAATATAGATAATATTTTGTTATACGAACTATTTATACAAATATCGATAAAAGTAGTTCCGAATAATTTTATGTCTATTTTCTACTTTATCATATTTAGGACGAAAGAGAAAGTTTTATTTTACAGTTAAGAAAGTCAGATAATTAAATACTATTTTACAAGTCATTATTAACAAATACATTTTTTATTATAAGAGGGCAATCGATCCAACGGGTTACTTGATGAAAAGCAACTACCGTTATTAGCAAGAGGGATTACGCTCAACTCTTGAAAATTTGCAGGTCGTATTGGTCCGGAAATACTACTGGTGACAGTTCCTTCCAGAGTTTTCACAGAAAGTTACGCTAAAAACGCACGGTAGACTGCCACTCATCAAGGTGACGAGGATGGTGTATTTTTGGCGTAAAACAATGGCGGAAAGTGGAGGGGGTTTAAATCCGAACAATTCCTCAGAGCACTCCCCGTGATGCCACCGATAGAGGATGCGTTTAATGTTTTTTTTGTTTAATTTAGTTGTAACACGCTTTATATTTTATATAATATATTAATATCACGTTACGCATGAGCAACTTATCTTACCGACTGAATATTTACACTACAAATATTTTAGACATTTAAAATGTTATCTGCATAAAAATTTTGAATTATTTAATTAGTAGTAGTGCTACGCCGTAGCAGTTTCGTAGCGCTACGCAGCCGTAGCGTAGTAATGCTACGCTCCGTGCCCGTAGCTCTACACTGTAGCAGCATCGTCGTAGCGCTACGCCGTAGTAGAATTAATAATTTCTTATTTTTAGGGTCCCGTACTCAAAGGGTAAAAACGGGACCCTATTTCTGGAACTTTGTTGTCCGTCCGTCCGTCTGTCTGTCTCCAGGCTGAATCTCAAGAACCGCTATAGCTAGACTTCTGAAATTTTTACAAATTGGGTATTTCTGTTGCCACTATAACAACAAATACTAATTACAAAATAAAAATAATATTTATGGGGATGCTGCTATACAAAAAACATATTTTTTTGCGCTTTATAACTATACGGAACCCTTCATGCGCGACTCGCAATTGGCCGTTTTTTTTTTTTTTATTTATTTTTTTTACTAACTATTGTCAAGATAATTTAAAGTGGCACCAGCGGATAGACCTTTCTAGTCTAGGAGCTATGTGATAAATGCTCGCACTGTATTCTACTAAGAATAAAATTGAACTAAAACTGTCAATTCAGACCGCAACGCGACGCGTAGATTCGTTCCTAAATTTGAATGGATTTGACAGATTTGCAAGACGTCTCACGCAAAGTCTGTCAATTTAGTACAAACTTACAAATGCATCCACGCATCGCGTTATGGTCTAAATTGACCCTTTATGATACAAATAATGCATAATGCATAATATTTTATGTTACATACAATATATCATATTTTTTATAACCACGGTGGTTACAAAAACTCTATTCTATAAAGCATAATATATTTCGTATTCTAGTAATAATTTTACTACAATATAATCTCACAGTTTTGTCTGCAATGATGATATTTAAATTCACTTAAAGTATTATATTAAAATAGCTTACTATGTATGACGTATGTACTATCAGAGAAGTTGATGCCTATGCAAATCGGGGACCTGAGTAGTTTGGTTGCGTTACGTCAAACCCAGCTGACAGATCACAATTATCATTGAATTGACATATTCGACCAAATAACGTTGGTCTGTCAATTGCATAGGAATCAACTTCCTCGATGGTACATTGTACAGCCATCATAATATTGAACATGGAAGCCTGGAAAAAAGCAAAACAAAGCAATTTAGTTATCTCCTAATATCATTGCAAAAAAATAAAATAAAAGCAATAAATAAAATTGGACGGAAAATACTGACGTTTCAACTTTATAATACTTACTTACCTAAATATTATGATTAATTCAATAAACTGTACAGTAAATGATATTAAAAGTTAAACTTCAATATCTTTAATCCATCGATTCACAATTTATTATATTTTTTTTTACCTTTTTATTTTTTTTACGTAACGTAGGAAGACAATACAAATTTAAACCGTTTAAATTTATAATAAAATGCTTTAGAACACGGAGGTTGCTTCTAAATACCTGTGGTAGGCACCTTAGTAACAACGTTCGGAAACATTTTTGTAAAAATATTACTCTGAATAAAAATTATTTTGAATTGATTTGATTTGAATAACTATCAGAAAAGAAAACCATTATTCTTAAGATATTGACTACAGAGAGACTTAGAGTCCCATGACTCAAAGTGTTTCTGTACCAAATTTCTACTAAATATGTTGAATGGTTTGAGCGTAAAGACCACTTTACGTTCAAAAAACGAACAATCTGACGTTTACAAGTATAATTTGTATGGATTATTTATTAATGGGCCATTCTAGTTTTGAGCCGAAAAAAATAAATCAAAAAAAAATTGGTGAAATTTAAGATTTTTATTATTTAAAATTAATAATTAAAATGTTATAAAACTAATAAAAATAGTTTCAGAGATCGTTTGCCAATAATCATTTAAAAAATCAAGAATTTAAGTTTTTACTTGATAACAGAAATGACGCTGTGCCTAACAGGAGTGATGAACATCAAAATAAATCCTAATTGTAAACATTTATAACAATAATTCTGATGTATATTTAAAACATGTAATGTAGATTAGTGATAGTAATAAACAGATTTATCAAAGCTCTAAAATTTTAAGAGAAAAAAATTATATCGTTATGATAACAGAAGCGATGCACCACTTCTGTTATCAATACGATTTTTATTTACTAAAATATATTATGATATATTTGATTTATTTAATTTATTTAATTTTTAACCATTATTTATTTTGATCGAAATTAAGAATTTGTTAAAAACTGTAAAAAAATACGGTCTACATTAAACAATACCTAGCACAACAAAATGGGTATCTATAAACAATTTTTTTAAAATCTATAATAATGCAACATTAGAAACTTCCGAGTAATATGTTTTTAAAGAAATATATACATCATTTTACAACGATTTAAGAAAAAATAATGATCAAAAAATTTGTTTCGTCTGAGAAATCACAGGATTTTATTTGCTCTAGGATTGTTGTCGTTTAATGGCCTACATAATGTTTTTGAGTCACTTTTCTGTCTTTTTATTATCTTTTCTAACATTAAAAAAATATAAGAAATTGTAAATTTTATTGTAAATTTCATAAAACACCGCAAGAATAGTGAAATGATAACTTCTGTTATAAAAATGATTATTCTTGTTATCAAAAATTTAGCTACATAAAATTTCTGGTAATTGAAAAAAAAACTTGACAAAAATGTTATAAATAATAAAATTAAAATGTTTTATACAGAATAAATAACAAAAAGTATTAACTTTACTATATTTTAATAAGAAAAACGTAATTTCTGTGATCAAAAATCACTTCTGTTATCACCTGGTTAACAGAAGTGATGATAACAGAAATGATAGAACTCAAATAATCTTTATTTTATTTTTAAATTGTCAAATTTAACTTAGTTTTATTTATGTTTTACAATAAATGGACTAAAAATACATGTAAACAAGGGATTTTTACAATATTTAACAAAGTAATTAACTTTTTACAGACTTAGCAGAAGTGATGAGCGATCTCAACCAATGGAAAAATCACGAACAAATTTTGCTTTTGTTACAAAACGAAAGAAATAATCAAACTCTTTGTTACTAATATAAAAACTACAAGTGAATTGGTGCTGCCTACGTGCAAAATTTATTTGAAATTAAATGTGTCACTGTATTTTTTTTACAAATTACAGTTGATAACAGAAATGACGGAAATTTTAGTAACAGGAGTAGAATCAAGAATAAAAACGTGCCTGTACTACAGAAGAAGAATATACTCATTAAATCATAAAGCCAACTATATTTCAATACTATATTAACTACAACACTAAGATATTGTTTCTTAGAAGTATTTTTTTAAGTTGCCCGAATGTGCTGAGGTGTGAAAGTAACAGATAACAGGCGTGACGTTTGGGTACTTTGAGCCATCAAGTTACTAAGAAAATGCTAATTTATATACTTAAAAGCGTTATTATGTTATAGTTCATACCGGTTACTATTATTTACACTCATCAATTTATTGATACAAGATTGTTAAAAGTACTTTTTTGTCAAGTAATAGATTTTTCGCTGTAGAATAGAATGACCCTAATATGACCTAACTTAGTCTATATATTTACAATTAGTTCACAAACATTATTTTGCTTCATAATGCACCATGCACCACGCACTTCATAATATAGAACTTACTTAAATTTTATGTCATATTTTTATAACATACAAATTATATCTCTACAATGATTTTTCTTAATGAAGTGATGTTGTTCTGCTATTGAAGTAAATTATCTCCGATTTTATCTCTATTTAGAATAAACTACGCTTAATTTCAATATACAATTTACAAAAGGGGCAATTTTATTGTTTAATCTTAACATTTTAATATGATTTAATAGATAAAGAAAAATGTATTTTTAAAACCAAAATATGGGAACAAAAATCTCTCAGAAAAATTGGCAAATAAAAAAATAAAAGCTTAATGAGATTTTAACTTAAATGAGACGCTGTAGTCTCGTAGCAGCTCTACGAAACGTAGCGGCTACAATCTTGTAGAGCCTCTACGAAATCGTAGCACTTGTACATTCCCGTAGCAGCTCTACGAAACGTAGCGGCTACAATCTCGTAGAGCCTCGACAAAACTGTAGCACCTGTACATTCCCGTAGCAGCTCTACGAAACGTAGCGGCTATCTCATAGTACTTCTACAACTACGTAGCACTTTGTAACAGCTAGGCTCTACGAAGCATCTAGAGATGAATATTATGTACAATTTATGATGAATATGATGAATACCGGTGCGGTATACCTCCAGAGCTAATATTTAAGCTACCAAAAAATCATCAACTGCGAGCAATTTCACAGAAGAAACAAAAATTAAAAATCACTCTAGTATTTATAAATTATTTTGATGATTTACTAATTTTTATTCATGACAGTCGTCTACTCTATTTCTATAGATTTCATACTTTTATCAGGTGCAGACATGACTTTTTTTGCATCGTTTGTGTTTTTGTTATTATATTTATATATTTATACATTTTAATGAAATATGTAGCTATATTAGTTCCTAAATCTCAAACACCTAATGATATGATAACATAAATGTTTTTATTGTAATACGTTATATGGAATGAAAAATTGAAATATTATTATAAGAATGTATATCTAAAAAATGTATGTTACATTACCAGATTCTTAATTATTATCATAAAATTTTTAAAACTACAATAATAAAGACGATTTTTCAGTCATCATTATACACACATGATAATGATAAATAATATTTTTTTATGAAATAAGGGGCAAACGAGCCGACCCGTTGTCACCTGATGGAAAGCAACTTCCGTCGCCCATGGACACTCGCAGCATCAAAAGAGCTGCAGGTGCGTTGCCAGCCTTTTAAGAGGGAATAGGGTAATAGGGGAGGGTAGGGAAGGGAATTATAGGGGAGGGTAGGGAAGGGAAAAGGGTAGGGGATTGGGCCTCCGGTAAACTCACTCACTCGGCGAACTCAGCGCAAGCGCTGTTTCACGCCGGTTTTCTGTGAGCCCGTGGTATTTCTCCAGTCGAGCCGGCCCATTCGTGCCGAAGCATGGCTCTCCCACGTAATTATTTATTATTCATTTAAAAACTTAAAATTTTCTCCACATCAGCTCTCATTATTCATTCATTCGTTTGATTTATTATTCATTTTTTAATAATTGACTATGTGGGAGTTATATAATATTTATTGTTTACATTTAAAAATGGCACGTACACTATATATTATGCAATATTTTTTATTTTCGTTTCTCATTCTGCGTTGTTCAGATTCAAGTTAAATACAAAATGATGCAGTTCCAATTATAAAATTTAAAAAAAATCACTCAGTGAACATATTTTATTTTTGAACATTTCATTTCTAAAAAGTCAATTCGATTTTGCATCATTTTAAGGTATAACATTTTCTTAAAATATTTAATTTAAAATAATTTTTAAAGTATAAAATAAGAACACGTCTAACGCGCGCGCGCGCACGCAGCGAACGCCCTTAGTATTCAAAAAGTTACTTCATTTTTAATAAGCAGTAATCAATTTTTGCAAAATCTAATTTATTTTAATTAATTTTTTAACACGTAGCACGTTTATTTAAAAACTTGTACTAAAATCAAAATTGTATCGAAATTCCATTGATCTCTTTTTACAGTGATAACATTTTTTTTTTTTTATGTTAGATTTTTTACTAATTTATATTTACATTTTGAGTTTTTCCTGATATGTGATTCTTTTACAAGGGCTCTGTCTAATAGAGCTGTATTAAGACTTCTTACATTTTATTTACAATTTACATGTTAATTATTTTTATTTTAACGATGATTAAAATAAAAATATTTAAATGGGATGGAAAAATCAGCAGTGTTTTCTATTTTGTAATAATTATGCTACATGAAGACACAATATATTTTTTTTAACTTTTCGTTTAATTTTTTATTAAAAAAACATGATTAACTACTACCACAAAAACTACTTTTTTAAAGTTTAAGTACCAAATGGTTTAATTTTCATTAACTTCTTTAAGACTAAGTAATAATTAGTATACTTATTATAATTATATGTGTATGATTCTCGCTGGAGAGGCAGCTGCATTTCTCTGAAGCTTGTGCTTCAATACCTAGTGAATTCCCAGCGGTAGAAAAGCATAAACACTCACCTGGAAAGGTTTGGACTGGAGGAAGATTCTCTTGAACTCGGGGCGTCGCCTGGTCGCCGGCCGGCAAAGGAAAACCCTTCGAAGACACCTTGGTGGGTGTAAAACTATAGCACCACAAATTCACTACGGTAGATTGAGCACAATTCAGTCAGCAAACCTCTAACGAGACTGTTAATTTTTTAGTTCTAGATTTTTAGATCACAGACGCGCACACGCGATATCTTTCAGGCGGACATATATGTTTTTTTTTTGCTCCCGCGCAGTGATTGGCGGGAGGCGATACGCGCGGTTGACGGGATATTTGAAAGTGGTAGGAATTTAAGGAATAGGCTCATGTCTATACAATATGATACAACCAATAAGAATCATTTTTACCTACAGCATTTTAAAAACGTTTCTGAAATTTTTGTTTAATAAACATGTAACTTAATTATAAAAAGTTTTTAAAGGAAGGACAATTCTGGACTCTAAGCAGTATCACATCTGAGTTACGAAGATTTTCATTTACATCTTAATAATATTAAAATTTTGACTAGTTATTCTGTGTTAGGTACCTAATTACTTTATTATTATTATTATTATTATTAATTAAGATATACTTCAAACTTTTTGTATTGTTTTATAAGTCGTCAATTTTATAACAAAATTAGTATTTTCTTAACAAACGATTAGTAATGAACATTTTTTTCGTTATAGTCAAAATAGTTAAATATTAATATCTTACCCTGCAAGTTTTTGTTATAAATAACATGATATTACATACCCAAGAATTAAATTCAGCCCAGTCTTTTGGAAGAGTAGGGACTAAGAAAAGAATAAGGGACTAATGCCCGTTGTCACCAACCGCACTTAAGAGGAGACACTAGGGCCATTTTTCCATACAAACGTTGTCCCCTGTTTCCTCTCTGAATAATGCTGGTAGAAATAAAAATTTTCCTGAATATTTGTGGGGAATATTAGCATGTCACAATGTTTTCTTTCTTTTCATAATTTAATTAAGTATTTAAAAAAATATGAACGTTCAAAAACCCAAAAAAATGCCCAGATTTTCCGCTGTGTTCAAACACCCAGAAAACAAATTTGGCTAAATTATACCACAAAACATAAAACATAGGAACACAGCTCAAGCCTTGTTTTAATTTTTAATGAAAAAAGTCCTTTGTTTTACACCCGAACCGGTGGTAGGCAACGTAGTTTCTTCGTTTGACTTTCAAAAAGAGTATCATGATACCCATTTTGAATGAAAAGATATTTTATTTTATTTATTTTTATCTAACCCTAGTCTCTCTAGGTTGTCCTCCCCAGCACTGCCAAGGATGCATAATGGCATTTCCCGCCCAACAAAAAAGAAAAAAAAGGACACTTAGCGTTATTAGGTGGTAGGTGAAAACGGGCATTAGAAGGTCAATCAACCAGGGCATTTACTCAAGATGCATTCGATAATTTTCCACAACGAAGCATATGAAATTTGGCAAGTGATACAATAATATCATTTGGCGATGGCTTGTCTCAATATAATTATTGATTTTCTGTTTTGCCTTTGAAATTGTCGAATGAATCTTGACTAAAAGTCCTGGCTGATTGGTTAGCGATGGATATACCGCCATCTTCGGTTGACTGACTGCGCCTGATGCTATCCTCCAACAAGGTAGAGCCTTGATAGAAGAAAACACCAAGCGGGCGATGGGGGCGTCACTTCCCTACGCCAATTTTTTATATTATTAAAGCCCAAAAAACCTACACGCATCCACTTTACGCCATTTTTTTTTAAATAAAGCCAAAACGTACGCACATTCATAAAGGTCTGTTTTGTGTTAAATATAGTATATTATGCTTATGTATGCTTACATCCTTAGATATATTTAAAAAAACTTGAGAGGTGTCAAGGGACACCCGGATGGAACGAAGTTATAAGAAAACGCCATCTAGTTGACGCCCATGAATATTATCAACGCCCTCTGCCCCTACTATGCATGTACTAATAAAAAAGTGTCGTTACAACTTTTTCCGTCTAGTCCTCTTTCGCAACGCGCGATAAGGAACTTCGTTCCAATAGTTCCATACTCTATTTACTAATTACAGACGACAAAATTATAAAATGATTATCAATGTATGATGCCTTAGTTAAATAGGATTAACAAACTAGAATCAACGCTGTGATGCACAGTAGTAGTCAGAAGTCAAGCGTCGTCACGCTATTTTTATGCCTCGCCTAGTTCCGTTTCGTTGTGATCTAACCTTTATTTTATAGATTTCATAACTACATTATTTTCATAGTTTTGTTCTTCATGCCATACATTATATAATTCATCATTCAAATTACTTGTTATTACTAACGTATGTACACTTAGTCTGGATTTATATTATGCGTCCACGCAAACGCGCGTTTTTGCCGCAACACCGCGAGATCACAAGCAAGTAACGTCGGGTCGGCGCGTTCGCGCTGTCATTTACGTGCAATATGTTTCTGTGATTTCGGGGTGTAGCCGCTAAACCGCTCGTTCTCGCGGACGCATAAACGTAATTTCTGTGATCAAAAATCACTTCTGTTATCACCTGGTTAACAGAAGTGATGATAACAGAAATGATAGAACTCAAATAATCTTTATTTTATTTTTAAATTGTCAAATTTAACTTAGTTTTATTTATGTTTTACAATAAATGGACTAAAAATACATGTAAACAAGGGATTTTTACAATATTTAACAAAGTAATTAACTTTTTACAGACTTAGCAGAAGTGATGAGCGATCTCAACCAATGGAAAAATCACGAACAAATTTTGCTTTTGTTACAAAACGAAAGAAATAATCAAACTCTTTGTTACTAATATAAAAACTACAAGTGAATTGGTGCTGCCTACGTGCAAAATTTATTTGAAATTAAATGTGTCACTGTATTTTTTTTACAAATTACAGTTGATAACAGAAATGACGGAAATTTTAGTAACAGGAGTAGAATCAAGAATAAAAACGTGCCTGTACTACAGAAGAAGAATATACTCATTAAATCATAAAGCCAACTATATTTCAATACTATATTAACTACAACACTAAGATATTGTTTCTTAGAAGTATTTTTTTAAGTTGCCCGAATGTGCTGAGGTGTGAAAGTAACAGATAACAGGCGTGACGTTTGGGTACTTTGAGCCATCAAGTTACTAAGAAAATGCTAATTTATATACTTAAAAGCGTTATTATGTTATAGTTCATACCGGTTACTATTATTTACACTCATCAATTTATTGATACAAGATTGTTAAAAGTACTTTTTTGTCAAGTAATAGATTTTTCGCTGTAGAATAGAATGACCCTAATATGACCTAACTTAGTCTATATATTTACAATTAGTTCACAAACATTATTTTGCTTCATAATGCACCATGCACCACGCACTTCATAATATAGAACTTACTTAAATTTTATGTCATATTTTTATAACATACAAATTATATCTCTACAATGATTTTTCTTAATGAAGTGATGTTGTTCTGCTATTGAAGTAAATTATCTCCGATTTTATCTCTATTTAGAATAAACTACGCTTAATTTCAATATACAATTTACAAAAGGGGCAATTTTATTGTTTAATCTTAACATTTTAATATGATTTAATAGATAAAGAAAAATGTATTTTTAAAACCAAAATATGGGAACAAAAATCTCTCAGAAAAATTGGCAAATAAAAAAATAAAAGCTTAATGAGATTTTAACTTAAATGAGACGCTGTAGTCTCGTAGCAGCTCTACGAAACGTAGCGGCTACAATCTTGTAGAGCCTCTACGAAATCGTAGCACTTGTACATTCCCGTAGCAGCTCTACGAAACGTAGCGGCTACAATCTCGTAGAGCCTCGACAAAACTGTAGCACCTGTACATTCCCGTAGCAGCTCTACGAAACGTAGCGGCTATCTCATAGTACTTCTACAACTACGTAGCACTTTGTAACAGCTAGGCTCTACGAAGCATCTAGAGATGAATATTATGTACAATTTATGATGAATATGATGAATACCGGTGCGGTATACCTCCAGAGCTAATATTTAAGCTACCAAAAAATCATCAACTGCGAGCAATTTCACAGAAGAAACAAAAATTAAAAATCACTCTAGTATTTATAAATTATTTTGATGATTTACTAATTTTTATTCATGACAGTCGTCTACTCTATTTCTATAGATTTCATACTTTTATCAGGTGCAGACATGACTTTTTTTGCATCGTTTGTGTTTTTGTTATTATATTTATATATTTATACATTTTAATGAAATATGTAGCTATATTAGTTCCTAAATCTCAAACACCTAATGATATGATAACATAAATGTTTTTATTGTAATACGTTATATGGAATGAAAAATTGAAATATTATTATAAGAATGTATATCTAAAAAATGTATGTTACATTACCAGATTCTTAATTATTATCATAAAATTTTTAAAACTACAATAATAAAGACGATTTTTCAGTCATCATTATACACACATGATAATGATAAATAATATTTTTTTATGAAATAAGGGGCAAACGAGCCGACCCGTTGTCACCTGATGGAAAGCAACTTCCGTCGCCCATGGACACTCGCAGCATCAAAAGAGCTGCAGGTGCGTTGCCAGCCTTTTAAGAGGGAATAGGGTAATAGGGGAGGGTAGGGAAGGGAATTATAGGGGAGGGTAGGGAAGGGAAAAGGGTAGGGGATTGGGCCTCCGGTAAACTCACTCACTCGGCGAACTCAGCGCAAGCGCTGTTTCACGCCGGTTTTCTGTGAGCCCGTGGTATTTCTCCAGTCGAGCCGGCCCATTCGTGCCGAAGCATGGCTCTCCCACGTAATTATTTATTATTCATTTAAAAACTTAAAATTTTCTCCACATCAGCTCTCATTATTCATTCATTCGTTTGATTTATTATTCATTTTTTAATAATTGACTATGTGGGAGTTATATAATATTTATTGTTTACATTTAAAAATGGCACGTACACTATATATTATGCAATATTTTTTATTTTCGTTTCTCATTCTGCGTTGTTCAGATTCAAGTTAAATACAAAATGATGCAGTTCCAATTATAAAATTTAAAAAAAATCACTCAGTGAACATATTTTATTTTTGAACATTTCATTTCTAAAAAGTCAATTCGATTTTGCATCATTTTAAGGTATAACATTTTCTTAAAATATTTAATTTAAAATAATTTTTAAAGTATAAAATAAGAACACGTCTAACGCGCGCGCGCGCACGCAGCGAACGCCCTTAGTATTCAAAAAGTTACTTCATTTTTAATAAGCAGTAATCAATTTTTGCAAAATCTAATTTATTTTAATTAATTTTTTAACACGTAGCACGTTTATTTAAAAACTTGTACTAAAATCAAAATTGTATCGAAATTCCATTGATCTCTTTTTACAGTGATAACATTTTTTTTTTTTATGTTAGATTTTTTACTAATTTATATTTACATTTTGAGTTTTTCCTGATATGTGATTCTTTTACAAGGGCTCTGTCTAATAGAGCTGTATTAAGACTTCTTACATTTTATTTACAATTTACATGTTAATTATTTTTATTTTAACGATGATTAAAATAAAAATATTTAAATGGGATGGAAAAATCAGCAGTGTTTTCTATTTTGTAATAATTATGCTACATGAAGACACAATATATTTTTTTTAACTTTTCGTTTAATTTTTTATTAAAAAAACATGATTAACTACTACCACAAAAACTACTTTTTTAAAGTTTAAGTACCAAATGGTTTAATTTTCATTAACTTCTTTAAGACTAAGTAATAATTAGTATACTTATTATAATTATATGTGTATGATTCTCGCTGGAGAGGCAGCTGCATTTCTCTGAAGCTTGTGCTTCAATACCTAGTGAATTCCCAGCGGTAGAAAAGCATAAACACTCACCTGGAAAGGTTTGGACTGGAGGAAGATTCTCTTGAACTCGGGGCGTCGCCTGGTCGCCGGCCGGCAAAGGAAAACCCTTCGAAGACACCTTGGTGGGTGTAAAACTATAGCACCACAAATTCACTACGGTAGATTGAGCACAATTCAGTCAGCAAACCTCTAACGAGACTGTTAATTTTTTAGTTCTAGATTTTTAGATCACAGACGCGCACACGCGATATCTTTCAGGCGGACATATATGTTTTTTTTTTGCTCCCGCGCAGTGATTGGCGGGAGGCGATACGCGCGGTTGACGGGATATTTGAAAGTGGTAGGAATTTAAGGAATAGGCTCATGTCTATACAATATGATACAACCAATAAGAATCATTTTTACCTACAGCATTTTAAAAACGTTTCTGAAATTTTTGTTTAATAAACATGTAACTTAATTATAAAAAGTTTTTAAAGGAAGGACAATTCTGGACTCTAAGCAGTATCACATCTGAGTTACGAAGATTTTCATTTACATCTTAATAATATTAAAATTTTGACTAGTTATTCTGTGTTAGGTACCTAATTACTTTATTATTATTATTATTATTATTAATTAAGATATACTTCAAACTTTTTGTATTGTTTTATAAGTCGTCAATTTTATAACAAAATTAGTATTTTCTTAACAAACGATTAGTAATGAACATTTTTTTCGTTATAGTCAAAATAGTTAAATATTAATATCTTACCCTGCAAGTTTTTGTTATAAATAACATGATATTACATACCCAAGAATTAAATTCAGCCCAGTCTTTTGGAAGAGTAGGGACTAAGAAAAGAATAAGGGACTAATGCCCGTTGTCACCAACCGCACTTAAGAGGAGACACTAGGGCCATTTTTCCATACAAACGTTGTCCCCTGTTTCCTCTCTGAATAATGCTGGTAGAAATAAAAATTTTCCTGAATATTTGTGGGGAATATTAGCATGTCACAATGTTTTCTTTCTTTTCATAATTTAATTAAGTATTTAAAAAAATATGAACGTTCAAAAACCCAAAAAAATGCCCAGATTTTCCGCTGTGTTCAAACACCCAGAAAACAAATTTGGCTAAATTATACCACAAAACATAAAACATAGGAACACAGCTCAAGCCTTGTTTTAATTTTTAATGAAAAAAGTCCTTTGTTTTACACCCGAACCGGTGGTAGGCAACGTAGTTTCTTCGTTTGACTTTCAAAAAGAGTATCATGATACCCATTTTGAATGAAAAGATATTTTATTTTATTTATTTTTATCTAACCCTAGTCTCTCTAGGTTGTCCTCCCCAGCACTGCCAAGGATGCATAATGGCATTTCCCGCCCAACAAAAAAGAAAAAAAAGGACACTTAGCGTTATTAGGTGGTAGGTGAAAACGGGCATTAGAAGGTCAATCAACCAGGGCATTTACTCAAGATGCATTCGATAATTTTCCACAACGAAGCATATGAAATTTGGCAAGTGATACAATAATATCATTTGGCGATGGCTTGTCTCAATATAATTATTGATTTTCTGTTTTGCCTTTGAAATTGTCGAATGAATCTTGACTAAAAGTCCTGGCTGATTGGTTAGCGATGGATATACCGCCATCTTCGGTTGACTGACTGCGCCTGATGCTATCCTCCAACAAGGTAGAGCCTTGATAGAAGAAAACACCAAGCGGGCGATGGGGGCGTCACTTCCCTACGCCAATTTTTTATATTATTAAAGCCCAAAAAACCTACACGCATCCACTTTACGCCATTTTTTTTTAAATAAAGCCAAAACGTACGCACATTCATAAAGGTCTGTTTTGTGTTAAATATAGTATATTATGCTTATGTATGCTTACATCCTTAGATATATTTAAAAAAACTTGAGAGGTGTCAAGGGACACCCGGATGGAACGAAGTTATAAGAAAACGCCATCTAGTTGACGCCCATGAATATTATCAACGCCCTCTGCCCCTACTATGCATGTACTAATAAAAAAGTGTCGTTACAACTTTTTCCGTCTAGTCCTCTTTCGCAACGCGCGATAAGGAACTTCGTTCCAATAGTTCCATACTCTATTTACTAATTACAGACGACAAAATTATAAAATGATTATCAATGTATGATGCCTTAGTTAAATAGGATTAACAAACTAGAATCAACGCTGTGATGCACAGTAGTAGTCAGAAGTCAAGCGTCGTCACGCTATTTTTATGCCTCGCCTAGTTCCGTTTCGTTGTGATCTAACCTTTATTTTATAGATTTCATAACTACATTATTTTCATAGTTTTGTTCTTCATGCCATACATTATATAATTCATCATTCAAATTACTTGTTATTACTAACGTATGTACACTTAGTCTGGATTTATATTATGCGTCCACGCAAACGCGCGTTTTTGCCGCAACACCGCGAGATCACAAGCAAGTAACGTCGGGTCGGCGCGTTCGCGCTGTCATTTACGTGCAATATGTTTCTGTGATTTCGGGGTGTAGCCGCTAAACCGCTCGTTCTCGCGGACGCATAAACGTAATTTCTGTGATCAAAAATCACTTCTGTTATCACCTGGTTAACAGAAGTGATGATAACAGAAATGATAGAACTCAAATAATCTTTATTTTATTTTTAAATTGTCAAATTTAACTTAGTTTTATTTATGTTTTACAATAAATGGACTAAAAATACATGTAAACAAGGGATTTTTACAATATTTAACAAAGTAATTAACTTTTTACAGAATTAGCAGAAGTGATGAGCGATCTCAACCAATGGAAAAATCACGAACAAATTTTGCTTTTGTTACAAAACGAAAGAAATAATCAAACTCTTTGTTACTAATATAAAAACTACAAGTGAATTGGTGCTGCCTACGTGCAAAATTTATTTGAAATTAAATGTGTCACTGTATTTTTTTTACAAATTACAGTTGATAACAGAAATGACGGAAATTTTAGTAACAGGAGTAGAATCAAGAATAAAAACGTGCCTGTACTACAGAAGAAGAATATACTCATTAAATCATAAAGCCAACTATATTTCAATACTATATTAACTACAACACTAAGATATTGTTTCTTAGAAGTATTTTTTTAAGTTGCCCGAATGTGCTGAGGTGTGAAAGTAACAGATAACAGGCGTGACGTTTGGGTACTTTGAGCCATCAAGTTACTAAGAAAATGCTAATTTATATACTTAAAAGCGTTATTATGTTATAGTTCATACCGGTTACTATTATTTACACTCATCAATTTATTGATACAAGATTGTTAAAAGTACTTTTTTGTCAAGTAATAGATTTTTCGCTGTAGAATAGAATGACCCTAATATGACCTAACTTAGTCTATATATTTACAATTAGTTCACAAACATTATTTTGCTTCATAATGCACCATGCACCACGCACTTCATAATATAGAACTTACTTAAATTTTATGTCATATTTTTATAACATACAAATTATATCTCTACAATGATTTTTCTTAATGAAGTGATGTTGTTCTGCTATTGAAGTAAATTATCTCCGATTTTATCTCTATTTAGAATAAACTACGCTTAATTTCAATATACAATTTACAAAAGGGGCAATTTTATTGTTTAATCTTAACATTTTAATATGATTTAATAGATAAAGAAAAATGTATTTTTAAAACCAAAATATGGGAACAAAAATCTCTCAGAAAAATTGGCAAATAAAAAAATAAAAGCTTAATGAGATTTTAACTTAAATGAGACGCTGTAGTCTCGTAGCAGCTCTACGAAACGTAGCGGCTACAATCTTGTAGAGCCTCTACGAAATCGTAGCACTTGTACATTCCCGTAGCAGCTCTACGAAACGTAGCGGCTACAATCTCGTAGAGCCTCGACAAAACTGTAGCACCTGTACATTCCCGTAGCAGCTCTACGAAACGTAGCGGCTATCTCATAGTACTTCTACAACTACGTAGCACTTTGTAACAGCTAGGCTCTACGAAGCATCTAGAGATGAATATTATGTACAATTTATGATGAATATGATGAATACCGGTGCGGTATACCTCCAGAGCTAATATTTAAGCTACCAAAAAATCATCAACTGCGAGCAATTTCACAGAAGAAACAAAAATTAAAAATCACTCTAGTATTTATAAATTATTTTGATGATTTACTAATTTTTATTCATGACAGTCGTCTACTCTATTTCTATAGATTTCATACTTTTATCAGGTGCAGACATGACTTTTTTTGCATCGTTTGTGTTTTTGTTATTATATTTATATATTTATACATTTTAATGAAATATGTAGCTATATTAGTTCCTAAATCTCAAACACCTAATGATATGATAACATAAATGTTTTTATTGTAATACGTTATATGGAATGAAAAATTGAAATATTATTATAAGAATGTATATCTAAAAAATGTATGTTACATTACCAGATTCTTAATTATTATCATAAAATTTTTAAAACTACAATAATAAAGACGATTTTTCAGTCATCATTATACACACATGATAATGATAAATAATATTTTTTTATGAAATAAGGGGCAAACGAGCCGACCCGTTGTCACCTGATGGAAAGCAACTTCCGTCGCCCATGGACACTCGCAGCATCAAAAGAGCTGCAGGTGCGTTGCCAGCCTTTTAAGAGGGAATAGGGTAATAGGGGAGGGTAGGGAAGGGAATTATAGGGGAGGGTAGGGAAGGGAAAAGGGTAGGGGATTGGGCCTCCGGTAAACTCACTCACTCGGCGAACTCAGCGCAAGCGCTGTTTCACGCCGGTTTTCTGTGAGCCCGTGGTATTTCTCCAGTCGAGCCGGCCCATTCGTGCCGAAGCATGGCTCTCCCACGTAATTATTTATTATTCATTTAAAAACTTAAAATTTTCTCCACATCAGCTCTCATTATTCATTCATTCGTTTGATTTATTATTCATTTTTTAATAATTGACTATGTGGGAGTTATATAATATTTATTGTTTACATTTAAAAATGGCACGTACACTATATATTATGCAATATTTTTTATTTTCGTTTCTCATTCTGCGTTGTTCAGATTCAAGTTAAATACAAAATGATGCAGTTCCAATTATAAAATTAAAAAAAAATCACTCAGTGAACATATTTTATTTTTGAACATTTCATTTCTAAAAAGTCAATTCGATTTTGCATCATTTTAAGGTATAACATTTTCTTAAAATATTTAATTTAAAATAATTTTTAAAGTATAAAATAAGAACACGTCTAACGCGCGCGCGCGCACGCAGCGAACGCCCTTAGTATTCAAAAAGTTACTTCATTTTTAATAAGCAGTAATCAATTTTTGCAAAATCTAATTTATTTTAATTAATTTTTTAACACGTAGCACGTTTATTTAAAAACTTGTACTAAAATCAAAATTGTATCGAAATTCCATTGATCTCTTTTTACAGTGATAACATTTTTTTTTTTTTATGTTAGATTTTTTACTAATTTATATTTACATTTTGAGTTTTTCCTGATATGTGATTCTTTTACAAGGGCTCTGTCTAATAGAGCTGTATTAAGACTTCTTACATTTTATTTACAATTTACATGTTAATTATTTTTATTTTAACGATGATTAAAATAAAAATATTTAAATGGGATGGAAAAATCAGCAGTGTTTTCTATTTTGTAATAATTATGCTACATGAAGACACAATATATTTTTTTTAACTTTTCGTTTAATTTTTTATTAAAAAAACATGATTAACTACTACCACAAAAACTACTTTTTTAAAGTTTAAGTACCAAATGGTTTAATTTTCATTAACTTCTTTAAGACTAAGTAATAATTAGTATACTTATTATAATTATATGTGTATGATTCTCGCTGGAGAGGCAGCTGCATTTCTCTGAAGCTTGTGCTTCAATACCTAGTGAATTCCCAGCGGTAGAAAAGCATAAACACTCACCTGGAAAGGTTTGGACTGGAGGAAGATTCTCTTGAACTCGGGGCGTCGCCTGGTCGCCGGCCGGCAAAGGAAAACCCTTCGAAGACACCTTGGTGGGTGTAAAACTATAGCACCACAAATTCACTACGGTAGATTGAGCACAATTCAGTCAGCAAACCTCTAACGAGACTGTTAATTTTTTAGTTCTAGATTTTTAGATCACAGACGCGCACACGCGATATCTTTCAGGCGGACATATATGTTTTTTTTTTGCTCCCGCGCAGTGATTGGCGGGAGGCGATACGCGCGGTTGACGGGATATTTGAAAGTGGTAGGAATTTAAGGAATAGGCTCATGTCTATACAATATGATACAACCAATAAGAATCATTTTTACCTACAGCATTTTAAAAACGTTTCTGAAATTTTTGTTTAATAAACATGTAACTTAATTATAAAAAGTTTTTAAAGGAAGGACAATTCTGGACTCTAAGCAGTATCACATCTGAGTTACGAAGATTTTCATTTACATCTTAATAATATTAAAATTTTGACTAGTTATTCTGTGTTAGGTACCTAATTACTTTATTATTATTATTATTATTATTAATTAAGATATACTTCAAACTTTTTGTATTGTTTTATAAGTCGTCAATTTTATAACAAAATTAGTATTTTCTTAACAAACGATTAGTAATGAACATTTTTTTCGTTATAGTCAAAATAGTTAAATATTAATATCTTACCCTGCAAGTTTTTGTTATAAATAACATGATATTACATACCCAAGAATTAAATTCAGCCCAGTCTTTTGGAAGAGTAGGGACTAAGAAAAGAATAAGGGACTAATGCCCGTTGTCACCAACCGCACTTAAGAGGAGACACTAGGGCCATTTTTCCATACAAACGTTGTCCCCTGTTTCCTCTCTGAATAATGCTGGTAGAAATAAAAATTTTCCTGAATATTTGTGGGGAATATTAGCATGTCACAATGTTTTCTTTCTTTTCATAATTTAATTAAGTATTTAAAAAAATATGAACGTTCAAAAACCCAAAAAAATGCCCAGATTTTCCGCTGTGTTCAAACACCCAGAAAACAAATTTGGCTAAATTATACCACAAAACATAAAACATAGGAACACAGCTCAAGCCTTGTTTTAATTTTTAATGAAAAAAGTCCTTTGTTTTACACCCGAACCGGTGGTAGGCAACGTAGTTTCTTCGTTTGACTTTCAAAAAGAGTATCATGATACCCATTTTGAATGAAAAGATATTTTATTTTATTTATTTTTATCTAACCCTAGTCTCTCTAGGTTGTCCTCCCCAGCACTGCCAAGGATGCATAATGGCATTTCCCGCCCAACAAAAAAGAAAAAAAAGGACACTTAGCGTTATTAGGTGGTAGGTGAAAACGGGCATTAGAAGGTCAATCAACCAGGGCATTTACTCAAGATGCATTCGATAATTTTCCACAACGAAGCATATGAAATTTGGCAAGTGATACAATAATATCATTTGGCGATGGCTTGTCTCAATATAATTATTGATTTTCTGTTTTGCCTTTGAAATTGTCGAATGAATCTTGACTAAAAGTCCTGGCTGATTGGTTAGCGATGGATATACCGCCATCTTCGGTTGACTGACTGCGCCTGATGCTATCCTCCAACAAGGTAGAGCCTTGATAGAAGAAAACACCAAGCGGGCGATGGGGGCGTCACTTCCCTACGCCAATTTTTTATATTATTAAAGCCCAAAAAACCTACACGCATCCACTTTACGCCATTTTTTTTTAAATAAAGCCAAAACGTACGCACATTCATAAAGGTCTGTTTTGTGTTAAATATAGTATATTATGCTTATGTATGCTTACATCCTTAGATATATTTAAAAAAACTTGAGAGGTGTCAAGGGACACCCGGATGGAACGAAGTTATAAGAAAACGCCATCTAGTTGACGCCCATGAATATTATCAACGCCCTCTGCCCCTACTATGCATGTACTAATAAAAAAGTGTCGTTACAACTTTTTCCGTCTAGTCCTCTTTCGCAACGCGCGATAAGGAACTTCGTTCCAATAGTTCCATACTCTATTTACTAATTACAGACGACAAAATTATAAAATGATTATCAATGTATGATGCCTTAGTTAAATAGGATTAACAAACTAGAATCAACGCTGTGATGCACAGTAGTAGTCAGAAGTCAAGCGTCGTCACGCTATTTTTATGCCTCGCCTAGTTCCGTTTCGTTGTGATCTAACCTTTATTTTATAGATTTCATAACTACATTATTTTCATAGTTTTGTTCTTCATGCCATACATTATATAATTCATCATTCAAATTACTTGTTATTACTAACGTATGTACACTTAGTCTGGATTTATATTATGCGTCCACGCAAACGCGCGTTTTTGCCGCAACACCGCGAGATCACAAGCAAGTAACGTCGGGTCGGCGCGTTCGCGCTGTCATTTACGTGCAATATGTTTCTGTGATTTCGGGGTGTAGCCGCTAAACCGCTCGTTCTCGCGGACGCATATAAATCGAGCCTTACTAACTTTCAATTCTAGTTTTGGTTTGTAGCAAGACCGACTTCAAAATTGTACGTAGCCCTTGACAGGTCGCGTGGGGTCTTTAAAAGCCCGGAGTTTGCGAAAATGAGAAGAAACTATATTTAAATTAATCGTAGCATCTCCGTTCTTTGGGTAGCTTCCTGAAAAGAATTCCTTCCTAATTTATTTTAATTAATTTTTTAACACGTAGCACGTTTATTTAAAAACTTGTACTAAAATCAAAATTGTATCGAAATTCCATTGATCTCTTTTTACAGTGATAACATTTTTTTTTTTTTATGTTAGATTTTTTACTAATTTATATTTACATTTTGAGTTTTTCCTGATATGTGATTCTTTTACAAGGGCTCTGTCTAATAGAGCTGTATTAAGACTTCTTACATTTTATTTACAATTTACATGTTAATTATTTTTATTTTAACGATGATTAAAATAAAAATATTTAAATGGGATGGAAAAATCAGCAGTGTTTTCTATTTTGTAATAATTATGCTACATGAAGACACAATATATTTTTTTTAACTTTTCGTTTAATTTTTTATTAAAAAAACATGATTAACTACTACCACAAAAACTACTTTTTTAAAGTTTAAGTACCAAATGTTTAATTTTCATTAACTTCTTTAAGACTAAGTAATAATTAGTATACTTATTATAATTATATGTGTATGATTCTCGCTGGAGAGGCAGCTGCATTTCCCTGAAGCTTGTGCTTCAATACCTAGTGAATTCCCAGCGGTAGAAAAGCATAAACACTTTGGACTGGAGGAAGATTCTCTTGAACTCGGGGCGTCGCCTGGTCGCCGGCCGGCAAAGGAAAACCCTTCGAAGACACCTTGGTGGGTGTAAAACTATAGCACCACAAATTCACCACGGTAGATTGAGCACAATTCAGTCAGCAAACCTCTAACGAGACTGTTAATTTTTTAGTTCTAGATTTTTAGATCACAGACGCGCACACGCGATATCTTTCAGGCGGACATATATGTTTTTTTTTTGCTCCCGCGCAGTGATTGGCGGGAGGCGATACGCGCGGTTGACGGGATATTTGAAAGTGGTAGGAATTTAAGGAATAGGCTCATGTCTATACAATATGATACAACCAATAAGAATCATTTTTACCTACAGCATTTTAAAAACGTTTCTGAAATTTTTGTTTAATAAACATGTAACTTAATTATAAAAAGTTTTTAAAGGAAGGACAATTCTGGACTCTAAGTAGTATCACATCTGAGTTACGAAGATTTTCATTTACATCTTAATAATATTAAAATTTTGACTAGTTATTCTGTGTTAGGTACCTAATTAAGATATACTTCAAACTTTTTGTATTGTTTTATAAGTCGTCAATTTTATAACAAAATTAGTATTTTCTTAACAAACGATTAGTAATGAACATTTTTTTCGTTATAGTCAAAATAGTTAAATATTAATATCTTACCCTGCAAGTTTTTGTTATAAATAACATGATATTACATACCCAAGAATTAAATTCAGCCCAGTCTTTTGGAAGAGTAGGGACTAAGAAAAGAATAAGGGACTAATGCCCGTTGTCACCAACCGCACTTAAGAGGAGACACTAGGGCCATTTTTCCATACAAACGTTGTCCCCTGTTTCCTCTCTGAATAATGCTGGTAGAAATAAAAATTTTCCTGAATATTTGTGGGGAATATTAGCATGTCACAATGTTTTCTTTCTTTTCATAATTTAATTAAGTATTTAAAAAAATATGAACGTTCAAAAACCCAAAAAAATGCCCAGATTTTCCGCTGTGTTCAAACACCCAGAAAACAAATTTGGCTAAATTATACCACAAAACATAAAACATAGGAACACAGCTCAAGCCTTGTTTTAATTTTTAATGAAAAAAGTCCTTTGTTTTACACCCGAACCGGTGGTAGGCAACGTAGTTTCTTCGTTTGACTTTCAAAAAGAGTATCATGATACCCATTTTGAATGAAAAGATATTTTATTTTATTTATTTTTATCTAACCCTAGTCTCTCTAGGTTGTCCTCCCCAGCACTGCCAAGGATGCATAATGGCATTTCCCGCCCAACAAAAAAGAAAAAAAAGGACACTTAGCGTTATTAGGTGGTAGGTGAAAACGGGCATTAGAAGGTCAATCAACCAGGGCATTTACTCAAGATGCATTCGATAATTTTCCACAACGAAGCATATGAAATTTGGCAAGTGATACAATAATATCATTTGGCGATGGCTTGTCTCAATATAATTATTGATTTTCTGTTTTGCCTTTGAAATTGTCGAATGAATCTTGACTAAAAGTCCTGGCTGATTGGTTAGCGATGGATATACCGCCATCTTCGGTTGACTGACTGCGCCTGATGCTATCCTCCAACAAGGTAGAGCCTTGATAGAAGAAAACACCAAGCGGGCGATGGGGGCGTCACTTCCCTACGCCAATTTTTTATATTATTAAAGCCCAAAAAACCTACACGCATCCACTTTACGCCATTTTTTTTTAAATAAAGCCAAAACGTACGCACATTCATAAAGGTCTGTTTTGTGTTAAATATAGTATATTATGCTTATGTATGCTTACATCCTTAGATATATTTAAAAAAACTTGAGAGGTGTCAAGGGACACCCGGATGGAACGAAGTTATAAGAAAACGCCATCTAGTTGACGCCCATGAATATTATCAACGCCCTCTGCCCCTACTATGCATGTACTAATAAAAAAGTGTCGTTACAACTTTTTCCGTCTAGTCCTCTTTCGCAACGCGCGATAAGGAACTTCGTTCCAATAGTTCCATACTCTATTTACTAATTACAGACGACAAAATTATAAAATGATTATCAATGTATGATGCCTTAGTTAAATAGGATTAACAAACTAGAATCAACGCTGTGATGCACAGTAGTAGTCAGAAGTCAAGCGTCGTCACGCTATTTTTATGCCTCGCCTAGTTCCGTTTCGTTGTGATCTAACCTTTATTTTATAGATTTCATAACTACATTATTTTCATAGTTTTGTTCTTCATGCCATACATTATATAATTCATCATTCAAATTACTTGTTATTACTAACGTATGTACACTTAGTCTGGATTTATATTATGCGTCCACGCAAACGCGCGTTTTTGCCGCAACACCGCGAGATCACAAGCAAGTAACGTCGGGTCGGCGCGTTCGCGCTGTCATTTACGTGCAATATGTTTCTGTGATTTCGGGGTGTAGCCGCTAAACCGCTCGTTCTCGCGGACGCATATAAATCGAGCCTTACTAACTTTCAATTCTAGTTTTGGTTTGTAGCAAGACCGACTTCAAAATTGTACGTAGCCCTTGACAGGTCGCGTGGGGTCTTTAAAAGCCCGGAGTTTGCGAAAATGAGAAGAAACTATATTTAAATTAATCGTAGCATCTCCGTTCTTTGGGTAGCTTCCTGAAAAGAAATATATTTTGATATAATCGCAAATAATTTGAGTTCGCCCCCCCCCCTCATGTGCAGTCTGTTAATCTGTGTTTATTCGCGCTGGGGTCTCTAAAGACCCCAGGTGACCGACTGCGTCACTAAAATTTTATATGTAGTAATTAGATACTTACGTGTGGAATTTATAATCTCCTTTTTTTGAAGTCGGTTAAAAATACACAAAATTTAATTAATTTTGCACCTATAATATTATAACAGTCTTCATTTTACCTTAGATCTTGTCTGTATGTTTCCCCTTCGTTTGAGATGCACGCAGATGATAGGAGTCTTACTTGTGCTTCAAAATAACTGCAAATCTGTAGATATATAGAAATGTCGTTGATTTTATATGTTTTAACCTACGTCTTAACTAAAAACATAATATAATATGCCAACTCACCTCAAGTTTTATGGAAATATGTTGCAGATGTGATGTTCGTTTGGCTATTATTTTGTTATCACCACCTTCTTTCTTGTTTCGGTATGCCCTAGAAAATGTAAAATAAAAATGTGTAAATTGTACCATAAGAACATTAGTATCAGACAGAAAGCGGTCACGCAGTCAAAGATAAGTAAAAAATTCAAGCAGTCAGTTTTGCGTTCTTTGTGTTGTCACTTAAGAGGCACTCTGACGCGGTCAGAACGCCTCCTGTGTGAGTATATGTAAAACATAGTATAAAACAAAGAACTGACCGTTGGAACGCTTCCGCTCTCTGTCTGATAGGTCCCTTAAAGTTTAACTTAAGATCATGCAAGTCGTTTGTAGGATGACATACTTATTCTTCAATATCTTGATTTACAATAACTTCCTCGGTTTGGTTGTGATTACCACATTCTTGTCCATGAGTATAGTCTATCCAACTCTCCTTAATTATTGACCGTGCCATTTGCCAGCGTAATACGTTTTGTGTTTGCTGTCGATAGTTCTATTTTTATTCTACAAGGGATATTTTTTCTTCTTCTTCTGGTGAAGATGAGAGGAAAAGTGGAAAAAAGAGCTATTACAAACTATGATTATTTTGTACTAGCAATTTTTTCCCCTTTTCCTCTTATGATTCTTCCACGATGTTTCATACTCATCTTGACGTACCATTTCCTGCTTGCCTTGTATCTTCATTCTTTTCAAGGATACGGATGATGATAGTTTTGTTCTCTGTGCATTTGTGGATTCTCATGATGTTGATTGTAATACTGTTGGTAGTATTCGGGCATTTGTTCAGGTGCGGGTTGTTCCGAGGTTGCCATCTCAGTAGCTATCGGCTGCATTGTTCTGATCATTTCAGGTTGAGCTTGTGAGATATAATGGGGCTGAACTGGAGCTGTATGTATTCGTTGCCACCTTAATGATGTGGGATTCTGCCTCTGTGTTGTCTCCTTTCGTATTTGGTGTTGTCTTTTTGGCTGCATATTTTGTTTAGTACATGTTGCCGTTGGTTTAGGATATGCCTGCTGTTGAGCGTGTGGCGCTGGAGGTATAGAGTACCTGTATGGTTGATTATTCATAATATTCGGGTGCGTTGGGTGTTCATCTGTTGGTATTGGGTTATGATAACGCTGTGGACTTTCAGAGTGAACACCATGGTACCTTTGCTCTTGAGTACGTTTTTCGATTTCTTTCAAATATATTTGCTGATGATTTTGCTTAACATACGGGTTTTTAATATTTTCTTCAACGTTTTGGGAAGCGTTTGAATGAATTTGCTGTTGACCAGGAATAGGTTGTTCATAATATTGTCTTTGCTGTCGACTGCTTCGATTAATTCTTTCGTAATATTTTTGTTGACTATTTGGAACGATTCCCTCAGGATAAACTTGATGATTACTAGGCATAACCGGTTCCTCATACCTTTGGGGAGGATAATTTAAAACAGTAGGTGAAGAATATTGAGCACTTCGTTCAACTGGTTCAGGACACACTTGATGTTGATTGTTTAGAACAATCCTGTCAGGATATGTTATCCGGTCCCTAGCAATATGATGTTCAACGGGATGTTGGCTTCTCAAAACGACTGGGCTTGGTTTTCGTTGTGAAATCGGTATTATTGGATTTATTTCGTTCTCTGGATATGTCTGTTTTTGGCCACTAGGAACAAATTTTTGAGTATGTGTTTCATGTTTATTAGCTGGTGTAACTGGATTATTCCACCTTTGTTCACGATAATTTAGTTCATCAGTGTCAGGATAAAGATGTTGTCGATCACTTTGAGTGGTAGATTCTGGAAATCTCTGTGTACTTGGGCCAAAAGTATTGGGCAGACTTTGCTGCTGAACATCCGTATGAGGAACAAACTGTTGTGGGCCACATGGAATAAATGTGTTTCTATGATTTGTTCTGGTCGGTACTGCCTCTTGTTCATTTTGATAGTAGTCTCTTCGTGGTACTTGGCTTACATATGGTACCTAAAATATAACATTTATTTATATTGTGTAAGTAAAATTACATAATTTGGTAGCTACTATTCCGACTTCAAAAAAGTTGGTTATCAATTCTACCCGTATGTATGTAACATTTCCAGAACTGGAGTTTTCGTATATGTTAGTCTATTTCAGCGTCTTAATAAATGTGCCAATTTCAAAAGTGTATGTATGTTTTTATGTTTGTGTTCGCATATCTCCGGAACTACAAGTCTGATTTAAGTGATTCTTTTTTTGTTGTACTAAGTATTTGTTCAACTTAAGAAAACTGCAAGTTTCATCAAGATCGTTTCATTAGTTTTTGAGATAAGGAATTTTAACTCTTAATTACGTACAATTTTAAAGTCGGTTTTATCTTTTTAAAAATTCCAATATTATAAAGTAATATCAGTTACTTTGGAATAGATCGTCGCACCAACATCTACGTGTGTCCTTTTGTTTTGCCACTCATTTCTGACGTTCAACAAAGGATTATCTTGTATTCCAATTGGTACATGAGCAGGAGTTGTGTTTATCCCTCCACTAGCTAAGTAAACGTTTTCCTGACTGGGATTTGCTGTCACCATGGCATTAACTTGTAGTGTCTGAAAAATTATTACCGCTTTTACTTTCAAGGTACTATTGAATCTAGATATTATCGAAAAAATTCGGAATAATAAAACAACCGTCATGCATAAAAATGAAAACTCACTCGCAGAAATCAAAATGATTAACTCATTAAAGATTATGACCTGGAATGCAAATGGACTACAGAAACATCAAACTGAGTTGCAAGTAGTCCTAAGCACAGAGAATATCGACGTGTGTCTTATATCTGAGACTCATTTCACAACAGAAACATATATTCAAATAAAGCTCTATAAAACATACCATGCCTTACACCCTGATAATACTGCCCGAGGTGGCAGTGCTGTCATCATAAAAGAAAATATTTGTCACTATGAAGTATACAAATATGAGCAACAAGAAATACAGGCAGTGGCTGTATGTGTAAAAACAAAATCATTTCCGGTAACTCTAGCCTCTATATACACTCCACCGAGGTATTCTATAAAATCAGATGTATACATGAACTTATTAGAAAATCTTGGCAATAGATTTATACTCGGTGGTGATTTTAACGCTAAAAACACCTACTGGGGATCCAGACTTACAACTACAAAAGGAAAAGAGCTATTCAACGCTATAAACGAGACTAATTGCAAGGTTATATCAACAGGAAAGCCTACATACTGGCCCACAGATCCCAATAAAATTCCTGACTTAATTGATTTCTTCATATACAAAAATATATCGTCCAATTTTTTACGAATCGAGGAAGGCTTTGATATGAGCTCGGATCACTCATCCATAATTCTGACGCTTAGTGAGAAAATCATAATGAAAGAGCGCCCTCTCACGCTTGTAAATAAAAACACGGACTGGGAGAGCTTTTTTTAATTAGACTTAGAATCTATCATAAACCTGAAGGTTCCTCTTAAAACTCCAGAACAATTGGATCTAGATGTAAGAGAATTTGTAAAAAACATCCAAAATTGTGCGTGGAACAATACACCAATCAGTACCAGAAAAGTAAAAGGAAATTGCTACCCAATAGAAATAAGGCAACTTATAGCAGAGAAAAGGAAAACACGAAGAAAGTGGCAAGTGCCCTACTATAAAAAAAGAGCTTAATAATCTCACGAAAAAACGAACTCAGGCGGGAAATCGTAAGGTTCAACAAAAACAGTATGAGCACATATCTCTCTCATCTGACTAACGATCGTTCAACAGAATACTCTTTATGGAAAGCAACAAAAGGACTTAAAAAGCCCATCGCCCAAATACCTCCCATCAAAACAGCAAATGGGAACTGGGCTATAAGCAGTGAACATAAAGCAGCTACGTTTGCAGATCATCTAGAAAAAATCTTCCAACCAAATATAGAAGTAGAGCAGCAATCTAGCTTAGAAGAAAATTTTGAAGATTTATCGTCAGACGAGCCTAATATAAAACTTGTCACCCCAAGGGAAGTTAAAAGTGAGATAAAAAAGCTTAGCCTGAAAAAAACCCCTGGATTCGATCTTATCACAGGAGAAGTTTTGCGAAACTTGCCACCAAAGGCAATAGTGAAACTAACTACGCACATAAATGCCGCATTAAGACTCAAATACTATGCTACCAAAACCTGGGAAACCACCACACGAAACAAAATCTTACAGGCCGATCACTCTATTACCTATTATATCTAAACTATTTGAGAAGCTTCTTCTCAAACGCTTAAAACCTGTACTAGAAGAAAGAAAATTGATTCCAGACTATCAATTTGGCTTTAGAGAAAAACATTCTACGACTGACCAAGTCCACAGAATAACTGCAGTAATAGAAAAAGCACTAGAGAAAAATAAAGTCTGCACAACAGTATTTTTGGACGTCGCGCAGGCTTTTGATAAGGTTTGGCATGAGGGACTAATTAAAAAAATTCGAAAACTCCTCCCAAAACAGTTTGCTGATATCCTAGAGTCCTACCTAGTGCGAAGAATGTTTATGGCGAGACAAGATGAAGCATACTCAGAGCTGAAACATATAAATGCTGGAGTACCTCAAGGAAGTGTCCTAGGCCCGGTCCTGTACCTACTTTACACTTCAGATATTCCAAATATAGAAAACAGCACCATTGCGACCTTCGCAGATGACACAGCAATAATGGCTACAGGTGACACTCAAGCAGAAGCAGTGAAAAAAGTTCAGAAAGCTATTAACACCATATATGACTGGACGAAAAAGTGGCGAATAAAGCTAAACGAAACAAAATCAGTTCATGTTGATTTTACGAATAAAAGACCAAACTATAACCCGGTATACATAAACAATACTGCTATATCGCACGAAAACACCGCCAAATATCTCGGCATGACACTGGACACAAAGCTTCGCTGGAAAGCTCATGTCAAAAAGAAGCGCGAAGAGTTGGAACTTCGCTACAAGAAAATGTACTGGCTGATTGGGAAAGAGTCATCCCTGTCCATCAGTAACAAAATACTCTTGTACAAACAAGTCCTTATGCCCGTATGGACTTATGGTATTCAGCTATGGGGCTGTACCAAAAAGACTAATACCATGATGATACAAAGATTCCAAAACAAAGTACTCAGAGGAATTGTGAATGCACCCTGGTACATTAGAAACGAAGACCTACATCGGGACCTTAATGTGGACATGGTCTCTACAGTTATAAAAAGATACGCCGAAGCCCACGAAAAGAGACTTCACCATCACGTGAATGTCGAGGCCATCCAGCTCCTTGACAACACGGACTTAGTTAGAAGACTGAAAAGGAGAAAACCTTTGAGTTAGTGTATTAAGTGTTAAAATCAGTGTAAAAAACGTAAAGTGACTGTGACGAACACAAACAATAATGTGTATTCTCCTTTATAAAGACTTTAAGAAAGTGTTGATGGACACAATCTTAGTAAACTCTACCTAGCAGATTAAGTTAATGTAAAATTACTTATTAGTCTTAGTTAGGCTAGATTGTAATAATTATAAAATACTTATTGAGGTATTTTATGTAAAAAAAAAAATGTATAAAAATACGACTACCATTTTTTGATTCATTTCTAATTTTTGCCATTGAATCATGCGGTACTGGGCTTAAAGCGAAATTGTCATTATATTTCTTAAAATATTGAATGTCTTTACTTTGTTCAGGAGGTTCAAAATGTAGTTTTTGTATTCATCGCTCATTCCTATAAGTTTTTGTATTCTTTTTTCGCGGGTACTAGGTATTTTCTCTTGTTCCTGAGCGTCATTATTTCCTGATTCAATTGTATCTTTGGTACCTTCCGTTGTTTCGTCTTGAGTATTCTCAAAACGCCTCTTCAACTTTCGGTACTCAAGATATTGATCATGAGTAATGACGTGATATTCTTCTATTGGCTCTTCTGTTAAATCTTGCACTGCAGTGGTTGCTTCCGTATTAGGTTCATGGCAATTGATGTTAGCGCTTTCTGGGGGGCTTATTGGTTCGTAGTAATTATTTTCTATATACACATTGGGTGGTACGTAGCCTGTAGCATTGTGGATAATTATATCCTCTAATATTTCGATACAGTTATTGCCAGTAGTACTTTGTTCTGAGTTTGGGTCAGACCGTTTGGTTTTACTGAAACAAAGTTAATTACTATTATAGCCTGTTGATAAAATACTATGATATAATTTTAAATCGTCATGTAAACTTCCAACTTTTTGCTTACTCATAATAATAAATAGTTCTATTTCTATTTTTAGTGTAACTTTCCATGTAAGTACTTATTGTTTGTCGTTTTAATGCTCTCCAACGCTTAATACGTCTTGTGAAATAGAAATAAGCTTGGTTGTTGCGAATCAACATATTTATAGTAGAAAAAGAAACCTATAATTATTAATTAAAACTGAAAATTTCGTTTTTGGTTTTACATAAAAATATGCGCTACAATAATAATATTAAATTGAAGGTCAATCATAATTCATGTGTCTTGAGTGCGGCAGTTGGATAAGGACGCACATTATGAAATTAATTTTTCCTAAGATTATGTCGTTCTCGTAATTCCACGCTGGCGAAGCCGCGGGCAAAAGCTAGTATGTTAATATCAGTAACGAGTAACGACTGAAAGAAATTTAATGAACCGCCAATAAAAAAAAAACTCTAAATTTCTGGTTTCTGTATACAGGTTGCAATTAAACCTACCAGCCATTTGTTTAGTGCTTAGGTATCATTAAGAGTCCGTATACGAAATTTTGCCGAAATTTTGAAGAAAACGACAGAAATAATCTATATAGATAAAATTCTATCCAATTCGAGAAAACAGAAAAAAAAAAACAAATTGTGCCAAAAAACACGATTCAAAACAACCTAAATCTCACATTATATTACTCGCCGCAAGGCTAATGTGAGATTTAGTTTGTTTTGAATCGTGTTTTTTGGCACAATTTGCTTTTATTTTTTTTTATTTTTTCTCGAATTGGATAGAATTTTATCTATAGATTATTCCTGTCGTTTTCTTTTTATGAATTACAGCTCCAAGTTGCCGAAATTAACAGCAATTCTTTGCCCATTTTCTCTAAAATTTTGCCGAGTTACATATTTTTTTACTCAACTATTTCATATTAAAGTGGTAAAAAGTAATTCCAACATTGTATAGACGACTTTCTCAACAGTACATTGTATTTTTTTCATACCGTTAAGACGTCAATACAATCCATAAACAGGTGATATTCTAAACCTTTTACAGCAAAAATCACAAAACTGTCGAGGGTTTGAGTTGGATTATTTAAAAATACTTTAAAAAAAACAAAAATCTAGCTCCAACATTAGATTATAATTGAAATGATCTTACATATTGTGCATTAAAACTTATAGAAATACTGTATTTTAACTGTTAAATCACGTCTGTTAATCAGCGAAATCGGCAAAATTTCGTATACGGACTCTTAAGAGAGTCCATTTAATCAAAAAAACTATTTTTTTGGTGTTATTTTTTTACGATAAATCATTTTATCCCAATTAAAATCGTTGCAGGCTGGTCACTAGAGCGGGGTCTGTAGAGCGGATGCGGCGGTGGGTAGTGCGGGGGTGAAGCGGGGGGTAGCGCCAGGGCGGCGTGGGAGGCTCACGCACCGGCGACGCGTGTTGTCCATAAGGGTGAAGCCAAACGACGTAATTTGTGAGTTGTGAGTCGCAGAATTTCTGCCGGGCAGAATTCTGCTGCATTCAGTTTCATACAAAAGTCCTGTTTGGTTCACACGGAGACTCAAAATGAGTTGTCTGCCGGCTCACACGCAATAAACCGACCTTATACCGAACGAATTCAGTTCGCAGGGAACGCGGGCAGTGTTGCCAACTATGGGGATTTCCTACTAAATTAAGTTGGAAAAAATAAAAACAGTGGGTTTTTAGGGGGTAATTTGGGGATATTTTTGGGGGTGAAATTTTTGCAGCGTAAATATAATATGTATATTTATTTCATTTTTATTACTATTATTATCATTTTTATTTCTTTTATACTTACTTAATTATTCAAGTACCTACTTCATTACCATTTTTATTATAAGCTAAGCTAAGCTTTAATAACAGCTAGTATAAGCTGTCCCGGTTAACTTCGTGTCACTTTAAAACCTTCCTGGATTTCTACAAATATTTTAAGACTAAATTCAGCCCAATCCGTTCATCCGTTTTCGAGTTTTAGCGTTACTAACATAATTGAAAATCTATTTTTATATAATACTAGCTGTCCCGGTGAATTTCGTGTCACTTTAAAACCTTCCCTGGACTTCTACGAATATTTTAAGACTAAAATCAGCCCAATCCGTTCAGCCATTTTCGAGTTTTATCACGACTAACACATTTGGAAATCCATTTTTATATATAAGAAGATATAGATAATAATCATATTTTATTATAATTTTTCAAATTGAAATGAACCACTTATATCCTTATTAAGTGGATTTACCCAGCTTCTTTTTGTGACATTATCTTCTGCGTCTTCTAAATATGCTTCGTAAATGCACAAAATTTTCAACGGTTCGATTGCACGACACAAACACCTGGTATAAACGTTGGACAGCAACTGAATAAAATGCGCTCGTCTGGCAGCCCAACAAATTTCTGCGACTGAAATTCCCCGACTCACAACTCACAAAACTACGCTCGTGTGGCAGTCCAACAGAATTTCTGCTGGGCAGAATTCTGCCCGGCAGAAATTCTGCGACTCACAACTCAAAATTACGCTCGTTTGGTTTCACCCTAATTGTGATGTTTTTAGGAAAACTTTCGGACGCTATTTCTCAACATTTTAGTAATGACTGATAATAAAAGAAAAAATACGTGTATTTCTATTTTTAAACAAGGATTAATATATCGAAATTTGTCTGGAAGGTTTAATTGCACCCTGTATATTTAAATGCTACACTGCCACGGCGACCGCCCACGGCCTCGCGGTCAAAGGGGCCTCGCCATTTTTTTCGTATACAGGCCGTATACGAAAAAAATGATAGTAAATATAAACACCGGTGAAATAATGACTCTGATATCTTAAAAAAACTCTCCAAGATATAATAATTATTCGAAAATCACATAAAATAAACCTTCCATAAAACGCTCCATACAAACCCTGCGTTCCACTTGACGTTAAAAACGATCAAAACGCTCAAAATAGGAGGCATTTTGAGCGTTTTGGTCTTTTTTAACGTCAAGTGGAACGCGGGGTTCATGTCAGCATGCACTCAGCACTCAGCTATGACGTCACGCCGTGCTAGTGCGCATCGCGGGAGAACTTTGTTCGATAGCTATGTTAAGAGGGCGACTAACCCAAAAAAATCAAACATCGTCCTTCTCTCTTCACACTCACGCCCGTCTTTCATATGCCAGGTGAAAAAGGACGACGCGGATTCATCGCCAAATTAGTTTTTTCTCAATAACTCCATAAATATACAATATTTTAAAAATCCGCTAGGTCAGTTTCTCAATCATAGCATTTTATATAATGTGTTAAAATATTAACTTAGTTCAATGCACGGTTACGGCAATAAATGAAAAATTCGTTGCATGTTTGTGATTTTTTTCTATCGAGAAAATTTTAAGATACCGTATTTTTGCTCAGATCAAAGAAACAATTCGGGGCTTATTTTCAAGTATAAAAATGAATTATAAAATGGTAAATTTTGGGTTAGTCGCCCCCTTAAATTTTGCGTACTATGAAAGTGGTTTCGTAAGGGCGCGTTCAGACGTGCGCGCGGCCTGCGCGCAGGTTCTGCGCGGGTTCAGCGCGTGCCGCGCGCTTGTTTTCCCTTATGCTATAGTAGAACACGCGCAAAACACGCGCACGTCTGAACGCGCTCTAAGAAAAATTGTTATAAATTGCAAAACTCGAATGGCATACAAAATATATTTAGAAATTAAAAATAAACAACTTGACCATCCAACTTTGAAGGCACATAACAAAAAAATACATAAGTTACGAAGCTGACATTGTGGAAATGCTTATTTGTTACCGTTATATCTTTATTTTAATTAAAAAATCTGTTAATTTTTGACCTTGGCAACATCCCTATTATAGACGTTAGCGGAAGAACCAGATAACTAACATTTTATATCATAAGGACAATTACTTATTTTTTACCTTATAATTTCAATACAACTTGTTACTTGCCTACTTCATCATCTGGCTAGTATAGGCTACACATAAAATCCTTTTTTTTTTTAATTCAAATTTTTCCCGGCCCTAGAGCCTCCATTTATGCAAAAACGTCATTGTTTAACTGTTATTTACCTGCTCTTTCCACTCATGCCTTCAATTATAAAAAATCTAGATGACGCCCGCAGCTCCGTTCCGCTAAAATTAGTTTATCGCGCGGGAACCGTACATTTTTCCGGGATAAAAGTATCCTTAGATTGTTCTTTCCCGGACCTCAAAGTATTCCATACAAACTTTCAGAAAACTCGATTCAGCGGTTTGGGTATGAAGCGGTAACAGACAGACAGACAAACCTATATACAAAATTTCAATTCAATTCAAATATTCTTTATTGTGCACACAATACATATAGAATACAAACAATTTAAACAAGATTTTACATAGGTGTCACAATGGCGGCCTTATTACTAGGTAGCAATCTCTTCCAGGCAACCACGAGCGAAGGTGAAAATTGTGGAAGAGATAAGTGTGTATGCGCAGACAAAAGAATACAAATATTATATTATTATAAATATACATATATATATACAATAATACTATACATAAATACCAAATATATATATCACAAAATAATACTATACAATATACATAATTTATAGAACTATATTAATAGGAATAATGACTTATGACATAAGTAGTACAACACGGACATACCATGAACTTGAAACATAAACATAAATTATTTACAAATATTTAAATAGTGTAGCTTGACCAGATTTTTAAATGAATTTAACGTTTTTGCAACTTTGACATGCTTAGGCAACGAATTAATTAATTTCGCATATTATATATTTAATAATAATAATATCTTCGCTTCGCTTTACACCATGTCAGTCTGGCCCGTACTAAGTACCTGAAGGGCTTGTGTTACGGGTACCAGACAGCGGAAATATATTTAATACTTTTATATTATACATAATATATATTTAAGATTTGTATTATATAATACATAATACATCAGATATTTAATACACATCCATGACCCAGGAACTTTGAAAACTTTTTGTTCCGTCGGTGGGATTCGAACCCGCGACCCCCGGCTTGAGCTACCATCAGCCCACCAACTGAGCCACAGAGGTCGTCATAATTAATAGGTAGTATGGACTAGTATGGTACTAACTAAAGCTATAAACATTGGAAAACATTCTAAATGAATTCGCGCTTAGTTTGCCGCGACTTATTCCCGTTGATTTAACGCCAATGTCGTCTGCGCTAAATGCTAATGACTTGAATGAACTGTCACCAGTAGACAGTACTATTTCCGGACCTATTAACCTTCAAGAAGACTGCCGACCTGCAAACCTTCAAGAAGAGAGCGTATTCCCTCTTAAAAGGCCGGCAACGCACAGCTCTTCCAATGTTGCGAATGTCCATGAGCGACGGTAGTTGCTTTCCATAAGGTGACCCGTTTGCTCTTTTGCCCCCTTGTTTTATAAAAAAATAATGACAATAGTAACTTACAGATCCAACGGTGCCTCACATGTCGGTCTTGTAGGAGTCGGCGGTGGTTCAGCTCGCTTCCTCATCTCGTACCACGCTCGCCTCAACTCTTTCTGCTTCTTAAGTCTCTCTTCTTCGCTCATGATTTAATTTTTATTTACATTTTTTTAGATAATATTTTGACGATTTTTTATAAGTACTTTATATTAAGTATTTGTTTGGTTGATAATATTATTTAATTGTTTCGAAAATATAAGTTATTGTTTGCAAAAATCTTTTATGTTTTTTAATAATGAGTTTACATTTTGAACAACTAACAGGAACACAAAGAAGACAAAAAGAAAAAGTTTTTTTGCAACAAAGTGCATACGAACTCTCCCGTAGCTATTTCAGGACTGCCGGGCTGGCTGGCTTTTATACCTTATAACCGGAAGTGAGTGGGCGGATCCACGCAACAGATTCCCGCCCACAATTAAAAACGGAGGTGACGAAAGTATAGCCATCCCGGTCCCTCCCGTGTTGGAGGTAGGAGACAAACATCATCCCATTTTTTACATCGTGTGTGGGTTTTGTTATTTTTAGAATGGTGGCCGCTCAGGGCTTACGTAAGCCTTTAAAAGCCTTTTTAAGAGCATAATATTTAATATTACATTGCAGTATGGCTCCACAAAATCAATATGCGGGGTACATATATTTTATTCTACTATTAGTCAGCTAGAACAATTTTTTTGTGATTACTAACAAGCTAATTTTTTGTTGGATTTTTAACAAAACTTGGTTGTCTACTGTACCCTAAAACGGAACCCTAACCTGCAGATTTTTTGTATATTGGTAGGTTAATAGTTATATAATTTAAGAGTAACCTTGTTCTACAAATTAAACAATCCATATTTTAGGACCATCAAGCCAAAGTATGAAATCCTTTCTATCTCTGTTAGCTACCACTTTCAAGATTTTTCGAAAATAAAAATGTTAAACATCTTATCAAAATGTACCTACTCACAATTCACTATATTTTAATGCACATACAGTTTCGTTCCGTGTTTGATCCTGTCAGTTTCCTATCAAATTACAAAATGTATACTCATATACTCACGAAACCCGTAGTTTGAGAGCTATGATACCATAAAGAAATAGACACGTCTGATTTAGGGGTGTAATATTAAAAATGCGAAAGTATCTCTGTCTGTCTGTCTGTCTGTCTGTCTTGCTTTCACGCCAAAACTACTGAACCGATTGCAATGAAATTTTGTATACAGTTATTCTAGAGTCTGAGAAAGGACATAGGCTACATTTTGATGTGGGAAAATATCTTATTTCCATGAAAATTTCGATGAAAATGAATTCGCATTGCGCGTGGCCAGCGCTCATCCCGGGGGTCCTGGGTTCGAGTCCCGCAGGCGGAACAAAAAGTTTTCAATGTTCCTGGGTCTTGGATGTGTATTAAAATAAAATTTCAAAAATCTTAAACATATTTTATGTATAATACTAGCTGTTGCCCGCGACTTCGTCCGCGTGGACTTTAGTTTATAGCGCGCGGTGTCAACAAAATTTGTGTCAAATTTAAAAACTTTTTAAAACCCTGGTAAGTGCTTCCGGTGTAGCGCGGCCCTTAATTAATCAAAATACCCAAAAACAGCTATGCAGTGTGCACATAATCTATACTAATATTATAAATGCGAAAGTATCTCTGTCTGTCTGTCTGTCTGTCAGTCTCGCTTTCACGCCAAACGCCAAAAGTATCTCTGTCTGTCTGTCTGTCTGTCTGTCTGTCAGTCTCGCTTTCACGCCAAACGCCAAAACTTCCGAACCGATTGTAATGAAATTTTGTATACAGATAGTCTAAAGCCTGAGAAAGGACATGGGCTACTTTTTTACTGGAAAAAAGGGTTGTAAGGGGGTGAAAATGCGTAAATTTGTTCAAATTAACCCTTCAGTAAGTGCCAAAATCTTTGCAAAAATGTAGGGTACGTGGTTTGCAAAAAAAAAATGGCGCCCGGCCTACCCCTTTTTGTACAAATAATGTAATAACCTTACATCTAATCCATATTTTATGTTTGTGTGAAAAATATTATAATATATGTTAAATTTTCTATCTATCAAGCCATCATAATATAGTATTTAGTCAGATGTGATATTTGTCTCACCACTGTAAACTTTGAAATCTATGTTTCTAACTATTTCGCAACAAATATATTAATACATTATTATAATCTCAATAACACAGAGCTATACAAACTGTTTATGTAAACAATTCTTTGAAATAACTTAACTTGCGGTTTTCGCGTAACTTTCTGCCGCGCACTGTAAAACTCTGGAACGAACTGTCACCAGCAGTATTTTCGGACCTATACGACCTGCAAACCTACAAGAAGAGAGGGTATTCCCTCTTAAAAGGCCGGCAACGCACCTGCAGCGCTTCTGATGTTGCAAGTGTCCATGGGCGACGGTAGTTGCTTACCATCAGGTGACCCATTAGCTCGTTTGCCCCCTTATTAAAAAATACAACCATTTTATATATCAAAATTAATAAACACCTAACCCACTTTTCCGTATAGTATTAGAACCCGCGACCGCTGGATTACACTGCACATTCACCACTGAGCCAGAGAGTTGAAATATGACCCCATTATAGCTTTTGTTTAAGCACACGTGGTTCAGACTGTCCAATGGAAAATCGTTACGTGGTGTGACTGCAATCTACAAAATTACAAAGTAGAATTAATAATTCAGTAGTCTTTTAACCTGAATGAGACTTTCGGCGACATTGTAATCTTCGTATACTTTATTTGTACTGTCAGAGGAAATTATTTATAGGCAGACGACGGACCTTCGTTATTTGGTCGTGCTATATCAATCCTAATCCTTAACATTGACTTGTCATAACCCGACCAAATAATGTCCGTCGTCTGTGTATAAATTAATTTATCTGGTGGCAAGTTAAAATGTTCACGGTAATTACCAGAAGAAAATCGGGAGCCGTACATTTTTCCGAATAGGATGGAACATTTTTATTTTAGTCATTAGATTCAAATGTTACCAAAAAAAAGATTTATTAATAATATAATAATATTAATAAAAATGGCGGTACGGAACCCTTATAAGGACCGTCCGTCTGTCTTTTTAAATTTAAATTCAATCATCAGTACTTTTCTTTGATGACGATTTAATAATATTATTTTCAATATTGTTACACCATCCTAACTACGATACACCTCAATATAAGTGTATCCACACCTTTATTTTAATATTCAGAAACCCAAGTGTGCACACAGCTTTACCGCGCTGTACCGCACACGGTGCAAGATTTCAACATCAATTCGAGGGAATATCCAAGTCAGCAGAAACGGCCACCACCATCGTGCGACCAGCGGAGGACCTCATTCTTTTGCTTCACTTCAGTAGGGAATCACTCTTAGTTTGTAATTCGTAATTAGTAATTTTAATTTTAATTAATGTAAAAGTTATAATTAATAAACTATTATTTAAAATTTGCTTTTTTTTGGCACCCACGGCTGCAGCTATCGTTACTGGCGCAGTCTTGTGGATCTATTCGCGGGCCGGTTCGCGAAATTCGGGATAATCATCATCGCGACGCGTACCACCCGTGTGGTAGAAGAACCTACGGTTGCAGCCTACGGGGAATCCAGACCTTGATTCGGCTGAGAAAAATGCAAATGTAAGTACCTTGAATCTTTCAAGTTCCTTACCAAACCTATCCATAAGCTTCCTATTAAATATAAGTATTCCTTATACCATAAAAATTATATTGCATAATTTTTGTGTTAATTTTAGAATTAGGTAGATTTATTCTTTTGACAGAAATTAAATCGTTTAATTTTTGTGTTAATTATAGGATTAGGTAGATTTATTCGTTACATAAAAATTAAATCGCATAATTTTTGTGTGAATAATAGGATTAGATACATTTTCTTTTTAATTAAAGTTATTTTAGTTAAAAATTTAATTTAAGTAGTATTTCAAAATTTTTCATCCAAGAGAAAATAGTAATAGTAGGTTAAGTGAACGTAGTTCTAGTAGGAATAGTGCTTTTGACGAGAACAGGGATTTTTCAGAAAATATGTCTCAATACGAATTAGATAACATTTATAAATCAATGAGGATGTTACCAGAATTTGACGGGAACCCTCACATTTTAAATCGTTTTATTAATCTTTGCGATCAAATAGTTTTAACTCACCTAGGCACCCAGCCAGAACATAATTTAGGTAATTTAGCTCTACTTAATGGTATTTTAAATAAGATCACTGGTCCCGCAGCTAGATTAATAAATGCAAGTGGCATACCAGAAACTTGGCAGGGCATAAAAAATGCTCTCATAAATAATTTTGCTGACCACCGTGACGAGACAGCACTCTATAGTGACCTTTCGATGCAGACCCAAGGTTCCAGTACACCACAGGAATTTTATGAGCGTTGCCAAAATCTTTTTAGCACGATTATGACATATATTTCTTTGCATGAAACTGTCAGTACTACTATTGCGGCTAAGCGCACATTATATCAAAAATTAACACTGCAAGCTTATTTGCGAGGCCTTAAAGACCCCTTAGGTTATAGAATTAGGTGTATGCGACCGGAATCTATGGAAAAAGCATTACAATATGTACAGGAGGAATTAAATGCATTATACATGCAACATAGAAATGATAGCAGTCATTCGAGCAAAAAGGAAATTAATAATTCAAACCAGCATAGTCAGAATTTGCCTCTCAATAATTTTGTTCCTAAACCATTTAATTTAAATACGTCTAATTTTCCGCGACAATTTGTGAATAATTTTCAGGGTCCTTCAAAATTAAATTACCATCCCCAAATGCAACAGCAACGTGGTCCCACACGTACGCAGCAAATAATGCGTGCCGTACACCCAAATTACAACCCCCAAAGTAATATGTTCAGAATAAATAGGCCTTTCATGCATCAAAATTATAATAATAATTTTAATCATCATAATCAGCCCCGTCCCATGAGTGGCGTTAGTCATTTTGTTCCGAGAGTTTTGCCACCAACCCTTAGTGGACACGATTGGCGTAAATCCGGCAATCCCCCACCAACTAATTATTTGAAATCGCGTGAAATGAATTATAACGAATTTGACAATGAATATAATGACTTATACGAGTATTATGACCAAGACTGTTACTATTCTGACCATGACCAAAATTATTTGACATGCGAACAAACTGACTACTATGAAAATCATGATCCTTACCCTGAAACAGTGCAAGTGACTGAAATTGAAAACCAAAATACTGCTGACGATGTAAATTTTCATCAGGCCCCGAAATTAGAAAAGCCAAAATAGAAGTTAATTTTCATATTCAGAGACAATTAGGTTATATTCAGATATCCGATCCACCCCTTAAGTTTTTAATTGACACAGGCGCTAATCAGTCTTTTATTAGCCCTGAAGCTGTACAAAAGTATTTTAGCCATATACCATTAAATTATGATCCTTTCGAAGTTACAAATGTGCACGCTACCAGTAGAAATAATTATTCTATCACTTTACCTTGTTTTCCGGAATTTCGAGATAAGGGCGATTTAACATTATTCGTATATAAATTTCATAACTACTTTGATGGTTTAATAGGCTTTGATTTATTGGATGTCTTTGGATCAAATATAGATCTGAAAAATAAAAAATTAATTACCCGTAACGCTACAATTCCAATTCATATGTATGACTCACGTAACGCAAATTTATACGAGGAGATTATTCCGGCTAACTCATCAAAATTAGTTAGATTACCTATCAACTCTTTAAATGGCGATGTTTTAATTGAAAAGCAAGTAATTTGTAACTGTTACATTACCGAATGTTTAACGAAAGTAATTAATAATCGAGGATGGGTTGAAATAACCAATCCTACGCATAATGACATTATATTTTCTATGAATAAACCAGTAGAAGCAGAACTCTATAATGTTGAGAGCCAGCCAGAAACCATATCTGAACGCGCAAAAGAAGTCATATCTCGCTTACGAACAGATCACTTAAATCCAGAGGAACGTGCAAATTTAATCAATTTATGTATTAATTATTCGGACATATTTTATCTTGAGGGCGAGTCTTTAACATTTACAAATAAAATAAAACATAAAATTCAAACTACCGATGAAATTCCAGTTCATACAAAAACTTATAGGTATCCTTATGTTCATAGGCAAGAAGTAAGAGACCAGATTAAAAAAATGCTAGAACAAAATATAATTAGGCCATCCAATTCTGCTTGGAGCTCTCCAATCTGGGTAGTGCCTAAGAAGGCAGATGCTTCTGGCAAAGTTAAGTGGCGTCTTGTAATAGATTTCAGGAAGGTCAACGAAAAAACCATAAATGATAAATACCCCATTCCCAATATATCTGACATACTAGACAAGCTAGGAAAATGCCAATACTTCACTACTTTAGACTTAGCTAGTGGGTTCTATCAGGTTGAAAAGGACCCCCAGGATATTCACAAAACCGCGTTCAATGTTGAAAACGGCCATTATGAATTTTTACGTATGCCTATGGGTTTGAAAAACTCACCTGCAACTTTCCAGCGTGTCATGGACAATGTTCTAGACGGATTGCAAAATAAAATATGTGTAGTATATTTAGATGATATTGTTGTATTCAGTACCTCCCTTCAGGAGCATATTATTAATTTAAGAAAAGTTTTTGATAAATTACGTTCATCCAATTTCAAAATTCAGCTAGATAAATCAGAATTTCTTAAACTTGAAACAGAATTTTTAGGCCATGTAATAAGTAACGAGGGTGTTAAACCTAACCCTAATAAAATTCATGCTATTTAAAATTATCCACTACCGAAAACCACAACCGAAATTAAACGTTTTCTAGGATTAATAGGCTATTACAGAAAGTTCATTCCGGATTTTGCACGTATAACAAAACCACTTACTCAATGTCTTAAAAAAGGTTCCAAAATTACTTTTGATAAAGCCTATACAGAATGCTTTGAACATTGCAAAACCCTCTTGACAAACGATCCCATTTTACAGTATCCAGATTTTTCCAAAGATTTTATTCCCACTACCGATGCGTCAAATGTTGCTATTGGTGCAATTTTGTCGCAAGGAACAGTAGGTTCAGATAAACCAATAGCTTATGCCTCCAGAATCCTTAACTCCAGTGAATGTAATTATAGTACAATAGAAAAGGAATTGCTTGCAATAGTTTGGGCTACTAAATACTTCAGACCTTATTTATTCGGCCGTAAATTCAAAATCATCACTGATCACAAACCGTTACAATGGATCATGAACCTAAAGGAACCCAGCTCGCGTCTTACGAGATGGCGTCTTAAGCTTTCAGAATACGATTTTACTGTAGTATACAAGCAGGGAAAAATTAATACTAATGCCGATGCACTTTCCAGAATTGAATTACATAATGATGAAACGAACTCTATAGCAGTAAATGTGTCAGAAGGATCTCACGATCCAGAAGATGAATCTAGGACAATAACGAATAGTGTGTCCTCTTCAAGGACCGCAACTGCCAGCAAATCCTCTTCAAGGACAGCTACTGCTAGTGAATCCTCTACTGTACATACTAGCCACGAGGAACCTATATTAAATATCCCAATCTCTGACGACCCATTAAATAAATTTTCTAGACAAATAGTACTTACCGTTGTAGGCGACATTAAAGGCCGCACCGTTGTCACCAAACCATTCGATAACCATACGCGAACATCTATTCAGTTATCAGAATCCAGCCTAGAGGTAGACGTTATTAACTCCATTAAAGAATATGTTAATCCTAAAATTAAAACTGGTTTATTAATAAATCCAAATGAAGCTATGTACAAAATAATTCCTATAATACAGAGAGCTTTTAAAAATTCATCTATGTTCCTTACCGTGACAAAACGCGAAGTAGAAAATGTACGTGAATATTTAAAACAGCAGGATATAATAAAAAAATACCACGAGGGTAAAACGAACCATCGAGGTATTACCGAAACCTATTTAGCATTAACCAATAGATATTATTGGCCAAAAATGAAAGAAAGTATAACAAAATTCATTAACTCATGTACCATATGTGGACAAGCAAAATACGACCGTAATCCCATACGACAACAGTTTCAATTAGTTCCATCTGCCTCAAAACCATTAGAAATAGTGCACATAGATTTACTTACAATCCAAAATGAAAAATTTCTTACAATTGTAGATGCGTTTTCGAAATACGCACAAGCCTATCACTTACGTGACTCTACTGCTGTCAGCGTTTTACAAGGTTTACTAAATTTTTGTACTCACCATGGCATACCGATGACAATAGTTAGCGATAATGGTACTGAATTCACGAATCAACTGCTAGCGGAATTCCTGAAATTACATAAAATACAACACCATAAAACAGCCCCTCACGCACCAAACGAAAATGGAATAGTTGAACGTTTTCATTCCACCATTCTCGAACACCTTAGAATTTTAAAATTAAGTCACACATCGGAATCAATAGTTAATTTAATGCTTTACGCACTTCTAGCATATAACAGTAGTATACATAGTTTAACTAAATGTAGACCTATTGAAGTAATTACTGGACACTTTGACCCACGAGATGCTTTTGATTTAGACATTTCCACCCAGCTTCTACAACAGTACATGACTAATCATAAAGACAAAATGACTTTAGCGTACAAGACAATACAAGACATATCTAATGACTCTCGAGAAAATATGATAGAAAACCGAAATAGAAATAGGGAACCTGAAATTAACTACTTACCTGAACAGACAGTTTTTATCCAGAATCCAACAGCTTCACGACAGAAACTAGCCCCACGTTATACCCATGATGCAGTTATGGCTGACTTACCTATTCATATATATACGAGGAAAAAACGAAACCCAATCGCCAAAAATAGACTCAAAAGAGTACCTAAATCGGCGCAATTGTTACAGGAAACTGCTGACCCTCTTTCTTCTCCTGAGCGTCGTCCGAGCACAAGAGATAAAACTTGAAAGCCTAAACGACGGACCTGGAATTTTACCTTTTAAATTAGGATCCACTAGGATCATTTCCCATCATCATACCTTTTTAAATAAAATTAATCTTAAAGAATTAGAGTATCAAATTAAATCTATCGATATTCAATTAGATTCCTTTACTCAAGAATTTCAGAATAAAACTAAATTTTTTCTAGAACCCCATATAGCATACCTTAAAAATAAGCTTACTGGTGTTTTAAATCAGCTAGAGACATTTGTGTCCAACCGTGCGAAAAGAGGCCTTATTGATGGTCTTGGCTCAGTAATCAAAAGTGTCACTGGTAACTTAGATTATACTGATGCTATTCATTACAATGAAGCTATTAAAAATTTGCAGGAAAACGAAAATAATTTGATAAATGAATTAAACAGTCATATTAGCTTATCTAAAAATTGGACAGTTCAGTATTCAAAAATTATAGAAATTATTAAAGAAAATCAGAATAAAATGATGAACATGGTTAATAAAATTAATGATAACAATGTAAAGCAGAATTTCAGTTTAGTGAAATATACTCGTCTCACTCAAATACTCTTAATATTGAGTGACAATGTAGATTCCATTTCACAGGAAATAATTAAGTTGCAGAATATTTTAGCATTTATTAAAACTTCCACTTTACATCATTCAGCTTTAGATCTAGCTAACATACGCTCTATTTTAAGCAAACTGTCATCATTGTACGGCAGTGAGCGTATTCTTAATTTAGATGTAAGAGAATACTATGATATAATTAGAGTAGGCTCCTTTTATGTGGGTAATGAAATAGTTTTAGTTTTTAAATTTCCAATATTTCTAGCTAAGATATTTACTTTATATAAGTTATCTATAGTTCCTAATAAGCACCATGAGATCCTCAAACCCACCTTTCCATTCCTAGTTATCCATGAGAAAGAATTCAGGTACATAGAGGCAGAATGCCCGAAGGCCAACAAGTGGCATATATGTAAGGAACAGCCGAACCCTCTCAACCAGCCAGAGGACTGCGTGCAGCGACTAATATCAACCCAGGAGCGAAGCCCTTCGTGCAAGCCCATCACTGTTACCCTGAGCCATGCAGCATTTGAAGAATTGGATGAGAAGCACTACACTGTCAGTTTTCCTGAGCCAACAAAAGTCCACATGTTCTGCGAACGTCACCAGTACGAGACTCTCCAAGGCAGCTATCTTGTCATCATCCCTAAGCAATGTTTTATGGAGGCCCCAGAATTTACCATTTCGAACTCCAAGGATCGTCTAAAAGGCCAGGCGCTCAAGCTACTGAATATGCCCAACTACACGACTACTGAAGAAGACTCACAGGCTACTCTTACACTAAACTCAGTAAGCCTGAAAAATCTACAAGAAATCAATACAAGAATCTCCATGCAGCAACCTATAAAACTGAAAAATGAAGACAACTACGGTATCTATCACATTACGATACCTATGTATGCATTGATACTATTAAGTGCATGCGCCCTCACTAGCGTGTACTTATGGAAGAGATATACCAGATCCTTGGCTGAAACATCAAAACCGAATGACAATAGCAAGATAGAGATGCCAGCTGTCTACGCTCGACCTAGAAGAATAGATCCTGATCATCCTCCAGCGCAGTTTACGACAACAGTCTTCAACAGGCGCTGTTCTACGGGGGGAGGTGTTACACCATCCTAACTACGATACACCTCAATATAAGTGTATCCACACCTTTATTTTAATATTCAGAAACCCAAGTGTGCACACAGCTTTACCGCGCTGTACCGCACACGGTGCAAGATTTCAACATCAATTCGAGGGAATATCCAAGTCAGCAGAAGCGGCCACCACCATCGTGCGACCAGCGGAGGACCTCATTCTTTTGCTTCACTTCAGTAGGGAATCACTCTTAGTTTGTAATTCGTAATTAGTAATTTTAATTTTAATTAATGTAAAAGTTATAATTAATAAACTATTATTTAAAATTTGCTTTTTTTTGGCACCCACGGCTGCAGCTATCGTTACTATATCTTTAAGTATTTGCATAAAACATGATAAAATGAATGTTACAAATTAGTGTTAATTACATGTATATTGTATTGCCGTTTTAGCATGCAAATATTACAGTTTCTTAAAGTAACAACCAAAATGACTAAACATACATTTTTGATACTCTTAAATCTTATTAAATTACATACACATACACATACTTATTTAGTCACTTCAATAAAATAATCAAATCAAATCAAATCATTTATTTTGGGCATCAGTGGCCCATATAACAAATACCTTAAATCTAACATACATATCAATTATATAATAAATACCTTAAAACTAACATACATATTTTATATATATTCTTAAATACTACTACTTAATAATACGGGCGAAATACTTTATATGGCTATATTATTATTATAACTTACAGATACTTATTTATTAAAATAAGCGACTTTACATCTTTGCCGTCACGTGAAGATAGAGTTGACGATGATGAATAAAAAAATATTATAAAACATCTCGATATCATGAATTATTATCAGATAAAAACTGGCATTAAATTAATTCGTCCATTTATTCACTATTTTTTTTCGTCGTTTGATCCTCTTTTAAACATAATATTATTACATATTAATCAAATAAAAGTCTACATCAAAATTCCGTCTAGATTCTCACTATAATGCTACAGACAGACAGAATTTAACCCACTTTTTGTGAGATGTTTGTAATCCATTCTGTCTGTATGTCTGTATGTCTTACCACTTCATGCTTAAACCGCTGAACCATTTTTTATGAAATTGGGTATAGCTTAAAGAAAAACTACGTGCACTAAAGTTAATTATAAACAAATCAAAACTCTACCGATATTCAAAATAACAATATGATATTATTGCCACAAGTAGAATAATTGAAGTACACCAAAATTGCATAAAATCGGGGGTTTTGTGATACGACGGTTTTCTTTCATTTCTGGCTCGAAACTGGTACGAACTACGAACTACGACCAGTGCTATTCTGAAACCCAAAAAATTCCGTTCGAATGTCACTTCGAATTTCACTCTCGCTTCACTTCTCATCTCACCTGAAGTTTGTTTGGTATTCTGAAATACGAATCCGAAAACTTCAAGGCCAGGCGAAGTGAAGTGACAATTGGAAACTTGAGTGAGTTTTGTCTATGGTGCTAGTGCGGAATATCTTCATATCGATAGTAAAATATTTATTTTCAAAGCATATTTTGGTATTATAACTACTTAAAAATAATGAATATATGCCAAAGCAATGCCGTATATTCCATTTGAACATTGATTTCTATTCTTAAATATAATTTAGCTAAGATTTTATTAACTCAAACGAGTATTAAACGTTGCCAACCATTGCTGTTACGTGTCAGAAAAAAAAAACATTAGTTAGTAAACATTATCAAGCGGCAAGCGCTCTTGAAATTTGAAAGTTTTATTTTCAAAAGCTTCGTGTTTTCAAGTGGTTGTGTCGTGTTCACGGTGTTTTCTCAGCTCTATTTTATTAAATAATCGTTAGCAAACTTCGTACCTAAAATAAATCACCACAATAGTAATGGAAAGGTAAGTGATAACTAATATTTACTTACTTACACATAATATATTTAACTAAAGCATATTATTATTTACTTAAACCAAGCTTTCTAAACATTTAGAGTACGGACTTCCCATCCCTCTCCTGCGCAGTTGGAAGCTTTAGTACAGTTTCTGGAGAGAAAACCTAGTTTAGCGAAAGGGTTTTCAAAATCACTGGGAGCCAAGCAATTAGCTCATAAAGAGTGGTCTAGATTGGCCACTACTTTAAATAGTATGGGGGGGTGCATTAAAAATGACAAAAAATGGATAAAAGTAAGTTGTATTTTATTATTGCTACCTGAGACTAACAATATGAATATAAGCGGGGCTTGGAATAATACCTAATCTTTGTAACTCGAATTACTGCCTAAGGTATTTAGCTAAAACTTCGTTAAAAATTGCTAATTATTATTTTCAGTACTGGAATGACAAAAAAAGTTTCATAAAAAAAAAGGCTGCTGCTCGAGCTCGAGCTAGACGTCAAACTGGTGGTGGAAATGTTGAAGTCCCCGAATTGACCGAAGTCGAGGAAAGGATTTTGACATTGATGGGTGGTGAAGGTTTTGCAGTTGGTGATACACATTTAAGAATAGAACCTTTTGTAAGCAATGATAAGATTGAATCATTAAAGTATCTACTCTGAGTGCGACTTGCAGTATTTATTGTTGTTATTTTTAATTCCAGCAATCAGAAAATCAAGAAAGTGAAAGTCCATCTATTTTGGCAAGAGGGCTCTACGAAGAGCCAATACCTGGGAAATCCGGCGTTCTTTTAGAACAACCAATGGTAAGAAATTTGCTTTTTTTAAAATATGTTTATCAATTATCAAACCTCTACAATTCCAGAGTAGGCTATTCTTAGGTATAAGTACCTATTTCATTTTTCTGCCAAATTAAACAGTGTTTTTTTTCTTTTTAAAATAGATACTCTATTAAATCAAAGTTATATCCGACATGCAGAGCTTATTTCAACAGTCGCCTTTTCTTTACAATCAATTAGAAAGTGTTATTTTAATTGCAGGATTATACACCTAATGAAATAGTAATAGACAATGCTGAGAGAAATAATTTGAACGCTATTGTAAGTACAAACTAAGTATACCTATGCCTAACTACCTTTCTTAAGAAATGAAAAATAAAGTTTTTGGCTAAATGAAAAAATATAATAAATAAATGAAAAGTAAATCAGAATCTACTGAACTCATATTTTATTTTTAGATGGATCATGAATTGGAGAATGAAAACATTAGGTTGCAAAATCAAGAAATGTCTCCAGAAACTGTACCAGTAGCCTATAATACTGTAAGTTATTATGTTTCAGTTAACCTTGTAATTTACCCTGTGTTTTTATATAAAATATTTAAAAACCATCAAAAGTGATTCAATCTCTTTTTTTTTCTTTCAGGAGAATGCTGATAGTGTCCAAGTAAATGTGTCAGAACGCATTCCATTACGTCGAAGTCGTCAACCGCCATCTGTTACATCAAGTGAGTATAGTTTTTTTATCAGCACCCACTTGACTCAGAGGCAACCCAACTAAACAAGATTTGTTTGGTCGGATCGGCGCTCATTAATTTAACTACCTGAGACATAAGGTTCATACTTTAGGAAAGTTTTTTATTGCTTTGTGCCAGCTTATTAATTATGATAAAAAAGGTTTTGCCAACTTGATTGCAATGCATTTCAAGATCCAAAAAAATGGTTTTGCCCTTTTGCGTTTTTTGTATTTCACGGTTGGTCATAAACGAATAGAAAATTAAAAAATAAAAAGTATTTCCCTATTGGTATTTTGCGTTTTTGGTCACATGTGTCGAAAGGGTAGTATTTAGTAAGTACCAGCTACTTAACACAATTTAAAATGTTTCCAGCCCCTAGACGCCCTCGATGCCGAAGAAGACTCGTGCAAAATAGAGTGTTGCCGTCCTCACCTCCGGCACAAAGGAGGACGCAACTCGTTGGTGTCACTCATAAGTTCCTCGAGTTGGATACTCGACGCGTCAATTTGGAAGAAAAATTAGTTTCCGTCATGGAACATTTTATGGAGTACCAACGCGATATAATCGATGCTGTTGGGAAATTAGGCGCGGGCATGAGTTCTTTGGCAGATGCCATAAATAGAACCAACACTTAGTTACTTTAAGTAGGTAGATTATAATAGGTAAGTCATAACTCATAGTCATAGTAATGTGTAAATTCAAAGAATAGGATAATAGTCATTAGGTTACAGGCACAAAAAAAAAAAAATTTTATCGACTTATGTTATTTTTATTTACTTTTTACAAGTGTACTTATTGTATAATATTATTGTTTTAATTAGTTAAGTTTCTATAATGTTAGTACAAGACTAAAATTAGAAGACTGTTATGTTAACACATAGATACTTAAAAATTAATAATTATTTACTGTTTAATTTAGAATTAAAAATGTATATTGTAAAAATATCACTATCAAGTATAGCTATTTAACTTAAAAAAATACTTAGCTTAATTTAAATAAATACATATTTTAAAGGAGTTATTTTTATATTTTTAAACCTTTCGCACCTACAAAATAAACTATCTCCGCCCTCGCCATAAAACATTGACTAAGTCATTACGTGCTGCCCTACCCATGTTTAGGTCTTGAAGAAGGGAATCTGCCACCTGTTCCCTTTCTTGCATTGAAATCTCCCTTCTGGCCTCTTCTACACTGAGAACTGGTGCAGGCATACCAGCTCTATTACACATGTTGTGCAAAACACAACATGCTGTAATAATTCTCCCAGCCACATCAGGAGCGTAATGTAAGACCCTATGTGCAAGAAGACATCTGAAACGACCTTTCAGAACACCAATAGCACGTTCGACACTGTTTCGAGCTGTTGCATGCAATTTGTTGTAGTGCTCTTCGGGACTGTTGTCTTCTGCATTGGCTATCGGGATCATTAAATAGGGCCGTTGAAGATAACCTGAATCACCTAAAACAAATAACTTCTATGAAACTAGAAGGCACTGAGTACTGGGTACTATAATGATACTCAATTAAGAAAGTTGATTAAGAAAGTTTTGGAGGTTAAGAAACTAGTGGTTCTAGTACTAGTACCTAGTAAGTATGCAGTCTCTCCAGAATTTATTAGTTGCTCGAGGTGAGATTTTATTGGCGAGTTATTAAATATGTGGCTATCGTGTGAAGCTCCACCAAACGAAGAATCCACATGCAATATATTTAAATCCGCATCTGTGATCTGAAATACACAAAAACTGAAAACATTAAGTAAGTAGGTAATTGGTAGGATACTTACTTTAATGAAATTCTTAAGCAGAACTTACCAATAAAACATTTCTTGCATGAAAGCCTTTACGGCAGTAAAACCTATCCTCATTTTGTCGCGGTCTTATTATTGCAACAAATGTCCCATCGATACAACCTATGACACCTGGTATGCCAAACTTTTCATAAAACCTGTAAGAGAAAAAAGATTTTAGCGAGATTTATTTAAGAACTTGGTGAACAAACTGTTGTGTGTGTCTAGATACCATAATTTGTTGCTAAAGTATTTGCTTTATGTAGAATTACTTAATTAAAGTAGATATCTTATACCTGAAGACTTACTTTTCTTTGAGTCTTGTCCTTTCAGCTGAATTTTGGGGAAAGCGTATATACTTCCGTACTATACTCGGCTGACTTAGCAATCTTACTATCTCATCAATAGATCTTGATATTGATGGTTGGGACATAAAGGTACCTATATTCCTTCCTATAATCCTTTGGTAGCTCCCAGTGGCTAAGAAAGCAAGAGTGCACAGTAACTGAAAAGAAGGTGTAATGTTATTATGTTATGTGTAGGCAGCTGCAGGTATATAATATAGGCAGTTATCACCTAGGTATGTATAAAGGTGAAATTAGTAGGAAATCTATATTATATGTTATTTACAAGTTTAAACTATAATGAGTTAGACAAGTAAGAAAGTAACTACCTATTTATTATGCACCTACAATAAATTAGTAAGTTGGATGTCTTATCATTAAATACTTACTTTTAACCTAATGCTCAAACTTCCTCTAGTCCTAGTACTGACGAGATTAGATAATTCTTCCTGCAACTCCTCTATCATGTCCTCGCTAAGGCGGTATTGGCGCACATAGTCATCTCCTCTATTCAGCAGGGGCAGATTTCTGACACGCCGAGCTTGGCGTCGAGATGCAAATAAATCCAAATCATTGGCTTCTTTTAATAAATACAGAAGAAGAAAGGAGCGTGACATCTGAAAAAATAGGTATTAAGTAGTTTCAGACTTTGTAATTCGGCACATAGTTATTTCGGCACATAGTTATTTTATTGTAAATAGTAATTATTTTAAATTTTACTATTAACGAAAAGATAATAAACTTAAGTGTAAATTGTTGGATAAAAATACAAACAAAATTTTGATAAAAACAAAAGTTTTGTCAAGTTATTTTAGTAGTTTATGAAGCTATAAGTTTGCAAAATGAATAACATAATCAATAATAGTTAAAAAGTCGTCACTTACGTTTATAAAACGATGAAAATCCAAACACAAACACCAACCAATACAAGATTTCACTAGAAATTTAGTAACCTAAAATCTGACAGATGAATTCGTAAGTGGATTCGAAGCGACTGCTGAAATAGCGGCGGAATTTATTTCTGAATACCAAATCCTCATAACAACTGTCAAGTTCTCACTTTATCTAGTTCACTTCACCTGCGTTTCCGCCCGGGCGGCGCTAGTGTCGATTTCACGTTGTTTCTGAATACCGATTGTTCATGTAGCGCTAATTCCGCTGCGAATTCACAGGCGACTTCGCTTGTGACTATTTCAGAATAGCTATGGGCCTCCGTCACTCCATGTACTTGCGCGCTATAATTACCTACCGCCCGACCGAGCGGTCTCGGGCCACCGGAGGCCCAAGCTCAGTGCGGTTGTCGCGAGCGAAGCGCACGGGTGTTTTTACATTTTAATTCGTTCGTACGCGCCTTACGATGCCTTCTGGTACTTTATGTGCTGTAGATGGGTGCAAATCAAGTAAAAGAAGGGATAAACACCTATCATTTTTCTATTTACCTGGCAATGACGAAAGGTAAGTGATAAATTATATTATTATATTTGTCGTAATAAGCATTAGCTTGCCTTTCAGACACATGTTTACATATTTTCGTTACATAGAAACGTTATACCTATCTTAAACACTATTTTAACGTTTTAACTACTTTTATTAGAATAAAATTGTAATAATATTTGATAAGCAGTCGCTCAAATCAATACCTACATACGAAACTTCCAACACAAATCGCGCGGCGGCCGGACTTGTCTCAACTTGTCGTGCTGTTAATGTAAACAAACAAAATTTGATACTTACTATCGGGTGATTCGATTTTAATGCGATTTGTAAACAATATACGTGTTAATGATAAGCGTAAAACCTCAGACACTCCAACTTATATATACAGTATATTTCGGTTGTAACGACGCCGAAGGGACCATGTAAATGTCGTCGCTATATCCGGAGGTCTCAATATACGAAATAATAAAAAAAAAACAGATGCATATTATGTGTTTACTTATTAATTATTCAATTATAATATTATACATGGGTCTTATTGAAAAACGTGTCATAGTGCACTGTTTAAGTTTAGTTTTCAGTGCACGCTGTAAGGTGTATTCCATTGTCATAATTCCTTCTAAATCTAAATTATTTTAGCCTTCACCAAATAAACAGAACTGTTTGAGAGTCTTTATTTATTTTTATCGCTTCCGCTGATAATAATTGTAATTGGTTGTAAATTTACGTCTAGGAGCCATATTTACAAGTTTAAGAAACACTGTTTACTCATTGGAATTTGTTGTCTTACTGATTAATTTTTTTAACAAAATGCATGCTTAGCATTCCTACATGTAACAAGCAAAGCATTTGTTTGAACATCTGTGAACGTAAACAAAGAATAAGAAAGCTTAATAGTTTTATAAACGAGTCTTTGCCTTTGTCAACTGAGTCACAATATCCGCATGGGATTTCTAGGAACCGGTCACAAAGGGGTCATAAAAAAAGTCGCTACACCCGAAATCGTCGCTACATCCGAAGTCGCTATTACCGAAAGAATTTCTTACGAAAGTATGCTTTAAACTCAAGGGGCGTAAGTTTGGCGTCGCTATAACCAAAATGTCGTTACAACCGAGGTCGTTACTAACGAAATCCACTGTATTTCAAACCAATTTTGTAAATTATTAAATTTAATTTTCTAGGATTATTTACGAAGATAAGCCTTTTTAGGGTTCCTTACCTAAAACTAAAAGGTAAAAAAACGGGACTCTATTCCTATGACTTCGCTGTCCATCTGTCCGTCTATCTGTCTGTCACCAGGCTGTATCTCATGAACCGTGATAGCTAGAGAGTCGAAATTTTCACAAATTGTATTATTTATATTGCCGCTGTAACAAAAAATACTAAAACCTAAATAAAACAAATGTTCAAGGGGGCTCCCATAAAACAAATATGTTTTTTTGCACTTTTCGTATAAAGACAGATATCGATACAGGGTAAACTAAAAGTAAGACCTGTCCTATTTTATAATTCTTATTTTTTTTTCAGGCGTAAAACATGGGCTGAATTGATTGGTAGGCCCGATTTAGCAAGACCAAATATCAAGCCAAAAAGTCATTTTGTGTGTTGTCTACATTTTGAAAAGTCGGCGATTATTCATAAACCCCAATTACTACCTGACGCTTTGCCTACAATACGGCTGTCATCTCTTCCAACTACTTCAAGTGCCGGTGAACCTGAACCAAAATTTAACGAAATATCGACACAAACCAAATATTCGACTGTTAATGTACTATCAGCCATTACCATCAAAGGCGCTGACACAAAATCGGAGTCGGTACAGACGTCTTATAATATTAGTCAAACTGAACAAACTCAGACGTCAACTGCACTTTCATCTAATACACCAAGGAAAAGAAGACTTAGTAAAGATTTAAAAGAATCGGAACTAAAAAGAAGAAAACTTCAGAATGATTTGGACAAAATAAAGCAAGAACTTCAATCAAAAGAGTCACAATCTTTTGAGCGGTTTACTTTTCAAACCGAAGATGAGGTCACAAAAAGATTTTGTAAGCTCATTCAGTGGCAGAGCAATTTAAAAAATAAGCGCAAAGGCAACAGGTATGATCCCGAATTTAAGTTGTTTGCCTTAAATTTACATTTTTCTAGTCCGCAGACGTATCGGAGTTTGAAGACATTTTTAGGGCTTCCTAGTGAAAGTACCCTTGAAAGATTTAAACTGGTTATTCCACCTAAATTTGATGATCGCACTTTAGATTTCTTATCATCTAAACTAAAATCTATGCCATCAAAAGCTAAGTATTGCACTCTGGCCTTAGATGAAATGGTTCTGAAGAGACATTTACATTACGATACCAGAAGAGACGAAATTGTTGGTCTTCATAATATCAATGGTGAAGTGACGTCGGAAATAGCTTCTCATGCCTGTGTAATAATGCTCAGAGGCATTATTGTGAACTGGAAACAACCTATTGCTTATTCTTTCTTAGGATCTCCAAAACATTACGCGAAATTGGAACAATGGTTGGATGAAGTTATTTTGAAACTTTCAAACATAGGGATCGAAGTTAAAGCTATTGTATCTGATCAGGGATCAAACTTCGATAACTATGCTAAAAAAGTAAAAAACGTCACAGCTGAGATGCCTTACTTTTTATTTAATGGTAAAAAAATTTACTACATATTCGATGTCCCACATTTAATTAAATGTATCAGGAATAATTTATTAACAAATAATTTTATACTCGATGAAAATAAAATTTCTTGGGAACATATAGATACACTTTATACTACACAACAGGAAAAAAATTTAAAATTGATTCATAAAATTACGGAAGCTCATATAAAACCAAACAATTTTCAAAAAATGCGAGTTAAATACGCTACTCAGATTTTTAGTAACTCCGTCTATGCCGCATTAAATGTGATGATTTATAATAAAATTTTACCAGAGGAAGCAAAAGCGACCGCCGAATTCGTGCTAAAAATCAATAATTTGTTCGACGTTTTAAATTCAAGTACTGTCCAATCTACTAATAAATTTCAAAAGGCATTCTCATTGCAAAAATACCAACTCAATGTGTTAGAAGACGCCATGATAATGTTCAAGAATTTGAAGGCTATTCATTCAACGAAAGGCGTTAATAACACAAATAAAATCAGGACATTTAAAAATATACAAATTACAATTCAATCCGTAATCATGCTATTCAAGGATTTAAAGGAAGAAAACATTAATTTTGTGTTTACGAGACGCCTAAATCAAGATTGCCTAGAAAACTTTTTTGGCACGGTCCGTCAACAAGGTGGTAATTGTCGAGACCCAACACCGATACAGTTCATGAGGGCTTTCTCAAAATTATTCCTTTGCAATATGCTGAAGAACTCACGGTCTACAAACTGTGAAGAAGACATCTGCGAGTTGCTGCAGAAAAACGATGGATTTTTGAGACCACAGAGACAAGCAGATAGCTCGCACCGCAATATACCTTCACTTTTGAATTTAAGTGGTGAAGTTGATTATCGCTTCGATTTGCCAACTGAAAACGCCTTAACTTATATATCGGGTTATTTACTTTTTAAATGTAGCAAGAAGCATACCTGTCCTGCCTTTGTTGCTGAATTACAGAACATTCCCGATTTGAATGAATCTACAAATAGATTATTTATACATTTTAAATCATTCAACAAAACTTCTTCTTTTTACGGAAAGTTAAAAGTGCCAACCGATGCGTTTCATAATTATGTAAGAGAACTTGAGACTATGTTTATTAATAATTTTGAAAAAAATATGAAACAAAGGCCGGGTAGTATTCTTTACGAGCTTTTAAATGACATAAATTTTGATTCTCCCTGCCCTTGTTTCCCAAAACAATATCTAATAAAACTTTTTGTTAGATTCAGGATTTTTGCTACACTCAAATTTAATAATAGAGAATTTAGAAAGGGTAAGAAATTTATAAAAAATTATATTAAAATAAAACATATGTAACTTTAATTTTTTTATTTTATTTTACCTACACACTGACGTCTATAATAATTATGTTCTATCTAGATTGCACAGTACAGCACTAATTTAGGACTGCCACATATAAGTCAGAATATATTCACAGTTCTCAATAACATCGACACAAAAAGTTATTTAATTTAATTTTATCAAAGAGGCAGCCCTGCGATTGCTACGTGATCGCGCGGTGCGAAGCAATCACAGCTATACGCTTGAGCATTAAGGCACAGTTTAGCATGCAGTGGTGGCTGACGCGACGGAGTAGGCTATTATAGCAGTAGGTATTGGAAATTTTCTATTGAGTGAAGTATCTGGTACTATTTAGTAATCTGTGCTACGACCCAGCCCACAGCCACCTCCTAAACGGGTTAGCGTGTGGCTGAATGAAGTAAATGGCGTATTTTTTATACATAAGGGATTAGTGGTATTTTGAAGAAACAACGTTTCGTAAATGACACCAAAATTAAATAAATAAATAAATACCTGCTACCTTACTCCCAACAGAATTAGAACCGAATTGAGACTCGAATCAGCTCGATCCCAAAGCTTTTGCTACTTCCGACATATGTAACACTAGCGCTAAATCGTACTGCGGCTCAATTTGGAACTAATTCGGTCTCAATTGCATTTCCCACCTGACAGCTATACTAGCGCACGATCGCGCTGCGGCTCAATTTGGAACTAATTCGATTTCAACGGTTTTTCCCACCTGACAGCTATACTAGCGCACGATCTTTCTGCGGCTCAATTTGAAACTAATCAGTCTCGTTAGTAAAAATCGTATCAGTTTTGGTTGTAAGGTAGCTGTGTAAAATTCAAAACATCGGTCGTGTATAGCTTAAATCTATCATCATCATCGAACTATTTACTTTGAAAGTGTACTTTCAAAGTAAATAGTTCGATGTAAAAAAAGTCGAATGAAATTCAGTCGGGCCGAACTTCTGGTCGAAAGTACCTATTTCGGCGTCAGGCCTTGTACCACGAAACTGTTTTGAGACTCAAATGATCGGACAAGAACGCCGCGTCCTGCTCTAACAACGTCATTTCACATTTGTTAGAGTAGGACGTGGCATTTTCGTACGATTGTTTGAGTCTCAAAGCGGTTTCGTGGTACGGCCCCTGAAACGGCTCAATAATTCGGCCGAAACATAAAACATTGGTAATTGATGTTCGGAGTAGACCACCTAACTCTTACACCGGCAGGATGATTGATGAGTGATGACTTGAAAATTGCGACAAGCAAGCAGCAGGAGTTTGACAACAGATCTGCTGTCAAACGCTTGTTCTTTACCTGTTCAAAATTTGTAATCATCTTTCCGATGTGTATATTTTTGAGATAATAAGAGAAAAAGAAGTAATTTTAATTAAAATGTGTAAAGTAATTAATCCGTCGTTGTCATTTACTCTTGGCATTTGACCCTACATCCATCATGTATGACACATCTGTTCCGACTGCGGGTCAAGAACTGATAACACGACAATCAATTAACGGAATCAATTTGTATAATAACCGGGAAGTGTCTTGTTTATGTTATTGTTCACCTGCGAATTCCTTTTTTTTAAACACCGTCCAACACCGTCGACAGAAATGACGTCACTGCTGTGTAAATCTAACATTAATACAGCTTCGATCGAGTCCTATAAAATTGCAAAATTGTATTCTCAAAAACTTCAAACTTTCAAACTAAACGATTAAAATGATAATAAAAAGTTTTACAGAATAAACTGTGACAATCAATCCATTATCATGTCAGTTGCATTAAAAATTGCTACACGGCAAAGTCTTTGTAACCAATTAGAGGCCCACGGGATTCTAGCTTCCAACTGCGCAGGAGAGGGATGGGAAGTCCGTACTCTAAATGTTTAGAAAGCTTGGTTTAAGTAAATAATAATATGCTTTAGTTAAATATATTATGTGTAAGTAAGTAAATATTAGTTATCACTTACCTTTCCATTACTATTGTGGTGATTTATTTTAGGTACGAAGTTTGCTAACGATTATTTAATAAAATAGAGCTGAGAAAACACCGTGAACACGACACAACCACTTGAAAACACGAAGCTTTTGAAAATAAAACTTTCAAATTTCAAGAGCGCTTGCCGCTTGATAATGTTTACTAACTAATGTTTTTTTTTTCTGACACGTAACAGCAATGGTTGGCAACGTTTAATACTCGTTTGAGTTAATAAAATCTTAGCTAAATTATATTTAAGAATAGAAATCAATGTTCAAATGGAATATACGGCATTGCTTTGGCATATATTCATTATTTTTAAGTAGTTATAATACCAAAATATGCTTTGAAAATAAATATTTTACTATCGATATGAAGATATTCCGCACTAGCACCATAGACAAAACTCACTCAAGTTTCCAATTGTCACTTCACTTCGCCTGGCCTTGAAGTTTTCGGATTCGTATTTCAGAATACCAAACAAACTTCAGGTGAGATGAGAAGTGAAGCGAGAGTGAAATTCGAAGTGACATTCGAACGGAATTTTTATTTACTTACTTACACATAATATATTTAACTAAAGCATATTATTATTTACTTAAACCAAGCTTTCTAAACATTTAGAGTACGGACTTCCCATCCCTCTCCTGCGCAGTTGGAAGCTAGAATCCCGTGGGCCTCTAATTGGTTACAAAGACTTTGCCGTGTAGCAATTTTTAATGCAACTGACATGATAATGGATTGATTGTCACAGTTTATTCTGTAAAACTTTTTATTATCATTTTAATCGTTTAGTTTGAAAGTTTGAAGTTTTTGAGAATACAATTTTGCAATTTTATAGGACTCGATCGAAGCTGTATTAATGTTAGATTTACACAGCAGTGACGTCATTTCTGTCGACGGTGTTGGACGGTGTTTAAAAAAAAGGAATTCGCAGGTGAACAATAACATAAACAAGACACTTCCCGGTTATTATACAAATTGATTCCGTTAATTGATTGTCGTGTTATCAGTTCTTGACCCGCAGTCGGAACAGATGTGTCATACATGATGGATGTAGGGTCAAATGCCAAGAGTAAATGACAACGACGGATTAATTACTTTACACATTTTAATTAAAATTACTTCTTTTTCTCTTATTATCTCAAAAATATACACATCGGAAAGATGATTACAAATTTTGAACAGGTAAAGAACAAGCGTTTGACAGCAGATCTGTTGTCAAACTCCTGCTGCTTGCTTGTCGCAATTTTCAAGTCATCACTCATCAATCATCCTGCCGGTGTAAGAGTTAGGTGGTCTACTCCGAACATCAATTACCAATGTTTTATGTTTCGGCCGAATTATTGAGCCGTTTCAGGGGCCGTACCACGAAACCGCTTTGAGACTCAAACAATCGTACGAAAATGCCACGTCCTACTCTAACAAATGTGAAATGACGTTGTTAGAGCAGGACGCGGCGTTCTTGTCCGATCATTTGAGTCTCAAAACAGTTTCGTGGTACAAGGCCTGACGCCGAAATAGGTACTTTCGACCAGAAGTTCGGCCCGACTGAATTTCATTCGACTTTTTTTACATCGAACTATTTACTTTGAAAGTACACTTTCAAAGTAAATAGTTCGATGATGATGATAGATTTAAGCTATACACGACCGATGTTTTGAATTTTACACAGCTACCTTACAACCAAAACTGATACGATTTTTACTAACGAGACTGATTAGTTTCAAATTGAGCCGCAGAAAGATCGTGCGCTAGTATAGCTGTCAGGTGGGAAAAACCGTTGAAATCGAATTAGTTCCAAATTGAGCCGCAGCGCGATCGTGCGCTAGTATAGCTGTCAGGTGGGAAATGCAATTGAGACCGAATTAGTTCCAAATTGAGCCGCAGTACGATTTAGCGCTAGTGTTACATATGTCGGAAGTAGCAAAAGCTTTGGGATCGAGCTGATTCGAGTCTCAATTCGGTTCTAATTCTGTTGGGAGTAAGGTAGCAGGTATTTATTTATTTATTTAATTTTGGTGTCATTTACGAAACGTTGTTTCTTCAAAATACCACTAATCCCTTATGTATAAAAAATACGCCATTTACTTCATTCAGCCACACGCTAACCCGTTTAGGAGGTGGCTGTGGGCTGGGTCGTAGCACAGATTACTAAATAGTACCAGATACTTCACTCAATAGAAAATTTCCAATACCTACTGCTATAATAGCCTACTCCGTCGCGTCAGCCACCACTGCATGCTAAACTGTGCCTTAATGCTCAAGCGTATAGCTGTGATTGCTTCGCACCGCGCGATCACGTAGCAATCGCAGGGCTGCCTCTTTGATAAAATTAAATTAAATAACTTTTTGTGTCGATGTTATTGAGAACTGTGAATATATTCTGACTTATATGTGGCAGTCCTAAATTAGTGCTGTACTGTGCAATCTAGATAGAACATAATTATTATAGACGTCAGTGTGTAGGTAAAATAAAATAAAAAAATTAAAGTTACATATGTTTTATTTTAATATAATTTTTTATAAATTTCTTACCCTTTCTAAATTCTCTATTATTAAATTTGAGTGTAGCAAAAATCCTGAATCTAACAAAAAGTTTTATTAGATATTGTTTTGGGAAACAAGGGCAGGGAGAATCAAAATTTATGTCATTTAAAAGCTCGTAAAGAATACTACCCGGCCTTTGTTTCATATTTTTTTCAAAATTATTAATAAACATAGTCTCAAGTTCTCTTACATAATTATGAAACGCATCGGTTGGCACTTTTAACTTTCCGTAAAAAGAAGAAGTTTTGTTGAATGATTTAAAATGTATAAATAATCTATTTGTAGATTCATTCAAATCGGGAATGTTCTGTAATTCAGCAACAAAGGCAGGACAGGTATGCTTCTTGCTACATTTAAAAAGTAAATAACCCGATATATAAGTTAAGGCGTTTTCAGTTGGCAAATCGAAGCGATAATCAACTTCACCACTTAAATTCAAAAGTGAAGGTATATTGCGGTGCGAGCTATCTGCTTGTCTCTGTGGTCTCAAAAATCCATCGTTTTTCTGCAGCAACTCGCAGATGTCTTCTTCACAGTTTGTAGACCGTGAGTTCTTCAGCATATTGCAAAGGAATAATTTTGAGAAAGCCCTCATGAACTGTATCGGTGTTGGGTCTCGACAATTACCACCTTGTTGACGGACCGTGCCAAAAAAGTTTTCTAGGCAATCTTGATTTAGGCGTCTCGTAAACACAAAATTAATGTTTTCTTCCTTTAAATCCTTGAATAGCATGATTACGGATTGAATTGTAATTTGTATATTTTTAAATGTCCTGATTTTATTTGTGTTATTAACGCCTTTCGTTGAATGAATAGCCTTCAAATTCTTGAACATTATCATGGCGTCTTCTAACACATTGAGTTGGTATTTTTGCAATGAGAATGCCTTTTGAAATTTATTAGTAGATTGGACAGTACTTGAATTTAAAACGTCGAACAAATTATTGATTTTTAGCACGAATTCGGCGGTCGCTTTTGCTTCCTCTGGTAAAATTTTATTATAAATCATCACATTTAATGCGGCATAGACGGAGTTACTAAAAATCTGAGTAGCGTATTTAACTCGCATTTTTTGAAAATTGTTTGGTTTTATATGAGCTTCCGTAATTTTATGAATCAATTTTAAATTTTTTTCCTGTTGTGTAGTATAAAGTGTATCTATATGTTCCCAAGAAATTTTATTTTCATCGAGTATAAAATTATTTGTTAATAAATTATTCCTGATACATTTAATTAAATGTGGGACATCGAATATGTAGTAAATTTTTTTACCATTAAATAAAAAGTAAGGCATCTCAGCTGTGACGTTTTTTACTTTTTTAGCATAGTTATCGAAGTTTGATCCCTGATCAGATACAATAGCTTTAACTTCGATCCCTATGTTTGAAAGTTTCAAAATAACTTCATCCAACCATTGTTCCAATTTCGCGTAATGTTTTGGAGATCCTAAGAAAGAATAAGCAATAGGTTGTTTCCAGTTCACAATAATGCCTCTGAGCATTATTACACAGGCATGAGAAGCTATTTCCGACGTCACTTCACCATTGATATTATGAAGACCAACAATTTCGTCTCTTCTGGTATCGTAATGTAAATGTCTCTTCAGAACCATTTCATCTAAGGCCAGAGTGCAATACTTAGCTTTTGATGGCATAGATTTTAGTTTAGATGATAAGAAATCTAAAGTGCGATCATCAAATTTAGGTGGAATAACCAGTTTAAATCTTTCAAGGGTACTTTCACTAGGAAGCCCTAAAAATGTCTTCAAACTCCGATACGTCTGCGGACTAGAAAAATGTAAATTTAAGGCAAACAACTTAAATTCGGGATCATACCTGTTGCCTTTGCGCTTATTTTTTAAATTGCTCTGCCACTGAATGAGCTTACAAAATCTTTTTGTGACCTCATCTTCGGTTTGAAAAGTAAACCGCTCAAAAGATTGTGACTCTTTTGATTGAAGTTCTTGCTTTATTTTGTCCAAATCATTCTGAAGTTTTCTTCTTTTTAGTTCCGATTCTTTTAAATCTTTACTAAGTCTTCTTTTCCTTGGTGTATTAGATGAAAGTGCAGTTGACGTCTGAGTTTGTTCAGTTTGACTAATATTATAAGACGTCTGTACCGACTCCGATTTTGTGTCAGCGCCTTTGATGGTAATGGCTGATAGTACATTAACAGTCGAATATTTGGTTTGTGTCGATATTTCGTTAAATTTTGGTTCAGGTTCACCGGCACTTGAAGTAGTTGGAAGAGATGACAGCCGTATTGTAGGCAAAGCGTCAGGTAGTAATTGGGGTTTATGAATAATCGCCGACTTTTCAAAATGTAGACAACACACAAAATGACTTTTTGGCTTGATATTTGGTCTTGCTAAATCGGGCCTACCAATCAATTCAGCCCATGTTTTACGCCTGAAAAAAAAATAAGAATTATAAAATAGGACAGGTCTTACTTTTAGTTTACCCTGTATCGATATCTGTCTTTATACGAAAAGTGCAAAAAAACATATTTGTTTTATGGGAGCCCCCTTGAACATTTGTTTTATTTAGGTTTTAGTATTTTTTGTTACAGCGGCAATATAAATAATACAATTTGTGAAAATTTCGACTCTCTAGCTATCACGGTTCATGAGATACAGCCTGGTGACAGACAGATAGACGGACAGATGGACAGCGAAGTCATAGGAATAGAGTCCCGTTTTTTTACCTTTTAGTTTTAGGTAAGGAACCCTAAAAAGGCTTATCTTCGTAAATAATCCTAGAAAATTAAATTTAATAATTTACAAAATTGGTTTGAAATACAGTGGATTTCGTTAGTAACGACCTCGGTTGTAACGACATTTTGGTTATAGCGACGCCAAACTTACGCCCCTTGAGTTTAAAGCATACTTTCGTAAGAAATTCTTTCGGTAATAGCGACTTCGGATGTAGCGACGATTTCGGGTGTAGCGACTTTTTTTATGACCCCTTTGTGACCGGTTCCTAGAAATCCCATGCGGATATTGTGACTCAGTTGACAAAGGCAAAGACTCGTTTATAAAACTATTAAGCTTTCTTATTCTTTGTTTACGTTCACAGATGTTCAAACAAATGCTTTGCTTGTTACATGTAGGAATGCTAAGCATGCATTTTGTTAAAAAAATTAATCAGTAAGACAACAAATTCCAATGAGTAAACAGTGTTTCTTAAACTTGTAAATATGGCTCCTAGACGTAAATTTACAACCAATTACAATTATTATCAGCGGAAGCGATAAAAATAAATAAAGACTCTCAAACAGTTCTGTTTATTTGGTGAAGGCTAAAATAATTTAGATTTAGAAGGAATTATGACAATGGAATACACCTTACAGCGTGCACTGAAAACTAAACTTAAACAGTGCACTATGACACGTTTTTCAATAAGACCCATGTATAATATTATAATTGAATAATTAATAAGTAAACACATAATATGCATCTGTTTTTTTTTTATTATTTCGTATATTGAGACCTCCGGATATAGCGACGACATTTACATGGTCCCTTCGGCGTCGTTACAACCGAAATATACTGTATATATAAGTTGGAGTGTCTGAGGTTTTACGCTTATCATTAACACGTATATTGTTTACAAATCGCATTAAAATCGAATCACCCGATAGTAAGTATCAAATTTTGTTTGTTTACATTAACAGCACGACAAGTTGAGACAAGTCCGGCCGCCGCGCGATTTGTGTTGGAAGTTTCGTATGTAGGTATTGATTTGAGCGACTGCTTATCAAATATTATTACAATTTTATTCTAATAAAAGTAGTTAAAACGTTAAAATAGTGTTTAAGATAGGTATAACGTTTCTATGTAACGAAAATATGTAAACATGTGTCTGAAAGGCAAGCTAATGCTTATTACGACAAATATAATAATATAATTTATCACTTACCTTTCGTCATTGCCAGGTAAATAGAAAAATGATAGGTGTTTATCCCTTCTTTTACTTGATTTGCACCCATCTACAGCACATAAAGTACCAGAAGGCATCGTAAGGCGCGTACGAACGAATTAAAATGTAAAAACACCCGTGCGCTTCGCTCGCGACAACCGCACTGAGCTTGGGCCTCCGGTGGCCCGAGACCGCTCGGTCGGGCGGTAGGTAATTATAGCGCGCAAGTACATGGAGTGACGGAGGCCCATAGCTATTCTGAAATAGTCACAAGCGAAGTCGCCTGTGAATTCGCAGCGGAATTAGCGCTACATGAACAATCGGTATTCAGAAACAACGTGAAATCGACACTAGCGCCGCCCGGGCGGAAACGCAGGTGAAGTGAACTAGATAAAGTGAGAACTTGACAGTTGTTATGAGGATTTGGTATTCAGAAATAAATTCCGCCGCTATTTCAGCAGTCGCTTCGAATCCACTTACGAATTCATCTGTCAGATTTTAGGTTACTAAATTTCTAGTGAAATCTTGTATTGGTTGGTGTTTGTGTTTGGATTTTCATCGTTTTATAAACGTAAGTGACGACTTTTTAACTATTATTGATTATGTTATTCATTTTGCAAACTTATAGCTTCATAAACTACTAAAATAACTTGACAAAACTTTTGTTTTTATCAAAATTTTGTTTGTATTTTTATCCAACAATTTACACTTAAGTTTATTATCTTTTCGTTAATAGTAAAATTTAAAATAATTACTATTTACAATAAAATAACTATGTGCCGAAATAACTATGTGCCGAATTACAAAGTCTGAAACTACTTAATACCTATTTTTTCAGATGTCACGCTCCTTTCTTCTTCTGTATTTATTAAAAGAAGCCAATGATTTGGATTTATTTGCATCTCGACGCCAAGCTCGGCGTGTCAGAAATCTGCCCCTGCTGAATAGAGGAGATGACTATGTGCGCCAATACCGCCTTAGCGAGGACATGATAGAGGAGTTGCAGGAAGAATTATCTAATCTCGTCAGTACTAGGACTAGAGGAAGTTTGAGCATTAGGTTAAAAGTAAGTATTTAATGATAAGACATCCAACTTACTAATTTATTGTAGGTGCATAATAAATAGGTAGTTACTTTCTTACTTGTCTAACTCATTATAGTTTAAACTTGTAAATAACATATAATATAGATTTCCTACTAATTTCACCTTTATACATACCTAGGTGATAACTGCCTATATTATATACCTGCAGCTGCCTACACATAACATAATAACATTACACCTTCTTTTCAGTTACTGTGCACTCTTGCTTTCTTAGCCACTGGGAGCTACCAAAGGATTATAGGAAGGAATATAGGTACCTTTATGTCCCAACCATCAATATCAAGATCTATTGATGAGATAGTAAGATTGCTAAGTCAGCCGAGTATAGTACGGAAGTATATACGCTTTCCCCAAAATTCAGCTGAAAGGACAAGACTCAAAGAAAAGTAAGTCTTCAGGTATAAGATATCTACTTTAATTAAGTAATTCTACATAAAGCAAATACTTTAGCAACAAATTATGGTATCTAGACACACACAACAGTTTGTTCACCAAGTTCTTAAATAAATCTCGCTAAAATCTTTTTTCTCTTACAGGTTTTATGAAAAGTTTGGCATACCAGGTGTCATAGGTTGTATCGATGGGACATTTGTTGCAATAATAAGACCGCGACAAAATGAGGATAGGTTTTACTGCCGTAAAGGCTTTCATGCAAGAAATGTTTTATTGGTAAGTTCTGCTTAAGAATTTCATTAAAGTAAGTATCCTACCAATTACCTACTTACTTAATGTTTTCAGTTTTTGTGTATTTCAGATCACAGATGCGGATTTAAATATATTGCATGTGGATTCTTCGTTTGGTGGAGCTTCACACGATAGCCACATATTTAATAACTCGCCAATAAAATCTCACCTCGAGCAACTAATAAATTCTGGAGAGACTGCATACTTACTAGGTACTAGTACTAGAACCACTAGTTTCTTAACCTCCAAAACTTTCTTAATCAACTTTCTTAATTGAGTATCATTATAGTACCCAGTACTCAGTGCCTTCTAGTTTCATAGAAGTTATTTGTTTTAGGTGATTCAGGTTATCTTCAACGGCCCTATTTAATGATCCCGATAGCCAATGCAGAAGACAACAGTCCCGAAGAGCACTACAACAAATTGCATGCAACAGCTCGAAACAGTGTCGAACGTGCTATTGGTGTTCTGAAAGGTCGTTTCAGATGTCTTCTTGCACATAGGGTCTTACATTACGCTCCTGATGTGGCTGGGAGAATTATTACAGCATGTTGTGTTTTGCACAACATGTGTAATAGAGCTGGTATGCCTGCACCAGTTCTCAGTGTAGAAGAGGCCAGAATGTACACTGGACAGGCTATGCCGTACAAAATGACAGCTATTTCTTATGCCGATTTGAAGCGCCGCGGTGAGCGTACTGTGAACTAATTTAAATAGAAAACTAGCTGTCCCGGCAAACGTTGTTTTGCCATATAAATAATTTTTGGTATGAAAAATAGATGGTGGCCGATTCTCAGACCTACTCAATATGCTCACAAAATTTCATGAGAATCGGTCAAGCCGTTTCGGAGGAGGAGAATTTTATATATTAGATGACAACCGCCATTTGCAAAATAGTAGTTCCAAGTACACTCACTACTGCTTTCACATAGCAATCAGCGCCAATATGGCGACTTTCAAATAGGAATATTTTATTGCTAGCGATCGCCTGTCCAGTGTATTATTATAGAGGTCAGTGGGTATGTCGGACTCCCTCCGCAGAGGTTTACCGACTAAAACCCCCCCAAATCCCATGCCCTCGTCAACGCTACACGCGGAGGAGCGGGATCGCTACGCATTCTACCGCGTCTTACTTTTACTACCTACTATACGTGGGAGAGCCATGCTTCGGCACGAATGGGCCGGCTCGACCGGATAAATACCACGTTCTCACAGAAAACCGGCGTGAAACAGCGCTTGCGCTGTGTTTCGCCGAGTGAGTGAGTTTACCGGAGGCCCAATCCCCTAACCCCGACTCTATTCCCTTCCCTACCCTCAACTATTTCCTTCCCTTCCCTTCCCTACCCTCCCCTATTACCCTATTCCCTCTTAAAAGGTCGGCAACGCACTTGCAGCTCTTCTGATGCTGCGAGTGTCCATGGGCGACGGAAGTTGCTTTCCATCAGGTGACCCGTTTGCTCGTTTGCCCCCTTACTTCATAATAAAAAAATTAAAAAAAACTTAGTCCTACTAGTTACTAGTATGAGTTATGAGTTATGACCCAAAATTAGTAGGCATCTATTCGCCATAGTTCGTTTTTTATTAAATTCTTGGAATAAAGGTAAACGTTTCATATGCAAATGATCCACGGTACTTTACATTATACACAGGCGGCTCCACGCGGTTTTACGTCAGTACAAATTATTATACAAATGCATTCTAAAAGCTATTGAAGTGACAATTTATTTATCGGCATGATTCCTTTTTCGGAATGGTTAAAATGTTCAACTTACAAAAAAAAACCATAGTCCTTCCTACACAATTTTCACTTATTACCATTTTTGTTACCATTAGATAAAAATCTAAACATCATAATAATATTTCAGATTGACTTTTTTTTTTTTAATGAAATAAGGGGGCAAACGAGCAAACGGGTCACCTGATGGAAAGCAACTTCCGTCGCCCATGGACACTCGCAGCATCAGAAGAGCTGCAGGTGCGTTGCCGGCCTTTTAAGAGGGAATAGGTTAATAGGTAAGGGGAGGGTAGGGATGGGAAGGGAAGGGAATAGGGGAGGGTAGGGAAGGGAATAGGGTAGGGGATTGGGCCTCCAGTAAACTCACTCACTCGGCGAAACACAGCGCAAGCGCTGTTTCACGCCGGTTTTCTGTGAGGACGTGGTATTTCTCCGGTCGAGCCGGCCCATTCGTGCCGAAGCATGGCTCTCCCACGTCAAAACTATATAATAAACGACTATATAAGCAAAACAGGTAAAAACACGTCGTGTAAATAATAATAAGTATTTTACTAGTAAAAGATATTTCTGTTGATCATCATTAAGGGTGGCAAAAGAACTGGCTGTGTAGGAGACTATTTCGACCCTATGTGTGTTCATTATATTATATTGTATTTGCATAGACAGATGAACAAATTATTTCTAAAATATGTATTAGATATGAGATGACATCATGTATATAGGGGTATTTTATTACACTCACTACACTCGTATATAAGTTGGAACGCAGAAATGGTGTGACAAGTGAAAATTCTACTATAATCGCAGTTACAGTAAAAAAATATTAAAAATGACCAAATTAGCTTGTTTTCTTTTTTCAACGATGGTTAGTTTTTCTTTCGGTACGTATACATTTGTATATTTTTATTACCATCTATTATCATAAGAGGCCCATCCACTTTACGCATTTACAATGATAATAATTATCATTGGTACATACGTCTAGTTTTGCTTAATTTGATGTTGCAACAGATCAATTCAACGATACGACTACCTAAAATGTTTTTAGCCGTTCTTGCTTCTTTTTACATAATAAAATTATTTTTGAAGTAAGTATATTCCCTCAAAAGAGGAATTGAGTGGTGCACTTTTTTTTGGAACGGGTAAAAAATACGTTATACTGGGGTTAGGACTCTGGGTACCTATGTAACTTGATCAAAGGGACAGTTATAGACCGCCGACGGCGTAGGAGAGGCAAATAATAATATCCTGTCTTTTTACTGAAGAAATTGTATGTCGGTCTGTGGTTTCGTTTTCAATTTTGCTGGGAGTCTCGGAGGGCATCCTGCTATTTTAAAGAAACTTGTTTACTAGAAGGCTACATTGACAGGCTAAAGCAACATAATGGTCAAGGCTTCAGCATAAAACTGAATTGCACTACGTTAATCTAGGCAAAATAGTATTTCTTATCAAGTAACATAGGTTCACGGATAGATAACACACATAGCTAATACGCTTATTGCATTACCAATTATAATATGCAGATCGTTGAGCGAATTAATAATACTGTAGTAAAATATCAAGATACACACAACCATAATGAAAAAAATATTATTATGAATAACATTGTAAGTACTTAGCCTAAAAAGTAATAATCTTGACTTACGAGTTACGACATAATATACGAGTAGGTACATTACACATAGGTACAAAGATATAGTAAGTAAAAATAATATTTTGTACTTATTTTTAAATTGACTGTTTTTAGCTCAACCAATAGAACAGGGACCAACGTTAAAGCCAACACCAAGTGAAATACTTTATCGTATTGGTGATAGAACAAAACCACTTGTTCTAGAGTGTGCTACGGAAAAAGGGGAATCCAATGTTCAGTAAGTAACAAAATATGCAATACATATTAGCTATTTTGCCGGTTGATAAAATATGGAAATATCAACAAACATGCTTTCAGATTTTCGTGGAATAAAAATGGCAAACCCCTGCAAATGAATCCAAACGTTATTCAACAAGAAAACGAAGGAACATTAGTTTTCCTTCAGCCGACGACCGACGATTCTGGCGACTACCAGTGCTTCGGTAAATCAGAGGCCGGGGTCGCTAGCACTAGAACAATATCAGTTAAGCCCACTTACATCAATGCTCCTGAAGTCAAAACTGTAACCCACAAGCCTATCGAGGGAAGACCTTTCAAATTGGAATGCACCATCCCAGATTCTTATCCGAAACCAGAAATTAAATGGATGTATCAATTCAAAACTGATCCAAGCATATCCCATTCGGTATTGGATAAACGCATAACTCAATCTCCTGATGGCACCCTGTGGTTTTCAAGCGTCACCAAGGAAGACACCCATGAAAACTTCAAATACGTTTGCCTTGCTAAGACTCCAGCATCGGATGATGATATTGTGCTTGCGGAGCACATCATCGAAGATGTTGTTCCCGATAACAGTCCACGTGATGCAGAATTAGAGGAACAGTATGTTACAGGAGATATCGTGGCTAAAAAGGGCGATGTTACGATGATCTACTGTATTTATGGTGGAACGTAAGTAGTTTTTAAACCTTCCAATCTCAAGACTGGTTTAGAGGTTTTGGCATTGGAGGCCCTATTCTCAAATGTCGTTTTGCGTTTTTTCGACAGCATGTGTGCATGCAAGTGGGAGTTTTCACTCGAAGCGATATTAAACAGTAACGTGCTATTATATGTTGATAAGTTTTTCTATTGCTTTGACTCATAAAATTTAAATCCTAAGTAACTATTAACTGCAGGGCCGACTCTTATAATTCTACTAACAATTTCTATTCCAGTGCAACTAGCACTTGCGCTTCTTAAGATAATATTCTTTCCAGACCTCTCACTCCTCCCGACTGGTACAAAGATGGTAAGAATATGAACGGCGAACCCAAAGACCGTGTGACGAGGTACAACAGGAGTGCTGGCAAGCGTCTCCTCATCAGGGACACGTGGCTCGAAGACGAGGGCGATTACACGTGCATCGTCGACAACGAAATCGGACAACCGAAGAAGCATAACATGCATCTTACAGTGATCAGTAAGTATAGAAACTACAGCACCACGACTCCATATTACTACGGGAATTGTCGTTTTTATAAATGTGATAAAGTAATTAATGTGATGCTGGCACTTCACATGGCTATTTGTATTTGCCATTGGCTATTTGTTGTATTTGGCAACATTATTGACGAATACGCAAACAAGCAAATAAAGGCAAATACGATCTTCCACACATGGCCGTCAAATAGCAAACTTACCTACGAATAATAAAAACTAAGGAAAAGTAACTCCGTCAAAAAACATGCTCCACAATACTTGTCAATAAAGTGTACCTTAGTAGGTACACATTTCAATACATTTGCAATATTAAGGTGACCTTGAGCGGTACTGGGCTGACGTTACATGACAGATCAAAACTGTCAAAAGGAAGCAAATTTAAAACGGTAATAGCAGAGTCACAGATTACTAAATAGTTACCAGATACTTCACTCAATAGAAAATTTCCAATACCTACTGCTATAATAGCCTACTCCGTCGCGTCAGCCACCACTGCATGCTAAACTGTGCCTTAATGCTCAAGCGTATAGCTGTGATTGCTTCGCACCGCGCGATCACGTAGCAATCGCAGGGCTGCCTCTTTGATAAAATTAAATTAACATAACTTTTTGTGTCGATGTTATTGAGAACTGTGAATATGTTCTGACTTATATGTGGCAGTCCTAAATTAGTGCTGTACTGTGCAATCTAGATAGAACATAATTATTATAGACGTCAGTGTGTAGGTAAAATAAAATAAAAAAATTAAAGTTACATATGTTTTATTTTAATATAATTTTTTATAAATTTCTTACCCTTTCTAAATTCTCTATTATTAAATTTGAGTGTAGCAAAAATCCTGAATCTAACAAAAAGTTTTATTAGATATTGTTTTGGGAAACAAGGGCAGGGAGAATCAAAATTTATGTCATTTAAAAGCTCGTAAAGAATACTACCCGGCCTTTGTTTCATATTTTTTTCAAAATTATTAATAAACATAGTCTCAAGTTCTCTTACATAATTATGAAACGCATCGGTTGGCACTTTTAACTTTCCGTAAAAAGAAGAAGTTTTGTTGAATGATTTAAAATGTATAAATAATCTATTTGTAGATTCATTCAAATCGGGAATGTTCTGTAATTCAGCAACAAAGGCAGGACAGGTATGCTTCTTGCTACATTTAAAAAGTAAATAACCCGATATATAAGTTAAGGCGTTTTCAGTTGGCAAATCGAAGCGATAATCAACTTCACCACTTAAATTCAAAAGTGAAGGTATATTGCGGTGCGAGCTATCTGCTTGTCTCTGTGGTCTCAAAAATCCATCGTTTTTCTGCAGCAACTCGCAGATGTCTTCTTCACAGTTTGTAGACCGTGAGTTCTTCAGCATATTGCAAAGGAATAATTTTGAGAAAGCCCTCATGAACTGTATCGGTGTTGGGTCTCGACAATTACCACCTTGTTGACGGACCGTGCCAAAAAAATTTTCTAGGCAATCTTGATTTAGGCGTCTCGTAAACACAAAATTAATGTTTTCTTCCTTTAAATCCTTGAATAGCATGATTACGGATTGAATTGTAATTTGTATATTTTTAAATGTCCTGATTTTATTTGTGTTATTAACGCCTTTCGTTGAATGAATAGCCTTCAAATTCTTGAACATTATCATGGCGTCTTCTAACACATTGAGTTGGTATTTTTGCAATGAGAATGCCTTTTGAAATTTATTAGTAGATTGGACAGTACTTGAATTTAAAACGTCGAACAAATTATTGATTTTTAGCACGAATTCGGCGGTCGCTTTTGCTTCCTCTGGTAAAATTTTATTATACATCATCACATTTAATGCGGCATAGACGGAGTTACTAAAAATCTGAGTAGCGTATTTAACTCGCATTTTTTGAAAATTGTTTGGTTTTATATGAGCTTCCGTAATTTTATGAATCAATTTTAAATTTTTTTCCTGTTGTGTAGTATAAAGTGTATCTATATGTTCCCAAGAAATTTTATTTCATCGAGTATAAAATTATTTGTTAATAAATTATTCCTGATACATTTAATTAAATGTGGGACATCGAATATGTAGTAAATTTTTTTACCATTAAATAAAAAGTAAGGCATCTCAGCTGTGACGTTTTTTACTTTTTTAGCATAGTTATCGAAGTTTGATCCCTGATCAGATACAATAGCTTTAACTTCGATCCCTATGTTTGAAAGTTTCAAAATAACTTCATCCAACCATTGTTCCAATTTCGCGTAATGTTTTGGAGATCCTAAGAAAGAATAAGCAATAGGTTGTTTCCAGTTCACAATAATGCCTCTGAGCATTATTACACAGGCATGAGAAGCTATTTCCGACGTCACTTCACCATTGATATTATGAAGACCAACAATTTCGTCTCTTCTGGTATCGTAATGTAAATGTCTCTTCAGAACCATTTCATCTAAGGCCAGAGTGCAATACTTAGCTTTTGATGGCATAGATTTTAATTTAGATGATAAGAAATCTAAAGTGCGATCATCAAATTTAGGTGGAATAACCAGTTTAAATCTTTCAAGGGTACTTTCACTAGGAAGCCCTAAAAATGTCTTCAAACTCCGATACGTCTGCGGACTAGAAAAATGTAAATTTAAGGCAAACAACTTAAATTCGGGATCATACCTGTTGCCTTTGCGCTTATTTTTTAAATTGCTCTGCCACTGAATGAGCTTACAAAATCTTTTTGTGACCTCATCTTCGGTTTGAAAAGTAAACCGCTCAAAAGATTGTGACTCTTTTGATTGAAGTTCTTGCTTTATTTTGTCCAAATCATTCTGAAGTTTTCTTCTTTTTAGTTCCGATTCTTTTAAATCTTTACTAAGTCTTCTTTTCCTTGGTGTATTAGATGAAAGTGCAGTTGACGTCTGAGTTTGTTCAGTTTGACTAATATTATAAGACGTCTGTACCGACTCCGATTTTGTGTCAGCGCCTTTGATGGTAATGGCTGATAGTACATTAACAGTCGAATATTTGGTTTGTGTCGATATTTCGTTAAATTTTGGTTCAGGTTCACCGGCACTTGAAGTAGTTGGAAGAGATGACAGCCGTATTGTAGGCAAAGCGTCAGGTAGTAATTGGGGTTTATGAATAATCGCCGACTTTTCAAAATGTAGACAACACACAAAATGACTTTTTGTCTTGATATTTGGTCTTGCTAAATCGGGCCTACCAATCAATTCAGCCCATGTTTTACGCCTGAAAAAAAAAAAAAGAATTATAAAATAGGACAGGTCTTACTTTTAGTTTACCCTGTATCGATATCTGTCTTTATACGAAAAGTGCAAAAAAACATATTTGTTTTATGGGAGCCCCCTTGAACATTTGTTTTATTTAGGTTTTAGTATTTTTTGTTACAGCGGCAATATAAATAATACAATTTGTGAAAATTTCGACTCTCTAGCTATCACGGTTCATGAGATACAGCCTGGTGACAGACAGATAGACGGACAGATGGACAGCGAAGTCATAGGAATAGGGTCCCGTTTTTTTACCTTTTAGTTTTAGGTAAGGAACCCTAAAAAGGCTTATCTTCGTAAATAATCCTAGAAAATTAAATTTAATAATTTACAAAATTGGTTTAAAATATATATAAGTTGGAGTGTCTGAGGTTTTACGCTTATCATTAACACGTATATTGTTTACAAATCGCATTAAAATCGAATCACCCGATAGTAAGTATCAAATTTTGTTTGTTTACATTAACAGCACGACAAGTTGAGACAAGTCCGGCCGCCGCGCGATTTGTGTTGGAAGTTTCGTATGTAGGTATTGATTTGAGCGACTGCTTATCAAATATTATTACAATTTTATTCTAATAAAAGTAGTTAAAACGTTAAAATAGTGTTTAAGATAGGTATAACGTTTCTATGTAACGAAAATATGTAAACATGTGTCTGAAAGGCAAGCTAATGCTTATTACGACAAATATAATAATATAATTTATCACTTACCTTTCGTCATTGCCAGGTAAATAGAAAAATGATAGGTGTTTATCCCTTCTTTTACTTGATTTGCACCCATCTACAGCACATAAAGTACCAGAAGGCATCGTAAGGCGCGTACGAACGAATTAAAATGTAAAAACACCCGTGCGCTTCGCTCGCGACAACCGCACTGAGCTTGGGCCTCCGGTGGCCCGAGACCGCTCGGTCGGGCGGTAGGTAATTATAGCGCGCTTTATGTGCTGTAGATGGGTGCAAATCAAGTAAAAGAAGGGATAAACACCTATCATTTTTCTATTTACCTGGCAATGACGAAAGGTAAGTGATAAATTATATTATTATATTTGTCGTAATAAGCATTAGCTTGCCTTTCAGACACATGTTTACATATTTTCGTTACATAGAAACGTTATACCTATCTTAAACACTATTTTAACGTTTTAACTACTTTTATTAGAATAAAATTGTAATAATATTTGATAAGCAGTCGCTCAAATCAATACCTACATACGAAACTTCCAACACAAATCGCGCGGCGGCCGGACTTGTCTCAACTTGTCGTGCTGTTAATGTAAACAAACAAAATTTGATACTTACTATCGGGTGATTCGATTTTAATGCGATTTGTAAACAATATACGTGTTAATGATAAGCGTAAAACCTCAGACACTCCAACTTATATATACAGTATATTTCGGTTGTAACGACGCCGAAGGGACCATGTAAATGTCGTCGCTATATCCGGAGGTCTCAATATACGAAATAATAAAAAAAAAACAGATGCATATTATGTGTTTACTTATTAATTATTCAATTATAATATTATACATGGGTCTTATTGAAAAACGTGTCATAGTGCACTGTTTAAGTTTAGTTTTCAGTGCACGCTGTAAGGTGTATTCCATTGTCATAATTCCTTCTAAATCTAAATTATTTTAGCCTTCACCAAATAAACAGAACTGTTTGAGAGTCTTTATTTATTTTTATCGCTTCCGCTGATAATAATTGTAATTGGTTGTAAATTTACGTCTAGGAGCCATATTTACAAGTTTAAGAAACACTGTTTACTCATTGGAATTTGTTGTCTTACTGATTAATTTTTTTAACAAAATGCATGCTTAGCATTCCTACATGTAACAAGCAAAGCATTTGTTTGAACATCTGTGAACGTAAACAAAGAATAAGAAAGCTTAATAGTTTTATAAACGAGTCTTTGCCTTTGTCAACTGAGTCACAATATCCGCATGGGATTTCTAGGAACCGGTCACAAAGGGGTCATAAAAAAAGTCGCTACACCCGAAATCGTCGCTACATCCGAAGTCGCTATTACCGAAAGAATTTCTTACGAAAGTATGCTTTAAACTCAAGGGGCGTAAGTTTGGCGTCGCTATAACCAAAATGTCGTTACAACCGAGGTCGTTACTAACGAAATCCACTGTATTTCAAACCAATTTTGTAAATTATTAAATTTAATTTTCTAGGATTATTTACGAAGATAAGCCTTTTTAGGGTTCCTTACCTAAAACTAAAAGGTAAAAAAACGGGACTCTATTCCTATGACTTCGCTGTCCATCTGTCCGTCTATCTGTCTGTCACCAGGCTGTATCTCATGAACCGTGATAGCTAGAGAGTCGAAATTTTCACAAATTGTATTATTTATATTGCCGCTGTAACAAAAAATACTAAAACCTAAATAAAACAAATGTTCAAGGGGGCTCCCATAAAACAAATATGTTTTTTTGCACTTTTCGTATAAAGACAGATATCGATACAGGGTAAACTAAAAGTAAGACCTGTCCTATTTTATAATTCTTATTTTTTTTTCAGGCGTAAAACATGGGCTGAATTGATTGGTAGGCCCGATTTAGCAAGACCAAATATCAAGCCAAAAAGTCATTTTGTGTGTTGTCTACATTTTGAAAAGTCGGCGATTATTCATAAACCCCAATTACTACCTGACGCTTTGCCTACAATACGGCTGTCATCTCTTCCAACTACTTCAAGTGCCGGTGAACCTGAACCAAAATTTAACGAAATATCGACACAAACCAAATATTCGACTGTTAATGTACTATCAGCCATTACCATCAAAGGCGCTGACACAAAATCGGAGTCGGTACAGACGTCTTATAATATTAGTCAAACTGAACAAACTCAGACGTCAACTGCACTTTCATCTAATACACCAAGGAAAAGAAGACTTAGTAAAGATTTAAAAGAATCGGAACTAAAAAGAAGAAAACTTCAGAATGATTTGGACAAAATAAAGCAAGAACTTCAATCAAAAGAGTCACAATCTTTTGAGCGGTTTACTTTTCAAACCGAAGATGAGGTCACAAAAAGATTTTGTAAGCTCATTCAGTGGCAGAGCAATTTAAAAAATAAGCGCAAAGGCAACAGGTATGATCCCGAATTTAAGTTGTTTGCCTTAAATTTACATTTTTCTAGTCCGCAGACGTATCGGAGTTTGAAGACATTTTTAGGGCTTCCTAGTGAAAGTACCCTTGAAAGATTTAAACTGGTTATTCCACCTAAATTTGATGATCGCACTTTAGATTTCTTATCATCTAAACTAAAATCTATGCCATCAAAAGCTAAGTATTGCACTCTGGCCTTAGATGAAATGGTTCTGAAGAGACATTTACATTACGATACCAGAAGAGACGAAATTGTTGGTCTTCATAATATCAATGGTGAAGTGACGTCGGAAATAGCTTCTCATGCCTGTGTAATAATGCTCAGAGGCATTATTGTGAACTGGAAACAACCTATTGCTTATTCTTTCTTAGGATCTCCAAAACATTACGCGAAATTGGAACAATGGTTGGATGAAGTTATTTTGAAACTTTCAAACATAGGGATCGAAGTTAAAGCTATTGTATCTGATCAGGGATCAAACTTCGATAACTATGCTAAAAAAGTAAAAAACGTCACAGCTGAGATGCCTTACTTTTTATTTAATGGTAAAAAAATTTACTACATATTCGATGTCCCACATTTAATTAAATGTATCAGGAATAATTTATTAACAAATAATTTTATACTCGATGAAAATAAAATTTCTTGGGAACATATAGATACACTTTATACTACACAACAGGAAAAAAATTTAAAATTGATTCATAAAATTACGGAAGCTCATATAAAACCAAACAATTTTCAAAAAATGCGAGTTAAATACGCTACTCAGATTTTTAGTAACTCCGTCTATGCCGCATTAAATGTGATGATTTATAATAAAATTTTACCAGAGGAAGCAAAAGCGACCGCCGAATTCGTGCTAAAAATCAATAATTTGTTCGACGTTTTAAATTCAAGTACTGTCCAATCTACTAATAAATTTCAAAAGGCATTCTCATTGCAAAAATACCAACTCAATGTGTTAGAAGACGCCATGATAATGTTCAAGAATTTGAAGGCTATTCATTCAACGAAAGGCGTTAATAACACAAATAAAATCAGGACATTTAAAAATATACAAATTACAATTCAATCCGTAATCATGCTATTCAAGGATTTAAAGGAAGAAAACATTAATTTTGTGTTTACGAGACGCCTAAATCAAGATTGCCTAGAAAACTTTTTTGGCACGGTCCGTCAACAAGGTGGTAATTGTCGAGACCCAACACCGATACAGTTCATGAGGGCTTTCTCAAAATTATTCCTTTGCAATATGCTGAAGAACTCACGGTCTACAAACTGTGAAGAAGACATCTGCGAGTTGCTGCAGAAAAACGATGGATTTTTGAGACCACAGAGACAAGCAGATAGCTCGCACCGCAATATACCTTCACTTTTGAATTTAAGTGGTGAAGTTGATTATCGCTTCGATTTGCCAACTGAAAACGCCTTAACTTATATATCGGGTTATTTACTTTTTAAATGTAGCAAGAAGCATACCTGTCCTGCCTTTGTTGCTGAATTACAGAACATTCCCGATTTGAATGAATCTACAAATAGATTATTTATACATTTTAAATCATTCAACAAAACTTCTTCTTTTTACGGAAAGTTAAAAGTGCCAACCGATGCGTTTCATAATTATGTAAGAGAACTTGAGACTATGTTTATTAATAATTTTGAAAAAAATATGAAACAAAGGCCGGGTAGTATTCTTTACGAGCTTTTAAATGACATAAATTTTGATTCTCCCTGCCCTTGTTTCCCAAAACAATATCTAATAAAACTTTTTGTTAGATTCAGGATTTTTGCTACACTCAAATTTAATAATAGAGAATTTAGAAAGGGTAAGAAATTTATAAAAAATTATATTAAAATAAAACATATGTAACTTTAATTTTTTTATTTTATTTTACCTACACACTGACGTCTATAATAATTATGTTCTATCTAGATTGCACAGTACAGCACTAATTTAGGACTGCCACATATAAGTCAGAATATATTCACAGTTCTCAATAACATCGACACAAAAAGTTATTTAATTTAATTTTATCAAAGAGGCAGCCCTGCGATTGCTACGTGATCGCGCGGTGCGAAGCAATCACAGCTATACGCTTGAGCATTAAGGCACAGTTTAGCATGCAGTGGTGGCTGACGCGACGGAGTAGGCTATTATAGCAGTAGGTATTGGAAATTTTCTATTGAGTGAAGTATCTGGTACTATTTAGTAATCTGTGCTACGACCCAGCCCACAGCCACCTCCTAAACGGGTTAGCGTGTGGCTGAATGAAGTAAATGGCGTATTTTTTATACATAAGGGATTAGTGGTATTTTGAAGAAACAACGTTTCGTAAATGACACCAAAATTGGTAAAATCTCCATGACAGACCTAAACTGTGTCATAAAACTCAACTACAGAACTTAGTACAGTAAAATTCATATATTATCAAGAGTCAACTATATTAAATGACTACATAAAGATAAAAATCCAATCCAGTATCAAGTTTTTTTGTAAATCGGTCTAGATATTGAGTAAAATAGGTCGACGACAAGCCACCAAAATTGGAAATCACCTATTTATATTTATTATCTTGGAAAATAATAATTATTTTTAAAAAATAACGACGTGGCCAAATTATAAGCAGTATGTTTTACTTTTAAAATCAAAAATGAAAACCTTATCTTAAAAAAATAGGATAATTTTCAGCCTTGCCGCGCAAAAAAGCGGTTCGGGAAATCCAGTCAGAGATACTTTGAGTTCCAGGAAAGGATAATATAGGATAGTTTTCATCCTGAGTAAATGTAAAGGTTTCGCGCGATAAACGAATGTTGACGCAACAAGCGAGCGAGCGTCGTCTAGTCCTGTACATTGTTGATCACCTGTTTGATTTCCATACGCGGTGCAGTCGATAGCAATGTAGGTCATTAGTTCGGCCACGTTTAGGGTTGCCAACTTTTTTCACAAGAAATAGAGTATATTCAGATCACTGAAATATTTTAAACAGTATTTTAGAAAAATGAACAGTATATTATTTATTTATTCGTTTAAATACGTACATTATTAGAGCTTCTCGCCAAACTTACTAAAAATAAAAATAAAATGTCTAAGCGTCTAAGTTTAATATGGCATAATAAAGTGTTCTCACTTTGATGCTAAAAACAGTATTTTGTATACTTTATTTTTGTTCAACAGTAAAAAGTATAATTTAGTGAATAACAGTATAATACTGTTCAAAACAGTATAGTTGGCAACCCTAGCCACGTTCCGTGACACACTTTTCACTTTTTGATGCAAGATAGATAATCCATGCTTCCACGCTAATATTATAAATTCGAAAATGTCTGTCTGTCTGTCTGTCTGTCTATCTGTCTGTTACCTCTTCACGCCCTAACCGCTGAACCTATTTTGCTGAAACTTGGTACTTCGAGTCCCGGAAAAGTACATACTACATATTATATAGGCTACTTTTTATCCCACAAAATTTTCTCAGCAATGACTAAAGCTAAGAAATTAAAGTTCATTGTCAGTATTAATCATGTCTTTGTCTTTGAATTGCCCATAGCATAACACGATTGGTCAACTTTTATAACAGAATAATCAATCAAAAAGACCTCTGTAAAAAGGGATTCCTATTTTGCCAACAGAGGAGAGTGATTTAATGAAATGAAATGTATTTATGGTTTTAAAATTACGCGACAAAAACCATTTTGTCGCTTACGCCCTGCTGTTCCATTGCTTGTTTTCTATGAGAGCCCGGGCCGGCCTCTCATAGAAAACAAGCAATCTAAAACATATTCAACACGGTTTTTTACTTTAACGCGGCGTCACCTTAATGTCAAAAAGGTTTACATTTATGTTTGAGACAACATTGTAGTTTTTATTATTCGTAGATTGCAGTAATAATAAATAAACACACACACACACACACACACACACACACACACACACACACACACACACACGCGCGCGCACACACGCACACACACACACACACACACACACACAATTTATGATTAGATATCATTAGAAGATGCTCTCACAACTAGTGACTTACCTCTAAAATATAAATGATGTTAGACACGATTTAATACCTTCTGAGGGGGGGCCTGGTGACCCCTTAACACAGGGCAACCTAGTAAGGGCACCAGTCTCCTACTATAATTTTTAACTAAGCATCATAATGATTGTATATGTGTTTTTTGTATTGTGGGAGAAATTAATAAAGATTTTTAATTTTTGATTTTTTTTTTTGATTGTATTGCATTGTCACGCAGTTAAGATAATTTTACTGTGGCATAATTATATACCTACCAAATTTTGTTATATAAAGTCATTAAACTTTTATACAAAATAGCAATACCAATCAGTTTTTAGTTGAAGTTAGACTAGTTACTGACGTCAGTCCAATAAGCTCGCTGGTCTTGTGTCATGAAAACTATTACCAATGAAATATCCCTGAAAGCTCTACTTGAAAGCTTACTAAAGCTTATTAGCAGAGTGGATTATAAGCTTAAAACTTAAGCTCCTCCTCTTATGCTTAGATACTGAACTCAAAACGCATGATTTATACTAGTTAGGACTGGCTAAGTCAGTTTAATAAGATAGTTTTAGAATAGTAGACTATTTAATAGGCTACGGCATAATTATACTGCGTCCTTTTTAACACTTGATGAAAAATATAGGGGGGTATGACGTATCTGTCAGCCTTTTCTAGTTTGAAATTATAATATACAGCGTGTAACAAAATTAAGTGATAAACTTAAGGGTATGTATTGGCAGATATTGGTCTCCTATGTATAGTTTGCTATGAAAGTAGCAGCGCTGACACACAAAAAATGTTTTTGTGATTTGTATATTATGGGCAAGCGTCCCAGCGCGACAGTCGCTCTTTCAGCGCTGCTACTTTTACAGTAAACTCTATATAAGAAACACATACACATCTTTAAGTATTACCACTTAGTTTTTTTACACTCTGTATACAAGTACAAATAATTTGTTTTCCGGATAAATTACAATGTACACACCAGTTTAAGACAAATCCCCACACTAGGCGTAGCCTGCCGTGTGGGGCCAGCCGAAACATTTACCTGAATTTTTACATGATAACGTTTACAATAGTTAAAAAAAGAGGCAAAAATATTTATGACTAGTGTGTGAGTGTGTCCTTGAGCGTGTGGGGTGAAGATGTGTGTATGCGGAATTGTATGCTTTTAATTTTTATTCGTGTATGTACGTACATTTACGGACATAGTACGATTGAGATCTTATAACCTTTATTAGGTTTTCACCATCTTCATAGGAAGTACTGAAAAGCATTTTTGTAAGCAAACGTGGCACTGCAAATACATTTTTTTATGTTTTTGATATTATTATAAAACAAATATTGTGTTATTTCTTAAAATCGTGTTTACCCTGCTCTCTTTTATAATTTAGCTGTGCTCATAATGAATAATGCCTGGTGGGATAAGAAGCGTGTAATTCATTCATTCACCATGTTACGAGTTAACCCGGGTTTCGACAGTCTGTGACACACCGGCCACGACCTTTTTCGCACGTGCTTGTTGCACGTGATCCATCTTTCGTCACGTGATCAGCTTCTTTTAAAAATATGTTTAGATGTCGCGTCGTACTAAAGAATCACACCTTTTCCTAATTTTAATTTTTAATTCTTTTCAGGCAGTTCTAAAAATATATCATACATACGACTCGAATTGATAACCTCCTTTTTTGAAGACAATATAATATATTGTAAGTTCATTCGTACTATATGCGAAAATACTTTTTCTCCAACGTATTAAACAAACTTTTACAGGTACCTACCTAATCAGCAAAGAATTCTATTAGAAGTTTTTGGTAATCAGGTACGATCGAAGTAAGATTTTCCGGCTGATTTGAGATGATAATAATTATTACTTTAATTAGATGAAGTGCGTGACAGAACAAATTAGTTTATATCATTAAATTAAAGTTAATTAATCATTAAATCTGTCTCATTGCGGCCATTAGATAAGTGTATTTAACCGACTTCAAAAGAAGGAGGTTATTATGTATGTAATATTTCCAGAACTGCCCAGAAGTCTAAGCGATAAGTTGAGAATGGCGAAATATAGAGATAAGGGTCATAAAAATACGTGCGATAGCTCATTAGATTCGGGAAGACGTCTAGAAAAATGTATCGGAAGCGTGTATTAGCACACAAAAAATTGCAAAAGTTATAAGCAAATTAGGTTGCAAAAAAAAAAGGTATTATGTTTCTTGTTAAAAACTCCGAAACTATTAACATTTAAGAAATTTAAAAAAAAAGAAGATTCCATAAAAAAATCCCAACTCCCGGAATTCTATCTCTATTGTTTATAATTTTAATTTAACGCTGAAAGCGAGCACGTCACACTGATTATTTTTTTAAAGGTATTAAATATTAATTTAAAATTTTCAAAAACTTATGGTGTATTCTATATTAAAGTTAATTTTTCAACAAATTAGACAAATGTTAACTAACGAAATTTTTTCGAACTTCCGTCCTCATTGTACTTTAAAGAAAACGTTTAAATAATTTTACGTAAAATTTTTCACTTCGTGGAGCCCTTGATATAAACATACTTAACAAGATCATGCCATAAAAGTTTAAAAAAATTTAATACTTTGTTTATAATCATTTTTTAACTTGAACAAAAAACTAGAAATCCACGTAATATTGTCAAAAAAAAAGTTGTTTCATTTATTATCACGTAATTGATTTCATATCAATGAAGGACATGTATTAACTAAAATTTTTTTTTTCCGCCATTTGCTAATAAAAAATTTATAAACCAATGGACTATTTCGTTGCTTTTAAACATTTTTTTTTCTTACCTTTATTCTCTTGAAAATATTATGATTTTTAGAAACAAAATTTTTTCTTAATAACAATATTTTATTGTTTATAATCATTTTTTTAATATTTCTATTGTTTAAATTATTATTTTAGAAAAAAAAATCCTCTTAAAAATCATGATTGATCGTCTTCCATATGGTAACAAAAACAAAAAAAATTTTATCAACAATTTCATTGTTTATTAACTTAAAAATTTGTTATAAAAAAAATCTGAACTTTTTTATATTCTTTTTCTGAAACTCCTAAAAAATACAAAAACAACGGTGTACAACAAAGTGCAGAAAAAATTTTTTTTTCGATTTTTTATTGCACCTTTTCAAAAAAAAAAATTTTCTGCAGTTTGTTGTACATCGTTGTTTTTGTATTTTTTAAGAGTTTCAGAAAAAGAATATAAAAAAGTTCAGAATTTTTTTATAACAAATTTTTAGGTTAAAATACAATGAAATTGTTCATAAAAAAAATTTTGTTTTTGTAACCATATTGAGGACAATCAATCATGATTTCTAAGAGGAATTTTTTTTCTAAAATAATAATTAAAACAATAGAAATATTTAAAAAACGATTATAAACAATAAAAAATTGTTATTAAGAAAAATTTTTGTTTCTAAAAATCATAATATTTTTAAGAGAATAAAGGTAAGAAAAAAAAATTTTAAAAGCATCGAAATAGTCCATTGGTTTATAAATTTTTTATTAGCAAATGGCGGAAAAAAAAAAATTTTAGTTAATACATGTCCTTCATTGATATCAAATCAATTACGTGATAATAAATGAAACAACTTTTTTTTTGACAATATTACGTGGATTTCTAGTTTTTTGTTCAAGTTAAAAAATGATTATAAACAAAGTATTAATTTTTTTTAAACTTTTAATGGCGTGATCTTGATAAGTATGTTTATATCAAGGGCTCCACGAAGTGAAAAATTTTACGAAAATTATTTAAACGTTTTCTTTAAAGTACAATGAGGACGGAAGTTCGAAAAATTTCGTTAGTTAACATTTGTCTAATTTGTTGAAAAATTAACTTTAAGTTAAATTCCCAACGGAAGCAAATTCTTTGAAGTGTTCGGAATACACCAAAAGTTTTTGAAAATTTTAAATTTGTGGCGGTACCCACAATTCGCCTAACATTCCTGCATCGCGCTATCAAAGTTTTCTGAGCGCGTCGGTATATATACGACAGCTGAGATGTATCACGTGGGCTTCGGCCTGACCGGGTATACCACCTCGCTCGGTCGGAAGATCTTCCTTTGGCCGCCACACATTATTCCCACATTGGTGACCCCTCGACAGAACACGCCTCCTTCATCATCGTCACTCCCCGCCCCTCCGCACCGCGCCATCCAGCATCGCCTCATCGGGTACATCGTCCACTAGCCGCAATGTACCGCGGCCTGGGCGACTCCGCATCGGCATCATCGGGCTTTCTCACTACACCGATCGGTCAACAAGCAGAGCACATCTCTCCTGGTCAGCACGTAGCATCGGCCCCGCACGGCAGCTATCCGACTCACTGGATCCCGTGCAGCAGCATACAGTTCCGACTCACTGGGACTCACTGCAACAGTTCCGACTCACTGGAACTCTCTGGCACTGGCGACTCAAGCGACAAGACTTTAAGATTCGACCTCCGGTCTTCGGGGGGAGTGATGTGGCCGGTACCCACAATTCGCCTAACATTCCTGCATCGCGCTATTAAAGTTTTCTGAGCGCGTCGGTATATATACGACAGCTGAGATGTATCACGTGGGCTTCGGCCTGACCGGGCATACCACCTCGCTCGGTCGGAAGATCTTCCTTTGGCCGCCACTATTTATTTAATACACACAATATTTAATACCTTTAAAAAAATAATCAGTGTGACGTGCTCGGTTTTGAAGCCACGCGCGCTACCTAAAAATGCCGCGCGGAAGCTTACTTTCAGCGTTAAATTAAAATTATAAATAATAGAGATAGAATTCCGGGAGTTGCGATTTTTTTATGGAAATTTCCTCTTCTTTAAGAATATTTTTTTAAATTTTCTTAAATGTTAATAGTTTCGGAGTTTTTAACAAAAAACATAATACCTTTTTTTTGCAACCTATTTTGCTTATAACTTTTGCAATTTTTTGTGTGCTAATACACGCTTCCGATACATTTTTCTAGACGTCTTCCCGAATCTAATGAGCTATCGCACGTATTTTTATGACCCTTATCTCTATATTTCGCCATTCTCAACTTATCGCTTAGACTACAGTTTTCGTATATATTAATGTTGATCTATATCAGCTTCTGAACAAATGTGCCTTTAAAAAGTGTATACAGTATATTATGTACCTATGTATAATGTATGTTTTGTGTTCGCATATCTTCGGAACTACAAGTCCCATTTACTATAGTGATTTTTTTTTGTTGTACTAGATATTGTTCAACTTAAATACTGCAAGTTTCATCAAAATCGGTTCAGTAGTTTTTGAGATTTTTATTGTTATTATGTAAAATTTTTAAGTCGGTTTTATCTTTTTAAAATACTGTTCTGTCACGTATTCCTCCGCGTTTAGTATGCGTTGTAGCGCCGTAACAATACCCACATTTAGGCACACACCAAACCACACCTCGTGTGGAACAATCGCGTCAATTTGTTGGGAAAATCAAGGCTTTCATACCTCGTAACCAGTAATCCATTTTAGGCTGCACTGGCATTCCTGACGCCTGTAACCGAGGGTTTTGGTGTACACAATATTATTAAATGCGTCTGTCTGTCACCTCTTCACGCTCAGGGTCTTCGAGTTCGAGTTCCGGGAAAGGATATAGGATACTTTTGTTACGTCTTGCGTCTATAGTACCTATATAGATCAAGGATGGCCAACCTTTTCGACACTTGGGTCAAAATTCGGAAGTAGAATTTTACCCCGGGCCGCACTACCAAATTTTATGTATCGTGTGTTCGTAGTGCGCGCCAGATACGTCTGCGCACAGTCAAAATCGGATACTAATTTTTAAAAGCTTTTATTTAACTTGCTCTGGGCCTCTATCATGAGCTCTTAAATTCATTCTTTTTACGTCCTTATCTGACTGTATAAGGACGTAAAGTGAATGGATTTAAGAGCTCATAATAGGGCCCCTGTATGTATGTAAGTATGTATGTTCGGGTGAAATTTTGGAACTCAATTTTGAAGTAGATATATTATTTAACCGATCGAGCTGAAATTTTGCATGCACGTTTAGTTTGGATGACAATGCATTATATTGTATGTGACATCACTCTAAATCCAATATGGCCGACCATCCAAGATGGCGAAATAGTTATTTTCTATGCAGTTCTACAATATGGATATTAAATGAAAGGGCTTTTTGAGAGTAACTCGAAAACGAATGTTTTGTCATACTACATCCAATATGGCGGCTCGTCCAAGATAGAGGTATAGTTATTTTTAATGCACTTCTGCAATATGGGTATCAAATGAAAGGGCTTATTGAGAGTAACTCGGAAACGACTGTAATGTCATTCTACATCCAATATGGCATCTCATTCAAGATAGGGGAATATAGTTATTTTTAATGCACTTCTGCAATATGGGTATCAAATGAAAAGGCTCATTGAGAGAAGGTAACTGGGAAACGAATGTAATGTCATTCTACATCCAATATGGCGGCTCATCCAAGATATATAATTATTTTTAAAGCACTTCTGCAATATGGGTTGATACCCAATTTTACAATTTACTCTCAACGAACCTTTTTGTTTGATAACAAAAAGGCTCCTTGAGAGTAAATTGTAAAATGTATGTCATGTCCTGTCGTGCCGTGTCGTGTCGTATCGTAACATGACATGACGTGACGTCATGTCCTGTCGTGTCGTATCGTAACATGGCGTGTCGTGTCGTGTCGTGTCGTGTCGTGTCGTGTCGTGTCGTGTCGTGTCGGGTCGGGTCGGGTCGGGTCGGGTTGAATCCGGTTATTTTTGATATGTGATATTTAATTTTTTTGTCGTAAAATTAAGTACGATTTCTTATAGACTTAAATTAAGTCAACCAGATTTTCACAAATTATTGAAACAAAACAAACTACAATCAAGCAGACTTAAGAAATCGAGTCAGAGATATAACTAAAAAACAAAAAATAAATTATAAGCAAAAAACTTTTTGAAAAAAAGCTTTTAATTAAATAGGTACTCTGAAAAGAATAAAATAAATTTCCCCTTAAAAATTCTAACTATTAAGTTATAAACTCAATATATTATACAATTTGCATTATAATAAAAGCTTGTCGCGAGTTCGCGACACTTAACAATTTGACAATATTTAATTACTATATTAAAATAAAAAATAATATTACTTATTATAATATCAGCTTACTCAGTTAAATTGGCACTTACCAGTTTATTATTAATTACAAATCACGCGACAAGCTAGTTATTTTTAAAGCACTTCTGCAATATGGGTATCAAACAAAAAGGCTCATTGAGAGTAAATTGTAAAATTTATGTCGTGTCCTGTCGTGCCGTGTCGTGTCGTATCGTAACATGACATGACGTGACGTGACGTGTCGTGTCCTGTCTTGTCGTATCGTAACATGGCGTGTCGTGTCGTGTCGTGTCGTGTCGGGTCGGGTCGGGTCGGGTCGGGTCGGATCGGGTCGGGTCGGGTCGGGTCGGGTCGGGTCGGGTCGGGTCGGGTCGGGTCGGGTCGGGTCGGGTCGGGTCGGGTCGGGTCGGGTCGGGTCGGGTCGGGTCGGTTCGGGTCGGGTCGGGTCGGGTCGGATCGGGTCGGGTCAAATCAAAACCAGCCGGGCATTAGAAAATGCCTTTTGAATTTGAGTCCGGTTATTTTTGATATGTGATATTTAATTTTTTTGTCGTAAAATTAAGTACGCTTTCTTATAGACTTAAATTAAGTCAACCAGATTTTCACAAATTATTGAAACAAAACAAACTACAATCAAGCAGACTTTAGAAATCGAGTCAGAGATATACCTAACTAAAAAACAAAAAATAAATTATAAGCAAAAAACTTTTTGAAAAAAAGCTTTTAATTAAATAGGTACTCTGAAAAGAATAAAATAAATTTCCCTTAAAAATTCAAACTATTAAGTTATAAACTCAATATAACAATTTGCATTATAATAAAAGCTTGATATACCCCGTTTTATGCTCAGAAAGTCAAAGAAAACAAACTTTGTGGAACCCTTTTTACAGGGGTTTATTAATAAAAATAAAAGAAAACTATCTATACTATAATTATACTATTGTTAAGGACACACAGAGCCATCTAGCGGCAAAATAGCGAAACTGATCAGGGGAAACACTACACATAAATCCCCTACTCGAAACTAGATGGCGCTAGGTGGTACATGCTCGAGCCTCCTAGAAATTTCCCATACTTGTTTACGTGAATCGGGAACTTTCTGGAATTCGTCTCGCCATATAAAAAGCCGCAGGTGGACGGCCCGGCAATTCAGTTCGTTTCGAGCTATCATCAAGGTGACTTCGGAGTGAACACAAGTGATCAATAGTGAGTGAACCAGTGAAACCTGCGACTTGGCTACGACCTAGGACAGTGATAGTGCTTAGTGTTTTGGACTTAGTGCTAAGTGTTGTGACCTAGTGTGTGCTTGTGTGACCTGGACTTAGTGAATAAAGTCTTCAAGAGAGTCAGCAGGTCTTTCTCTCCAAATCCTCGAACCCTAGCACGTAACACTATAATATTATAAAGCGGAAGAGTTTGTTAGTATGTTTGTTTGTTTGAACGCGCTAATCTCAGGAACTACTGGTCCGATTTGAAAAAATCTTTCAGTGTTAGATAGCCCATATATCGAGGAAGGCTATAGACTACATTTCATCACGCTAAGACTAATAGGAGCGAAGAAATAGAGGAAAGTGTGGAAAAAACGGGGGAAATTATTTAAAAGGGCCTATTTGAACGCGCTAATCCCAGGAACTACTGGTTCGATTTAAAAATTATTTTCGTGTTAGATAGCCCATTTATCAAGAAAGGCTATAGATTACATTTTATCACGCTATGACTAATAGGAGCAAAGAAATAGAGGAAAATGTGGAAAAAACGGGGGAAATTATATGAAAGGACTTACTTGTATTTGAACGCGCTAATCTCAGGAAGAATTTTTCAAATCGGACCAGTAGGGTCCGATTTGAAAAATTCTTTCAGTGTTAGATAGCCCATTTATTGAAGAAGGCTATAGGCTATATTTTATCACGTTAGGACTAATAGGAGCGAAGAAGTAGAGGAAAATGTGGAAAAAAATGGAGGAAAATATTTGAAAGGGCTTATCTCACGAACTACTGGAGCAATTTTTCTGTTATTTGGCACAGATAAGAAGTAGACCACGTGAAGGATCATAGGCTATTTTTTGTGCACTAATTTGTCTGTGAAATATCTAATTTACGCGGGCGAAGCCGCACGGAACGTTATAATATTTCGCGTGGTCACGACATCACGCGTAAACTCCTGGACCAATTTTGCTGAAATTTGGTATATTCCAATAGACCTATACTTTGAGTCCCGAAAAAGAACATAGGATACATTTTGTCCCGGAAAAATGTACGGTAGTAACCGCAAATCATAAAAGTATATTGTGCAGTAGCACAATATACTTTTATGATTTGCGCGTAAACTATTCAATCTATTTTGATGGAATTTTGTGTGGAGATACTTTAAGTCTCGGAAAAGGACAAGGAATACTTATTTTGTCCCGGAAAATGTACGGTTCCCGCCCAATAAACTTTTATGATTCTCGCCTAAGCAATTTAATCTACTTTGATGAAATTTGGCATGGAGACTACTAGAATACTAATTTGAATCTGGGACAAGGAATGTTTTTTGTCCTGGAAAAATGTGCGGTTCGCACACAATATACTTTTCTGATTTTCGCGTAAACGATTCAATCGATGTACGAGAACAACTATAAACTAAAGTCCACGCGGACGAAGTCGCGGGCAACAGCTAGTTTTTTTATATGTCTAGTGTCTAATCGTAATAATAATTAATAGTTAAAAAAAACTAAAAAAGTCACTTATTTATTTTCATCTTATAATTAAGTTTTTTTTTTCGAAATATAGATATAAAATTGAACTCAAAGAGTCCGCTTATAAAAGTATGTTAAAAAAGTTAAGGTATTAATTTTGTGTCGTCTGCCAAACGGCTCCTGATATTCCACATTAGGTAGCCAGCAGCTGAAAAAGTTAGCTCAGCTTCCACGCTGGTTGGTACAATTGTCATTAAAAGTGAATTGAAGGTAAATCATTGTTTAGTGGGCTGCTAGTAGCCAGTTCACGCACCTCCGCCTGCAGAGTTACACGTATGAATCACGCTTCTTGTAATCCCGCCAGTCCCGCGGGGTCCCGCTAAATTTTCGACCGGGATTAGTCCCGCAAAATGCATGCGGGATCCCGGTATTTCGGGATCCCGGTATCCCGGTATTGCATTCCCTAATTATGACACATTTTTATTTCAGTGTTTGTTTGCTTTTTATAGTAGGTATGATAAGGTAATTTTATTATTAAGAGGATTCCACACCGCCCTTTTTTCCATACAAACGTTGTCCCCTGTTTCCTCCCTGGATAATGCTAGTAGAGTTATAATTTTTTTCCTGAATATCTACGGCCACTAATACAATGTCCCTATGTTTTCTTTTTTTTCATAATTTAATTATTAAATAAGATATGAACGTTCAAAAACCCAAAAAAATGGCCAGATTTTCCGCTGTGTTCAAACGTCCAGAAAACAGATTTGGCTAGATTATACAAAAAAAGCAAAACATAGGAACACAGCTCAAGCCTTTTTTTAATCTTTAATGAAAAAAGTACTTAAATCGGTTAAGTTTTGGAGAAGGAATCAGAGGACAACGAATCGTTGATTTTCTGGATTTTCTGCAGTTGTCTCTATCGCGTTCTGCGGTATAGGCTTGAGGTAAGGGAGACAGCTATAGACAGCTAAGATTAAAAAAAGGCTTGAGCTGTGTTCCTATGTTTTGCTTTTTTTGTATAATCTAGCCAAATCTGTTTTCTGGACGTTTGAACACAGCGGAAAATCTGGCCATTTTTTTACATGTACTTTTTTTTCATTTCTCTAGCCCCTGTTGTATCCTCTTAAGTTTTTTTACTTTAAAAAAATGTGCTCGGCTCCGCGGGCCACAAAGTAACAGACGGCGGACCGCATGTGGCCCGCGGGCCGTGTGTTGGCCACCCTTGATATAGACTATAGAGTATAGACTACGGAGCAGTAGCAGAAAGGAGTAAGGACTCAAATGAAAGGCTCGAGAGTTGTAGACCAACTGTTTATTAAAATCACATAAATTTCTTAGCTCCGTTCACACACACATAATATTATCTTCCACACACAATCACAACTCGCACGCGTCAGCATTCACACACTTGTAAGCAAACTACAAAGTACCCCCCACACTTTTTTCCCGGAAAAATTTATGTTTTGCGATATTAAAATTTTGACGGAACGGAGTTGCAAGCATCGTCTAGTGGATAATATAATATTATATTTCTATGAAAGGTCCCAAGGAGGTACCTACACTTAGTTGGTTCTGTAAAACTGTTTAATTAATGCTAAGTACTCACATACGATTTTGCTCGATAGTTTTACTCCAAATCGAGTAATAATTACTGTGTGGACCGCAAAACTCACAGCTCGAAGGCTCGCATCGAGCCGGCTTGACAGAATTAATTTATATATCGATTTAGGCGCTTTGCAGACGACGGGGCGGGGCGGGCCGGTCAATTTCGCCGCGAACGATAGCACAAAGGGAATCCTATATTACCAACGCACACGGCGGGCAAAAATACCGCGCCGCTGGTGCCCGGCACTGGCGGCACATGTCCGCGGCTGCCTGCCGTGGATCACTCAACCCAGCTTACATACAGTAACGCAGACGGGGTGTGCTTTGTGTACGCGGCGCGGGCAACCGCAAACATCGACAGGCGTACGCGGCAAAATTGACCGGCCCGCCTCGCGCCGTCGTCTGCAAAGCGCCTTAGAGTAAAACTATCGAGCAATGCTGAATGTGTGGACGAAAGCCCGAGCCGCGGGTTTTGATCGACGTTATTGGCTCGATCGAGCAAAACCGTATGTGAGTATTTAGCATTAAATAATTACAGGCATAATAATAATTATTATAATACGTATGATGTATCTGGGGGCACGGCAGTGCCCCCGCCAAGTCGAGCAAAAAAGCGGCACGGCCGTACCATCCTTTTCTCGAACCAATTCAGTCTCTTTTTGACCCCCTATAACTTCATTGTGGATAAACCAAGCCTGAATTTTCAGTTGTTAAGCAAGCATTGTATAAACACGGTATGTTTAAAATTTTATTCAATTTGCACCAGTAGTTTAAGAACTGTAACTTGTTAATGTTTCTTAATTTTGTCACTGACTGACTGACTGACTGACCGATCACCAAAAGTCTCAGGCACTTCCAGCAGACATAGAACCTTCAAATTTGGAATATAATTAGTGTTTTGTGTCTAAATCAAGGAAAAATTCAAATATTTCAAAATTTCTGTCCAGTTTTCTAGATACACTAACTTCGTAAATAACTTTGTAATCCCATATAAATGTATAGGATTACAAAGTAACATTTGCGGTTTATGAATCATTGTACCCGTAAAATCAATATCTCCGGTTTATCGTCGGTAGAGAGATATCTAGCCAGTATTTAGTGTCTTAATTAAGGGAAAACCTAATAAACATTTCATAATTACTGTCCAGTTTTCTTCTTCTTTCTCTAACTTCGTGAATAACTTTGTAATCCCATATACATGTAGATTACAAAGTTATATTAATTGCAATTTATGAATCATTGTACCGGTACCATCGATATTTCCGTACGTATATTCGAAGGAGTAATAGTTGTAGATAGGTATCTATATATATGAAGCACTAGCTTTTGCCCGCGGCTTCGCTCGCGTGGAATTCAAGAATCGCGTAAAAAAACGAATATTCTTGTAAACCTCCTTTGGAAACCTGACGTTTTTCCAAGACCAAAAGTAGCCTATGTTACTCTTCATCCTTTCAACTAAGTCTACGTCAAAAATCAAGTCGTTTGGTTGTTTCGCTAGGCCGTGAAGGAAGGACAATCAAACAAACACATTTTCGCTTTATAATAATAATATTAGTATGGATATTGGATAGTCATGAAAGGCAAGGTGTATAGTAATACTGTATACATAATGATTATATTATTATTAATTGTTAGTTTTATTTGTTTCTTATAAAAATCGTTATTGATATTTAATTATTTATAGTAGTAAAAGGTACCAAAAAGGAGAAAAGTAGGACTCTACAAAAAGAAGTGCGATCCCATCAAAAACATCCTGTAAAAAAAACAAGTCTCGCAACTCAGTTTTTATACCGTAAAAATTTATGAGATCCATGCAATACCAAGTCGGTTAATTTATTCAGTCCCTACCTAGGGGACCTTCTGTCTCAAGTTATTACGTAAGTTATTATCATATCAATATTAAAAATCTTTTACGTTTTAAATAAATAGATCGACTTGGACATCGCATGAAAACACAATGTACTTAACTACTTATCTTACAATTTATACATAACTAACTGTTGCCCGCGACTTCGTCCGCGTGGACTTCAGTTTATAGAGCGCGATGTCAACATAATTGGTGTCAAAAGCTTTTATAAAAAAAACCCTGGTACCCCTTAAATCAAAACAGCTGTGCAGTGTGCACATAATATTTCATTTTTTTAAATTAAACTTTATATTTTATGCCAAATTTTAAAGCTTATTTAGCCCCCCAATTACACAACTTTACCCATAAACTATTTATCATTGATAGGTTTAAGGTTACGTCACTGTATATGATATAAAGTAGGTACTGACTTATTAAATAACGTAAAAAAGAAATAACAATAAAAAAAATCGAAACAGTATACATGTAATAAAGTACTCTGTGATCGAAACTCAAATGTATGATGATAGCACCTCTTATAGAAAGATGTTGGGCAAGCGTTAGCGCGATGTAAGAAACGCACGGCGCCATCTAGTATGAATTTTTGGAACTAACTTAATTTGAACAAATTTTCGTATTTTCACCCCCTTACAACCCTTTTTTCCAGTAAAACAGTAGCCTATGTCCTTTCTCAGGCTTTAGACTATCTGTATACAAAATTTCATTACAATCGGTTCGGTAGTTTTGGCGTGAAAGCGAGACAGACAGACAGAGATACTTTCGCATTTATAATATTAGTATAGAGTATAGATATAGATTATTAGATTGTTTAGTCTATTGCGCTCCATGCGATTGATGCAGGCCCGTAGTGCTGTATTTAGTAATCTGTGGTGCTGTATGATACTGTATGCTGTATAAGTGTTATACTAAACAATCTAATCATGCGATGTCCGAGTTGATCTATTTATTTAAAACGTAAAAGATTTTTAATATTGATATGATAATAACTTACGTAATAACTTGAGGCAGAAGGTCCCCCAGGTAGGGACTGAATAAATTAACCGACTTGATATTGCATGGATCTCATAAATTTTTACGGTTTAAAAACTGAGTTGCGAGACTTGGTTTTTTACAGGATGTTTTTGATGGGATATCTTTATGTTAATATAACAGATTTTGACAGAATGTTATGTATTATAAAATTAAAGACCTTAATTAATGCTATTTTATGTAGTTTAATTTTTTTTTCAATAAACATATTTTTTGCTAAAGTATAGATTTAACGACCCAAATAACATTATTGTTCTGTTGCTGTTAAACCAATAATTATTTGTTACAATTAATCGTAAAACTGTTTTATTTTCAACATTATCATCTTGTGCCAGCCATCCCTGGTCTACCCCATAGGCTTGATAGGTCCGGACCGGATGTCAGTAAGGTACCGGAAGTTCTTGATCCGGCGCCGGAACTTCCCTTTCTTCTTCAGCCGCCCCATCTTTTGCAGCGTCCGGATTGCTGGGATGAACCTGATGTACCATCGAATAAATTGATTCATAGGCAATTGACGGACCTACGTCATTTGGTCGGATTATGTGAATTCAATCATGAACCATTGGTCGAGTTTGACATAACGCCACCAAACTACGAAGGTCCGTAATATGAACCAACTTCCATGTACCATTAGAAAAATTTATTCATTTTGGTAGACCTACGTAATTTAGTCGGGTTACGTCAAGCACAGCAGACACGATTAATATTGAATGGACATAACCCGACCAAATGATGCAGGTCCACCATCTGCATACGAATCAATTTCCATACCATCATACAGATAGTACCATCAGATAAAATTATTTACTTTGGCGGACCTACGATATATTTTATCGGGTTACTTAGGTTCGCGATTCGAAATCTATCTACGGGCTATTATAATTGAGCGGTCAAAATATGTAAGTTCTATCCATACTAATATTATAAATGCGAAAGTGTGTCTGTCTGTCTGTTACCTCTTCACGCCCACCGCTGAACCCATTTTGCTGAAATTTGATATGGTGATACTTTGAGTCCCGAGAAGACATTGGCTACTTTTTATCATAATAACGCCTGCTTACCTGTAAGCCGCATCCATTTCATCCCCCAGACAAAATACTATCAGGCTTTCCCAGTAACCTAGAATAAATTAAGAAAATTTTGAATAAATATTTAGTAAATTACCATGTTTTGTTTGAACTTCGTAAACTGTACGGAGTACCTACAGCTATTGAAAAACCACCTGTTATCAAAATATTATGAGAGACATAACCCCAAAACCAATAAAACGCAATTTAATTCGGATTAGAAACGCAAAAAACATGCGGTAATGAGCTATCTGATATCACGATGAACTACAGTTGGAATTACTTCAGTCATGTCATATTAATACAAAATATAGACACAGATATAGATCAAAATCGGTCCATCCGTTTGGCTCGTGGCATCGTTACAGCCACGGACAGATACAATCATTGATATACTATTACTAATACTTTATCTATGGATACAGTCCGACAAGGCTATATTTGAACGTGGGTGACATTTACGGCCGGAGTGCTGCTGGTAAAGGAGAACTGTCAAACACATGTCAAAAATGACGTTTTTCAATGATAGAAGCGTTTAGTTCCTTTTCTCGCCACGTTCAAATAAAGCCTTGTCGAACTGTACATGCACAGACTTATTAACACTCCTCTTTTCGTCGGAAGCTAGCAATACCCCTCTTTTTCGTCGAAGCTTAATGACACGGCCCTCTTTTTCAGAGGTTTATAATACTCTCTTTTTCGTCGAAGGTTAATAACACCCCTTTTTCGTCGAAGGTTAATAACACCCCTTTCTCGTCGAAGGTTAATAAACACCCCTTTCTCGTCGAAGGCCTATAATACCCCTTTCTCGTTGAAGGTTAATAACACCCCTTTCTCGTCGAAGGCCTATAACACCCCTTTCTCGTCGAAGGCCTATAACACCCCTTTCTCGTCGAAGGTTAATAACACCCCTTTCTCGTCGAAGGTTAATAACACCCCTTTCTCGTCGAAGGTTAATAACACCCCTCTTCTTTCCTCAAAATGTATACTCACTAGAACCTTTGTCCTCCCAGTACATTCGACACGAGGCTACATCCATGAAGCAGTGGTTCTGGAACATCAGCGTCGGAGAACGAGTGTCGTACGACGTCTGACCGCACACCGGCGCGTACACCGATGGACACGACTGGAAGAGTTTAGACGTTACGATTTACGTACGATATTATGTCGCTACGATAAAACAGATAGACCGTGTGAGTTGTGACGGACACTACTGGAAGAGCTTAGATGTTACGATTTACGTATGATATTCATAATATTATATTGCTACGGTAAAACAGATAGGTGTGACGGACAAGACTAAAAGAGTTCAGAGTTTAGACGTTACGATTTGCGTACGATATTATGTCGCTACGATAAAACAGATAGGTGTGAGTTGTGATGGACACTACTGGAAGAGTTTAGACGTTACAATTTACGTACGATATTATGTCGCTACGATAAAACAGATAGACCGTGTGAGTTGTGACGGACACTACTGGAAGAGTTTAGACGTTACGATTTACGTACGATATTATGTCGCTACGATAAAACAGATAGACCGTGTGAGTTGTGACGGACACGACTGGAAGAGTTTAGACGTTACGATTTACGTACGATATTAAGTCGCTACGATAAAACAGAATAGGTGTGAGTTGTGACGGACACTACTGGAAGAGTTTAGACGTTACGATTTACGTACGATATTCATAATATAATAATAATAATAATAACTTTATTGGTGCAGAAAATGGAGATTACAACCAATGTTTCTAATAACTAATCACAGTTTACAAAATTACAATCTCGTCACTGGTGGGTGAAGCACTGTTACCCTTGATAGGTTGAAAAACCTGTAGTAAGGGTTAACAGTCCCTTTCCCTATAGATATTCCAAATTAAAAATTAATGACGTATAATTCTAAATTTAAACAAGAAATTAATATTATATTATATACTAGGACATGCATATGTGTATATTTGTGTGTGTGTGTGTGTGTGTGTGTGTGTGTGTGTGTGTGTGTGTGTGTGTGTGTGTGTGTGTGTGTGTGTGTGTGTGTGTGCGTGTGTGTGTGTGTGTGCGAGCTTGCGTGCGTGTGTGTGTGTGGGACCGAGGGTTGATAAAAAGTTATGGCATAAGGCATTCCGTTTCATCGTAACTTTTATTTTGTAGGTATTTCCGGACTCGGAATATTATGTTGCTACGGTAATAAAACAGATAGGTGTGACGGACACGACTGAAAGAGTTTAGAGTTAAGACGTTACGATTTACGTACGATATTATGTCGCTACGATAAAACAGATAGGTGTGAGTTGTGACGGACTAGTGTCCTGGAAGAGTTTAGACGTTACGATTTACGTACGATATTCATAATATTATGTTGCTACGGTAATAAAACAGATAGGTGTGACGGACACGACTGAAAGAGTTTAGAGTTAAGACGTTACGATTTACGTACGATATTATGTCGCTACGATAAAACAGACAGGTGTGAGTTGTGACGGACACTACTAGAGGAGTTTAGACGTTACGATTTACGTACGATATTATATCGCTACCATAAAACAGATAGGTGTGAGTTGTGACGGACACTACTGGAAGAGTTTAGACGTTACGATTTACGTACGATATTATGTCGCTACGATAAAACGGATAGACCGTGTGAGTTGTGACGGACACTACTGGAACAGTTTAGACGTTACGATTCACGTACGATATTATGTCGCTACGATAAAACAGATAGACCGTGTGAGTTGTGACGGACACTACTGGAAGAGCTTAGACGTTACGATTTATGTACGATATATTTCATACAAGATGACCCCGCTACTCCGTTGCGCCTTCGTTTATCGGGAACCGTACATTCTTTCGGGATAAAGAGTATCCTATGTGCTTTCCTGGGACTCAAAGTATCTTAGGTACCCAGCAAAATCGGTTCAGCGGTTTGGGCGTGAAGAGGTAACAGACAGAGAGACACTCTTTCGCATAATTTATAATATTATGTATTAAGTATGGATGTCAATACCTCAGGTATTATTTGAAAAACCTATATCTAATGTTTCAGATAATTTTGTATAAAAACTTACAGTAGGACACTTGTGTAGACAAGTCCTCATCAGAGGTATATGCTCGTAATCATCCGTTAAATTTTTAGGAATGATCTTCATCGGAATGAACACGTTAATCGGACCAGCATTCTTTATCCATTTTCTTCTCGTATGTACCTCTTGTAACGGCACATCATAAATGTGTGTTGTCGCGAAAAATTTGTCTATCGTATCATTTATATTATCTTCGTTAAATTTCGCTTTGACTATAACTAAGTTTGTTATGTTATTTTCTTTATAATTTACTTTATCGTTGTGTATTTTGAAATCTGTTAGGTTTTCTTTATCATTTGGTTTTGATCTTGCATCACTAACACCAATATTGGCATTTTCACAAACGTATTTATCCGTTTCGACAAATTTTGCTGGATTTCTACAATTGTACTCTACTAGTTCGCATTTATTCTCGAACCATCTGACTCTGAATCCCTCTCCATCTTTTCTGATAGCGCAGAGCGGTGTTGTGTGATTTCCTTCACATGCACAATCATCTTCTAGAAGAATTTCAGCAAGTCTCTGCTCTTGATTTTCAGATTCACAGAATTCTTTGTTGATAAGTCCATAAGCTGTGAAGTATATATCTGTTATTGCTTAACCCATATTGATTACGTACTAAATTAGACGTGTAAATGTAAATGATACAAAAACCTTACATTTTGTTTCTATAAAGGCGATACCATACTAAGGCCAGCCGCATATACACGTTTTCCGTATGCAATTTCCGAATTCATTTTCTGTATTCGTAAATCCGAATGCATGGAATCAGTAGAAAATACAATATAAACTGCTGCACACGTTCGTTCTTCTCCGTACGGAACGAATTCCACACGTTTCAAGTGCAAGCTGGCGCGTTCGTGCGTGTGAAAAATGACGTTTGCGCTAGTCTTACGGAGTTCCGAGTACCTACGGAAAACGAATTTGGAATTCGATAACCCATAACCGATAACGTGTTGTATGCGGCTTGCCGAAACGACACGACGTGACACTCAGATTCACGTTTGTAAAACGTCCGTTCTATGGAACATGAAGTGTCGCGTGACGCGTCGCGTCGTTGCCGCGCAGTGTCGTGTAGTGCGGTCTCACCTAGTATGAAGAAGTAACATAATATTAAAATTGACGCCCAGGAATACTATCACCGCCCTCTGCCCCTACTATGCAGGTACTAATAGAAAAGTGTCGTTACAACTTTCCGTCTAGCCCCCTTTCGCAACGCGCGATAAGGAACTTCGTTCCAATAATCGTGGAAGTCCGGAAGGTTTAAAAGTGACCTATAGGTCACCGGGACATCTAGTAAATAATAAAAAAATCTTCTCTATAGATTGCCTAAGAAAATGAGTGGCTTCGACCCTTATTATGATATGCTATATTTTAAACGAATTACCATTTTCTCCGCCAGTATCACATCCATATTTTAAAAGTTCACATTCATTTTCAAATAGTTTTAGTCGAAAACCTGTTTCTTCTACTCTCAGCCCGCAAGCAACATCGCCTGTATTATCGCAATTCAAATTTTTGCATATAGCTATAGATTCGTTATTTAACTCAGCGAAAATCGCAGGAAACAAGAATGAAACTATGAAATATGTTGTAGGCATTTCTTCTATAACAGCAGTAGGTAATTACCGTAAAATTACTAACTGTTAAATTCAATTTATTTTATTACAAATTACAATCAGGTGATAAAGATTAAAGGAGAGAGCACACTGAGACGGGCCGTGCCGGGGCTCAGCGTGCCGGGGCTCATCGCAAAAATCCGCCTCCATACAATTTGTATGGAAGCGGAAATCCGCTGCGCCCCGACACAGTGTGCGATACGCGCATCCGCTTCCATACAAATTGTCAATTGTCTCAGTGTGCTCACTCCTTAATATAACTACTGGACACTGCTTTCTATATTACTACACTATAGATACCGTATTATAGACTATATAGTATAGTGTACTTGTTCAAGGTATAATAATTAAGGGTGGATTGCACCAGAGGCGTGGTTAAAGTTAAAGTTGATATGGTCGAAGTTATGGTTATAGTTAAGACTTAAGGCTAATTTAACTTTAATTTGGACCACAGAATTTGACAGAAGACGTTGCTGGTCCGACAAGGCTTTAAATGAACGTGGGCGGGGGCGCTGCTGGTGAAGGAGAACTGTCAAAAATGGCGTTTTTGTATGATGACAGCCTTAGACTTTCCTTTCTTTAGCCACGTGCATTCAAAGCCTTGTCGAGCTCTATGGTTATGGTTAAATATGGCGTCCATTTTTTACTTTAACCAAAGATTTGACATTTTGCATTTTAGTTAAAGTTTACGATAGTTACAATTATAGTTAAAGTAAGTTGGTGCAACCCACCCTTACTGGTTTGGAGGTGATGCACGGTAAGCAGGTTTTTTATTTCCTAGCAATACCTACTGCAGATATTTTGAAACATAATAATATACGGAAACATACAAAAATGTTGTTTAAAAAAATACTATACTTATAAATGCTTTTTTTATTATTGTTGGTAAATAGTAATGTCTATCAAATAAATGGGGATTCCATCAACGAATGGAAGTGGGGGTTGGTTTTTTGGAGGAATGTGAAAGAGTGATGTTGTGTTTTTGTATTATATTCCTAAAATTGTGTTAGATGGGTTTTTAATGTGTAATATTGGTAGGATATTAACCATTAGATATTCGTTATCGTGCACAAGTGTAGGAAAGTTATGCAATATATAGAAACGTGCTATTTTATGTTCCCTCTAAAACTCCATCGAAGTTTCAGTAAATTGTCTATCACTTTACTGAATCGACCGACTTGGCTTCTTGACTTTTACTTAGACTTGACTAGACTCTAGACCTGACCACGACCTGACAATATAGAAAAACGATGCTGAAAATTATTGTATTATAGAATATTGTTTTCCTGCTATAATATACTGCCGAAGTGCCATACTAAGAAAAAAAAAAATATGTCAGTTGACAGTTAACACTTCTAAAATGTCAATTTTGACATTTATAACAAACTCAACTTTTAGGTTAGGTTTAGGTATTTTTTTGGAATATCAAGCAGATTATTACTAATATTGCACAATAATATTGCAATTAGAATTAAAACAAAGCTCTTATCGACTGAGGAGTCGCGGCTCGCGGCCAAGTTAACTTATTTAGTTTTTAGTGACTAATCTTTACAAATAGGTAATTATTATAAGAATGACTTCTAAAACGGAGATTATTAGACCAAAATCTTTAAAAGTATTTGATCTAGATGGCTATGAAAAACTAATAAAGGGTATACAAGTAGCATCGTGTATGATAACGGAGTCACATCAAATTGGTAAGTGTTAAAATTTAAATTTTGATACTCATCTATCAACTATTACTTAACTAATTTATGAAAAAGTAGTATGAACGTGTACAATTTGTCATGCATTGACGATGATGCATAAAATTATGCAACATTGGCAATAAATGAATAGAAATTATGCAACATTGGCAATAAATGAATAGCAGGTACATTGTACGTAGAGTATTATGGGATCAATTAACACTATCACTGATAATAGAATGTCTTGATTAAAAGTAAATTAATTATGATACCTAAAATAATGAATATATTTTCCAGTTGATGAAGAAAGTGTCCTCAAACGCCTAAATGCCTTAACAATTAATGGTGCTGCGGACGGTAACTGTTGTTCATGCTGCGGAGTCGGTCCATTTGAGTCGAGAGCTCAACAGACAGCACATTATAAGAATCATTGGCATACACATAACCTGAAGAGGAAACTGTTCGGCAAACCAGCCTTAAGCCTTGGACAATATAACTCTAGAAAAGGTACCTATAAGAAGATGTATTTTTTTTAAATATATCTCTACTCTATCTTTTGCTAAATATTTTTAATTTTTTTCAAACAAGTGAAAAGTTAAGCTTTTAATTAAAATATGTTATTTTATTCTTCTTTAATTAAATGTGTTTTATATTTTCCTAAGAAGATAAAATAAGTTACAAATGGCATCCAACATAAAAGCTTTATCAAACCTGGTATGATCTATTAAATCATACACATAGCATAAAGACATTATTCTATACTTTTTGTAGATGATTCAAGTGATTCTGGGAGTGACTCGGACAATGACAATTCAAATACAAACCCGGCTAGTGACTTGTTTGCGGCAGCCACCAGACACTGCAAAGCTTTCTTCACTAACAAAACAGGCCAAGTTTTCTGTATATACAGATGTGTTTTACACCACAGAAAGGTAAAAATAATCTATATATATATATATATAAATTGATTTTCAATTGTGTTAGTAACGCTAAAACTCGAAAACGGCTAAAGGGATTGGACTAATTTTAGTCTTAAAATATTCGTAGAAGTCCAGGGAAGGTTTGAAAGTGACAAAAAGTTCACCGGGACAGCTAGTATCCAAATAAAATACAGCAACCTAATCCTTTATTTTCATTATTGCAAGTAAAATTTAAAATATTGTAATAACATAATATTATATGTTTATTCAATGTCCAATGTATAATAAAATGATAAGGTATTCTAAGACATTGTATGTGGCTTTTACAAAAGGCACATACAATTTTCAGTCTAAGATGAATATATACATATTTTATTGTATAAATCATACATGCTTTTATTTCATTCCCAGGAGCAACTATCTTCGGATGGTGACGGTCACGCCTGGATAGAGAGATGTCACAAGCTCACCTTACCCGGCTACCAGAGGTGGGCAATCCTCATGGTATCAGGAGGTCACTTCGCAGGAGCTATCTTTTCTGGAGGTGTGCCAGTTTTGCACAAGACCATGCACTCGTATGTGACTCGTAGAGGGCAAGGTCAGGTCCAAGCTACGAGGGACCAGCATGGTAATGCTCCTAGGTCTGCTGGAGCCAGCTTACGTAGATATAATCAAGCACAGTTTGTTGAGGTAAACATTTATCTATACTAATATTATAATTCTGCAGAGTTTGTTAGTTTGTTTGTTTGTTTGAACGCGCTAATCTCAGGAACTACTGGTCCGATTTGAAAAATTCTTCTACTGTTGGATAGCTCATTTATCGAGGAAGGCGGCTATATTTTATCACGCTAAGATTAATAGGAGCGAAGAAATAGAGGAAAATGTGGAAAAAACGGGAGAAATTATATGAAAGGGCTTATTTGAACGCGCTAATCTCAGGAACTACTGGTCTGATTTGAAAAATCTTTCAGTGTTAGATAGCCCATTTATCGAGGAAGGCTATAGATTATATTTTACCACGCTAAGACTAATAGGAGCGAAGAAATAGAGGAAAATGTGGAAAAAATGGGGGAAGTTATATGAAAGGGCTTATTTGAACGCGCTAATCTCAGGAACTACTGGTCCGATTTGAAAAATTCTTTCAGTGTTAGATAGCATATTTATTGAGGAAGGCTATCAGCTATATTTTATCACGCTAAGCCTAATAGGAGCGAAGAAATAGAGGAAAATGTGGAAAAAACGGGAGAAATTATATGACATTGCTTATTATCTTAAGAACTACTGGAGCAATTTTTATGTTATTTGGTAAACATGAAGAATAGACCATGTGAAGGGACATAGGCTATTTTTTGCGGAAAAATTGTTCCAGTAGTTCCGGTTTCGTGAAATTCCTAAATTACGCAAGCGAAGCCGTACGGAACATCTACATAAATAATAATAAAATCGTAGGAAAGTCAATTCTGTACATTGAATATTTTTGTACAATAAATAATACTTGGGATGTGATCTACTATGCTAACGCGGACGAAGTCGCGGGCAACAGCTAGTAGCTTCATAATCGTGTTATTAAGACATGAGTCAAAGTATAAAGCTCTCTCTGCTCTGTAACTTTTAAGTTATTGGTTGTGGCCTTACAAGCAGCGGCCTTATCTATTGGTAATCAAATTCCTAATTATTTAAAGTATGAATTTAGGTTAGGGTTAATTGTAAAAAATATCCATAGATAGAATACATTATTTTGATTCCAATAAATGTATTTTGAAATTTAAACATGCAGTCGGTGCAAACAGATGCAGCACATAAAATAGCAAGCGGTTTAATCAAAGCGGTTTAATCAAAGCTGTAGCTTCAGTTTAAGCTACATTTGAGTTCATATATTTTATTCATTACATTATAGCATGTCCACGACATAATATGCAACTGGGCGGAGGACTTAAACGGATGCTCGCTGGTCTTGTACCGGGCTGTTGGCACCATTAACCAAGCTGTGCTCTTCGGCAAGAACTCCCCACTTAACCGAGATGACATGAGAGTGAGAGCACTACCATTCCCCACCAGAAAACCCACTTATAAAGAGGTGCAAAGGGTACACGATACGGTGTCCAATATTGAAGTTTATGGTAGGTGTTCCTTAATTTTTTAATTAAAAAAAAGTTTAATTTAAAAAAAAAACCACAGCTAAATAAATAACCTCCTCCCTTTTAGAAGTCGGTTAAAAAGGCGATAACTAATAATGTGTGTGTGTAATGCTTTCTTCAAACACTGCTGAACAGACTTTAATTAAATGAACTGTAAAAAATATATTTTTAGCGAGTTATAATGCTAACACCTCTTCATACTAATATTTATAATATACATACTGCCTATTCTATTTTAACGAAATTTCGTATGAGTTCTGGGATAGGATATATTTTGTTCCGGTAAAATGTGCGATTACGATGACTTAAACTAATTTGCCGATAAAGTTGTTACATTACGAAAAGGATAGAATTTGTTGAGGCCAAATACGATTACTATATCATAAATTAATTTTATTACGCAAATTAAGTTGCGGAAAAAGTTGTTGTATAACGAAACTAAGTACATTTACGTAATAAAAGTATTTACTATTGCTATATACCATGGGTCACCAAATGGCGGACCGCGGTCCGCATCCGGACCGCCGCGCGCCGACCTATTGTGTGCGGACCAAGCATGTTCAAAGATGATCTTCGTTCATCATAGGACTTGAACATCTCCAGGATTTAATGTCAATATCTATAGCTTGCACCAATGTTTCACTCCAAACTTCAGAGTTCAGAGAGAGAATTGGCTACAAAAAATGGTTACTTTTCTCATTTATATCTTAAAATACCTTTGTAATTTTCGTAATTACTTATAGTTTGTCAAAAAAGTGAAAAAATCAAAAAGTGGCAACATCGTAGTGTCATCCCTTTCATATCAATCTAAGAAAAAAATGATGATACTACGATGTTGCCACTTTTTCATTTTTTTTGCTTTTTTGACAGACTATACCTTTTTTTAATATTTTTTTTATATAAAATGTGTGGACCGCGAAGGTCATTTCATGTCTTAAAACGGACCCCGAGCGAAACTAATTGGTGACCCCTGCTATATATACTATGTAAAATTTCAATGGTACTATTTATATTGCAGATACAATGGAGCTTTTCCAAAAAGCACTGATAGCGTCTAAAGGCAAGACACCAGTGAAAAACAGTTCCGACGCGAGCGTCGAACGTAAGAAGCCGCCAAGCAAACAGTTTGATAGAGCTAAGTCCAGGTAACAGAATAAATTGTCAGAGAAATATTAAATAATTTCTGCTTATAACTCAATTTATAGTGACGTGGAATAGAATGGAAGCGACTTTTTGCAACGAAACTATACACTTAACTTTATGTCAACAGTATAACACACAAATTAAATACGAGTTAGAAAATTCGACGCGCGTCTTCTACGGTATTCTCGAGAATTCTCCGGTGCCAATCCCTCACATCACACATTTTTTTTTAATGAAATAAGGGGGGCAAACGAGCAAACGGGTCACCTGATGGAAAGCAACTTTCGTCGCCCATAGACACTCGCAGCATCAGGAGAGCTGCAGGTGCGTTGCCGACCATTTAAGAGGGAATAGGGTAATAGAGGAGGGTAGGGATGGGGAGGAAAGGGAATAGGGGAGGGTAGGGAAGGGAATAGGGTAGGGGATTGGGCCTCCGGTAAACTCACTCATTCGGCGAAACACAGCGCAAGCGCTGTTTCACGCCGGTTTTCTGTGAGAACGTGGTACTTCTCCGGTCGAGCCGGCCCATTCGTGCCGAAGGATGGCTCTCCCACGTATGAAGACACATGAAGCAAAATTGACGCTTCCATTCCGTTCCGCGCCGGTATAAAAGCGGTGGTGTAAATCGAGCCTTAAGCAACTTATAAGTTGACAAGCAATTTTAGTTGACTCAAAAATTAGGTTGCAGTTTAGCAGATCTGGAGTTGAAATGCAATAGGGAATAAATTCATTTTCAAAAGCGTCAAAAGTTAATATTCTTATTTGCTAAATGACTCCTTATGTTTTCCTTCTGTCCTGTCCTTGTCTACGTTAATATTCTGTATAAAAAACAGATGTGTGTGACAAAATCAATGTGTAAGCTATAGGAAATATATGGACATTTCATGTCATACCATCTTTTATTTTCATGTTCTTACTTCATTACACTATATTGCCTTACCTCACCCTATGTATTCTTTTTCAGAGAGCGAGCCCCTCGTGAGCTCCCAACACAAATATTATCCAGCGAGGACGAAGGACCATGTTTCATAGACTCTGAGACTCCGGATAACTGGATCAAGGAACTCTCCGAACAGAGCAAGAATGGTATCATCACTAACTCCAGAAAGGACCTTCTCAACGATTGCTCGTTAAAAAGCTGCACAGAAAGTGAAGATGAGGGACAGGAGAAGAAGGGACAAGTTAAAAAGAAGAAAAAGAAAAAACCAGAAGAGAAACCCGTTAAGAAGGGACCGCCAAAAATACCTGCGAATGTTAAGAAGGTATGTACCATCGAGGAAATTGATTCCTAGGCAGTTCACAGACCTACGTCAATTGGTCGGCTTATGTCAATTCAATGTTAGTTGTGATCAGTCGGACTTAACGCGGCCAAATTACTTAGGTCCGTCAATTGCCTAGGAATCAACTTCTCTGATAGTACATTAACAACACTTTTAATTTTGGTGTTATATTTTTATCAAAAAAGTTACGTTTTAACAAAAGCTTTCATAGGATAAGTACATTACGCACCTAGGGCAGGAAAATAAGAAATGTCTCAGATCACATGTAATCAACAAACATGTGATCTGAGGCTTTCTTATTTACTGCCCATGTTGCGTATTACTATTTTTCTCCTCGATGGAGACGATAAACGGAAAGAACGGTAATAAGCGCAGCGGGACGAAAGTTGTCTTTTCCGCACAGACGTGAGAAAATAATGGTCTTACAAAAGATATTTTGAAATAATATGTCTTGTGTAATTCTGCTAGCATTGTCCAGATTTCGGCTGTTGGTTGTAAAGCATCAAGTTATTTATTACACTAGTATTTATTAATTTCTGACATAATATATCTATTGCAGCCATTATGCTACTAACCGGTTCAGTGCGGATGACACGGGAGCCGTGTCATACGCGTTTTCAACGTGTGGCGTATGACACGGGAGCCGTGTCATTTGAAAAACGATTGTATCTCCCTCAAATTACACTTTAGAAGGTTCTACTCTGATTAAAATCATCTTAATTTTCCACGTAGAACAAGCCTATAGGCTTCGCCTCTGAATATTCTGTGAATTGAAAAAAAGTAGGGGCCGTCAACCTTTTTTAAAAGGTGTATTCATTGCGGATTATACGGCAGCCGCGTCTTATGGGTTTTTAACGTGTGGCGTATGACACGTGAGCCGTGTCATTTAAAAAGCGATTGTATGTCCCTCAAATTACACTTTAGAAGGTTATACTCCGAACAAAACCGTCTAAATTTTCCACGTAAAACAAGCTTATAGGCTTCCTCTCTGAATATTCTGTGAATTGAAAAAAGTAGGTGCTGTCTCCTTTTTTAGCCCACCGTACATTATCCGAAATTTCTGATCACAAAAATTCGGACGCCCGCCGGAACGTAGGTACTCTGTTCATACATTTTGTTGTGGACCCCGCATACTATCAGAATTCTGACGTGTCAAAATGTATGAGCGTCCGAATTTTTCTGATCATAAATTCGGATAATGTGCGGCTGGGCTTTTTAGTAGTAAACTTTTGTTTTAGACTTTCAAGTTCAAAATAACCATATGTTCCCATTTGATTTTCAAGAAGTCCCCTGGATGTCCTTATGGTTCCCATCATCAGATCACTACTTTTGTGAACATGGTACCAACTCGGAACCGGATCAATCGGAACAAATACCCTATACAACAAAAGAAAAATTTTGAAAATCGGTTCACAAACGGCGGAGTAATCGTTGAACACACATAAAAAAAATATCCACAGCCAAACGTATAACCTCCTTTTTTTTGGAAGTCGGTTAAAAAACTTAACAACGAACATCTTTAAATTTATCTACGAATGTATTATTTGCTTTGGAAACCCAGATCTATTTAATATAGGTAGGTACTCATTTTTCTAACTTTGAAACCTACAAAAGGTTTGCAACATCTGAATAAAAAATCGCTTACCTGCCATTTTCAGGTTTACACTTAGTAAAACTACTCGAAATCAACTGAAAACAACGTAGCCTTCCGTCAACAACAATGGTTTGGGCTCAACTAAATAAATCCAAGTTAATACAAGCGTAAAAACCAAAAAAAACATAAAGCTTTTTGAACGTGGCGGATGACACGGTAGCCGTGTCATCTACTTCTATGGCGTATGACACGACTCACGTGTCACGGGAAAATTGTATGCCGCCACGACTGAAAGTCTTCAAAAAGGTGCGCCGCATTGAATCGGTTAAAAAAGGAAGGTATTTGAAGAGACAGTAAAAAACTTATTCATCATCGAAAATTGTGTTCATAAGTATTAATAATATGTATTTATTCCTAACTAGACGAATGAGTGATGATGAGGGAAGTGATGAACTTCGTATATCACTTCCCTCCTAAATCCTAATATACCTATGTATAAACATTCCCTGGACTTACAAGAATATTTATTCATTCTTAGAACGAAGTTCCTTATCGCGCGTTCGGCGAAAATCTGAAGGCTAGACAGAACGATATTTGACCTTGATTTGACCTCGACACTTTTTAGGGACAGAGGGCGTTGATAGTAAGTATTTCTGTGCGTCAACTAGATGGCGTTTTTTTTAAAATAAACAGCGACGCGTTGTTAGTATTCCTGGGCGTCAATAAATGCATTTTTTAAAAATAATTTTCTTGAGTGTATAATATTATGTACATAATCTTTTACATTATAAGTACAGTTTTTTTGAACATAAGAAATAAATTCGTTCCATTCGGGTCCCTTGACACCTCTCAAGTTTTATTATTTATATGCAGCGTGTAACAAAACTAAGTAATTATACTTTAGGGTGTGTACGTGTTCCTCGTATAGAGTTCACTGTGAAAGTAGCAGCACTGAAAGACCAATATTTTTTTACGCTTTTATGGGGAAACTCGTGACGCTGGAACGCTTGTCCATACAAAATTGAAAAATGACTGGTCCTCCAGCGCTGCTACTTTCACAGTATCACTTAGTTTTGTTACAGCCTGTAGATTTTTTATTATGCAACACCGATCAAAGCTTACGTCCCGCCTAATAAGCATCATCGTTTCCAGATGTGGAAGATAATATCCAGCAAAGAGGAAACTTCCCTAGACACTATACTGGAGGAGTTTGAGAGTGGTGAACTGGAACAGGCGTGTAACACCCAGGACCCGGCCGACGGCAATACGGCGCTGCACAAAGCGGCGATAGCTGAAAAACCGGAGTTAGTCACGTGAGTATCGTTATTAATTGCTTAGGCAATCATGTCAGCAGTATTATATTATAGTTTGTGCGTTTTATGATGATATGCGTGACACATTATAATTGACAATAGTAGGGAAGTTACCTAACAAAAATTAATCGATAGTTTAAAAATATCGAATCACTTCGTAAAGGAATTGCAATTGAAATTATCGATTTCGTACTGACATTTCAGTGGTGAAATGTCAGTACGAAACCGGCAATTTAAGATGGCCGCCCTTTTTTAACCGACTTCTTTATCGATTTGATTTCGATTCAACAGAGTCAATCTCTATAGACATAAGTTCCATTTCATGCATATGACATTTTTCAAATGTTTTCGTAACTTCCCACGGAACACAATGCAAGACGGTGAAAAATCTGGAGTTGGAGGTAGTGTCGATCGAGTTGGAGTAAGGGTACCCCCATTTTACCCCGCAAAACCGACATTATGGTTTGCTACACTAGAGAGCCAGTTTGCGATCGCGAATATTACTCAAGACGCGACAAAATATCATTACGCGATATCTCACCTGGAGCCACATATCGCTGAACTGGTGGAAGACATTATCGAAGCCCCAGCCGCCTCTGATAAGTACGAGCGTCTCAAGAGCGAGCTCACAAAACGACTCACAGCGTCGCGCGAGAAGCAAGTGCAGCAGCTTCTGAATCACGAGGAGCTGGGAGAAAGGAAGCCGTCTCAGTTCCTTCGTCACCTGAAGAACTTGGCAGGCCCAGGAGTCCCAGACGAATTTCTACGCAGCGTCTGGAGCAGCCGACTACCAGCAAACGTGCAGACAATAGTTGCCTCCCAGGCGGCGAAGTCAACGCTCAAGGAGTTAGCCGAGCTTGCGGACCAGATAATGGACGTAGTCACGTCCACTCCACAAGTGGCAGCAGCGTCGTCACACCCAGGTGCGTCAGAGTCGGCACAGATAGCGGCACTCACAAGGCAAGTCGAAGCACTATCCGCTAAACTGGACCGAATGTCACGACCTAGGCAACGCCAAACGTCACATCGCCGTGGACGCTCAGCTTCGACCAGGTCACTGTCCAGCTATAAGAAGTTTCCCAACTGCTGGTACCACAACAAGTTCGGGTTGAAGGCGCATAAGTGTGTACAGCCGTGTGACTACTCGGGAAATGCAAAGGGCAGTCGGTAGACGCGGCCGACGGCTGTCCAAGTCCCGGTCGCTTGTTTGTGATGGATAGGCGGACAAAAATGCAATTTTTAGTGGACACGGGCAGTGATTTGTGTGTGTTTCCAAAAACTTATCTAAAAGTGCACGGCACAAAAACTAACTATGAATTGTGTGCAGCTAATGGTACTGTTATTAGTACGTACGGGTACGCGCACATAGTGCTTAACCTAGGTTTGCGCCGCGACTTCGCTTGGCGATTTATTGTAGCCGATGTGACGAAAGCGATTATAGGTGTGGATTTTCTTTCACACTATAATCTTATTGTTGACGTCCGACACCGACGTCTTATTGATGGTAGCACTATGCTCGCGGCCCCGGGTTCACTTACCTGTAAAAAAGATGTTTCCTCGATAAAGGTGATTTCTGGTAGTACTGTTTACCACGACATACTCGCTCAGTTTCCCGAGGTTACTCGCCCATCTGGCTTACATCGCACACCCACACACAACACCGTTCATTTCATCCGTACTACACCTGGACCACCGGTATCGTGCAGCCCACGCAGGCTTGCGCCTGAAAAGCTAAAAATCGCAAAAGCGGAATTTGAAGCCATGTTACAGATTGGTACCTGCCGACCGTCGGAATCAGCTTGGTCATCACCACTACACCTCGCCCAGAAAAAGGATAACGGCTGGCGACCCTGTGGCGACTACCGAATGCTAAACGCCCGGACAATCCCCGACAGGTACCCAATCAGGCACATTCAAGATTTTTCGCATAGCTTGTCAGGTTGCACTGTGTTCTCGACCATAGACTTGGTAAAAGCGTACAACCAGATCCCCGTTAATCCAGACGACGTCGCGAAGACCGCCATCACAACGCCGTTCGGGCTTTACGAGTTCCCGTTTATGACGTTCGGGCTCCGTAATGCCGGACAGTCATTTCAGCGGTTCGTCGACGAGATGCTACGGGGTCTGGACTTCACCTACGCTTATGTGGATGACTTCTTGGTCTTTTCAAAAGACCAGCAGACGCACGAAGAACACCTGAATCAACTTTTTACCCGGCTGAAGGAGTACGGCATGGTAATTAACACAGCTAGGTGCGTATTCGGTGCCCCTCAGGTCACTTTCCTTGGGTACCAGATTTCGGCCAAAGGGACCATACCGCTCCCTTCTAAAGTCGAGGCCATCACTAATTTTCCCACCCCAAAAACCGTAAGGGAATTGCGTCGGTTCCTGGGAATGTTAAATTTTTATAGGCGTTTTATTCCCAACGCAGCTCAGCACCAGGGACCCCTCAACACACTACTGACAGGATCTGTCAAAGGATCGCATCCTGTTGACATTTCAGGCGCGGCATTGCAAGCATTTCAAGCTTGTAAGGATGGTCTATGTCAGGCTGCCTTACTGGCTCACCCGAAGTGCGATGCAAAACTCGCCCTTGTCACCGATGCGTCGGACTCTGCTATCGGGGCAGTGCTTCAGCAGCATGATGGGAACGAGTGGCAGCCTTTAGCGTTTTACTCCCACAAACTCAGTCCCACGCAGCAGAAGTACTCACCTTATGACAGAGAGCTGCTCGCGATTTATGAGAGTGTCAAATACTTCCGGCACATGATAGAGGCACGCGACTTCGTGATCTTCACAGATCACAAGCCGCTAACTTTTGCCTTCCATAACAGAAAGGAAAACTGCTCCCCCAGGCAATTCCGCAGCCTTATCTCGCAGTTTACCACCGACATCCGCCATATCTCTGGTAAGGATAACGTGGTGGCTGATACCCTCTCCCGAGTTGACGATATTGCGCAACCCGTCGATCTGGACCAGCTGGCAGTCGCCCAGCAGTCCGATCCTGAGCTTAGTCAACTCATCAAGAGAACGACTTCACTGCACATCAGGAAGGTTCCATTTGCCGGATCGCAACATAATATCTTCTGCGATGACAGCAATAACCGTCTGAGACCTTTTGTTCCCAAGAGTCTGCGAAAAAAGGTCTTTGACAGTCTCCATTGCTACAGTCACCCTGGTGCCAACGCTACAGCAGAGCTAGTTTCTGCCAGATTTGTATGGCCGGGAGTGAGACGAGATTGCAGAGAATGGGTACGCTCATGCCAGGCATGCCAGCGATCTAAAACCACAAGGCACGTCAGTGCACCCTTAGGCACCTTCAAACTTCCAGCAGCCAGGTTCAGGTTCGTTCACATCGACCTCGTTGGACCGCTGCCAGTCTCTCAAGGTTACCGGTATTGCCTCACAGCTGTAGACCGATTTACACGGTGGCCAGAGGCGATACCGATACCGGATATGACTGCTGAGACAGTAGCAAATGCCTTGCTGAGTGGATGGATCTCTCGGTTCGGATGTCCAGCTGACATTGTGACAGACCGCGGTAGACAATTTGAGTCCGCTTTGTTTAAATGTCTGTCGCAAATTGCTGGATTCCAACATCGCCGTACCACAGCATACCATCCAGCATGCAACGGGCTCGTGGAAAGGTTCCACCGGCAGTTAAAAGCTGCCATAACCTGTCACGAGACCACCAACTGGGTCGAGACTCTTCCCCTGGTATTACTCGGGATACGGAGTGCCTTCAAAGAGGATCTCCAATGTTCTACCGCTGAGCTGGTGTATGGCGAACCACTTCGCCTACCTGGAGAGTTGTTGGACGCAAAAGCCACGACCGATTATACTCCGGACTTGACTGAATTTTCGTCAAGACTGCGCAGTATAGTTCGTAGGTTACAGCCTGCGCCCACCTCCCAACACACCAACAAAAGGACCATCTTCATTTTCAAAGATTTAGCCACCTGCAGTCACGTATTTTTGCGTGACTGCACTGTCGGCGGTTCTTTAAAGCCATCCTACACGGGTCCTTACGAAGTTATTCAGCGAGGAGATAAGATCTTCACCATTATGGTAAACGGGAAAAGGGTGACGGTATCAGTAGACCGTATTAAACCGGCCTATATACTGTCCGACCCGGATACCCCATTCCATTCACCATACACGCAATCAACACTCATACATCCCACACAATATACAACACGAACACTCACACATACAACACCAACATCTACTCACACAGACAACCAGAACTTACCTGGATCGGAGAAGCCTCTTTTCACTACTCGATCAGGTCGTAGGGTGAGATTCCCTGATTATTATCGACCGTAACCCGGTCTCTGGAGGGGGGTGATGTAGTGTAACTAGTCTAACTTACTAACTACTTACCTAAGTGTGCATATAAAATTACTTAGTTGTACATATAGCTAAATAAATATTAAATATAAATAACAGCTGATAAAATATGTATTTACATTGTTAAAATCATATAAATAAATAAATTACATAATCTAATTAAAAATGTAATCTTAAAAATCTATATGTAATCTTAAAATATACATAAGTTATATTTTAAGATTACATTGTTCTAAAATTATCTAAAACATCTAAAACCTTACAACTAAATAATAATTTAAGTAAAACATTTCATTTTTAAATTTTGTTAGACGTGCGACGGACAATCACATTTTGTTATATATAGTTGCGGGCCGGACGGCCCCCCTCCGCCGCGTCTCCTGCGACGCGCTCAAACCGGTCCGGTTCAGGATGCGCGGGGCGCGGGGGACGGGGACCGGCTGCCGCCGGCCGGCGGCCACCGATCGCCAGTCAGAAATATTATCTTGTCGCGGAACGCGTATCGCTCGATGTGCGCCCGACACCTTACGCTCTCGATCAATTGTACTTAAATTTAAGTCTTCCTTTTCTCAATAATTATAGCGAACGTAATTTGATTTTCTGGCTTCCGCATAAATTGTAAGCTTGCTTTAGCCTGTACTTTAACCGTCCCTCTCCTTCAAATAAACTTTTAAATAGAAGTGCTGTGGTTTAAGTGCTCCCTACCACTATCTCATTTCTACAATAATTTTATACTCCTATTTCACAGTTAATTAATATTTATAATTTTTATTAATAAGTTAGCATTTAGCATCTTTTCATTTTTATTCATTTACAATTATAGGAAACATTTGTTTTTGCAGATGGAAAATAATTTATTACATTTTGTTTTTTTTTTTGTTTTCTTGTAATAAAAACCCGTAGCAAGGAACATGAAAACTGTTACCCATATCATCTTAGAACGCACAAACTATAGTAGATAATATGTTATGATAAATTTTATTTTCTACATTCTACATGCCTTACGGCCGCACTCAGAGTATGAAGATTTTGACATATATGAGGATGACATATTTGATAGATATGAGGGCTTATGTCAAAACTCAAAATCTTCATATTTTAAATTACAGTTAGGTCAGGGGTTCCCAATCTTTTTCAGCCTGCGGCGCACTTACACGTTCAATATTTTGTCACAGCTTCCTTGTTTACCTAGCTATTACAAAAATGTACATAGATAAACGTCATCGATTATTATTATAGTTTGGTTAAGCAGGTAAATAATAATAAACAAATATTTAATCATCTGCCTGCTTTTTATAATTCATATTATAATTTTATTTTTTAATATTTGTGGTTTCTGATAATGATGGAGAATCGACTCACGGCGCCCCTCTTGCCTTTCCACGGCGCTGCAGGCCGCCGCGGCGCACAGTTTGGGAACCCCTGAATTAGGTAGTAAATAGTCTCTGAGTGAGTTAAAGTTGTAACTTATAAATATTATTAATTATAGATAAATATAATGTTACCCAAATATCTCAAACTTGAATGCTATATGATGTGAAGGTTATACGACAACATTGGATAGTAAAATAGGTAAATCATTTGTAAATGTCATCCACAATGTAAACCGCCACAAAGGTGGGTCAGTAAAGAACACTTTGTGCTTCGATACCACTTGTTGTCATAGCAGTGCCTCTCTTATACCAAAGATTCCTCACCAACCAAAGGTGTTCACAGGCAAATCCTGACCGCCGGCGGCGACCCGTGCGTCCGCAACCACCTGCTGCAGACGCCGTACGCCGCCTCCCCCCACCACGACACGCGCGTCGCCTTCCGATTGTTCCAGGCGCACCACCCCCACAAGTACAACTACACCAAGGTGAGAGAGAGTTCACAGACACATCCTGACCGCCGGCGGCGACCCGTGCGTCCGCCCCTAAAGTATTAAACTTTGAGGTGGTCTGGCAGTGGGAAGCAACTGTCGTAAGTGTCAGGCAGTGGAAGACGAGATTCCTACAGTTATCCCGAAGAGAAAAAAAGATATTTATTCTTTGGCGAAGGTGAGTTAGGGCTTTAGAACTGCATACATAACAACCGCGACCGAAACTCCACAGTTGCTGGTCGTTCTTACCTCTATAGGGGTAACCAAGAAAACTGTCAGCTTTTAGAAAGTGACGAAATTCTAGTCCAAAAGCCATTAATCTATCGCATTTTCTTCGCGCTTGCATGTCTCAACTTTTTTGCTTAACTTATTGTTTCGAACTTTAACGTTGTGCGTGCAGGCGTGCGAAAAGGAAGATCTTCTGACCGAGCGAGATAGAATGCTACACCTAACCTTTTTTTTATCTATTACATTCTTCATTTTTCTATTTCAGTCTCAAATCCCTGGGCCCATAACCTTGGAGCAGCTGGAAGCAGATAAAGCTAAGAAGGCGCAGCAGAAGCGGGCGAAGAGACAGCGCGAGAAGGAGAAATACGTGGAGAAAGTGAAAACCACGCAGTTTCTGGAGCTCACTGATGACCAGAAGGTAAGAGCCAGTCCACACGGCGTGTTGCGTCGAAGCAGCGCTGCCGTTTGACGCATAGCCGCACCGGCCACACGGGCGCTGCGTCGTCGCAGCGTTATTATGAAGCAGTCACGTCAACACTTCCGGCTTCGTCTCAGGGGCAGCTGTCCGTCATATGTGCGTTGCGATGACGCAGCTCGCCGTGTGAACGCCTTGGTTATTTGTATGTGCGCAACGGCAGCGCTGCGTCGATGCAACGCTGACGCAACGCGCCGTGTGGACAGGCTCCGAGGGAACTATAGGTACTATAGCACAGTAAATATTACAGTAAGGTCGTTTGTGCACTACACGGAATTTTACCATCCGGCGCGGCGCGGCATCTCGATTTCCTACCTTATTTATATGGCAAACGTGAAAGCTATGAACGCCAGACGGTAAAATTCCGTGTAATGCACAAACGCCCTAAGAGTTTCGGATTTGTGTCACTTTCTTTGTTTGAGAGAACGGAAGAGAATTATATGTGGCAGCACATGACATGATACAGTACAAGCTAAAAAAAACAAAAAGACCAAAGGACTTAGGCTCGTCAACATTGCAGTGTATATTCATAAGCTGATTGCGGACCTTCGTAAATCGGTCGCGTTATGTCAAACCCATTGGCCATCCGACAGATCGCAGCTAACATTGAATTGACATAATCCGACTAAATAACGTAGGTCAACTGCCTATGAATCAATTCGATGGTGCACAATATAATGTTAAAACTCGGTTTCAGTTGAAAGCGGACCTACCGAAGTGTTTCCTGTGCGGTGCCAACTTACCCAAGAGTCCGTTTGAGTACAACAACTACAAGTTCTGTAGCATCAAGTGTCTACAGAACCACAGAAACGTTAGGCCGTTGAATATGAGCGTTTGAAGTACTTAAATCCGTAACATACAAGGTGTAACAAAACTATGGGTCTACCAGGATCTGATCGCAAATTTTGATGGCAGATTTTCAAAACATATCCTTGATCTTTGATCCCAAACTTGATCCCACAAGTCGTCTAACATTCCTGTATCGCTCTATTGAAGTATTCTAAGTGTGTTGGTATATATACGACAGCTGAAATGTATCAGGTGGGCTCCGGCCTAACCGAGCATAACACACACAAGCTTATTCCCACAGATAAATTTTTATATTAATTGCATGTTTGACACATATAATCAGCCGCTATAAGAGAAAAAAGGATCAAAATGTTTTATTCCAATTACCCCGGTATTGCTAGAGTCAATTTCTTCTTGCTAGGGGCAAATCAGATTTTTTATAAGCTAGGTGTTTATAAAGAATAAAAAATTAATAATTTTTAGTTGTATAGCAAACAAATGGGAAAAATTCGTTATTTTTATAGATGACAGTACTATATAATATACTTAGTAGGGACGTCAACATGATCCAGGGGGGGGGGGGGCAGCTGCCCCCCTCTGCCCCCCCTCGGTACGCCCATGCTTAATGAAGATAATAACTGTGAAAGGTTAAATTGGTACTTATGAAGGGCTTTGAAAGAGAAGCAAATAATTAATATATTTAATAGTATATTAATAATATCTATGGACGCTTTACACCACGTCAGTCTGGCCCCGTGCTAAGTACCTGAAGGGCTTGTGTTACGAGTACCATACAACGGAAATTTAATTAATATTTTTTATACTATACATACATAATATTTAAGATTTTTATTAAATGATGCATGTTAGCTGATGTTAGTTACAAGTTACAACATTTAGTAACTAGGGTTAAAATCAACGAATGCTAAAATGAAATAATATAATATGTATCATCTAGATTCTAGGTTCTATCGTGTGTCTGACTATTATGAGAAAATGTATTATATATAATGTTACCTCTTTACGCTTAAACGGCTGTGCCGATTTAGATAAGATTTTATTACTTTGAGAGACGAAAGGACATAGGATAGTTTTTGCTGTGGAAAATGTACGGTTCTCGCGCGCCTAACGAATTTCGACATCTTGTAATGTTAAAATAACTCATAACGTGATATTAATACATTTGTTGTATATTATGTACAGTAAATTTCTATGATTTGTATATTATGTAATGTATCGGAAATACTGCCATAATAAAACTATGAGTTATTAAAAGAGTATTTTATTTGATTTTATTTAAGTTTTCAGCACTGACCTCTATAATACACTGGACAGGCGATCGCTATCAATAAAATGTTCCTATTTGAAAGTCGCCATATTGGCGCTGATTGCAATGTGAAAGCAGTACCTAGTGAGTGTACTTGGAACTACTATTTTGCAAATGGCGGTTGTCATTTTCTATATAAATTAGTTCACAGTACGCTCACCGCGGCGCTTCAAATCGGCATAAGAAATAGCTGTCATTTTGTACGGCATAGTCTGTCCAGGTCAGTGGTTTTCAGTAATTTATGTTTATTATAAAATATTTAAATTAAAAACCAGCGAAGAGTGATAATTACTTTTTATCAAAGACCTCTAAACTTATTTTATAAATAATTAATATTTATTACTTTTACTGCCGCACTCAGAGTGGAACATTATTTACTTAGTTGTAATTAATTCAAAATTTTGACATAAGGGGCTTATGTCAAAATTTTGAATTAATACATTATACAATACAAATACATTATCTGTCAAACTCTTCATTAAATTCAAGGTTAATCGTAATTAAATGTCTCTGAGTACGGCGGTTAATGTTTATTAATTAACTCTCAAGACTCAACCTGTTTTTAACAAAACAGGTTGAGTCAGTTGAGGTACTCTGTGGTTGAATTCAAAACATTATAAAAGCGGTATCTAGCGGAAATTAGACAATAATAATTATTGCAATTGCGGCTAACCACCGAAGGCTGGGACGATAACCTTTCTTGTCTTAAAAGTCCCAATATTCCATAATAGATGGCGTTGCACCACACAAATAATAAGGGCCTCCCATCTCTGCAGCTAGCAAACAGAGGCCCCAGTAATCATGACGAAAATTTGTAGACCCCTGCACGGTTTTTGTAAACCTCTACACAGATTTCGTAGAATCCTACATAGTTTTCGTAGGCCTCTACACCGTTTTCGTAAACCTCTATAGAGTTTTCTTAGATCTCTACACAGCTTTCGCAGACCTCTTAACACAGTTTTCGTAGGCCTCTACACAGTTTTCGTAGACTTGTACACAGTTTTCGTAGACATCTACACAGTTTTCGTAGACCTCTACAGAGTTTTCGTAGTCCTTTACACAGTTTTCGTAGACATCTACATAAATTTTGGAAGACATATACACAATTTTCGTAGACCTCTACAGTGTTTTCGTAGACTTATACACAGTTTTCGTAGAAATCTACACAGTTTTCGTAGACCTCTACAGAGATTTCATAGGCACTTTTACTATTTTCACAGGCATCGTATGGTTCCGACTTCCAATATTACGGTATTATCTAATATTATGCCGACCTGACTAGCGGCCATTCCCAATATTTGATCTATCTCTGGTTTTGCCCTACTAGAGATAGGAATAGCTCAGATTAGACATTAGAGACATATATTTATGTCAATTGTGAGCTATTCCTATCTCTAGTAGGGCAAAACCAGAGATAGATCAAATATTGGGAACGGCCGTAAGACAAGCAGAGCCATACTTACTTTAAAAATAATTTGATTTGATAATACATAGTATAATACTATAATGCAATAATTATATTATAAATATAGACGTAAAAGTGCGTCTCTGTTTGTTACCTTTTTACGTACACATCGCTAGACGGATTTTGCTGAAATTTGGTATCTCGAGATTTATATATTATAGACTTTGAGTCCCAGGAAAGTATAAATGTAAGGTTTCCGCTCGACAAACAAATTTTGGCACAACGGAGTTGCTAGCTTATAAATATTAAGCGTGTGAGTAATTCTTTTAATAAGGGGGCTTTATAATTTAGTAACAGAAAAACAAACACCATACAAACTTTCGGATTTATAATAAGATAATATTATGTTGAGTTGCGATAATCCTTATCACAATAAAAGTTCCCCGTGTTAATCCTGTTAAGTGTTGGCGAACTGTGCCAAACTTTATCCCAATCGATGTAGCAATATAGTCAGGATTGAGCAAGCTATAGATATACCTTTATTTTAGTTTATTATTATTGAAAAGAGATAAGTTACGTACATTAATTTTGCGTACATTAAGCGTAGAGAAATATTTGATATCAAAATTTAGTTTTTGCGATAACTACTGCACTGGCTAGATGTCCTTAACTAGGTGCCTATTTTGTTTGGGATATTTTATTTGATATTTTGTCTTCGTACTACCTAAGTATCCATACTATTATTATTAATACGAAAGTCTGTCTGTCTGTGTATCTGTTCGACTGTTTATCTGTTTATCTGTAATCTATTAACAACTGCCCAACTATCTGTAACCGATTAACGCCCAAACCACTGAACCGATTTTGCTGCAATTTGGTATGGAGATACTTCGAGTACCGGGAAAAGACAGACTTTTTGTCCCGACAAATGTACGGTTTAAATGAATTTTGGCGCAACGAAATTGCGTACATCATTCAGTAAAGATATAAAGAACAGAAATTCCCATCTTTGATAACGATGACAGTCGACAGTAGGTACTCGACGCGTTTCGTTGACGGCAATGATACCAAATTAAATTAAAACGCTCAAATAACTCTGTTCACTACTGGAGACTGTCGGTACCAAATTATCACCAAATTATAGATTGATTGACGAAGGATAATATTGTCAGTTGATGGAGGTTGGTTAAAGTTATTTAACGTACCTAAATTTATCATACTCCGTTTAAATAACCTGTACTTTAAGAGTTATCTAAGTAATATAAATCTATAATATCTTCTTATATATAAAAATGGATTTTCTAATGTATTAGTCACGCTAAAACTCGAAAACGGCTGAACGGATTGGACTGATTTTAGTCTTAAAATATTCGTAAAAGTCCAGGGAAGGTTTTAAAGTGACACAAAGTTCACCGGGACAGCTAGTTATAAATAAAAATGAATAAGGAAAGAATTTTGTCAACCTCGCTAAAACTCGCGAACGGTTGAACCGATTTGTATAATTTTAGTCTTGAAAAGTTTGTAGAAGTCCAGGGAAGGTTTATATTAAAAGGGAAGTAATTAATACGAAGTTTACCGGGTCATACTTTATATTTTAAAAACATAAATTAAAAAAAAACCTCCGAAATGTTCCAGCAGTGAGCGAGCTGATGGCGAATTATGGCTAAAACACTCGATCACGGCAGATTAAAAAAAATACTTAGATCAATTAAATGTATTCACATTCCACCCGTTTGGATGCTACGAATTACGATGCCACGGACAGATGATCCGTGATCGTCCGTCCGTGATCGTCCGTCCGTGATCGTCCGTCCGTGATCGAAACACAGACGGAACGAACTGTCACTAGCAGTATTTCCTGACCAATATGACCTGTGAACCTTCAAAAGAGAGCATATTCCTCCTTAAAAGGCCGGCAACGCACCTGCAACTCTTATGATGTTGCGAGTGTCCATGTGCGACGGTAGGATCTCTCCATCAGATGACCCGTTTGCTTGGGGTTTATAAGGAGCAATACGATAAAGCTGAAACGAACTATTCCGTTTTAAAGGCAATCAGACTTTCAATAGTTATTATTTATTATCAGCGTTGCCAGATTTTTTTGGGCCATGTCGGGACTTTGGAACTTTTTGAGTGAAAAAGCGGGATTCTTCAGTCAAAAGCGGGACAAAGTAAAAAAGATATAAAATCAAAAGTTTTTTTAATTTTTATCTTTTTATTTGCGTTAAAATAACGTTTACGTGACAATAGATAGCAAAAGTAGCCAAAGAAAATTCACCCCTCTACCGCCCACACTCTTATGTTCATTGCGCACCTTTCTTTCTCAGCACGCTGCACGTATGTTCGGGCTTTTCCCGAAAAGCGGGACTGGGCTTGTCCCGCGCGGGACATTTAATTTTAATGAAAAGATCGCGTCCCGCTAAAATCGGGACGTCTGGCCTGATAAGTGACGAATTGGCTATCCACCAATTAACTTGACAGATCAAGTATCTCTCAAAGTCTGTCAAAAAAGTTGTGAATAGCCTATTCGGCACTTTATCGGGAAAGTGGTGAAACAGGTCCTTAATATGTGTATTGTGTAGGTGTTTTAGATCATAATAAAGTTGGCTACTGTATTGTTCTAATTCTTATTCTTTCTTCAAATACACTGGCTTTTATGTGCTCTTTCATGTTGTTCATTTTTAATTACCATTTGTGTTATAATTAACCTGTTTGCGAAACCTCAACCAAGTTTCCTTTCATATAATTGTATGAACTCCTTAGGTGTTGCCCTACATACATTGCGAGGTTCATGAAATTTCTCTTTCAAAATCTTATATCGCGCAGTGTTGCTAGTTGCGAAGTTTTCCCCCTTTCAGGGGGAATCTGTACTGTAGTTGCTTTGACGGATTAAGGATTTTATAACTTTCAATACTCGACTAACGAGCAATAAAGGCAGTTTATGTACTTACATTTTAAATGTATGGTACAGTGCCGGATTTATGTTTTTTATGAATGTATGCCATTTTTTTCCGCCATCCCAGGTACGAAATCTGACGCCCTATTTATAAATCCAGGGCACACAGCCCTGCAGTATGTACCTGGATATTCTACTATACCTAAGAGTCTAGACAAGTGGCAAGCGATTAACGTAAACGCCAACAAAATGTATGGGATTTGATATTAGTATTCGCTAGCGAAGCGATGACTTAATAAGTGATCGCTTCGCTAGCGAATACTATATACTAATATGTCAAATTGCATACATTTTGTTGTCGTTTACGATAATCGCTTGCCACTTGTCTAGTAGGGCTGGTCCGATTTTAATTAACGTCTTTTTATTCATTATTTTGAGATTTTGAAGAATCTAATTGAATTGTTAATTATCTTTGAAGGTTTTTTGATTGACATAATTACTTTGATACAATATATTATTTTATTCAATCAGAATAATTTATTACAAAGTTATATATGAATATATTATAACATAGAACCTATAAAGGATAAAATAAAAAAATAATTAATTTGATAACAAGAATATGAACATTACAATAATTAACATTTACCACCACTAACTATAGTTTTAAGTTTTCATTATTAAAACTTAAAACTCTGTGCATAAAAATATAAGTTCAGGGGCAAACATTTTTAGAAAGCTGGCAACACAGTGGAAAATGGCGAACTCCGTCGGGGAAACTAATTATTAAAGTTATTGAAAATCCTGTAAACATTTTGTATGGCTTGAGCTGCAGTTTGTTTGTACTTTGTACGTTTTATAACTACCTGTTTCTGATAAATAATAAAAAAACAACTTCAAAAATATTGTAAGGGTTTCGTGATACATGACAATATAATTTAAGGTTTAAAGCGGGTTTACACTATACCAATCCAGCGCTGAATTGTTACTGGATTAATTTAAACTTTTTGACGTGGGAGAGCCATGCTTCGGCACGAATGGGCCGGCTCGACCGGAGAAATACCACGGGCTCACAGAAAACCGGCGTGAAATAGCGCTTGCGCTGTGTTTCGCCGAGTGAGTGAGTTTACCGGAGGCCCAATCCCCTACCCTTTTCCCTTCCCTACCCTCTCCTATTCCTTCCCCACCCTACCCTTTCCCCTTCCCTACCCTCCCCTATTACCTTATTCCCTCTTAAAAGGCCGGCAACGCACCTGCAGCTCCTCTGATGCTGCGAGTGTCCATGGGCGACGGAAGTTGCGTTCCATCAGGTGACCCGTTTGCTCTTTTGCCCCCTTTATTTCATAAAAAAACGGGTACTGGAATGCGCTAAATTATTGCATTTTAGTACCAGTTTACGAGTAGGTATTTCAATAGTAACGCAGCCCTGAAGGCCCACTCTTACCTATGGTGCGGAATGTAGGACTATGAAAAAAGCTCACGAACAACAACTGCACGTGAATGAGATGAAGATGCTCAGATGGGCGGCTGGTGTAACCCGCATAGATAAAGTCCGCAATGACATACATTCGGGGTAGATTCTGTTGTGGAAAAAGTGAAAGAGTCCAGACTGAGATGGTACGGACTACGGTCACATACAAAGAGACGATGCCTATGCCGTAAAGAAAGCCCTCAATATACCAAACGTGGAATATTAAGAGAGAGATGGACCAGGAAAGCCTAACTAGCTAACTACTGAGACAACTACTGAGTCACTAGAAGAGCCTATAGTCCTTAGGAGTAAGGAATCAATTACTTATCTGATAGTAAGAACAATCTAAATCATTATCTTTACTTATATGTAAAAAATATTATCCTGGTTTCTTATCTTGGCTGGTTTTTCTTCCGAAAAAAAAACATTAACTTATTACGGATATACTCTGTAATTAAAGAAATCTCCTCTTACTTAAATAGTAGTAAAACATAATATAGGCTTCTATCTACGATCCAAGGTCTGCTTTCACAGTTCCGGATTAGAGATAATCCTAGTTTGAATTTAAATTCCCAATCCGCCGAGGAGGCACCCAAAAAATCGGCCAAGTTCGAGTCCGACTCGCGCAAGAACGGTTCCGTACCGTTGTCGAGCAAAGATAGGCAAAAACGTGTTTTTGTATGTGAGCCACCGTTAAATATTAGTTTTATTATTTATTATTTAAGTAGATAAAAAATATATAATTCGACCCATTGGCCAAAACTATTGTTTTAATTTAACAATAGAAAACTATTGTTTTCTCTACCTCTGGCGACTCACAAGTTGAAAAACCCTAGTCTAGACTATATCGAATCCTTATTAATTCTAGATTAAAATAGCAAAATGGTGGCACTAGGCCTTAGTTACACGGGCATCAATCAGGATAATCTTTTCAAGGACAACTGACGCAATCTTGATTCCACTCGGGGACAAATAGGGGACAGATAAAATTGCTTTTAATTATTGACCTTCTAATTATTATTGTATACTAATAAATAGGGCGTAGAAACTAGAAATCCATATCCATACTAATATTACAAACGAGCTTTTGCCCGCGGCTTCGCTCGCGTTAAGAAGTATTATTATATACAAACTTTCATCCCGTATTTTAACCCTTTGGAGGTGGAATTGATCAAAATACTTTCTTTTCAGATAATATCTACCTGCATGCCAAATTTCAGCCCGATCGGTCCAGTGGTTTGGGCTGTGCGTTGATAGATCACCATGTTAGTCAGTCACCTTTGAGTTTTATATATATATATATATATATATAGAAGATAGATATGCGAAAGTCGGTCTGTTCCACTGTCTGTCCGTCTGATAATATTTTAATATCTCGTTAGATAAATCTCGTTTTGCGATGTTACTTCCCAAACTCCTTCGAAACGGACCGATTGATAGACATCGAGCCTCGCAAGTCGCAATGGTGGGTAGTCCATCGCATCGCTCGAATTTTCTGAAATCGGACAATAGTCATAAACAACGTTTCCATGACAAGTGACAACCTTTGACAACGTTCCAAATGATAACAGAAGCTCAAGAATATTCCCACTGCCCACACCGTATAAGGCGAAATAAAACAATATGCCGAATCAGCTGGTATTAATAGAATATACAGTGTGTAACAAAAACTAGTGATAATACTTTAGGGTGTGTACATGTTCCTTGTAGAGAGTTCACTGTGAAAGTAGCAGCTCTGAAAGACGAACATTTTTTTTCACTTTTGTATGGGCAAGGGCCCAAGCGTCACGAGTTTCCCCATACAAAAGTGAAAAAAAATTTTGGTCTTTCAGACCACGCTGCTACTTTCACAGTGAACTCTCTACAAGGAACACGTACACACCCTAAAGTGTTATCACTTGTTTTTGTTACACCCTGTATAAATGTAAAATAAATGATTGACCAAAATCGTGTAAATATTTATCCAAATTTGCCCAAAGTATGAGCCCGATTCTCAAGATTCGAATGTCGTTCGTCTCACTGGCGCATGAGCACGCAAGTTATGCTACGATCGAAACGACATTCTACGCTTGAGAAACGGGCCACAGGCTAGGCAATAGGTACAGACGTAGGTAATTAGTCCTGTCCCCTGATAAGGAAGTACTGACTCACCGGAAGTGGACCGATTAGCTCACGCGATCGATCGCCATATTGGCATACCATACGTAAATACCAAGTGAAAAGTTTGCTAGATATTCCAAACTAATATTATAAATGCGTGTGTCTGTCAGTCTGTTACCTCTTCACGCCCAAATCGCTGAACTGATTTTGTTGAAATTATTATATGGAGATATTTCGAGTCCCGGGAAAATGTGCGGTCCCCGAGAGTTTTCGCGCAACAGAATTGCGAGTGTCATCAAGGAGGTGTAATACATATCTAATATAATATACATTTTCATCAATCATCATTTCATTTTAGGAATCCATGATACTTTCAGATTAGTTTAACGTCTATTATAAATAAAACTCTTCCCTGTAGTGCTATAATCCACTACATAATAATATAATAATAAAATGTTTAATTAAATAAAAGTACCTGGATGACCGAGCTTCGCTCGGTATAGCAAACACTCATTGACTTCGTGTTACTTAAGAACGCCATCTGCTGGTCGTTAAAACAATTAGTTGCTTACAAAATAGTATTATTATTCGCCAATAGATGTCAGGAAGAGTCATATTTTTTGAAAATGATTCCTAGCTAGATCGATTTATCGCCCCCGAGACCCCCTATATACTAAATTTCATGAAAATCGTTGGAGCCGATTCCGAGATTACAATTATATATATATATATATATATATATATATATATATATATATATATATATATATATATATATATATATATATATATATACAAGAATTGCTCGTTTAAAGATATAAGATTATTAATAAAAACATGTTATTTATGAAAGTACCTAACAATTATCGTCGTCAGTCGTGTACCGCAGGCTTAAATAACATACCTACCTACCTATAAGAGTAAAAAAGTTAGTACACATACCGCTGTACTCAGAGACGTCATTTAATTATGATTAACCTTTAAAATTTGAATTTTGAGCGTTTTGATCGTTTCTAGGGTTCCGTACCCAAAGGGTAAAAACGAGACCCTATTACTAAGACATCGTTGTCTGTCCGTCTGTCTGTCCCTCTGTCTGTCTCCAGGCTGTATCTCAAGAACCGCTAATGCTAGACTTCTGAAATGTTCACAGATTGTGTATATCTATTGCCGCCGATCGTAAATATTAAAGTCCTTGTACACAGATTGTGTATAACAACAAGTACTTTAATATTTAATAATAATATTAAAATAAAATAAAAATTTAACGGGGTCTCCCATACAAAAACACAGTTTGTAGCCTATTTTTGCTCTTGTATGGGTACGGAACCCTTCGTGCGCAAGTCCGACTCGCACTTGGCCGATTTTTAACATCAAATGGAACGCGGGGAATGTTCCACTCTGACTTCTGAGTGCGGTAGATAGACTGTCAAATCTTGGTTAAATCCAACTAATTCAATTTCAGTGACGTATTACCTTTCGTAGCGGAAGGTGCATTCTTAATGGCGGAAAAATTTATCGACCTACCCCCCACCTCTCGACCCCTGTGAATACATAATGTATAATCACGGAATTCGCTTATTTGTTATTTAACGTCATCCCTAAAGAGAGACAAACATTTTACTGTAAAATTTCCCAACAAAAACTGAACAAATACAGAAAGAGGATAGATTTGTTTGTTTAATTATAAAATTCAACAGATTTTAGAGTAGACCTCGGAAATAGTCGTAGTAGGAGTTCTACGATATTTTTGAACTAGTTATGTTTTAATTTAAATATTTAAAATTACCTACTTATAAAGTTTTTTTTAAATACCTGTAACATGAGATGAAGTGGGTAACTAACATTTTACAACATAAAACCAATTAGGTACTCATTTTTTCTCTTAAAATTGAAAAAACATTGTAACTTACCTACTTCATCATCTGGCTAATATGTCTAGCTATACATAGAATTCATATACTTACATAATATGTACTTACTTTCAATTCATTTTCGAGGTCTTAAAGCCTCCATTTATGCAAAAAATTCAGTTTTCAAATTGTTAGTTACCCACTTCATCCCCTCATGTCTTTAATTAGGAAGCTTAGTAGGTATCGTTTCTTAAAAACCTAATAGGCTGTAGACTCATGATGATTATTACAACATCTGCAAGTGTTTAAGTAACAATTGAACCATTTGTTTTCTAAACTGGTGATTTATTTAACAAACATTCGCATACCGAACTTCTGCGTAATTCTTTATCGGTTTATTACCGTACTTTCAATACCTTCCCAGACAATACCACAATGGGGGACATGCGTATGCGCTCTACAAAACTACTCACTCCTATTTTGCATAACGTTAAAAACCACAAACATAAAAGCCAAGCGAATTTCAACCTTATGACCGTAAAATAAGGTTCTAGCAGTTGTTGCGGAGTGTAAATTTAAGTTGGCGCGAGCGCGCGTTTCGGTGCGGTGCACACGGTGTCGGCAGTCACGGGCCCAGCGACTGTGGTTCCGGTAGGGTCGATCACCGGGATGTGTACTCGCGCCTTTACACATTCGAACTTCGACTCTCGTACCGCGCGCGCGTAAATTAATTGACAGATTGTTTTTTTTATCGCGCGGAAAAAGTGACAAAGATTTTCGTGTGACACTAATTATGCATATTTTAATGCGGGTCCTGAATGTGATTAAAATTTGAATTTAAAGTGCTGTGAACTTACGGATTTGAAAATGTGTTCGAAAATTTGTGTTTGGAATTTCTTGATCCTAGTCATCGCAGCGGCGGGTAAGTGTTAAAATTATAGTAGTTTTATTAAAAACAAAAAAAAAAAAAACTCAATTAAAACTTTGCATTGTACATAAATTATAACTGTGCCGTTCTAGGAAAGGAGTTTTATTAGTATTATAACAATTTCTTAGAACCCCTGTAACTTGATACACCATTTAAATTTATTTATTAAGTGAACCCTTATAGAAGTACCCTTTTAAATAGAGCAGTATCAAATTACTCTACGCTCTATCAACTTTATTGAAGGAAACTCTAAACTTAAATGTAACTTAATCTAATGTTATTCAAGTGCGGAAAGTTTTTATAACATTTTGTAGCAACATTATAATTTATATTATTGTGTACTTACATTGTAATAATTATTGTAGCAAAAACCTAGGTAGGAAGGTAAGATAATGATTGTAACTTATACATTTTTATAAAATATATTATGTACCGTACTTTAATAAAATCTATCAAGCACTTTTTAAGAAAGTGAACAGTTCAAAAAACATTATTTATCCCTTGAGAAAATTTTATAGAAAACACACAGAAAACATTGGAATTTGTGAATTGTGTCATACGTGGCGACGCATCACGCCAATGTAATAATAAATAACTTAGCCGCACTTAAGATTAACTTTTTCCTTAAAAATACTCTAAAGTTTAACATAAAAACGCAATGCTTAGTAAATCAACAAAAAGTTGGGTAATTTTTCAACCTTGGTAAGTCACAAATTTAAACACAAAAACTGTTTTAATGAGTGTCTACTCAGAGTTAAATATACTTTTACTTGTTATAATTTAGTTCAAGTTGCTTGGAAGTTTTCTTTGAACAGTAATAAGTCTACACTTAGATTGTAGAAGTTAGTTTTTAAACGATTTTTGCTGTGTTTATCCTTTAGAGGTGTATAATATGTGTAGGATTCGTAGGAATCTTTATTTAAAAATAGGCGTGTAAATGTAGCAAATGTTATTTTGTTTATTAATTGATAATTTAGAAATGGTCAGTTTTCCAGACTTTTCCACGAAATTAGGACCGTATTAAATAAAAAATACTACACTACATAAAGAAATGGAAATATTATTACGTAATTAATTCAAAATTATTATCTAAAAATACGTTAAAGTACTCGCAATAGTGATTTAAATAAAGGCTGACATACGTAGGTAATAGTTTTTTTAACTGATCGTGCTAGGTATACCTAAAACCGTGGGAGAGCCATGCTTCGGCACGAATGGGTCGGCTCGACCGGATAAATACCACGTTCTCACAGAAAACCGGCGTGAAACAGCGCTTGCGTTGTGTTTCGCCGAGTGAGTGAGTTTACCGGAGGCCCAATCCCCTACCCTATTCCCTTTCCTACCCTCCCCTATTCCCTTCCCTTCCCTACCATCCCCTATTACTCTATTCCCTCTTAAAAGGCGGGCAACGCACATGCAGCTCTTCTGATGCTGCGAGTGTCCATGGGCGACGGAAGTTGCTTTCCATCAGGTGACCCGTTTGCTAGTTTGCCCCCTTATTTCATAAAAAAAAAAAACCTTCAACTTAATCTAGGAGCTCTACTTGCAGATTCTACCAACTTTCGTTGGTAGAATCTGTACTCTGTACCTTACTTGTTTGGTTTGGACTGTAGTGTACAGTCCAAACCATTTTTTTTTATGGAATAAGGGGGCAAACGAGCAAACGGGTCACCTGATGGAAAGCAACTTCCGTCGCCCATGGACACTCGCAGCATCAGAAGAGCTGCATGTGCGTTGCTGGCCTTTTAAGAGGGAATAGGGGAGGGTAGGGAAGGGAAGGGAATAGGGTAGGGGATTGGGCCTCCGGTAAACTCACTCACTCGGCGAAACACAGCGCAAGCGCTGTTTCACGCCGGTTTTCTGTGAGAACGTGGTATTTATCCGGTCGAGCCGGCCCATTCGTGCCGAAGCATGGCTCTCCCACGTATAGCATGGCTCTCCCACGTATACCTACGTTAAGGAAATTACCAAAAATTTTGTGATTTAGTAAGTCTAAAAGTAGAGTTAAGAGTTCCCATTAAGATGGAGGTTTTAGGTATAACCAAATAATGTAATGTTCTTATGAAATTTGTGGTATAGACCATAATTACCTCAAAAGTAACATAAAATAGGTTAAAAAGGTAAACTGCGTTGTTTCAGAGCGTGTCTAATAATAAGACTCCAAATGTTCCGCAAACAATAGGCAAATAAAAACTCGAATAAGGTGTTTCGACCTGCTACCTTAAACTCTTATTTGCCGAATAGTAAAAGTTACTATTTAAATACTTGTGCCGGATTTCTCATTTCTGACGTTTTAATATGAGTTTATCTGTAGCCCTAGCACGGCCACCAGTAGAAATGCGTCATAGAGAAGGATATTATTTGAATTTTTAGGACTATAGTCTGTCATAAAGTGGCATTTTAATTGAATTTTTGGGGACGAAAAAATATCGGAACGCTACCTAAATTTATCTCCACAGTTTGTCCATACTTTCGCATTTCTACTGGTGGCCGTTCTGGGGCTACTGTTGGCCTGTAATTGGAAAAGATAATAAATATATTACGGTATACCAATCTAGGTAGGAAGCGAGATCGTAATATTACTAAAGTTTTTGGGGTCATTTTCTCAACTTAAATATATGAAATTATGTCATTGGCATGAAGATTTTTAATCCTATGAATGAATGATTTTTATTCACAACTAGATAACCCGGTGAACTGAGGGAATAAACCTTTACTGGACATACACAAATATATCAAGACTTCAATTAGCCAAATTGGTTCAGCCGTTCTCGAGTTGTAGCGAGCGAAAAAATTTAAAATTCTGTTTATTTATGTAAAGAGATATTTAATATACTTAACTTTAAAAACTTGAGTTCGCAGTTGGTTGACATGATAGAGATTAAATACTAATCAATAAAGACGCCTTATGACTAATTGTTGCCTAAGTCTTGGAAAATCTAAGCGGTCTTAATATGGATTAGGGAGTAATAGGAAACGTACCCTTACTCCGTGATCACAATTACAGTCCATTTTGCCTTTGGAGACAATCGGTAGCGTATACCGAGGGTCATGTTCTAATTTTGTGACTCTGGCTAAAACTCAAGAACGGCTGAACCAATTTGACAAATTTAAGTCTTGAAATATTCGTGAATGTCCAGGGAAGGTTTATATTGTAAACTAGCTGTTGCCCGCGACTTCGTCCGCGTCAGCAAAATGTGATAAAAAAAGAAAATGAAAAAGAGATAAATTTTCCCCTTCCTTACCCTAATAGTAAAAATGGGATCTTGTTAAGTTTAGTTGATCTGATCACTTTTCATGAACCTAAAGTTATAGATAAAAACGTCAATACTGTATCTAAGACAATCTTAAGGATAACGAATAAGAGAACAATTATTATTTTTAAACAAAAATTGAAACCGACTTCCAAGGTAAAGACAATAGTAATTTTCTTATATGAACTAAACAGTATTAATTAATAATTAATATTCTGTACCTACTCAGTATTTCTGTTCTCAATCTTCATAATTTGAAGTCGGTACCAGTCATATACCTAATTTGCAGTTATATTTTGTCATAGAACTGGCGATTAGGTTAGCTGGTATTTGGTACCGACGGTAAAATAATGAAGACTGAGAACAGAAATACTGAGTAAGTATAGAATATGAATTATTTAATACTTTTTAGATAATATTTTAATCTAGATCTACAAAAAGCGGTAAATTGCACATAGAAATTGCGCTAAAGTTAGCTGCTACGAATTATAAAATATGAAGATTGAATACAGAAATAGTTGACGCGTCTATGTGTGTCCTAAAAAATATCCAGGAGTTCCCTCTATATCTCACGAATTTCAGTATCAGATCACCACTTTCGTAAGCATTGTACCAAATTCGGGTTATTGTACCTCTATAAAGTACAATAAACACTAAATAGCAACAAAAGAGTTTTGAAAATCAGTCAACAAACGGTGGAACAATAATATTATAATCAAAGGCAAGATTTTTGATAATAATGTGATGATTCATGGCGTGATTATAGTGAAGATGATGATATATTATTGACATATTGACATAATAATATGCTTTTAGTTGTTGAAACAACGCCAAAATTTGCCGAACATTTATCTATAAGAATTCGAAAGTTCTGTACAGCACCTTCGGAACCAGGGTGTACTTAGGCGCAAATTCTTATTTTTTGGTAGTTAAAGCTTAAAATCCTTCAGAAAAACGTAAAATCACTATATGTTTTCATATAAATTTTAAGAAGTCCTGTCGATTTCTCTTGGATTGCATCATCAGATCACCACTTTTGTGATCATGTTACCAAATTCGGGCTACATCTTATACATTACACAATAGAAGAATTTTGGAAATCGGTCTACAAACGACGGAGTTGTCCGCGAACCAAAATAAAAAAGTGAAATATATCCTGCTCCTTTTCGGTTAAAAAGTAGCCTAAGTTATGCCTTACTACATCAGCTATGTGCCAAAAAAAGTCCCGTCAAAATCGCTCCAGCCATTTCAGGGATTAGCCGGAACAGACAGACAGACAGACAGACAGACAGACATACAGACAAAAATTGTAAAAAATGTTGTTATGGTATATGTACCCTATATACATTCATATGCATCTAGTAAAAAACGGTTCTTTAAATATTACAAACAGACACTCCAATTTTATTTATATGTATAGATATATAGATAATTTTAAATATTGTAGACAATCCTCGTACTAAAACTCTCGAATCAGGCATACATTAGCTCGACTTTTTAAATTGAAGTCACAAAACTATGAGTATGAGTTAAGACACGCGTGTATTTGTCTCTGTGTGGCGTTTTTGAGTTGGGTTTGAATTAAAAGACTCGGCTATGTTACTGTACTGTATGACATTTATACTACTTTATGTCTAAACTGTTATAAATATTATTCGCGCGACATTTTCCTCGAAGATAATATTGACTACGTGACAAAAACCAAACCTCCCCATCGGTGACCAAGCGTATTAATTTGACGGCCTGCCACCCCATTTAGCAGGTCACGTAGTTAAGGTAAGTTCCCTTACCTTTACAACAATTATTAAAGGAGTCTTTTAATATAAATGAGCTTAGAGAACTAGTTGAAATTATAAGAGTACTTCATACTAGTTAATGTACGCAACTCCGTTTATCGCGCCAGAACCGTACATTTTTCTTATTAAAGTTATCCTGTGTCCTTACCCGAGACTTAAAGTATGTCTGTACCAAATTTCCGCAAAATCTGTTCAATGGTTTGGGCGTGAGGAGCTAACAGACGGGCAGACAGGCACACTTTCGAATTTATAATATTAGTAATATAGTACTGTATGCTAACACGTATTTTCTTATAAAAATGTTTTTATTTGGAAGTGCCCATAGTCAAAATATCAATAACTTACCCTTATTATTTCAACAAGTTTCCTAAGCTTTTCATTCGTATTAAAAGACTGTCGCCGTTATTTTGACAAGTTATTAATAACACTATAGGCGTCTTTTAGTCGTTTTTTTGCGGTTTTGTGTCGTTAGCGTCCGGTTTTTAACCACATGTGGTTGACGGATCCTTTTTTATCCTCGTATTTTTTAAGGGCAGTCGGATGGTTTTTTTGTTTTAAACGACAGTTTAGGTGATCGTAGTTTGCAGCCTCGGTATAAAACTAGGGTTAAGGACAGTAGTTGTATAATAGACTATACAGTATACACTATACACACTTCATAATCCATACTTCCATACTAATATTATAAATGCGAAAGTGTGTCTGTCTGTTACCTCTTCACGCTTAAACCGCAGAACCGTTTTTGCTGAAATTTGGCATGGAGATACATTTAGTCCCGGGAAAGGTACAGGATACTTTTTATGCCGGAGAAATGTACGGTTCCCGCATGATAAACGAATTTTGGCGCAACGGAGTTGCGGGCAACATCTAGAATATTAGCAAGTTTTTATTATTTTGCGCATACCCAATATAAACTGGGGCGATTTGTAGGAGACGAATCAATTAGATTTCACTTATTACGATCCATGAGCTAAAATATTAGCCGTAGCTTATTCAAATGAGCTCGAAAACTAGCGAGCAGTAGTTAATTTCATTTCATGCTAAACGATGTGCTTTGAATATAAAACAAGCTATGATTTATACTGAGTAATCTGTATGAAACGGATTATTACTGCCTGATTAATAATAAAACCGCTACCGCTGAATTGATTTTACTGAATTGTTATTGTTATGAGTCCCGGGAAAGGACATGGGACACTTTTCAACCCGGAAAAATGTACGGTTCCAACGCGATACACGAATTATGCATACGTCCTGCTGTCTTATCACCGTGTCTCATGAATTATTCCTTCTTTTTTATTTTCTCTTTTTTATAATTTTGTGTCTTTTGCGTATGTGATGTTTAATTTCCTTCTTTGTATTGTAACGTGTAATTTATTATTGTAGTGTAATGCTGTGTCATACTGTTGAATAAACGTTATTATTATTATTATTATTATTAATTTTGACGCAACGGAGTTGCGGGCGTCATCTAGTTATTATACAGGGTGTAACAAAAGTCAGTGATAATACTTTAGGGTGTTTATGGGTCCGCTATATTATAGAGTTCGCTGTAAAAGTAGCAGCGCTAAAAGAGCATCTTTTACTTTCGTATGGGAAAATTACTCAGTCAGCGCTGCTACTTTAAGAGGATACACCAGGGGCGAGAGAAATTGAAAATAGGTGTTTGAAAATGTATTGCTGTCTCACCAATCTCAAGTCTCCCACCGCAGAGCGCGATAGAGACAACACGACAAAAGGTCTAATAGAAGAACAGAAAATCTTCGATTCGTTGTCCGCTGAAAACTTAACCGATTTAAGTACTTTTTTCATTAAAAATTAAAGCATGGCTGGAGCTGTGTTCCTATATTTTATTTTTTTTGTATATTTTAGCCAGTTTTGTTTTCTGGGTGTTTGAACACGGAGGAAAATCTGGCCATTTTCTTGGGTATTTAAACGTTCATATCTTTTTTATTAACTAAATTATGAAAAAAAAGCATAGGGACATTGTATTAGTGGCCATAGATATTCAGAAAAAAATATAACTCTATCGGCATTATCCAGGGAGGAAACAGGGGACAACGTTTGTATGGAAAAACGGCGGTGTGGAATCCTCTTAACAGTGAACTCTATATATTATACACGTCCTAAAGTATTAACACTTAGTTTTGTTACACCCTGTAAGTGTACTGAAGTGGTAACCCTAGGACCTACACTAATATTGAGGCACGTGACGTGGTCTGGCGATATATTTGACATTCCGCCGCCATTCCCAGTTATTTTTGCCGCTAATATTATGTTCGCTGTGCGGAATACTAAATTTTGATTATATTTATTTCGTATCGATGGTTTGTCTGTCTGTGGTTGCGTCAGCGGCTTTTGGTTGCACAAATTAGTGCAATCTGACGTTGCTAATTTCCATAAGCAGTGTTGCTCAAGTTCTTAATACAAGGTCCGTGGCAAAAGCAGGCGAGAAGGTTTCAAAGTGCGAGATATTAGGACCTGCTTCCTGACACAGGGACAGGGTGTAACAAAACTAAGTGATATTACTTTAAATATGTAGAGCTGCTTTATGTAGAGCTAACTGTGAAAGTAGCAGCGCTGAAAGAGCAATTTTTCTTGTGGTTTGTATGGGCAAGCGCCCCTGCGTCATCAATTTTCCCATACAAAAGAAAAAAATACTCTTTTATCGCTGCTACTTTCACATCGAACCATATAAAGGGTACCCATACACACCCTAAAGTATTATCACTTAGTTTTGCAAAAGCCTGCGTAAATCGACCCTTAAAACTCACGGACACTGCTTTTACTCTACTCGATAATATATTTTATGTTATCACCTTGTAGATATAATAAACAAAATAACTTCGTAAAGGAATATGTTATTATAATATTAATATATTTTTGAGGGAACCGCGAGCACAGAATAATGAGATACGATGTTTAACCTAAGTACTACTTAATAGGACAGGGCGGGTTAGGGTGGATACACACGGTTACAATTTATTTGTGTTGTAATATTTTATTTTATAATACGTTTACGTCGGGTATGTAAAGACAAATGGTTGGATATTGATTTAGACAGTATAATATGGAATATTATGTTCTTACGTAGTCTAAACCAATGATTAGATTTTATTGAATTCATTAATTCTTTAGATCTCAAAAGATTCATCATGACAGTCCATACGGTTACGAATTTGGATTACGGTAAGAAAATAGGCGCAAAATATGCATAATGGCCCCCATATACGGTAAGATCAATCAAATTCGATCGGACTGATGGCAGGCCGAACTGAGCATGTTTTATTCATTCCCGTATGTGCGCAACTCCGGTCCAGCTAAGCCTTAGAAAACCAAAACGAAATAATGCAAGAATTATACTGGCTATAGCAGGGGTTCCCAATTTTTTTTTTCGTTATCGCTTCCAAAGGGGTTTGGGTAATATTGGCGTCATTTTCAAATCTCGCGGCCACTCACCAAACCCTCATATTATGAAAGAACATATCAAGGGGAGTAAACTTTATTATGGGGGACATACAGCTAAACCATATCGGAACCGAGATATTAGGCATTTTAAGTTCGTATTTTCAACTAAACGTAAATTCAATCATAACATGAATATTCAGGAAAATACAAAAAAACGGTGTTATTTATTAGCTCAAAGCCTTCCTTGATAAATGGGCTATCCAACACAAAAAGATTTTTTCAAATCGAACAAGCAGTTCCTGAGATTAGCACTTTCAAACACACAAACACTTCAGCTTCATAATATTAGTATACAGGGTATAACAATACTAAGTGATAATACTTTAGGGTGTGTACTGTGTATGAGTCCCGTCTATAGAGTTTACTGTAAAAGTAGTAGCGCTGAAAGAGAACATATTTTTTTTCACTTTTGTATGGGAAAACTCTTTACGCCAGGGCGCTTGCCCATGCAGAAAGGAACACGGTCGGGTCTATACAAGGGACACATAATAAATTGATATATACCCTAACTAAAGTATTATCACTTATGTTACAACCTGTAGATATAATAATTACATAGATATACAAGAACAATTAATTATTCATTTCATTATTTATTTTTAATTTTAGTTATTATATTAGTGTGTTAAATGGTTAAGTCATTTTAGAAAATGACTTAACCATTTAACATACAATGAGTTTTTTTGACAATTTATTAAAAAAATATAAAAATGCAAATCCATTTTTTCTCGAATTTCTTAAAGAGGGATGTTTTGATTTTTTATATTTTTTGTGTAAGTACATAGTTAATCTTCTTATATTATAAAAATGGATTTTCAAATGTGTTAGTCGCGCTAAAACTCGAAAACGGCTGCACGGATTGGGCTGATTTTAGTCTTAAAATATTCGTAGAAGTCCAGGAAGGGTTTTAAAGTGACACGAAGTTCATCGGGACAGCTAGTATTCTATAAAACATTCCTGCAGCTGTACAATTCTATAATGAGCCGGGAAGTAGATTAAATAAAAGCTGGACTGAAAATTCTGCCGAAAGCTGGTGGCGTCGGGCGTCATACTGCTTTGTATACTGCAAAATTCGCTAAATAGTGGAAATAATCGACATTATATTATGGGAACAACACCCTAGAGACATTTTACCCACAACACATTAATACACAAGAACAATAATTATAATTGCCTAATATTGCATCCGGCCCTTTGAAAACCACTGTCTAGTGAAATATGTACGTGGGAGAGCCAGGCTTCGGCGCGAATGGGCCGGCTCGACCGGAGAAATACCACGTTCTCACAGAAAACCGGCGTGATACAGCGCTTGCGCTGTGTTTCGCCGAGTGAGTGAGTTTACCGGAGGCCCAATCCCCTACCCTATTCCCTTCCTTACCCTCCCCTATTCCTTTCCCTTCCCTACCCTCCCCTATCACCCTATTCCCTCTTAAAAGGCTGGCAACGCACCTGCAGCTCTTCTGATGCTGCGAGTGTCCATGGGCGACGGAAGTTGCTTTCCATCAGGTGACCCGTTTGCTCGTTTGCCCCCTTATTTCAACGACGAGAGTTAAACCCAGAGTGAAAATATGTATGAAAAATTGTATTCATATTTGACGCGGACGAAGTCGTGGGCAATAGTTAGTGAGAAATATATATCCAACAGATTAATATACCATTTCTACGCCTGTTTGTTGAGGATAAAAAATTCCAAAATTCGTTTATCGCGTGGGAACCGTGCATTTTTCCGGGATAAAAAGTATCCCATGGCATTTCCTGGGTCTCAAAGTACCTCCATGGTAAATTTCAACAAAGTCGATCCAGCGGTTTGGGCGTGAAGAGGTAACAGACAGACAGGCACACTTTTGCATTTATAATATCAGTATGGACATAGCTGTGGTATCGGTACATAGCATCGATTCAAATTTCTTTATAAGTATAATAACGGAAATAACGAAGGCGATTTTACAAAAAAACAGGCCGATAAAATAATTGGAAAGCCAAAGACGTATTGTATTACTGAATTGTAATTACTTGGGTCTGTGTAGTGTCTAACGAGATCAAAATTATTTGCTAAGTCTCCTTTACTGTAGTAAAAATAAATGAAAATTTTGTGTGCTATATTATCTTTAATACATAAAAGTAGGTTCTAGATGGTTTTAATGGAGATTTAAGTTTAAGGCGAGAATAAACCCCAATTTGTTATTCCGTGACTCCCGGTTTACCTAGTTCCAATATAATAACGAAGTGTTAAAAAAATATGAGATATAAAGCACAATATTTAAAATACATTAAACTATAAACATTTTAATCAAACGTAATACTTTGGCTGTAATTAATTTACAAACTCACCTCCGATAATCTATTTCATCGAAATATAAGTATTAACTAGGATAATTATACATTTTATTTGAACAAATTGTTAGTAAGTCTATATTAAAATCTTCTGAACCGAACAATTTTGTTTCTTAATATTTATTTCCAAAGATATTTTAAAAAAACATGAAAAATAGAGAAGATCTATTGATCTATTATATCTATTGTTTTAATATTATTAATAATTTGTTGCAAAAAGTGAATTTTTTTGGTGTAGCGTTTGATACGCGCAGCGCGCAGAAATCGCGCACGTCTGAACGCACCCTTATAGTTAAAAGGCTATATTTTAATTTCCATATAAACCACGTCAATTTGCTTAGTACCGCTTACGAGTTATTATAACTATTATAACAACTTTATACCTCACAAATGTATATCAGGATTAGACCCTCATATTCTCCTATTAGTTTGGGATGCCTTAATTGTGTTATATCATCAAATAAAATGTGTTTATTATTCGTAGAGGTCAAGGTACATTTATGTAGTCCACAAGTTTAGCTATCAAATGAGGCCTTTTTATGTTCATGGGATATTTACATGAGAGTATACGTCAGATTAGTATGAGAGCCTGAGAAAAAATTTACAACAGGCCATTTAGCCAAAACTTTTTCGTTATCGCTTTGTTATAGAATCACTAACCAAAATGTATGGAATTGACATAAGCGTTCTTTAATATGACGTTGACGTTCGACTCGTCTAATGTCAATTTCATACATTTTGATTGGCGATTCTATAAAGAAGCGATAAAGAAAAGATCGACTCACCCCCCGTTATGCTGACTTCTCCCGGATTGAACTACTCATCTCCACGACCAGCGACATCCAACTGGTGACGTCATGGTTGTATTTCTGTGCTTATTCAAATACTGCTCTATGGGTACATTTCATAATGAACGGTTCAGTGGTTTGGGCGTGAAAGCGTAACAAAACAAACAGATTTATAACTAAGGTCTAGACGTTACGAATAGTCAGTGTAGACTGTAGTGGCTAAAAACTATGTACTTACATAAAAATATAATCCTTATTTAAATCTATACAACAAAAATTTTTGTTAGTCTTGCTAAAACACGAGAACGGCTGAACCGATTTGGTTAATTTTAGTCTTGAAATAATCGTGGAAGTCCAGGGAAAGTAGATATTAGGAGGGAAATGATACGAAGTTCACCGGTATAGTAATTATGACTAGGTCCATAGACCTAGTCTGTCTATAGACAGATATGACTAGATATGACTAGAACGAAGTGTTAATAAAACTTTAAGATACAAGAATACCTGTCGTAGAAAACAACGGAAGAGCAGGTTTACTTTTATTTCTATTTCCTCTAGAAATCTCTACAAGCAATTACCTTTAACGTATAAAGTTCTAAAGCGGTAATACGCTCTATATGGTTCTGTAGATTACTTGTATTAGAAAATATCTATGATACAATATGTATATCACTAGTTAGTTTTATGCCTGACCTAAGTGATTTATATATTTGAAACAATTTGTCTAATCTACTAGATAACGCCCGCAACTCCGCTGCGCCAAAATTCGTTTATCGTGTAGAAACTAGAAACCGTACATTTTTCCTTGTACATTAGTTGAAATTTGATATAATAATAATAATATCCACGGACGCTATAAAGTACCTGAAGGACTTGTGTTACGGGTACCAGACAACGGAAATATATTTAATACTTTTATACTATACAATATACATATTATATGATACACATATTTAATACACATCCATGGCCCAGGAACTTTTTAAAACATTTTGTTCCGTCGGCGGGATTCGAACCCGCGTCCACCAGCTTGAGCTACCAACAGCCCAGCAGCTGAGTCACAGAGGTCGTCATTTGATAATAAGATACTTTAAGTCCCGGGAAAGGACATTGGATACATTTTATGTCAGAAAAATGCACGGTTCCCAAGCGATAAACGAGTTATTGCCCAACCAAGTTGCAGGCTTCATATATTATATAATTATAATACAGTCCTATATATTTTCACTGGTATTTCTATATGTCTAAATATTACCTTTAATTAGACATAGAGATATATTGGCAGGTGTAATGATCCGTATGTATGTGATTGCTTGAATATTAAACGACCTGTGACGCGCTAACTCACATGTCAATTAAATATAATCAATTATAAGTGTTGATAATTAGTTATAAGCAATGTCAATTTGATATCCAATTACTAGCACTAAAACATAGCAAAGTTCTGAAAACCCGAGAAATTTATATAGAAAATATTATAGAAATCACATTTTATTTGCTAATTGCCACAGGATACGATATATATACTTCCATACTAATATTATAAATGCGAAAGTGTGTCTGTCTGTCTGTCTGTTACCACTTCCACCAAACCGCTGAACCAATTTTGCTGAAATTTAGTCTGGATATACTTTAAGCCCCGGGAAAGGACATAGGATACTTTTTATCCCGGAAAAATGTACGGTACTCGCGCGATAAATGATTTTTGGCGCAACGGAGTTGCAGGCGTCATCTAGCCTACAATATTATGATGTTACAATGAGGTAATCAATGCTCTCTTATTTTGCCTATTTTGTGATAGAGCACAACCGGCCTGCACGGCCGGCCGGAGCACGGGCCTTACTCCCGAAACTGATATCGATTTCGATTTTCGATTTCAACGGTTTTTGACACACAGACAAACCGTTGAAATCGAAAATCGAAATCGATATCAGTTTTGGGAGTAAGGCCCCAGGCCCTTAACGTTTGCCCTTTAGATCTGCAAAGCATATCGGACCGTCTCTCTGAACTCCGCGCTGCTGTTGGCTGGAATACTCCCTCTTGATCTCAGAATACTCGAAGCATCGAGACTTTATGAGATCAAGAAGGGAGTGTCATACCCGGCATTGGGGGACATGGAGGTGGAACGAGTGGCTTCCGCGATTGAGGACCCACATCCGGCAGAGCAGGTAGAGCTGAGGTTCGGGATGGTAGATGAGGACTCGTATGCCGATGTGGTTGATAGCCACATCCATAGGATCTATACGGACGGCAGCAAGATTGAGGGTCGAGTCGGAGCCGCACTCTCCGTATGGATGGGCGAGGCCGAGACAAAGGCCGTCAAGCTTGCCTTGTCGCCGTATTGCACCGTCTACCAAGCCGAACTTCTAGCGCTCCAAAGAGCAGTAAGTATAGCCTGCAAGAGTGGAATGGCAAAGGTCGGTATCCTTAGTGATTCCAGATCGGCTCTCCAGGCGGTCACCCTTAGTTCCCCTCATCCCCTGGCAGTGAAAACAAGGGCGGCCCTCCGAAAAGCTGCATTGCAGAGGCGGGAGGTCTCCTTGTTTTGGATTAAGGCGCACGCAGGGTTGAGAGGGAATGAGAGGGTTGACGAATTAGCCAAGGAGGCCGCGCTGAAATTGAGAAGGAAACCTGACTACGATCTGTGTCCTGTTTCATTCGTCAAGCGTATCTTGAGAGAGGATACGATTGAGGAATGGAACAGGAGATATGAAGTGGGAGGGACGGCCGGAGTCACGAAGCTCTTTTTCCCAGACGCTGCTGCTGCATACAAAATAGTACAGAAAATAGACATCACACACCACACCACACAGATTCTGACCGGTCACGGCGGATTCGCCTTCTACTTGAACAGATTCAAGCTGAAGGAGGATCCGTCCTGCCTGTGTCAGCCAGGAGTTGAGGAGACGGTTCCTCACCTGCTACTCGAGTGCCCAATTTTTGCTAGCAATAGATACGATATTGAGCCGAAATTGGGCACATCGATAACGGGTGAGAATCTGCCATCCATCCTGGGGGGTAAAAAGCGGGATATCTTCCTGGCTTTTTGCAGGATAATCGTGGGTGTAGTAAATAAGCGTAACGGTAGTATTTTGTGTGATAACAATAATTAGGATCTAATTTTAAGCTGTGAATTGTGATATTAGGATAGTCTCTGTAATTTTGGTTTTATATTTGTGCCGTTGTTTTATTATTTGACATTTTAATTGTATTTTATTTTAATTGTTTATTTTAGTGGAATCATTTGTATTTTTATTGGAATTGGATTGTATGTATAGACAAATAGAAAATAAATAGCCCTGATAATGTTAGGGGGACGAAATAATTAAAAAAAAAAAAAAAAAAAAAAAAACGTTTGCCCTTTAGCTTAGACGTTTTCTTCAAAAAGTATTCTATGTACTTTCCCGGGACTCAAAGAAAGAAAAAAAAATTCAGCAAAATCCGTTCAGCGGTTTGGGCGTAACGAGGCTACATATAGACACACTTTCGCATTTATAATATTAGTAAAGTATGGATGCTGAATCACAGGCTGAATATTGTTTATCGAGCGGAAATATGTGCATTAGGATGGCAGAGAACAGAACCAATATAACCTATTTCAAACACGTGTAGAAAATTATAAAGAACATAACATTTGCATTTCACTTAGCACTTAGCAGATTTATTGCGAAACTATTGACACGCCTTCATTAAAATCGGATAAAATAACATAGAGAGACTCATTCATACATCTTCGTAATCGGTTAAAACCATCTTTCAATTAGTGAAGACGCGTACCCTTTAGTATAAGTAGTCAGAGCCATCAATATAATATCTAGGTCCCAAGTTTAGCATAATTGCTTCGAATATGCGACGAGTCTAGTGTTTAATTAGCAATCTATATTGGGGTGAAGAGGGAAAGAGAGAGTAAGGATAGAACAGGAAGGAGGGAAGGAAAGGAGGTATTTAGTATTCTAAGCATGCATCGCCTGATCATCTATCATCGTGTATTCCTTAGAGAATATAATAACTATTTTCTATGGGCTTCTGTATTGTTACATCCGTGATTAAGATATTTTTAACACGCTTTTATAAGCTTGGGCTATGTATACCTACGTAGCGAAATCTTAGAGCACGATTTATACCTGACCAGTAGTCTAATTACTTAATTCAAAACTTCGAGCCAATGAAAATTCAATAATTTGTTAATTATTTTTTTAATTAAAAAACGTTTTTTTTTATTATTTTTTTAAGCTATTATTATTTGTTACTTGTTACAGTGTATCATAATTTATAATAAATACTAAATAGTGTTTTTACTTTTTACACATTATAATGTTATTTTATAGAGTAGATAATTTACAAAAGGGATGAAAATTTACATTAATGCAACTTCAAAATCAGCATTTTGGCAGTTTTTAATCTTATCTTATCTTATATCTTTAAACGAGCAATTCTTGTATATATATATATATATATATATATATATATATATATATATATATATATATATATATATATATATATATATATATATATATATATATATATATATATATATAATTGGAATCTCGGAATCGGCTCCAACGATTTTCATGAAATTTAGTATATAGGGGGTTTCGGGGGCGATAAATCGATCTAGATAGGAATCATTTTTAGAAAATGTCATTGTCATCGAATACCGAGCGAATCTCGGTCAAATAGCTAGTTTACAATTTAAGTGTGATTCACCGCATCGCTTAAACCAGTGATATTTAAATTTTCATTAATTTGGTTTCAAACAATTTTTAAAAGACAATCATAATAATTATTTATAATGTAGGTACTTATATTATGATATTACAATTTTAGTTTGCAGTTGGTTATTCAGAAATAAAAATATCGTCACTGATTTGATTTGTAACGACATTTTGTCGCTAGTACTCATAATTTTCACTTACAAACAACCGATTCTATAATTATAAAGTTGGAGTGTCCGTCGGTAACACTTCGATATTAATTGAGATGATACTGTCATCGCAATAATTAATTGAGAGTTTCAGGTCAAAAAGTTCCACTTTTGCTTACATTTTAATGAAATAAAATTCCCACGGTTCGTGATTTCAGAGTAGTTTTGTAGTTTGTACCGTTTAGCGCTCCGACTAAAACATAGTACCTATGTTGGGTTAATGACTTCTTTGCATTATATTTTAAATGTAACGTGGCTTATGAACTGTGCTGGCAAAACTTGACAAAGTAAAAGTTTATGTGGTAGAGCCATGCTTCGGCACGAATGGGCCGGCTCGACCGGAGAAATACCACGGGCTCACAGAAAACCGGCGTAAAATAGCGCTTGCGCTGTGTGTCGCCGAGTGAGTGACTAGTGAGTTTACGGGAGGCCAAATCCCCTACCCTATTCCCTTCCCTACCCTTCTCTAAAAGGCCGGCAACGCACCTGTAGCTTTTCTGATGTTGCGAGTGTCCATCGGCGAGGGAAGTTGCTTTCCATCAGGTGACCAGTATGCTCGTTTGCCCCCTTATTTAATAAAAAAAAACTACAGGTTGGAATTGGGTTGGAATGCAAAAAACAAACATTTTCATGATGTTATACAAGGTGTGACAAAACTAAGTGATAATGTTTTAGGGTGTGTATGTGTCCTATATAATATAGAGTTAGCTGTGAAAGTGGCAGCACACAAATTTTTTTCGGTATTTGTATGGCCAAGCGCCCCCGCGTTTTCTGACAATTGAGAATGTAAAGATGAATTTTAATTAGTACTTAATTGTAAACAGCTGATAAAAGAATTTATGAAGATAATTCAGGATAATTAATTAAAATTCATCTTTACATTCTCAATTGTCTAAACTACTTCAAAACTAAAACAATTAAAAAATAAATGGCCAGCTACAAAAAAAGTGTGACTAATTTTTTAAAATTTTCTATTGTCTATGGAGCTTTCTAGCAGCCACAATGCATAGGAAGCCGCACAATACGGCGTTTTTATCGATACCGGTGTAACTTGCATTTAATAGGTTTCACTTTTGTCGATTTTCCTACCATTGTAAAAGTAAAAGTGCTCGTTATTATTAGAATCGTAAAAACATGCCTTCCCGTTGCTACTGGAAACAAGAACTTAAGTATACTGTATAGATTACCACACAGTATAGTTCTATATTCTTACTACTTATTAAATAATATAATTAATAATTATATTATGTATATTTATGCAGCCTATAACTTGGAAAGGCCCACTAAAACTCAAAAAATTTTATTCAGAATTTTTTTTTTTCAAATGTTTTAATTTCTGAACGTCGCGTCTGTAGTCGGTACTACTGGTACCTACGGCCGCTGGATAAAGAACTAACCTGGTGGCCGGCGAGAAGAACCGGCGTAAGAAACTCGCACGGGGTAATCTTTTACTAATGAAAAGCAATAAAAAGATGGAAAATTAGTATTTTCTTTAATATATAAAAATTATAACTAAATAAAAACTAAATACAACAATTAGTGTATCTGCAATATTATACCGAAACAGCTCTGCAGGGGGCGACCTTATTCCCACTATCTTTCTCTGTCGAGTGACTTTTCCAATGTGTAGAAGAAGAACAAAACACTAAGGGCCTGTTTCACTTTCACCATTCCTGATAAAGGCTATCCACCAATTAACTTGACAGATCAAGTAAGTATAGAGAATCTGTCAAAAAAGTTGTGATAGCCTATTAGGCACTTTATCAGAAAGTGGTGAAACAGACCTTAAACATCTCAATAATATATTATTCAACAAATAATTTTATTAGTAAGGAGGATGATCTATTACCTAATACAAATATTTATTACAACCTGTTGTATTCGTGCTAGTAATGGTGTGCTAACAGCAAATTGCGATGTACGACCTTTGGCGGATCATGCACATCAGTAAAAGTGAACCTCACATAATTACTCCACGTCTTTACAAATTACTTTCGTGTCGAAATTTAATATCATGCGTGAGATATCGTAATTAGGCAATTAAACATGGCGGACTGACATACGTCAGATTTTTATTTTTAAACCTTGGTGGAATTGGAGGGGGAAGGACCGGTGTTAGATTTGTAGGTCTCTTTGGTGGAGACAGGAATGAGCGACTGCTGACACACTATTAGTAGATTAGTTATCGGTGACATAATTTATTATGTTATTGTTAGCTTTTTAATATTATGATATTAGTAGTATCATAGTACTGTAGTATATAACTATGTCCTACGCTATATACGCGCGATTCGCGAAGAGTACCACTTGCAGTCTCTCCGATCTTAAAGTTGTGTGCGGCGTAAACACTATACGCGTAGAAAAAAAGGCCAAAAAGTATAACTGACAGTATCGTCACAATTCCCGCCATTTTGTTTGGCTTTTTTACCTTTGACTTTTACCTAGCGTTGTAAAAGCAAAAACAAAGTAGGCGTAACACGTGCACGAAAACATGTTTTTTTCTTTCCATAAATCTCTGGCCGTAAAAAAGTTATTGAGTAAACTTTATGCCCTTCTCAAAATTCGCTGATGGATGTGTTCCGCGAGAGTGCTTCACATTGGCGACTTTAATCCCATGTTTCGAGGGGCTTAATATTATGAGATCATTCGATGTTCGATTTTCAAAGTATCGGTTACTTTGTTGCTTGCAAATCTGAAATGTGAATTTTGATTGTGTTTGAAAATGGAACGTTATTGTCTTTTTTTTTGTATCCAGCCAGTAATTTTTTTAGATTTGTAGTCCTTGCTTGTGAAGGCACCTTTCCACGTTGGGCTACGATGTTAAGAGGAGTCCACACCACCGTTTTTCCATACAAACGTTGTCCCCTGTTTCCTCCCTGGATAATACCGGTAGAGTTATGATTTTTTTCCTGAATATCTATGGCCACTATTAGCATGTCTCTATGTTTTCTTTTTTTTCATAATTTTATTATTAACCTTTAACGTCACGGGCGGGGTCTACGCAGACCCCACGCGCAGTTTTTTGACCATATTTTTTTAAATTAGCAAGTTACGATCGCACGTTTTCGCCTAATCTCAATGCAATGCGAGGTCTTTCAGTGAGTAAAAGACCGCCGCTCCTCTGCTAAGAGAAGTTACATTTTTGCTTATGTGGGGATACCTGCAGACCCCACCCGTGATTTAACGTATATACATTTTTCACATTGGTTATAGGTTTATTTGTTTGTTTTTTTGAATTGGGTATATATAAATGGAAAAATTTGTTGCTGACTAAAAGAAAATCAAAAAGCACAAATCATATTATACAATTTTAATGACTCTGAAAGTTTTCGAAAACATTTTGGAAGAGTTAGCGGTAGCTAGACATAGTGCACCAAAAATGAAGCGAAGATGCTATTTTTGCCCCAGAACTAATTATTATTGTCCGTAAGCGTTTCTATAAAACTATTTGCAAGCCTCATTCAGTAAAATAATTTATTACTTACCTTGCCTACTCATGAAATAATTTAAGTTTAGGTTAGTACTTTTCAAGGATTGTCAATTTTTTTTCTGTCATGTTAAGTGTTAATTTTTCTTTTGATTACTTATTTTCAAGTCTTATTTTATTAGAAAAAAAAAGTAAGTTAGTTAGAAGTAGACATTTTTGTTGAATTTTAGTACATTAAACATGTGCCCGAAAAATTCCTTGCAAGAGATTGGTTAGTTCACAAAAATGTTCCTTACTGTCTAAATAATGGTTACTTTTTTATTTATAAGTGATTTTCATAAATAAAATAAGTAATATTTTTTCTTATAATACAAAATGGGTTTTAAAAATTATTAAACAAATTGAATTTATATGTATATTTATATTGGGGTACTTCTAGACCCCACGCGTGACGGAACGTTACCCAAAACAACGCGTGTACTTAAAGGTTAAAAAAGATAAGAACGTCCAAAAACCCAAAAAAATGGCCAGATTTTCCTCTGTGTTCAAACACCCAGAAAACAAAACTGGCTAAAATATACAAAAAAAATTAAACATAGGAACACAGCTCAAGCCTTGCTTTAATTCTTAATGAAAAAAGTACTTAAATCGGTTAAGTTTTGGAGAAGGAATCAGCGGACAACGAATCGAAGATTTTCTGTTCTTTTATTAGAACTTTTGTCGTGTTGTCTCTCTCGCGCTCTGCGGTGGGAGACTTGAGATTGGTGAGACAACAATACATTTTCAAATACCTATTTTCAATTTCTCTCGCCCCTGGTGTAATCTCTTAAGTCTTATTGTCACGCCGCGCTGATGCTGACTATAGCATCGTCGATCTTTGGCAACTATAGAACGATGTATGGGCTTATTTCGCCCATACATACAAGTTTGACGTTCGTAATCACTTGTTTTGTGGTTAAAGTAGAGACAAATAATTTTTAAATCGAAATTATACAGCTAACCCAAAGTGTTTCAAATTAATCTAGATTTTAAAAACAGTGTTATATTTATCCACTAAATGATTAAACGGTGTAAAATCTCTAGTCCGGTAAGTTAGATTAATAGTGTACTTAGCGGCTAGAAGTTAGTGCTTAAGTCAAGAGATTTTATCTATTTTTCACCATGACATGTGGCTGCACTCCGCTGAACTTTGATACAGTTTATATTTTGTCTTTACTCTTACTTAAAAGTTGTAGTTTAGTAGTGGAATAGGCCTGTGCTACTTAGAAAACTAGGTTAACGGCAAAGTTTACCTACTTAAACTATAACGTGATAATCGTGCATTTTGTCGTTATAAAAATTGCCTTAAATTCTCTCCCGGGATTAAAATATATGAATGCCAAATTGTATGTAAATTGCTTACGGCCGTTCCCAATATTTGATCTATCTCTAGTTTTGCCCTACTAGAGATAGGAATAGCTCACAATTGACATAAAATATATGTCTCTAATGTCTAATCTGAGCTATTCCTATCTCTAGTAGGGCAAAAGCAGAGATAGATCAAATATTGGGAATGGCCGTTAGGCGACAAGGGACAAAAGCAGTCACACGTTGTCATTTATTTTCGTATGGATTGTGCTCGTTACGTTAGTTTTATTAATTTTCTTCACATTCTAGCACGAACTATATTTCTTCAAATTTTCTAACAATGAAAAATGTACCTCCACACACAGCTAATAAAGTTCAATTTTAAACAACAGTCCGACAACCCTAGAAGTAACAGCACGGTAACAAACAGATACATCCTTCACGCTCCATAATCCGACGTAAGACTTTCATAATGTAACACAACGCGGCTTTATTACTGACTTTCAGTAATACGACCTCTCTACTTTCTGTAATTTCTATAATGGCAACACTAGCGAGAAATAAAAAATTGAAAAACATGTTTCATACATAAACCTATACGACAGTATATATTAAGTCTATGGTTTCATACAACTGATACAACGCATTACACGACTGACAAGTTTGACAATTTGCTACAGATTAAACACACGTCAACCAAGCTTTGTGTTGCCATGTTCATTAAATGAAAATCTATTAAATTCAATTATCACACTCGACTATTCGCGTATATCCCTCTTAACTAATTCCTGTTGCTCGCATATTGATTTTTGATGTTTATACGTGATTGAAATAAAATGGACGCTGTAAATTTATTAAAATGGCGCGATATACATGAACCGCGAAAAATGGATTTTAATATTATGCATTCTATAGGGCTACAATTTTTTTTTAATTTATGCCTATCGCCTAGATAAAGAAAGTAATTTAAAAAAACATGACGTCCAATGAAATCTCGCAATTGAATCTCGCAATCACCCGTTAAAAAAAATTAAAAGAGGCTAGACACAACTCTACCATGGCAACCTTTTATTTTCCATTAGCCGATACCTCTAAGGTAATCGCGTTATCGCTTGTGCAACTAGACGTTATCAAAAGGTCAACACTGTGGGAACCGAGAGCTCGGCAGAGGTCACGGCCGGTACCATGCCTTGTTGCAGTGACCGCCATTATGGAATTTCACTATTTGAATTTCGAACCGTCCATAGAACACATTTTTATTTGTGTCATTATGGCAATACAATACAATATTATAACGACATTATATTATACAATCCAAAATTAGTAAATTCTATTCAGCTTAGAAAAAAATGATGTTAGAAATCTCAATATGAGTTTTCAAGACCTATCCATAGATACCCCACACGCATAGCTTAGATGAAATTTTTTTTTGTTTCAGTTGTACCTATGGGGACCCCTAAATTTTTTAATAATTTTTCCATTTTGTATCAAAATCTTAATGCGGTTCACAGACTACATCTACTTACCAAGTTTCAAAAGTATAGCTCTTATAGTTTCGGAGAAAAGTGGCTGTGACATACGGACGGACAGACAGACAGACAGACAGACAGACATGACAAATCTATAAGGGTTCCGTTTTTTGCCATTTGGCTACGGAACCCTAAAAAGGGATGACACTACGATGTTGCCACTTTTTATAATTTCTTCACTTCTTTGACAGACTATAACTTCGTTATCGAAACTGGCGAATTCAACTTGACTAAGTACTCAGGTGTTTTTTCATGTGACGTGATAAATTACTTAAGATAATTATTATTATGAGGCAACGTTAAACATTTTATGGTCAGTTTATATTGCAACGTTTCAAGGCGGAGTTAGTAGAGTAAAAAACAGTCTGACAGCTGCCTGCCTGTCTGTCTGTTTGTTACCTCTTCACGCCCAAACAGTTGAACCGATTTCACTAAAATATCGTATGGAGATACTTTGGGTCTCGGGAAAGGATATAGGATCATGTATTGTACGTCATCTATTGTAGTTAAATAATAAAAATCTAGTTAAATAATAAATTATTAAGTAAAAGAAAAGTATCGGTTCTAAACCAGAGACCTATAACTCGTACGATAAGTTAGGTTAGGGTATTGTTCCCTTAATTCAAGCCTTTCTACAACGATCTATCGCGTGATGTGTGAAAAGGCAAACACTTACAAAGTGGTTTCACGACAATTATAAACTTTTTAGTAAAAAACAGGTTTTACACATGCAAGTGAAACTGCCAAGATTCAAATTGTTCCATTTGACATTTCAATTCTAACGCAAATCGTTCCGCAAAACTTTGTAATACTTTCAAAATCCTCGAGGAAATAAAAACTATTTGATACCACGTTGTAATAACCATAAACCATTACCATTTTTTATTTTAAGCGAAATGTGCGACAAAGCACACTGAGTAAAAATATTATATCACTGAAGCGATTTTGATTAATGTTGACACATTATAGCTTTGACCAATGGGTAGAGTGAAGCTTATAAGCTAAATTTTACTAAAGGATCTTATATAGATCTTAGAAGTCGAAGCCTAGATATCAAAAGGTAAAAATGCTGTTAAAAAGTTTCAAAAGGTCACGATAAAACCTAAGTTATGTTTCTTATCGTTATTTATTTTCGATAGGTACTATTGACTTGAAATGACACATTCCAAAAATAAATACTGTCACTCGGCCATAGACAAACATTTGCTTCCTTCGCATTATCTGTGCTCGTTCTATTTACAAAAGGTAATTATCGTTCCATTTTCAAATGCGGTATAATTACATGTAACTTGTAAGTATACCCGTATCGATTGTGGAAGGTACCAATTTTGTTATTACTGTATAGGGACAATATGCGTGCCTCAAATTAAAGGTCTATCGCCGACAATGTATAGACGATTTTGAACGTAAGGATGGGCCATAACAAATATTTATCAATAACCTTCTTTACATAAAAAAAAATACTAATGAGCTTTGTTAGTCTTGCTAGAACCTTGTTCTTAGAACCTTGTTCTTAGAAGTTCAGTATGAGCTCTATATGATTTGTCGCCATTTTTTTCAATAATATAATTAAACTTGTAGTCAAATGTTAATTATCTTTGGTAGCTTCGACAGCAAAGTTGGAAATCAAAAATGTCTATGATTGACCGTGATCGACAATCGACATATTAAATAGATGATACACACTATAATTATCGACATTACGAGGAGAGAGACAATAGCACAGTATGCACTGTGCAATTTATTATATTCTGTGATTGTGCAGGCCGCGTTGGCAATACAAAAAATAATAATCGGGCATAGTTTGGAGACATTGCAACGCGTAGATAGAGACTGTACTTACCAATTTACAAGTCAAAGGCGAATCAATATTTTATCTTTCCACATAACCACAGTTGTTTATTGATTTCCCCAGATTATTGTTGGTATTAATGAATCAGCATACATAATGGCATTGTTGGCGTACGTCAATTTAGATTCGATTGTATTCGATTAGACACGTAAGGATAGCTAATCGATAAGGTAAACCCATTCGTTGACAATTTGTGTCCATTTTGATTGAAACACGGCCATCTAAACAAAACGGAGTGAGCATGAATGTTATCGAAAATGTTGTATGAAATTTTTTAATTCTTCTAACACAAATTTTTAACCGACTTCCAAAAACGAGGAGGTTATACGTTCGGTTCGTATTTTTTTTTATGTATGTTCAACGATTACTCCGCCTTCTGTGAACCGATTTGAAAAATTTTTGTTTTGTTATATTAGGTTTCACTCCAATTTGGTCCCAAGTGGTTACCTGATGATGGGATCCACGAGTAATCGAGGGAACTCCTCGAAATTCAAATGGAAACATATGTTTTTTTTGGTTTCATATGAAGTACTTCAGGCGTATGTTACCAAAAAGTAAGATTTTGCACGAGGATGAGGACGAGTCGGTGCCAGTTCCAAAAGTTTCAAATATTCTGTCAGAGAACTAAAGATTCAGCTATCTGGTACCGACTTCAAAATGATGAAGATTGAGTACAGAAATAGTTGAGGTTTAGCCGAATTCGGAAAAAGGCACTATTAGATAGGAAAAATTATTTTATACTTTTTAGTTCATATTACAAGGATGTTATTATTGTTTTTACCTTGGAAGTCGGTTTTAATTTTTTGTTAAAAATAATTTCAAAGCGGCAACGTCACTTTATTTGCTGTTAAAAATAATATTATTACAATAATTGCTAATACTTAATGTGAGGGTAGGTAATAGGTATGTATAATTATTAGTCAAAACTGTTGTTTTAACTTTTAACCTTTACCTAAGCTAAATTTTTACATCTAAATAGATTGTACCACATCTCATTCGAAAATAGAATGTCACGCGTCATACCTTTGTTTGCTCCAGCTATTCGAAGTTAGCCTATTTACCCCCCTCCCCCCTTCATCCCCCGTATATTTCCTATGAGACCTCCGCACGTCAAACTGTCTACAATATGTAGTATTCCGGCGAGTGTCAAAAAGTTGATCCATATTCCCGCTACCGAAATAACTACATATTCGATGTTCGATGTGCACAATAAAGTATATTTTTTGTTTGTTTGTTTATAGTTTTAAGTGTCTTCTAAGTTCTAACTTTTTTAATTGATTTATAATTAAAATAAAAAAATACGTGTGGTGACTGCCGTGGTAAAGCTATAGCAGCTGGTCTAAACACATACTTCTAGTCACATGCACACAAACACCGTGCCGAAGTCCGTCGAACTGAAAAAACTGCGCACAAAGTTCCTCTCTCTTTTTATACTTAGTAGCCTCTCATTTTAAGTGGTATTTAAGTATTGTTGACCCTTGACAGGTCGAGTATCCGTCTCCCACACTAATATCTAGTGTCCGACGACCGACACTTTTTGTCGTCAGGTAAGGACGGTTTTTTGTGGGCGCTACTGGTAGATCAAATATTTGTATAGAGATCTTGACTACGTGCGCCGGTCGCGCCTCGATGCTTGCGGTCAGGTAGGGCTGTGAAAAATAGTTTTTAACATAAAAACATTGTACTTATGTAATAACTTTGACGTGACGTCTGTCTGTCTGCTTCATTTCTAGTAAACATTCTTAGAAATATCGAATATTAAAGACGTAATATACCTTATTTTTCACTCTGTAAGAAAAACTTAAAAAAAAAAGATTGTATGTAAAGTCGGTTAACGGAAGGTAGTTTGACGTGACAATTAGTGATAACTACAAACTGAGCCGATAGCTCGAGCCGATCATGCCTATCTCTGGTTCGTGCCGCGCTCTCGCTTCTCGCGTTCTACAGAACGCGACAATGAGTGCAACGGTACAATGACGTCATCTTTTTCGTGCATGCAGCCCGTATTATTGAGCTATTAGACGTTGTCACGTCCAACTAAAACGATATTTTTTACTGTTTAAAATCCTATAAAAACCAACATGTGCCAACCCTACTGGTCAGGGCTCAGGAAACCGAACCTTTTTCTGTTCGATCATTTTTATCTCCGGATATCGGTTGTTTAATGTTGAGCAGATTCATGCTGGGATGAAAGATAAAGCGAACGTGCCCGACGTACGTGCTGCTGACTGGAATCGCTAATTTGACACTTGTATTATCCGTACTATTCATACTTATTGTTATAAATGTGAAAGTGTGTCTGTCTTTCTGTTACCTCTTTGTTAAACCGCTTAACCAATTATGATAAAATTTGGTATGGAGATACTTTGAGTCCCGGGAAAGGACGAAGAATAATTATTATCCCGGAAAAATGTACGGTAAAAACGATAAACCCGCGCGATAAACGAATTTTGGTGCAACGGAGTTAAGGGCGTCATCTAGTTCCCTGCATATATTGTCATGATTTGGTCTAATATCATGACATCACAATGTTTGTACTCTACGTAGAGTTCGAAACTTGAATAAATGCAGTTTTTAAATAAAAAAAAATATGCGACGTTTTGTACTTTTTTAAGGATGGGTTAAAGTGTGAAACCCGCGTCAGCCCTCAGGGCACGTTTTTACCATTTTTACTTCCACCCCGATGAATTTTTATGACATTTTAGCTATTGATTTTAATTATTTTTCCTGGAAATGTGAAATTCTAAAAAAACTATTGCGAATATGCGAATTATATTGACAAAATATAATATAAAAGGCAAGTAATATAACGTTTTAATATTGTTTTCAGCTATTTCGAATAAAGCCCATGCTCAATAAAGCATAAAGCGGATTGAAATCTGTTCCTGGAATGTGATAAAAACTGCAATTCACATGAAAATAAATTAAAATATACTGTGGTATAGTAAGTTTTAATGTAGTTTAAGTATATTAGTAATTATAATGTACCTGGGTGCTCAGTCTAGGCGATCTTTTGGCAGGCGATGATTGACTTTGCCCAGGAAGTCATCACTGCAAAGGAGGAGTCCGAGCGCAGAAGAGAACGGGAGGCGCTCGACCCCTGGAGACGGCCGAGGAGAAGATGCGCACGACGGAGTCACCGCAGCACACCGCCTTAGCCGGGATACTCGGGGTGGCACTGTCGGGACACTGCTGCCTATTGCACCGAGTCCCAGAGAGAGCCCTGATGCGCATGGTGCTCCTGCACATCGCGGCCCACATGATTACACGGCCTTACGAGAGCCATGCTTCGGCACGAATGGGCCAGCTCGTCTAGAGAAATACCACGGGCTCACAGAAAACCGGCGTTAAACAGCGCAAGCTGTTTCGCCGAGTGAGTGAGTTTACCGGAGGAGGCCTAATCCCCTGTCTTTTTCCCTTCCCCTTCCCTATTCCCTTCCCTACTCTCCCCTACCCTATCCTACCCTATTACCCTATTCAGTCTTAACAGGCCGGCAACGCACGTGCAGCTCTTCTGATGCTGCGAGTGTCCATGCGACGGAAGTTGCTTTTCATCAGGTGAACCGTTTGCCCCCTTATTTCATTTAAAAAAATGAGGGCTTTCCTAGGCCACCCCGCGGGACGACCTAGAAAAGTCTACATAGTACATGCCTTAATGAGTCTGCGAGACGCGGACAACCGCTGGTAGAGTTGCAGTGCGTTGATCGTGCCCGTGACTGAGCCTAGGAGGTAGGCCTCCACTCCTGGGTTTTTAGTGCGTAGTTCCTCGGAGAGTCCCACATACCCCGGCCGATGTCCCCGATCCGCCGGGAATGCGCAAAATATTTCCCATTAAAAAAAGGTGCTCAGTCTCATTGCAACCGATGAATTCAACATGGAAGTTGTAATGAAAAGTGTACCGTATTTATATATACGACACGTCAGAAACCGCGGATTTTGAGGTTTTAAAGAATCTATGCAACATTGTTACTTGATGCCTTAAGGGTTGCTTCAGACCGCAACCCAACGGGACAATTATCGTAACGATTTATCTCCCCGATGTTAAAATCGAACGACAAATTGTACGTGTATAGCAATATCGCAAACGATTTTACGTTCAAAAGATCGATTGGAAGATTTTCTTGACGATCGATCAAACGACAAATTGTCCCGTTAAATTAGTATGGATTTGACAGATTCGCAAGATGACTGACGCAATTGAAATCTGTCAAATCTGTCAAATCCATACAATTTTAGAAATGCATCTACGCGTCGCGTTGCGTTCTGAATCAACCCAAATTCTTTCAAAAACGGTGTGCGTAAATTCAGTTTTTTAGCTCTAAAGGCTTGGTTTTTGTCTGTCCGTTGATTTAATAGACAATTAACAGCTTTGCCTGTGTATTATATATAATACTATAACAATGTAATTAAAGCTGTCCAGATACACATACAGCAAAAAATATCTTAAAGACTTTTTCACTCTTACAACAAATAAAACAATATTTCACTATGCGCAACAATAAAACAATAATTCACTTTGCGCTGTGCAAAAAAAAAAACAAAAATGCACTATGCCCTACAATTAGGTTCGCCGCAGGGCACAATTATCACCCCGCCCACAACCTTTCCCACGGCTCGACCTTTGTTCTGGCCCTTCGGAGAAGTACTAATGTAAGGGTGTGAAGGATGTTTGCTTCGATTTCTGAACTTTTTTTGAATATGGAATGTTGGTAGGGCTGACACGCGTTATTTTTTTTGGCAAAATATTTTTTTTCTGACTAAAAATGTATCATGTAAATGTAGAGAGGCTATTAAATTTTGCATGTAAATTTTTTAATTACTTGCGAATATGTAATTTTAAAGTTTTCTATGATCTTTCTCGAGATGAAGAGTATCTCCATACCAAGTTTTATCCAAACCATTCCAAACCTATCAATGATTCAAGCGTGAAAAATAACTATAGAGTACTAGATGTCCCGCGCGGCTTCGCCCGCGTAAATTAGGAATTTCACAGAAACCGTACATTTTCGAATAAAAATAGCTATAAATACTCCTTTCACGTGGTCTACTCTATATAAGTGCCAAATATTGCTCCAGTAGTTCGTGAGATAAACCCTTTCTAATATTTTCCCCGTTTTTACCACATTTTCCTGAGTTTCTTCGGTCGTATTAGTCTTAGCGTGATAATATGTATATAGCCTATAGTCTTACTCGATAAATGAGATATCTAACACTGAAATAAGTTTTTAAATTGGACCTGTAGTTCCTGAGATTAGCGCATTCAAGCAAACATACTCTTCAGGTTTATAATATTAAGTATAGATTTTTATAAATTATCGCTTGACAAACTCGAACCTCGATCTAAAAGACTATGAAAAATCTCATAATCATGGGACGATGCATGGTATAATATTATGGTAGTGATGATGATGATGATGAATGTAATTTGCATAGTAGCATATGCTTTCCGTTCTTAAAACAACGCCGAAACTCCCAAACTTGTATCTATAAAGAATCAGGAGTTCTCTCAGCACCTTCCGAACCACGGTATACCAGGTATACCTCGGTGCAAAATCTTACTTGTTTGTAGCATATCATGCTTAGAATACTTCTCACGAAACCGAAGTCACCACATGTTTCCCCATAAATTTTGAGGAGTTTCCTCGATTACTTATGGATTCTTCATCAGATCACCACTTTTGTGAATATAATACCAAATTGGGATGATACCCTACATACCAAAAGAAAATTTTTGAAAATCGGTTAACAAACGGCGGAGTAATCGTTGAACATAAGAAAACGAACATAACACCTCCCCCATTTTGAAAGTCGGTTAAAATTGTAGCCTATGTGTTATTCTGATGTATAAGCTATATTATTGTAAAGTTTCATAAAAATCCGTTCAGTAGTTTTTGCGTGAAAGAGTAACAAACATCCATACATCTACACATCCACACATCCATACATCTATACATCCAAACAAACTTTCGCCTTTATAATATTAGTAGGATAGGTACTAGCGGTCATTGACTCCCTGTCAAAAACTTGTCATTTTCTATACAAAGCCGCGATTGACAATATCTGACACTTCACTGTCAATCGCGGTTTATATGGAAAATGACAAGTTTTTAATAGGGAGTCAATGACCGCTACCGCCATGTTTCGCTGAGTACATAACAGACGTACATCTATCATATTAGTATCTATAGATTAGAAACGAATAAATAAAAATTATAACCTCAAAGAAAACTTAAATTTTTTGGACAAGGATACATATTCAAATGTAAATATTCCCCTTTCAAGAGTATTTTTGTCAAATACGGAAATTTTTGGTCCTTTTGACTGAAAAGGCCCTTTTGTTCAAACCGTTTTGGAGTAAATACTTAGCGACCGTCCTTACGTCTAGTGTTCTCAACCTTTCGCTTTCTTTCGGAATGTAGGCGTGGTGGATCACGTTACAGGCTTGGTCCATAGACTCGGGTGGATGTAGATAGAGACATTTTTAGAGAAAAATTTGTGTTTTGATAAATTAACCTTAACACAATTATTATTATGTCCGTAAAAAGTCTTTAAATACATAAAGATTTTTATTATTAGATTCAAAGTTTTTAAATAATTGTACTTTTGAGAATGAGCTAAAAAAACTTTAGGAAGAAAACATCGTAAATTGTGATTATAAAAAAAAACCCACAAAAATACATATTTTGGATGTGAAAACGCTATAAATTACCTATTCAATTATTTTCATTTAGAATTTAGATATATCATTTACATATTCTAATAATATGATGCCTTACTAAGGTAATATTACTTATACATATAATAATTGGTCTGGTATACCAGTTAAAAAAATCATTCGTATTATTTAAACGGTTTTTTATACCATGCAACATCGCCACAAAAATCCTCATCATTTTGTTGCATTATTAAGAGCCAGGGCTTTTACCATGAAACTGTTTTGAGACCCAAACAATCGGACGAGAATGCCGCTTCCTTCTCTAGCAAACGTGAAATGACGTCGTTAGAGCAGGACGCAGCATTTTCGTCCGATTGTTTGAGTCTCAAAACGGTTTCGTAGTAGGCCTACTGTTTCACCACTTCCTGATAAGTGACGATTAAATAATCCACCAATTAACTTGACAGATCAAGTACAGACATATTGTTCTGTAATATGTTAAAAAAGAAAAAACAGGCCCTAAACCTTTTATACAAAAACATAGCTACCTCTACCAATTCCTGCTCTGTGGTGGGAACCGATAGCTGCTAGCGTGATATGGTTTTGTTATTTGAATGTCGGTAATGGCTCCGTGATCATGACAATGCAAGTCCGCCATTGTTGTTTTGTTCTGTCTTCATGTTTGGAAAACTCTGAGAACCAATTTTTTAAAGTTAGAGCTATCGTGTCCTTAAAATATGCTTCGAGTATTAAGTGTGAAGTTAGTTTAGTTTTTTTAACGAAATGTAAACGAGTTTTTTTTGTAGAGTTTTTTAGAAATTAATAAATTCAACTGGTACATTTAAATTTTTTTATGATTGAAAATAACAGAATAATTGGTAGCTACGGTCCAAACTTCGGGAAAGCATAAAAGCTCAACTAATTTGCTGATATAAAGTTTTGTGACTCACCGATAAAAATTATAAGTACAGTACTCTTCCAAGTTAATAATGCTCATGCAAATCTTCGCTTCTATGAAACGTATGTGCCCCAAACAATGCACTTGCATTTTGCACCTTGTTCAAAGGAAATAGAAGTAAATATCATATAACCGGTGGCTGTCCGCTGTCGCCGGTCCGTCTACAACCACTGACTTCCACTAAATAAGTATGCTGGACTTATGATACCCACCTGCTTTTTTTGCCTATTTGAAGCGGAATCAGCGCCCCCAATTCGGGGGAAGAGAACTAAATCTGACGTAATTTGCAAATAGCGCTTAATCGCTATTAGTTGTTGTAGTGTTTTGATAATAAAGAAACGCCCTCTGGCTGGTAGTGTAGGAGTGGGGGTTGTTGATATATAAGGAGATGTCGCTCGACATTCCTCTCTTCTATCAGCTACGAGCCCGAGTGCTAGTGTTGAGTGATAACAGTGTTTGATTTACTCTCCCTACAAGATTGTACAAATTGTACAGTTGTAGAAACTAGTATTAGTTCCAAGTACCAACCCCCACTGATGCTATCAGCGCCAATATGGTGACTTTCAAACGTCATTTTTACATCAAATTTAGTTCGCTTCCCCCGCATTGGGGGCGCTGATTCCGCTTTAAATAGGTACAAAAACCAGCAGTCATTTCAAAGGGTATCGTAAGTCCAGCGTACTTGTATAATGGAGGTCAGTGACTACATCGCGCCGTTACCATGGTAACGTCCAAGCAACGTCAGGCAGTAGGCACCTCTACGTCGCTGAAAGCGCTATTTTGCTTTAAGTTAAGTTTAAAAGAACGCTTGCAGTGACGACATCCGACGCACGGGAAATACGACCGTTGCCGAAAAATGACAAAAATTTCTATGCGCATTATCACTTTGGGAGCAATGTATCTTCATTCCAAATTTCAGCAAAATCGGTGCAGCAATTTGGACGTGAAGAGGTAACAGACAGCAACACTTTCGCATTTATAATATTAGTATGGATAATATGGAACTTATAGTCTTATTAATACGCGTACTACGGTAGTCACTTAAGAATGATCCATTTATGCCAGTCACGTTTTAACCGACTCCCGAAAAAAAAAGGTTCGACATTCGACATTTACAAATTCAGTTCATCCTTTTAAAAGAATAGAGACTCGAGGCACAATCCCTCGGTAACCAAACATGTTGCTGCGGTATAATTATTATTTAATATTGTTTTTATGAAAAAGGGGGTAAACGAGCAAACGGGTCACCTGATGGAAAGCAACTTCCTTCGCCCATGGACACTCGCAGCATCAGAAGAGCTGCAGGTACGTTGCCGGCCTTTTACGAGGGAATAGGGTAATAGGGGAGGGTAGGGAAGGGAATAGGGTAGGGGATTGGGCCTCCGGTAAACTCACTCACTCGGCGAAACACAGCGCGAGCGCTGTTTCACGCCGGTTTTCCGTGAGAACTTGGTATTTCTCCGGTCGAACCGGCTTATTCGTGCCGAAACATGGCTTTCCCACATCTAAAATTTTATGTTAATACTATTATTATTATCGACGGACGCCGTAAAAATTACAAAAGAGCCATAAAAACACTTGCATATTTTATGCATATTATTCTTCAGAATATGCACGAGGTCAATGACTCATGCACTTAGTATGATAATGTAGCCTATATGAGGTAGTGGGAAAGGTAAATCGTCTAATGAGAACAGTGGAATTTAGTGTGTGTCCACTAATTGCGTATGTGGAGCAAGAGTTGTATGAAAGTACACTAAATAAGTTATCTGTTAGTTAATGTTAAAATTTAAAAAATATATTATCACTCTATCCATCCAAATATTCAACTTACTTATAAAATATTTAACAAGATCACGTCCGCAACTCCATTGGGCCAAACTTCGATTGTCGCCCGGGAACCGTACATTTTTCGAAATAAAAAGTATCCTATGTCCTTTCCCGGGATTCAAAGTGTCAGAAGACACTATACTAAATCAGCTATAGCCTATACTGTACTCGGCGAAACATGCCGGTAGCGGTCATTCTCAGGTCAGTCAGGACTTCCTGTCAAAAAACTTATCATCTATCTATCTATCTATCTATCTATCTATCTATCTATCTATCTATCTATCTATCTATCTATCTATCTATCTATCTATCTATCTATATAATATAAAACTCAAAGGTGACTGGCTGACTGATTGACATAGTGATCTATCAACGCACAGCCCACTGGACGGATCGGGCTGAAATTTGGCATGCAGTTATTACTCCGCTAAGAAAGGATTTTGATCAATTCCACCTCTAAGGGGTTAAAATAGGGGATGAAAGTTTGTATATGTTACTTTTTAACACGAGCGAAGCCGCGGGCAAAAGCTCGTTTTCTATATAAGCCGCGATTGACAATGGACTAGGAACATCTGACATTTCATTGTCAATCGCGGTTTATATAGAAAATGACAAGTTTTTGACAGGGAGTCAATGACCGCTACCGCCATGTTTTGTCGAGTACAGTATAGTTTATACTTTATAATATTATATTCTTAATATTATTAACTAGCTGTTTCTCTGACACTTGGTGAGCGCAGTTTATATTAAAATTTTATTATGTTTTATTAATTTTTAAAATGTCAAAGCTTACAAGGTTTTATGTACAAAAAACGTCCTGAAACTTCTTTTATGGGTTTACTTTCTGAAACCAGATTGCCACTATTTGACATAAAAAAGTAATTACACCCCAAACAAGCTTTATGAACTTCCGACTTCAAAGGCAATAAAATATTTTGGTCGTGCATCGGTCGGTTTCGAAATTACTATTTTCGTAGTATTTACATATTATCTCTGATGCTGAAATTTCGATATTTCGAGTATTTTACTGGGTAAATAGGATTTAACGATTGTTGAGATTCTTCTGATAGGTCTGTGTATTTTTCATACATCTGTTATTAATTATTATTTTGCATAGAAAAACAATGTGAGCTCTCTTAGCAAGATGTCAAAATGATGTTTCTTTGCCGTGCATTTATTTTTGGTGGATTTATTTTATGACAACATTACTTAAATGTTTATTTGTCTAAATGCCTTATTTGTCTAATAAAGTAATACTGAAACGAGAGTTTCCCCATGTGTTATTTCTCTAGGAATAAAAAGTTATTATAAAAGTTAAATAATATAATAACGATGGAAACTAAAAACTGCTATTACTAATTTCCTTTGGGAGTATTTGCCCAGTAGTGGGACAGTATAGGTTACTTTTTAGTAAATCAAAAGGGTAGTGCACCACGTTTATTCGATTGAAAGAATTCATGCCTATGTTCCGAAATAAGACCCAGTAAACTGGCCGGTTCTCATGAAGTCATCCCCGACACCCTTACAAAGTAAAAAAATTAAAGAACGGTTGTGTACCAAAGCATACTATGATTTCCTGAGTACACCGTGGGACGATGGGAATAAGGTCGCCCCCTGCAAAGCCGCTTCTGTTTAATACAGTACACTAATTGTTGTACATATATGTCGCAGCTAACTGGTTAAAATAGCCGTTTAATTAAACAGCTAGCCCTTTGACTGAACACACACACATACATACAATACATACTAACATACAATTTTACATTTTTCTTACACCGGTTCTTCTCGTCGGGTTAGTTCCTAAACCTGGTGAAGTGCCTATACCAAAATGGTAGTGCCTATACCAAAATGGTATAGGCACCATAGTTTTGACGTTCAGAAAATATATAAAAAAATCAATGCACTGGTTGGTACTACTAATATATATTCTGTGGCACTGGCATAATATTATGTTTCGGCTAAAGTCACGTCACTCATGACCGCCGGCCAGTATACGGGGTTAAATTTTGGAACACACACCAAATTACCTTCAAAATAATGAACAGTCATATCATTCTATCATCTAATGATAGCCCCAAAAATCTAGGTCAGTTTAGGAGTAAACTTTTATCTTACCTTGTTGTTTACAATAATATAAACGTTTTTGCGGTGCCGCTCTAGCCAGCTCAGGGGAATTTCATAATAAAAACTAAGTGGTCGTAGCCTAGCTGTTTAGTTATTCTTTTGTATGTACAAGGATATTAATTTTTGTACATACTCAGCGCCACTGAATGTCTGAAAACGTGGCTTGCGTACGTTATGACTGAGCGCATCCGTACTTCCATACTAATATTATAAATGCGTGTGTCTGTCTATTACCTCTTTACGCCCAAACCGCTGAACCGATGTTGAAATTAAGTATTAAGATACTTTGAGTCCCGGGGAAGGACATAGGATACTTTTCATCTCTAAATTTACAGTTGCCTCGCGATAAACTAATTTTGGCGCAACGGAGGTTCCGGCATCAAATTGTTTTCCATACAATATGTTTTATGATCTATCACGCAGTCGGTAAAAGAATAATATTATATTGTGTGTATGTTTATACGTGGGAGAGCCATGCTTCGGCACGAATGGGCCGGCTCAACCGGAGAAATACCACGTTCTCACAGAAAAGCGGCGTGAAAGAGCGCTTGCGCTGTGTTGCCGAGTGAGTGAGTTTACCGGACGCCCAATTCCCTTCCCTATCCTCCCCTATTCCCTTCCCTTCCCATTCCTACCCTTCCCTATTCCCTCTTAAAAGGCCGGCAACGCACCTGCAGCTCTTCTGATGCTGCGAGTGTCCATGGGCGACGGGACTTGCTTTACATCAGGTGACCCGTTTGCTCGTTTGCCCTCTTATTTCAGCTATCCCCGATGCCCGCTGTCATAGTACCTACGCATACAAAACAAGCTTTAAGTGACAATTAAATAATTTTGTTTTTGTGAAATAATATTTTTGTGCTGCTTGCTACGAATAATAAAAACTAAGGAATCGTAACTCCCATACTATTACCGTTTTAAATTTGGTTCCTTTTGATCTGTCATGTAACGTCAGCCTAGTGCCGTTCAAGGTCACCTAAATATTGCAAATGTATTAAAATGTGTACCTAGGTACACTTTTTTGACAAGTATTGTGGAGCATGTTTTTTGACGGAGTTACTTTTCCTTAGTTTTTATTATTCGTAGGCTGCTTGTTATAATAGTATGTAAATTGTACATCGCCTCACACTGCGACTAATAGGAGCGAAGAATCATTGGGAAATTGTGGAAAAAGTGGAAAAAATTGTTTATGTCTGTTACGACTTATTCTGGGGACGAAGTCGCGGGTAACAGCTAGTCTTTCCATAGGGGGAAGGATGACAAAAAATCGTCAAAACATCTCACCCAATTTAGGGACGCCCCTAATCTTATAAACAATTTTCGTTATCATAACATTATTTAAATGTAAGATAATTTTAATAAAGTACTTGTTAAAATTATCTCAAATTATAAGATAAATGATAATGTTATCCTACACCTACGTGAGAATTCACCTGTTTAGCCTACGGAATTCTAAACTAAGTATTCGGTAATAAAAACCGTGGGACGGACCGCCACGGGCCATTGGACGTTAAACCTATAATTGTCATAAGTCATAACGACATCGTATACTGCCTTCAGAGGGTATAAGGGGTCATCCATGAGTTACGTTATATGAATACGTAAAAGTGATACACCAAAAATGGTTGAGGTGTCTAGGCTACAAATTTTTGTAAATCTGTTTGACGTCACATGAAATTAATCTATACTAATAGTCTTTTAGGTGTCTTTATTAAACCACTGATTTTGATAAATTTTGAGTCACGGGAAGTTACATAAATATATTTAAGACACTTGTGCGAACCGCATGATAATTTTCTTATTATAATATAATAATTGATATATATTTTTAAATCAACTATTAAAAGATGGGTTCTTTGTGATGACAATAACGGGAAAAAGGGGTTGAAAGCCGAAAATTAACGTAATTTATGGAAGGCCCTTAACGACATCTTACACAGCTTCAGCCTGGAGGGGCGATTATAGATATCCCCTACGACTATTACACACTGACCTGCGGCTAGCGGCTACAACTAAAACTACTAGAAGAAGATAAAAATAAACAAAAAAATATATATCCAAAGCCGAACATAGAACCTCCTCCTTTTTGGAAGTCGATTAATAAAAAGCGTTCTCCTAAAACTACTGAAAATTATTGAATATTGTATTCATAATTCATGTTTCAATACAGGTACTATCAGAGAAGTTGATTCCTAGGTATGTGAGGTAGGTAGACCTGAGTCTGGTCGCGTTAAGTCAAATCCATTCGACCGATCACAGCCTACATTGAACCGACATAAGCCGGCCAAATTACATAGGTCCGTCAACCGCCTAAGAAGCAATTTCCTCGATGGTAAGTACATAAAAATAATAAAAAAATTGGCCTCGTTACTCCTAAACCGCTTAACTGATTTCACTATAATTTGGTATGTAACTTTCAAGTCCCGGGAAAGGACATAGGATACTTTTCATCTCAGGAAAATGCACGGTTCCCGCGCGATTAACGAATTCTAGCGCAACGAAGTTGCGGGCGTTGTCCGATACTGCCGCGTTAAAGTAAAAAGCCGTGTTGGATATGACAGGCCGGCCCGGCCTCTCATAGAAAACAAGCAATGGAACAGCAAAAAATGGAAAGAGCGTAAGCGACAAAATGGTTTTTGTCGCGTAATTTAAAAACCATAAATACATTTCATACAAGCTATGGGCAAATTAAAGTGTATGCTTGAACCAATCTATGTACAAATTTTGGAAGCTTAAATCACTCTCCTCTGTTAGCAAAATAGGAATCCCTTTTTTTACAGAGGTCTTTTTGATTGATCATTATGTTATAAAAGTTGACCAATCGTGTTATGTTATGGGTAATTCAAAGACAAAGACATGATGAATACTGACAATGAACTTTAATTTCTTAGCATTAGTAATTGCTGAGAAAAATCGATATCGCTACAGCCAAATTATCAAGGCGTCACCTTAACTTACGTAGTAACTATAACCTATACCACAGTATTACAATATTTACCCTCATGGGCGTACCGAGGGGGGGGGGGGGGGGGGGGGGGCAGGCATGTTGACGTCCCTACTAAGTACGTTTATCTATAAAAATTAAAAATTAAGAACGATTTTTTGCCATTTGTTTGCAATACAATATTTTACAACTAAAAATTATGAATTTTTTATTCTTTATAAGCACCTAGCTTATGAAAAATCTGATTTGCCCCAAGAACCTGGGTAATTTGCCCCCCCCTGGCCTAGAACCTGAGTACGCCCATGTTTACCCTATATGGAATATTGTAATACTGTAGCCTATAGCTAGAGTACATGTCTAGAATTTTGCAGCTTACCCTTCTTTTTTTATTAACAGCAAACAATCGCTTTAACTTGCTTAATGCTTACTTACCTTTGAACCATATTAGCGTGTGGAATGCCTAGCATCAGTGTTTAATGTTTTAAATATTTGACTGCAGGTGTAGCATTATGCACGTGACAATTACAACTGCTGCATTGTAATAATACAGCCTGTAGGGTTGTCACAGAGAAATTAATGTTTATCTCAATTTAGGTCACCAATATCGAACTATTGTGGTAATTGATGCTCGCAGCTCAGTAGCGTGTTTATCGCGTGGGAACCGCACACTTTTTGACCGACTTCCAAAAAGGAGTAGGTAATACGTTCGGCTGTATGTATCTTTTTTTTCACATAGTTCGTTCCTCCTTTTCCAGGCTCAAAGTATCTCAATACCAATTTTAGCTAAATCGGTATAGCGGCTTAGGCGTGATAAGGTAATAGACAGGTAAGGATACTATTATAATCTATAGTTTATAATTATTATAAAATAGATAAATTCGGGTTATAGTGCTGTTAGGGCTTCGCGAATCCGCCTTATTACTCACTCAAAAATGGTAGACATGTATGTATATTGCTTTTTTTTCTTTTTCGCGCATAGTATTTTCACAATAAATCGTAATTTTTTTGCAACAAAAGTTGAGTATGCATTGTCCGAATTTTTAAGTACTTAACTTTGTTTTTTAGTGTTCAATTTATAAAAATATATTTTGATATATTGTGTAAATTTATATGTGTAAATAATATATAAAAATATGTGTAAATTTATATTTTTCGGACAAAAGAGCTTCAAGTAAATATTCAGATGTAAGTTCAAACATCCGCTTTCGTTTTCATAAATTGAGGAAATGGGATGAAATCTATAGAAGATATAAAAGCAAAGGTGATTGATAGATCAACTGAAGGGCAAACCCCTAGAAATTTGAAAATTCGTACACGTATCTCTATTGTAATATAATCACAGAATAGATAATAATATAATGCTGTAACATTCACACACACGCACACATACACAGGTCAGAGATACACGATAGAAAACGCCTTCGTGGTCTAGTAGTATAGAGCACGGCTCTTGACTCAGAGGTCGTGGGTTCGATTCCCGCATTGGAAACATGTTATTTCCAAGTTTGGTAAGGACAATGCAGGCTGATCACCTGATTGTCTGACAAGTAAGATGATCCATGCGTCGGATGGACATGTAAAAAGTCGGTCCTGCGCCTGATCTCTCGCCAGTCGTGTCGGTCTTCCGTCCCACTGGGTTATGAGAGTAAAGGAATAGAGTGCTCTTGTGTACTGCGCACACACTTGGGCACTATAAAATTACTCCTGCGTAGCTGGCCTGGCTTCAATGAAACCGGCCACCGTCACCGAAACCGGTGTGGGAGCTATTATTATTATTATCAGAGATACGTCAAATTTATAAAGCCTTTCATTTCATCGGAGGTTCAAAGTGAAATTAAATAGAATGATACACAGAACGATAGAATGATACCTGTTGATTATGAAAGTATTGCGACAGTCAGCCTTTCATATGAAAAGTTGATGTAAGTGCGAATACACCGAGTTTTGAATTGTAAATCGCGAATGTGCCGTATTTTTTGCTCGCGGAATCCACTAATAAGCTAGGGTTGCCAACAAGATTTATACATGTAATCTTCTCTTAATCTTAGTTCTTAGTAATAAATAAGTAAACGTGATTGAACTAGCGCATTTAGTGAGTGCTAACTTTAATTTAATAAAGGTGTGACACAAAATCTGTCGGTTACATAACCCGATCAAAATATTATGTAGGTACGCCAGCTGGTTATGAATTAATATCTCTGAATATACTGTACTTAACTGTTTTATGTCACCTGTGGCATAACTTGAGAAGATTATGTTAATGGTAGTTTGACTGTATAATACGATCACAGCTTTGAATAAACTTAATGGCTTAACTTATCTGATATAACCTAGTTAATGGAATACGGTGGCTTACAGGTGCGTCGAACACCGATAGTTTCTATACTACATATTTAAATATTATTATACAATATTATATTATATTTATACAATGTCATAAATGTTTGTCTCTGGCACATAATAAAAGTCATATGACAGAGACAGGGAAATTTGAATACATAAATCTTTATTACGTCCTTTACACACATAATAAAAAAATACGCCTGGCACTCGGGGAATGCCGTGGTAAAGCTATTGCATAGCATCACGCACACAAACACGCCGACGTTAGAGTAAAATAACCTAACACATCCTCTAATAGAGGGTGTGTTAGGTTTGTTTTCGTTACGGAATGCATTAATTCGGACGCCGCGCTCAAAGCCCGCCATAAAAGCTATACAATATAATTACTAATTTTAATTTAAGCTTGTATATTATATGTATATTTTTTTGTAATTTGTGACTTGTGAGTGAATAGAATGTTTTATTATTATTATTTATTAGTAGAAGAGTTAATTATTCACTCTCCTACAAATCATCATTTTGATGTTCACTGAACATTAAACTTTTTGATGAATGATGAAAAAAGTTTGATGTAACCACAGAGTACTATAATACTGGCGTAAATGTAATTGTTCACTGAACATCAAACCTTTTTAAAGCTTTGAGTTTAGTCAGTTTAAATAGAAGTCTTTGTTCCTACGTCGCTTCTGACATATTTTTTGGGAATGCTATTTAAGAATTTATGAAAATCTAAGTGGCAGGCGACAGCCCTGGACAAAAGTTCTTAGAAATAAAATATAAGCCTCAGCGACACACGATACTAGAGTTACTTGCGTTACACCTTACAGTCTCCGCTTGCGTGTAAGCAACTTCCAACCTTATTTTGTAGGTCATAGGGTCGAAAAACAGGTGAAGTCCCCGCAAGGTGTATGTAATACAATTTGAACTTTACACCGTTGACATAAGGTGTAATGTTGTTAGGTTATTTACGTTTTTAAATATGGAACTACTCTGAATAGGTTAGTGAAAGATGTACTAAAAAGGTAGAGTTAAGGTGTTAAAAATCTGCAGAATATAATTTGTGTGAAAATTGTAAGCCAAGACGTTTTCTTTATAGAATCGCCATATTGTATTATCGAAAGTTTATGTTATCGAAAGCTTATGTGAATTTCATATCGGCGATTCTATGTAGAAGCGATAAAGAAAATACCTCGGCTGCAGCTCTAGTTACTTAAAGAGTAAAGAAGTTTAGGAAGGAAAATTTTAGTTGCATCGAAAGTAAAATCCTTCCTATAGTAGAACCCTCCTTTCAACAGTATACATATATTTAAGATTTATTATATTTTATCATATTTTATTATATTTTATTATATTATATTTTATCAAAGTTCCTGGGGTCATACATGACCCCAGGAACTTTGAAAACTTTTTGTTCCTTCGGCGGGATTCGAACCCACGACCCCCAGCTTGAGCTACCAACAGCCCACCAACTGAGCCACAGAGGTCGTCGTATTTTACACTATATACCTAAGAGACCAGTGCATTTAGCTTTTAAAATGAAAAAACCGGAGGCCCAATCCCCTACCCTATTCCCTTCCCTACCCTCCCCTATTCCCTTCCCTTCCCATCCCTACCCTCCCCTATTCCCTCTTAAAAGGCCGGAAACGCACCTGTAGCTCTTCTGATGCTGCGAGTGTCCATGGGCGACGGAAGTTGCTTTCCATCAGGTGACCCCTTTGCTCGTTTGCTCCCTTATTTCATAAAAAAAACATCAAAACTTGGCTCTTCTTCAGTAACATCATACATTTAATTCCCGCTTTCTTCACAACCCTCTTTTACTCCCAACTTACACGAAAAGAACAGCATTAAATTACATAGGTTTCCAGTACACCGTGCCCTTTAATTGGGCACAAATGGCACAATATGACGAGTCCTTGAGTCCTTGACGCGTTCATTAAAAACCCCACAATTCAGAACTTCCCCGCTTTCCCGCTTTTTGTTTCAGGATGTGTTAAAACATTTTAACTAGACTGACAAAACTGGATTTTTATAGTACATTTTGTTTTATCTCTAAAATACATTTTGCTTACTTTGTAAACGCGGAATGTACACGGCAGGTATACGTAACAACCCAACGGGAAACGTACATTTTTCACCGAAATAATGAGCATGTCCTAAGCGATTACGTTGGTATGTAAAATTGGTTCAGCATTTTCAGAATTTATAATAACTATAAAATAAAAGTACACAATTTGAAGTTACTTCTAGTAAGTATACATATTGTACAAAAACAAATATTTCGGATGAATAAAAATAAAATGCATATGAGTAATATTTTTATATTAAAATAATAGTTATACTAATATTTTCTGTTTCGCATCGATAGTCTTTATCGTTTTAAAAATTGTTATCGTGGCTTTTTCCACCAAATGGAAATTGATATCGGCGTTTCTGAAAGCAATAAAAAGGCAGTGGACAAGGTTTAATGAACCTTTAAAATTTTATGGCCAATCATAATTCATCGCTTCTCAAACTTCACCCCACTTTATGAGCAAAAGTTTAAAAAACATGCCATATTTAATTATGAAGGCGACAAAAACTTCGGGAGCCGTTTTGTTCAAGTGTATGCTCTATTTTAAGACAGACCCTTCATAAGGGCAGCTACACTCAATATTGTATTAGGTTAAGAAGGGTGTTTTTTGTAAAGCCAATTTTGATAAGTTTTAGCTACGTTAATATTTTTAGGAGGAGTTTTATGTCTTGGTTAAGATAACTGTTACAACTGGGCCAATTTTTCATTAAATTTTGGACGTTGTAGAGATGACCATAAGAGAACATGGTAGGTGACCTATAAATTGCTTAATAGTTATTATTGTTCACTTAGTGAGCGAATGATTTTCTTTTGCACAAATTCGTGAATATATATTATATATCTACCAACAATAACATTTAGCGAAGGAATTAATTTAAAATTCGTCTGTCTGATACTGATAGGGACAAAATGAAGTGTCCCTAGTTGATAGGGACCAAAATTAACAATTTTTGTACCTATTTATTATTTAAATGAACTAATATAGGTTTAATATCTCGGGATTATGAATTGAGGAAGACTTCTTGTAACGAAGCGAAATATTTTGCACGCTTAAATTTAAATAATAAATTTATCTTAAATAATCCCTGAAGAGGAAAAATGGCCTGCGCATACTAATTATATTTGGAGATGGTCTATCTAATAATTGAATCTATACATAATAAATATAAAAATAAGTCGGGTTTTCCTTCCTGACGCTATAACTCCAGAACGCACGAACTGATTTCCACGGTTTTGCATTTATTGGAAAGGTCTCGGGCTCCGTGAGGTTTATAGAAAAAATAATAAAAAAAAACAGGCAAAACAACGTTTGCCGGGACAGCTAGTACTGTTAAGTGTACTTTGTATAATAATATACATAGTCAGTCACTAGCTTTTTACTAAAACATAATCCCATGGGATCACCTGCTAGACAGAGATAAATGTATCCTACTATGCCTTTAGTTGATAATCCACTTGACGTGGGAGAGCCATGCTTCGGCACGAATGGGCCGGCTCGACCGGAGAAATAACATGGGCTCACAGAAAACCGGCGTGAAACAGCGCTTGCACTGTGTTTCGCCGAGTGAGTGAGTTTACCGGAGGCCCAATCCCCTACCTTTTTCCCTTTCCTACCCTCCCCTATTCCTTCTTAAAAGGTTGGAAACGCACCTGCAGCTCTTCTGATGCTGCGAGTGTCCATGGGCGACGGAAGTTGCTTGCCATCAGTTGACCTGTTTGCTCGTTTGCCCCTTATTTCATAAAAAAAATCCAGTACATAAGTTATTTCCATACAACATTTTGTCAAAATTTGCAAATTCGTTCTGCTGCCATTAGGTTTCTATATTCCGCGCTGTGTTCTATTTGGTAGAATTATTATCTGAGATAAGTATTTCAAAGGCAAACCTTCTTTAGCAGCGGTGCAAACTTTTTTGTTGCAAATGCTTGTTATCTAATGCACTCATGTGTTCAAATATAAACGGAACTCTATTACAACTAACTTAGCCTTCAATCTTTTACTGGATAGCAAAAGTAGATTTTTGGCAAATCCATCGGAACACATGTTTCATATCTTTTGAATAAAACATACCGGCTGCATAATTCTCCCATATATCTGTGGGCGTTCCACTTTTATTGTTTTTATTTCCACGTCGAAAAACAAACGTATTTTTATTTAATTGATAAAGTTTACGTACGTTTAAATACGTATTATCCATATTTATGTCGGCGAGAGAAAACACGGGTGTTTTACGTAAAAATACATGTTTTAATGCGATTATTCTACCTGTTGTTACTATTAATGCAAGCGTTGTTTTTAACTTTTCATTGGACACTGATTCAGTTGGCGTATATCTACATTATTTGGTCGGGTTATGTCAATTCAATGTAAATTGTGATCTGTCGGCAGGATTTGACAAAACTTGACTAAATTATGTAGGTCCCTCGACTGCTTCTAAATCAATTTTATAGAAGGTACAAGAACACATTTTCATGAGCTCAATAATAATTAAAGCTCGTTTCTCAGACACACCTATTTTTATAAAAATCCATAAGTACTAATAATAATTATAAATGCGAAAGTCTGTCTGTTACGTATATTGTATGTCTGTTACCTCTTCACACCAAAACCGCTGAACCGATTTTGCTGAAATTTGGTATGGAGATATTTTGAGTCCTGGAAAAGGACACAGGATACTTTTTATCCCGGAAAAATGTACAGTTCCTGCGCGATAAACGAGCTTTGGCGCAACGGAGTTGCGGGCGTCATCTAGATTGTATAATGTTATAAATTATACTACGCAAAAAAAAAACTATAAGCTATGTTCACACTATGCAATTTCATCTTCAATTTTCGTCATCTTCTTTATTATTATTATTCAACTCTCGTTTGGCATATTCAATAATTGAATGCGTCAAACTCCACCCGCGTTGAAAGAAAAGTGTCATAGCGAGCGCTACGATTTCAACGCGCGTCACGGGCATGCCTCACGTTCGCTGTTGACTGCGCTATAAGTATGACGCATGCTCTTGATGAACAAAAGAACTCAAAAAGGCACAGTGTGGACAAAGCTATTAGCTTTGTCCACATTGTGCCTTTTTCTGTTCATCAAGGGCATGCGTTATAGCGTTATCAACAGCGAACGTGAGACATGCCCGTAACGTGCGTTGAAATCGTAGCGCGCGCTATGACACTTTTCTTTCAACGCGGGTGGAGTTTGACGCGCGTCACGGGCATGCCACACCTTCGCTGTTGACTGCGCTATAACGCATACCCTTGTTGAACAAAAAAAGGCACAATGTGGACAAAGCTATTCAACCTTTTGCCCTTCGCTGTCACTTGACACTTGACAGAGTAGAGCAAAGCCATAGTAAGCTGCTACTTTCACAGTGAACTCTGTACAAGGAACACGTACACACCCTAAAGTATTATCACTTATTTTTGTTACACCCTGTATACTTTTTAATTAAGTAATTATAATATTTTATACTGTATCACATAATATAATATTAGTAGTACCAAACTGTATTGTCTTGTATTATTATCTATTCTGTGGTATTGTTAAAATTTCACCGAGAATATTGTTTTTAACTCCAAAACAGTGGTTTGTGTGTCTATGTGTCTTTTCCAAACAGGTTTTTGCTTTTTCCGTATGGCAACCAGGCGCTTTCCTCAATTTTATCATCCTTATCAATCTCTATTAGTGTAAAGTCTATAAAGCTTGATTTTTTTAAAATTGTGTCTGTTGTCTTTTCCAAACAGGTTTTTGCTTTTTCCGTTTGACAACCAGGCGCTTTCCTAGATTTTATCATCCTTATCAATCTCTATTAGTGTAACTATAAAGCTTGTTTTTTTTCAAATTGTGTCTGTGACATAGGATATTTCGCCGGAAAAATGCAGGATTCCCGCATGACAAATGAATTACTGCGCCACGAATTGGCGGCCGTCAACTTGTTAGTCAAAAACCATTTTTTTCCAAAAACAAATTACTTACTACTTTATTTGTATTCGCTGTCGTGTTTTACAACTTCACATAAACTAAAATTAACAAAGCTTAAAACTGTCCTCAAATTGCTAGGAACGCCATTATTTTTATTAAAACATACGAGAAACAAGCGTGGTCATAATTAAAGGCAAATTAACAAAAACAAAAGACTCCATGTTGGTAAACTACGTATCGCTCTCGGCACACCGTGGGAAGTTGAGATGACAAGCGAAAATACGCTTTGTTACATACCATATAGTGCTATTTTAGCTTGAAGCTTAAAAGTGCGAAAACCATGTACAAGATAAAATGGACTTTATTTCAACGGTAACCAGTTTAATTACAGCTTGCAGGGAAGTCAGTCCCGTCAAAACTGAAAGTAAGAAAATTATACTTTATGTCAATAAGCACTCGGGCGATATTAGCTTGCGAAAATTATAACTTGGCAAGCAAAATGACAAGCGATTTTATTCTTTATTTTTGTACCCTGTAGATATGTTTTAGCTTGCATGAATTTTGCCGAAAATTCAAATGAATATAATATCTCTAAGTCTAAACAATATTAAGTATCGTTTAAGAAACGGTTATTCAATATTTTGACATCATGATTGATATACCTTTAGCCCGGCCGCACATTGTCCGAAATTTCTGATCAGAAACAGTTGAACGTCCGCGCTGTCTCTTACATTTTGTACTGAGCCGATTGAGCTCGAACTCGCCGGAAGGATATTTCGGATAGTGTGCGGGGTGGCGGTTCGGCGAAATTCAACTGTTTCTGATCAGAATTCGGACAATGTGCGGCCGGGCTTAAACAGAGTGGTACTGTCAGAATGACTTAATTTTAACCTCAAAATGTGGAGACAGAGAATAATAGTCTCTTTCTCTACATTTTGAGGTTAAAATGTAAAAAATATGTCGTAAGTTATAATTAATGTCAAAAGAAAAATATATGTGGCACTCCGGGTCCGGGGGCTGCCGCGGTAAAGCTATAACTAATTGAATAAATTGATAAAAATGCTATGCTTTTTTATCCACTTATGAAATTATAATTCGCATACGTCTAGTCGCACGCACACACAAACACCGAGCCGAAATCTGCCAAACAGAATCATGTCAAATTTCATAAAATTTCAATTTCTGCCCTTGCTATCTAAATCGAATACAAGTTGTCTAAGTGCCCCGTGGTGTGGATCGATACATTTTTCATCGACTTATTAGTAAGTCGATGAAAAAAGGTGTTAGCACCTCCATAATTATTTAATTACTCTAGAGTCTAGTATCTTTTCAACTTTTCATTGCGATGGTCGATAATGATGAATATTTGAAGTGATCTATTTTCGATCTTGAAAAAGTTGTACTTTATATTAGAGTGCTAAAACTATTATCTTCCTTTTGGCTTTGCCACAGTCGGGTAATCTATGTAGCCTGGAGACAGACAGACGGACAGACATCGAAGACTCAGTAATAGGGTCCCGTACCTTTGGATATGGAACTTCGAATAATAAAAACTAAGGAATCGTAACTCCCATACTATTACCGTTTTAAATTTGGTTCCTTTTGATCTGTCATGTAACGTCGGCCTAGTACCCCTCAAGGTCACCTAAATATTGCATATGTATTGAAATGTGTACCTAAGGTACACTTTTTTGACAAGTATTGTGGAGCATGTTTTTTGACGGAGTTACTTTTCCTTAGTTTTTATTATTCGTAGATATGGAACCCTAAAAACTAAATTTAAATTTTGTTAGTCTCGCTAAACCTCGAGAATTGCTGAACCGATTCGCAAATTCTAGTTTTGAAATGTGTAACAAAACTAAGTGATAAGTGATAACACTTACACAATATGTGTATGGGTATCCCCAATATACAGGATGTAACAAAAACAAGTGATAATACTTTAGGGTGTGTATGTGTTCCTTATAGAGAGTTCACTGTGAAAGTAGCAGCGCTGAAAGACCAAAAATTTTTTTCACTTTTGTATGGGCAAGCGCCCGAATATCACGAGTTTCCTCATACAAAAGTGAAAAAAAAGGTCTTTCAGCGGTTTCACAGTGAACTCTCTATAAGAAACACGTTACACACCCTCAAGTATTATCATTTATTTACTTATTTTAGTTACACCTTGTAGAGTTCGCTGTAAAAGTAGCGGCGTTGAAAGAGCTACTTTTTTCCAACTTTGTGTTAAGAAATTCATGACGCTGGGACTCTTGCCCAAACAAATTACAAAAAAGAATTAGTTCTTTCAGCGCTGCTACTTTCACAGTGAACTCAATAGAGGGGACTCATACACAACCTAAAGTATTATCTCTTTACGTGGGAGAGCCATGCTTCGGCACGAATGGGCCGGCTCGACCGGAGAAATACCACGGGCTCACAGAAAACCGGTGTGAAACAGCGCTTGCGCTGTGTTGCGCCGAGTGAGTGAGTTTACCGGAGGCCCAATCGCCTACCCTTTTCCCTTCCCTACCCTCCCCTATTACCCTATTCCCTCTTAAAAGGCCGGCAAAGCACCTGCAGCTCTTCTGATGCTGCCAGTGTCCATGGGCGACAGAAGTTGCTTTCCATCAGGTGACCCGTTTGCTCGTTTTATTATTTCATTAAAAAAAAAAACTAAGTTTTGTTTCATCCTGTTTAAATCTAATACCTATTAATATATTGAGGAAAGTGATAGGAAGTTCACGGCTCAGTTTCCTTATATTTTTTGGATCTAGAATTAAAGTAATTAAGTTGCATCTAATCAGGTAGCACGCGAAAGGAAAAATTAAAGTATTTTATTAAAAGACTACAGTCTTAACGTCTCGCCTTGAGCATAAATTAATTATTCTGTCGGTTATATCACTTTTTTCCATTGGGTAAATCTCCGACTTAATTTTCCTCTTTGAATGTAATGGGTAATGAAAAGATGGGAAAACTTGTAGTGGAAATGTTAAAAATAGTTGTAACTTGTAGGTACTTAAATTATAAGGTCGAATAGAAGAAACATTTTAAGCTTAAGGAAAAATTGTTCTATTTAGAAGTTGATTCCTAGGCAGATGGGGGACCTACGTAGATTGGTCCCGTTACGTCAAACCCAGTCAACAGATCACAATTAAACATTGAATTAACATGATCCGACCAAATGACGTTGGTCTGTCAACTGCCTAGGAATCAAATTTCTCGATGGTACATTGCATAGTTGAAAACGTGATTAATTTTTAAGCAGCGTTGTGCTTTTTTTTTTGGGATTGGTGAAAATGAAAATTTAAGACAGCCGCCTCGTCGTGGAAGAGAAAGCAAATTACCCCTCACTTAACCGAGCGGTGAAGATGTATGTCTACACCTGCTATTTCGTTTTAATTTCTCCCTGTAGTCCTGGAGCGCAACCCGTTGTTTTAACGATTTTAACACTTCACCATAAAAATTGAACCTGTATTCGTCACCATAGAGTCATTAAGCCGAGGCAACACAGTAATTAATAACAAACAGAAAATCCAACACATTGTTTGAGTACAAAAGAAAAAACAAATCACTGGCTGTATGCAATTACTCGTCTTTGCCATGATCGATGCGCCAGCATTTGTCACGTTTTAAAAAAAATAACGTCACAGCCCCGTTCGAAAAAAGAACTTGCAATTCGTTCGGTTGATTACGGAATTTCTGGACTTTTCCATGAGTTAAATCTTTAATCTGTTTTTAAATATCTTTTTAGCTCCAACTTTAACTTTAGAGTGATAAAAAACTCGAAGTGTTTGTGTTACTTATTTTCTAAGCGTTGTTTATTTTTAGGAAGTCTCTTGAATAAGCTTCTTTTTCTCTATTTTAAAACTATTGACGATCAAGTTTGCCATTTAAAAAATATAATATTGTACTCTTATTTACTATATTAAGTATTCTTTATATTATAATATATTATACGTAGTGTATTATTAATCTAACAAAAACTAAACAGTTCAGGTTTTTATAGCCCTCCAATTTCTTCATCTTTCTATTTCATTTATCTTTTATTCATTATAAGATATTGCACACTTTTCAGCCCTGGAAAATGACCGGTTTCCGTCGGATTTTCTGTTCAACTCACTCGTTACATCAATAGAGAAACGTGTACTTTAATCACCTAAAGTCAGCTATTTCCTAATTTTCTCTCACTAACTCAGTCTAGCGACATCAAACTATTGATTGTGGTGATTAAAATGCTAAGCAGGACTTGCAGGCATTCGTTAACATACTCTCTATTTTACAGCGCGTGAAATGTTACCTCTAAAATAACCTTTGTTCCAACCACATAAGGTTGAATTTCGAAGATGTTAAAATATCTCTTAACAATGGGAGCATGTGTTTCCTGAAATAATATTATTCCCACCTCAAGATGTTTAGCAAAGACGTTACAGAGTTACGACGTCGTAGAGCGACGTAGTATGATGTAGAGCGACGTAGCATAACGTAGCATGACGTAGAGCGACGTAGCCGTGACGTGGAGCGGCGTAGCGGTTTCGTAGCGTTGATAAGTAGCGTATCTTTTGCGTAGCGCATCGTAGTAGGATGAAAGCGTAGCAGGACGCAGAAAATATTTTGAACTAAATATTACATACAAATATATTGGCATTAGGTTTTTTTATGAAATAAGGGGGCAAACGAGCAAATGGGCCACCTGATGGAAAGCAACTGCCGTCGCTCATGGACACTCGCAGCATCAAAAGAGCTGCAGACGTGCGTTGCCGGCCTTTAAAAACGCGCGACTGCATCGCGACACCAGCAATTTTTGTATCGATGCTGTAGCGTGTTAATATCGATACAGTTGCGCGTTAGCATCGATGCACACGCGCGACACCATATATTTTTACATTGATTTTGCTTCTGCATCGCGACAGCATCGCTACTGTATCGCGACTGTATCGATGCTTAAAGTAGCGCAAGTGTGTAAAGGTGGACCATTTGCGACTGCATCGATGCTGCATCGCGACAGCATCGCGACTGCATCGCTGATAAAAGTCGCAGTGTGTAAGGGGCCTAAGAAAAAGAAAAAAATGTTTGTTCTGCATTAAGGCTTTGAAAGTACTGGACGGGTTTTGATGAATTTTGGCACATGACAATGAGACGTTGTCGATCACGGGGCCTTCCCTGTCGTCAGCACTATGTACTCACATAGTCTGCTTCTACCACATGAAAATGTACGGTTCGTGCGGCATTTTCTTCACACACAAAGCCAGCAACTTTTAACCTAAGAAAAAATTCTCAACATTGCTTTAACTTTTCATCCAATCGCTAAAACATTTCAGTAAAAGATTTCGTAGCTAATAGTAGCAATTTTTGCCAATTACTTGTTTCGTATTATAGAAAATCCTTGATTAAAAACCCCTCCTCCATTGTGGTTTGGATTAAATAGTTGCAGTCTGGTTCCTTTAAGACGTTAAATGAAATTTCTCCTATAGTTCGCAAGTTGGCCTTTGTATTGCAAACTTTGTACCCCAAATACCGTGATTTTCTAATAATAACAGATTAGTGTTTTGATTATATATTAGCATATTAGATGGGTTGTTATGTGGTTCCAAAGTAGTGAAGTAATTTGAATAATCATTAGTATTTGTAAGCTATTATGTATAAGAAAGATAGGATAGGATACTTGTCATAGAAAGATGTACGGTTCCCTAGAGAGTTGCTTTTGCACCCGTGCCCGAAATAACGATTATATTTATGCATTGCTAATATTTTAGGAAGAATAAATTTTATTGTTAATAGCCGTTTCAGCTGAAATCATTTTTTTCCATTTGGATCTTAATAGGTACGTATGGAAATTTTCGAATTAATTAGACTACTGGAGATAGGTAAAATTAAAGGCTGGCAACGCACCTGCAGCTCTTCTGATGTTGCGTGTCCTTGGGCGACGGTAGTTGCTTTCCATTAGTTGAGCTGTATGCTCGTTTGCCCCCTTATTTTATAAGAAAAAACTTGCTCAAAGATTCCGTTGCATACAAGTCCAAATTTAAATATATTTTAACTTTAATATTTAATAATAAAATTTTAAGTAAGTGATTAATATTTAAAGGGATACAAGAAACACAATTTTTTGCCTACATTCGCTCAGCGCTTTATACCGGTACGGAAACATTCTTGAGCGAGTCCAACGTCGATTTTTATATACTTTTTGTATACTTACGTGGTGTCCTTGCAACTTAAATAAATAAGTGCACTGTAATGGACTGAATTGCATTCCAGTGCATTCTAGTGCCCATTTACGTCATTCCAATAGTAATTCAGTAATCCAGGATTGGAATTATGTAAACCTGCCATTATCGCATCATATTTAGGCCTGCCTAATTACTATAGTAGCACAAAAAGTATAATCGCTCATTAAAAGTCCCTGAAGGGGTTTGAAAAGGGAGCCGCGTCAAAAGCAGCACGACGGTAACTGCAACTGGCTATAAACTACGACGTCATCTGCTAATTACGATGATTTAAGGGTTAAAGCTGGTTTCAGACTATGCTATAATATAATACCATATAGCATAATATATAGCTGATAGCACAAGAATATCGCGCATCATACATAGCGTATAGCAAGCCAATAATATATTATATAGGTCTACCAGAATCTGATGACAAAAAGTGAGAAAATTTTACTCTAGCAATACCGGGGTAGTAGAAATAAAAACATTTTGATCCTTTTTTCTCTTATAGCGGCTTATTATGTGTGTTAAACATTCAAATATAAAAATTTATCAAATGATCAAGGATATTTTTTGAAAATCTGCTGTCAAAAATTGCCATCAGATTCTGGTAGACCTATAGTACAGTACAGTGTGAACACTCAATGTGTTCATAACAATGTATGGTGCGCGATATTCTTGTGCTATGAGCTATTTATTGTATAATATAGTACATAATATATGCTATTATATTATAGCGTAGTCTGAAACCAGCTTTAGGGCTCCCACACATAACTGCGAATTCGCATCGCATCGCAAATATCTGCGACAAAACTCGTAATAAAAATAACATTACGATGCGATGCGAATTCGCATTTTTGTGTGGGAGCCCTTATTTACATAGGGACTAGATGTCGCCCGCAACTCCGTTGGGATAAAATTCGTTTATCGCTCGGAAACCGTACGTTTTTCTGGGATAAAAAGTAACCTATTGCCATTTGGCGGGACTCCAAGTATGTCCATACTAAATTTCAAACAGAGAGACATACAGACGGTCAGACACACGTTCGCATAAATTACATTTAAATTAGTAAGTACTCGTACTTATAGATAACTTTTTTTTCCTGACAAAAACCTCTTTTTGACACTACAGGTAAACTGTCAAGCATGAAAGTCTTTGCAGCATAAAACTTTTGTATTTCCACAAAAAAAAACAATAGAAAAATATTCGTTTGAAAAATTCCGTAAAACAATATAAACCAGCGAACTGAAAACGTGTTTATAAAAATATTTCATCTTACCATTGCAGTTTTATGAAATAATATGTTATGAACAAAAACAATGCTTACTCTCAAGGAAATTTCAATTAAAACATCTAAATACTTCGCGAGACAAAAGAAGCTTGTTTCTATTGTAGTACTAAATGCAGTAGTTAGAAAACTTCACCCATTGTCTCCCGGAAACCTTACATATCAACAAAGTTGGTGAATAAACCGTCAGTTATCAAACAAAAGGGTAAACAGAAATAGAACTTGTGTGATTCCGCGTTAAAATTAATAATTAACGAGCATAGCGTTTGTAGACAAACTTCGAAATGTTGCTTACACCTGACAGCTAGCGTGCTGCGAAATTAAATATTTAAAACTGTAAATATTCGGCTGTAACCGGCTCGAACTGGAAAAAACACTCATTTGTATTTACACTTTTTACTTTTGCCTGCAGGAGTATTTGAGTACAGTATGACTTTGGCCCCCGGCTACATCCCCGTAAATACAATTTTTATACAAACTGTATAGTTTTGCTGTGGAAAATGTATTTTCTTTTAATTTTGTATCTAAGTACTCTATTATGTAGGTATTTAAAACCAGCCGTTTCCCGTTACTTCATGACTTCATACGCTAAAAAGGGGTGGTTACGACTTGGGGTCAATTCAGACAGCAACGCGACGCTGATGTATTTCAGCATAAATCCTTACAGCATAAAAATGTCAAGATACATCTTATCTTGACATTTTTATGCTGTAAGGATTTACATGCGTCCGCTCGACAGGCGCGGTCGCAGCCTAAAATTTTGGAGGGGGTCAGACAGTAGCGGGAGGGAGGGAGACAGTAGCGGTCATTGTCTCCCTGTCCTAGTCCTAGTCTAAGGGCGATAATATGGTATTTTGCATACTCGATGTGAACTGAATATGAAGCAATGACCGCTACCGCCTCGTTTCGCCGAGTACAGTTTAGTCACTACACTAAAAATATATATTTGTCGCTGCTATGGGGTAGCTAGAAATTTCCTTTTATTATTTGGCACGATTTTGAGATTTATCCATTTGTCCCAGATTTTGGCCCCACGGACCGCGCCTGCCGCTCGAACGCGCGGTTTGGCTTCCACACAGCGAGAGGACCGATCGTGCTATCATATACAAAAAATTGCTAGTGATATCACGGTGTAGCCGCCAAACCGCGCGTTCGTGCAGACGCATATGAATCCAGCCTTTGATTCACCACCACATACTAGTTACTACTGTAGTTGTTCAATAGAAGTTAGAAACTGTGAAAAAGGTCCATTGTGAGTAAAATCAGTCAACGAATGATTGACGTTCAATATATTCACAATTTCTACCACAATTTGGTTTGCCTTCGTAACGAACAAAGCTTTGTGCACATTGTGACGAGCCGCAGCGTTTTTCATACGAGTTTTGTGTCCGAGCGCGCTGGTTCATAAAACTAGTATGAAATAATTGTATTTTAAAAAGATAAAACTGACTTCAAAATTGTACATAATATTTGAGAATAAAAATTACCTATCTCAAAAAGTACTGAACCGATTTTGATGAAAGTAACAGCATTCCCTAAGTTGAACAATACGGAGATGTGCAAACACAAACATAAAAACATACATTATAATACATAAACATACATTATAATACAATACATGAAGTCAGTTAAAAATGCAGCCCGAACCGGACATACATAATTATTACTTACATTTATTACTCTATGTTTATAAGTTATAATATGCTGTATAAAAATGCGGCCTCCTCCGATGCGCCCCGTCACAATGTACGCGAAGCTATTTAAATGTATCAGTCAAGGGATAACCGCTTTTATGACGTCATAGTTCTGTAAATTTTGACAGTTAAAGTTTACAAACAGTTTGGTCTAACCGCCTGTACCAACTTCCTTATTGCTCTTTGTTTTGTAGTTTCACCCCTACAAACGCACATACATATTTATCAAATTAACCTTCAATTCACAATTCTAGTTATATACTCGTAATATTTTGATAATATTGTACTTAACTCGACTACGGTGAAGCAAAAAAGAAGGTTAATGTTTTTGGCAGTCTAAGGGTGAATTCAGACCGCAACGCGACGCGTAGATGCATTTCTAAATTAGTATGGATTTGACAGATTCGCAAGACGTCTCACCCTGATGACATCTGTACCATCCATACAAATGTACCCATACAAATTTAGCTCGCGTTGCGTCGCGCCTCGCCTCGTCACGTTGCCGTCTGAATTGACCCTAAGTATGTATGTTCCGGCTAAACTACGTCGGGTTTTAACGAATAAGATGTCTTTAGATTAGTATTGATACCGCTGGTGGCATAGCTATTTTTATCAATACTATCCTATCATATTATATCCTTTTACTATTCATACTTAATATTATAAATGCAAAAGTGTATTATTTTTTCTGTCTGACTGTTACCTTTTCACGGCCAAACCGCTGAACCGATTTTGCTGAAATTTGGTATAGAGATACTTTAAGTCTCGAAAAAGGATATAAGAAACTTTTATTCGGGAAAAATGCACAGTTCCCGCGCGATGAACGAATTTTGGCGCAATGGAGTTTCGGGCGTCATCTAGTAAGTCTAATCAATATTTTCTACGCTACTATAATATTTATTAGTAAGAGGGGCATGTGTTATCGCAGCGAAATCCTAAGTTTATACGTTTTAGTCCTACTAAAATCTTTGGTAAGCTCGTTATAAATCTTGTCCCCGTCCTAGCTTGAGCCTAAAATAAACTTGTTGCGAACTCGATATTGACACAGCGCAAACAAATCCTGAATAATTTTCAGCTTTGACTTTGTACACGTTTTTATTGTTTAACTTGAAGTTTAACTTCAAATTGTAAAGCTACTTTGTGGGCTACTTTTTTGTGCAATATCCCATGGAAATAGTACATTTTGTACAATAAAGACTGTTGTATGTTCATGGATAAGAATTCAAAGCATCCGCAAACCGCATACTACAGCGTGTTAAAAGTTTAAGTGTAAAGGGGTAACACACACTTTCACATTACCAATCCCAATCCACTACCCTTTTCCCTTCCCTGCCCTCCCCCATCCTATTACCGTATTTCCTCTTAAAAGGCCGGCAACGCACCTGCAGCTCTGCTGATGTCCATGGGCGACAGAAGTCACTTTCTATCATGTGACCCGTTTGCTTGCTCGTTTGCCCCCCTATTACATAAAAAATACCGTTTTAGCAATGAAAGCTATGTCTCAGATATCATCAAAATCGGTTCAACAGTTTAAAGGAGAGGTATCAAACAAACAGACAGACAGACAAAAGGTATTTCTGCAAAAACTAACTCATGTTTTGCCTAGTCAAAATACATTCTAACATTTTCAACGCTTCAAGTACAGTGAAATAAAATACATAAAATATCCTTTGACCGATACAAAATGAAGTTCTATAAAATATTCGCAAAATGCACAGTTTTAGTATTCCACCCTTCAGCCGTTTGTACATTGTATCCTTCAACGTGACGTCACCGACAAAAATTCAAATAAAATGCCACTTTATGATCCAGGCAATAGGTTTCATTTTTCTCTACGCCAGTACAAAGCAGCGGCGGCATCGCTAGACCAATTTCGTTAGAAAATGAAACCTATAGCTAGGTTTTGACTTTGAGCATCCGGGCCTAGTGGTTTGACCTTTGGTTCTCACTCGAGAGGGTGCAAATTCGATCCTGGGTGAAGGGATCCTATGAGACATTTTCAGATGTCAAGTACACAATACCAACCATACGGACCGTACGGTGAAGGAAAACATAGCGAGAAAGCCCGCACATGGCTGGTCCCAGACGTATTGACCTGTTCATTCTTCTGGTCGACTATGTTGAGAAAGTGCTGTATGTGCTTGGGCAATGGACAACCATACGAACATTTAAAATCCTGTCCCAGGCACTAAGTATTTGAGGAGTGGTTACTTCGCTCTTAAAATACTGTTATCACTTACAACGGATGCAAAGGCCTTGATTTTTAGCCTACGTCATAAAGTGTTTTTTTTTGTTTGTGACGTCCCGGTGTCACGTGGGCAACCGTCCTTCAGCGTTCAAGTGATGTATGTTTTACATAACGCGGCGCTAGCGAAACATGACAATGACATGTGCACGTTCGCGGGTAAAATGTATTTAACTTTTTAAATATTCTCCTTCCTCTTTTTTCCGATGCTTTTTGCCAGTCACGTCATGTACGTGTCTAGTGTAATAAGTGTAATGCAGTATTGTATTTTGAATTATTTGAAAACGTTTTACTAAAAATGGCTTTCTAGTATCTAATTTTCTTTATTATGTCGTTGTTACTACTTTCTACTATTCTGAATACTTAATTTAGTAATTGAATCTAAGACGAAATATGTAAAAGTGTGTACAGTCTGTCAAGAAAGTGAAGAAATTAAAAAGTGGCAACATCGTAGTGTCTACCCTTTTTTCTTAGATTGCTTTGAAAGAGATGACACTACAATGTTGCCACTTTTTAATTTCTTCACTTTCTTGACAGACTGTGTGTCTGTTGCCTTTCTCGTTTATGTCGCTGAACCGATAATAATGATATTTTGACTCCCGGAAACGGGAAACCTTTCCCAGATGTCCTTGTATCCCTAGAAAAACGTACGGTTCCCGCGCGATATACTAATTTTGCGATCTTACTATTAAGTTATCTTTTCATTACCACATGCTCTGAAATATGAATTTACCGGAACCCAATATTAATGACGAAAACGGGTATAATCAAGTTTCATTAATCTATCTGTAAGTGTCTGTCCATAGCATCGTAGGCCGTAGCATCCAAACGGGTAGGCCGATTTTATATTGTATGATCAAGAGTTTTCTTATGTTAGCCACAATTCATCATTATGATGATGAATTTTGGCTAAAATGGTCGCTTTGGAGAATCATATTATGAATCATAATATGATTGATTTTTTAAAATCGCAGAATTGACACTCTGTTTGCAATTCAGATGTCATTCGTAAGTTAATTTGACATTCGTGAGTTTGCCAGTTTTGACAATTCATTTTGTGAATTGATTGAGAGGAATTGCTAAATGTGACCATTTTAGCCCCGCAGATTCCTTACAAATGGAAAATGCGTGATGTATACAGGGTGTAACAAAACTAAGTGATAATACTTTAGGGTATGTTCCTTGTAAAGAGTTCACTGTGAAAGTAGCAGCGCTAAAAGATCTTTTTTTTCACTTTTGTTTGGGCAAGAGCCCCAGCGTCACGAGTTTCGCCATACAAGAGTATTTTTTTTGTCTTTCAGCGCTGCTACTTTCACAGTGAACTCTCTACAAGGAACACGTACACACCCTAAAGCATTATCACTTGGTTTGGTTACAACCTGTAGAATCTTCTAAAAAGTAGTACTTACTTATAATTATCAGGTTTATTTACTACTCTATCATAGTATCGCGAAGTTAGCTGGCTGCGTAGCGTGAAGATCAGCGATAGTACCTTTCTCCTCTTCATCATCAGACCAGAACATTTCACCGTTCTAGACTATGATGAACGCTAACTATAAAGATATATTGCATAATGCTTTAGAAATGAAAACCTTTTGAAACTCGAGTCAGAAAACGATCGAAAATTCGTTAGGCAGGTGGAGAGTGGATGTAGGAGTTAGGACAGGAATTGGTATTCCCATTTGTAAAATGTATGTCTTCTCCTACTGGTTCCTCCGGGGAGCAACAATTTTTGAGCAAAATATACCTACAGTATTCCTGTTTAAAACAATACGTCATGATGAACCTGGCTCTACAATTGTAGCTTACTACTGTCAATGATCATGATTATTGTACAACATATCCTATATATATATATATATATATATATATATATATATATATATATATATATATATATATATATATATATATATATATATATATATATATATATATATATATATATATTTTTTTTTTTTTTTTTTTTTTATGACATAAGGGGCAAACGAGCAAACGGGTCACCTGATGGAAAGCAACTTCCGTCGCCCATGGACACTCGCAGCATCAGAAGAGCTGCAAGTGCGTTGCCGGCCTTTTAAGAGGGAATAGGGTAATAGGGGAGGGTAGGGAAGGGAAGGGAAGGGAAAAGTTGAGGGTAGGGAAGGGAATAGGGTAGGGGTTAGGGGATTGGGCCTCCGGTAAACTCACTCACTCGGCGAAACACAGCGCAAGCGCTGTTTCATGCCGGTTTTCAATATACAAGTGTTATACAGCATATCCCGTATAATATACAAGTATACAGGTTATTTAAATACGAGGCCGTTACCGCCCGTTGTCTCATTCCGCGGAATCTATTTTTTTTTAATTCGCTTATTTATTATTCATCGTACGAGCGTGTTTTTCACGTAATGGTATATTACATTACACTGGGGGCGTACTAACGGGCGATTCTTCATGTTATTTGTTTTAATGTAGTGATATTTTAAGCAACAGACGGAATTTAATAATTTTTATTATTATTGTATACTATATAGGCGATAACTTTGGAGCATAGCCTGAGGGGTGAGCTAAAATCTATAAAGAAGCGATAAAGATTTGGCTAAAAGGCCTTAAGCCTGCGATTACAGTTGCCATTTAGCCGAAACTTTTTCGTTTTCGCTTCGTTATAGAGTGGCCGATGAAAATGTATGGAATTGACATAAACGTTCGTTAATATGACGTTGACGTTCGACTCGTCTAATGTCAATTCCATTTTGATCGGCGATTCTATGACGAAGCGAAAACGAAAAAGTTTCGCCTAAATGGCCTGTACTGTAATCGTAGACTTAAGGCCCTTTAGCCAAAACGTTCTCTTTATAGAATCGACGATCAAAATATATGGAATTGACATAAGTCAATTCCATACATTTTGATCGGCGGAACAGATGATCTACGCTCAAAAAGCCTTAAAAAGCAATTTTTCATTAACATTTACTTTATAGGTAAAGCAGAGTATAGTTTCAGAGTGATTTTCGATTTTCGATCACACAAAAACTTTGAAGTGGGATGCGGTGGTCTGATAAGAGATAAGGAACAGCAAAAAGTCGTTTGATCCCTTGTCAATCGTCTACGTTATACCACAAACTTAGATTAGAGGTTATACCATGACAGAAGTTGTTTAAGAGTCCGTGTGCCATCGCAATTTTCATACAAATGTAATACCAAGATCATTGCCCATACAAGAATATATACCATATAACGCCTCTGTGGTCTAGTGGTATAGAGCGCGGCTCTTGACTCGGAGGTCGTGGGTTCGATTCCCGCGTTGGAAACATGTTATTTCCAAGTTTGGTTAGGACAATGCAGGCTGATCACCTGATTGTCTGACAAGTAAGATGATCCATGCGTCGGATGGGCATGTAAAAAGTCGGTCCTGCGCCTGATCTCTCGCCAGTCGTGTCGGTCGTCCGTCCCACTGGGTTATGAGAGTAAAGGAATAGAGAGTGCTCTTGTGTACTGCGCACACACTTGGGCACTATAAAAATTACTCCTGCGTAGCTGGCCTGGTTTCAATGAAACCGGCCACCGTCACCGAAACCGGTGTGGGAGCTATTATTATATTATATATACCATATTTGAGTTATTATTCAGCTTGAGATAGTAATTACCTAGAAAATATTTACATGCCAAAAATATGATCGATTATAATATTTACATACTAAATTGTAATCGTTTATATTTTTTTGGTTTGTAAACATTTTGCAGTGAATCTTTGTACAGGAACCTAGGTAATTACTATCTTAAGCTGAATAATAACTCAAATGTGGTAAATATTCTCGTATGGGAAATGATGACGTTTGTATGAGAATTTCGACGACACCCGGACTCTTAAGGATTGAAAACTATAGTCATCCTTACTAATGTTAAATGTGAAAGTGTGTCTGTCTGTTACCTCTTCACGCCCAAACCGCTGAACTGATTTTGCTGAAATTTAGTATGATGATACTTTGATTCCCGAGAAAGGACTTAGGATACTTTTTATCCCAGAAAAATGTACGGTTCCCGCGCGATAGTCGAAGTAACGAAGTTGCGGGTGTCATCTAGTATCTGAATATTGAGAGGTCTATATGTCTGGCACATTGAAAATGTCATATGTCAGAAAAAGACAGAACAGTATGTTCTTATTTTCACGGCTTGTAACGTTTCCCTTCAACTAACGATAATAATATTAAAAAGTAATAAATTTTACATAAAACCTATCGTGTAAAATAGTTCTCTTTTATTGTTTCATTATAATCAACAAAATCCAGGTTAACCAGTCATGCATAAAGCCCAAACGCAAGCCAGCCAGCTAAATTAAAAAAAAACATAACCTCAAACTCTGTTTGGCGGCAAGTTTAAAAATGGAACGCTCCAGAAGCCCGGTAAATATACATTGTTATTGAATTGCGGATCAAATATTTGGGTAGCGTTTGATCAAGTCCGAGTCGCATTCATAATTTGAAATGAAATCAAACACCTCAACTTTGTGGAGTAAGGCTAAGTGTGCACCGCTAGTATTTTTTTATTATTTTGTTTAGTTTGTTAAACTTATATTATTGTAAATTAGTTAGGTGTACTAATTTTTACTGTAGATTATTTTAAAAGCTAGTTAAGTTGAAGATCATCAGGTATTATATCTCTTCGGCATAGTTTAGACTTAATATTTTGTAAGAAAATGTTTGAGGTGTTGTGTAATGAGGCCGGGTGCCATCGAAATTCTCATTACATACGTAATACAAAAATCATTTTCTCATACGAAAATATTTAACATGTTTGAGTTATTTTTCAGCTTAAAATAGCCTCTTAATATGTCAAACTCAAAGACGTTATTTTTCTGTAAATGCTTATTGATCTTACATTCTACAAATAAATCACTACTATTTTCAGATAGATAAATGTATCAACGAAAGTATAGGAAAAACAAAAGACCTTTGAATAGGCAGAATGATGAATAGTATCTCTTAATCAAGACATTAGCGATACATAAATCTGTCATTAAGTGTAGCTAACGTCCAGCCACGGTTTTTGGCCACAGATAAAGAAAGGGGAGATATGAGCGGAAAAACGCTAATGATAAACACTTCGCCTGTTTCGTAGAAAGGAATACGTAAGCTGTTATGTTACAATTTTCGAGATCCAGTTGTAAAATTTGTAATAGATTTAGTAAAGGACTAAAGCAGTCGATATTTTATAATCTAGCTAGTAATATTACAATCTAGGGTTATTATTTTGCGGTGTTGTGTGCGATATTTCTGTCAACGGAATTTTACAACCTTAATACATATAAAATTGCTGTAAAGTGGTGACAAAGACAGGACTTTGATAGAGTTTTACGTTAGACAAAAAAATGTTAGTATAGAGTGTAACCGGGTAAAGAAGATAGTCAGTGAAGTGTAGAAACGTGTAATTAAAATTTTTAAGTTGGTATTTTTATAAAATTACGAATTACTTTAAAGCAATAACAAAAGTGCATGCTGATGATTTTTATCTGAAATGATTTTTGAACCTTCATGAAACGTACAAAAACTTCGAAGTTCATTATTACTTAATAATAAAGTTAATTTAATTACTAAGGAAGTTGAATATAACGGAAGCCCACAAGTTATTTAGTTTGTAATTAATTTGCCATTGTAAATTCTTTTATAGATGACTTCAATAATTAAGACTTATTAAAATATTTCATTAAATAGCTCAAAGTGAAGCGCTTTTATTAATTAAATATTAATTATGTACACGGCCTACGGCTTTCTGCGTTGTATATACAATGATTATGTACATTCTTTTTATTTGCCCAATAAAAAATAAATTACGTTTTGGTCGATTCTGTGAATATAAGAGCTTAATTTTATTATAATTCGACCAAAAGATTCGGACCCTTAAATTAAGGAATAATACCTCTGTGTAGAATAAGATATAGTCAAGTCTATGGACAAAGTATGTATTTTCTTGGAACCCAAGGTAATAAGTTATAACAATTCAAAACCCCACTACCTATAATGTTACGCGTCCTTTGCGGTCTCGAAATGTAATACTTATATTTCCTTCTGTTAATATTAATAGTAATACTTAAAACAAAGCAATAATGGCAAGGCATAATAAATATTAAATAAAAGTAATCTATATACAGTGTGTAACAAAAATAAGTGATAATACTTTAGGGTGTGTACGTGTTCCTTGTAGAGAGTTCACTGTGAAAGTAACAGCTCTGAAAGTTGAAATTTTTTTTTCAGTTTTGTATGGGCAAGGGTAAGAGCGTCACGAGTTTCTCCATACAAAAGTGAAAAAATTTTTTGGTCTTTCAGCGCTGCTACTTTCACATTTAACTCTCTACAAGGAACACGTGCACACCCTAAAGTATTATCACTTATTTTTGTTACACCCTGTATATAAAACTCAAAGGTGACTGACTGACTGATTGACATAGTGATCTATCAACGCACAGCACAAACCACTGAACGGATCGGGCTGAAATTTGGCATGCAGGTAGATGTTATGACGTAGGCATCACCTAAGAAAGGATTTTGATAAATTCCATCCCCAAGGGGTTCAAATAGGGGATGAAAGTTTGTATATTATAATAATGCTTAACGCGAGCGAAGCCGCGGGCAAAAGCTCGTAAAATATAAGTCCTATAATGTTATGGTCCTTGGTACATGTAACATATTTTGATATTTTGATTTGAGACCAGAAATATAAAAAAAATATAGATTTTATGTATATTTTAGCAACATAACATCATGCTTATTTGTTTGCAAATCATTTCCCGGTCCTAAAGCGTCCATTAATGCTAAAAATGAACATTAAAAAAATGGTCAGGGGCCCTATTATGAGCTCTTAAATCCATTCACTTTACGTCCTTATACAGTCAGATAAGGACGTAAAAAGAATGGACTTAAGAGCTCATGATAGAGGCCCAGGCATATCATCCACATACGTCTTCAATTCCGAGGTCACAACAATTTTCTCTTCTGTGTATAAGACTGACTGACTGATTGACATAGTGATCTATCAACGCACAGCACAAACCACTGAACGGATCGGGCTGAAATTTGGCATGCAGGTATTTATAATATTAGTTTGGATTCCACTGTTTAGTGTGTATTCGGGCCTACGAAATAATTTAATACCAATAGTACTGTCCAGTGTGTATTCGGCCTAAGCTGAGTGATGACGTCACCGGCAAACGGACTGCGCGATGGGCTCCCAATGAGTTGACGGAATTGTTTGTTCTGGGCAACGGGAAACTATTTAGCTATTAGACTCGCTTCAATACTGCTGGTCGGCCGTTTGTATAGCTTATATAAGCCTAGGTATAGAAAACTATGCGAATTTCTTATTTTAATATTACTGTACTAGCTTGCTATGTCTGAGACTTCGATGTCTGGCCGTATGTCTGTCTGTCTGTCTCCAGGCTGAATCTCAAGAACCGCGATAGATTTACACAGATGATGTATTTCTGTTGCCGCTATTACAATAAATATGTACTAAAAACAAAATAAAATTAATATTTAAGGGCTCCCATTCAGAAAACACTTTTGGAACAAAGTTCTTTATCACGCGTTGCGAAAGGGAGCTAGACGGAAAAAGTTGTAACGACACTTTTTGACCGACACTTATTTAGTACCTGCGAAGTAGGGGCAGGGGGCGTTGATGTGGCGATAACGTAAACTGGCGGGAAATTTAAAATTCTACCATCCCTCTATGGCGGGATTTTTTTTATAACTTCGCTCCATCCGGGTTTCCCTTGATACCTCACAAGTTTTTTTTCTTTATTTGCCTATATTAGTGGTACGTGCTCATGTGTGACTTGCATTTGGCCGATTTTTTATGGAGTAAAACCTCGGTCAATGTGTTCGGTCGACGATTACAAATTTTCTCTCTTTAAATGCTGGCAACTCACTTGAATCCTGATCCCGACGTGTTGCGTGTTTGATTTGACCTCTTACTATAAGGTGATCTATTTTTAGTTTCTTTTTGTTATCCCAAAAAAGTGTTCAATCCAAAAAGTTTTTACTTTAAAAACTTAAGAGCTCACCTGACTCTAAAAATCAAACATCGTCCTTCTCTCTTCACACTCCCGCCCGTCTTTCATATGCCAGGTGAAAAAGGACGGCGCGGAATCATCGCTGAGTTAGTTTTACTTGAATAAAAGATGAACTATAATGATTATGAAAAAAATGTTTTGAGCAAATTTAGGTTTTATCAATACCTTTTTAGATATAAAAATATTAAAGAAAAGACAGCAAACTTCGAAGATCCAAGTAAAAATGTGTCTAAAACAAGGTTTCTTGTAAAAAAGAAACTATCGAGCATTTTTTGAGTAATCGTGTTTTCGTCTTGAGCATTTAATCTTCATGAACTGAAGTAACTTGTGTCAAAAAATCAGTTTTCTAGACCTTACAGATTTTGAGATCTAGGTTAAAGTATGTAGTTAAGTCAGGGTCATATGGGCTCATAAAAAAAAATACACACAGTCGATATTAAAAATTTAATCGTTTAACTCGCTATCTAAAATCAAACATGTAATTTTAACACTTAGTGAGAGTATTAACGATATAAACGCGTATTAGGATAAGAAAGCCCCGTTTAAGCTCCACGGTGCGAGCACGCGAGGATTTCATAAAATATTTTAAAATGCCGCCTAAGCGCCTTTCCTTTTTATGCAGCTTTATAACGAAACGATAAACACGATACAGTTCTTTATGAGGGTTCCGTACCCAAAGGGTTAAAACGGGACCCTATTACTGAGACTTCGATGTCTGTCCGTCTGTCCGTCTGTCGCCACTCGCCAGAATGTATCTCAAGAAGCACGATAGCTAGACTTCTGTTTTTTTTTTAAATATTTCAGCTAAATATTAATTACCCGTAACTCTATGTGTCAATGGGTACGCAAATTTTGCGTCCATAAAAAAAGTCGTTGTATGTACTGCAGTTTCTGAAGATTTTGTCTAAAGTTGAACGTAACATACTTAATTCATTAAAAATTCAAATGAATTAAACTGTGCCACTCAAGGTGTGCCAAAATAATTAACCGTAGTAAAATGTGCAGATGATTGATTATATTAATTATTTATACACCGGATGCTAAGTTGGAAGAAGACAAATATATCTGTGAAAACCGTATTCAAATCGGATCAGTAATTTTCGTGTTAAAGAAAAAAGTTTGGTACAAAATCTTACCCCCTCTTTTGACCCCTTAGAGAGGTGGGGGGAAAAAAATTTATACACCAGATGTTAAGTTGGAAGAATTCAAATATATCTGCGAAAACCACATTCAAATCGGATCAGTAGTTTTCGTGTGATGCTGGAACAAACATACAGACAGACAGACAGACAGACAAAAAACTAACCACAGTTTTGGCTTCTATAGCGATGTAGTGACAGTCCCTGCTTATTATTTTTTGAATATCTTTAATGTACAGAATTGTCATCCTACAGTCCGTGCCTACAGTTTTATTATATTATTTAATTATTTATTATCAAGTTATTAATAATAATTAATAAGTAAATACTTGTGCGTATCAAAATCAGCTCTGTTTTGCAATATACCAAATAGTTCATAACTTTTTACGAGTTTTATAAACATTTAATATAAATCCGATGGTAAAAATGAATATAAAAGTTATTCAAATCCTTTTTTGTACGCCAAAAGTCCGTCATTTGCAAAAATTGAATTTCGAATGTTACAAATCTGCCATAGAGTACAGAGTTTTTACATGAGCGTTGTTCGGGAGTTTTGCATTCATTGAAAAACCATTATTTGGCTCAGCCAATTCTACTGAAAACCCCATAAAGCCAACATACAAGCTTGTCGAAAGCTAGGACCAATTAGAAAAATGTAGAATTTTATTAAAAATTCGTCCCTCTCCAAACTCTATGGGTTCGAATTTGGTCTTTCAAATTAGAGGCGGAAAAAATAGGATTTTGGATTTTAGAGTTCCTTTAAATTTTATTTCTATAACCCAAATAAAATATTGTAAATAAAGAAAGAGTTTACAAAAATTTAATCGATAAACAACACAGTAGGTAAGTACGATTTTTAAACTCGTACCTACTGTATTATGCAACCACGGTGTTTGGTCTATGATTTACAAGCGACAACGAACTTTTAGACAAGACTTTGATATCTGTCCGTCTGTCTGTCTGTCTGTCTGTCTGTCTGTCTGTGTGTCTCCAGGCTGTAACTCAGGAACAGCTATAGCTAGACTTCTGAAAATTTCACAGATTATGTATATCTGTTGCCGCTATAACAACAAATACTAAAAACAAAATAAATTAAATATTGAAGTATTGCTTCCATACAACAATCGTGATTTTTTTGCTATTTTTTGCTCGATATCAATAACTGCAACACATAGGCACTTTAAATACTCAGTTTTATTTGTACCTTAATAATAAATAATATAATTTAAATAAATTAAATAATTAAGGAGGACTCCCATACAATAAACACAATTTTCAGCCTATTTTTGCTATTGAGGTACGGAACCCTACGTGCGCGAGTGTAACTCGCACTTGGCCGATTTTTTTATACTAGAGATCGCCCAATGGTCGAAATTCGACCTTTGTTTCAATGACATTAGGACTACTACCTATATTTTGTAAAAAAATATTGACTTTATCATATTTTTTTCAACTCTTGTCTCTGAGATTCAGGTGATCTCAAACTGGCCGTTTTCAATTTGTCACCTTGTTGTCAACAGACTTCAACCATAAATAAAAGAGTATAATTCGTATGTATAGGCTTGTCACTCAAAAATCTGTCATTTTCCTAGTGTGTGTGTTGTATTGTGTGTAATGTTTTATTTGTTAAAAAAATGTATTATAAAAGCATAATTTCAAAATAATATTAGCTCGATGCACTCCTTCACCATATAAACTATAACTGTGCAAAATTTCATTCACCTACGTTTTCCCGTTTTTCGTCAAAAGGGATACAAAGTTTTTGGCTCACGTATTAATATATATAGATTCATCTATGGTTGGCGTGGTATGGTTGCTTTCGACCAGTGTTTTCCAACCTTGCGACCGCCTAGGGGGGGGGGGGGGGCAATAGTGTGACCACACTTCACATAGATTTCCACTTTTTGGTAGATTTGAGGTCAAATGAATGACAATTTTTTGTATTTTAATAGAAGATCGATATTATAATAACAAATAATATAAAAATTTAAAAAGTAATAATGAAGACAGTCCATATAAACATTTTAGTTTTATTTTAGTTTCAACCACGTACAATACATTGATTAATAAAGGTAGATTTCCGGTAGAAGCTAAAACACGGTCTAGTAGATTTTAGTAGAATATAGCAACGTTTTTGATATATCGAGTCACGAGTGCTTTAAGAGTGGTCACACTGGAGCTATCCAAAGTACTCAAAATACGTCAATGCGATGCGACCCGGCCTGGCAATAGTGTGCTATAGCACACTATTGCCGGGCCGGTACGCCCCGGTACGCGCCGATAAAGTGTGCGCGTACCTTTATACAGCTTTGCAATCATGGTTACTCATCGTGGTCCAGCGTGGAGACCCTTTAACATTTTTAATTAATTTATTTATATAACATGGAAAACTTACAGCTAAGTAATGTCGGTGGCAATTTTATTTATGATTATCAGAAAGCCAATTACAAGTTTTCACCTCTAAGTACAGATAAAATTATACATGATATTGTGAACGGTCTTAATTACATTATATAGAAATGTTTCTTAAATAGGATACAATGCAAAAACAAGTAAATACTTATAGCTTAAGGTTTAAATGATGGTATGGCCAAAAAACCAAAATAACAACATGCTACATACAATAAAATAAGTAAGTAATATTTGGTTGGTTTAAGCATAAAGGGACGGTACCTTCAGGCAAATCGTTTAAAAGGGTCGTAACGTATGTCCCTATAAGATTTTATTTATTTCAATTAGGGCCTTTATGTACCTTACATCATGACGGTTGTAAAGAAAATATGGCACGCAGTATCGGCCTGCCCTTTTTACGTAACGTTATTTATATTTTATTAAAAAAGCACAAATAATTGAATTTTAGGTTGTCGTGAAATAAATATACAATACCTATGTGAAAAAGAATTAAAGACATGAATGGAAGAACCAAATAAGTAACATATTATTATTACAACATAAGGACAATTACTCATTTTTTCCCTTATAATTTGAACAAACCTTGTAACTTATCTACTTCATCATCTGACTATACATTAACTCCACATTTTTGATTTCAAATCAATTTCCCGGCCCCAGAGCCTCTATTTATGCAAAAAACGGCAATTTTTGATTTGTAACTTACCTGCTTCTTCCACTCATGTCTTCAATTATTACAATACAGTTCGACAAGGCTCTATTTGAACGTGGCGAGAAGAGGAACTAAACGCTTCTATCATACAAAAACGTAATTTTTGACATGTGTTTGACAGTTCTCCTTTACCAGCAGCGCTCATTGACATCATTGACACATTCATAATAAAGCCTTGTGGAACTGTACATATTACCAGCAGATCCCGCAGTTCAATTGTTTTAAACTTTGTCCAATTGACGTAAATCGTAATCCAAACAAATAACGTAGGTCGGACGTCTGCCTAGGATCTCTCAGGGTACCTACTATCTAATCAGGAGTTCCCAAACTGTGAGCCGCGGCGCCCTGGTGCGCCGTGGAAAGGCAAGAGGGGCGCCGTGAGTCGATCTTCCATCATTATCCGTAACCACAAATATTATAAAATAAAATTATTATAGTATTATTATGAATAATACAAAGCAGGCAGATGATTAAATATTTGTTTATTACTATTTACTTACTTAACCTACCTATAATCTTTAAGGGAGATCGCAGACGGCGCACTTTTTGTGTGATCGAGTCTGCGGCACACATACAGTCGGTGATGGCGCGGCCATGCCGACTGTATGCGAGTGTGCGCCGCAGACTTTATCACACAAAAAGTGTGCCGTCTGCGATCTCCTTTAAAGATTATAGGTATCCGTCTGCGATCTCCCTAAAGGTGTTATATTTTTGTAATAGCTAGGTAAAGTAGGGCGCTGCGCGCGCCGTGACAAAACTTGTAAGTGCGCCGCAGGCTGAAAAAGATTGGGAACTCCTGAATTCTAATTATTAGTAAGAGAACAGAATATATATTAGTAGTACGTAAGAGGCGATTTTTAACCGACTTTCAATAAAGAAGGAGGTTATCTTTTCGACCCGTATGTATGTAATATTCCCGCCTAGTTTTCGTATAATATGTCAATCTATGTCAGCGGCAGCGTCTGAACTCTGAAGTCTGAACAGATGTGCCAGATTTCAAAAGTGTATGTATGTACGCTTTTATGTTTGTGTTCGCATATCTCAGGAGCTACAGCCTACAAGTCCGATAGTCATTTTTTTGTACTATTGTTCAACTTAGGGAATACTGCAAGTTTTATCAAAATCGGTTCAGACCTTTTTGAGATAGGGTACATACAATTTTTAAGTCGGTTTTATCTTTTTAAAATACTTTTGAGTATATTTTTAAACCCGAAAGAACCGGCGAAACAAATTCCCCAACACGAGCGGGGACTGGGGAGTGAGGAGGGGTGGGGAGTGGGTAACTTCTCCTCATTGTTTGTTTCTCGTAACTGGCACGGTATATTGATTATTGAATTAAGCCACGTCATTCAATTGTGGGGACGTCGATGTACTAAACTAGATGAACAGCTTACAATTTGGTTAATAGAATGAGGGTTATTGAAATTCTATTTGTCACCAGGTGCTGCGATGTAGCCGTCATGTGTCATGATATAGCTGTCATGTGTCACGATATAGCTGTCAGGTGTCACGATATAGCTGTCATGTGTCACGAAATAGCTGTCATGTATCAACAACTCTCCTTATCATAATATCAACTTTCAAATAAAAAATACTATATCAATATCGGTCCACCCGTCTCCAGATGTTACGAATTACGATGTCACGGCCCACGGGTAGACTCATACAAACAGACTAACACTGACATCGAGTCATACATACTTTGTTTTTTATACATGTAATGTAATTGAAACTATTTGTAACAAATTTATGTGAATCTATCATCAAACATCGCTGGCTAAACGTCAGCGCTGATTAGTCGCAGGCACAAGTTTACGTGAACTACATAATTAGTATTCCTAAGTGTAGATGGAATATCTAGCTTCCCGTTTCTACTACTAACTTTCATTTTCCCAGGGGACATAGGTTCCCTCCACTTAGTTTGACAAACAAATCGTCATACAGATTACGAGGTAACATACGTATACATTATTTCTGGTGGTGTATTTCCTCATAAGCTTAATTACAGTAGACACAAGTTCCCCGCTTTGCTTGGGGAGGGAAATTGGATATCTCCTTCTCCTTCTACCATTCCTCTGACTAATTTCGTTTCGGGTCCATTGAAGACATAATATTTTAGCTTGTCCCTCGGGCACCCCTGAGATCATATCAAAGGGTTTTTGTGGTTGTTGTACCACTGTTGATCCTGGCGGCACAGAAGTTGCAGTGGTGGGAGTGTGTGGTGGGCCAATTACAAAAAAAAAAAAGACGAATTGTACGGTGTACCATCGAGGAAGGTGATTCCTATGCAATTGACAGACCAACGTTATTTGGTCGAATATGTCAATTCAATGTTAATTGTGATCTGTCAGCTGGGTTTGACGTAACGCAACCAAACTACTTAGGTCCCCGATTTACATAGGATTCAACTTCTCTGATAGTAGGTACATAAATACATTTTTATACCGAACTTTAATGTTTCCACGAGGTTTTAACGTAATTGCAACTACATTTTCTACCAATTTACCATCTTATTCCAAATGTGTCTACCAATATACCACCTTATTCCAAATATTAATTCTACAAAGTACTTATCCACCAATTCCAAAATATGCTTTCACAAAGCATACAAATTACACAAGTTCAACTGCTTAAACAGCCACTCTAACTCCATTCTGCTTCCAGATGCTGTCCAGCGGTTCGTGGAGCTGCCGACTTACACGGAGGTGAACCCTGGAGAGGATGCCCTGCTGAAGTGCAGGATATCAGACAAGAAGGGGATCTGTTCGTGGCAGAAGGATAATAAGGTAAGTGATAGCCCGTTCAAAGTTCTTGGCTACGACTTCTTACCAAGAACTTCCAGAAGAGAGTTTGTCTTTATAGGTATAATAAGGGTTCTTAATTTAAAATAAAAATAAAATAAAATAAAAATTGTTTTATTTCTGAATAAATTTGAATCAAATATTTTCAGAATGTTGAACTACATGTTGCCTACCACCGGTTCGGGAACTAACCCGGCGAGAAGAACCGGCGTAAGAAACTCGCACGGGGCCACTTTTTAGTAAAAAAGTGGAAAATTTGTCTTTTAAAAAAATAAAATTTACAATGTAAATAACTTAATCTATACAATATGAATACACAATTGTAAGTCACATATAATAAATGTAGAAGCAGCCTTGCAAGCATCCATCCTACTCCCAAGATGTGCTATCGTTTAGGAAATCTTTGACCGTATTATAGGCTTTGGCACACAAACGTTCTTTAATTACTTTTTTAAATTTATTAATTGATAGATTTTGAACGTTTTCCGGGATTTTATTGTAAAGGCGTATACATTGACCTTTAAAAGATTTACTTATTTTGCTAAGTCTGATCACTGGTATTTCCAGCTTGTGCCTATTTCTAGTGTTTCTACCGTGACTATCACTTTTAGTTTTAAATTTAGTTAAATTCTTTCTAACATACAATACATTATCCAAAATGTATTGAGAAGCAACAGTTAGAATACCAATTTCTTTAAACTTTTCTCTCAGAGATTCAAAAGCTGACATTTTATAAATTGAGCGTATAGCTCGCTTCTGCAGCACAAAAATTGTATTGATGTCGGCAGCGTTTCCCCATAAAAGGATACCATAAGACATTCTACTGTGAAAATAACTAAAATAAACTAGTCTTGCCGTGTCTTCATCAGAAATTTCCCTAATTTTTCTGACTGCATATGCTGCAGAACTGAGCTTACCTGCAAGATTAGCAATATGAGGACCCCACTGTAATTTACTATCTAATGTAATGCCTAAGAATATAGTGGAGTCCACCAAATTCATTTTCTCATCATTTAATAGTAAATTGGTTTGAACTTGCCTAACATTGGGCAAAGTAAATTTTAAACATTTGGTTTTCTTAGAGTTTAAAAGTAAGTTATTAACATTAAACCAATGTACTATTTTTGAGAGAGCACTATTTACCTCGTCGTAATTTGACTGCCGTCGCTTCACTTTAAAAATAAGTGAAGTGTCATCAGCAAAAAGTACTATCTCATTATCCTTAACTAGATAAGGTAAGTCATTAATGTAGATGAGAAAAAGAAATGGTCCTAAAATGGATCCCTGTGGTACACCTAATTCTATTTTGGTCCCATTGGATCTTTTACTATTAACTTCAACCCTTTGAGTCCTATTTTTGAGGTAAGAAGTCAAAAGGCTGAGTGCTGAGTCCCTTATGCCATAGTGGTGCAATTTTTTGACTAAAGTAGCATGCTCGACACAGTCAAATGCCTTAGAGAGGTCACAAAAAATACCTAAGGCATCCTGTGACTCCTTTTAGGCTCACATGTCCGCGTCTAGGTGATGTTTGATGGTGTTCGTAACTTTGTTAGGTGTCCTAGCTTGGAGGACATATTTTTCATTTCGTTACTTACACGATAGCGTAAGCGGTAAGAGAAATATAAAAATACCGGGTTAACTTTAACGCAGATTTGTAAAAGTAGGCCTTAGAGCTGGAATAACTCAGAATGAGAAATAGAGCTTCACCCGCGTATATTAGATATTTCACATACAAATTAGTCCACAAAAAATAGCCTATGATCCTTCACGTGGTCTACTTCTTATCTGTGCCAAATTACAGAAAAATTGCTCAAGTAGTTCGTGAGATAAGCCCTTTTCAAATAATTTCCCCCGTTTTTTCCACACTTTCCTCTATTTCTTCGCTCCTATTAGTCTTAGCGCAATAAAATATAGCCTATAGCCTTTCTCAATAAATGGACTATCTAACACTGAAAGAATTTTTCAAATCGGACTAGTAGTTCCTGAGATTAGCGCGTTCCAATAAGCCCTTTCAAATAATTTCCCTCCGCTTTTTCCACATTTTCTCCTATTTCTTCGCTCCTATTAGTCTTAGCGTGATAAAATATAGCTAAGAGCATTCCTCGATAAATGGGCTATCCAACATTGAAATAATTTTTCTAATCGAACCAGTAGTTCCTGAGATTAGCGCGTTCAAACAAACAAACAAACTCTTCCGCTTTATAATATTAGTATAGATTAGTATCAACGTTTTCACTCTAGAGAGCAGCACCAGCTTACACAGTAAACAAAAAGTTGTTTTGTACGACGTTTCAGAACATATTTTTTATCAATATTCTGACGCAACGCCGTGTGGACTGGCTCTTACTGTAATATTAATTGCTAGTAGCGTGCTCTTCTCCAACCATTTCGTTATATTCCTTATTGAATACACCTGGCACGTGACAGTACCTTACCGCTTTCATAGGTTTGGAGACGTTTGACAATTGACTATTGTTACACAGATATTGAATAGATAGCAATATTGACAATTGACATGGTATATTCACGGAGAGAGTATGAGGAGAAACGGATGTGGAACATGGAGTAGGTACCTAGAGTTCAGAGCATGATAAAAGTTTAAATTATAATCTGATATCCTTAATTTAATAAGTATTAATTAACGCATGACAACACTTATTATTATGAATCATAGCGATATTCATCACATTGTATGAAATAATTTCCTACATTGGTTCCATTATCACTATTATCAATTTATCACATGACATCACAATGATATATCTGATGAAACACTATGATAGATTTACTGGGGGTGACATTCCTCCCCACCCCCAAATATGGGATACTGCCAAATGCAAAAAATACCCCAATTCCACTACTGCAATAATGTAGCTTCGTTCCTCATTCGATCCAGTAAATGCAACACAAACAAAACAAACACACAAAACAAAACAAAAATAACAAACAAATAATCAAACAAACTACAAAACGGTATTTATAAAATACTAGCTGTCCCGGCAAACGTTGTCTTGCCATATAATAAATAAAGTATTTCGATTTTCGCCCATATTATTTTATTGAAGTGACTAAATAAGTATGTCACCATAGATGGCAACGTCCATCGCTATCCCGTCGCCCAAACAATGGTCGCTGTCAGTCTCGAGTTGTAATAATTTACTATAATTATTTATTCAACAAATGCACTTATCAATATAAAAAGTACCCAGTAGCCGATTCTCAGACCTACTGAATATGCATGTAAAAGTTAAAAATCAGTAAAGCTGTTTCGGACTAGTACGTGGTAACTAATATTGTGACACGAGAATTTTATATAAAGATGATTGGTTTTTGAACCACTAAATTACTTTTATATTATGCAACTCCGCAGAAATTCATTCAAAACACAGGTACCGTGCATTTTTCCGGATTAATAAGTATCCTAAGGGTCTCTGCAGATATGCAATTTCAAGTTGGCCGACTATCGTACAACTAAATCATAGTAAAAGGAGGGGAAGTAAGTTATCTTCATACAAAGGCACCGCGCGCGGCTTGTATGTGTGCGCCATAGTATCAATGCGTCGCCACGTACGGCACACAACAAAATCTCGGCGAGTTTTCGACGAGTACCAATAGGGGCCAACACTTTACGCTGTACGCTCGCGCCGCGCTTTTACTATGACTAAATTGCATAGTATCACAATATTGGACAACTTTTTAATTGTAGGTAATCGGAAAGGAATCGCGGATCTTATACGATTGGTGTTTAGGAACCAATTATTTAGTTGTACAATTTAGTTGGATGCAATGTGCGAGCTCTCATAAGTCGCTATAGCTATTGGTATACTTTGTGTATTGCGATTCAGTTGGCCAACTTGAAATTGTGAGTCTGCGATCGCTCTAAGTCATTTCCCGGGTCTCACAGTCGGTTCACATTCATAAAGTTAATATACCTAGCGGAATAGAGAAACAAAGGCCTGAGCAAGAGAGATGTCACTATCAGTAACACTGAGTGATAAAAAGAGACGTGTGATACATGACAGCAGCACTCTTTTTTGACGTCCAGTCGGCACGTGCGGCGTTGACAATTTAATCTCATAGAAATCATATTCAATCATGCTTGTGTAAGTGTATACGTACATATATTTTCACACACAGATAAAACCAATTTCGGTTTCGTTTGACAGCTCGAGATTGTTGCTCTATTCCGCTAGGTATATTAACTTTATGTTCACAGTAGAGGTAAGAGACAGACAGATACACTTTCGAATTTATAATATTAAATGACATCTATGTCATTTCATAAAATACAAATTTGCGATTTGATAGGAACTGGACTGAGTCGAACAAGGAACCAAACTGTATTAAAGCTGCATCAATATACGTAGAATACATGCCTATATAAGTAGAATCTGGGTAAATATTGAATAATATATTATGCAATATTTTATCTATAATGAAAACCAAAATTGTCATTTATCAATGGGCTTTAATTGGAAAACCTGCAAGAGGCGCTTAACGTAAACAATATGAAATTCGTAAAGAAAAGACCACCAATCAAGTGTGAAATATAATTCGTTGATGGCATTAACGTACTCAATTTTCACACGATATATTTCGAAAGTAAGGATGAGCCTCGGTATATTTTACGTGAGTTTAGAAATTGGGATGATATTTTATACACCAAATGAAGCGCGGCTTTGAACTTCGTAAATCGTATCACTTCCCTTCTAATATTTAACCTTTCCTAGACATCCACGAATATTTTAAGACTAAAATTAGCCAAATCGGTTCATAATTTAATCCTTCGATCGTGGATTCTTAGAAATCTATTGTTATTCTATTGTATCTCGCTCACCGGTGAGCTTATGGGGCTTGATGGGTTAATTGTTTTTAAAGAAATTGATTAACAGGATAACAAACGTCATCTCGAGAACTGTAAAGGCCCGAGTATCTTATTAGGTCACTTACGTGGGTGACATACATGACATGGCCTATCCTTACTTCACCATATAACGTGAATTATCCGATCGAGCCTTATTATAAAAAGGAATATTTTACATTTTTAATTTGTCGGCCATGTTAATCCCATACACATGTTCCATATTTCATAATATTGGCATAAAGTATGGACGGCTTAACTTTTAATATCCAGTTTTATTAACAGCTTTGCGCCTTTTTTTTCGGTTTTCCATTTTTAATTTTGCCCGATATAATTGTGATATCGGCTGTTACACGTCTTTTAACATTTTGTACCTAATTATTATATCCATATAACCATATTATGGATACTTTTCTAAGCGAAAAATAAATTTACGCTGTACTAATACACTTACATTTACTCTTTACGTGGTAGAGCCATGCTTCGGCACGAATGGGCCGGCTTGATCGGAGAAATACCACGGGCTCACAGAAAACTGGCGTGAAACAGCGCTTGCGCTGTGTTTCGCCGAGTTTACCGGAGGCCTAATCCCCTACCCTCTTCCCTTCCCTACCCTCCCTTATTACCCTATTCCTTCTTAAGGCCCTGTATTCCCAAAAACGGTCGATTTTCAAGATTTAAAAGTGACAGTAGACACAAAAATATAGTAATTTAAATTCTGAAAAAAATATATGTGTTAGTTATGGATCTAACACAGTGGAATATATATTCCATTACACAATATCTTTCAGTCACACACTTTGCGCCTGCTATTTTATAGTTTTTTGATCGTCGTTTTTTTATACATCAATTAAATCGGAGTCAAAAGAACGAAAACATGTTTGTGGCCCGCATGAAAAAAAGATTGGGGACCACTGCATTAGAATATCCATTGTTAACTTAACAAGTTACCTAACATTTAACAACGAAACAGCCTACTATCGAAACAAGTTTCTTATCTCTGTAACAAACTTACAATACATTTAAATACTAATTCGTTTACAAGTACTTTGCCGATAATCCTTGGGTTCGAACGGGTAGACTCATCATTATCATCAGTTTACTATCTTTACTACCGCACTTTGAGACAAATATGTATTACCTGATATTAAATAATGTTATTTACATAAGCACCATACACTCTCAAACTCTTCATTAAATTAAAGTTTAGCCATCATTTAATGCGTTTTAATACTGATGAAAAACATCAATATACCCCTACTGGCTAGTACTGTTGAACTGCCCATTTTGATGATAATATCATTGTCTGATGAAAAAGAAATGCTCAGAACACTTTGAAAACGTCAACTTAATAAATAAATTAAATTAAAATCGGTATTATCAATTGAGAGCTGTATCCCACAGTCAAACACACAAACTGTGTAGATCGATAATAATAAGTAATTTTCTGGTATCTGGAAGCCAAGCTTTGCTTGGAGTTCAAAGAAGAAATAACTGGAAACTGCAGTTTTCCAGGCAAAAGACCTTGATCAAATTCCCTTCAATATCGCATATTATATTCTAAACATGGAAATACTTAAAGATATTGTAATAATATAATATGTTAAGAAAACCGCGCAAGATGCAAGTAACTTCTCGCCCGAATTATTTCTGGCAAAACAGTGAAACAGAGTTGCATTCCTTTAGTATTCTATTCTCTCTCTGTTTCACAGAAATTAATTTAGAATTTCTCTAAAATCTCCGTTTAAAATTAAAAAATATTTTACTACATGTTTTAATCGTGTCATTAGAAAACTTTAAGTAATTCCAATACATATAGTAGGACGTGTTTAAATGAGAGCATTCGCCGCAACTGCGGTCGCAGGGCTGTCACATTAATATTAAATTAAATAAATTATGTATTGTAACGTATAGCTCATTATTAATTACTGTAATTAATGTATATAGCTTTGTTTATATCTAAAATTGAAAATCGGATATTAATTTAGTTAATTTGCGTATTTTTTACATTAACATAATAACATTTTTTACTAGACGTGGCCTGCATGTCGTTTATCGGGAACTGTTCATTTTTGCCAAGATAAAAATTATCATATTTCCTATTCCTGGACTTAAAGTAGACCAAAAATTAAAATCGATAAAGCGGTTCCTAAACCGTGAAGTAATACAGAGTTACAGACAGAAAGACACACTTTAGAATTTATATTATTAGTAAGTATGGACACACAAACAAATTTAGGCCTCGCTAAAACTTTAATGAATCGGAAATTCAAAAGACAATATATATAAGTACTTAATTAAAATTATTAATTAGTATGAACTTCAGCAGTAATTGATCGTTAAATTCGTATTATTTTTATAACAATTGATACAAAAACCTTCAAGTTATCTGAATTCTCAACTCATTAAAAGTCAACAAACTGTATGTGGGACATTAAAAGTTTGTATATTATTATTTTATTGTTATATTATTAACAATGTTATTTGAATAAAATACATACTCAGCGTGACGTCTTTATTTGGAAGCATTTTTGGTTCTTTTTAGGGTTCCGTACCCAAAGGGTAAAAACGGGACCCTATTACTAAGACTTCAATGTCTGTCTGTCCGTCTGTCTGTCAGCAGGCTGTATCTCAAGAACTGCTGTAGCTAGATTTCTGAAATTTTCACAGATTGTGTATATCTGTTGCCGCTGTAACAACAAATACTAAAAACAAAATAAAATTAATATTTAAAGGGGGCTCCCATACAACAAACGTGATTTTTTGGCCTTTTTTGCTCGACATCAATAATTGCAACAGGTAGGCACTTGATATTTTCACAAAGGCCTTAATTTTATGTCTACTTCAATATTTAAGAATAATATTGAAATAAAATAAAAAAATAAGTGGGGCTCCCATACAAAAACACAATTTTTGGTCTATGTTTGCTCTATAACAGTACAAAATCCATCGTGCGCGAGTCCGACTCGCACTTGGCCGTTTTTTTTTTTTTAACGTATCATAGTTCAAAATTGATCCAAAAAAATTCAAACAGCAAATATGCTATAAATAGAAGTATAGATATAAATAACTAATTTGCTTGTCCTTGTTTAACACATAGGAGAAAACACATGGTGGATAAAGACAGCGGATCTTGACTCTTAAACCTTAAAACTTTGGTGCACTGAAATTCGTCTATTTACTTCCAGAATAAAACTAGATTACTTATGTCCTTTCCTGGGACTCAGAGTGTTTCTTTACAAAATTTCATCTTAATCTGTTCAGCAGTTTAAAAGTAAAGATGCTACTGACAGACATACTTTTGCATTTATATTTGTACGGATTCCCATATACTTGTAACATTATCCGGGATCTTGTCAAAAAGAGCACTGAAAATATAACCCTATGTTGAATACAATAGAGCTGATAATGGAACACGGGCTTCAGCTTCCTCAATCATGCAGATTTCCGCACGATGTTTCCTTTCGCTTGAGCGTCTAATGTACTTGATTGCTTAATCAGAAAAGTGTAGTACACAAGTATCAAAGTGAACAAAGAAAACAACAAGTAGTTTTACTAGCTGATTCGGCATACGTTGTTTTGCTCAAACGTAGTGGGAATATACTCAAGTACATCAAAAGATCTTCCGAGAAAGATGTCACTTCTGACGTTGTAAGTTGTATGATGAATAACCATGATTGCCGAATCCGAAGCTGTCTATATGATGCACATTCGACGTTGATAATCCTTCTAATATTTTATATGCTAAAAGTCTATTTGTTTGTTACCTCTTCACAGCCAAACCGCTGCACAAATTTTGCTAAAATTTGGTATGGCGAAACCCTGAGTTCCGAGATGGGACATAATATTATGATACTTTTTATCCCGGAAAAATGTACGGTTCTATCGCAAAAAAATGAATTTTGGCGCTACTAAGCTTGTAGAACAAGTAATAAAATGAAATAAGTACATATTATATAATATTATATTTATTTATGAGAAAATTTTAATCAATTTTTTTCAGAATGTCTACGTGTGGTCACAACGCAATATTTATTTGATAGGACATTACACTATACTACGGAGCACTATTATATATTCTGTGACTATACTACAAAACTACAAAATATACATACGTGTATACTGAACACAATAAAAAAATACAATAAAAGTTATTGAAAAGAGACTTACCTAAAACACGTAAAACTACTTGTGAATTTGCCTAACCGGGTTATCCGCGGGGACATCGGCAAGTCCAACGGCCAGTGATGCGGGAAATAAACTCTGAACCCCGGAGGGAAATCTTTGAAGAATTTACCACTTTTCAGTTTTCGACATTGGACCAATATGACGTCATTAGCGACGACCTTCGTGGCTCAGTGGTTGAGCGTGTTGTCAGTGCCACGCCAGGGGTCGTGGGTTCGAATCCCACCGACGGAACAAAAAAATTTCTATGTTCCTGGGTCTTGGATGTGTATTAAATATGTGTATCATATAATAAAAATCTTAAATATGTGTATGGTATAAAAGTATTAAATATATTTCCGTTGTGTGGTACCCGTAACACAAGTCCCTCAGGTACTTACTGACGTGGTGTGAAGCTTCCATAGATATTATTATTATTATTGACTCCAATATCCAATGAATAGAATCCATACTAATAATATAAATGCAAAAGTGTGTGTGTCTCTTACCTCTGCACGCCTAAACCGCTGAACTGATTTTACTAAATTTTGGCATGCCGAAAGTTAGTCGAATTTTGGAGCAACGGAGTTGCGGGCGACATCTAGTATTCCATATGAAGCCTGCGCGGGAACCGTATATTTTTCCGGGATAAAAAGTACCCTATGTCCTTTTCCGGGACTCAAAGTATCTTCATACATCAACAAAATCGGTTCAGTAGTTTGGGCGTGAAGAGATTACAGACAGGCAGACAGAAAGACAGACAATCTGACACAATTTCACATTTAGGGCCGCGCTACTCCGGAATGGCAGCGGCGAGGCGAGCACTTTCAGTGTCATGGGATTTTAAACTTTATCTTCTACATAGTATATTTATAGTATAGTATACTTAGTATACTTAATACATAGTATCGTTTGAGAAGTCTACGGCAGCTGGCAGCCGCCGGCGGCCGCGATTTCTCAAGCGATACTATGATATATATATCGCTTGGGTATACTGACCGCTGGACCGATATTGTCAAAGTTAGATAGGAGAATGGAGATACTTTGAGTCGCGGAAAAGTACAAAAAATTGATTTAAGAGGGCGACTAACCCCAAAAATCAAACATCGTCCTTCTCTCTTCACACTCACGCCCGACTTTCATATGCCAGGTGAAAAAGAACGACGCGGATTCATCGCCAAATTAGTTTTTTCTCAATAACTCGATAAATATACAACATGTTAAAAATCCGCTAGGTCGATCTCTCAATGATAGAATTTTATACAATGTGTTAAAATATTACCTTAGTTCAATGCACGGTTATGACAATAAATGAAAAATTCGTGAAAATTAGATGCATCTTTGTAATTTTTTTCTATCGAGAAAATTTTAAGATATCGTGTTTTTGTTCAGATCGAATTCTCGAAAATATAATGTAGTATCCAATTTTAGAAAATGAGACATATCGGGACTTATTTTCAAGTATAAAAATGAATTATAAAATCGACACTTTAGGGTTAGTCGCCCCCTTAAGCCCGGAAATATGTGCGGCTCCTCCGCGCTTAACGAATATCAACGTAATCACGGGCAACACGTACTAATTGAAATGGTATCCAAATTAATTAGGATACTAATTCAAAATTTTAAATATATTCCAAAAGAAGCAGGTTTGAACTTTTACTTTTTTTAAATTAAAAATTAACTTGTCAGCGACAACCCTATCACGATACCATCTCAAGCGTTGCCACAAGTTGCATAGCAGTTCCTGAGCACTAAAAGATTCGAGGTTACACCCCCCCCCCCCCCCCCCCCGCCCGTGTTTGTTTCAATTTTAACTTTAACTAAGTCGCGCGCTATTGCCGCGTAATGGAAACTAAACTGCTTTATCTAGGAAATGTGTTTTTTTGGTGTGTAAAATTTATCAGATTTTGACTTTCTATCGGTCGATAGTTTGGTCGGGTTGGTAGAGCAAATAAAAAAATACAATTTATTTATTTTATTATTTACTGAGATAATGTAGGTAACTAGTACTTATACATATTTCGGTTATCTGTAGGTTGGAATTTGTACGTCAGTCGTCGTATAATAATAACTAGCTATTTGAACGAGCTTTGCTCGGTATTCGAAAAAACACGAATAAAACGACATTTTCTAAAAATGATTCCTAGCTAGATCGATTTATCGCCTCCGATACTAAATTTCTTATTATCGGGGATTTATCGGGGAAAGATTCCGAAATTCCAATTATAATATTATATAGTATATACATACAAGAATAATTGCTCGTTTTAAATATATAAGATTGAATCTACGTTTTTCGACGGTGATTAATTTAACCGTACATCTAGGCTGGTCGCTGGATATCGACTGAGTGGGTATCTAGGCCTAAGAGAAGATAGTGCTATGCTCTGGAGGTACTTTTTTCCTCCGAAGGCAGATCACTGTAATTCTGACGTTACGAGCTTACGACGATCCTTGAGGATTTATTGTAATTCCCTACCCAACTAGCAAATTAGTCCTTTAACAAAAAGCCTAAATGACATTTAGTCGTATAGAAATCGTATAGTGGTAATTAAAGTCTCAAACATCGTGTAACAATATATTAAACGAACAATATGTCGTATAAGAGTTTAGTCATTTAATTTAGTCCTGTAATCGTTAACACGACCAAATTATATGACTATCCTATAAATATCGCAGTTGTGACCTTTAAAATACGTATTTGATGTTGTATAAAATTAATTTATATAACAATCATAGCCTGGTTGTAATGCCGACCATAACACTACTCTTTATCAGTAATAAGGTTTCTACATGGCTATCATGTAAAGTCCATATTTTTAACTGTTATAAAATACATCTTTAAATAAACGTTTCTTACATGATTTTTGACTCTCTTTATACGACTATTATAAAATGATTATAAGCCTAATATTCATATTTTGAGAACTTAAATAACTAACTTAAGAAATGATTTTAATATACTTTTAAAACTTACTGTTATAAAACATTTTAGTTATTTAATTATATTTTCATGTTTCTCTTTTACGACTTCAGCCAAGAAATAATCGGCCAAGTGCGATTCGAACTCGCGCACGAATGGTTCTATACCGTATATAGAGCAAAAGTTGGCCAAATTTGATTTTCTTATGGGATCACCCTTAAATATTCACTTTATTTTAATTTTATTATTAAATAAGAAATATAATTGAAAATTTGGGAATATTTCGTGCAAGTACTTTTTACGATCTATTACTTACATTATAAAGCTGAAGAGTTAGTTAGTTTGTTTGTTTGTTTGAACGGGCTAATCTCAGGAACTACTGATCCGATTTGAAAAAATTCTTTCAATGTTTGATAGCCCATTTATCGTGGAAGGGTATATGCTATATTTTATCACGCTAAGACCAATAGGAGCAAAGATTCAGAGGAAAATGTAAAATAAACCGAGGAAAATTATTTAAAAGGTCTTAATATCTCACGGACTACTAAAGCAGTTTTTATATTTGGCACAAATATACATAGTAAACAACGTGAAACTTGGGTTATTAATTTGTGAAAAATGTACGGTTTCCGTGAAATTCCTAATTTATGCGGGCGAAGCCATGCGGAACGTCTAGTTATTAATTTAGAGCAAAAAAGGCCAAATATTCATGTTTATTTAAATATGATAGCCCTCCTTAAATAAATAAATAATATTTTGTTTTATTATTTTTCCTTCTAGCGGCAACAGCAATACAAAATCTGTGAACATTTCATAAGTCGAGCTATAACGGTTCTGAAGACAGGCAGATGGACAGACAGAATGATAGACAGACATCGAAGTCTTAGTAATTATAGGGTCCCGTTTTTACCTTTTTGGCACGGAACCCTAAAATATAAAACTTTCCAATTACTTCAAATCGTTAATTAGTTAAAAAAAAAACGATATCAGAAATTATCACCATATTGAGAATTCGATAAAATGCATGGGTTTCCACTTTGTTACGGTACCCAAAATGGCGGATGATAAAATAAATAAATGGTAAGTTAAGCGACTTATAGTCATGAGACATAATATACAAGTCATCATCATTACCTAAAATCGTGTAATTGTAAAATAACAGGTAATCTTAGATTAAATTAAATTCATAAATATTATTTTGCAATTATTCGAAAGGGGCGTTAAATATTTGTTAAAAAACGTATATACAATCGTCGAGAAATTTAATTTCCCTTAGAAAAGTAGATACTGTTACCGACTAACACCAAATACATTAGTCAATAGCATTCATTCAATAATAAATAAGGCAGACAAACTTTTACCAACATGCACAGCCAACATGATGGCTACTTTTTCTTTTATCTTACTTCAACAGAACTGTAAAACAATTAGTATCCGCAAAAAAGTAATGCTGATGACCACTTCCCAATGTTTATACAACGTCTACTGGATCACAATACGACGAAACGGTTATACAATTAATCACTTTACGACTGCTATACGAATATTTAGCCACTAAAACGACCATGACACGGTCGCTATGCAAACAATAGTTATATATTTTGCGCCTATTTCGCGTCATATAAAGGTTAATACGAATGCTATATAACCAAAAAGGCCTGACCTCAAGTTATAACCAAAACGTTGTCTCGAAACTTATATAACCAATTTTTGCTAGTTGGGTAGTACCTACCGTCCCCAACTCAGTGCTGTTTATAACGACGTGATTGGGATTGGCACCACAAATTTTCTCTTTAGTAAATTAGGAGAGTTTTTGCTCTGTAGTAGAGAAGTATCTAAAAAATCGAAAATCCGGATTTTTTTAAAAATCCGTTTTTTGCAATCCCTGACAGTGTCAAGTCAAGTCAAGTGTGACGATGTAAGTGAAATAAATGAAATATATAATATGCCAAATTTCAGCAAAATCGGTCCAGCCGTTTACGCGTGATGTCGTGACCACGCGAAAATGGATTAATTTTTATATATAATTAAAAATATATAATAATATTATAATAACTATATATAGATAAATATCACTGACTCACAAAACAGCTTAAATATAACAAATAAGAAATAAAACGAATGAGACGTAATAACACTAAATGGCTCAACAATTAACCAATACGAATCTACGGAAAAATCTCAAACTGAGTACCTATTAAAATAATTATTTGGCCACCCACTGTAATACGTGGTAATGCCATAATTCCGTGTATAACTTGGTACTACTAATATAATATATATTCTGTGGTATAACTTGCAAAATACTGTGGTTAGCCCACATAAAAATAAATAACTAGTTCCAACTTCCAATAATCACTCGTTTTTAAACAGGTGACGCCGACGAAGTCACCGGTTTCGTTTCTTGAAAATCACGTAACGATCCTCCTCTATATACAGTCTGTCAAGAAAGTGAAGAAATTAAAAAGTGGCAACATCGTAGTGTCATCCCTTTCAAATTTAAGAAAAAAGGGATAACACTACGATGTTGGCACTTTTTAATTTCTTCACTTTCTTGATAGACTTAAGACTTTACCTAATACAACCCTCATGACTCATTCGAAGCACCTCAACGTGTGCTCCCTCAAAAATTCGTTGTAGTTACATTAAAATTGTACAGAAATTTATTGTAACGAGACGGTATGATAGTTTTTGAACTTCACCCAAGCACTAGCGCGATGTAGCCGCCCGACAGTGCCATCTCTCGGCAGACATTTGAACTAAGTTCCTTATTTGCGGTGCTGCTGAGCTATGAATATTATTCATTTTTTTGGTACATTCATATGAGTCGAAAAAAGTTTTTTGAACTTCACTATATTCTAAAACCTCTACAATGTCAGTTGGTTATGATAATGTTGATGTTTTAGATTGTAAAGTTCTTCATATTTTTGCACTTAAGTAATTAAAATGTCGTCATTCATCGCGAATAAGTATTTACGTATTAGACCTGGATCCCAAAAGGATAAGACATAACTTACTTTCAAATGGATGAAACCATAGGTTCTTGGTAGTGCCTCGTGTACTTAGAATACCTGCGAATTTGTGTAGCTCTAGGCGTGACACCTGGTCAGGTACCAGGTAACAAAGTTGACTAAAAATGAGTCTTACTTTACTTATTTTCAAATGGCTAATATTTATATATAATTTGTAGATTATTATTCTGAACTAGTATCATGTAGTGTAAGACCCTGTTCAATGACCAAAACTATTATCAGACGTTTTAAAAAATAGCTTTGTTGCTATATTTTTTTCAAAGGCGTTATTTTTATTATTTTTATTAAAACAATACGATATTGCAAGAATTTATTTTCTACTAGCTGTTGCCCGCGACTTTGTCCGTGTCAGCATACTGCATAGTATAATAACAAAGATGGATAATTTTCTCCTCTTTCCATAAGCAAAGGGTAAAAACGGGACCCGATAACAAAGATATTTCAGCCTGTCCGTATGTCTGTCTGTCCATATCCAGACTGTACCTCCCCTTTCTAAAAATATGTAGTGAATATTATTAAAGTATGAATACAATTGAGTATTTTTTGGTCATACACCTAGTCAAGTGCCTACCTGTTAGACCCAGATCCCAGAGCTATAAGATAACTTACTATCACCCTGTACTATTATCTATTCTGTGCTATCACAATATGGATACATTATTGTTCTATGTCGGCCGCAGCATTCGGCAATCGACATAATATTATTGTTTTATGGTACGTAAGTTTCATTATTTTATTCAAAACTGAAATATTTACATCAAAAACTCAGTATGTGGACTTGAATAATTTAATTAAAATTGTAATTTGTAATCTCTTACTCGATCTGGATACAAAACATCATGGCGAATGGCGATATAATCGTAGGATTATTAAGTAGTAATGGTTTTGTGATGAATTCACGGTACCGCGCGTCCCACACGGTTTTGGAGGCGGTGGCCGGTTTCATTGAAACCCGGTCAGCTAAGCAGGGTAATGTTATAGTGCCCTAGTGTGTGCGCAGTATAGAAGAGCACACTCTCTTACTCTCATATTATAACCCAATGATACGGATGGTTCGCGAGAGATCAGGCGCAGAGCCGACTTACATGCCCATCGGACGCATGTATATCTTATGTCGGCACTACATATTATTATAGGCGAACGCGTTGGCCGACGCGTTGGCCGGCGCGCTGGCCCAATGTGCCGAACGTGCGGTGCAGCGCCGGAGCGCACCGGACGGCGCCGTGTGCCATACCATACATTTTTATATGTAGGAAACCGGAGCGGCACCAGTCAGGCGACGCACCGCCGCCGCACCGCATCGTGTGGCTTGGTACTTACTTGTCAGACAATTGTTGCAACAGACTGCATTGTCCTAACCAAACTCAGTAATAATATTTTTTTAACGCAGGAGCCCACGACCTCCGAGTCAAAAGCCGCGCTCCATAACACTATGTGATCATGGTTAACACTGCAGTCCACGCGTGGACTACCTTGGTGGACCAGGGATGACCAGGGTCACTTTTCAGCAATATTTTTGATATGGTAGAAACTTGTTGTTCCAGATAATCCTCGTTTAATAAAGGCAGAACCTCCGTTGCGCCAACATTCGTTTATCGCGCGGGAAATGTACATTTTTCCTCCTATGTCTTTTCCCGGGACTCAATAATAATAATTGAGCGACCGCAGACTTACAATTTCAAGTTGGCCAACTAAATCGCATACCATACCAAATACCAATAGCTATAGTGACTTAAGAGAGCTCGCACATTGCATCCAACTAAATTGTATAAATACAAAATACAAATACAAAAGTCTTTATTCACCATGATACTCGTAATTTTACAAACATTTTAACAAATAACAGTCCCCCAAACTAGGCGAGGCCTGTCCTATGGGGGAGTTTAATTGAGTACAGTAAGTATTGCGGCTAGAACAACAGAAACATAAAGAAAACAAACAAAATAATAACTAAATAATTATTGGACACCAATCGTATAAGAACCGCGATTCCTTTCCGATTTACCTACAAATAAAAAAGACGTGTACTCGTAGCTGTACGATCATAGTCGGCCAACTTGAAATTCTGAAAATGTATGCGGTCGCTCTTTAAAATTATCTCCATACCTAATTTAACAAAAAATCGTTTCATTGGTTTCGGCGTGAAGAGGTGATAGACATACACACTTTCGCATGCAATTTGTAATATTAGTATGGATTTTTATTATAAGTACTCCAGATTTTATAAGGCTCACAAAGGTATTTCCAGCGGAAACGCCTAATCGTTGGCTAATTCAAGACACCGATTTTCAAAGCTATCGCAAAGGAAATAGTTCAGTTATTATCCGAGCCGTTGGAATGGAAAAGGTTTTGTCGTAAAAGTTATAATGGGATTTTTTGTTTGCGGCGGCCATTGAAAATGACATATCTTTATAATCTCTATTTAGTTTTTACTACCGCCATTCTATTACATTTTATATTTGCTTGCGGGCATTGGTAAGACGGAAAATTGGAAAGCATATTTTGGTAGCAATCAGAATGACTTGACGGTACCGTTCCGTTTCCGTACAGGGGTATCGCAGCAAGCAACCGCAACCGACAAAAATTCAAATAAAAATTCGTATGTAAGGCGGGAACCGCACATTTTTCCGAGATAAAAAGTATCCTTTGTTCTTTCCCGTGAAGAGGTAACAGACAGACAGACACACTTTCGCATTTATGATATTATGTATGAATGATGATGAAGAAGATAATACTAAGGATAATTTTTGCACGCCTTCGTGCGATAAAGAAAGGCAAACGTGTATAGTAAACTGGCGCACGCTTTGCAGTCGGTGCACGCATGCATGCGTCACGTATCATGCATGTCACGTTTGCACGATATCTAGCCTTTTTTATGACAACCATCATCATCACTTCGCGCTGGTTTCTTTTTTTATAAAAAAAGGTACGTTGCCTGCCTTCCGTATGAGCTGACCGGTCCTAGTTCTAGAGATAGACAGAGAACGGACTGATCCGGGCCGATCCTCACTTCTATAGTCTGCAATGTTTTCACAAACAGAATACAAAGTCAAAAAGTTTTGTTCGTCGTTTACGTCTCTATCAATATTCTGATATGACGTGTGCAACATGTTGGATTTTGGTTGGATTATTTACTGCTTGTGATAGTAGAGCACCCTATCCTCCGACTTATGCGTAATTTTCCCTACTCTCCATATTTCTTCGGGTGGCTCTATCATCACTAAATTGTATTGCCGCTTTGGATAGTTAATTCGATTCATCGAATACGAACCGTTATGGACTGATTTCTTATGGAGGTTTCTGAGACCCGTAGTATTTTTGGCTTATTAAGGCCGGTATAAATAGCCAGTACTCAAGATGCATCTCGATCTCAAGACACGGTTCAGGCTCTGTTATTGGTTAGCCGTCAAAATTTGGACCAATCACAGAGCCGAACCACATCTTGAGACCGGGTCGCATCTTAAGTACTGACCATTTATACCAGCCTAAGTATAGTTAATCATAATCTCATAGTTTTCATTCTGATTTTACTTGAAACTTTCATCTAGTCTAGATTGTAATGTATTTCATGACTCTGTTTTATCGTAACATTTATTCAAGCAAAAGTCTTTCTGAATAATGAATCAGACAGAAGACATATTAGGATTATTCCAAAACAATAAAATGTTTATCTTTTTCTCCCTAAAATCTTTTTTATCTGTCGAGTCAATCTTAAAGGTCTATTGTTAAGAGATTATGGTAATTTTGTAGGTTTTTCTTTGAGTTCCAGTGACTTTGAGTCATAATTATTCTAAGTACAGTGACTTGTTACTGTCCATTGGCATTCAAGTCCAGTTGCTATTGTATGTGTCACCTGAGTCAAGTCGTCACGAAAAATCAACCTTATAATAAGGGATTAATATATAAGTCTAAGGTGGGATTTCACCAAACACACATAAAACTTAGTTTTATAAAACTTAGTTCCCATTGAACGCGTTCATGCTGCGACGTAAATCTCGTTTTGTTTCGATTGGATTTCACAAACTTCTTTTGATCGCGATTATTAAATCTAAGTTTACGTGACGTCACGAGATTATTTTACATGTTTTCATCATTTTAAAGCCTTTTCACGTTAATTTAACTACAAAATAGCAAGAAACAATACATAAACCAACAAACGCATATGTCAAAACTGTCATCTTGACATTTCTTTTGTCTATTTTTTTTTCGTTCCGCCATTACAGGGCTTGAACGGGTTTTATGACGTTAAACTTCGGACTTTGGGCGTTCAGAAGATAAAACTCGGATTGGGTGTGAACGCGTTCAGTTTATGCTGGTGAAATGCATTTCGATGTTATAATCGCGTTTATACGTTTTGAACCGGTTCAGAGTGCTTTGAACGCGTTCCATTTCTTTGATGAAATCGCCCCTTATAGTTGATATGTGGATAGGAAAAGGAGATGTAACGTTCTTCTGCGTACTGTCAGTTTATTTTATTCTAGATGACGCCCGCAACTTCGTTGCGCCAAATGTTGCGCAGGTGCCGTACATTTTTCCAGGATAAAAAGTATCAACTGTCCTTTCCCGGGTCTCAAAGTATATCCATACCAAATTTCAGCAAAATCGGTTCAACGTTTTGTGCGTGAAGAGATAACAGACAGACAGACATCTGAAACAACTATAATAATTTGTTTGGCACGTTGGGAATGTCACATAACAGATTTTCCTATTCGTGCAGTTTTTTTTTAATTATTTTTAGTGTAGTTTAGTTTAAGAATGTCTAAATTCAAATATTACCAGTGCAGACGAGGTAAGATTGACCGCTTTATATATATATTTTTTTAATGAAATAAGGGGGCAAACGAGCAAACGGGTCACCTGATGGAAAGCAACTTCCGTCGCCCATGGACACTCGCGTTGCCGGCCTTTTAAGAGGGAATAGGGTAATAGGGGAGGGTAGGGAAGGGAAGGGAAGGGAATAGTTGAGGGTAGGGAAGGGAATAGGGTAGGGGTTAGGGGATTGGGCCTCCGGTAAACTCACTCACTCGGCGAAACACAGCGCAAGCGCTGTTTCACGCCGATTTTCTGTGAGAACGTGCTATTTATCCGGTCAAGCCGGGACATTCGTGCCGAAGCATGGCTCTCCCACGTATAAAATAATAGAGTAAGTTCCTCCTAATCCTACAAGGTAACTCACTTTTAAATGTAATTATACCTAAAGGGTGTAACGAAACTAAGTGATAATAATACTTTAGGAAGCGTATGATTCCCTCTATTGAGTTCACTGTGCAAGTAGCAGCTCTGAAAGAGTAAATTTTTTTAAACTTTTGTAAGGGCAAATTCATGACGATCGCTTACTATACAAATAAAAAATTGCTCTTTCAGCGCTGCTACTTTCACAGTAAACTCTAATAAGAGACATAATATTACATACAGACCCTATACAGACCCAGACATAGTATTACACTAGTTTTGTTCCACGCTGTATAGTAAAAGTTTTAAATTTTAAAGGTTCCTTATAGAACGTTTTTAAAAATGCGACTTCTTGTAATCTTCTTCTGCAGTACCAACTGTTGCATCTTATATTTCAAAGGCATATTTGAGTCGAATAAAAGAAACAACATGTACGGTGTCCGTAACGGATGTTCGGTTGTAACTGAGCGCTGCATTCATTAAGATCATTAGCTAACCACTTATGATATGTGATACCAGGGATAATGAGTGTGTTATTCTGTTCACCAGCATTATCGCTTACTGAAACGTTCATGCTAGGCGAATTTTTTTTGTGCTTCCATAAAATAGGCTATGGCCTATGGCACATAAAATATCCATACTAATATTATAAATGCGAAGGTGTGTGCGTCTGTCTGTCTGTTACCTCTTCACGTCCAAACCGAATTTGCTGAAATTTAGTGTGGAGGTCTTTTGAGTCCCGGGAAAGGACATGGGATATTTTCCCGGAACAATGTACGGTTTTTTGGCGCAACGGAGTTGCGTGCGTCAGTGAAATACATAATATAAAACGGTAATTTCTAAGACTTAATGTATGAAAGGAATATAAAATTTTGCAAAAAATGAAGTTAGGTTACTAAAGTTAAGAAGCTTGATTAAGTTTAAAGTTTTAATCAATTCGCTCCAAATATACAACTTCCCTGGATTTCAACGAATATTTCTATACTAAAATTAATCAAATCGGTTAAGCCGTTCTCGAGTTTTTTTATTTATTTAAGTATATTAAAATAAGAATAATATCTATGGACGCTTCACACCACGTCAGTCTGGCCCTGTGGTAAGTACCTGAAGGACTTGTGATACAGGTACCAGACAACGGAAATATATTTAATACTTTTATACTATACATATATTTAAGATTTTTATTATATGATACACATATTTAATACACATCCATGACCCAGGAACTTTGAAAAGTGTTTGTTCCGTCGGCTCGTCGTCGTCGGGACTCGAACCTGCGACCCCCGGCTTGAGCTACCAACGCGCTCACTACTGAGCAACAGAGGTCGTCATAAATGGATAATTTATAAAAAAAAGTTATGTATATCTCAACTAAATTAAATACTACAATATCATGCCATGTTCCCATCATATAGACGAGAGGCCATAAAATGTAGTGCACTTAATAAGATCTCCCGCCAGGCAAAACCAATTTCCAGTAGGGATTTTCGTTGGGGCCATAATAATCTTGTTCGCTCAAAATAAACTAAATTAGGTTCTTATCAACAGTTTGATTTTCAATTGAAATAAATTGAAGGATTTTCTCGGAAAATATACGATAAACATTCTTTAGTATCGAGATTAGAAATATTATTTCAAAGTAAGTTGTCGATACGCTTTGTGGCTTCTGTATATAACCTCTGAGGGGTTTGATAATTAAGCAAACCTTGTTCTGCTGTAGGAATATGCTTAAGGTGACGCCGCGTTAAAGTAAAAAACCGTGTTGGATATGTTTTATTTATTTTTATTTATTTATTAATGTCAGTCTACATAGGCCCATACAATATATACCTTAATGACTAACAAACATATAAAAAACACTTGACAACTACACTTTATCACGAGTTATCGGCGACGCGACGCGCGCTTCATTCCGGAGTCTCACTGGAACCTTGTAGACCACATCAGTCGGCCAGAATTCTTCAGAATAGATTGCTTGTTTTCTATGAGAGGCCGGCCCGGCCTCTCGGCTGTCCCGGCCTCTCATTATAGAAAACAAGCAATGGAACAGCAAAAAATGGAAAGTGACAAAATGGTTTTTGTCGCGTAATTTAAAAACCATATTAAAAACATTTCATATAAGCCATGGGCAAATTAAAGTGTATGCTTGAACTAATTCATGTACCGGAAGCTTAAATCACTCTCCTTCAACAAACGGGATTTCTATTGTGCCAACTGCCAACAGAGGACTGTTGGCACAATAGGAATCCCTTTTTTACAGAGGTCTTTTTAATTGATTTTTCTGTGTTATAAAAGTTGACCAATCGTGTTATGTTATGGGTAATTCAAAGACAAAGACATGATGAATACTGACAATAAACTTTAGTTTCTTAGCTTTAGTCATTGCTGAGTAAAAACGATATCGCTACAGCCAAATTATCAATGGCCTTAAGCCCACTGTTATTCTTTGAGATATTGTATACTATGTCACGCCGATCTCAGATGCTTTGATAGCGTGATTCAGAACTGCGTGCGTGCGTTTGGTACTCCTCAACTTTTTGAAAACCCTTTTGGAAGTCGGTTAAAATAGACATAATATTGGCTGAATTTAAGTAAGCACACAAGATTACAGCAAATTCGGGCAAGCTGTTTTGGAGGTGTTTGGCAACTAACATCGCGACACGTGAATTTTTGTATGGGAGCCCCACTTAAATTTTTATTTTATTAAAGGAGACATATAACTTAGGCTTTTATAAAAATGTTTAGTACCCAGCTGTGGCCATTATTGATAACGAGCAAAAAAGGCTAAAAAAATAACGTTTGTTGTATGGGAGCCACCCTTAAATATTAATTTAATTTTTGTTTTTAGTATTTGTTGTTATAGCGACAACAGATATACACAATCTGTGAAAATTTCAGAAGTCTAGCTATGGTTATTGAGTTAGGAGACAGACAGACGGACAGACATCGAAGTCTTAGTAATGGGGTCCCTATTTTTTTTTTAAATAAGGGGGCAAACGGGTCACCTGATGGAAAGCAACTTCCGTCGCCCATGGACACTCGCAGCATCAGAAGAGCTGCAAGTGCGTTGCCTTTTAAGAGGGAATAGGGAAGGGAAGGGAATAGTTGAGGGTAGGGAAGGGAATAGGGTAGGGGTTAGGGGATTGGGCCTCCGGTAAACTCACTCACTTGGCGAAACACAGCGCAAGCGCTGTTTCACGCCGGTTTTCTGTGAGAACGTGGTATTTATCCGGTCGAGCCGGCCCATTCGTGTCGAAGCATGGCTCTCCCACGTATATCCGTTTTTACCCCTTGGGTACGGAACCCTAAAAAAGAAAGTAATAAGCGGCGGTTATAGCGCGAGGAGGTAAGAGACAGCCAGACACGTTAATAAATAATATTAGTAAGTATGGGTATTTAGTGCAGCCATTAAAATGCTTATTGCTTTTTTCTATAATTATATGTCACTAATCGATCTCATCCACTGAAGATCTGCCGGCCATATGCCGTATGCCGTTGTTTTTCGGTTCCTCTCGGAAATTGCAGCGAAGCCTATCGTGGACGGAAGTCGTTCCAATTAACAATAAGGGCTTCCGGACTCGGAAGGGCTTAAAACGGGTAAGCAAGTGTGAAATTAAGTGAGAAAAACCATAGATAATATAAGCGTCCTTAAGGGCGTTCCCTACGGAGAAACCGTAATTTACCGTATTTAAAGCCTTATAAACTCATAATTTGAAAGCTACAAAGTTATAATAAAAATACAGCAATAATCTTCAGTATCTTAACATTCCTTTTCTCGTTTTAAATTTTCTATTTTCGCTTATTATACTCATGATATAAGCTTCCAAAGTAAAGCCAATTTACTAAAACTAGAGATCGCCCAATGGTCGAAATTCGACCTTAGTTTCAACGACATTAGGACTACTGTAACCTACTCGTATATTTTGTAAAAGATAATATTGACTTTATCATTTTTTTTCAACTCTTGTCTCTGGGACTCAGCTGATCTCAGACTGGCCGTGTAAGCATTGTCTAGTATCTTAGATTCAATAAAAAAAACTATAATCCATTTTCAATTTGTCAACTTGTTGTCAACAGACTTCAACCATAAATAAAAGAGTATAATTCGTATGTATAGGCTTGTCACTCAAAGATCTGTCATTTCTCATGTGTGTGTGTTGTAGTGTGTGTAACATTTTATTTGTTAAAAAAATGTATGATAAAAGCATAATTTCAAAATAATATTAGCTCGATGCACTCCTTCACCATATAAACTATAACTGTGCAAAATTTCATGTACCTACGTTTACCAATTTTTCGTAAAAAGGGTTACAAAGTTTTTCGTTCGCGTATTAATATTATGATGACGATGATGATTCAAGCATACATTCAGCATCTCTTTAGTATTTACAAATTACTGTAACACAGAAAACCGGCGTGAAACAGCGCTTGCGCTGTGTGTTTTTAGGTCAATTTTGAAGTAAGATAAGTAAAAAAAATAGGGTTTTGGTGCGATCTCGTTAACGCGGCAAATGTATGGCCAAGGTTGTTTGCTCGGGGGACGGCCTTAATATAAACAACTAGATGACGCCGGCAACTCTGTTGCGTCAAAATATCCGTTTAACCGTACATTTTTCCGGGATAAAAAGTATCCTATGTCCTTTCCCGGGACTCAGAGTATCTACATACAAAATTTCAGCAAAATCGGGTCAATGGTTTCGGTGTGAAGAGGAAAGAGACAGACAGACACACTTTCCCATTTACAATGTTCGTAATTCGTAATTAAAAAAAAACTAACTACGTAAAAATATATGATTAGGTACATACGATATATTATTATGTAATTACAAATCTATTGACACCTGATTTGTTTAAACAAGACCAGTTATAGTTTAGCAGTTATAAGAGCGCTTACATACATTGCATAATATTATGCTGTCAAAATCATAATCCTTCGTTTCATCAGAGTCGGCTAAAAATTGCCTTAACTGCATTGCGGTCAGCGATAACTATGTTTAGAGTTTTAAAATCAGAACTCTATTCAAACTACCCTAAAATGTAGAGTCTTGACATTTTTATTTTTGTTGCCGTTTCACTAATTACTAGAGCCGCCTGTAGCCGAAATTGTCCTTGTATACTTTCTAAATTTAAATTTTGTACCGATGCTTGTGCCTCATAAAAGGAGAAGTAAAAAAAGGAAATGTCAAATCAGGCAATCCATCTTCCTTTAAGGCTCTTAAACATAATAAATTCCACGTATAACCCGAAAGAAACTTTGCCGAGTCAACCAATATTTACAAAAGTTTCGAAATATAAAGTTAAGCCTAGGCTGAATCCAAGGGGTTTTCATTAAAACTCAAAATGTACGCAGATTTTAAGAACGTGTAGAATCCAAGATGGCCGCGATACAGCACGGCCTGGACGGAAATTAAAGGAGCTTATCAATTCCCCGTCAGCTTTTTAAAAGCCCCCAGGCTGTGCAAAGGTATATCTTTGCGGTTTTCGAGTTCTGTAAAAAAATATAACTGTCAATTTTTTTTGGCGCGAACGCGCTTTCTACGAGGACTCTCTTTTTACTACTTTTCTAAGGGGCGCATGATTCTCAAAAGAAAGCTCGGTTTTTTTGTAAAAACTTGTAAAACTTGATAATACTTTTGTAATAAATTGTATAAAATATGAGTTATTGAAATATAATCTAGGAGCAAGCAGCTATTTAATACTTTTTACTTACAACCCTAAAATCGAAATACGATCCCATTGAACTATACTGTATACAATACTTACATATATAACCTCCTTTTTGGAAGTCGGTTAAAAAGTATGTCTTGATCTACATTTAGTAGAACCACTTTTTGACTAAGTTACTCTTCTACAAAGTTTAAAAAAACTAGTTTTGCTACACCGTGTATAATTGTAGTATTTCAATGCATAATCAATAAATCCAAAGCACAATTAATGCGGGATCACGTTTAAATCACTATAATGCTAATTTTGCCTCAATTAAACATATTATTAGCGTGAACGTAAATATGTCAACATCATCATAAAATTTATAATGCACGTTTTGTAACTGCTTTAGTAGCTATTAGCTGTATTTACTAAAACAGTGCATGAATGTGCATAAAATATTAATTAATTTTGTTTAGAGTAGATTATGATAAAATAATGCTGGATGAAGTAGTAGAAGTATTACTATAATAAAATGTAATAAAAATGCATATTAACAAAAATAAAAATAATAAAAACCCTTAAATGATTTGGCCAATCATATAAAAGTTTTTATTATTTTTATTTTTGTTAATATGCATTTTTATTCTAAAAAATTAAGTCACTAAAAATATAAAATATCAGTAACGTATAGTAAATTAAACCTCTCAAGAACCTCAATAGTATTATTGTAAAGAAATAATATTATTATGCGTTTATGTATAAATGTTTTACCTTTTCCTTCCATAATATTTTTACAAAAAAGAATCATAAAAGCAAAAAACCACCGCATACTTTTAAAGACATGTGTATAAAAAATAACAGTCAAATCGTGACTGCAACTAGTTAAGATTCAGATCTCGTCCGATTGTGAGTAAAGAGCCCAGTTAAATTTAAACCCCGGATAACTGGCGGTTAACGTTTAACTTTATCTATGCTAAATGAGCATTGTGTATCACGAACCTTTGTCATGAAAATTACCTACGAAATAGTTCTTTGTTAATTATCTGATGGTAGATACAATGGGGTTGATAGTCAGAAATAACTAAAAAAGATAGTAAAGTGACTTTTTGTCCAAAACAATTTGTTTATTTATTTAATAAAGCAGAATACAGCTAACATGACCAATAATAAACTAAAAAAACTTATAGACTAGCGATGTTGTAGGGGTAAAAGTGTATGATAGAGTAAAACACACAAGCAAAATTATTAGTAAGTACATAAAACTTTCTTACTATTTTATTTATACTTCTTAGAATCTTCTAGCAAGTTATAAAGCTACTTTAGTTATTAGATAGCATAGAATAGGGTTATTAACTGCCTCTATAAATTATTAATAATAATTTCTAGATGACCCTGTGAACTTGTTATCACTTCTGCCCTAATGTAAACCTTCCCTAGACTTCCACGAACATTTAAAGACTAAAATTAGCTAAATCGGTTTAAGCGTTCTTGAAATTTTGCAACACTAATAAAATTTAAAATTCATTTTTGTATATGTCGCAGTCCACTGGTTAAAATATCCGTTCAATCAAACAGCTAGCCCTTTGACTGAACAACGCGACGCCATTCAATCACACGGCTATACGTCATTTAGCCGACTTGTGGACTGCAACGTTCAACACTACAGCTAGACGACGCTTAGCTAACTGGTTAAATGGCAAATTAACTAAGCTGATCATTAGTTTAGTTTTATTATTACACAAGCGCAATGATAATAAGCAGAATAAATTATTGTACTCTAACTAATTTTGAAAATAATAATTGCAATTAATACCTTGGTGATGCATTTCATAATCCCTTAATATATCTTCTCGAATATTTGTTAAAATTTTTAATTCACTTGTATGTGCCCCCATAATTTCTATCACTTTAATAACAATTGTAACGTAAATTTACGAAAAATATCTTATAACAATCACAAAACACCGGCTAGTTGACGCCTTTTTGTAAACAAAACGCACCTAGCGCCGCGGTGGTGAGCGCTGAACTAATTCAATCAAACGGCTGCTTTTGAATTAGCTGTAGTGTTGAACGTTTCGGGTGACTGAAATATTCAATTAAAAAGCTAGTTCAGTCAAAGGGCTGTTTGATTGAAAGTCTAGTTTAACCAGTTGGCTGCGACATACACATTATCAAACATAAAGTAAAATATTTTCCACTAATTCTGTCATATAACTATTACCTGCACCAAATGGCAAAGTATGTGTATATCGGTACATAATATAATGAAGCAATCTAGCTGAGTTACTTAACCTCATTTGTGTCACTCGGTTCACGTGAGTAAGCTCGGTAGTAAAAAACGTCGCCGGCTCCTACACTATAATACGTGCGACAATGATGATAAGGACCTATTTACAATGCTATCTTTTTATTTTATTTAAAACTTAATCTTGTATGAAGTGACCAGGAACACGCGATGTAAATGACATTTTATCCTATTTTAATCCCAATTATGAATTCGAATGTGGAAGACATTATTATTTTTAACAAAAAATTAAAACCGACTTCCAAGGTCAAAACAATAATAATATGAGCTAAAAAGTATTAAATAACTCTTACTCTATAATAGTGCCTTTTTCAGAATTCGTCTAAATCTCAACTATTTCTGTACATTTTATCGTGAGTTCAGTCAATGTCAGAATATCTGAAGCTTTTGGGACTGGTGCCGACTTCAAAGTAATGAAGACTGTAGTATGTACAGAAATAGTTGAGATTTAGACGAATTCTGAAAAAGGCACTATTATAGAGTAAGAGTTATTTAATACTTTTTAGCTCATATTATTATTGTTTTGACCTAGGAAGTCGGTTTTAATTTTTTGTTAAAAATAATAATTTCACTCTTTTTAGTTATTTACAAGATAAGGCTTAATGCATAAATAACCACTACGAACAACGAATGTTAACTATTCACATTATGTTACTGTAAGCGAAATTGTGGTAAATGCTTGCAGTTATCTAAGCGATGCTGCTATTTAAAAACTTTTATCTTTAAAGGTTCAGGAGTTCTGTTCAGTGCCTTTGGACCAAGAGACACCTCCGTATGAACTTTATCTTATTCGTAACATATGATTAAGTTACTAGAAACAACATTTTAACCACTATGAGTCTTTTGTATAAATTTCAAGGATTTCCCTCGATTGCTCATAGATCCCATCAACAGCTCACCACTTTCGTAATTATTATACAAAATCAAGATTATATCCTATACAACAACACAAGAATTTTGAAAATCGGTCCACAAACAGCGAAATAATCATCAAAAACATCTGCTTCGATGCAAAATATCACGAAAAGCATCAATAATTGGGTCATAATGTGATGACCCATGGCATAATTATGATTTTGATGATGATGATCAAATAAATTGATGTGTTGGCTTATGCTTTCAGCTGTCTAAACAACGCCGAAATCCTCGAACCTGTATCTATAAGGAATCAAAAGTTCTGTTGGGTACCTTCGGATCCAGGGTATAACTTGGTGCGAAATCTTACTTTTTGGTAGCATTTACCTCGAATGCTTCAGAAAAAATTGAAATCACTATATGTTTCCATACAAATTTCAAGGAGTCCCCTCGATTCCTCCAGGATCCCATCATCAGATCACCATTTTTGTGAACATGGTACCAAATTCGAGGTAAACCCTATACAACACAAAAAGAATTTTGAAAATCGGATCACAAACGGCTGAGTTATCGTTGAACATACAAAAAAAAAGATACATACAGCCGAACGTATAACCTCCTCCTTTTTGGAAGTCGGTAAAAAATATGAAATGTTGTGAATTGTCAGTTAAACTCTTTACTCCTAAGCCCGCTAAGTTGATTTTGACAAAATTCAGTTTGATGATTATAATGTAAGTCTCGGAAAAGGACACAGGAAAGTATATTTTTTTTAAATATAAAATTTAAGATTCTTGCGTTAACCTTATACGCAATAAAGTTGCACAAAGTGTCTAGAAATAATAATATTATATTTTATCGTACTATTTTATAATTTATTCCTTATTGAACTGTTTGATATCTTGGGGCGGATTGTTAGCATTTTAGTGTCCTCAAATTCTCACACAAGCCAGAGTAACCGTACCGGAACCCTATGAACATCTGTCACAGCTCACAAGATGTCTTAAGTAATTATTATTTCGTGTAACATAATACCTAACATCTGCACAAACTTACCGAAATTTGGTCGTGGGATTTTGTAAAAACTATATAATTGAACTATTTAAAGACTCAAATTAAGAGGGATTGAGTTACATGGCTTGTTATTTATATATCAGTTTTAGATTTTTAAAAGAAAGAAAAAGTCTATTTTTCAATGTCTAGAAAAAATCTTAGCAAAAAATAATAATTTAAAATTAACTTTAAAAAATTCATTATGAACCGCCCCTTATATTCATTCATATTCCAAAAGCATGGCCCTATTAAAGTTTGCAAAATAGACATTTATTTTTCTTATTAATACACGACAATCTTGTCTCGCGCCTGCTGTTCTTGCCATTATTAAACGCTGGTTTTGTGTGAGAGCGTGTTTATGTGGCTTTCTGGTGTAACTGCAACTTAGAGTATGTTCCGAAATAAGACCCAGTATACTTGCCAATGTCCATAATGTCTTGAATGCGACAACAAATTGTTCTAGTGTGCCACCGCCCACCGGTGAAACAAGTGTGACGTATGAGTAGTATGTATATTATGTAATATTTGCAATAATGACATCCCAACTAAATCTTATACGACATATTAAAAATATTTTTAACGAATCAACAGTACGGTGCTGTATCTTGACGTCATAGCCAGTATACTGGTTTACATATCGGAACACACCTTTTATCTGCTAGTCCTATCAAACCCCCGAAACACAAGTGTCATAACTCAAAATGCTATTCCGAAGATGGCGGTTTAACTAATTGTGATGCAAATCAACAGTCTAGCAATACAGTTTGTTGCCGCGAAAATTTCCTGCAATAATACCAACTTTCCCATTTCCTTGTGTTAAAGCTCGGTTACATGCATCCGATATTTTGACGAAGGCGTCGAAAATCGACGCCTTCGTGAGCTTCACTAACGCTACTTTAAAGTATTTTTTTATTAAAGTATTAGTTATTTTAATAGTTGACTGTGCTATATATTAACATATTTTTTTCATATTCTTTAAAATAGAATATTATAATGTGAATTTGAGTTAAAAATTATGAAGTTTCTGAAACTAGTATTTCCAGCTGTGACTTAGAGTTTAGATCTACTCTTATAAAACCTTGAGTTTACTTAAAAATAAATAAGTTTAAGACAGGTTTATCATCACCATAGTATAACCTATTTTTTCAAAGAATCGAGTTTTATCAAAAATGAACTTGTTTTAGACGTACCAAAAATTATCACGTAAAACTTCTGAATGCCGGTGTTGTGTAGTTGAGGTTTAAAGAAGATATTCCAATTTGATTTAGACACTCATTTAAATTATTTACCGTCTAGACAGCGGGAAGCATATTAAACAGGTTTGAGTATTCGTAACATTTTCGTATTCATAACTTGGTTTTGGGATTTTCACGCCACTTAAGGAGTTAGCGTTCAGTGGTTTTAGCTTGTAAGTCTGGACGTAAACTGATATATTACTTCTTCTTCTTTTTGAAAATGGCTCCTAACTGATATAATATATTAAGAGTAAATGCGATTGTCGAATATTATTGTATTTAATTTCAAAGGGTTCGACTGGATAAAAATGAACTATGTAGCTAAGTATTTAAGATTGCCTTTATCTAAACTTTCAAATATTATAACCAAATACAAGAAGTATTAGGTTATATTATTTGAAACATTAATATTTAATAGGCTCTATTTTAAATTGTTATCGTAAAAAACTGCCTTGCTATTAACAATAGGTTTTTCACTATTTATCTTCAATAGACTGTAATGCACGTTTTAGCTGCGGAATAGGAATAGGATTTTCTTTTTTGTTTGTTGATCTAAGTTGTGTATGTGTAACATTTTAAGGTTGCAGAATAGAGGTTATTTTATTTTTATTTATTTTAATTACTATAAAGATAGACACCATTACTTTTATATTATAACTTTATTGCGGACATAAAGTTGTTAAATAATAAGTAGCCAATGAACAGAGTATCTGGGGGGTGAGCCAAAATCTTTTCGTTTTCGCTTCGTTATAGAATCGCCGATGAAAATGTATGGAATTGACATAAACGTTCGTTAATATGACGTTGACGTTCGACTCGTCTAATGTCAATTCCATGCATTTTGATCGGCGATTCTATAACGAAGCGACAACGAAAAAGTTTTGGCTAAATGGCCAGGAATTACGCATTTTCTCGCGAAAGAAGTGGAATAATTTCTAATCCCTTGCCTTCTCTATCTGCGGCAAATATTATAATGAAACCAGTGTTTTTGAAGCCTATTTTGACGCATAATTAATAGATCTATCTACACTAATATTTAAAAAAGAAAAGGTTACTTTTTTACATTATAGTGTAGACCACACGAGTACTTATATACTTATTATTAGCTGTCACTATGTAAATATTGAAATATCACAAAATATTATGTAGCACACTTAGCAAACTGCACTAGTTGTAATTAGTTTGATAGATGCAAAGCTCAAAAGTCAAAGCTAACGACTAACGAGAATTTACCAGGAGGATAAAATAAAAATTATAATTTCAAAAGAAGTAAGGTTCTACAAGACGCTAGATTTTTAATAGATACTTGGAAGGAAACATATTTTAATTTATAACATTTATTTCAACTTCTTAAGGATTCAAGAATGATAAAAAACTTTTGACCTGGTTTTAGGACATAACAAACTGCCTTTTATGTATGTAATATAAAAAAAAAAAACTCGAATTGCGGTGTTTGTTGCCAATTTCCTCCGAAATGCCTGGAATCTGGATCGATTTTCATGAAAATTTTTGTGCTCTTATCTGCCGGTGCGGAGAGTATTCTTCAATTGCATTTACTTTACAGTGCTCCCAAAGTGATAATGCGCATAGAAATTTTCGTAATTTTTCGGCAACGGTCGTATTTCCCGAGCGTCGGAAGACGTCGCTGCAAAGCGCTGTTTTAAAACTTAACTTTAAGAAAAACACCGCTTTGCGGCGACGTAGAGGCGCCAGACTTTGCTTGGACGTTAATAGTTACCATGGTAACGTCACTGGCCACGTCGCGATGGCTTCCCGGTGATTGAGCATTTATTGACTGACAGCGGACAGCCAGATATGATATCTACTTCTATTTCCTTTGAACAAGGTGCAAAATGCAATTGTTTGGGGTTCTTACGTTTCATAGATTCGGGTGTTTTCGTGATTACGACAATTAGCGAATTAATTTGGGAGTACTTTAAGCGAAATAGTGTTTATGGCAAAATAAACTTAGCCGGGTCAGCTACTAGAGATATTTCAGAAGACTAGACAAAAATAGGCACTTATCGATAAGAAAATATACTGCTAAACAAGCAACATACAAAGTTATCATAGATACCAAACAGGTAGAGATTCACAGAGATATCGATGTGGCCTCATTGAACCTCAGCCACTGAAATTGTACTAATGGATGGCTACATTTATCTAGATCTTAAATATCGAAGCCGGGTTTCGGTCTAGGAGTGCCTAAATAGATGTTGGTTTTTAACTTTTTATCCGACTTCTAAAATAGAAGATTTTTGTTTACTGATATACTTTTTGCTCTACATCAAATTTGTTTAATTTTGTCTTAGAACTATAATACAAGAGGAGGTAATGTTTTTATATGTAAACACATACAAAAAGACAATAAGTATGGAATAGTTGGATCATACCATTCATACCTATAGGCCATACCATTCACACCTATAATTACCTATAGGCATATACCATACTTTTTTTATTTTATTTATTAAATAAGGGGGCAAACGAGCAAACGGGTCACCTGATGGTAAGCAACTACCGTCGCCCATGGACACTCGCAACATCAGAAGAGCTGCAGGTGCGTTGCCGGCCTTGTAAGAGGGAACACGCTCTTTTCTTGAAGGTTTGCAGGTCGTATTGGTCCGGAAATATCTTCTTAATATGTATTAATCTACTGGCTTCTTATAATGCTTTTAAAGATGTTTAATAAAGGCTAGGTTTCACCTTTAATTTTTTTGTCTAAGCTTTAATAAAAACTTTTAAAAGAGCTGCAGATTATGAACCTAAAATGCATACAGTTTGTCTTCAAATTTACCACACCTTATATAAAACTCATAATACAAGCCTATAAGGTATTACAAAGGTGTATAGTTAATGGTTTAATATTTAAATATGGTATTGTTGTGGCTTGCCCGACCGAACAAAGGATGGTGATGATTTATTCACAGTAAGTGCGCCAGTCACGACAGCGCTGATTCAATGAGGTCTGGGAACACGTCGCCGTGCCCCTGCGGCCGAAATGCGAATAGTTTATTATCATAATTCATAAAATCTTTAAGTAAGGGCTAGCACACAAAAGTACGAAAACGCGACGTAGTTAACCGACTTGCCTTGCAGATAATCAAATATTTTATTTTAAAAAATCGGCCTAACCAGTTCTTCACTTGTCATCATAAAGTTAATATACCTAGCGGAACTTGTCATACAAAAACTTGAGAAAATCTTCTGTTTTTTCAGGCAGCGAGAGAGACAGAAGAATATAATTCATACTATTATTATAAATGCGGGCGACGCCTTGATAATTTGGCTGTAGCGATATCGATTTTTCTCAGCAATGAGTAATGACTAAAGCTAAGAAATTAAAGTTCATTTTCAGTATTCATCATGTTTTTGTCTTTGAATTAAATTTAGCATAACGATTGGTCAACTTTTATAACACAGAATAATCAATCAAAAATACGTTTGTAAAAAAGGGATTCCTATTTTTCCAACAGAGGAGTGTGATTTAACTTCCAAAATTTGACATAGATTGGTTCAAGCATACACTTTAATTTGCCCATAGCTTATATGAAATGTATTTTCACGTGACAAAAACCATTTTTACGCCCTTTTCATTTTTATGCTGTTCCATTGTTTGTTTTCTATGAGAGGTCGGGCCGGGCGGCCGTCTCCAGGTTTTATTCTAGAGACATATTGTGTGGTTTCTACACCATAGATTGATCTTTATTTAAGAACAATATAAATTAAAATAAGAAAATTATTATTTCTACAACATTGAAATTTCGTACCAAAACTTAATAATCTTAATATATATATTTCTTGTGTGCGTGTGTATGTGACTGAACTCCTCCTAAACGACTGGACCAATTTTGATGAAATTTTTTGTGTGTGTTCGTGGAGATTCGAGAATGGTTTAGATTTACAGTTTGGTCTACTGGAAAATGTTTTTTCATTTAATTTCTTATTTATAAGGAGTTGTTGATTTTGGAATGTTTTACATTAGATCCGGCGGACGGCGCTATCATCGCATTCAATATTATTCTATTTCAATTTTAGTTTGTCCTGACAGATGGTGCTACGATTAATTTGAAAAAATTTTGTTATTCAATTCATGTGCTGATTAAAATATTAAATAAATAACACATAGGCTACAATTTTAACCGACTTTCAAAATGGGGGAGGTGTTATGTTCGTTTTCTTATATTCAACGATTACTCCGCCGTTTGTTAACCGATTTTCAAAATTTTTCTTTTGGTATATAGGCTATCATCCCAATTTGGTATTATATTCAGAAAAGTGGTGATCTGATGAAGGATCCATAAGTAATCGAGGGAACTCCTCAAAACTTATAGGGAAACATATGGTGACTTCGGTTTCGTGAGAAGTATTCTAAGCATATGCTACCAACAAGTAAGATTTTGCACCGAGATATACCTGGTATACCGTGGTTCGGAAGGTGCTGAGAGAATTCCTGATTCTTTATAGATACAAGTTTGGGAGTTTCGGCGTTGTTTTAAGAACAGAAAGCATATGCTACTATGCAAATTACATTCTTCATCATCATCATCATCACTACCATATTATACCATTTCATAGTCTTTTAGATCGAGACTCGAGTTTGTCAAGCGATAATTAAAAAAAATCTATATCTACCTAATATTATAAACCTGAAGAGTATGTTTGCTTGAACGCGTCAATCTCAGAAACTACAGGTCCGATTTAAAAACTTATCTCAGTGTTAGATAGATCATTTATCGAGTAAGACTCATCATTTATCGAGAAGGTTATATTATATTATTACTCTAAGACTAATACGACAGAAGAAACTCAGGAAAATGTGGGAAAAACGGGGGAAATATTTTTTATGGGAAAATGTAGCTACGAATTCTGTAAAATTTCTAATTTACGCGGGCGAAGCCGCGCGGGACATCTAGTATCATATAAATTTACTGTCAATATCAGTGATTGTTGTACTAAAATAAATATAATTCAATAATATCTTCTTTAATATGATTGAACTTGGCTTTATACGTGGGAGAGCCATGCTTCGGCACGAATGGGCCGGCTCGACCGGAGAAATACCACGTTCTCACAGAAAACCGGCGTGAAACAGCGCTTGCGCTGTGTTTCTCCGAGTGAGTGAGTTTACCGGAGGCCCAATCCCCTACCCTATTCCCTTACCTACTCTCCCCCATTCCCTTCCCTTCCTTACCCTATTCCCTCTTAAAAGGCCGGCAACGCACTTGCAGCTCTTCTGATGCTGCGAGTGTCCATGGACGACGGAAGTTGCTTTCCATCAGGTGACCCGTTTGCTCGTTTGCCCCCTTATTTCATAAAAAAAAAAGTACGATCAGAAATCAAATATTCTGCAAATAGTAAATAATTTATGTCCCTCATGAATCATGATACTCGTAAGTCACTTTAAAAATAATCTCCTAAAACAGATAAATAACTGAGCTCTAGTGTACACTTAGACCGCGTAAAGTAAACACCAAGATTGTAAAGTACCTTTAAAAAGTGTGGTGAAAACTTCAGACAGCTCCCCGCAAATCGTCAGTTTCCTTCAAAAATAACAAACAATATTCATAAATAACAAATACAAAAGTGGCAAAACTCTAGCGAAAACTCAATCAAAACTAGATATAACTGTCTCGAAGTTGGATTTTCGCGTTGCACAGAGCCCGAGATATCCCAGCTTATTAAATACGACAAAGTGTAAAAGAAATCTTTTAAAAGAAATAGTTTTAAATAGCTTTGCCTAGACAGACACTAGACAGTTTGAAGCAGTGCGGGCTGCGGCGGAGTAAAGAACTTTTATTTCAATATTTCTTTATTGTAATACCTAAGTTTTTTATTTTTTTATGAAATCCCTTATTTCATAAAAAAATAAAAAACTTAGGTATTATATTATATATACAAAACCGCGTGTCACACTCTGTTCGCGCTTACGGAAAGCCATAATATCTTTTGTATTCTATTCATTAGCATAGAGTGTGATACATAAAAATAATCTTTTTTTTTTTTATGAAATAAGGGGGCAAACGAGCAAACGGGTCACCTGATGGAAAGCAACTTCCGTCGCCCATGGACACTCGCAGCATCAGAAGAGTTGCATGTGCGTTGCCGGCCTTTTAAGAGAAAATAGGGTAATAGGGGAGGGTAGGAAAGGGAAGGGAATAGGGGATGGTAGGGAAAGGAATAGGGTAGGGGATTTTGCCTCCGGTAAACTCACTCGGCGAAACACAGCGCAAGCGCTGTTTCACGCCGGCTTTATGTGAGAACGTGGTATTTCTCCGGTCGAGCCGGCCCATTCGTACCGAAGCATGGCTCTCCCACGTGAAATATAGTTTAAAATACCTACTGTGACTTCGGTTGTGCATAATATGACAGACAGCTTGTGCAATCATGGCTAACCATCAGGCACAAGGAGGCCAAAACGTAGGCACGTGTAACAGCCACTGACGAAAGGATCGAAAGTGTCATAACTCAAAAAGACATAAATATGACTCAAAATGGCGGCCACAATCAACTAATTGCGTAATTCTGAAAAAGGTAATTTCATGATTGAGCAAAAACAGTTGTCACCTCAACGAGGATGAATTTGAAAAATTCGCCTTCCTTAAAAATTCCAGCCGTAATAATATAATATTATTAATAAAATCGGGCGGTCGGGTTATTAATAAAATCGTTGGGGGCTTATTACACCCGCAACTCCGTTGCGCCAAAACCCGTTTATCGCGCGGGAATCGTACATTTTTACGGGATAAAAGGTATCCTATGTTCTTTCCTAGGACTCAAGGTATCTTCATACCTTTCAGCAAAATCGGTTCAGCGGTTTGTGCGTGAAGAGGTAACAGACAGACAGACACACTTTCGCAATAATATTAGTATGGATGGATGATTCGAGCGATCAGTCTTCGTGTTATAATATATTATATAATTGGAATCTCGGAATCGGCTCCAACGATTTTCATGAAATTTAGTATATAGGGGGTTTCGGGGGCGATAAATCGATCTAGCTAGGAATCATTTTTATAAAATGTCATTTTATTCGTGTTTTATCGAATACCGAGCAAAGCTAGGTCAAATAGCTAGTAGAAATTATACGTTATCTTACCTAGGACTCAAAGTAAGTTTGTCTGTAAGAAGTTGTAACACTGAATGGTAATTAATTAAGTGTATCCCGTATTTTATTGTATAAGTGTTAGCAATTGTTGACAAACCATTTAAAATAAATAAATAAATAATTAAAGTATCCCAATACTTTGCATTAAAATAACTTTAGTGACCTTTAATAAGTGTTATGACAGGCAGACAAACTCTTCCGAATTGATATAAAAATTACAATGTTATTATAATAATGAGATAAGTTGTCCCTAAACATACCAAGACATTCTGTGACCAAGATGAGAGTCTAATGCCGGCTCTTGATATAGGCGAACGCGTTGGCCAACGCGTCTGCAGACGCGTTGGCAGTGCGCTTGCAACGGCGTTTGTGAGTAATCCACACATAGGAAGGTCGTTCAGTATGCTTTGGATCGCGCCAATGTGCGGACGGATTCAAAATGGATGTTTAGTCGCTAACAGCTGCAGCTGTTTATTTATTCACAGCTTATAATTACTTTGTAAATGTGGACAAGAAAAAGTTTTTAAAGAGTATTCTGGAAATAAATAAATAAAAGGCGAGAAAACGTAACAAACAAAGAAATAAACTCACTTTTACATAATATTTTATAATATTAAAATAATATAAGTAATTATTTTATTACCTACTTATTATTTATTAAATTATTACATACAAAAATTATTACATATTATAATAATTATCATAATTATAACTCCGGGCAAACTGATCGCGCGGCCTATGTGTGGATGGAGCGCGAAGCTTGCGACAAATGTCCTTTGATCTTTTGCCGACATTTCCGACCCGCGCGGCAAGCTCGCAGATGCGTCGGCCAACGTCTAAATACCTACGGCCAACGCGCGAACGCCCGTTCTACACATTGGGCCAACGCGTCTGCAGACGCGTTGGCCAACGCGTTCGCCTATGTCGAGAGCCGCCATAAGAGTGATGTTTTTAATTGGTTTTAATGAGATTTACTAATTTTTACTCTCGTTTATAACTTATCTTAAAATACATTATATTATTTTGACATTAGGAATTCTAGAAAGCAAAAAGACACGTTGACGTAGGTCATTTTATTGATAAAAAGCCTCAAAGGCAACTCGGAACCACTTGTAACGTAACTAGCCTTTCCGAATTTAATTTTACTTTTAGCGGAAATATATTTTTAAAAGCATTAAGTGGTTGTGCTATCTAATTTTGTACTTTTGTGTTTATTGCGGTAATTTAAAAGACAATAGTTTAAACCTATCAACATTTTATGTGAATGTTAAAATATTAACATAGAATGTTGATAATATTAATAATAACATTATGATGAATGAGCGTCCGTGGCCTAATGGGCAGACCTTCAGTTCGCAGTCCTAGAGGGTGCAGGTTTGAACCCGGGTGGAGGCGTGTGCCTATGAGACATTTTTTGATCTCAAGTACATAATACGGAGGCTCGTACGGTGAAGGAAAACATCGTGAGGAAACCCGCACATAGTTGGTCCCAGACGTATTGACTAGTTCTTTCCTCTGGACTAGGCCGACTATGATGCGAGAATGCCGTATGCGCTTGGGCAACCATACGGATATTTAAAAATCTTGTCCCAGGCACTACAGTATTTGAGAAGTGGTTACTTCGCTCTGAAAAAATACTGTATAAATCATCCACAACGGATGTAGAGGCCTAGTTTTTATGATTAATAAAATAATCAAAATTTTAATTACTTACTACATAATAATTATTATTATAATAACACCTCCATAGGGGATATTATATTGGGAGAAGCTGGATAGCTTCATTATATTATGACTTACAATTGTGTATGTTGATATTGTATACAATATTAAGTTACAGAATTGTAAACTTTATTTTAAAAAGAACAATTTTTCTCTCACTTTTTTGGTAAAAAGTGGGACCCTTGCGAGTTTCTTACGCCGCGCGTAGCGCCGGTTCTTCTCGCATAGTTCCCGAACCAGTAGTAGGCATCAGGTAGACATTCTGAAAAAATTTGATTTGATGATAAAACATTTTTTATTTTATTTATTTTATCGTGGGTATCGCAGACACAATAGATTTTCAATTGTTATGCGGCAGCCGGCTGCCGCTGGGGGTCGATTGATCGCGGCACTCAGTAAGAGATAAAGATATATAACTCCCACACCGGTTTCGGTGACGGTGGCCGGTTTCATTGAAACCAGGCCAGTTACGCAGGAGTAATTTTATAGTGCCCAAGTATGTGCGCAGTACACAAGAGCATTCTCTGTTCCTTTACTCTCGTAACCCAGTGGGACGGAAGACCGACACGACCGGCGAGAGATCAGGCGCAGGACCGACTTTTTACATGCCCATCCGACGCATGGATCATCTTACTTGTCAGACAATCAGGTGATCAGCCTGCATTGTCCTAACCAAACTTGGAAATAACATGTTTCCAACGCGGGAATCGAACCCACGACCTCCGAGTCGAGAGCCATGCTCTTAACCACTGGACCACGGAGGCGTTAATAAAGTTACTTACCCATACTGTGTAATGTGTATGACAGACATAGAATCTAATATATATACTTTACTAGCTGTCCCGGTGAACTTCGTGTCACTTTAAAACCTTCCCTGGACTTCAAGGATTATTTTAAGACTAAAATTATCAGAATCGGTTCAGCCGTTATCGAGTTCTAGCGTTACTAGCACAATTGGAAATCCATTTATATATATATGGATAATATTATTATGAATTTCAAAGCGTTTCTGTCTGTCTTCACGCCCAAACCACTAAACCGATTTTGCTGAAAGGTGCGGAGATACTTTGAGTCCCGGGATCGCATTGGGTACTTTTTATCCCGGCAATATGTACGGTTCCCGCGCGATAAACTAATTTTTGGCGCAACGGAGTTACGGGCGTCAGCTAGTGTACTACAATAATTGTTAATATCTTGACTCTTTATCATAAAAGCATCGATACTGAGAATTACAGACATAGTATTATAACAATATTCTGTTCTAGTGACTCTTGTAACGAATCAGACTCTTACTAAGGCTTAGGGCCTGTTTCACCACTTCCTGATAAGTGCCGAATAGGCTATCCACCACTTAACCGTACTTAACTTGACAGATGAAGTATGGAGAATCTGTCAAAAAAGTTGTGAATAGCTTATTTCGCCACTTTATCGCCTGTTTCGCCACTTTATCAGAAAGTCTACCCTCTCCTATTCCCTTCCCTTCCCTTCCATCCCTACCCTCCTTTATTACCCTATTCCCTCTAAAAGGCCGGCAACGCACCTGCAGCTCTTCTGATGCTGCGAGGGTCCATGGGCGACGAAAGTTGCTTTCCATCAGGAGACCCGTTTGCTCGTTTGCCCCCTTATTTCATAAAAAAAAAGTCGTGAAACAGGCTTTTAGATACCTGATAATTAATACTAAATAATTGATAAATAATAAAAGAATATAAAATTGTATTAGATACTTATATAACAATTTACGAGCAAAAAACTTTCAATACTTTCAATTCTTTTATTTGGCTGATTGACGTCAAATTAAAACTTGGTACGAGTAATTAGGAAACATTTCATTATTGCTACTTTGGAAACTTTTACTGACAAATAATTGACATCCAATTATAATTTCGATGGTCATATTTCATTCATGAAAGTTCCCAATATGTGAGTTTAAAAATTGTTATGAAAAAGTAACGCTTTGTTGTCGCTAACAAGGCAAAAAGTCACAAGTCGGGCAATTAAGGAAAAACAATTTGTGTACAAACATACTAGATGTGTTGCGCCGAAATTGGTTGTTTGCGAGAAATTCATAGACAGACAGACAGACACACTTTTGCAACAAAAAAATTAGTATGCATTTATTATGTTTCAGTTTTTTTTTTTCAGAAAATTTCTCTGTGCTGAGAAATTTTAAGTAAACGGTTAAGTTACTTTACTAAATTATATCCCACCAATGAAATTTCTTGTAAAATGTTGCCGAGATGACCACGTAAGGTTTACCCTGTAAAAAAGATATGAGATCTCATGTAGAGCCACGCTTCTGAATCTACACGGCCTTAATCTACTGACCGTTACTTAAACAATATCTACATACCAGTAAGAGCCGGGACACAAAAACACGACACGACGTCATGTCGTACCACGACGCGACGTCGTTTCACGAGGCGACGTCGTGTCGTGAGAATCTACGACGCGCGACGTAAAAAACTAGGACTAAAAAACGTCGCGTCGTAGAAACTCACGTAGAAATTCAATGATGTTTCTACAGCGCGACGTCGTACGATGTCGTGTCGTAGTTTTTTACGACGCGCCATATAGTTCCTTCTAGAGAAAATAAGTACCTAGGTACTATCAGAGAAGTTGATTCCAAGGCAGATGGCGGATCTAAGAAAGGTCGCGTTAAGTCAAACTCATTCGACTGGTCACAACTAACATTCAATTGGCATAAGCCGACCAAACGACGTAGGTCTACTGCTTAGGAATTAATTTCCTCAGGTATACATTTCTTCTCTATGTAGACCTAGAGGTAGTTTTAATAATAATATTATGTAAATTATTTTATTAGCACTCGTCGCTCATACTGACAATAACTAATGATACATTTTGATGATAGGATATACTATAGAGGATTCTAATAAAGGAAATCAAACTTAAGATGTAACTAACTAAAATTTAGCATAAACATAGACGAGGTATGTAAGTGTCACAAAATGTCCACATTTAAACTGCCCTACTTTTATGGTTGTTTAGATTGAATGGAAGAAAACATATTGAAGCTTCGTTGATTGTAATTGTATTATTTTATCCCAAAGTTTTCTTGTATGAATATTTTTACCTTAAACTTGATGTTTCCAGTGACTTTATGGACTCACTGTAAGGGAGTAAAGCTGAAACCGTACATTTAGCTTCTATAAAATGGTACATACGTGTGATTTGCTCTATCTCTAATCTATCTCTGGTTGGTTGTGGAGATTATTTGGTGCTCAAAAATAATATCAGTATGGCCTGTTTTTGACCACTTGCACAGCGTTCAAGTTAGCCTCAGGTTAAATACCAGATAAGATGGTACTTAACCCAGGTTTGACTTAAATCCGCATGCCAAGATTAATAAAGCCGTTCGTTATAGCCTTTCCTTACTGTTGAATCATATCTAGTGATATTAATACCAGCACTTTAAACAGGCCCCATTACCCCGCTAACTCACCGTACTAATTATACATTAACTTGAAAGCTTTCATTGGGACAGATTTTGTGGAGCAACCCTTATTATTTGATTATTTTATTCCAACTATTTTGTTGGGAAAATATAAACAGTTTTCACTTGATAATTGCTTAATTCTAAGGGCCTGTTTCACCACTATCTGATACATTTATAAGTTGATTAATAACGTCATGTACATTATACACCAATCACTACATAAATTACATTTTAAAAGTATTTTAGGGCTATGCAAAAACAGAGCCTATGAGGCCTAGTTTAAGGTGGTTATTAATTGTAAGTTATAACCCAAAAACACCCGGTTTTATCGTTTTCTTCTCCAAACATCACAATAAAATATTTTATTAAAAAAAACACTGGCTATTGAGAAACTAATAGCATTTATTATGTTATCGCTTATAAGTATAACTGACATACAATGCTGTCTCGTTAAAAATAAAAGAGAATACTATAATTTACATTCTAATTACCTTCAGTTTAGTCCATAACTAATATGGACTAAGCTGGCTATATAAAATGGGAATAGTATTCATAAACTACTATTCCCAAAGATTACCGAAAATACAGTATAAGTTTTGGTCATTTCCTTTCTCACATGTCCCCTTCGATCACTAATATTAGTGATCGAAGCATGTTCCGCTATTCTCCAAACTCTTGGCCACCTTAGAAAGTCCTTTTGTATAGAGAACTCCAGCTCCTGACTTCAGTTAGATGTCCTGTTATTCTGGAAGTATGGCCACCTGCGAGTCCTGTTATACAAAACCCTAGTTAAGTTTAGTAGTGACAATACATGGCCACATTACAATGAATCATACAGTAGACTTCAAGCTAAACTGCCTGCCTGTGCGTGCCACAGGTGTAATAACTTTGATGTACTTACCCGCTGCAATTTATTATTGCAAAATTAATTTATTACATACTTAATAAATTAATGCAAAATACAACTTAATTCCTTGTCAGATCAAGTCCGGTTCTTAGCTAACAAATACTACTTGAAACATCTATTTTTTTTTATATTTCGATCAATCAGAATGCGTTAGATCCTTAATTTTTTTTAAGAGTACCATTTTGTATTACGATAGGAATTAGGAAGCGGGTTTATAATGTTATACTAGCTTCTTGACCGAGCTTAGCTCGGTATTCGATAAAACACGAATAAAATGTCATTTTCTAAAAATGATCCCTAGCTAGATCGATTTATCGCCCCCGAAACCCCCTATATACTAAATTTCATGAAAATAGTTGGGGCCTATTCCGAGATACCAATCATAAATATATAAGTACAAGAATTGCTCGTTTAAAGATATAAGATAAGGAACGAACTTTTGAATGTTAATACGAGTTGATTAGAATTGGGGTAAGTGTTTGAATTATTGAGCGTGAATTATTTCAAAAATACGCTTAAGTTACCTACTCTACTGTACATATTTATACTGTAATATATCGACAGTTAACTTTGAACTTTCAAATATGACCCTTATGTCCTCAACATAAAGGTCGTGGCTGAAAATGTATAGATTTAGTTGAAATTCACAGATATTTAGACACAGTCGCCGGAACAGTGCAGCCGGCCGTGCCTTGCGGTCATGTGCCAACGTATTGTTTTGTAGGCCCGACAGCTTTAAGGTATGAGCTAAAGCGATTTTTAATAAACATTTTTTATTAGAAGAATTTAGAAGGGCGGAAGTTTCCGTTTTTACGTTGCTGTTATAGTATCCCCAGAAGACCAGTACCATTTAAAATGTTTAATTAAAAATATACTAGATAATAATCATGGAACAATTTGAGTTGAAAATACGGGCTTTATCACTTTCACCCTACGAATAATAAAAACCAAGGAAAAGTAACTCCGTCAAAAAACATGCTCCACAATACTTGTCCAAAAAGTTTACCTTAGGTACACATTTCAATACTTTTGCAATAATTAGGTGGCCTTGAGCGGTATAAAGGCTGACGTAGGGAATGCAATAGCGGGATACCGGGATCCCGAAATACCGGGATCCCGCATGTATTTTGCGGGATTAATCCCGTTCGAAAATTTTGCGGGATCCCGCGGGACTGGCGGGATTACAAAGAAGCGTGATTCATACGTGTAACTCTGCGCGAGGGGGTACAGTCAATTCACCTATATTTCACTTTAAATGATAATAATTGTCCCAACCAGCTTGGAAGCTGAGCGAACTTTTTCAGCTGCTGGCTACTTTGTGTCGAATATCAGGAGCCGTTTGGGAGCCGACAAAATTAATACATATAACTTTTATAAGCTTGGGCTGTATCATGTATGTATTTAATGGAATCTTTTAGTACAATTTTCTCTATATTTAATTTTTTTTCATAAAACATGAAAAGAAATAGTCATGGTTTTTTTAGTTTTTTTTTTAACTATTATTATTATTACGTAGCCATTTCCAAAATATGATTAGTTTTTTTTTACATCTGAAGTCTGAAGTATTTAAAAACCCTTGTAAAAAAAGTATCCGACAAAGTTAGTTTCATTTGAATTCTAAGAATAAAACGGGGTCTATCAACTAAAGTCATTATAACCATTTATTTTGAAAGTTTAAGTCTACTCTGCGGGATCCCGCAAATACCGGGATCCCGCGGGATTGTGATGGTTCAGTCCCGCAAATACCGGGATTGAAATTATCTGGCGGGATTGCATTCCCTAGGCTGACGTTACATGACAGATCGAAAGGAACCAAATTTAGAACGGTAGTATTTTATTTTATTTTATTTTATTTTATTTGGAAAACAAACAGTTACATAACAAAGGTAGTGTAAGTATCTAAAAATTTTACAAGGAAACCATTAACATGTTTTCACATATAAGATTCTAGTTAATATTTAAAGAAAGCGTATGGGCGTTACATTCCCTTAGTTTTTATTATTCGTAGCTTTCACCATATTTTCTTTTCCACGTCTGGCTTAACTCAAAAACAGAAATATTTAAAAATGACTATTACGGTTTACTGAATACCTCAATATTATTATCGATGGCTTAGGAGGCATTATGTAAAAAACACTAATGTCTTATATTCTACAGCTTTATTTCCTAACTTATAAATAAGCCAATGCGTCACTGATCATTTTTGCTGATCCATGTAAAGCTCCATAATTGCCTTACACATTTAAAATCCCTTATGATACACTTTCAGAATAACTTGTTAATAAGGGATGATTGGCGCTATGTAGCTGTAGGGTCTATCGTGTCAATTGTCGTGTTAAGATGTCAATTGTCACATGTCACGAAATAGTTTCCACATGTGACAATATAGCTTTCATATGTCTGTCTGATACGACATTTGACACGAAAGACCCTACCGTCCCTCTGGTGGCAAATGATATACTAATATATAGACAACCTTCATTATAAGAATCAAAATATTATGATTCATGTAACAATAATTTCTTCTCGCGTCTCCTACACCTTGGGCCACACATGATGTACATTTTCGCAGTACTGGCGGTGACGTTTGGGCACGGAGCACGGGTGACGGTGTTAAAAGCCGTTTTTATCAGCGCTTTTCATTCCGGAGACGTGTCCGGCTAATATTGACATATCTGTAAGCTTGGAAGCCTGGTATTTTTTAACGTAAATTATGCGTTTCCACAAATTTTTGAAATGTTCATACATTTTTGGAATAATTCCCTCTTTTTCGGTTTCTTTTTTTTAAATAAGAGGGCAAATGAACAAACGGATCATCTGATGGAATTTAAAGCAACTACCGACGCCCATGGACATTCGCAACATTAGAGGAGCTGCAGGTGCGTTGCCGGCCTTTCAAGAGGGATACGCGCTTTCCTTGAAGGTTTTCAGGTCGTATTGGTCCGGAAATACTGCTGGTTCGTTCCAGAAGGTCCAGAGCTTAAACGTAACTAAAATATACTGTTTTTCTACATGTTATAACTGGAGGTACCGACCGGCACAGTTTCAGCCTTTTTAAACGGATTTTTGGGGTCACATTTCACGAATGGTATCAGGCATAATACGTTGGTCGAAATAAAGGTAGCAATTAAAAGCTATAACCCTCCTGGGAACAAACATCAACAATTGTGACGTGGGAGAGCCGTGCTTCGGCACGAATGGGCCGGCTTGACTGGAGAAATACCACGGGCTCACCGAGTGAGTGAGTTTACCGGAGGCCCAATCCCCTACCCTTTTCCCTACTTCCCTACCCTCCCCTATTACCCTATTCCCTCTTAAAAGGCCGGCGACGCACCTGCAGCTCTTCTGATGCTGCGAGTGTCCATGGGCGACGGAAGTTGCTTTCCATCAGGAGACCCGTTTGCTCGTTTGCCCCCTTATTTCATAAAAAAAATAGTAATATGGCCAAGCATGCGTTAAGCAGTCCCATTCATGACATTATTTTCTGTAATTATCGCAATCCTTTTGCATTAAAAAACCTTCACAAAAGTGGTAGAAAACAACAAACATCTGTTAGTATATCGCGCGGGAACCGTACATTTTTCCGTAATAAAAAAATATAATATAATATGTCCTTCCCCGGGAATCAAAGTATTTATATACCAATTTTTAGCAAAATCGGTTCAGCGGTTTGGGTGTGAAGAGGTAACAGACAGAAAGACTGGTAGACGGACAGACAGACAGACACACTTTAGAATAAATGATATTATTATGGATTGGCGACAACGATTCCGCTATGCGTACAAAATACCAGCGTTATCTATGCGGTTAGTGATTTAATCTAAAGGCATTTTTCTAGCAAAAACAATGATGGTTTTTGCCGTCTGGCTAAACGCCAAGCAAGTAGTTCCACGTTCATTTGTGGGGATTTACTGATAATTGTTATGTTCTGTGACATTTTTATCGGCTAGAAATGAACTCTGTTTAAAGGAAGTTAAAATTGATTATATTTTCAATTAATCATTAAAAAGCTTTCTGTTTTTTCATGATTTTGTAGCTATACTGTTATTCTTACCTATTTAAAGTTCTTAGGATGGGTTGCACCAAGTTACTTTAACTATAACTGTAACTTTAACTTCAACTACAATGCAAAATGTCAAATCTTTAGTTAAAGTCAAAAATGGACTCCATATTTAACCATAACCATAGAGCTCGACAAGGCTTTAAATGCCCGTGGCGAAAAAAGGAACTAATGCTGTTATCATACAAAAATGCAATTTTTGACAGTTTTTCTTTACCAGCAGCGTTAATTTAAAACCTTATCGGACCAGCAACGTCTTGTGTCAAAAATCTGTGATCAAAGTTATGGTGCAATGCGGGTTGCAGACCCTTATTACTATTTATAGATATATTTTCTCATCGTACAAACCTTCCCTGGACTTTCACGAATATTTCAAGCCTAAAATTAGCCAAATCGGTTCAGCCGTTGTCGAGTTTTAATGAGACTATCAAAATTAAAAATTATTTTTTATTTAAGTATGTAGATAGATAGTCAAAAACCTTATTTAACACGTCACTGACTGATCAAAATTCGTAAGATGAAAGGAGAATAGATAGCGGCGCAGTGTAGTAGAGGAAGTGATCTCCACACTCTGAATTGGGTGATTACAAAACGTAAAAAATACCAGTTTCCTGTTAATATAGCTCCAGTATAATGCCATGTATGTATATTAGTCATGCCCTAACGTCATAGCTACTCAACCGAACAATATAGAGTTCACACAGGACATGCAGTGATGCGGAGAAAAACTGATAACTTTTACAAACCTTACAATATACGTTTGCGTTGGTATGACTGTTAAATAACAAATAAAAATCCTAATTCTAGATTTAATTCATCAAAGTACAGTACTTTGATAAAAGAATAATAATTATTATAAAAGAATTGTGTCAGAATCTTAAAGTCGGTTTTGAAGTTGAAATTGTTCAAAGATTTTCTCATTGGTTGGTCAAACGCTACATTTTAAAGGTGCATTATCACCGGGAGCATTCACGTGTAATGTAACATTATAGATTCGACTTTGAGCATTACATTACAATACTACCTCCCTGACTGGCGAGCATTCGCGTGTAATGTAACATTATAGATTCAACTTTGAGCATTCCATAGCAAGTTGACTTCACTGCCAATGGTACAAGTTGTATCAAGATAATATTGGCTGCTGCCCGCGACTTCGTCCGCGTCAGCAAAATGTGACAAAGATAATAAAAAAGAGAAAAAAAAACCCTTTTTTAAGTTCCTTTATAAAAAAGTGAAATAATATATCCTCCTCCTTTTCGGAAGTCGGTTAAAAAGTAGCCTAAGTTATTCCTTACTACATCAGCTATGTACCTAAAAAGTCCCGTCAAAATCGCTCTAGCCATTTTGGAGATTAGCCGGAACAAACAGACAGACAGACAGACATACAGACAAAAATTGTAAAAAAAGTTGTTTTGGTGTTTGTACCCTATATACATTCATATGCATTTAGTAAAAAACGGTTCTTTCAATATTACAAACAGACACTCCAATTTTATTTATATGTATAGATTGCGTCATTACAAATTGACAAGGTGCGCATTGTAATGCTCGCTTCTCCTCCTTCACTGATGTAATGCTCGACTCTGTAACGTTACATTACAAACGAATGCTCCCGGCACCTGAGAATGTCATTTTTTAGTTTAATTTGAATATCATAATATTATGAGCTATATTATACTAAAGCTAATTAAATGTAACAAAACCCGACAAAAATTGAAAAACAGAAAACATAACAAAAAGCCTACTTCCATAACATTAAAAACATGCTTGGCGAGAATTTAAGCAGCAGGAATTTGAAATCTCATAACAATTCGCATGTATGTTTGTTTGTCCGACCCTTGTTAAATACTGACCCGGCGGATTCCGACCGACCTTTACCTCCGAGTTCCGACCTCAACCTGTAATAGCGTTGACAATATTAAAGTTTTAATATTGTTGTGTAAAGTCATTTTTCACGGGAAAAGACGGTCAAAGTTTTGCAGTTGTGCAGGTAATGTGGGGCTTTTGTTATGTTAGCGGGCCCAGACGATCAATTTTATTGCGAAATATTACGTATTGTGAAATATTATTGACTGTCGAGGATTGATATTGAACGTACCTTACCTTTCAATCTTATTGTCAAACTAGATGATGCCCGCAACTCCGTTGCGCCAAAAATCGTTTATCGCGCGAGAACTGTACATTTTTCCGAGATAAAAATAAAAAAGTATCCTATGTCCTTTCCCAGGATTCAAAATATCTCCATACCGAATTAAAACAAAATAGGATTTGGGCGTGAAGAGGTAACAGACAGACAGACACACTTTCGCATTTAAAATACTAAGTATGGCAAAATTGTACCATGATATTGCACAATAAAATTGAGTGTCTAAAGGCCCACTTCGATTTATTTGTGTGTTTGTGATTTCGCTGTCTAGCGGCCAAACCGCTCTATCGCGAGGATATATTAAAATTTTTAATCGAGCCGTAGGGTCATATTGCAACGTGATGATGCGATACATTTTTTCCAAAGTCATATTTTGAATTTGGAAGGTCGCAGCTTGTGTCCTTTCTTACTACCCAAAATGTATTTACACCATATTTAGGTAACATAAAGAGAGGCACTTTTTCGATTTTTTTTTGCTTTTTATTTCTTTAATTCTCATACAACATTCGAAAAAATACACTAGGATTATTACACATACAATACTTTAATACTAAGTAGTTATGATATTTGCAGTCCGTGGAACGTTTTAGCGAAATTACATACTGTGAAATCGCCAAGTTTTTTAAATTTGTTGATATTCTGGTCTGTCTCATGTTTTATTTAGTATTCAACAATATTTTCCACAAACAGTGTATCCACTTTGTGATATTAGTAAAGAAAAAAACTTGGGTTTCGTAGAAAGCAAACGTATTTAATAGGTAAAATAATGTTCATAGTATGTAGAGCGTGAAAGGCTATATGGACGACATACTGCTGTTTATTTAAATTGAACAAAAATTAAAATTTGTTTCTTATAGTAAGTTATAGTAAAAACACCTTATGATTTTAGAACAAGTTCACTTTTAGGTTGCTTAAAATATATAAATATTAGCACAGGAATTCTTTTATAATGCACTAAACGAATTTAACGACGATTTGTACGAAAGGTATGGAGAATGAAGATACTTTTGGGATTTTAACTTTACTTTTGGAATTGAGATACTTAGACCCTAAATCAATTTAGATTAAATAAATGGGTGTACATTGGGATAAGACACAGGATATTCATCTTCTCACGATTTCAGGCTTCCTCACGAAAAATCCCGCTTCCCACGTGATAATCGTATTTATACACGAACATAGATGTAAGTTGTAACTTGTAAGTATTCGGACGGCATTAACGTTTTACGTTACCTTTTTTTATAACGTAATCATCCCGTAACGTATACTGCTACGGGATGCGTCGATGCAATTGGCAGCATTTTTCAATGACCCAACTGCAGTCTATTTACTATATAATAATGACACAGATTGAATAGGGAACGCAAAGTTCGGAGCAGCAAAGGGCGTTACTAGCATATACAAGGCACAGTAAAATATAATCCGACCAAAATCCAACATGTTGATCACGTCAAATCCGATTATAATCTTATATCTTTAAACGAGCAATTCTTGTATATTATATATTTGTAATTGGAATCTCGGAATCGGCTCCAACTATTTTCATGAAATTTAGTATATAAGGGGTTTCGCGGGTGATAAATCGATCTAGCTAGGAATCAATATTAGAAAATGTCTTTTTATTCGTGTTTTGTCGATAATCGATAAACTGAAAAATATGACTCGTCCTGACATCTATTGGCGAATAATAATACTATTTAAAAAAAAAAAAACTTTAGCCTGAAAACATTGCCCGCCCGCCCTCAGTGTTCGGTAAGGCACAATCAAAATGCATCCCAACGACTCGCGACGTCGCAATTTATACATGGGAGAGTCATGCTTCGGCACGAATGGGCCGGCTCGACCGGAGAAATACCACGTTCTCACATAAAACCGGCGTGAAACAGCGCTTGCGCTGTGTTTCGCAGAGTGAGTGAGTTTACCGGAGGCCCAATCCACTACCCTATTGCCTTCCCTACAATCCATATTCCCTTCCCTTCCCTTCCCTACCCTCCCCTATTACCCTATTCCCTTTTAAAAGGCCGGCAACGCACTTGCAGCTCTTCTGATGCTGCGAATGTCCATGGGCGACTGAAGTTACTTTCCATCAGGTGACCTGTTATTTCATAAAATAAAAAAATGTGTTCTGACCCTTATTGTTGATGAGTTGATCATGTTGGGATAATAACGGCATAATCTCAAAGCTTTGTCACCGAGTCCGTCTCACTCTAGTTCCTGACTAGTGGCGGTGTCCGAGAAATCACTGGAAATATGGGACATCATAGCGTACCCAACATTTTCACTGCAATAATCAACATAACCTATTATATATTTTTTTATGAAATAAGGGGGCAAACGAGCAAACGGGTCACCTGATGGAAAGCAACTTCCGTCGCCCATGGACACTCGCAGCATCAGAAGAGCTGCAGGTGCGTTGCCGGCCTTTTAAGAGGGAATAGGGTAATAGGGGAGGGTAGGGATGGGAAGGGAATAGGGGCGGGTAGGGAATAGTGTAGGGGATTGGGCCTCACTCACTCGGCGAAACACGTCGGCGAAACGCGAAACACGAAAGAAGTTTCACGCCGGTTTTCTGTGAGAACGTGGTATTTCTCCGGTCGAGCCGGCCCATTCGTGCCGAAGCATGGCTCTCCCTCGTATATGGCTTGGGTTTGCCATAATCGACATTTTCACCTAATATACGGTGGCATGGTTTTGACATAAAATTAGTGAGTATCCCTTTTGAGAGTTTGACGCAACACTAATGCTTTGATTCTTCTTCGACTTATGGGTCCAATCAAATAAGTAACAACAGCATGCGCAAAAAGTTTTAATTTTTGGAGTTACGACCAATCAATGACTCTTGCTATCAGAAAATTGATACGCGAGCTGGAGAAAGAAGAATTAAGATGGTGGACCTACATAGTTCGCTCGTTGTATATCAAACCTAGCATTAAAAGTGGCAACATCGTAGTGTCATCCCTTTTTTTCTTAGATTAATTTGAAATGGATGACACTATGATGCCACTTTTTAATTTCTTCACTTTTTTGACAGACTATATTATAGCTTTAGAGCGAGCTATTAGAGCTTTTGCCCGCGGCTTCGCCCGCGTTAAAGAAGTATTATTATATACAAACTTTCATCCCCTATTTTAACCCCTTGGAGGTGGAATTGATCAAAATCCTTTCTTAGCGGATGCGGTGCCTACGTCATAATATCTACCTGCATGCCAAATTTCCTGTCCTGTGGTTTGGGCTGTGCGTTGATAGATCACCATGTCAGTCAGTAACCTTTGAGTTTTATATATATAGATGTACCATTCCTCTGATGGCAGCAAGTAGGCACTAGGCAGTCCACATCCTGACAAACTTGTCGATATGTTCTAAGAATACTAGCATATTTGGAAAAACCGCGTCTTCGAAGATTGTCATAATTTCTTAGCCAAATGAAATTTCAGTATAACAATACTTACCACCTAACAGTCTAGACGTGGGAGAGCCATGCCTTGGCACGAATGGGTCGGCTCGACCGGAGAAATACCACGTTCTCACAGAAAACCGGCGTGAAACAGCGCTTGCGCTGTGTTTCGCCGAGTGAGTGAGTTTACCGGAGGCCCAATCCCCTACCCTATTCCCTTCCTTACCCTCCCCTATTCCATTCCACATTTTCCGGGACAAAATTAGTATTCCTTAATGTCCTTTCCCGAGACTCAAAGTATCTCCATACCAAATTTCTTGAAAATAGATTGAATAGTTTACGCGCAAATCATAAAAGTATATTGTGCAGTAACCATACATATTTTTCCGGACAAAATGTATCCTATGTTCTTTTTCGGGACTCAAAGTATGTTTATACCAAATTTCAGCAAAATAGGTCCAGCCGTTTACGCGTGATGTCGTGACTCGTGACCACGCGAAATATAACGTTCCGCGCAGCTTCGCCCGCGTAAATTAGATATTTCACAGACAAATTAGTCCACAAAAATAGCCTATGATCCTTCACGTGGTCTACTTCTTAGCTGTGCCAAATAACAGAAAAATTGCTCCAGTAGTTCGTGAGATAAGCCCTTTCAAATAATTTCCCTCGTTTTTTTCCACATTCTCCTATATTTCTTCGCTCCTATTAGTCTTAACGTGATAAAATATAGCCTATAACCTTTCTCGATAAATGGGCTATCTAACACTGAAAGATTTTTTTAAATCAGACCAGTAGTTCCTGAGATTAGCGCGTTCAAATAAGCCCTTTCAAATAATTTCCCCCATATTTTTTCCACATTTTCCTCTATTTCTTCGCTCCCATTAGTCTTAGCGTGATAAAATATAGCCTATAGCCTTTCTTGATAAATTGGCTATCTAACACTAAAATAATTTTTCAAATCGGACCAGTAGTTCCTGAGATTAGCGCGTTGAGTTTAGGCAGTCTGCCCTTTGACTTGGTACAGTGCACATAGTTTAATTTTAATAACAATTCAATAAATCGAAGTGACGCGTACATTATCTAATAAACTATTCATTAAATAATTGAAGTTTTTAGAAGAAGACTGATTCTTCAAAAATTATTCTCCGCGTCACTTTCGTGGGAATTTTTTATTTTCGAGTTATCTTTAAATAAATGCAAACACCTTTAAGGTGCTCTAAAGATAATAAATACGATCTTTAAGGCATGTAAATCGGTCCATAAACTACTGAGACAATCAAATTTGAAATTTCGGTCCCACGAAAGTTGCGACAAACTCCACGAAAGTTACGATTATATTTTCTAGGAACAAAATATGGATTGATATCCTTTTTCCTTAAAAAATAAAATAAATTATTATTTATTTAATCAGTTTTTATTAAGATCAACAATACTAAAGAGCATGGAGCTTTAATTTGTTGCTTAATCTATCAAGTAACCGGTCCTGAAATGCTGTAATTTTTTCGAGGTTCAGGTGATTTTATTTGAAGTTCGTGAAGAATAAGTGATTTAGGAGGTCATATGAGGAGGTTTTCAACTAAATATGGAGATTTAGGATACAAGATCATAATATTTTCTTTGATTCAGTTTGTGGGATATATACGAGGGCTCGCTTCGCTCGCTCTCGTCTGAGTATCGTATCGCATTGCATTTGGATTGAGGATGTAATATCAGTTGTTCATGTAAAATACTGATATTCAGGTAAATCCACTAGATTAGAAGCAGATTCGATCTATTTGGGGAAAAGATCAGAAGGTAGATTGATGCATAAAGCCACATATGTTTTGTTTTTCAAAAAAAACTTGTAGAGTGAAAAGTTAGTTCTGGGTACCAAAACCATAGCTGGAAATACTATACTATAGCCAATTCACATAGAAAAAAAGGTTTACAAAACAGCCTACGTAGCTTTTGTAGGTCACTAGGTAACTTTCATGGGTGAAAATCCACGAAAGTTGTGCCACGAAAGTTACGAAAATTTTACATTTTTTTAGAATTATGATTAAAGTAATAGGTAAATAAACAAACAAAGTACTAGGAAATAATCTTCATCATATACCTTATTCCTTAATTTGATATGAGTGTCATAATTATAAATTATTATCATTCAAAACATGCTCGCAAAAGTTACGTGACTACAGCGACCACAAAATTTTTAAGGAATATCAGCTTATCTTATATTTTCTTTGTTTTGAAGCAACGAGGGTTGAGTCCCCTGTACTAATGCTGGAAAGACACTGAGCGTTGGTGCAGCTAAAACGTGTAACCACAAGTCGTCGCGTTTGGCAGATAGGTGCAGTTTTATTACCCGCTCGTGAAACCAGCAAAATCGTGTGACACAGACGTTATGCCTATTAACTTTTTTAACTTAAGGTATAACATTATTTTATTTTAGGAATTAGGTAGCCCAGTTAATCTAGATTATTTTGATGTATCACACTCTATGCTAATGAATAGAATACAAAAGTTATTAAAGCTTTCCGTAAGCGCGAACAGAGTGTGACACGCGGAGAACACCGATTTTGCCCCCGATTTCAACATTTAATTAACCATTAAACAAAAACTATAAATAATTATAGATGTTTTTTATTGAAATCAGATACTTAAATAAATGAGGAATAACGTGTGTTTGGCCCTAATGCTGCATGTTTATTAGGGTAGTAGTAAAGAGCGTGTGACCGCATTTTGAGGGGCCTCGGAGAATTACTCAGAAACTCTTCTTTCAATTTAAGTTGTTGCCGCCAGTGATAAGCAGCAACGATTAGGTGCGAAAAAAGTTAGTTTTGACTGATTTTCTATTGCAGAGATAGTAATTTTGGGAGAGAGAAATAATACGTCTAGCCTCAGTGATAGAAATTTAGCGTATATTCAAATTTTACAAATGTCAAGGATAACGGGAAATTTGGGGAACAATTAGCCAATCAGCGACCTTGACGTACGCGCGTAAATTTTAACGTTCCCGAATCGATCAGCTGATTGGCGTAGGTATATTAACGTTTTTACCTACTAGCCGTCTTTACTCTATGACACGCACAGATTATAATACCCAACAAAGTTATTCATTAAATGTCTCAGAGGCGACTGTAATAGTTTAAAAAATGTGTTTTCATAGGGAAATTCGTTCACTAATCTACTGACCTAAAAAACTCCATCAGTATTTAAAGCTCAATCACATTAGCCAGCAAACAGAGTGTGTTGACGAACAAAATTGAATCGTCCATATTGTGATTAAAGTACATATTTGCTTGCATAACTCTTTCAAAGTTTCATCGCAGAAAGTGTTATTGTTCTACACATAGTTCTACATTTGAAGTGTGTCATATCGATTTTTGTCTTTTGTCATTTGTGATACCTCCAAGTCCAACCAGAACCTCCAACTGTTTCGGTGACGGTGAACGGTGCTATTGAAACCAGGTCTAAGCAGGAGTCATTATATACTGCCGAAGTGTGTGTTCAGTACAATTAGGTGATAAGAGCACTCTTCCTGGCGAGAGATCAGGTGCAGGACCGACATACCCATCCGACGCATCATCTTTCGTTGATTATCTTGGATATTCTTTGTTCAAAGACAGTCAGAATTATTCTGTATAATATCGTATTTAAAAACAAAGTTTTTTCAACGCAAAAACAAAACTCACACAATATCTTTAACCTGTAGTATTTTATTTATAATAGATTTAGATTGTAAAGACGTCATACGCCTAATACTGGTCCAATCCGTTCTGTAGGGTTACCCTGGGCCTGGGATGCAAATCCCTCTGGTGTAATATAAAATAAAACAACCAGTGAGTGTGAGCGAAAAGACCATGTTTATTATATCGAATTACATATATCAAATGTTATCGGGCAAGCGATAGCGCGATGCAGAGGCCGAACAGCGCCATCTGTTATTCAATCGCGGAACCAAATTTACTTAAAAAATAAAATGAAAATAAACATGAGTTTACAAATCTCAACAAGATTTTAGACTAACAACGTTTCCCTGTCAGCTTCTCTTTGAGTCTTTGAGCTGTCCCAGAGTTTTATGTCAAAGACTGGAAAAGCAGACCAAAGCGAGAGCTCTTAAAATGGTTCTTGACGGACCAAAATTGAGGTGGATTGTTGACCAATGTCAAGCTAAGACTTGAGTTTATTTTATTGCAAAATGTGGTACTAGCTAGTACAAACATAGCGTAATATCCATTAACCATGCGAATATAACGAGCATGTCTGAGTTTCATTGTACTGAGTATTATTATGTTCTGTATAGGTAAATAAGCAAATGTAAAGTTTAAATGTTAATTCTTCAAGCCCCATAAAAGCACCGGTGATCGCGACAACAATAGAATACAATAGCATTTCCCGGAATCCGCGATCGAAATGTAAGTTATAACTACCTACTAACTACCTACTACTAATAATATATTAGTTTGTTTAATAATTTAATAATGAAAACTTTATTTATTTATTTATATATCGAACTAAACGTTGCGCAGCCCCGCTCGCGTAAATCAAGAATTTCGGGGCAACTGCAAAAAAAGGATATTATGTCCTTCCCCGTGGTTTACTCTATAGTTAATATTATCTATGCATACATAAAAATCAGTCCAGCGTGGCGGTTCGTGAGATGCTAGTTATTCGTGCAAACTTTACTAATCCTACAATTAAACAAAATCAAAAAGTAAACCTTCCTATGCAGCACACATTCAAAGTAAAAACCAATTAAGTACAAAAAATGTTGTCAGGATGAAAAATAACATATTAAATGAAATACATGATATTGCATAAAATTAATACAAAAGGCGTATCGGCCATAACTCTCGATACCCGCGGGCTGACTCAGCCGGCATTATACGATAAAATATCGGAGTTTTTATCGGAATATGCAAAGATGCGGTTAATCAGCTGAATGCAAAACTAAACGATTTGCTTTCAGGTTTCAGCACATAATTATAAACTACGGAAGCATGTACGCACTTGTGAATTTAATAGGCGACGGTAATAATTTCTCATTGAGCGATATCGGGGGGGTGGTTACTCGCGCCCGTAGGAATTACCTTTTACTACCCTACACGTGTCCCCCGGGTGGTGCTAAACGAGTAACAACGCCGAGTCTCAGGCGGCGGATATGATAACCTGACTCCTAGGGTATTTAGTCCTCAAGGAGGACTAAATACCCTCAAAAAGTCTAGTGCGGAAAGCAACGGGAAATTACCGCGACTATAATCCCAAGAAACCCACCATGATTAAGAACGTGAGAGCCCTATCCCAGAAAGCAAATTTTGGTGGTCACGTCCCTCAGCCATGGGGATACGACTAGGAAGAAGATATCGTTGCTCGTTTGTCTTTAATCACATAGTGCGAATTGCCGTAGCACATCCATCGTGGGTATCGCAGACACAATAGATTTTCAATCCAGCGGCAGCCGGCTGCCGCTTGCGGATGGTGTGCCTAAATACGACTTATCGTAACTACGTTTGGATGACGCTATCATTAAAAATATTTACGAAACCTCTGTCTGTCATGACTCATGTGGCGTTTTTAACGTGCCAGACAAAGACTATTTTATCTTTTATCATCTAAAGCAGTATTTTTTAACCTTTTTTATGACGCGACCCCTTTGGTGTGAAAAATATTTCACGGCCCCCATGCATACCCTATATCTTATTATATCAGTAAGTTCCTTATCGCGCGTTGCGAAGGCTAGACCGAAAAAATTAAGAAGAAAAGTTGTAACGACACTTTTTGTGTCGTTTAGGAGTGAGCACACTGAGACGGGCCGTGCCGGGGCTCATCGCAAAAATCCGCCTCCATACAATTTGTATGGAAGCGGATGCGCGTATCGCACACTGTGTCGGGGCGCAGCGGATTTCCGCTTCCATACAAATTGTATGGAGGCGGATTTTTGCGATGAGCCCCGGCACGCTGAGCCCCGGCACGGCCCGTCTCAGTGTGCTCACTCCTTAAGTTGTTAGCCGTGCGGTAGCGTGTGTTTCTGTTTCTCTCTCTCTCTCTCTCCCTCTCATAGAAAGCAAGTCATTTTCGTTTCGTCTTTCTATTTCGCATTGAACAGTGTGGTGTAGTGACGATTTTTTTGTGTTTTTTTAGTGTATACTTACTTATTATAAGTACACGTTTTTTGTACTTAAGAAATAATAAACTGGAACTCGTTCCATCCGGGTGTCCCTTGACACCTTGATGTTGAAATAGTTCTATCGACCTCTGGCGACCCCCTACAAATGCTTTTTTCGTAGCAAAGTGGTTCAAAAACACTGATCTAATGATACAAAGTACCTGCAAAGGCGTGTAAAAATATTATAAAAAAATGAACTCGGAAATATCTTCAGTGCAGGATTTCATTTTCCCGTCAATTCTTTATGAACAAACTTAAAGTTTTCGAATATATCACGAAAGTAACAGGGCAACTTCGATTGGACGTCCGTTCCCCGCTCCGATAGGCTCGTTAAGCCCCCAATAAAATATTTTCAATAAAAAACCTAATTATTTATGAGTTATGAATTACCAGCCCCTGCCTTCAACATTGTTGTTCATCAATTCCTCGTTCTAGGGGAAACGTACATTTTTCCGGAAGCGTGACGAGGTTGCAGAAATATACAGGGTGTAACAAAACTGGGTGTAAAAAAATGGTCTTTCAGCGCTGCTACTTTCACAGTGAGTGTGAGAAGTTTGTACGTGGGAGAGCCATGCTTCGGCACGAATGGGCCGGCTTGACCGGAGAAATACCACGTTCTCACAGAAAACCGGCGTGAAACAGCGCTTGCGCTGTGTTTCGCCGAGTGAGTGAGTTTACCGGAGGCCCAATCCCCTACCCTAATCCCTTCCCTACCCTCCCCTATTCCCTTCCCTTCCCATCCCTACCCTCCCCTAGTACCCTAAGGCCGGCAACGCACCTGCAGCTCTTCTGATGCTGCGAGTGTCCATGGGCGACGGAAGTTGCTTTCCATCAGGTGACCCGTTTGCTCGTTTGCCCCCTTATTTCATAAAAAAAAAAGTGAACTCTCTACAAGAAACACGTACACACCCTAAGGCATTATCACTTACTTTTGTCACACTCTGTGTATTATGTACTTTGGTATTTGCAACATTAGTGTTGAAGAGTGGACTTTCTGAAGTTGAGGCAACGTTTCTGATTTTGTAACTCTTATACCAATAAAAAGATTTATATTATGTGCAGTGTATTCATATTATGATGTATGTTTATGTCATACATTGTTCTGTCTATGTCAATACGCTAAAGCGGATTTACAGACAAAAACTAAATGTTGTGTAAATATAGTTATAAAAATAATATCTAAGCCTTATTTCCCATATATTTTCTTTAAGACGACGGCTGGTAGGACATCTAATAACATCCGAATAAACATTAATCTAGATTCTAGTCATTAGCCCTAGGCATAACCTAACTTCCATATGCTTAACACTAGCCTTTGTGAACTAAATTATGTAAACTATATTCTGTATGTGCTGATGAGCTAGAGGTAAGCGGTATGTAGATATGTGAGAAATCAAAATGTATAACTTACCTGCCTCTGAGTGGGAGAAATCCTTGTACTATTAGGCTATTGTGTGCTGAGAAGTCAATTTTTTAGCTACTGACAAATAAAAATTAGTACTTACTAACTTTTGACTTTATAGTGGTCTAAAAATTAAAATTTTGAACTTACCACCTTTACACTTTTGGAAAATAATTTTTTTGTAAATAACTACCTTCTCAAAATCAAAATTTAGAACTTATTTACTTTTGACTTAGGCAACCAAGAAATGAAAATTAGAACTTACTACATTCTAGCTTTGGATGTTCTTTGAAAATTACTTTTTGATGAGGGCAAAGAGTTGGAGGAAAGTGTATTTTGTACGTTGCAGTACGTTTAAGTCGTTTTCTGCAATTCTCTCCTATATCGAAACGTACCTACTACAAAATCTATAAAAAAGATAATGTGTGTTTTCAAGGCGTAAGGAGGAGTCCTTTTTAAAAGGTGTTTTTAAAAGTGTGAAAAACTGCAGAATGGATTTGGATTAAAATTAGCATGTTAGATAATATTATGGCTCCTAGGCAAAGATTAATAAATAAAATAAAATATTGAATACTTGTTATTCTGATTATTATTTTTTAACAAAAAATTAAAACCGACTTCCAAGGTAAAAACAAAAGTAATATTCTTAAAAATAATCTAAAAAGAATCAAATAATTCTTATTCCTTATTATAGTGCCGTCTTCAGACTTCGCCTAAACCTCAACTATTTCTGTACTCAATCTTCGTACTTTTGAAGTCGCTACCAGCCCGGAAAAGTTCTGAGATCCTTGACATAGAACTTACACTAAGGTGAGCTGGTGCCAACGTCAAAAGCATGAAGATTGAGTACAGAAATAGTTGAGGTTTAGGCGAAGTCTGAAGACGGCACTATAATAAGAAATAAGAATTATTTGATTCTTTTTAGACTATTTTTAAGAATATTACTTTTGTTTTTACCTTGGAAGTCGGTTTTAATTTTTTGTTAAAAAATAATAATTTTACCCTTTATAGTTACCTATGAGACCACAAGGCTATAAAGCTTGTTGTCTTTGAGTTGTACATACTATTACTAGCGGTCGGCCGCGGCTCCGCCCGCGTGGATGTCAGAGCTTCTTCACATTACGTCGCAAGCAGTGCGGCAGCAGCGCTGCAGCCGCGCGACTTCTATACAAAAGAGAGTCGTGAGGCTGCAGCGCTGCTACCGCAGCGCTTGCGACGTAATGTGAAGGCAGCCTTACGGCTGCAAAAAGCCTACCCAGGAAAGACTCGGTCAGCAAAATGATTCCCAGGTCAATTCACAGACTCCAAGACTGACAACGACGACGCGGACACAATAGACATAACGACCAGTAGTTCGACTGCAAAGAGACAGACAGGTTTCAATATCTGTCAAATTCGTCGGGTTTCACTAGGATTATAAATGGAATGTGCCTCGCGCTGGCTGATATAATTTATTTTTAAATATTTAAAATAAAGATTTCAAAATTGGATTCTGACAATTTTGATCACATGTGCCAAAACACAAACAACAATACGACCAAAGAGGAACACGGCCAGCGAATATGTCATAGTTTTAAATTCGTAGGTAACAATTTAACAACCCTAGCAACGATTTTCGTCATAATACGTCAAATTTAAAAATTTCAACATCAGTTCTAAGTCAGCATACTCTATCATTCTGTCTACTCTGACGCGGACGCAGTCATTATCCGAAGGGATGCACAGTGCACACTGCACAGATTGTCTTCCTCCCGCACGCGCATCCCCGCTTGGTGACGACCACTGTCGTTATATTTTTATTTCGCCATAATTTCAAAACTAAACGTTCAATTTTAATCATTCAAAGACCAAATTTTATATACATAAACTGTTCTTAGTGATAAAATAATTTATTTTCATAAGGATTAATAGCATAAGTAAAATAAACGCGTTTAAATGTAAGTAGTCCAAAAAATTCTAGATTTTTAAATAAAAAAATGGTTAGGTTAGCCTCACTCGACATAGATAAGTATAGTGTGTCGCGGACTTTTTTGTAGATATTTATAAAATCTACAATTACTTAGAATATTTTATAGTTCTATCTTTTATAGTTTCGGCAGCGCATGCAAAATAAGTAACTTTTCTTGTTGATTTTACACCTGGCGTCCGAAAAACCCAAATATCTTACGAAACCCTATTTTTTCCAAAATAAAGTTTAGCCTATGTTCAGCAGTAATAATGTAGGATTCACTGGCTTTTGCTTGGAGTAGTTTAAATAAAGCCAAAATCCTCGAACTTGTATCTATAAGGATTCAAAAGTTCTGTTGGGTACCTTCGGAACCATCCTGTTGCAAAATCTTACTTTTTGGTAGTATATGCCTGAAATACTTCAGAAAAAAACGAAATCACTATATGTTTTCATATAAATTTTGAGGAGTTCCCTCGATTACTCATGGATCCCATCATCAAGTCACCACTTTTATGAACATGGTACCAAATTCGAGTCAAACCCTATACAACACAAAAAGAATTTTGTCAATCGGACTACAAACGGCTGAGTAATCGTTGAACATACATAAAAAAAAAGATACATACAGCCGAACGTATTACCTCCTCCTTTTTGGAAGTCGGTCAAAAAATAAGGTATTCCCGTGAATTGTAAAACCTAGGTAATGATTATGCTTATAAAACTTGACTAGTCAAGTAGTTACAGTACGCCTACGACGAAACCATTTTGAGACTCAGGCAATCGGGTAAGAATGCCGCGTTCTCTCTAACAACGTAATTTCACGTTAATTGTTAGAGTAAGACGCAACATTCTCGTACGATTGTTTGAGTCTCAAAACCGTTTCGTGGTACGGGCCCAGGTTACTGACTTAAAATAAATTTTACCCGAAATTGGTAGCTTAAATTGTATTTTATATCACAAATGTACGATTCCCCCGGGATCCATATTTTCAACGGGAAGTCGTGTGCGAAGCTTGCATATTATATTTTTAATGAATAAATGTACCTATTTATTAGCTCAATGTTACCCAAAATTGTATTACCGGAGGTACTTTATCACGGGATAAAAGTAATATTATGTCCTTTTACGAAACACAAAATTCGTTTTGAATTTCCTCAAAATTGTTTAAGGGATTTTAACATAACGACTAACAAGGTAAAAGATAAACAATCAAACAGACCGACAGACATAATATAAACAGACATATAAACAGACAGATAATACAAACAGATTTTCGCGTTATAAATGTCTGGTCTGACTGTCATATTATTATCACTTTTCAGTATGGATAACTTACAAGTCTTTTAAAACTTTAACTTGTAACCGATTTCGTTATAAGTAATTATACATTCACGTAAGTACTCACGTTCAAAACAGGCAATTAAAAAAATAACTAACCCGTCAAAGGTGATGAGATTTTGGCATGTGATTGTGTCATGGTCGTGGTCGTGATCTCTGACCACGACACACCTGTTATTTTACGGTCAATATTAATAATTTATTTTGATTACTTTAATGATCACACAGTTATTATCGTAAAGATAGATTACGTAATAATTATTGATTAATTATAGGTGCCAAAAATATTCGTATAAATTTAAACAGTATTAAAAATAAAATATAACAAGAATATGAAATAAATATTTAATTAATAGTAAGCCTATAAAATAAATTCTATTTTTCAATTTCAATTTGTAGGGTGACCATTAAGTTATAATATTACATTGTTCGGACATTCTCGCATTTATTTTTTTGCAGCAAATTATAATGTAATAACTAATAACTTTCAAAATACTTAAACTTTATATTATCTCTGTAAAATTGATGTTGTTTTACATGTAAATAGATAATATACCTTAAGATAGACCTCACACGGTGTATGTATACTGGTACTTACTAATTCGGCACGCGTGACTTGTCATTTTAATATTCCTCGAAGCGTTGCTATGTCTCGATACATCAATACAGTCGTAGGTTACAACTTGAACGTGTAGTTAATATGTTGAATATATTATATACAAGCCAATGTTGCTCAAACATAAATAAAAACAGCTACTGTACTCATATTTTGTATGTCATGTTTTCCAGTTCTATGTGTTAAAATCAAACATACAACAACACATAATATATTGAAACGTGTTACTTTTCCGTACAAATTAGGAAACTTTATACGCTTGTTAAATTTGAAACTAAAACATGAAACATTTTGAATAATTAACGAGGCAATGGTTTTGTTAAATCAATTATTGTATTGGCTTTAAATATGTTAACATATAAGTAATGTGCAAAATCAAATTGTTAACACTTCAGTGAACACCCTCCCGCTCCGCTGAGCATTTCTTACATTATCTTAAAGACTGAAAGTGCTCAATGTGTACTAAAACGAGCATAAAACGGTGTGACTTGCGCATAACGGTATAAGTGATGAGTTGTACAATATATAACATAGTTTTGTTAGCTGGAGTCTTCATAATTTTATTTAATGACTTAATTTATGAAGAATTCTTCAGAAGATCCATGGAGTAAAAGTCAAAATCTTCATTTAATTGAAGTGATTATAAAAAATCTGGGTGCGGTCATAAAAGTAAAACATACTTTTACATATTATGTAGGAAATTTTTTTTCAAACTCGGAACACATCATTTTCAAAAATTGTTCTATTTGACAGAGAATGGAATTTGAAATTGACGTCGGCGTCGAATTGGCACAGACGATATTAGGGAAGCCAAATTATATTGGAACGAATTTCAGCCGAAATTGGTTCAATAGGTAGCATCTCTCAATGGAGACAGTTATGTTCAACAAGTTTTTCCAATACTTTTCACATTATTTTTTTAATTTGAACTGTAACAATATTATTACAAATTAAAAACTTAAGCTTCCTTATTTTATGCTATTTAGGTTTGTTTAGTATATTTGGTTTTAAAACAAAGAACTACTGTTTTTATTACCAGCAAAAAGAAAAGAAAGCGCAATTCCACTAGAACTCAGCGCCATCTATTGAAAAATCTAATAAGAACTGTGGTAATTAAAAAGAGAAGATAATATAGGTATGTATTTTAACCAAATATGACTATTTAATATTCTAATATGCATAATGCAGCTGCAGCTAATACTAGAAAAATCTAACAAATAAATGGATTACACCTAACCCTGCCAGGTATTTTGTAGTGTAAAAAGTAAATAGATTTAGTTTTAATTTTTAAACAGCGTCGGATTACCTTACCAAATCCAAAATAGAACAGAGTAACAATGCTTTTGTAGTTCCAACTCGTAAACTAATCTTGTTGTGAATACTAAAAAGCGTCCGTTCATCTAAAACTAGTCATCGTCTGTTTCATAAAAAAATGGGACTGTTTTTTAACCGACTTTCAAGAAGGAGATGTTTTTTTTTTATTATTTCGGACCAATATGAAATAATGTTAAAGATATTTCAACATTCAAAAAAGTACTTGATCTGTCCACATTGTCCACTTAGGGCCTGTCCGCATCTCCACGTCAACACGTCATCAACGTGGAACGGTGCGGTAACGTGGCACGGTACGTTGACGTGACGTGCAAATTTACGTGATATGCATTTTAAGTTACGTTAGCGTAAATTTGCACGTCACGTCAACGTACCGTGCCACGTTACCGCACCGTTCCACATTGATGACATCGTGACGTGGAGATGTGGACAGGCCCTTAGTAAAAAATTAAGGTAATCAAAATCGGGAGCGCTGTTCAGTTGAACAAAATATATGATATAAACTACATAAGATTTCAATAATTTCCTCCAGCATATATCTTAGATGTTACAGATTTCAGTCTTAATACGATTTCCTTTAATCTCAAATAATATTAAATTTAAGTACTCGTAATGTACTTCAAAAGGATATTACATATTATTCACTTCGCATGCGAACGCTTCAAAACCAAACCCTTCTCAAACTATAAGGGATAGACTGCGAAGCTTTGGCAACTTGATATATCCGATGAATAGTTATGTCATTCGCCATTATTTACCTGCTAATAGTGGGAAAGATCTTATGAATACGACCGTTTTAAGTCGTACAGCGAAGTTGTAAAATTACTGTACCTATAGAAATACCATTTTCAAACCAATATTTTGTATATTCAATATTAATTTTAATTCTATCATAATTAATGCAGTGTTAAACAGATTTTAATGAATATTATTTTTCCAATTATCCATAATAATTGGCATCTCATCAATTTTCATGTATGAAAGATTTCATACAGTTTTATCGTTTCCGCTATCGCCTATTAATGTATTCACGCTCATACGGGGCTCACACAAGGCACACTTTCATCGCTCCATCGACAGCCGAAAGCTCAAAGCATTAGTGATGTTAATATTCAAAATGATCACTTGAAAGGGCTTTTGTGTGTATGAATGGGGAGTCTATACAAGGCGCTGGGAATCATTTCAATACTTCGTCGATTATGTGCTTATGTGTGTATGCCCGAGATTAAAAACAAGCGATCGAGTCCCCCTCTAATTTGGATCTTAAGGGTGTAATGGAATTCCTGTGTTTCGTTTTTTTGTAATCCTATAGGAGTATTTAGATTTGTTCATTGTTAATTCAGCAAAATTCCTCGTGCTATTGGACGTTCGTTAGCTTCTTTCTCAGGCTTTACAAGCGTTGCTTTATTTTCATGATCGCTGATTATTATGATTTTTTCCATTTCCGAATACCGAGTGTACCAAAATTTTGTTTCCTACTAAGAGGCCCCAAAGTTGCAATTTAAAAAGAAATATTTTGGTGTTTTCTTCTCATGAGAGTGAGAGAGAGCTACGTAATATTAGTACTATGCTTATTGTTCGTGACTTCCATTATTAATATGATAAAGCAAAGTTAGGGATATGTCGATACCTCTGATCAGGTAACTTGATACATGTTTTAGTATAATGGTTACTGTGGCATTGTTACCCAACCTCGCAACCCAATACCTTTGGTGTAGCATCGTATAATACAGTTATAAAATGACCCAGTAAATATTCAATTTTGAATTTGAACATGTCTTTCCTCTTTGTAATAAATTAAATTACAGCGGGACAAAAACTTATTCTGAATAAACATCCTGACGATGAATTTTGTTGAATTTTTCATAAATTGCTAGGAATCGACCGAGATTTTGTGAAGGGCAAAGCTAAGATAAACACAATTTCAATCAACAGCTATATTCTTGTAGAGTTTTATTCGAAACTTAAACAAAGATATTATTATAAGGATACTTGAAATTTGTTTCTTTTTCAGAATTCAATTTGGATCCTTAAAAATACACTTGTAATTCTTGTACCCTTAAAATTCCTGCTTTTCACCTAAGTGCTTTCTTCACTCCACTAAACTTGATCCGTCTTTTGTCTCATTAAATATAAACAGACCCCTGTGAGGATAACGTAGTAAAGATTTGGACCAATTTTGTGTAAGGAATTTCTTTTATTCACTTATCTACTTTGTTAGAGGTATTTCCTAAATATTTGATCACTTTTCCTTTGCATTAGCAATAAAACAGGTTTATTTCGATAGTATATTCTTATCTTGAGATTCGCTGTCTATAAAGCTGAGATTGTCTGTAATATTTATTCATGAATAAGATTAGTAGCTCCGTCGCTCTGAAATTTGTTTCATTTATTCGTCAAAACCATACATTTTTATAACTATCCTATATCCTTTTCCGTTGCTCAAAGTATCCATATTTACCTAAGTTCGGCCGATTAAAAGTGAAGAAGTAACAGACAGACAATTGCGCATTCCTAATATTAGTGTGAATAAAAGGAACCTATTAAACACTTGACCGTTATTTGAAGCATAATAATTGAGATAGGCACTTCCGTTTCCGCAGATTTTACCTCCTTTTCTTTCCTGAATGTTGGTAGCTCTGTCAACCTTGGCGCCATCATCGAGCAGGTAGAGGGAGAATTCCCGCTCGACTATGATCATTGGCGTTTTGTTTTCCGCACCGCACAGTCGTGCTCAGAAGTCATTACGTATTATACCTCCTTATTATATAACTCCCAGTTATATAATTTAAGTATAAAGTGAAATAATTTCAGTGTTGTATTTTTACCGTTTTTCAAGGTTTTGGTAATTCACGTAAGTTATATTTTTATACATTTTTTCTTTAGAAAAAAATTAACATTTCATATTAATAACGATTTTATCGTTCGTATCGTTACTTTAATAACGAATATAAATTTAAATACTACATTTAAATTTTTAAATATTAATTTTCTAGTTAAGTTCTTGTGTTTGTGTTCTTTCCTAGGTTAAGGTAGCTATTAATAATGAATAACGAATGTGAATTTGTTCATGATTCGGTAGTGACACCAGCTAACGTTAGATTTGAAACTACCCACTAATGTGGTTAGTAAAAAAGGCCTTGTTCTCGTGCAAGGTCATCTAGTAGTAGTAGTTGAACAAATGATTCGAGCTCGTCATCGACTTCTACTTCACACAGCAAACGTAAATCGAGGCGCCGTCGCCACAAAAAGGGGGGGAGCAAATACAGACAGCGCTATAACCACCCTTTAGCTAAATTAACTCAAGAGGTTAATGAACTTAACAAAAAGGTTAATTATTTTTACGAAAACCGATCTATTTTTCAAGGCCATGCAATTGCATCGACGATAATGTCAGTCGGGAATTGTATAGCAAATCAAATTAAAATGAAACGACCGTTAGCAATTCTTTATAACCGAATCTTATTGAAATTGAAACAAAACTTAAAGAAACGTCCGTTACGAAAACTTCTCTTTTGGGGGTTTTGGCTATATTAAATAAATATTCAACATAATAACGAATGGTCAGAAGTTCGTTATTCTGAAGTTCAAGAATTTTATAATCATATACTAGTTTTGTTGATTTAGAGGTCAATGATGAGCTTAAATATTTAGATTTTCAAAAAAAAAAAAAATCACGTGCACAAATCATACGCGGCATTATTATATTGTATACTTATGCAGCGCGGAGCATTGAAATCTGCTCTTAAGAAATTGTTACAATGGTCACACGCTTCATGCTTGACCCCTGAAGGTTAAATGAAACCGTTAAGGATTTGTATCACAACGTCAGAGTTACTTCAATTAATTTGTGGTCTGAGCTGGGCTTTGAGATCTGAGGTTTTCAAATGAGACGCAATGCAATTATGAATTTCGTTCATGACCCAGTTCTGGCAATCATTTTAACTAAGTTAATTCCGAGTTGCTGGTGTCACTACTCGAAAAGACTGAGGGAGCTCAGAAAACCTTTGTTGCGAATAGTCAGAATAATGTTGCTGCCGCTGCGCAAGCGGGTTCTAGAGCAACAGATTGACTCGCCGCCCCCCGCAGGGGCAGGCTAAGAGTTATATATCCGCGCAGGGTATGTCTCATGGATGTTATGCTAGCTCGCACATTTCCCATGCTCACCAGTCTGCGCAAGGCTGTTCTTACAATCGTCCCCCGCAGGGACAAACAATAAATTTTGAACCACGGTCAATGCCTAGCAATGTACGAAGTTCTTTTCACTCGAGAGATTAGCCTACCCCCGCAGAGGCAGACTAAGAATTATATACCCGCGCAGGGTATGTCTCATGGATGTTGTGCTAGCTCGCACATTTCCCATGATCACCAGCCTGCGCAAGGCTGTTCATACAATCGTACCCCACGGGGACAAAGAAATAATTTTAAACCACGGTCAATGTATGGCAATGCACGAAGTTCCTTTCACTCGAGAGGAGCTCGATTGGACAACTGAGGGAACTTCCACGGCAAAAGTACCCGTGAATATGCCGCTTCTCTTTCGGATCTCGGGAATCTCGGGGATCTCGGAAATGCCAAAAAAACGTAAGTACTGACAATCAAAAATTCAGAGCGGGTCAAACTTTTAAGTTTTACCGCCGTTTCTCGTTGGCAGCGCCTAGATGCTCCAGGTTATTATTATAAAGATTCTAAAAGGGTACCGCATACCATTCATGGAGAAACCACCTCGGTTCATTCCAAAATTAAACCAAAATCATTTTTCTACCACAGAGTCGGAAGATATGTATCTCCAAATTCGACAAATGATATTCCAGGGTGTATTAGAAGTTGCCAGCCCCTTGCCAAGTTTTATTTCGACAATGTTTCTGGTCCCTAAGGTCGACGGGTCCTGCCGTCCTATTTTCAATCTTTCCACTCTATTCGATTATGTTTTGACTCAGCCATGCGGGCTCATAAATGTTCAACTAATGCCAGTTTCGTTTTGCAACCCGACGATTGGCTTTGCAAAATATACCTGTCCCAAGCTTATTTTACCTGGCAGTCGCTCCATCGCACTGACGGCTCCTACGTCTGTATACAAGGGACAGTTGCTGAAAATTACTTGCTTATTGTCCGGTCACCTGCTTCCCTGACCAATTGGGTTAAACAAACCCTCAGAGAGCAAGTTCTGCGTATCATCGTTTATTAGGACGATTATCTTATTGCTTGAATTATTGCTTGAACGCCTCCGTGGTCTAGTGGTATAGAGCGCGGCTCTTGTCTCGGAGGTCGTGGGTTCGATTCCCGCGTTGGAAACATGTTATTTCCAAGTTTGGTTAGGACAATGCAGGCTGATCACCTGATTGTCTGACAAGTAAGATGATCCATGCGTCGGATGGGCATGTAAAAAGTCGGTCCTGCGCCTGATCTCTCGCTAGTCGTGTCGGTCGTCCGTCCCACTGGGTTATGAGAGTAAAGGAATAGAGAGTGCTCTTGTGTACTGCGCACACACTTGGACATTATAAATTACTCCTGCGTAGCTGGCCTGGTTTCAATGAAACCGGCCACCGTCACCGAAACCGGTGTGGGAGCTATTATTATTATTATCTTATTGCTTATTAAAACAATCATCCTACAGAAGCATGTCCACATTTTGCTTCAAAGGCTTTACTTACGCCTCAACAAGACCTGGTATTTCTAGGTGTTCGTTGGAACACGTTTCAAAACGAAAAGCTACTTCCAGGCGAGAAAATGTCTAAAATTCATCAAAAGATTTTACCAGTCCTGAGTCCTGACAAAGAGTCTGGTAGATCTAAAGACCTTGCAGAGCATCCTCGGTCTCCTGAACTTCGCCAGTTTCATAGTACCGAAGGCTACATTACCGAGCTCTCTTGTCTCTTCTCATAGACTTGGATAAGTCCGCATTTCCGGATCGCTGCTCTCTACCGAGACAAGCGACGATCTTCGGTGGTGGTTGCAAAGTCATCATCTATCAACTTCCATTCATTGGGGCCCACCATCGCACTGCTTGGCAACAGATGCGTCGGACCTAGCTTGGGGTGCTCAACTCGACCACCTTTCCTTAACGGGGACATGGTCAGCATAAGAAAATTTCATGCATTACAATCAGAAAGAGCTTCTAGCGCTCTGCTTCTCCGAGGTCAGTAGTCAGCACCAGACTCTCACTCGCTCGACAGTTCTTTGGTAGAGCGACAATCGAACAGCTATAACCTATATTTGGGACGAAGGTCGCACCAGGTCAGATGCCCTGATGGACATAACCATTCAGATTTTTTGAGTTATTGGATCATTCCCAAATCTGTTAACTTCTTGCACGGAGAAGATCAGAAAATGCGGCTTACTTGTGTGACCGATCTATTTGCTTCCGTCGAAGCTCATGTAGTGACTAATTATGTAACTCTCGACTTGACCGATCAAGCAGGTTTATATCACGATGCCTTTTCTCAGGAGTACCCCCTAGCCTAGGTGTTTAATTAATACCCAAAGTCCTGGCTGACCTTAATCAGGCTCAAAGAATTTATCTCCTAGTGGTTCCACGCTGGGAACGAGTATTTTGGCGGGCAGATCTCAAGTCGAGTGCAATAGCAGCACCGTATACGATTCGCGATCTGGAGAAATACACAATCGACATTTCAGCGGTCCCTCTTCCAAAGATCAGGAAATGACCCTGGAAGTATAGAAATGTAAAATTGTAAAATTTTACGACGAGGCTGAGATGATAACTATTTAAAATTATTGTTATTATCATGGCGACCTTCTACTCTCAAAACTTATAAAGTTGCCTGGTTTAGATGGTTATCCTGGTGTAAGTTTCACAGATGTGATGCTATGATGCTCACAAGCCGACGGCCACAGTCCTTGCAAAATTCTTAGCTTATCTATTTTTAATAGATTAAGCTCTCTTATAACACTATTTTCTTACATAAGTAGATATCTTCCATGTCTGATACAGAGATTTCTGGCTCTTTAAGTTCTTACGGTTTGTACAACATAAATTAAAAACTTATTGAAGTCTTATAGTTGACGCCAGTTGACGCAAGTAATTTATTTGTATTTTCTAGAAATACAGTTATTTTGCTTTTGTTTTCGTCGGGCAGACGTGTACATGATCTTACACACTGTAAGAATAGTGGTTTAAAATTCTTAATGTGATTAATTTAGTCATAACTAAAACGAACAGTTCTGATTCTAGGCAATCTAGCTGGAAGATTTTAAGCAATCCCAGTAATAAGCAACCTTGCTGTTTACTGGCTTAAATGCTGTAATCACTTTTTTCATCGCAGGCGTAGCGATTAGCGAAGCTAAATGTGCAATTTATTTACGAGTTTGCGAGGAAAACCATCTGCCGCCTTCAGCTGGCGGTATCAAAACTAACTTGTCTGAGACAACTGCACCACCAGGTAACGTCCGCTCAGCTATGGCTGAAAGTTGGATAGACAATGTATCCATTCATGAAATACTTTTGGGGCCGTTATTGAAAATCGGTACAAAAAACTAGTACTTTAATCTAATTCTAACGATTTAAGAAATTATTTTGTTCCTTTAGTTGATTTCATTATGTCCATATCAAAGCTTTTACAAGTTGTATTTTTGATTTGTCAATCAGTTTTTGGTGTAATAATTGTGTAAAAAAGTGTTTGAACACTGGATTTTCTATTCCATCACTCTTATATCACCTATATATTCATTTATAAAGTTTTAGAAGTATTCCCACAAGGAATTACTATTTTTATTTTATATTTTCTTTTCACATTGGCGTCTTACTTTTATTTTGTCACATTGGCGTACATCATCACCAGGCGATAACAAACACGTCTCAATTATTATGCTTCAAATAACGGTCAAGTGTTTAATAGCAGCGTTTTACCCTGAAATAAAACGCTTATTAAATACTTACCTTATTTGAAGCATAACTTTATTTCTGCCTGGTGTAATTTCGACTCAATGATCATAGTCGAGCGGGAATTCTCCCTCTACCTGCTCGATGATGGCGCCAAGGTTGACAGAGCTACCAACATTCAGGAAAGAAAAGGAGGTAAAATCTGCGGAAACGGAAGTGCCTATCTCAATTATTATGCTTCAAATAAGGTAAGTATTTAATAAGCGTTTTATTTCAGGGTAAAACGCTGCTATTTTTGGTGCGACGACCTATCAATTCAATATCACCAAAAAGAAATAGCACAATATACTCCAGAAAACAATAACATACAAGGAAATTCTTGTAAATTACAATACCTTTGGAAATTCAGGGTGTATCGAAATATTACAAGAATGTGCGGTACTTTGAATCTGAATGCGCTTTAATAAGTAACCCGTGCCCCGGCCTTGGTGAGGTATTGTGAATTCACAAGGCATTGGCATACGGCCTATCCCACTATTGTATTCCACGTATGTAGTACAACCATGCGGTCGTATCAAATATTAATATTAGGTGCATTTTGTGATGATACCAAAATGTGAAATGTATGTTTTATTTCTAAAACACAGTCTACAATATAAACGTATACTTATGTTTTCACGATTATACTAATAATATGGATTTTACTTTTTTTAAAACATACAGTAGTGTATTATATTTTTTATAATATTATTAGCTCCTTTTAGTTTACTTACCATTTTACTAATAAAAATATTAATATGTACTTTACTATTTAAGGTTCGCGCACACTTTGTCGGCGCGTGCCGGGGCGGGCCGGGGCGCAGCGCAGCGCAAAATGCGCTATAGCACACTATTACCGGATCGGGTCGCATCGTATTGACGGATTTTAACGCTCACTGTGCCGGGGCGGGTCGGCGCGCAACGCATTGACGGATTTTGAGCCGAGGCTTGCCGGGCCGCATCGCATTGCATCCGCGCGCCGCTTGCTATAGCACACTGTTGCCGGGGCGCAGCGGGTCTTGTCGGGCCGTGTCGCATTGACCGGCACAGTGTGCGATACGCGCATCCGCTTCCATACAAATTGTATGGAGGCGGATTTTTGCGATGCGCCCCGGCACGCTGAGCCTGTCACGCCCGTCGCCCGTCTCAGTGTGCTCACTCCTTTAAGGTCCACTGTTATTGACAGCCTTATGACTTTCCAATTAGGTACATTGAATAATAAATACAAGCAGCCATTACACTTTTTATTTTTTACTATACGCTGTGTAAATATTTTTATTGATAAGATGATAAATGATAATGTAAAAAAATAAGCCGGAGGAACTTATAATTAGTACTATCAAAATTAAATCAAACTTCTACTTTTTATTAATAAGAAAATATTTTTAGCGCATTATTTACTTCAAATAAACGCAATAAAAATTATTAATTAACAAAATAATCTCCCAACGTTTCGCTTCGAATTGTTTGCTTTAATTTTATTACAACGATGAATCAATTTTGTAATTTCGATATTAAAACATTGATATATCGGGACTTGTCCCATAAAATGCTAAAATATGGTCCCCCTAATTGGTACTGATCAATAATGGCCATACAAACGCGCGCTATTATTATTTAGAAAGCAATTAATTCTAAAGTCGTGTATGACTTGCGGTGGAATATGTATGTATGGATGGATGTATGTATGGCATTATGCACGTTTGCCTTTGTGTTGGCGATTTCAATGATTGTATGGACCCCATGCAATTATGGCAAATGATGGCTTTCTAAAAGACGCTAATACAGATTATTGGTGCGTGGGAGAGCTTACATGGCTGCTTGGACACGAATGGGCTAGCTTAACCGGATAACTACGACGGTGATATAGAAAACCGGGGTTACATAATATGTAATTATTTAATTGTATTATCACTTACTGGGGTTAGCGAAAGTCCAGGATATTATGATCACAATCGCTTACCATCAGGTCTTAACTGCTCGTTTGTAATGCAGCCTCTCTATGGCTCATGATGAAACAATATTTAAAGCGATTATAAAAATGTAGAGGGACATAATAATATTATAATCCTAGGTGTCCCGGTGAACTTCGTGTTACTTTAAAACCTTCCCTGGACTTCAAGGATTAATTTAAGACTAAAATTAGCAGAATCGGTTCAGCCGTTATCGAGTTCTAGCGTTACTAACACAATTGGAAATCCATTTTTATATATAACTAGCTGTCCCGGCGAACTTCGTGTCACTTTAAAACCTTCCCTAAGCTTCTACGAATATTTTAAGACTAAAATCAGCCCAATTCGTTCAGCCGTTTTCGAGTTTTAGCGCGACTAACACATTTGAAAATCCATTTTCATATATAAGAAGATATTGATAGATGATTCACCATGATCGACGCATAACGGTATAATTTTGAAATGTTGGCATGCCACAGAAAAATTTACAATCATAGATATCCATCATAGCCCAAGGTAAACAGGATGTAACAAAACTAAGATATATTAATTTAGGGTATGTATGAGTCCACTGTATAGTGTTCGCTGTGAAAGTTGCAGCCCTGAAAGAATAACTTTTTTTTCACCTTTGTACGGCAAAAAATTATGACGCGGGGCGCTTGCCTATACAAATCACAAAAAAATGCTCTTTCAGCGCTGCTACTTTCATAATGAACTGTGTAGACACATACACACCCTAAAGTATTATACTTAGTTTTGTTACACCCTTCGCAATCATGGGTAACCATCAACGTGGACTACTTTATGAAGTACCCATAAGTACCGGATATTTTCATAACCTCTCCCTTTCCTGTCGGTTAAGCAGGGCTCCGCCCAGGAAGTGCCATTGTTCTTCATATTAATCTTTTGTTTGTGTTGGCCAACTCGCGTGTGCCGAAATTGATGGTGTTTGAATTGTTTTTGCAACAAGAAATCTTGAATTTGATGTTACCGACGCTATTATGTACCTATAGGCCCGGGAGCCAGGTACATTTTTGGTCAATTTTTTTTTATGAAATAAGGGGGCAAACGAGCAAACGGGTCACCTGATGGAAAGCAACTTCCGTCGCCCATGGACACTCGCAGCATCAGAAGAGCTGCAAGTGCGTTGCCGGCCTTTTAAGAGGGAATAGGGTAATAGGGGAGGGTAGAGAAGGGAAGGGAAGGGAATAGTTGAGGGTAGGGAAGGGAATAGGGTAGGGGTTAGGGGATTGGGCCTCCGGTAAACTCACTCACTCGGCGAAACACAGCGCAAGCGCTGTTTCACGCCGGTTTTCTGTGAGAACGTGGTATTTATCCGGTCGAGCCGGCCCAGTCGTGCCGAAGCAAGCTCTCCCACTAAGTATACTCTGGTTTTTCAAATGAGAGGATGTGACTGAAAATTTTTTTTTTCTTCATGTGTGGGCTGCCACCGCCCACCCAACCACGGAGTCGCAGCCGACGGTCGCTAGTATTCATAGTATAAGTTCCTTATTCATTTTACGAACTTTCGGTTGGGCGGGACTTGGTCATGAAAATCTGTCACTGGCTCCAGGACCATTAGGTCTTTTAGCTTTGTCCACACTGTGCCTTTTTGTTTTCGTCAAGGGCATGCGTTATAACTTATAGCGCAGTCAATGCCCGCGACGCATGCCCTCTGACCGTATCCAAAACCGAAAGCGCATAGTGTGGATATAGCTTATTTCTGCCTCAATTCATTTTGATCTAAATTTAAACAATATTAAATAATTTATTTTAATTATTAGGATTATAGTCGCCCTGGATACTGTACACGGTAAATGGTTTTCGGGATGTACCCAAGTTATCCATCAATAGAGAATACGCATAGGGTTCTACTAGCATATACAATGAATAATCCGACCAAAATCCGACACGGTGCACACGTCATGTCAGAATATTTACAGGAACGTTGTGAAACGTTGAACAAAACTTTTGTTAATCGTCTTTTTTTTATGAAATAAGGGGGCAAACGAGCAAACGGTACACTTGATGGAAAGCAACTTTCGTCGTCCATGGACACTCGCAGCATCAGAAGAGCTGCAGGTGCGTTGCCGGCCTTTTAAGAGGGAATAGGGTAATAGGGGAGGGTAGGGAAGGGAATAGGGGATGGTAGGGAAGGAAAGAGGGGAGGATAGGGAAAGGAAAAGGATAGGGGATTGGGCCTCCGGTAAACTCCCTCGGCGAAACACAGCGCAAGTGCTGTTTCACACCGATTTTCTGTGAGCCCGTGGTATTTCTCCGGTCGAGCCGGCCCATTTGTGCCAAAGCATGGCTCCCCCACGTCAAGAATGTCTATGCTGGTGCTGTATCTAGCGTGAAAACATTGCAGTAATGTATCCTATTGGCTATTACTTAAATTTAGTTTGACAGAAAATGTATGGATTTTATCTCGTAAGCTGACAGTCAGCGAGAGTAGGTAACTCTCGCTGACTGTCGGCAATACCAAAATGTATGAAATATCAGCGCTGAATCGCTACGCGTTATTCAGTAAAAAACTGTAAAAACATGTTTTATTTATTTTCATCTTTTATTAAAATTAGAAATAAAATAAATTGTAAATTTCGAATTAAAAAAAAAAACAAAAATTTTTGAAAAAGCTTTATCATTCGATTTTAAATTTTAATACGTAAGCACGGGAAGTTTCGAATTAATTAGACTACTGGAGATAAGTAAGAATCGTACTCAAAGATTCCGTTACATACATACAGCTCAAGTTTATAAAAGCGTAATAAAAAAGCATCCTAGATTTTCATACATCTCGGCTTCATAGCCGTCGCGCAGCCTCAACGGTGCGCCGTGCGCGTTCGGTCAGAGTGAGACTAAAATCAGCCTTAAAGTTAAGTAATCATTAATCATAATGTTTAAGTACTCTTTGTGGTACACAAAAGTCTTAATTGGAGTTGGAACCCATGCAGGCAGAGCCGGCGGGACATATTTGAGAGCAATTAGTATAATAACCTATGTTTTAGGGCGCGAGTTTTAGCGGGGTTGCACACAATAGGAATCGTACTTTTTGCGTGACTCGCTGTGGGAACAATGCAATCTTGTAATATCTGCGATTGCACTATCAGGTTTTTTTTTATGATATAAGGGGGCAAACGAGCAAACGGGTCACCTGATGGAAAACAACTTCCGTCGCCCATAGACACTCGCAGCATCAGAAGAGCTGCAGGTGCGTTGCCGGCCTTTTAATAGGGAATAGGGAAATATGAGAGGGTAGAGAAGGGAAGGGAAGGGAATAGGGGAGGGTCCATACCCATACATAAGGGAATAGGATAGGGGATTGGGCCTCCGGTAAACTCACTCACTCGGCGAAACACAGTGGACGCCGGTTTTCTGTGAGGACGTGGTATTTCTCCGGTCAAGCCGGCCCATTCGTGCCGAAGCATGGCTCTCCCACGTACAAATGTACAATTTTTTTACTAGATGTGTAATACAAGGCATAAAAATATCATAATATCTCTATTTAATTAAATTACCCTGTGAAATTCGTGTCACTTTCTTTCTAATATAATATATACTCCATTTTCGAGTTTTACGAAACTAAAAAAAATCCTTATTATTTATATAAAAGACTAGCTGTCCCGGCAAATATTGTTTTGCCATAAAATGATTTTCCCTGCAGATTTCCTGCTCTTCTCTTGAAGTTTTTCTGATTTTTTTTTGTCTATAGACCTCACCGAGCCCGATACCTTTCCAACGAATGCAATGTTTAATGTTTAAAACATGATCAGGCAGTAAAAAATCTCCTCGAAATTTTAGAACGCCTTGCCAGACGTGAGTTGATGTTTTTTCCCATCACTCTCTTAAAGCGTTAAGCTCTCACAAGAGATTAGACGCATACAAAAATGTGAAACTGAAACTGTTTTGGGGTTCTAATCCCTACCTTATCCTCTTACAGTACATAGGTGTCAAATGCTCCAAATTAACAACTTTACTGAGGTCTCCTACATATTATAGTCTAAAGGCCGCTCCACACTCTCGCGAGATATTCGTGAGAATCTTCAGAGAACCTTCAAGGTGCCCGCTCCACACTCTCGAGAGATTTTCGGAAGAATATGAGAAATGAGAATCTTACGAGATTCTCACGAATGTCTCGCGAGAGTGTGGAGCGGGCATAAGAAAATTAGTTTCGAAATCGTCGATCAGACCAAATAATTCATGTAGTTTTGAAAGTTATAATAGGTACAGTTTCCTAAAGGTGCCCAGATGAATATACTAAAAGTCGCCGTGGGAGAGACACAAGCCGGCGGTGGGGGAGGGGGGGAAAGGTATCTTTTTCAAGGGTTTTGCTTATGACTCGAAAATCATTTATAATATCTCTTTAGTGACTTGTACATTAATTATCTTATATCTTCATTAAATTTCCTATAAATCACGTCTAAACATTTTTACTGTACGATCATTGAATTCCTGTATTATTCCTTAATTTTCTCAGGCTAATACATCTATTACCTATTACTTTGTGTTATAGAAAAATTAATTTTTGTAACTAAGCTACGGACACTTAATAAACATTTTACTAAAAGAGCAATGGCCAAAAAAGGCTGGAATATATTATTTTCATCACCTAATATCTGCACCAGCTTAGCTTCAACATATTGTATCCGCTTAGCCTTGGTTTAATTTCATACTTCCGTGGCCATTGTCCTTTGGTGTAGTAATAATTTGAGTCCCGAAAAAGGACATAGAATACTTTTTAGGGAGATCGCAGACGGCACACTTTTTGTGTGATCGAGTCTGCGGAATGAATATATTTTTACATTCGATCACACAAAAAGTGTGCCGTCTGCGATCTCCCTTATTCCGGAAAAATGTACGGTTCGTCGGAATTTTGGCGCAACGGATTATTTTGAAAAAATGTACGGTTCGTCGTAATTTCAGTTATCTAATGTACATTAAATCCATTGTTGAAATGAAATCGAGCGTTGCAGCGCAAAGTCAAAGTAACTCAATATTAGTTTGTGCGTTATTTAGTCTGGCGCAAGTTTCGGAATTGCAATAGTTCGGAAATTGTAATTCCGTCCCGGAATATTCCGTAATTCTGTCCCCTATCTTTATTTCCATAAATCACGCGAGTTTTTCCGCGAAAAATATCCGTACAGGTAGTGCGGTCGCATCACTCATGTACGAATCCGTATTCCTGAATTTCAAATGAAAAAATGCTTATATCCCGAGATCTAATAACTACTGCATTCAGATATTATATTATGATTATTTAAACGAAATTTGAACGAAAATTATGAACACGCTAATCTAACAAACTACTAGTTACTTTTTTTTTTTATGAAATAAGGGGGCAAACGAGCAAACGGGTCACCTGATGGAAAGCAACTTCCGTCGCCCATGGACACTCGCAGCATCAGAAGAGCTGCAAGTGCGTTGCCGGCCTTTTAAGATGGAATAGAGTAATAGGGGAGGGTAGGGAAGGGAAGGGAATAGGTGAAGGTAGGGAAAGGAATAGGGTAAGGGATTGGGCCTCCGGTAAACTCACTCACTCGGCGAAACACAGCGCAAGCGCTGTTTCACGCCGGCTTTCTGTGAGAACGTGGTATTTCTCCGGCCGAGTCGGCCCATTCGTGCCGAAGCATGGTTCTCCCACGTATAAACGTGGGAGAGCCATGCTTCGTACGTAAAATCTAAATCTACGTAAATCTAACTATGTATTCAGTAATCTGTGCTGCTAGACCAATTTTTATGAAATTTGGCTCAACAAGGTTACTTTTTTGTGCGAAAATGTACGTTTCCCGCGCGACAAGCGAATTATGGCACAATAGAGTCGCAGGCGACATATTGTAATACTAGATGACGCCCGCAACTTCATCCAAAATTCTTTTATCGTGTGGGAACCGTACATCTTATCGGGGTAGAAAGTATCCTATGCCCTTTCCTGGCCATTTAGCCAAAACTTTTTCGTTACCGCTTCGTTATAGCATCGCCGATCAAAATATATGGAATTTACATAAGCGTTCGTTAATATGACGTTGACTTTCGACTCGTCTTATGTCAATTCCATACATTTTGATCGGCGATTCTATATAAGAAGCGATAAAGAAAATATCTTGACTCACCCCCCTGGGAGTTGGGACACAAAGCATCACCATACCATTTTAAAGCAAAATCAGTTCAGCGGTTTGGGCGTGAAGGGGTAACAGACCGTCTAACAGATACACTTTCATGATTATATTAATATAAGTATGGATACATGCGTTTAGCAAGCACATCATTATAATTCTGCGCTATAATTATAGACGTTGCTCATAGAGCAGTGCAGATTGCAGATAATGGACCTCATTTTGGGTTTCGACAAAACGCCTATTCTGTTTTATTACGCAAACAATACACACCAAGTTCTAGTTTAGCATGGCAAATTGCCATAAGGACGTACTGAAACCACACTAATAACAGTAAGCAAAGGAATTGCATAATCAAGTTTTCAAACTACTGTGCAAGGAATTTTCGACCTTAAGGTGACGCCGCGTTAAAATAAAAAACCGTGTTGGATATGTTTTAGATTGCTTGTTTTTTATGAGGGCCGGCCCGGCTTCTCATAGAAAACAAGAAATGGAAAGGGCCTAAGCGACAAAATGGTTTTTGTCGCGTAATTTAAAAACCATAAATATATTTCATATAAGCTATAGGCAAATTAAAGTGTAAGCTTGAACTAATCTATGTACAAATTTTGAAAGCTTAAATCACTCTTCTCTGTTGACAAAATTAGGATCCTTTTTTTACAGTGGTCTTTTTGATTGACTATTCTGTGTTATAAAAGTTAACTAATCGTGTTATGCTATGGGTAATTCAAAGACAAAGGCATGATGAATACTGACAATGAACTTTAATTTCTTAGCTTAAGTCATTGTTGAGTAAAATCGATATCGCTGCAGCCAAATTATCAAGGCGTCGCGTCGCGTCGCCTTAAGGAACTTATGGACTTTTGGCCTGACTCTACCATAAGATAATTAAACTTCTAAGAAATACCGTGTACAAAATAGCTCAGACTGTTAAAGTCGTTATAAAACTAGCTCATAGGTATATATACGCCTACTTTTAAACTATTTAAAGCTTATCTGAACACTGTTATATCATTTAGAACGAGAATTGATAATTATTCTACAAAAAAAATTGTCGGTTAGTATAAGTTGACGTGTTACAGGATAAAGTGTTTTGCCTTAACAGGGTCGAAAAGTAGCCAAAAAGGGTCAGACGTTCTCGAGTTTTAGGGAGACAACAAAATTTAAAATTTCTTTTTATTTATACAAGGTGTAACAAAACTAAGTGATAATACTTTAAGGTGTGTAATGTGTATGAGTCCCGTGTATAGAGTTCACTGTAAAAGAAGCAGCGCTGAAAGAACCATTTTTTTGGTTTTGTAAGGGAAAACACGTAACGCTGGGGCGCTTGCCCATACAAATCACAAAAAATGTTGGTCTTTCAGGGCTGCTACTCTCACAGTGAACTCTCTGCAAGGAAAACATACACACCCTAAAGTATTAACACTTAGTTTTGTTACATCCTGTACAGATTGCCGTTTCATCTCGTTTCGGGGTAAATTTCCTTGATTTTTTTTAGTTTTTGAGGCAGCCTAATACTGTTACTCTACATTAGGTAATTGGCTAATGTTTCCCTTTACAAAAAGGCCGGCCGCCATATTGGATCCGGTGCGTCCAGAAATCCCCAACCTTAATCCCGATATTTTGTAAACTGGGATAATAGGGTATAAATAATTTAGGGTAAAGATTTTTCAACGAAAAAATCATAAAAGCTATATTATTAGTAACATAAAATACAGAGGTCTTTCAAGCACCCTTGAAGACCTTTCGATACCCGATACTGTTTGAGTTTCAAAGTTGTAAAACAAATATTTCATACGAGCTTTTGCCCGCGGCTTCGCTCGCGTTAAGAAGTATTATTATATACAAACTTTCATCCCCTGTTTGAACCCCTTTGGGTTGGAATTTGTCAAAATCCTTTCTTAGCGGATGCCTACGTCATAACATCTACCTGCATGCCAAATTTCAGCCCGATCCGTCCAGTGGTTTGGGCTGTGCGTTGATAGATCACTATGTCAATCAGTCAGTCACCTTTGATTTTTTATTTATATAGATTGAAGATTGATTGAAATTAAAAAGAAAATTTTGTAAAATATTCAACAATCAACGATATTCAATAGATTGTAGAATTTGATACTTTTGTGAATGGAACTAGTAGACCCTATCTAATTACTATTTTATGTAACAAAATAATATTATTATGAGCTCTTTAGAACTTAAACTATTTACTCTCTGTTAGAGATTAGAAAATAGTACACCTTGGTGTTCAAGGTGTACTATTTTCTAATCAGATTAAAATAAGCTCTTCTCAGTGAAACTTAAGCCTCTTATCACGACGTTAAAGAAAATAATCACTATTCTAAATTCGAATCGATCGGATCGTTTTTTTTACGATTCTTATACGCAATAGGCATGTTCTAAATTCGAAGGGCCACGTTTTTTTATGCGATTATAGGCATGCACGTGAGTTTATTGTCAACACGTCTTAACCCCCTGCTACCGACATCCTGCCCTTTTGTCCCAAGTCCTTAAGGTTTTTTCTAAGGATAAGTGTCAGCCATTGATAGTCAAACAAAAGGTTAAATTTTAATGACTAGGGTTCGGATAATTATAACGACGGTGTCCTTGGCTATTACATTTCATTCAGGTTTTCGTTTTCGTAAACATGTCACAAGACGTCAGTCGCACCAGCGGTTTTGAAGGTGACAGATTTTAAATTGTCGGTAGTTTTAAATTTCATGACGGTATCACGTTGTTATAAAATAATATAATGCTGCTATATTGTATGTTACAGGCTACATAGTACAGCATTTATTAAGAATGAAAGTGACTTTATTGAACTTCACAAACTTAGCAATAGTATTTTTGGACTCCAAATGTGGGATATTACGAAGATGCCAAGAATCAAGACTTTTAAAATTTTCGCCGTTGATATATTATGTGACACATAAGTAATATAGGTATTAGGTAAACACCACGGAGCGGTAAACACCTCCGTGGTCCAGTGGTTACCGTCACCGAAAACGAGTAGCGCGGAGGTTATTAGTTATTACTATGATCCAGGTATAAGGTGGAGCATGCTAGGCTTTTAGTCTTACATGATTCTAAGCTACATCTTAGCGGTATTAAGAGGATACACTAGGGGCTAGAGAAATTAAAAAAAAGTACGTGTAATATCTATAGCTGTCTCCCTTACCTCAAGCCTATACCGCAGAACGCGATAGAGACAACTGCAGAAAATCAACGATTCGTTGTCCCCTGATTCCTTCTCCAAAACTTAACCGATTTAAATACTTTTTTCATTAAAAATTAAAGAAAGGCTTGAGCTGTATCTCTTATCTCTATGTTTTTTTTGTATAATCTAGCCAGCTGTTTTCTTGATGTTTGAACGCAGCGGAAAATCTGGCCATTTTTTTGGGTTTTTGAACTTTCTTATCTTATTTAATAATTAAATTATGAAAAAAAGAAAACATAGGGACATTGTATTAGTGGCCGTAGATATTCAGGAAAAAAATATAACTCTACTAGCATTATCCAGGGAGGAAACAGGGGACAACGTTTGTATGGAAAAAAGGGCGGTGTGGACTTCTCTTAAAAGTTCCATCTCCATTGTTACAACTTACAGCCAATGGGCTCTACTAGGGGAAGTACCTTGAGTCTAACAAGTTCTACCTTTCCTTCGCGATTACAGTTAACTTGTATTAAAAGTTCCATCTTCATTGTTACAGCCATTCGGTACACGTACCAGAGGAAGAACTTTGACTTACTTAACCCAGTAATCCCCAAGCGGCAGCCGGCTGCCGCATAACGATTGAAAATCTATTGTGTCTGCGATACCCACGATGGAGGTGTTAAATGTTTTACCCTTCATCCGTGTTCCCAAACTACAGCAAACTTATAATGAGAATTCGATGTACTTAACCTATAGGTACTATAAGTTTCATCTCTATTGTTACAGCCAGTGGGCATCTACCGGGGGAAGTACGAGTGGGCGAACGAGGACAGTCCCCTGGGTGGTGACTGCTCTATCTGGGTGCGAGCCGCCACGCTGCAGCTGGACGACGGCCAGTGGCAGTGCCAGGTTACCGCTAGCAACTATGATGTGCAGGTAAATTGCAACTTGACAGTAGCCGGTGAGTGCGACAGTCAGATTAATTGGCGCATGTAGAGATTTTATGACTTTGACTTGATGAAGATTATGACTAGGGCATCGAGACCGGGTCCGGTTGTGACGGGGGGGGGGGTTTAGTCCGTAGATAACTTGGTAACGCCACAGTAAGGACATATCGGTTAATAATCCATGAGGATTCTCCTGCCCTGGAGGGCTTCTTTTTCACGTGGACGTGAAGAAGAAGAAATGCAGGTAAATTATGCTACTTCAAACTTCAGAAAACTTTATTTGCAACTGAGTCTAGGTACATAATAGTACAGGTTCCCTAGAACATTTTATTGACTTAATTACTATCAAGCTTATGAAGTTAATTTTTCGTGAGTAGTCTCATTTATATAAGACGAACAATAATTTCCTTAGTTAAAAAAATGTGTTTTTTAGTTTTTAGGGTTCCGTACGTAGGGTAAAAACGGGACCCTATTACTGAGTCTTCGATGTCTGTCCGTCTGTCCGTCTGTCTTCAGGCTGTAACTCAAGAACGGTAATAGCTAGAGAGTTGAAATTTTCACAGATTGTGTATTTCTGTTGCCGCTACAACAAAAGATACGAAAAACAAAATAAATTTAATATTTAAGGGGGTCTCCCATACAACAATCGTGATTTTTTAAACATTTTTTGCCTACCTGTTGTTATAAATGATAACAATTACAGGTAGGCACTTGAAATGTACACAAAATACTCAGCTGCATTTATACTTTAATAATTAATGATAAAATTTAACTAAAATAAATAATTCCCATACAAAAAACACATTTTTACTATTTTTGCTCTATAATGGTACGGAACCCTTCGTGCGCGAGTCCAACTCAAACTTGGCCGGTTTTTTAAAGAATTATTTATCTTATTCCAGGATGCACTCTCCAGTCCCCCTGCAGCCCTGGCCGTCCGTGTTCCTCCTCAATCGCCTCGGATCCTTTTCAACGGCTCCCACCTGATGCCTGGACAGAACATTACTGTGGCAGCTGGTTCTCGAGCTACGGTGGTCTGCGAGGCCAGATACGGCAACCCGCCGGCGTACATCGAGTGGTATTTAGGTACGGTATAAATCAGGGGTTCCCAAACTTATTTTGTCTACTGCCCACTTTGAGAAAAAATTATGTTCTAGCGCCCCCGTTGTTTCAATTTAAAATGCATCCAGATGAGATAAATCACCCCCCAACACAACGCCCCCATTTTTTCTGGGTCCCACACCTTTAAGACCCTTTTAATATTATTTTTTGTTATGAAACCACTTTCACAAACGCAATATTTAATATACTTACCTGTCGAACAAAGTTGTCTCCCGATGCGTACAAACTACGAAAGACTGACGTCAGTCTTTCGTAGCGCTTTGTATGGAGCGTTTCGGGCAGGTCTTTTTTATGAGATATTTGAATTGTCATATCTTGGTGAATTGTTAAGCTATCAGAGTCATTCTTTCAAAGATGTTTCTATTCTTTAAGTGTCTTTCAATTACCGATAAGAAAAAAAAATAGTCATCATGCCTATTGTATATATTGCTAATACATAGCAAAGTGTTTTCTGTTTGTTATTCCGAAGTCGATGGGAGCGCATGAGATGAGACTAAGTTTATACTTCACAAGTTCAGTAATAGTATAGTCTTACTTGCAGCTCCGCTACCGTATAATTATTCTAATTGATTTCGCTATGAATATCAAATTTGTTGATTCAGTTTAATAGAATTACACGAGCTAAATAATAATTGTTTGTGTTACTTTCAACACGTTTTGTATACTTACGTACTTAATACGTTTTTGGGGCCAAGCGCCCGTTTGATTCTCTAAAAAATATTTCTAGATGCAACTTGGCTATATTTTTTGTGGTTCAAAGTTTCAAACTATTTCTTGAACGCAATCTGTCATAAAATAGCTAAATAATAATAATAGCTCCCACACCGATTTCGGTGACGGTGGCCGGTTTCATTGATACTAGGCCAGCTACGCAGGAGTAATTTTATAGTGCCCAAGTGTGTGCGCAGTACACAAGAGCACTCTCTATTCCTTTACTCTTATAACCCAGTGGGACGGAAGACCGACACGACCGGCGAGAGATCAGGCGCAGGACCGACTTTTTACATGCCCATCCGACGCATGGATCATCTTACTTGTCAGACAATCAGGTGATCAGCCTGCATTGTCCTAACCAAACTTGGAAATAACATGTTTCCAACGCGGGATTCGAACCCACGACCTCCGAGTCAAGAGCCGCGCTCTGTACCACTAGACCACGGAGTTAAATAATAGGTACGATTAGATACGATATATCTATCCATTTCAATAAATAATTTCACCTAATTATAACAATCATCTATCAGCGAATTAGAATTATGATGGCGGACCTTCCTGATTTGGTCGGAATTCGGATTATGACAATAAACGTTGCTCGTATTAATCTATCGGACATAAGTCATAACCCAACCAAACTATTCTCTTCTACTACTAAACCTACTACTAAATATCTTATAGTACCTGCTTACTATTACAGAGAAAGAACGCCTAACCGCCTGGAGCCAGACCAACGCGTCGGAGGTGGAGCGGCCCAGGGTATGGGCTGCGAGATCTGTTCTGGAGCTGGGTGCTACCCGGTCCTCGCATGGAAGACAGCTGGCCTGCAGAGCCCATCATCCCTCATTCCCTTCACCATATTATAGGGATTCTTACACCATGCTGGATGTTACCTGTAAGTTGTACCAGTTTTCTCTTTCATACATGTACCTAGCTATGATATACCTATTTTATTGTGTGAGAAAAAATACTAGATGACGCCCGCAACTCCGTTGCGCCAAAAATTGTTTATCGCACGAGAACCGCACATTTTTCCGGGATAAAAAGGGAGTTTCTTTTCCGGGACTTTCCAGTGCAGTGTACACATCAGGCTTTACAGGTCGCAGAAAATGTACTATCAGAGACGTTGATTCATAAAGTCTGTCAAGAAAGTGAAGAAACTAAAAAGTATACGTGGGAGAGCCATGCTTTGGCACGAATGGGCCGGCTCGACCGGATAAATACCACGTTCTCACAGAAAACCGGCGTGAAACAGCGCTTGCGCTGTGTTTCGCCGAGTGAGTGAGTTTACCGGATGCCCCTAACCCCTACCCTATTCCCTTCCCTACCCTCAACTATTCCCTTCCCTTCCCTTCCCTACCCTCCCTATTACCCTATTCCCTCTTAAAAGGCCGGCAACGCACTTGCAGCTCTTCTGATGCTGCGAGTGTCCATGGGCGACGGAAGTTGCTTTCCATCAGGTCACCCGTTTGCTCGTTTGCCCCCTTATTTCATAAAAAAAAAAGTGGCAGTATCGTAGTGTCATCCCTTTTTTCTTAGATTGATTTGAAAGGGATGACACTACGATGTTGCCACTTTTTAATTTCTTCACTTTCTTGACAGACTATAGTCAGTTGGCACTTGGCGGACCTACCGGAGTTTGGTCGCGTTATGTCAAACCCAGCCGACAGATCAAGACTTACATACTTTATTTATTTAGTATAATTGACATAATAATAATTATTATCGTCATTGTTTTAGCTGCAAATAAACGTTTATTCTATTCTATTCATTAAAGTTCTAGTCACATTTTGCCTATTTTGAGATTTTGATGCAATTCGCCAGAAAATCGGAAGACGCGTCGTTTTAGCCAATCAGGAACACCTATCGTCCAACAAAAGCTTGTAAAATAGTTAAATAGTAAATCAACATTTTTTCTCTCTCCTGAAAAGTTACTATTTTTGACTTACGTGGTGTGAATTTCTATTCACCGACGATATCACATAGCCCACCAATTTATTCGTTTTTTTTTAATGAAATAAGGGGGCAAACGAGCAAACGGGTCACCTGATGGAAAGCAACTTCCGTCGCCCATGGACATTCGCAGCATCAGAAGAGCTGCAGGTGCGTTGCCGGCCTTATAAGAGGGAATAGGGTAATAGGAGAGTTTAGGGAAGGGAATAGGGGAGGGTAGGGAAGGGAATAGGGTAGGGGATTGGCCCTCCGGTAAACTCACTCACTCGGCGAAACAGTCTGTCAAGAAAGTGAAGAAATTAAATAGTGGCACCATCGTAGTTTTCTTAGATTGATTTGAAAGGGTTGCACCACGATGTTGCCACTTTTTAATTTCTTCACTTTTTTGACAGACTATAGACCAAATTATTTACTGTTATAACTTATAACCTCAGGCGTTCATCGCCATACATAAGGTAAACTAGAATTAATTTTCAATTATCCCAAGTCAAGTTATTCTAAGAATCCATCCGCAGCCGGTGGCTTAAATATTCTGAGACCTAATGGAGACTGAGTTTGTCCATTGGCTTAGACGAAACTATTTTTGGATGAGACTGGACAGACGAGACTCGACAAATACATTAGTCTGAAGTCGACAGATGCACTTACATGGCTAAGGCATCCAGTCAGATTAGAAATTACGATTGGGTAATTTAAGATTATAACTAAAAATATTGAAAGCATGGTTTGGCATGGCATGGTTTGGTAGCAAATATAAAAAATGATTATTAAAATTAGCTTTACGACCTGCAAACCTTCAAGAAGAGAGCGTATTCCCTCTTAAAAGGCCGGCAACGCGCCTGCAGCTCTTCTGATGTTGCGAGTGTCCATGGGCGACGGCAGTTGCTTTCCATCAGGTGACTCGTTTGCCCCCTTATTTCATTAAAAAAAAAAACAAAATGAGCGTGGTTTGTACACTCGGTCAGCTCGAAGCCCACGGTCGTCATTTCGTTTTACATATTCTATGTCTTACCTTGATCTCAGAAACATCTATAGCGCGATCCAGAATTATGTGCTATTGGAACCGAGTTCCTTATCGCGCGTTGCGAAAGGGGCTAGACGGAAAAAGTTGTAACGACATGACACAAAAGTGTCGGTATATTACAACTAGAGCAAAAATGCTTAATAGTTGTAAGCCGTGCGGTAGCGCGTGTTTGTTTCTCTGTCTCTCTCTCTCTTTTTATAACTTCGTTCCATCCGGGTGTCCCTTGACAAACTCTGAAGTTTTTTTGTTCAGCTACTCTACTTTAACATTTACCTTTCCAGTCGTCCCCGAAGTCACCATCACGGGCGCGGACGCGAGCTCCCTGTCCTCCCTGGAGGAGGGCTCCAGCGCTTTGACCCTCGAGTGCCGCGCCTTCGGCAACCCCAGCCCCTACGTGTGGTGGACGAAGGACGGCCAGGTGGTCGGGACGAACGGACCCAAGCTCATCCGCGCACCGGTTAACAGGAATGATTCTGGTGAGTGTAGGGTTAAGTTAGGATGTGTTGGTGAGTTGGATTGAAGAGGATAAGCTACGTAATTTGGTCGGGTAACGTTGTGATGGCTGGAGCACCTATCTTATATCTTAAAACGAGCAATTCTTGTATATAAATATATAATTGGAATCTCGGAATCGGCTCCAACGATTTTCATGAAATTTAGTATATAGGGGGTTTCGGGGGCGATAAATCGATCTAGCTAGGAATCATTTTTAGAAAACGTCATTTTATTCGTGTTTTATCGAATTCCGAGCAAAGCTCGGTCAAATAGCTAGTTTAGGGTTAGGGGAACTTAGCGAGATATGTTAATTCTAATTCTTAATACTTTAATATCATGCCAACTGTTTGAATCGACTTAATAAGACTATTCTCTCTCTCTAGACCTTATACCAGCAGACTAGTCATGATTAATTACCGACCTGCAACCATAAATTATTACCGACGAATCTTCTTTCGACCTTTGAGGCGCCGGAGTTCTGGCCGATGGATGTGGTCTACCGGAGGTTCCGGGGGAGACTCCGGAATGAAGCGCGTCACGTAGCCGTAAACACGTGACAAAGTGTAGTTTTTAAGTGTATAATAATAATATGCATGTTAGTCGTTAAGGTATATTATAATATGAATATGTATGTTAGTCTGTAAGGTATTTGTATTATGGGCCTAGATGCCTGAAATAAACGGTAAAATAAAATAAAAAATAAAATAATTAAAGGAAAGGAAAGGTTCGACAAGGCTTTAATTGAATGTGTCAATGTCAGTCAATGTGCGCTGCTGGTAAAGGAGAACTGTCAAAAATGACGTTTTTGTATGATAGAAGCGTTAGTTCCTTTTCTCGCCACGTTCATATACAGCCTTGTCGAACTCTAATGTCTACAGCTGTCAATAGACAGTTTTTCCCCCCTCAAGATTTATCACGCAGCTCGCGTGTGATGACAAAAGTTTCGAATCGCACATCATCAGCCAAACTTACGCTTTTTTGGGTGTGCCAAATTCGACACGAAAATGTAAATTTTCCCTTTAACCTTAAAGTTTCAGATAGACACACGTTCGTAGATCGTTAGTTGATAAAACTTTTTCAATCTCACTTTAGTGTTATCTCAACACATTCAAACCAAACATAGATGGCGTGACTATCTTATTTCAAGTTTTAACTTGGAAATTAGCTTTATAAAGTTTGGTTACTTAGTAATGATAATTTGATATTTTTTTTGTGTTTCAGGGATCTACGGTTGTCAAGCGAGGAATTCGTTGGGCACATCGGAAGCAGTGAAAATGGAAATTGATGTTAAATGTAAGCCAAATTACTATACAAAAAAATACTATAGATTCAGTATGATGTGGCTTATCAATGTTGGTAATGATGGACCAAAACAAACGTTTCTAGACAGGCATAATATTCGTCTTTGTCAGAGGTTCCCAAACTAATTTTATCTACCGCCCACTTTAAAAACAAATTATATTTTAGCGCCCCCATTTTTCAATTTAAAATGCATCCTGATGAAATATAAATCATCCCCAAGCCTTTAACAACGCCCCCATTTTTTTCCTGGGTCCCACATCACCCCCCTTCAGACCTTCAGTGCACACAAGGGGACGTTATCGCCCCCTTTGAGAAAGGCTGGTCTAAGTCACCCTTATTTGGCATCGCAATCATGATGGCAATCAAGAAGTTCCATTGTGGCTCATAGTGGAAGACTGGAGGAATAACAATATGCCATTTAATTTGAATACTAGTCACTTGCCTATTAATAATCTAGGCCCAATAATCTTACTTCAATTCAGTCTCCTTTAAAATATTGCATAATATTATATACGGTACCTATATTATGTCATACTTATTGTTTCTTCTGTTGCCTAGATCCTCCCCGCGTCACCTGGGTCGGACCTGACACGGTGGTCGAAGCGAGCCTGTTCTCCTCCGTCACACTGGAGTGTAGAGCTGAGGGGAACCCAGCACCTAACTACCAGTGGTACCACATGTAAGTATTATTATTGTTTTAATTTATATGAGACTAAAACAGCGCCTATAGTGGCAAAAAATTAAATTCAAATAAAAATAATTATTGTCGTCTTTAAGAAGTAATATTCCAACGCCATCTATTAGTGGCAAATTGAATTGAAAACCGAAGTTTTTAAAACAAACTAGTTATCTTGTTACGCCATCTTGTGTTTAATTTTAAAACTAAGTTTTCCTTTTTAATTCCAGACCGAACCCATCGTCTACCAATATTGAGGAGGGCTACCACATCTCTTCAACCCCTCAGCTCCTGCTTCACAACGTCTCTTACACGCAACACGGCAGATACACCTGCGTAGCTATCAATGAAATTGGTCTTCAAGAACGGTAAGCTACAATTTACAGAAAATTAATATTTTCCAAGGGGAAATATTATGCCGACTTGCACAGATTTGGGTCAAAGTTAACTCTGGGTTAAGTTTAAAGATCCGTCTAGCGAAGATTGGTTTAACCTGTTGTGTGTGTGTGTGTGTGTTGGAGCAGCTGTCATCTGACAATTTCTCCGGTCAAAGTTAGGGTTAAAGTTAAAGAAAAATTTGCCTTAACTATAACCATAACTTTAACTTTAACCACGCCTCTGGTGCAACCCAACCTTAAAGGTTTGAATCTAGTCAACTAGCGCTGTATGTAAGCGCGCGTTTTTGCTATTCATCAAAAGAAGGCGCTTCATACAATATTGAATTTAAATTATTAAAACAAAATATTGCAATATTTCCATTTATTTCACGCATAAGTGTTGCTTACTAAATTGATAAAGGCAATAATATTGCAGTTTTTTTTTCAGTTTTTCCCAAAAACGAGGACAATTTTTCTTCCGAAACCCAATAACAGATGGCGGTGTTTTCAGACGGCACCAGTCCGAAGGCATCACTCTGAACGTGCTGGGTCCTCCAGTGGGTGCGGAGGTGGGGGCTGCTGTGGGCTGGCGAGGGGGGGAGGCGCGGGTGACGGTGGCGGTCTGCGCGGACCCCCCACCGCGACGAGCCGCCTGGAGGTGGGGAAGCAGAAGTCTGAGAGTACCGTCTCATGTTGGTAAGTACGTGATGACTGATGATGCATCATGATAAATGCATATAATGAAGCAGTTTAATTATGCCCTTTGCATCAGATCCGTGCATTTCCATGGTGCGGCTCATTCGCATAATATAATAAATTTAGGCTACCAGATGTAAAAATGAAAAGATTCGTAGTGATATAGTGGACTATAGTATAAAGATATGTTACGAAGGTATAGTATGGTTGGTGACCTACGAAGAGAATGTCCAAGCCATAATCCATATTATAAAAACGAAAGTATATCCATATTATATCCTTGTTATAAAAACGAAAGTATATCTGTCTGTTTGATTGTTACCTCTTCACACCTAAACCGTTGAACCGATTTTCTGAAATGTTGTATGGAGACACTTTAAATCCTGGAAAAGTACATAGGATACTTTTTATCTCGGAAATATGTATGGTTCCTGCGCGATAAACAAATTCTGGCGCAACGGAGTTGGGCGTCATCTAGGTATCTATCTAATATAGCTGCGTAATGTGCGCTTGCGCAAAAGTCGTATTTTACTAGCCTCACTCTCTCACCTTTAAAGTGCGCTCCACTATCCCCCAGGTCCCCCCGAATACCCTCATTTATCTTCATCATCATACATTGAAGGTCGCTACCAAGCCCTGGAGTCAGTCAGCATCGCGGGCTGCTACCGTTACACACTCCTCGTCAGCGACGTCAGCCTGTCTGACGCGAGAGTCTACACCCTGGACGTGGAGAACGAGAGGGGCTTCTCCACGCACTCTGTGACATTGACCGTGCATGGTGAGTTGGATGTTGGATAGTTCTTATGGGATAGTATCTAAAAGGTTTATGAAATAGTTAAGAAGTTTTTTTGAGAACCCTTCATCTACATAATTTTTTACCACCGTCGGATACTCGTCTTTTAAAAAAGCTTGATTCCATCACTTTATCGGTGTTGCATGCGATTACTGATATTATTATGGCATCAAAATATTAAGTTTCTGGATCAGGTTATTTTTTGGATAGAACATTTTTAAAAATTAGTTTCATTTATTTCGTCTGACATTCTACATGATTTTCATCATTTTTATTTTCTTTTGTTTTTATTTGATGATTTACATTAACGAATTTCTTCACGCAGATAATTTTTCGCTAACAGAGACCGCTCACGTGGCGCCTCTGATCGCGGCCGCGCTGGTGCTGGCGGCGCTGCTGGTGCTCGTACTGTGCCTCATCCTGCGCTGCCGCCGCCGACGAGGTGAGTGAGATGGATAGAGAGAGAGAGGGAGATGAATATACAGAGACCGCTCACGTGGCCTCTGATCGCGGCCGCGCTGGTGCTGGCGGCGCTGCTGGTGCTCGTACTGTGCCTCATCCTGCGCTGCCGCCGCCGACGAGGTGAGTGAGATGGACAGAGAGAGAGAGGGAGATGGATATACAGAGACCGCTCACGTGGCCTCTGATCGCGGCCGCGCTGGTGCTGGCGGCGCTGCTGGTGCTCGTACTGTGCCTCATCCTGCGCTGCCGCCGCCGACGAGGTGAGTGAGATGGACAGAGAGAGAGAGGGAGATGGATATACAGAGACCGCTCACGTGGCCTCTGATCGCGGCTGCGCTGGTGCTGGCGGCACTGCTGGTGCTCGTACTGTGCCTTTAATCTTGCGCTGCCGCCGCCGACGAGGTGAGTGAGATGAACAGAGAGAGAGAGGGAGATGGATATACAGAGACCGCTAATATAATATATATAGCAATTGCTCGCTCTGACCTGAGTGATATTGTAGGAAGAAAGAAAGCGAGGGCTGATGATCGTTTAGATGCGTTAGTGGAAAGAAACAGGAACATGATACGGGACAGACAATGAAATTAATTCACTTGATGTTAATAAGATGTTTCTATTTTTGTTGCAGAAAGCGTCGAATACAAGACTGACGAATTAGATAGGTGAGTAAAACATCTTACTTTTTTAAACTTCTCCCTGAAAAGAAACGACAACGGTGTAATAATATTATGTCATCTTGCTATTACAGTATCGATCTAATTCAGAAAAAGATACTATGCTCTTGATTAAAAATTCAATTCAAATTATCCACATCCGATGAATTAGAAAATGTTTGTGATTTGACAACAATATAGTGTCGCTGCGCCCTACAAGAAATGGCGCTTCAAAATCAAATCAAAATCTAATCAAAATATTTTTTATTCGTAGGTAGTAATTTTTTTACAAAAATATTTCTGAACGTTAATACTAAGCTGCCTACCACCGGTTCGGGAAATAACCCGGCGAGAAGAACCGGTATAAGAAACTCGCATGGGCCATCTTTAACTAAAAAGATGGAAAATTACAATTTCAACATAATATATAGTGCACCAAGACTTTAAATGAATATGTCAATGGGCGCTGCTGGTAAAGAAGAACTGTCAAAAATGACGTTGTTGTATGAAAACAGCTTCAATTCCTCCATTTCTAGGCTAAAAGAATCAAATGCAATTTCACAATCATCCTCACCATCTCTCATTCACCAGCGAGAAGACAGTCCTGCCAGCGGACGCGGTATACTCGCCGCACCAGCCGCAGCCGCGGGCTCAGCCGGACCCGCGGTACTCGCCCGGCGCGCTGCAGGTGCGCCGCGCCACCGTCGTGCTGCAGCCGCCGACCACTGTGTGAAGCACGGGGTGAGGGTTACTAACCGTGTTGAGTGATATACTAATTAGGTGGAACTCATTGGCAACATATCAAATACTAAAGGATGTAACAAAACTGAGTGATAATACTTTAGGGTGTAAATAATAATAATAATAATAATATCTATGGACGCTTCACACCACGTCAGTCTGGCCCCGTGCTAAATACCTAAAGGACTTGTGTTACAGGTACCAGACAACGGAAATATATTTAATACTTTTATACTATACATATATTTAAGATTTTATTATATCATACACATATTTAATACACATCCAGACCCGGGAACATTGAAAACTTTTTGTTCCGTCGGCGGGATTCGAACCCGCGACCCCCGGCTTGAGCTACCAACGTGCTCACCACTGAGCCACAGATGTCGTCGAGTAAATGGGCCCTCTATGTAGAGTTGACTGTCAAAAGAGTTACTTTTTTTCACCTTTGTATGGAAATATTCATGACACTCGGGCGCTTGCCCATACAAATCACAAAATTTTAGCGCTGCTACTTTCACAGTTAACTCTAACACACCCTAATTATCACTTAGTTTTGTATAAATGCCGACTAATTTACAGTATTTAAGTGAATTTAAATTGGTAGGCAGTAACAAAGAAGGTTAATAAAAATAATAAAAAATAAATAGAGTAATGTGATGACAAGTTAAAATCTACATAAATAGACTATTAACGAATAAAAAATAATATGCACTATGCAGGGTGTAACAAAACTAAGTGATAATAATTAACTTAATTTAAGATGTGCAAATCTTCCTATAACTCATTATAATGGTCACAATATTATGTCCCTTATCTAGAGTTGACTGTTAAAGAGTCATTTTTTGTGATTTGTTTGGGCAAGCATCTCAGCGTCATAAGATTGCCCATTTTGTATGGGTCATGTAAAAAATGTTACTGTAAAAATGTTGTTGTGAGCTCTATATACTCATACACACCCTGAAGTATTATCACTTTGTTTTATTACACCCTGTATATATAAGAAATAACTACTTAATACATGGGCGTACCGAGGGGGGGGGCAGGGGGGGCAGCAGGACAATACAATATTTTTACAACTAAAAATTATACATTTTTTATTCTTTATAAACACCTAGCTTATGAAAAATCTGATTTGCCCCCCCCCTGGCCCAGAACCTGGGTGATTTGCCCCCCCCCCCCCTGGCACCAGAACCTGGGTAATTTGCCCCCCCCCCCCCTGGCCCAGAACCTAGGTACGCCCATGACTTAATATGAATCTTTATATTTTTCTCTAAAGAATCTGTTGCCAAATTCCCGCAATGCAAAACGAAATTTCCCGAAATCCCCGAAAAAACAAACATGAGTCATTACAGTGACAAACTAATAAGAAGCATACAGATTACAGATGCTTCTGTGAAGATCAAACAAACACGCGTTACTGACCTAGGTATGATAAATGGCGCGTTTGATTACAATTTACTACAAGTTTTTCTGAGATTTTTGTTATTTTTTAGACTTTTCAGTCTAAAATGTGGCATCAAAGAGATATTTCTCAGCTGTTCATTCTCCTCGATAGCTTGCTTTAGTTTGCAATTATGAATTGAAATCAATTATTGTCTTTCATATTCGTCCTGTAAAATATTTAAGGTTAGGCCGTAGGCCGTTAGGCCGTTAGGTTACGTAGGCTATACGTATAGGGTTCGCTATCTAATGCACACACTCAATAACAAACACAGAGAATAAATAATTATTATTTAATATCAAAGGACACAATCAATGGTCCAATTTCCATACTTTAGGCTTTTACCACATTTAATACTATTCTGTAACTTAATGCTTCATAGTTAGAACCATAATCTGTTCTGCATTCATGCCATATCTCTCCATTCTTAGGCCTTTAATCGTTTACGTAATTAAACGAACATAATCTTGATTGAAATAGTTTTTGGTTGTTGTTAGCGCACCCGTTCCACTGGGCGTTTAATTATGCTAAGTGCACCATTCGTACCAACTGTAGCGACTAACACCTTTACTTAGCATAAATTAATATTTTTAACTCTTTACTGCGTGCTGTTTCATTATTGTGTGTGACAATTTATAAATATATTTTTAGCATCATTCAATACGTTTTGTTCAGTTTTGTGTTTTGTATTATTATTTAGATATGGACACGTTTGACCACTATCACTGATTTTGAAGTTTTAAGTTAGTTGCTTGCAAATAAATAGAGTTATTTCAGGGTATAAAACTGTAAGCCTTAAATTAAAATATAACTTTTTTTACAGGCAGCCTTGTCATCGTTGCAGAGAGAAGCCAAAGAAAATGTATATGCGGTACTAGACCCGCACATACAGTATGAACTAACTATAAATAATCACGGGGAACCGCCTAAGTATTTATCCTTGTCTAAACCTCTAACGCACCAAAGAACACACGCTTTTGACCCACAAAAAATTAAAACAAACGATTTTAATAACAATTATAACAACAGACAAAACGATAATCGATTTACCAAACCAGAAAAAGTCAGACGATCTAACAGAAGTAACAGAAGCAAAAAAGTTTATAATAACAATGATGTAAAATACTACAAAGATCCGAATTTCGGAAGACATGAAACTAACGCACAACCTAGGCCAGTTCGCAGTAGTTATAATTACGGAAACAATCACTCTTACACACGAGATGTGGAAATGAGATTAGATGCAAAGAGATTGTCAAATAGAATCAAAGTAAATGACAAAGTAGAAATGCATGACGTTGATGCAATAAAAGATAAAGAAATAATTAAAGATGAGCAAGATAACGCTACAGAGGAAGATTACTTTCCCAGACCGGGGAAGGTAAGAGAAATCGCTTCGAGGTTTGACAGAAACAGTGGGAATCCAAAACCAGTGAGACCAAGGCCCGTACAAAGTTACGACCAATCGTATTTGAATCACGTGTTTCCTGATGCAGTAGAAATTTAGGCGAAGAACCTTGAGGGGTGACAGATTATAATGAACGAAGCCAAGCGAGGAATGCATTTGTCCTTGTATTGTACAATTTGCGTGAAATGGCAGAATCTAAGTGCCAGCGCGTTGAGCCTTATCTGAACGGTCAGGCAGATTGTAAGCTTCATGTGGCAGAATATAAACTCCTGCGTGGTGCAGTATAATCTTAGCTCCCTGTGGCAGATTCTATATCCTACGCGGTCTGGCAGACATGCAGCAGAACCTTAGTTCCATGTGGCAGAATCTTAACTTCTGCGCGGTGTGGCAGAACTTAATCTGCTTCGTGTGGCAGAACCTAAGCTCTGTGTGGCGGATTCTTAACTTCTGTGCGGTGTGGCAAAACCTAAGCTCCGTGTGACAGAATCTAATCTGCTTCGTGTGGAATCTACGCCCCTGTGAATCGCCTTAGTGTAGTGTACCGATCTCCTAGTGTTACGCGACAAGACGCTTCGGTGTACAATTTTGGACACTTCTTCACGCTTACGTAAGACACTGCCATATAAGTTAGGGCGTCATAGTTCAAATTTTTCAGTATAAGATTTCCCGAGTTTGAAAGGCCAAAATCGAAAAATTTTACTTCAATCATAATAAACAGACACGAAATTTTATTTGAAGTACAGTGCTCCCAAAGTGATAATGAGCATAGAAATTTTCGTAATTTTTCGGCAACGGTCGTATTTCCCGAGCGTCGGAAGACGTCGCTGCAAGCGCTATTTTAAACTTAACTTTAAGAAAAACAGCGCTTTGCAGCGACGTAGAGGTGCCTGACGTTGCTTGAGCGTTACCATGGTAACGTGAGATGGCTTCCCGGTGAGTAAGCGACAGCTGATATTTACTTCTATTTCCTTGGAACAAGGTGCAAAATGCAAGTTTCATAGACGGGTGTTTTCGTGATTACGACAATTAGCGAAGATTTCCATGCGCATTTAATTTGGGAGTACTGTATTGTGCCTCGATTCGCAGTTTGAACTTTGGTAAAGCTTTTGAGAACTCGATATAGCACCATGTGTGATGTGCGTCATTAAATGTTCTATTCTGAATGAAGAATGTAATATTTTTCGATTTTGATTATACTATTAAATATTGATAGCCTATCTACAATACTGCCTCCCATGCTACGCATTGACCATTCAATAGTTTTCATGTCCTAGCGTAAGAAATGTTTTTACTATAAAATATATCTGATTTGTAAATAATTTTATGATAAGTACTTAATGCCATTACTGTAATATATTTCCTTTACAATTTTATTTAGATATGTTAATTTTTTTTAGTGTATAGCGTCTGTAATGTTTTGTATTGTTGAATTTTAACAGTATTAAATTTTTGAATTATGATTTCTTGTTTTTATATTTTTCTTCGTTCATCCAATTATTAAACCAACCAACCAATCATCAATTTTAAGTTACCGCCAATCACCGTTGCCTTATTTTGACATTTGATGCTTATACTAGGAGACGAAGCATTAGATTTTCGTTGTAGAAACAGTACGGCACCATGGCGCCATTTCTCTCAGAAAATTGTCTGGAACGTAAATACCAGGATCACCATAAAACCAGAGATAAAACTGTAAGTATTTGGCAAGGACAAATATGTATTAGGCATATTCTATTCAGGTTGAAACAAAACAAAACGAGGTTGTATTACATGTAAGTATCTTGTGTACAGGAATTACTAATTAGTAACTTTTGTAACACAAAAAATACTCTATTAGCGCTGCTACTTTTACAGTGAACTCTATTTATGGGACACACATACACATTCTAAAGTATTGTGACTTGTTTTATTTCAACTTGTTTATCTATGTACTAGAAAGTCGATCGAATCCTTAGAAATAAACTATATTGGGATTACTTTTTGTTATATTATGTTTAATTCGTCTGTTCAAGGGTGAATAAGTGAGAGACAGACAGACACTCTCTTGCTCTTTTTATACAAGTATACAGTGTGTATTATTCTGAATTAAATAATGGAATATTAACAATCATGTAGACGATGAACAGACATTCATGGCCACTTGAAAGTTTTGTACAAGTTATTTAAAACTTTCTGATGCAATAAGTTGTCCGGACATTGAGCAATGAACATGACGCACACTTACAATTTTCAATCGCCTCCGTGGCTTTAGACTAGGTACGTGGTCGTGGGTTCAATACCGCGTTTAAAAAAAAAATGTTCTTATAAAGTTAAAGTAGGGCAATATGTAAAAGTCCTGACTCCTGCCCAGTGCCGTAAATAGCCCTTTTCGCGCCCTGTGCTAGTGCGCCTTGTTTTTTTTTAGATAAGTAAGTATTATAGGTACTCAGAGCAATTATGCTATGTATCTATAGGCCTATTTTATTTCATTCAGGGTGATTAAATAAAACATGGTGTTTTCCAAAAAAAAATTTTGGAAAAAATATATTTTTTTACAGAACTGATATGGGCAAAAAAGCAGGCGAGCCGTCTGATATCAAGTAGGCCTTTCGCCTGTTATATGCCTGTTATATACACTACACACTGTGCAGCACTAGGGGCGCAGTGGGAACTTATCGGGAGCAAAACGAAAAAATAATAGTGTTCGCATACATGTGGGCACTATAAAATAACTCCAGGATCCTGAATTTTTTAATAAAACCTGATCAGCTACACAGAACCCTCGTTCGTCGAAAACGGTATGGGAGGCACTACTTAGGCCAGCAGTCAGCACAGCCACAGGCAGAAAAAAAAGTCAAACTTATCCTGTCTAGCCCCACCCATAACTTCAAACGAAATTAACATAAAAAACCATTCGCCTATACCAATTAGTGAAAACTAGTGAACTACATCAATTGCCGTGGCACGTCACGGGGGACATGAAATTCGTCACGTCACCGAACCCATGCTATTTTGTTTCTACCTACTTAATTACAGTGCCTTTTATCAATAAACACATTTCAAATTGATTAATTAATAATATCTATTTATCTATGGTCGCTTCACATCACGTCAGTCTGGCCCCGTAGTACCTGAAGGACTTGTGTTACAGGTACCACGGACAACGGAAATATATTTAATACTTTTTATACTATACACAATATATTTAAGAATTTCATTAAGTATATGATATACACATCCATGACCCAGGAACTTTGAAAACTTTTTTGTTCCGGCGGCGGGCGGCGTCGAACGCGCGACCCCCGGCTTGAGCTGCCAACGCGCTCACTACTGAGCCACAGAGGTCGTCATAATTGATTATTCCATATTTATATTATTAACTAGCTCAGGTAGTGATAGAATAGTATGTATGTCTGTTGCCTCTACCCTGAGCAGTACTTGATAGAATCCAAAATAATCATCATATCTCAATTAAAAATATTATAAAATCAATAATAATCTTATATCTTTACGAGCAATTCTTGTACTTATACAAGAATTGCTCGTTTGCTCAGGGTAGAGACAACTAGAGACAACAAAATTTATTTCGTCTTTCAGAGCTGCTACTTTCACAGTATATATAACGTACGAACGTACTATAATCTTTATCACGTAAACATGTGAGGTTAGGTACCGGTAAATTAATTAATTCTATGAATAAAACATTATAAGGATAACATGTTAAAAGTTTAATAAGATGTAAGTACATAAAAATAATTTTTGATTCATAAAATTCCAAGAGTTTTTTATTGACTAATGTGAATAATTGAACTGGTGCCAATATAATATAACATAATATACATTATACATACCTCTACAACAATAAGTAGCTGACCAAACAAACGTTGTTTTACAATTTACGTTATTTTGAGTAGAATTTATGAATGATAAATACGCCTATTCCCAGTCCAACCGTAACCCGATGGAAATTTCAACAAAATTGCTCCAGCCGTTTCACAGGAGTTTGGCAACAAACTATAATAATTTTATTACACTTTTAGATCTTTATCTAGACCGGATAGAAAATATGAATACTTTTATAAGTATTCATATCTTCTTAACTTCTTCTTTGCTGTGTGGTTTATATAAACCACACAGCAAAGAAGAACGATTAACGACTGCAGTCACCCTCCTACTATCAGTAATACCACAGCTGGCAGCATATCGCTATTCATTGTTTGTCTGCATGTGACTTTTCCAATACGCCACACAAAGACAGGCAGACTCTTTATATAAATAGCTGACGCTGTGATGTTCCTTGTAGTAAGAACGGCATTTAAATATTGTACTGTCGTTCCTGCACCAGCTGATCTCTTGTCATTCGTGTCGGTACTCGGTAGTTATTCCTATTGGGTTACGACTTACGAGATTATATAGATAATTATAAAGGAGCAAGAGTAAGGGCGAAGCCAAACGAGCGTAATTTTGTGAGTCGCAGAATTTCTGCCGCGTAAATATCTTTTCATACAAATCATGACTCACAAAATTACGCTCGTGTGGAATGTGGATCAAACAAGACTTTTGTATGAAACTGAATGCAGCAGAATTTCTGCCAGCAGAAATTCTGCGACTCACAACTCTTGTGAGTTGTGAGTGGCAGAATTAACCTATTTGGACCCAAAAGCAGACTACAATGAAAATATTTATTTTTTCTTTATTAATCTAATGATAGGGTTCTTACAAAGTGAAAACATCAAAAATATATTTTTTAATAAGATGGCAAGTATTAAAAAAAACACTGTCCTTGTATAGGGACAATGGGCACATGTGTGGTAGTTTTCGAAACAATTATTGTATTCGATATACCATGTATTTATGCATTTTTGCACTGTAGTCGTATTTTTTTAATGAATAATGACACATTATAATTGGTTTGGCAGTCTGTGCCGAAAGTATCTCAACTCCATCTGCTGCAAATCCTGGAACAGCCTATGATGATTTTCGTCTTCCATTTCCAATTGTTCGACGGAATTGCAGCTGATAAAATTTTTCTTCATGTGTCAAAAAATGCAGATGCCAGGCATTAGCAATGGACAAGTCAAGCATGTGGGTGAATAGCACCCACCACCATTTATTGTCCCTAATCGCCGATCTACATATTATATACTGCGATAGATTGATCCGCCTGATCTACACCACCCATACTTATAATTTTGAAATAGATGTGGGATGTCCATGTGTACTATTTCTTTTGCGCAGCATCCCATCTCTTAACTTTTCCCAAGGGATGAGCCGTGTCGAAATTGCTGTCCATAGTGCATACGCTGTTATCAAGCCAACTAACGAACAAATGCTCATCATCGCTGCTATCCCAATCCTCATTATTCTGAGAAGCGAAAACTTCTAATCTACCAGGTATATCTCGCAACGGTATGTTATGTTGTATGTCATCTTCGTCAAACTCCTCTTCGTCCGTTAGAATACTTGGGTCTGGAGGAATAGCTACCAATTCATAGCTCGTGTCTAGGTCATCCTTCTTCATTCAATATGTTTTCTAGTGCTTCTGCAAGCCCTTCATAGTCAGAAATTGCATGAAATGTTATTTTAGCCATTATAGATTCGATAAAGATTCTGAAAAATAATACAAAATACTTACAACTTTATTATAAAATTATCACTAATGTGCCCACTGTCCCTATACAGGGACACTAGAACAAAATATAACTTGTCATACACAACACTGAAATATAAACACTTATTATCACTTATTACTCTAATAGACAGTATAAGAAAGTAATATTCCTAAAATAATCTTAAAATTTCTCATAGCAACATAAAATAAAATACCTTACTTTGTGACGATAATTTGCATTTTGACTTCAGTTATTTTGTACTTCATTTATATAATTTTTTATTACAATTTCACCAAAATTTAAAATAAGAAAAACACCACACACTTCTCAGCTATGAAATGTGAATGCAATTAAAAAATATGTGTAACACAACAAAAATTTTTGGTAGTTTGGTAACAACTGTCCCTGTACAGGGACAGCGGATCCAAATGGGTTAAGAAAGAAATTACGCTCGTTTGGCTTCACCCTAAAGAGAGTCAAGTGCTGGTGTGAACTGCGCACACACTTGGGCGCTATAAAATCACTCCACTGCCGTCACCAAACCGGTGCGGGATGTATTTTTAAATAACTCTGGAACGAACTGACACTAGTAGTATTTCCAGACTAATTCAACCTGCAAACCTTCAAGAAAAGAGCTGCAACGCACCTGCAGCTCTTCTAATGTTGCGAGTGTCCATGGGCGACGGTACCTTCCCAACAGGTGACTCGTTTGCTCGTTTACTCCTTAATATTATTTAAAAACTATACATAATTGCGGTACTATCATCGACGACACAAAAACACGGCCACATTGAATCATCAGCTGATTATTTCTGAATCACTTCTATAGCGTCCCTGACCTCCAGACGTGTATTTCTGTCGCTATAATCTTCCTCAATAGACCCGAAGGTAACCCGTAAATCGTAAATACTTCGTTACTATTGCCTAGAAATAAAACGATTAATCGAAATCGTCGAAATTGTCGATAATCGATATACAGTGTGTAATAAAAATAAGTGATAATACTTTAGGGTGTGTACGTGTTCCTTGTAGAGAGTTTACTGTGAAAGTAGCAGGGCTGGAAAACAATTTTTTTTTCACTTTTGTATAGGCAAGGGCCCGAGGGTCACGAGTTTCCCCATACAAAAGTGAAAAATGTTTGGTCTTTTAGCGCTGCTACTTTCACAATGAACTCTCTACAAGGAACATGTACACACCCTAAAGTATTATCACTTATTTTTGTTACACCCTGTATTCGAAGTTATGACTATAATATGTTGCATAGAGCTGCAGTGCTGCGGAGCAGCTTTTTGTGTTCAAGGTACAACAGCTAGAAAAATGAAAATTTTTGGAGGTACACCACAAATAATCAGCGTGTACGGGGGTGCTCTGTTCCTAATTCCCATTCCTTTCGTCGATCGTCCTGACAAGTTCTTATAAACTAGGTATATGTAGGTAAAATGGCATTTTTGTGGCATACCAACTTCTGTCTACGGTACACCAGTTTGCCGCGGCATATCTTTTGTAGAGCACTGGCATAGAGCACTATAATTGTAGTGTACTATTGTTTGTTACAGTACACTTAATAATTAATTGAATAATACTCTGTGCACCGCCTCCGTGGTCTAGTGGTTAGAGCGTCGCTCTCGACTCCGGAGGTCGTGGGTTCGAATCCTGCGTTGGAAACATGTTATTTCCAAGTTTGGTTAGGACAATGCAGGCTGATCACCTGATTGTCTGACAAGTAAGATGATCCATGCGTCGGATGGGCATGTAAAAAGTCGGTCCTGCGCCTGATCTCTCGCCAGTCGTGTCGGTCGTCCGTCCCACTGGGTTATGAGAGTAAAGGAATAGAGAGTGCTCTTGTGTACTGCGCACACACTTAGGCACTATAAAATTACTCCTGCGTACCTGGTCTGGTTTCAATGAAACCGGCCACCGTCACCGAAACCGGTGTGGGGAGTATTAGTATTATTATTACTCTGTACCTTTGGTCCTCCTTTTCCTTCGTTTATCTGGTCCAGTAGTTTAGAGCATGCCTCTGATCATCTGGTCGTGGATTCGATTCCCGCTTTGGATATCTGACCAAATTTTGGTTGGGACAATGTAGACTGATGCGTGATTGTCAATTTATAATTTGTAGCGAATAAGTTACGTACAAGTTATGTTATTGTAAATAATAATATGTAATATATTTTAATATCACAATAAATAAACTACAGCAAAATCATGAAGGAAACCCCAATCAAGCAAAGATTATACCTAAGTATATTAATTACTTTAAGGTTACAAATTTCCTTATTCCTCTATGCTATTACAGTACATTTAATCGACCTCCAATGGATATGTAGGTTTACGAGGCTTTCAATTAATAACAATTTTGTCTCTCACTTATATTAAGTTGTCTTTACCGCTTTCCAAAAATAATGATTCTTTGTTGCAGAATTACAAATTCGAATTGCGCTTTTACAGCTGTACGCAATAGAAAGAACCAGGACCCGTACTACAAAACCGTTTTGAGACTCAAACAATCGAATGAGAAAACCGCGTCCTGCTCTAACAAACGTGAAACGACGTTGTTAGAGAAGGACGCGGCATTTTCGTTCGATTGTTTGAGTCTCAAAACGGTTTCGTGGTGGGCCTCCTGGATCCTCCAGTAGGCGGATGAGAGAGGAAAATAAGCTCTAGTCTCTAAGCTATACGAACGTGATTTTACTATATTGACGTGGGAGAGCCATCTTCGGTACGAATGGGCCGGCTCGACTGGAGAAATACCACGGGCTCACAGAAAATCGGCATGAAATAGCGCTTGCGCTGTGTTTCGCCGAGTGAGTGAGTTTACCGGAGGCCCAATCCCCTATCCTTTTCCCTTCCCTACCCTCTCCTATTTCCTTCCCTACCCTTTCCTATTTTCTTCCCTACCCTCCCCTATTCCCTCACGCACCTACAGCTCTTCTGATGCTGCGAGGGTCCATGGGCGACGGAAGTTGCTTTCCATCAGGTGACCTGTTTGCTCGTTTGCCCCCTACTTAAAAAAAACGAACAATCAACTTATATCAATCTCTATAACTTCCGCACTCAGAGACAAATAATAATGACATAAGAGACTGACTAAAAGTCTACAGTCTGCAGGGGGCAGACTGTAGACTTTTAGTCAGCCGATAGTCTATCGAAAGCTTAATCAGTACGAAGATGTATTATGGTGTGCATACTAAACGATTTGTAGCGGCCGATAATAATGTATGATGAAACCGATGAAACGCCAATTTGGTCAAACTATCGGCCGACATAAGCTCCATATATTCTGTCAAACGCTTCATTAAATTGAAAATGCCTTTTAAACTTGAATGGACTACAAAAAACTTTAAACTTATGCAGGTAAATGACCGCAGTATATGACGTGAAACATGACCAGATAAAAAATTGGGGTCTCTATTAACTCTATACTTTTTTAGAGTTTAGACTGTTACACACTTCTTTAAAGAGGATTCCGCTACCAAAAAAGTTTGAGAACCGCTGGTGGTATAGTTCAGCAATCAACGCTGTAAAACAATTATAAATCTAATTATTTTCAGCTTGAGGTAGAGTTTAGTCGCGTAGTAACTACACATTTTATACCATAGCTACGTGTTCTAAATTAAGGTCCAAAACATAAACCGGTTCGTTTCAATCATTGCATTATCGTTAATTTGCCGGCATCGGAAGGCTTAATCACTCTTCGAAACGGGCAATGTTTGCAAACGCCAGTCCGTCGCGAATTACAGTGGCGCGAAAACGTGCGCTAAAAACTCCGCGTTCTATTTTCAAACGTAAACATGATTTTTTTATTTTTAATCTGTCACTTATTTTATGTTAGTGGCCAGCTATGCGATACTAAAGATAGTCTCGATCTGACTGGTATGCAGTCTTTTCGCGACGGCAGCATAGTAAAGGACGGAATTCGATTCCCACCCCAGTATATCTTCACGAAAGAAGTCGGTGGTGAGAACAGAACTTTCGGTTGTGTTTGCGAAATCAAAACCTGCTTTAGAAAATGTTGCCCGCAGGGTACCGTGTTTTCAAGAAAAGACAAAGAGTGTATAGTTGTGCGCGATTTGTTGGAGGAGCAGGGGTTCAATATATCGTTTTTGAATTCGTACCAGAGGACTGTTAGTTTGGACAGTGATGACATAGCTCTACTCTTTGGTTTGCCCTGCGACGGCGATGTCTACATAGAGACGCTGAACTGGTACCTGCAAGAGGTAAGGTTACTTGTGTTATGGTTTCAGATACATCTCTATTCCACCAGTATCGTCTGCCAATTAAAAAAAAACAAAAAACAACTGTCAAATTTATAATACAGAGCTGACAGCAAATACGAATTGATTTTATAGTTGGTTAAATTAAATAGCCGCTACATTCAACATAATATTCCGAAAAATACCTGGCGTAACCAAACAAAAGAGATAATACTTAAGGATGTGTAAGTGTTCCCTTATATAGAGCTCACTGTGAAAGGCGCAGCTCTGAAAGAGCAATGTTTTGTGATTTGTATGGGAAAGCGCCCCAGCGGTATTAGTCTCTAATGTGAGCCATTATAGATATCTATCTTTTTTAACCGGTAGCATTATAATAATTTGTTTTATATAATATTTACCTGTATTGTATATTAATACAATATAATTGTATTATTCGATTGAATCTGTATTTATTGTGGACATGATCTCACGTTTTTCCTACTAATTCTTGAAACGTGCGGGAAATCCTCTTAGCAGCATTGTAATTTTAAAATATTAAAATACTAGATGACGCCCGTAACTCCGTTTCGCCAAAATTATTTTATCGCGCGGGAACCGTACATTTTCTGTGATAAAAAGTATCCTTTGTCCTTTCCCGGGACTCAAGGTATGTTTCCAAATTTTTAGCAAAATCGATTCAGCGGTTTGGGCGTGAAGAGGTAACAGACAGACAGACAGACAGACGGACGGATGGACAGACACACTTTCACATTTATAATATTAGTAATGGATTACACTCATAAATTATTATAATAAACAATTGAAAAAAAAAAGATTATTATAAGAATCAGACCATTTGAACTTTATAATGTAGTTCTATTAAATTATTGATGACATCCATCATAAAAAATAATTATACAGCTTGAAACTGGCAAGTAGCCAATTTATTATCGGTTTACGTTAAAATATATGTAATTAATTGTCACTTATTAATTAATTAAATTATGCAAAACATGAACATTGCGTGTAACTTATATGAGTTACAAGACTTATGAGCGTCTAGACTCGACTATACTGTACTCAACGAAACGAGGCGGTACCGGTCATTTTCCTTTATACTCTAGGCGCTAAATGAAAAATGCTCGCATTGTATTTAGAATATTTAAGAATAAAATTGACCTCTTATAGAGACATAGATTATTGCAGATTCATCGGAAAACGAACGAACGAATGAACGAAAAAAGAGTTACCAAGAGGTAACTCTTACAATGATAATCTCTAACTTTTTATGAGTTCGAACTTTGAAGTGATATGCTTTATATTCAGTTCACATCGAGTATGCAAAATACGATATCCATATCACCCTTAGACGAGCTGTTTATAGAAAATGACAAGTTTTTTGACAGGGAGTCAATGACCGCTACTGTCTTGATTCCCTGAGTCACAATAGACATAACTACCAGTACTTCGACTGCTAAGAGACGGACGTGTATTAATACCTGTCATTTCTTTCGGGTTTCGCCAGGATAAGTTAAGGGCTGGCGCGCTGGTTGATATAATTTATTTTTAAAATTAAGATTTTGAAATTGTATTCTGACAGTTTAAAACAACAAAAAATATTTAAAAAAATATATTTAAAACAATAATATATTTAAAATAATAAATATTTAAAACAATTTATAAAAAAATATATTTAAAACAACAACTAAATTTGTCGGTAACGACCCTAGCGACGACTTTTGTCATAATACGTCAAACTTCTAAATTTCAACATCAGTTGTAAGTCGGTATACTCCATAATTCTGTCTTCTCTGCCTGAGTACACCTTAACCCGTCCGTGCCTTCTCCTCCGCTTGGCGCTGAGCCGCTGGACCCGCCTGAGGCGAAAACTGCAGCGGCCCAGTTAGCGGCGTCTGCTTTCGCGCAGATACTCCGCGCGGCAGTCTGCTGCCGCCTACTCCGGGAGAGCTGCCCAAGGCACCGGTCGCTCTACGTCCGAAAGGACTCGTGCAATAGGCAGCGGGTTCCCCAGCCCGTTGCCCGAGTCCTATCTACGGCGGGAGCTGGCGCTCGTGTTCAGCGCGCCTACGCCCTCCACGCCGTCTTCGAATTGGGTCTGCGGCCACATCCGCCTCTCTGACCCGCTCGGCGGCCTCCTTCTGTGACATGACTTCCTCACAGAAGGTAGCTATTGCGTCCCATCCCTGTCTCGACCGAACCATATTTGAGATTATGGCCGGGAGTGTTAAGTCAAGTCCGGTGGTCGCAACAAGCACCGCTCGCTGTTCAACCCAGGCTGGGCATTCCAGGAGCGTGTGCTGTGCGGTATCATCATCATGATCGCAGTGGTGGCAACGAGGCGTTGGTTCCCTCCTGGCCGTGTGGTGCCTGAGTACACCTTAGTAAATTAGAGTATGTTTCGCATCAAAATAGGTTTAGTGGTTTGGGTGTGAAACGATTACAAACGGACTTTCGCATTTATTATATTAGTAGGATAGTTTAGGGATATATTGATAAACTAATTCACGGTTCATCATAATGATGAAAGTATGATAGGTTTTGTTATCAAGATCCAAAGCTTTTACTGTTTTTGGCACTTACGATAAAATGATAACACATAATTGATTCTGTTGACAGGCTTACAGGATTACGTGATAAATGATAATATACCAGATCGGTCTTTACCTGAAAATTATTAAAAATAATAATATTATACCTAAACTAGATGTTCCGCGCGGCTTCGCCCGTGTAATTTAGGAATTTCACGGAAACCGTACATTTTCCGCAAAAAATGCCTATGTCCCTTCACGTGGTCCATTCTTCACGTTTGCTAAATAACATAAAATTGCTCCAGTAAGTAGTTCTTAAGATAATACGTAATTTCAAATAATGTTCCCCGTTTTTCCCACATTTTCCTCTATTTCTTCGCTCCCATTAGTCTTAGCTTGATAAAATATCTGCCTTCCGATAGCTAAAACATCGCTAAGCCACAGGTGGCCGATTTTGAGTTTATGATGCCATTCTACATAGAAAAAAATCTCTATCTATCTGTTATATCATCATTCTTGTAGCGTTTTTAGTTCAGGAAATAGCTCTAGCAAAAACGGCGTAAACTATAGTAAAATATAATATAATTTACACCACTATAACTACGTTTACCTACAATACTAAATAGTCACTTGAAGTCACTTAAGTTGTCAGCATATACAACATATTCTATCCTTTGCGTAGCTAAAAAAACTCTACACCATTTTACAAGACTAGGTACTCATTATGATACTTTTGCGAAATTTAGGTCATGGTTCAGCTACCTATTAAACGACTTTAATCTTAGCTAAAAAGACGTCATACAACAATGCTACACTATAAACACGTCAAACTCTCTTAGTGCTTTTATGGCGTAGGAGTGCGGGCATTACAATAAACAGTTTCCTTTTCTTGAAAACTCTATCCGCCTTTAAAGACTTGGACGATTAATTATTTTAATGAGAATCATACGCTACAACAACGCTAAGCCACATAGCATAACTAAAACGTCGTTATCTGCGCTCACGTCTCACCCCGCAGCGCACCGCCCGTGTATTGTGTCGCTATTTTTTAAATACTTACTAGAAATATTCAGTTTTTGGCACATATTTCAGTTTGTTATAAAAATCTACCTTAACCAAGAGTTTTTCAAGTACGTTCGTCAGAACTTTAATAAAGATAACTAAATTTGCTACAATTTTAGCGAAACTTGAACACGCTATGTCTTTTGGTTGCGAAGATACAGCAAGTCAAATATGGGCAATTCTCCCGCAGTGCTAGGAAAACTGTGAAATTACAGAATTTCGGATGTAACAGCTCTTGTTTCAGTTGTCTCTTGTGTCATGTGTACTTTCAGAAAGGCAGTAGAGGTGGATCAGACTGCATCCAATTAAAAAGCTACCTACTTCCGCTTTACATACATATAGAAGAATATAGATATTGTATAGATATAGATATCCATATTAATATTATAAATGCGAAAATGTGTCTGTCTGTAACCTCTTCACGCCCAAACCGCGGCACCGATTCTGCTGGGTATCATTCATCAGAGGACATAAAATACTTTTCATTCCGGAAAGATGTACGATTTCCGTGCGATATACTAGGGCTGGTATAAATAGTCAGTACTCAGGATGCATCTCGGTCTCAAGACACGTTCAGGCTCTGTGATTGGTTGGCTGTCAAAATTTGGACCAACCAAGAGCCGAACCGCTTCTTGAGCCCGGGTCGCATCTTAAGTACTGACTTTTTTTTTATGAGATAAGGGGGCAAACGAGCAAACGGGTCACCTGATGGAAAGCAACTTCCGTCGCCCATGGACACTCGCAGCATCAGAAGAGCTGCAGGTGCGTTGCCGGCCTTTTAAGAGGGAAGGGTAGGGATGGGAAGGGAAGGGAATAGGGTAGGGTAGGGAATAGGGGATTGGGCCTTCGGTAAACTCACTCGAAACACAGTGCAAGCGCTGTTTCACGCCGGTTTTTTGTGAGAACGTGGTATGTCTCCGGTCGAGCCGGTCCATTCGTGCCGAAGCATGGCTCTCCCACGTATAAACTGACTATTTATACTAGCCTAAGTTTGGCGCAACGGAGTTGCGGCCGTCATGTAGTACTATAATTAACTATAATTTACTAGTCATGTACCTAGTAGTATTATTATTAAAAAAAAAACTTAATGATTAATTTTATTGAAGTAAGTATCATACAAATTACAAACGGACCGGAAGATTTTGATATAAGTAGTTTTTTTTTTTAATTCTGACATTAAAATGATCGAGTAATGATCGAGTAAAATGCCGTAGCTAATCATCATCATCATCATCAGCCTACAGTCCTGCATTTTCGGGTTTATTTATTTCGTTATAGGTTGTAAGCAACATCCAGTAATTTTATCGTTCGATATTTTGTATATTAAATGATTTCCGACACTAACAAGAGTTTTGTATCTTTTGGGTTCATTAGCCAAATGGCAAAAAACGGAACCCTTATAGATTCGTTATGTTTGTCTGTCTGTCCGTCCGTATGTCACAGCCACTTTTCTCCGAAACTATTTTATTTCTCAATTTATCAAAAATATATATTTTATATAATTAAAAGCTCACGTGATCAATAGTATTTAGCCACAGTTAATCATCATCAGCTTGCCCACTGCCCGAAATTTTCAGGTTTTTTTTTTTAATAACTTAATTTAATCTTCGTGTGTCCGTCTATTTGCGGGAACCCCTCAAACCAGACGTCCTACTTTCTTTATTTGTTAAGAAGCTGTCTGACTGGTGGTTACGTGTTCGTCCTTACAATTCTAGAGTTGGTTACGAGAACTCATAAAATTCTTACTGATCGGCGATTGCATGCATAAAGAAGTTTTCCTTGATCAAAATAATATGTTTGGTATTTTAATTTAATGTTTGTAGTGTTTTTAATGAGAATATATATTATATATATATATATAATAAGGAATCGGCTCCCACGATTTTCATTATACTTTTTAACCTGGAAAAATGAACGGTTCCCGTTCAATAAACTAATTTTGGCATAACTCAGCAAGCAACATATTTGCGTTTCGTGTCTACTTTAGAGTCCGTATACGAAATTTTGCCGAAATTTTGAAGAAAACGACAGAAATAATCTATATGGATAAAATTCTATCCAATTCGAGAAAAAAGAAAAAAAAACAAATTGTGCCAAAAAGACGATTCAAAACAACCTAAATCACACATTATAATACTCGCCGCAAGGCTAATGTGAGATTTAGGTTGTTTTGAATCTTATTTTTTGGCACAATTTGCTTTTCTTTTTTTTTTTTCTCGAATTGGATAGAATTTTATCTATACATAATTTTTTCGTTTTCTTTTTTTGAATTACAGCTTCAAGTTGCCGAAATTAACAGCAATTCTTTGCCCATTTTCTCTAAAATTTTGCCGAGTTACATATTTTTTTACTCAACTATTTCATATTAAAGTGGTAAAAAGTAATTCCAACATTGTATAGATGACTTTCTCAACAGTACATTGTATTTTTTCCATACCGTTAAGACGTCAATACAATCCATAAACAGGTGATATTCTAAACCTTTTACAGCAAAAATCACAAAACTGTCGCGGGTTTGAGTTGGATTATTTAAAAATACTTAAAAAAAAAAACAAAAATCTAGCTCCAACATTAGATTATAATTGAAATGATCTTACATGGTGCGCATTAAAACTTATTGAAATACTGTATTTTAACTGTTAAATCACGTCTGTTAATCAGCGAAATCGGCAAAATTTCGTATACGGACTCTTAAGTTTTTGTTGAATATGCCACTTTAACATATTATTATGCCCAAGTAAATAATGAAATACCATGTACCCTGATGTGAGTCAGCACTCAGCATCCGTCTTATTTGAATAATATCAGTCTGATCTACCACAATAAATCATACTTATACCTAACTATGGTATCTTTTAGAGGTTGCCTGCAACTTAAACAGTCGTTCAACGCGAGTACTTTTTTAATCCGTCGATCAGTTTTACTGCCGCACTTAGAAACATGTAAAGATTATTTAACTTCAACTTTTTAAGAGTTTGACGTATAATAATTTGAATAAACTTTGTAACTTACCTACTTCATCAAGGACACCAGACTAGAGACAGACCGGCGTGAAACAGCACTTGCGCTGTGTTTCGCCGAGTGAGTGAGTTTACCGGAGGCCCAATCCCCTACCCTATTCCCTTTCCTACCCTTCCCTATTCCCTTCTCTTCCCTACCCTCCCCTATTACCCTATTCCCTCTTAAAAGGCCGGGAACGCACATGCAGCTCTTCTGATGCTGCGAGTGTCCATGGGCGACGGAAGTTGCTTTCCATCAGGTGACCCGTTTGCTCGTTTGCCCCCTTATTTCATAAAAAAAAAAGACATGAGACAGTCAAGCACGAAATTGTATTTTTTATAAATTTGAAACAGAGGAAAAAGTTAACTTTTGTAGAGTTTTTAAATTTTAAGTTAAGTACTTGCTTATTAAGTCACAATGCACTTGTAATAACTTTTGTTGGCATAATAATACTTTTAGGAAACCTAAATACATATTTTTACTTATCTTTTGTCGCGTAATTTTAAAAATCATTAATACATTTCATATAAGCTATGGGTAAATTAAAGTGTATGCTTGAACTACTTTGTTGACTGAGTGTGTGTTGAGCCTAAACAAACTATGGAAGTGCCACATTAATATTTGCGTGTTGTAGTTATTATTATGATGATAATATAATATTATAAAGTTAACATGGGCGACGGACACTCGCAACATCAGAAGAGCTGCAGGTGCGCTGCCGGCCTTTTAAGAGGGAAAAGGGGAGGGTAAGGAAGGGAATAGGGAAGGGAATAGGGTAGGGGATTGGGCCTCCGGTAAACTCACTCACTCGGCGAAACACAGCGCAAGCACTGTTTCACGCCGGGTTTCTGTGAGCCCGTGGTATTTCTCCGGTCGAGCCGGCCCATTCGTGCTGAAGCATGGCTCTACCACTTATTTTTTTTGATCCTTTTGTTTTCCTTTAGCGGCAAATTCTGTGTGTGAAACATGCAAATATAAAAATTTATCCAATGATCGAATCGGCTCCCACGATTTTCATGTATATATAGGAGGTTTCAGGGGCGATAAATCGATATAGCTAGGAATCATTCTTAGAAAATATCATTTTATTCGTGTTTTATCGAATACCGAGCAAAACTCGGTCCAATAGCTAGTAATTATTATCATAGATCAATGCACAGATCAAACGCTGACAGCTACGAAATGTTTTGTACAGCTATGATTGAAGTAGACATCCAATAAAGCTGTCTATCACACGGAACCGTACATTATTCCGAAACTAAAACTATCATTTATTATTTCCTATCTCTCAAAGCATCTCTATACCAAATTTCATTCAAATCTGTTCAGCCATTTAAGCATGAAGAGATCACAGCTAGAGACACTTTCGGACTTATAGTTTTTTTTTTATGAAATAAGGGGGCAAACGAGCAAACGGGTCACCTGATGGAAAGTAACTTCCGTCGCCCATGGACACTCGCAACTCAGAAGAGCTGCAGGTGCGTTGCCGGCCTTTTAAGAGGGAATAGGGTAATAGGGGAGGGTAGGGATGGGAAGGGAATAGGGTAGGGGATTGGGCCTCCGGTGAACTCACTCACTCGGCGAAACTCAGTTTTCTGTGAGAACGTGGTATTTCTCCGGTCGAGCCGGCCCATTCATGCCGAAGCATGGCTCTCCCACGTATAAAGTACTAGTTACTATTCACTAATTACCTACTAAATAGGGAATCAAATTTAGTACCTATGCAAGCTAGTTCACTGGCAAAAGCTAGTTCAGTGATATTATAACAAAATTCTCTTGTTAGCAGTCCCTATTAGATGTAATTTAGTGCTATTATATAGTAAAAGCGTCGTAAAAATAATATTTTTACGATTCGGACGAATGCTGGACGCCCATTCAAAATGTAATAAAAATAGACTGTCGCCCAGTGCCTACGTCATGTTATTGATAACATTATTAGCAGAGGACTACGAATACATACAAATAATCATATTATTATAAATGCGAAAGTGTGTCTATCTGTCTGTCTATCTGTCTGTCTGTAACCTCTTCACGCCCAAACCGCTAAACCGATTTTGCTGAAATTTGGCATAGAGATACTTTGAGTCCCGGGAAAGGACATAGGATACTTTTTGTTTCGAAAAAATTTACGGTCCCCGCGCGATAAACGAGTGTTGGCGCAACGGAGTCGCGGGCAGCATCTAGTATCATTATAAATGCGAAAGTGTGTCTGTCTGTATCCTCTTAACGCCCAAAACGCTGAACCAATTTTGCCGAAGTTTGGTATGGAGATACTTTGAGTCCCGGTAAAGGGCATACGATACATTTTATCCCGGAAAAATGTACGGTTCCCGTGCTAATTGCGATAAACGAATTTTACGCTTTCTATTTACTAATGTACCTAATGGTAATCATTACAGTACTTTATCTAATTCGATGACTGTGATCATAATATTAATAAATAAATAAATAAAAAATGTTTTATTTCCGAGTAGATTTTAAGAAAATACTTTCAGAATGTTAATATTAGCTACGGTGCCTACCACCGGTTCGGGAACTATCCCGGCGAGAAGAACCGGCGTAAGAAACTCGCACGGGGCCCACTTTTTTTACCAAAAAAAGTGAGGTAAAAAAATTAATCTTTTAAAATAACATTTACAATGCTGTAACTTAAAATTATACAATGTCAACATACATACATAGTCATGTACAATAATGTAGAAGTAGCCTTGTAAGCAGCCATCCTACTCCCAAGATGTGCCATCGTTTATGAAATCATTGACCTTATAATAGGCTTTGGCACACAAACGCTCTTTGACTACTTTCTTAAATTTATTAATGGAAAGATTTTGAACGTTTTCTGGGATTTTATTGAAAAGGCGTATACATTGACCTTTAAAAGATTTACTGACTTTACTAAGTCTGATCACTGGCAAATCTAGCTTGTATATCTATAATATAAAAATGAGTCGCTGAATGTGTTGCTTAGCGCAAAACTCGAGAACGGCTGAACGGATTGGGCTAATTTTAGTCTTAAAATATTCGTAGAAGTCCAGGGAAGGTTTTTAAGTGACACGAAGTTCACCGGGACAGCTAGTTACTAATAATAATTGGTACTATAATATACAACGTGAAATTTTAGAGGTTGTTTTTCCGCGCAGATTTACCTATACAGGGTGTAACAAAAATAAGTGATAATACTTTAGGGTGTGTACGTGTTCCTTGTAGAGAGTTCACTGTGAAAGTAGCAGCGCTGAAAGACGAAAAATTTTTTTCACTTTTGTATCGGCAAGGGCTTGAGCGTCACGAGTTTCCCCATACAAAAGTGAAAGAATTTTTTGGTCTTTCAGCGCTGCTACTTTCACAATAAACTCTCTATAAGGAACACATACACACCCAAAAGTATTATCACTTATTTTTGTTACACCTTGTATAAGTAGTACTATCGAATAATGCAAGTTATTTTTTGAAAATAAAAAATATTTGTATGACGTACTATGGCAACTTTATGCCGAGAGGCGATTTTTTATAATTTTCATAAAAAAAAACTTCATAATTCTATTGTACTACTAAGATAGAATCATTTTACTGCGGGAAAACAACCATTAAAATTTTACGCAGTATATTCTGTGATATCACTAGGATTTTTTAAATGCCAACGTTTTGCTGCGGTTTTTATATAAAGAAAATGTTAATAGATAAGAAAAAAAGTGAAACTAGTGTTTAGAGACGTGATTTGATCGAAAAATAGTAAGACGGAGAGTGTATGCCGCCGGCGTGATATAGGAGAAGAAGCAATCCACCTACCCAACATAAAAAGGGTCAATTGGTCCTTTACAGATAGTAAACGACCTTGGTCCTCGACCTCGAGCGCTGATAATGCTAAAATAAATTAATTGATAAGAAAGCTCACACGAAGGTTGCGGGAACGTCCTAAATATAACTTTTTTTTTCTTTGGGAACCTATCTATTATTGCTTTATAGGTAAATTTTATGTTTGTAAGGGGTCCAAAATAAAAAAAGACATGTGACGGTGTTTTTACCAACTTCTCTGAAACGGCTTGACCGATCGTGTTAAATTAGGCTGGTCCGGAGATGCAGCCAACATTTACGTCTCATATCTAAAATAACGTTAGGCTAAAAGTATATTATATAGACCAAAAGAAAAATCTTTTTAGGGTTCCGTACCCAAAGGTTAAAAAGGGGACTTCGTTGTCTGTCCGTCTGTCCGTCTGTATGTCTCCAGGCTGTAACTCAAGAACGGTAATAGCTAGAGGGTTTAAATTTTCACAGATTGTGTATATCTGTTGCCGCTATAACAACAAATACTAAAAACAAAATAAAATTAATATTTCAGGGGGGCTCCCATATAACAAACGTGATTTTTTTTGGCATTTTTTGTTCTACTTATATCAATAATAGCAACATTCAATAATATATTTTTAAGCAATCCTTAGTTTTATTTGTATTTTAATATTTAATAATAATATTAATATTAAATAAAAAATTAAGAAGGGCTCCCATATAAAAAACACAAAATTTGGCCTAATTTTGCTCTATAGTGACGACTTCTGTGGCTCAGTGGTGAGCGCGTTGGTAGCTCAAGCCGGGGGTCGCGGGTTCGTATCCCGCCGACGGAACAAAAAGTTTTCAATGTTCCCGGGTCTGGATGTGTATTAAATATGTGTATGATATAATAAAAATCTTAAATATGTGTATAATATAAAGTATTAAATATATTTCCGTTGTCTGTAACACAAGTCCTTTAGGTACTTAGCACGGGGCCAGACTGAGGTGGTGTGAAGCATCCATAGATATTATTATTATTATTATAGTGGTACGGAACCCTTCGTGCGCGATTCCGACTAGCACTTGGCCGATTTTTATTTTAAGCAATATACCAATAGAATATAACGAATTATTTAAATAGCGGCACGCACATACAGACCTACGCACTATCGCAATTTTGTAATATTATTAGTCTGAATTGTAGTTATTTTTTTCAAGCTATGTGCTATGTGACGCTTGTTAGTAATAGATAAATAATAAATAACAATAGATAACAAAATATTATCAACCGCGGAAGTGGGTGGCTGTGTGAATAAATGCATAGTAAAATTATTTAAAAGAAACATTACAATATTGCATTAATAAAACATAATTATTTATGTTTATATAACATGAACAAGCTTATCTAACAATTATTAACTAAATCAATGTTTGATTTATTTATCCACGTCCATTACTAATAAGTATTATAAATTACTTTATGGTGAGTCTTTCTGTATTTTTCTCTTAGCCTTAAATTGTAAGGAACTTACTTGATTATGTTTGGACTTGGAGTTCTTAATAATACTCTAAGATCACCGAATGGTCGAAATTTGACCTTTAATTATCTTCTTTTGGCTCCCCGTTTGAAGTATTGACTATTTCAGATTTAATAAAAAAAAAAACAACAAAGTTGCCAGTCAAATCATGGTAGTGTGCGCGTTGTAGTGTGTGTAATGTTTTATTTATTAAAATAATGTATGATAAAAGCATAATTTTAAAACAATATTAGCTCGATGCACTCCTTCTCCATATAAACTAAAACTGCGAAATTTCATGCTCCTACGTTTCCGCATTTTTTTGTAAAAAGGGTTAAACTGTAAAAAGTTTTTCGCTCGCGTATTAATAATATATAAGAAGATACCTAGCTATTTGACCGAGCTTAGCTCGGTAGGTATTCGATAAAACACGAATAAAATAACATTTTCTAAAAATGATTTCTAGCTAGATCGATTTATCGCCCCCGAAACCAAATTTCATGAAAATCGTTGGAGCCAATTCCGAGATTCTTTTCCCTGCGACATATACAAGAATTGTTCGTTTAAAGATTTATGATAAAATAATCTTCACAGTAGAAATATTTGACGGAAAAAAAGTTATAAGCATTTAGAACGAATGCAAAGGAGTATTTTGCATCAAGAAGACAGTTATCAAGAGGCGGTCAAGGCTCTGCTAAGGTTGACCACATTTTATGCCATATCTAATGTAATGGGGAAGTCCATATTTTGCTATCCCTGTCAAATAACGTGTCCTCAGTATTCAACAGAGTTACATTTTTTTAACTTATCAAAAAAAAAGTTAATGATTGAGGTCCCACCACCGGAAATATAATTATTCTGAACGCATTGTAGTCGCAATGACTAAAAATACCTACATTCGTCCTTAAATTAAGAGGATTCCACACCGCCATTTTTTCCATACAAACGTTGTCCCCTGTTTCCTCCCTGGATAATGCTAGTAGAGTTATAATTTTTTTCCTGAATATCTACGGCCACTAATACAATGTCCCTATGTTTTCTTTTTTTTTTTTCATAATTTAATTATTAAATAAGATATGAACGTTCAAAAACCCAAAAAAATGGCCCGATTTTCCACTGTGTTCAAACGTCCAGAAAACAGATTTGGATAGATTATACAAAAAAAGCAAAACATAGGAACACAGCTCAAGCCTTTTTTTAATCTTTAATGAAAAAAGTATTTAAATCGGTTAAGTTTTGGAGAAGGAATCAGGGGACAACGAATCGTTGATTTTCTGGATTTTCTGCAGTTGTCTCTATCGCGTTCTGCGGTATAGGCTTGAGGTACTCGTAAGGGAGACAGCTATAGATATTACACGTACTTTTTCTTCATTTCTCTAGCCCCTGTTGTATCCTCTTAATAAGCGCCCTTCACCTACAGCTAATTGTGTGATATATTTGTTAATAATAAACAACTTTTATAAACAGGTCTGATGCAGCCTGTAGGACTAAGTACAGGGTGTAACAAAATAAAGTGATAATACTTATAATAGTCTACACACTTTTTGTTTATTTTTCTATATGATTTACTATTCCTAAAATATTGAATAATTTATTATAACGTATGTAAGAATAATAATAATATAATAATAATATCTATGGACGCTTCACACCACGTCAGTCTGGCCCCGTGCTAAGTACCTAAAGGACTTGTGTTACAGGTACCAGACAACGGAAATATATTTAATACTTTTATACCATACATATATTTAAGATTTTTATTATATCATACACATATTTAATAGGTACACATCCAGACCCGGGAACATTGAAAACTTTTTGTTCCGTCGGCGGGATTCGAACCCGCGACCCCCGGCTTGAGCTACCAACGCGCTCACCACTGAGCCACAGAGGTCGTCTTATTTCATCTATGGTATGTATAATTAAATATAGCTATTGAAATAAAAGTACAAACCTGAAAGAGTTATTTCTGACTTCTAAGTTTCAATGAGAAATATTTTAAAATATAAAAAACTAGGTAGGTAATTGTTAAAAAAATATATAAACTTTTTACTTCGGATTATAGAACAATAAAAAAAAATCATCCACTCTCCAAAAGATGGCGCTTCTGCAAGAGTTTATCAAAATAATATTTTGGAAAGCAAAGGTACTGTTGATAATATAAAGTACTTAATTATTTTTTGAAATTAAGTGTCAATAACATTTTGATACTCATTATGCAAAGGTAATCTAATGATATTATACTTAATTTTATTTTTTATTATAAAACTAAGAGTTTATTTGTTTGAACGCGCTAATCTCAGGTTGTACAGGGTCCGATTTGAAAGGCTATAATATATAGGAGCGAAGAAACAAAGGAAAATTAGGAAAAAACGGGGAAAACTATATTTTGAAAGGGCTCAAGAGCAATTTTTTATGTTATTTGGCACATATAAAAAATAGACCACGTGAGTGATCATAGGCTATTTTTGTGGGCTAATTTGTCTGTGAAATGCCTAATTTACGCGGGCGAAGCCGCCCGGATCGTCTAGTAATTATTAAAATGTTTAAAAGCTACAATAGCTATTTTTTGAGTAATAAAATTCCCGCAAGCCTACAAAGGCCTGAGTATATTAGTATAAGAGACATCTAGAGTTAGGTTATTGAACTAATCACAACCTTAGCTTTAACTGTAACTTAAACTTTAGCTCATAGATGGCGTTAATTGAATTAACGCCTGGAGTCCCCATCCCCTGCGTCGAATGCGTTAATGCATTTCTCTGCGTGAAAAAAAAAAGGTGCTATCAAATAATCAAACCACTAGGTTTCCCCTTGGGCTTGGTTTCCAAAAATTGGGTCCAAGAATTTGTTCCTTACTTGCAAGTTGCAACTATCTACACAAACAAAACAACAAAACAAAAAAACAAAGTGATAAATATAAGTATATTATGATGGAGAGTATAAATCCATTATAATATTATAGAGTACGTCGTAAAAGCAGCTGCGCTGAAAGTATTACTCTTGACTTTTATGTTTCTATCAGGAATGCCCTTCGATCACTAATATGAATGCCTCAACTCCACACTTTCAGTGCTGCTACTTTCACAATAAACTCCCTAGACGGGACACATACATACTTACATAATATTACCATGTGTTTTTTCTTATTTTCCTGTTCTGAGGTTTTTTCTTTTACCTATTATGGACGCTGTTAAGCATTACAGTACACGACTAGCCCACAAAAAACTACGTATTGATTTATGAATGCAGTTAATATGTTCTTTAGATGATTTAAGACTGCATTCAAATTTTAACAAAAAAATGGTAGGCTAACATGACCATTAATGGGTGCCATTCGATAGATTTGCAATTATGGAATAAATTCTGGGAAGTTATGAATAATTATTATCAAAACAATTACATTAAACAGGGAAAAAGTTTGTTTTCAATAAATTGGTTAATTTTCAGAACGAACTATCAGAGAAGTTGACCTACGTAAATTGGTTGCGGTCAAGCCCAACCGACAGATCTAATATTGAATTGACATAATCCGACTAATAATAATGCACATCATCTTCTGTTCCTCCTATTATCTTCTGACCAATTTCTTTGCCCAAAACAGCTTTCGGCCTATCCACATCTCCACGTCACGACGTCGTCAACGTGGAACGGTGCGGTAACGTGGCACGGGACGTTGACGTTACGTACGAAAGTTTACGTTAACATAAAGATTCATCTAATTTTCACGAATTTTTCATTTATTGCCATAACCGTGCATTGAACTAAGGTAATATTTTAACACATTGTATAAAATTCTATCATTGAGAGATCGACCTAGCGGATTTTTAAAATGTTGTATATTTATCGAGTTATTGAGAAAAAACTAATTTGGCGATGAATCCGCGTCGTTCTTTTTCACCTGGCATATGAAAGACGGGCGTGAGTGTGAAGAGAGAAGGACGATGTTTGATTTTTGGGGTTAGTCGCCCTCTTAAGTAGTGAAGAATGTAGCAGTTTTACAAGGCATGGTGACGTAGGTACTGCAATGTTGCTACACCGCCGTGACGTGCATTTTCACGTTACGTTGACGTAAATTTTACGTCACGACAATGTACCGCACCACGTTAGGGCCTTAAGTATTATCACTAATTGGTTTTGTTACACCTTGTATACAGGCTGTAACAAAACTAAGGGTGTGTACGTGTTCCTTATACAGTGTGTAACAAAAATAAGTGATGATACTTTAGGGTGTGTACGTGTTCCTTTTTGAGAGTTCACTGTGAAAGTAGCAGCGCTGAAAGACGAATTTTTTTTTTTCACTTTTGTAAGGGCCCGAGCGTCACGAGTTTCCCCATACAAAAGTGAAAAAAAATTAGTTCTTTCCGCAGCGCTGCTACTTTCACAGTGAACTCTCTATGAGGAACACATACACACCCTAAAGTATTATCATTTAAGTGTCACTTATTTTTGTTACAGCCCGTATAGAGTCCATTGTGAAGGAGCGCTGAAACACCCATTTTTTTCACTTTTGTACGGGGAAACTCGTGACGCTGAGTAGGTGGCCCATATATATGGGCCACCATCCATATATCCTGTATATGGCCATATGGCCATATACAGGATATATGGCCTTATATGGAACGATTAAAACTAAGACTGATTGCAGACGAACCGTAATCGTTTAGTTCATGTGTAGGTACTACAAGTTCAGGCAGATCGGCGTGCTATCAGTTTGATTGGAACGATCGGCATCTCCTTTACGGAGGTCTTATGGTACGGTTGTCAGTTGTCACATAACGATTGCAGATTGGCTTTTGCATTGTTGTGTAGGTACAATTTGAATTTGCTACAATGGTTGCAAAAATAATGATCTGATGGTGAGATCCATGAGGAATCGAGGGAGCTTCATGAAATTTATTAGAACACACATAGTGCTTATGTTACCAGCAAGCCTCTTGCCCCCCCCCCCCTTGCTAAAATCCTGGGTACGCCCATGATTGATAATTTAATAACTGCAATCATAAATTACAACTATGCTTATCGTTCATATTATAATCCATCCTAATATTATAAATGCGAAAGTGTTAGCATTATTATACTTATTACAAAGTTTGATATTAGGTATGATTTATTATGGATTGTGTAAAAAAATAATGATATTAATACCACACATGTATGGGTTAGAAGAAATAAAATTTTTGAGTTTCAGTTATAAGTATGGAGAAAGAGTGAGAAAATATTAATGCGGTTCACAGAATATATTATCTGCTTAGTGCTTACCAAATACCAAGTTTCAACAAAATATTTCTTAGAGTTTTGGAAAAAGTGGACACAGACAGACAGACAGATAGACATACTATGTAGTCCATTAGTGTTCCTCTTAGGTTTACTTACAAGTTCGTCCGTTTACGTACAAGTCCCGTACTTAGTATTTTAATAACATTCCCATAATTATATAGTTTTGTGACGAAAATTCCTTAAACAAAACATTACCATAATATTATTCGGCGGACAGGGAACCGGTGACGTGTCTGACGCAGGTAGACTACTTGCAGGTCTAATGGTGGACACAGTTGGTCACCTACGGAGGGCACGTAGGAATGCCATCATATTCAGGCGCTGTCCTAAAGGACGTGTTCATTCGGGCAAAAATTGCGTCATTTTGCCGAAACCAACAAAATTAAAAAAGAAGTGAGGGTTACGGTGAATTTCAATATGCAGTACCTTTGCCTGTGAAAATACCTTCAGAGATTGTGGATGTGAACGTGCTGGAAATGAACAAATGATGAAAATTTTCTGTTGAGTCCTAGTCACGTGAAGTTGTAGAAATAAACATGATGTGTTTAATGGTTTAGTTTATTGTGTTATGTAACATCAGAAAACAGATGGATCATCTTACTTGACAGACAATCAGGTGATCAGCCTGGATTGTCCTAACCAAACTTGGAAATAATATGACGTTTCCAACGCGGGAATCGAACCCACGACCTCCTAATCAAGAGCCGCGCTCTATACCACTAGACCACGGAGGCATTAATTTATTTATATAAGCCCGGCCGCACATTGTCCGGAATTTCTGATCAGAAACAGTTGAACGTCCGCGCTGTCTCTTACATTTTGTAGTGAGCCGAGTGAGCTCGAACTCGCCGGAAGGATATTTCGGATAGTGTGCGGGGTGGCGGTCCGGCGAAATTCAACTGTTTCTGATCAGAATTCGGACAATGTGCGGCCGGGCTTACAGCTGTTTGATAAGAAACTGTATGAACAGTTGAACAGCGCTTAACTGGCGCGTGCTAATGACTGCTGCGCTCGTCATACATTTTCCACCAGAGCCAGGGCTCGGAAACCTGCAGACTGTTGGCGGCGTGGTCTATGTCCTTTGTGGTTTCCAACATGGTGAATCGATTTTGCAGTTCTAGCTAGAAGCTCTCGCAACCAGCTGTGACCTGGGACCGTGCAGGTCTTGAGAGGCAGCCTGAGTATAAACTGACGTTTATACTCAGGCTGCCTCTTACCAGTCCGTGATCACTTCTGGTATTAAACCTCAATAGGTTTGATACCGGACGAAACGAGATTGGAGAGAGGTGTCGTAGAAAGAGACGAAACACGTCATATATTCATACTTCAGAGATGTGTATGTGATCAATATCACACATAATATATAACTATTGGCTATTAGATGGTGCACTAGAAAGGGAAAGAAGATATCACTGCACTAGTTACTTTTCGCGAGGAATTAACCAGATTAATGTCAGAAGCAATACCGCTCGCATCTCGATTTCGCTCCGAGTGGCCACAAATCCAAAAACCGCTCAAAGAGCGCTTTAACCTGGTTAAAAAAATACCGGTTCCGAGCCCTGACCAGAACGAAGGTGGCGGTCTCGTATGGCGTTGTTTGTAACCAAGCTCCTCTAAATCGGACAACTCTTTTTCATCGTCTTACATCTCAATAACGTTGTAGCGGACCACCAAACAAACTATAGCCTGTTTTGAGGTATTAACTTCAAAGATGTTCCTGAATCTTTGCTCATGGATAGAGATTACTCTATCTAATCTAAACTAATCCTTGTTGACTACGGAACCCTAAAAAAGGTGATTAGGGTAATCCCTAATCACCTTTTTTAGGGTTCCGTAGTCAACAAGGAACCATTATATTTTCGGTCTGTCGTTCAAGCAAAGAAACAAACAAACTCTTCAGGTTTATAATATTATAATTTATAAGTGATAAAAAAATATGTTTTTAAATCGCTTGACAAACTCGCGTCTCGATCTAAAAGACAAAAAAGTATCAATAATAAAGTCATAATAGGCTCATAATCATAGGACGATGCATGGTATAATAATATAGTAATTAGTATAAGTGATGATGATGATGTATGTGATTTGCATAGTAGCATATAATATGCTTTCCGTTCTTAAAACGTTTTACTTATGGATCCCTAATCCCTTCATCAGGTCACCGCTTTTGTGAATATAGTACGAAATTGGGATGATACCCTATACACCAAAAAAAAAATTAAAATCGGTTCACAAACGGCAGTGTAATCGTTGAACATAAAAAACGAACATAACATTTCCCCCATTTTGAATGTCGGTTAAAATTGTAGCCTATGTTTGGTACTACTAATATATTATATTCTGTGCCTATGTTTTATTCTGATGTATATAAGCTTTATTATTGTAAAGTTTTATTAAAATAAATTCAGTAGTTTTTGCGTGAAAGAGTAACAAACATCCATATATACAAACTTTCGCCTTTTTAATATTATTAACCAATTCCTTGCCACCTTTATTTTTCGAGCCTATTCGCCACGGCCCCATATTAAATTGATTGACGCGCGAGTCGCGTCATTGGCTTTCCTAATTTTTTTTATATCAAATCTACTGATTGGTGACATAAAGATACAAGGTGATTATTTTATACATTTCCATTGGTAGGTTTGATTCCCGATGTTACGGTTTCTAAGAACAGGATCTTCGTAATATTATGTATTACAGTTTCAGACTCCTCCTCCTCCTCCCGGTATATTTTTTCCAGAAATTAGAAAACGAAAACATATTCCATTACATTGGCATCCCAGGTCTAGCCCCCGTTTCGTGATAGGCTAAAGTAGGGAGCTGACCACCCGCACGGAGGTCTAAAGATAGTACTTACAAGAGAAGTGTTCTCCATTTTATTAAAAAAATTTACAATAATTTAATAGACCTTTTCTGGGCAGGAAAAAATTCTAGAACTCCGTTTATTAGTTCTGGACCTTGATGAGCGAAATATTACTGCATGTAGTAGGTAAATATTTTAGTAAATTGGTTACATTATTATTGTCACAAATTATGTATGCATTTTGAATTAAAATAAATATGCACTATAAAGGAGCTCGGTAGATGGCATTTTATTAGACATTTTTTTATATTTTAGTGTGAATAGTTATCGATGAATAAACAATTATATCATATGGTTGAATATACCTGACAATTTAACTTTCTAAAATAATCACGTGGCCGCTGATGTTATTGTCTCTGATGTGTTATTTTTTATATAAAATAAAAGAATTTTTGGTTTAAATCGAATCAAAAGCATAATTACAACAATTTTCATATGACGCGTTTGTCGCGTCATTGGCCTCCCAAAGGTTTCTACGCACTAGGTGCGTCACATGCTAGGAATCGGTAATCGGTAGGATAAACTATTTGAATTTGTGAACTATTTGTTTATATTTTGAGTTTTAGCAATTACTTACCTACCAGTTGTCAGTTTGTCACCCAGTTGTATAATAATTAAATTGTATTTTTTTCTTTGAAAACCCCAAATAAACAGGTACCGTAAAAACCAACCACATATTTGTTATCACGGTTTCGTGATTTTGTGTATGACGTCATCTATAAAAGCCTATTATAACGCAATTTACAAACAAGCCAGCTTCACAGTTAATTTACCTTTGCTTTTCTACAAAATTGACCCTTACATCTTTAACAATAAGAACCTGTCAAAAACCAAAAAAAACTCTGAACGACAATAATTAGGGGTTTTGCTTGTAACGTGGTCCTTATTGTCTACGAAATAAGTTTCAGTATCGTAAGCTCAGTAATATTTAGAGGCAAAATAAATCCGGAGGCAGTGGAGCAACTGGCAACTGGCAAGAGTCAACAGGTTGTCCCGCCAGTCTCGTTTCGGAATCCGACACGACGACCGTGTCACTAGTCATGGGGAATTCTCGAAAATAGTACGGTTATAGTCGAGAAAATAGTGGGTTATAGTCGCGAAAAAATAGTACGAATAAGTCGCGAATAGTGCTTTTAGTGATAGTGTTGTGCAAGATAAAGTAGGATTGGCAAAATTTTTCGTATGTAATTCATCAGAATAATAAAATGTTATGTTATAGCACAATAAAATGTGGTTATGTAAATATAGGCTATTTTCAAGGACTACTGACAAAAAACATTAAAGTTTACAATTTAACTAAAGTTTGGTAGAATAAATACATGTTTGCAAAGGATAACACTAGTTATTTGAATACTATTCGATATTATATACTTAATAATTATGATAATTTGTAAGTTAAAAGCTGATAAGAAGTTCAAGAAAATGTAGAGTCCCAAAACCGGTTTACATCCTTAAACTTTCTTTTTACCCAGAACTTTGACAGTATCTTTGAGCACAATATAATTATTATTATATAACACAAGACATTAAGAGGGCGACTAACCCCAAAAATCAAACATCGTCCTTCTCTCTTCACACTCACGCCCGTCTTTCATATGCCAGGTGAAAAAGAACGACGCGGATTCATCGCCAAATTAGTTTTTTCTCAATAACTCGATAAATATACAACATTTTAAAAATCCGCTAGGTCGATCTCTCAATGATAGAATTTTATATAATGTGTTAAAATATTAACTTAATAAATGAAAAAATTCTTGAAAATTAGCTGCATCTTTGTGATTTTTTTTCTAACGAGAAAATTTTAAGATATCGTGTTTTTGTTCAGATCGAATTCTCGGAAATATATGTAGTATCTAATTTTAGAAAATGAAAGAATTCGGGGCTTTTTTAAGTATAAAAATGAATTATAAAAACGACACTTTCGGGTTAGCCGCCCCCTTAATGCTTTCTGTGCGTCTAGCATGCGTCCAACGAGATATCTCACTCTCGAGTGTAGTTAAAAACTACTCTTCTCATAATGTCAAAATCTCGACTAAGCTCGATAAAAATGTGTTGTCATGTGAAGGTTCGCTAATTTTGACGACAGAGATTTGACGGCGAAAAATAAAACACGAGAAAAAATGTATGTCATGTTAGGGTCAATAGAGATGAAAAGACGAACCATCAAACATCGAGAAAACTTGTACTTAGACAAAATTTTCTCGCTGGCGCATGCCAGGCGGCCTAAGATGCGCAAACGAGAAATCTCGAGATATCTCACTCTCGTGTGTAAATATTGTCGATAATGACATTATGTCAAAATCATTTTTTGACATTATGTCGCTAGATTTTGACGACAGATCTACACGAGAAAAAGGATGTCATGTTAGGGTCAATAAATATGAAGAGAAAAGCCATCAAACATCGAGAATACGTGTAGACAAAATTTTCTCGTTGGCGTATGCTAGAGGGGCTGGTATAATAAAAGACGAGAAAGCGTTCTTTATCAATCCTTTAACAATATTATAAAGAGGAGAGATAATATTTTGTTTCGTAGAAAAGGAACCGGAACTGCCGGATCGATTGTGATACAATTAGGCGTAGACAGCATCATGAGGAGGAGAAAGAGGCATAAAATATATATTAAACGAATGTTTACTTCTTATTTTACGAGAACTTGCCGGCAATCTTATTCGCGCTAAAGTAGCAACGACCTTTTTTTTTTTAATGAAATAAGGGGGCAAACGAGCAAACGGGTCACCTGATGGAAAGCAACTTCCGTCGCCCATGGACACTCGCAGCATCAGAAGAGCTGCAGGTGCGTTGCCGGCCTTTTAAGAGGGAAAAGGGTAATAGGGGAGGGTAGGGATGGGAAGGGAAGGGAATAGGGGAGGATAGGGAAGGGAATAGGGTAGGGTATTGGGCATCCGGTAAACTCACTCACTCGGCGAAACACAGCGCAAGCGCTGCTTCACGCCGGTTTTCTGTGAGAACGTGGTATTTCTCCGGTCGAGCCGGCCCATTCGTGCCGAAGCATGGCTCTCCCACGTATAAACCTGTAAATACTTATGTCTTTTATTAGGGTTCCGACATTAGTTAGGCATCATGTAGACGTTCAGAGAACATTTGCAAAAATTTATTCTCAATAAAAAAGTTTGAGTTTCAGTTTGAGTTCGACTTCCGTGCCCAAAAGGTAAAAACGGGACCCTATTACTAAGACTTCGATGTCTGTCCGGCTGTCCGTCTGTTCGTCTTATTTATTTCATCTTTATTATTTTTTCTTAAAAATGACATCGTAGAAATAAAAACATTAAAAACACTATTCTATAATATTAATCCTATGTCCCTTCCCGGGACTTGAGTATCTGAACACCATAATCGATTCATTAGTGCAAATAAACGGACAGACTGACATAATATTTGTTATTTAGTATTTATTGCGTATGTGGAGTCTAAAAGCAATATTATCTGGAAGGCATTTGAACACATTTTATGTAAATGTGGCACCACACAGGTAAAACCCGAACGCGACAGGTTGTACAACTATACGACGGAAAATACCAATTTCTCAACGTATTTATGAAACTAAATCAATACTGCCCTGCTACGACAAAACGCTGTATCCTGTAACACGCCAACTGTCAAAAAATGAGTTTAATTTTTTTAACTTAAGCTCGTTACCAAATTTTATCCATTGTAGATACATGGTTTTTATATAAGCTGATTACTTATAATATTTCCAAATTTTCATTAGAACATTATTTTATCGTGTTTTTTAATTATATAGAATATCTCAATTTTGTGGATTATATCAACAGAAAGCTTACATCGAGTAGATACATTTAGACTCTATTATTACAAAACGCTGTAACCCAGGTTGCATCGTTTTGTCGTAACAGGGTAGAATAGTCGAAGCTACAAGATGTGTAAAAAAACTTCTAATAATGGTTTGTGACAAGCCTCAATGGTTTAGGCATACGTTAAGACTGTTTATATGCTGTGACAGAAAATAACTCACACAGGGAGTGCTAGCATTAGTGAAAACAAAGGCATGATATAATATTTTCGCCGGTAGAAAGAGGGGTATTATTGCCTACGCCGTTCGGTGGTCTACTCTCCCTCCTTCTTATGAATTTTTGACTAAGCTGCCGTGGTCTTGCCGTGATCTTAACATAATACCCATCCCAAAATAAGAGCGCCACTCCACTTAATAAGTTTTCATGACAGATCAAAAGGAACCAAATTTAAACCGGTAATAGTATGGGAGTTACGATTCCTTAGTTTTTATTATTCGTAGGTTAATCGTAATTAAATGTCTCTGAGTACGGCGGTTAGAGTCTTGTCTCGGTTCGAATTAAGTCTTGTAGACAAATTAATATAGATAGCACATAATATGGCTTGACTAGTCAATTGTCAGGACCGTTAAATTATCAATTTGTATTCATTCATAGTTGCTGGTAGTCTTATAATGGACATACAGACAGACTACAATAGGCACACTGGATTATTTCGTAGCAATAACAAACAGAAAAAAAATATGCCAAAATTCGTTTACGGTGCGGGAACCGTACATTTTTCGGTATAAAAAGTATCCTATGTCTTTCTCAGGACTCAAAGTATCTCCATACCAAATTTCAGCAAAATTGGTCCATTGGTTTGACAAACACACTTTCGCATTTACAATATTAATATGGATAATACCAAAATCACGGACAACATGTTCGTCTGTGTTCAATAAAACAAGTTTTGATTCTGTTTTGTTCCGCGTACAACGATAACCACAAGTGTTAATGATACCCAGAATTTTAATATTTCTTAAGCATTATCTACACCGTATATTAATATTACAAATTCGAATATATTATGTCAGATGAAACTTCAATATAATAATATGTCCTAGTGTTAGACCTTTGGTAATTGGTTTACAGAGGGTGGAGGTATGATCTCGGGTGGAGTCGTGTACTAGTAATGGGAATTAATGCTATTTTCTATTAATTTCATTAACATTCTAATTTTGATGTCACAGCATGCTAAGTATTATTGCTTAACTATTTGCTAAAAACGCGGCATCTTGAATTATCGGTTCGCATCGCACCGCTCGCGTCGTGTATTATTTCGCATTGAGTAAAAAATAGCAATTCATTAACAGTTAGCACCGTGGTGCGAAACAGCGCGGACGTGATTTTTATCATGATCGCAGACTGTAGCTGCGCACGATAATATTAGCAATCGTATTTTTTAGCAAGGCAATAACAATTAATTATTATTATACTAATACTAATAGGCATTTAACAATTAATTATTATTGCTAATGCTATTTTTACCAACACTAGCGTGTACACATTTTCAGATCTGAAGTACATAATACCAGAGTAGATAGAAGTATGAGTATGCCGACTTAGAAGCGATTTTATGACTCGGGAAAGCACATAGTTTAGGATAATTTGTATTAGCGGAAAATGTAAAGTGCCGTTCAATGAAGTTACTAACAACTTTATAATGTTGTAAATATTAATAATTAGATAGAGTATCAATAAAAGTGATAATAATTTTATTGATACTCTACAAAACATGACTATGAAGCTGTCATCATCTCCATAATATTTCGCAATAAAATAAGAAGTAAAAAATGATATACTGACTTGGGAGAGCCATGCTTCGGCACGAATGGGCCGGCTTGACCGGAGAGATACCACGTCCTCACAGAAAACCGGCGTGAAACAGCGCTTCCGCTGTGTTTCGCCGAGTAAGTGAGTTTACCGGAGACCCAATCCCCTACCCTTTTCCTTTCCCTACCCTCCCCTATTTCCTTCCGTACCCAATGAAAATGAAGCCTCCATTAGTTTTAATTTTGGACAAATTATACTTAAATGACAAAACAATGAGTGTCTCTCTCACTGTCTTTATAGTGATAATCTACAATATGGTGCCAGGCACCAATACAGCCTCGTGGGTAATCGTCTTATGGCTTACCTGACATTTACATAACCACAGATAAAAATAACCATAGACTAGTTTTTGCGTAGAGACGTAGGATTTCCCTATTATACTTATTTTGCACGGCATCACTGTGGCTGCTTTAATTGTCGTGACCACAATGCAGATAAATGCCATAGAGATATAAAACTAGATGCATAATTAATATTGTATAGAAATACGTTTATAGATAATTTTTTAAAAATAAAATAAAACCTGAAATAATAATAAAACTCGCTAGGGTATATGTGATTGATTGTACTGTCGGTTCTTGGTGGAAATTCATGTTGAACACTAATAAAATACAATTTTTTGTGCACTTTTTCCACTATATTAATATACTTAGTGGAAAAAGTGCACGAAAAATTGTGTTTTATTAGTGTCACTAGGGTATGCTTACGGACTCTACATTTCCAGAATGACGGATTCAGACTCAGAGCAAACAATCATTACAAAACAATCACAGACATAATGTAATAACTTTTAGTTAAATTCAGAAAAAAATAAATCAGAAAAACATTATTTTTTACAGATTTGTAAGTGTTAAACTTATATGCCATGAAATAAATAAAATATGAGACAATATTATTGCTGTGTCTAAAGTGGTGCCATCGAATATCAATTTAAACAGTCGGACGGTGATCAAGGAAATTGTTCAAGGTTATATAAAAAATGCTCCGTGTACTTTTCGTCTGTCTGTTCGTAACGAAATGTCTGTCCCAAACGTGCGACATGGACAACGCTGTGGACATTTCCAGTGGGATAAAACTTCCCGACGGTGGGATAGACTTCGACAATGTGAAATTCAAAAAGACTGAATATTTTGTAGTGGATAACAAGGAGAGGGCTTGTATATGCGACAAAAAAGTCTGCGTGCTGAAGTGTTGTCCGTTTGGCTACGCGTACGGGTTGGATTCGAAGAGCTGTGTAAAAAATAATGGGACTTTTCGTCCGCCGATACGCGACGAGTATTTGAAGCCGAAGGATGATTACAACCTTCACTACCGGTTCGGGAAACCGAACTGTTCTGAGTTGGAATACCGGATTCTACTGACTTCGGTTTACGAGAAATTTCACTTGAGGCCGGTGAGTATTGTCTTTTTAACAATAAATAAAAATTGTTTTATGTTCAACGTGTTTATGGTAGAAGCTGTCTGAATATAAGGACGGTCCAAACCCCGGACACTTCAAATCACAGAACCGAACTAAAGTTATTTCTTGTTTATTGACTATCGTGTTTTATTTTTATTTTGCCATTTATATTTTCTAGCTGTTGCCCGCGACTTCGTCCGCGTTAGCAAAGTAGATCACATCCCAAGTATTATTTTATTGTACAAAAATATTCAATGTACAGAATTGACTTTCCTACGATTTTATTAATAAGATATTCCGCGCGGCTTCGCTTGCGTAATTTAAGAATTTCACGCAACCGTACATTTTTCCGCAAAAAATAGCCTATGTCCCTTCACGTGGTCTATTCTTCATGTTTGCCAAATAACATAAAAATTGCTCTATTACTTTTTAAGATAATAAGCCCTTTCAAATAATTTCACCCCGTTTTTTCCACATTTTTCTCTAATTCTTCGCTCCTATTACTCATAGCATGATAAAATATAGTCTATTAAGCCTTTCTCGATAAATGGGCTATCCAACAGTAAAATAATTTTTCAAATCGGACCAGTAGTTCCTGAGATTAGCGCGTTCAAACAAACTCTGCAGAATTATAATATTATTATAGTATAGATTTTGCAATTTATATTTTAGTTTGCCATTTATATTATATAAAACAATTCCACTACCTGGAAGCTCTTAAAACAAATCCAGGAAATCCGGATTGGTCACTCGACAGGATCTTCCAAATTTAACATTTTGTTTTTTTTCTTTGAAATAAAAGTAGAACTTACACGTAGATATTTCAAAAACTTGTGCAGTCGACTACATATAGGTGGAATACATTTATCCTGTTGATTTTACTACATAATTTAATTGAAATATGTGTAAAATAAATAAATTTATAAAAATTTAAATTCAAGTCATAAGTTGTATATTTTGGCAATGTGTTTTACATTGAACAAGATTTAATATAATATAATACTTGGTTGCAAATAAAGTTTTTGAAGTTTGAAGTTTTTAAATCAGCCATTACAATATGGTAAAAGATAGCGCGCAAAAAAATCAGAGTCACAGCATTGAATTTCAAAACAATAAATAATATGGGCATCTGTTGATAAGCTAATCATTGACCAGGATTGATCTTTTACGCAATTGAGTAACGATAGAGCATACTGCAAAGCTATGTAGGTACAATAAGTACTAATAAGAATCGAATTTCATAACGTCATATCTGTTGATTAGCTTATCATTGCATTCATGCGCATACGAGTAGGTAATATTAACCAACTGAAATAAATTATACTTCCTTTTTATTTACAAATAGGTAAAATGTATTTTTTTTAATAATTTTATTCAAGAGCTAATCCTATAGCCAACTCTAACCTGAGCTAGGATGTCATGTAGGACAGTATTGTCCTATAAATTCGTAATATTATCTTACCACATACATACAGGCTTGACCTTTTAGTGTTTATTGATTTCTCCCAGAAATTCATAATGAAACTGGGACAGCATATGATAGGCTCTAAAAAATATAAAATATAAAATTGGTTTCAAAATTGTACATAATTGAGAATTAAAGCTCTTTATCTCCAAAACTAGTGAACCGATTTTGATGAAACTTGCAATATTCCCTAAGTTGATAAATACCTAATAAAACAAAAAAATAATTACTGAAATCAGATAAATATTAAATCACATAAAAACATACATACTTACATACATTATAAATACATACTGTATACACGATACATACAATATGCACAAAATTTTCAAATTTGGCACATTTGTTCAGACGCTGATATCTAGACATTATTATTTAATACGAAAACTGGGCAGTTCTGGAAATATTATATACATTATATGCGTCGAATTTATAACCTCCGTTTTTGAAATCGGTTAAAAAGAAACCTAAGCTTTATAACAAAAGACTAAGTTGCGCAGACATGGGTTAAATAAGTTACGTTCTCAATTATTGTACAAAAAAAACATTGGTTTTACAAAAACCTATCTTGTTTTAAACACCGACTAGATGACGCCCGCATCTTCGTTGCGCCAAAATCCGTTCTTCGCACGGGAACCGTACATTTTCCGGGTTAAACGTGTACTATGTCCTGTCCCGGGACTCAAAGTATCTCCGCACCAAATTTCAGCAAAATCGGTAAAGCGGTTTGGGCGTGAAAAAGGTAACAAACAGACCTTCGCATTTTTTATATTAAGTATGGATATCTACTATCTAGATTCCAGGTAATATAAGCGATCGGCATGAATAGTTTGATTTAACTGCCGCACTCAGAGTGGAACATCAATTACTTAATTGTAATTAATTCAAAATGTTGACATAAGCCCCATACTTACATTATCTGTCAAACTCTTCATTAAATTCAAGGTTAATTATTAAATGTCTCTAAATACGGCGGTAAGACTCGTCTATTTATGTGTCGTCGTCTTTATTGACATAGACTTTTCTTGATCTAAAATTCTAGTATCGACAGACAGACGAATCTATCGCCAAAACAATTTCTCGCTAACACTTCACGTAAAGTACATCGATTTATGCATTACCCTTCTATTTATAACGTAAAAGCTTGTTATCACCTGATAGATTTTATATCTAACACTTCAGACTATCGGCCACTGGTTACAAATTCTTCCGGGAAAATTTGGGTTTAGAGGTGTAGATAAATACATGACTAATGCTGATCTGATTTTGCAGAAACTTGGTATGAGATATTTTGTGTCCTGGGAAAGGACATAGAATACTTTTTATCCCGAAAAAATGACCGGCTAAAAGAATTTTGGCGCAACGGATTTGCGGGCGTCAACTAACTAGTATGATCTACGTAATATTATAATCGACGAAGCATGTTGCTTTTGCAGCCAACTGGTTAAAATGGCCGTTATAATAATTATTAAAGTAAGCCGCTTTAGAAATAGAATATTATCTATACTAATATTATAAAGCGGAAGAGTTTGTTTGTTTGTTTGTTAGAACGCGCTAATCTCAGGAACTACTGGTCCGATTCAAAAAAATATTTCAGTGTTAGATAGCCCATTTATCGAGGATAGCTATAGGCTATATTTTGTCTCGCTAAGACTAATAGGAGCGAAGAAATAGAGGAAAATGTGGAAAAAAATCGGAAGAAATTATTTAAAAGGGCTTATTTTAACGCGCTAATCTCAGGAACTACTGGTCCGATTTAAAAAATTGTTTAAGAGTTAGATAGCCCATTTATCGAGGAAGGCTATAGGCTATATTTTATCACGCTAAGACTAATAGGGGCGAAGAAATAGAGAAAAATGTAGAAAAAACGGGGGAAATTATTTGAAAGGGCTTATCTCACGAACTACTAAAGCAATTTTTCCATTATTTGGCACAGATAAGAAGTTGACCACGTGAATAATCAGGAAATATCTAATTGACCCGGGCGAAGCCGCGCGTAATGTCTAGTGATTAATAATGTGTTTTTTATTTTTACTTATTTGAACAAACTTTTGGTCACTTCTTAAACTCCAAGAATAATATTACTCCCAAGAAATTATAAAAAACGTTGCTATTCTCTCCTTACTGAACTAATGGTTCTTTAGTTATTTTGCTATTTAACCAGTTGGCTAAGCGTCGTCTAACTATAGTGTTGAAAGTTGCGGTCAAAAAGTCGGCTAAACAAAATACAGCCGTGTGATTGAATGGCGTTGTTCAGTCAAAGAGCTAGCTGTTTGACTGAACGGCTATTTTAACCAGTGGTTTGCGAGTTGTGACATTGTCACCCGCATGCGGACCAGATCCGCGCACGGGTGATAACGCATGACAGGAAAAACGCCCTTACCTGAGATTTTGTAAGATCCCCTTCACCCCCTAATTATCATAAACTAGAATTACAAAACAGTGTGGACAAACATTTTATACGTGGGAGAGCCATGTTTCGGCACGAATGGGCCGGCTCGACCGGAGAAATACCACAATCTCACAGAAAGCCGGCGTGAAACAGCGCTTGCGCTGTGTTTCGCCGAGTGAGTGAGTTTACCGGAGGCCCAATCCCCTACACTATTCCCTTCCCTGCCCTCCCCTATTACCCTATTCCCACTTAAAAGGCCGGCAACGCACCTGCAGCTCTTCTGATGCTGCGAGTGTCCATGGGCGACGGAAGTTGCTTTCCATCAGGTGACCCGTTTGCTCGTTTGCCCCCTTACTTCATACAAAAAAATGTCTCCACTGCTTTGTGGGTCGTCGTGTCAACGACGATTGAAATATGAACTTATTGACGTGAGTAATTTACATCTAATTTATATTACCTCAACCTGTAAGACCTTGGTAATTTCAAGAATAACGTTACGAGAAACTGAAGTTACCATTTTCCAAGGCTAGTAACCTGACAGACACCTGGCGGATATTTAAAGAAAGTTTTCAATCAAAATAATTATGAAGAAAATAAGAAAATAATGGTAGTATATAAGGATTTCTGGAAGAGATATTTTATAGATATAAGTACACGAATTTGCTAACATTATTGCTTGTGTGGTGGTGGTGTTTGCAGGTTCTTGTATGCAAATGTATGCATAGGCAGTGTGGGAGAGGAGGTGCTGTACGCATGCCTATGCGTACACTCACTCATTTACTTACAGGTTGAGGTTTATTTCGCGGAATATTGCTAAAAATAATAACATACAAATTTTAAATTAAAAATAGAAATCTCAAAAATTTTCCTCATTGGATGAGGAAAAATTTTTATGATAGACTCATCTCGAACAAAGTAAATTTTCCGAGGGAGCTGTGTTATGTGTACACGTTTTCCTGGCTCTGGTAAACTCCATATTCCATACTAAAGTAATGTGAAAGTATGTTTGTTTGTTTGTTACCTGAAATTTGGAATGGCAAACGAAAAAATTTAAAAAATCTACATTGATTCCCCGGAAAATAAAATATACCTAATGTCATTCCATTAAGCGTTAAAACCGATCAAAACGCTGAAAATAGGGGGCATTTTGAGCGTTTCGGGGATGATAATTATTATTATGACAATTTTATTGAAAACTAAACTAACTTCTGCCCAATTCAGTTGCAGACAACTTCTAGTTAACAATAACTCTTCATTACCCAAACTAACGAACAAATTAACTAATTATCGTAACCATGCAAATGACTGGCAACTTTACTTTTTATCCTCACGGAAATTGCTAGTAATTGCTATATTAGTATAATTAGTAATTACGATACAATATTATCGTGTTATTATTGTAATCATATAATTCGGTAATCATATTGTCTTATAGTTAAGGAAATTATATTATGTAAACAAAGTGGTTAATTTTTTTAAAATTACATACGTGGGAGAGCCGTGTTTCGACGCGAATGGGCCGGCTCGACCGGAGAAACACCACGTTCTCACAGAAAACCGGCGTGAAACGGCGCTTGCGCTGTGTTTCGCCGAGTGAGTGAGTTTACCGGAGGCCCAATCCCCTACCCTATTCCCTTCCCTTCCCTCCCTTATTCCCTTCTCTTCCCTTCCTTACCCTCCCCTATTACCCTATTCCCTCTTAAAATGCCGGCAACGCACCTGCAGCTCTTCTGATACTGCGAGTGTCCATGGGCGACGGAATTTGCTTTCGATCATGTGACCCGTTTGCTCGTTTGTCCCCTATTTCATTTAAAAAAAAATAACGGCCGCACTCAGAGTCATAGTCGGACGCTGTTAAGCATTCGTGTACTAACCCACACAAAAATTACGTATTGAGTTATGAATGCAGTTATGTTCTGTAGATGATTTAGAACAAGACTGCATTCAAAATTTAACGACAAAAAATATTGTGGGTTAGGACACTAATGCTTAACAGCGACCAGTTAGTACACTTCAATTTAATGCAGCTCGAGATCATTGACAGAATTAATAATGTGGTGGGATTTGTGTACGAAATCTTCACATTACAATCACAGTTCTCTCTGAGCGCGGCAGTAAAGGTTAGAAATGCATTTTTTTTTGTCTTGTAATATTATTATGTGGATGGCCTCTGATGAGGATAATGTTGTGATAATGAAACTAAGCTACCACATTTTACGCTGAAAAAGATTCAGCGTTATAACTCATGTACGAACTACTAACTTCACAAAAGAGAAATTTTGTACCTTTATGGGCCTTGTTACCATAGTTAGCCTTACCTTCTCGCCATTCTACTCGGTAGGTGAACGGTCCTATGAAGTTAGTGACAGTGGATTACGGATTAGTGCGACAGAATCTGATATCCATACTGTAAATATCCTTGAGAAGCCCGGAAGTACACAAAAAGTTTACCGAATAAACACACATACGAAGGACTCTTTGCCGAAAAGGCAGGGCTTGTTTTTCAATTTGGGTTAAGTGAATAGTGTATTGGCAATAGCGATTGAGAAGGCGTAGTGGTTAAATACTAATTTAGAAATAAGTTGTGGTTGTACAAATTTTGAGGTAGGTTTAGTAGAATTTTATGTCTTCACTAGACGATACCCGCAACTCTGTTGCGCCAAAATTCGTTTATCGCGCGGGAACCGTACATTTTCCAGATTATAAATAAATAAATAAAAATAACTTTATTAAGCATGTGAAAGGGACAGAACACAGCCAGAGTTAAACAACAATAAAACAAGGAATTCCAGTAAATTAACATGACGCATACAACATTTAACTACCTACTTAAAATTAAACTCGGTTATGGCTGTGCAATGCACACACCGCATGTTTAAAGGGGTAATCCACTCAGGCATCGACCGCGGCAAGCCGTGGCGCCTGATCTTCCGTGGCCCCCTGTCAGTCTGTGATCCCACAAACGGCACTTTATATATACTATAAGTATATCTTGTAAACATAACGATTAAAAGAAGCCTATGTTCTTTCCCGGGACTCAAAGCATCTCCATACCAATTTTCAGCAAAATCGGTTCAGCGGTTTGGACGTAAAGTGGATAGACAGACGGACGTATAGACGCATTTATAATATTTAAGTAGGTATATAAGTATTTTGGTATGGATTATGTCTTCATTACTAAAAAAGCAAATCGTATGTCTTATGCGATACCTAGTGAACAGTAGCTCTACCATGAGTTTAAAGCTATAGTTTGTCGATACTCGATACCGACTACGTATTTTTTTTTGTATGGCGATTTTAGACCGCTAGAGGGTAAATTTGCCATACCATACTAAAAATTTACGTAGTCGGTATCGAGTATCGATAATAGCTTTAAACTCATGGTAGAGCTAGCCCCTGATAAACTGTTTCGGTTTATCGCGCACTTGAAATTCCTTGTAAAAACTATGTATAATAGAATTAACTAAATAAAAAAAAACGTTTATCAATAAAAAGAAAAATTGCAACGTGAAAAAGCAATACCAAACAAATTGTTTTAAATTCAAAGATACATGACTTGGCGCCCTCGGTGTTGGGTTGCTCATTCCAATTCTTCCAAGTGCCAACCAACGGTTTTCCTAAAATAATTACACCCAAGATCAAATGGATACAGACTGAAGCTGAATCTTCTATTTCTGTATCAATATTACAGGATCATATTACAATACCATTAAATCTTCTGACAGGGCCCATTATCAGGTTCGTACTACAATTTAGGGGGTAGCCGTCAGAAGGGCGTATAACTATTGTCTAATGTTACGAGGCGTCTGGCGCCAGCGATCACTCAAGTACTTTGGAGGTTATTTTCATTATGTACGAAATATATCGGTTATAACTTATGAGAGAACGTCTAATGTTGAACGTTTTAACGCCATCCCCTGAGCAAACGACATTGACCATACATTTGCCGCGTTGCCGAGATCGCACAAAAATCCTATTTTTTTACTTATCTTAGTTCAAAATTGATCTTAAAAAAACGGGGAATATATTATAGTTAATGTAATTTTCTATATTCTATTGTCGTGTGTTTCAAATAAACGTTATTTGATGCTGAAAGTATGCTTCAATTTTAATAAATTGGTATTAATTTGGAAATTAGTATCATGAGTATAAAAAACAAAAATAGGAAATTAATAACTATGAAAGGAACGTTCGTATACTGAAGATAATTGCTGTATTTTTATTATAATTTTGTAGTTTTCAAATTATGACTATTAAGTCATAATTTGAAAAATAAGGATTTAAAAACTGTAAATTACGGCATCTCCGTAGGGGGAGCGTCTTAACTCTTAAGACCAGAAGACGTGTTGCAATGACATAACTTCCAGCATTCAATACACTGGGATCCACATAATTTGTGAAAAGGAATTATCTACTACATTGGTTTGCGAAGTAAACAATTGTAGTTTAGCTCTACAGTATACATGATACACTCCAATATTTTATACTGCTTAGTGGTCCACTGAGTTATAATTGCACCATTTATATCATGGAAGCTACATTTTTAAGGTTCCGTACCCAAAGGGTAAAAACGGGACTCTATTACTAAGACTTTTCTCTGTCTCCAGGCCGTAACTCAAGAACGGTAACAGCTAGAAACTTGAAATTTTCACAGATTATGTATATCTGTTGCCGTTATATACATATAACAACAAATACTAAAAACAAAATAAAATTAATATTTAAGTGGGGCTCCCATACAACAAATGTAATTTTTTGGCTTTTTTAATTTTTGCACTATATCAACAAGTATGTACTTGATTTTTTCACAAATTCCATATTATAATAGTTATATTATTTGTACTTATTTAATAATAATATTAAAATAAAATAAAAAATTAAGGGGGGCTCCCATACAAAAACATAATTTTTGGCCTAATTTTGCTCTAAAATGGTACGGAACCCTTCGTGCGCGAGTCCGACTTGCACTTGGCCGATTTTTTAACACGCCTTCATTAGCTTGGGCTTTGAGCACGATTTTAACCTATCTCAGTAGTCTAGTTAATTTGAAACTTTGCATACGTATTAAGACAATGCAATAATTTGTTAAAAATTAAAAAAATAAGTTTTTTAAAACTATTGTTTATTTCAAGAAATAATTTATTATTTTTTGGGACCCTACCGCAGTGGGCCGACAAAGAGGTCAAAGTATTACCATTTCTTACCGCTTTCTGTAGAATATCCGGCACCTCTACCCTCAAGGTCTTAATCGCCCTCAATGTCGGTAAAAACAATTTTTTTGTTTATTCATCGCTTCACATGGCTAACTATGAAAAATTTGACCTTTGAAATTTGTTATTCAAAGCAGTTAAATTAATCGTACTCTAATGCTATGCGTCGGCACACAATTTGGCGATATTTAACTTGTTAATTTTGTTTGCTTTTGGAGTGTTTTCGGCTGTATTGTTTTGTATGTTAAATAGTATAAAGGTTAAATTAAGCTATGTTCGTTCAGACTAAAATCAACACATCGACGGGTGAAAGCAGAAGTGGCGTATCTCGAAAAACCCAACTTTACAGTAGAGCCAAAAAACTTTTTAAAAAATTCATAACTTCTATAGTTATCAACATAGAACGTTAAAAATTGGAACGTATTTATATTAATCTGAGGCCTATACGATGAGTTTGTTCAAATTATTCTAAAGTTGATATTTCATTGATTTTTAACAAGTTACGACGAAATATTTTTCTATTTTATGCAGCAGAAATGTTGTATCTTTGAGAGGAAATGTATAGACAACTTAAAAAAGCAATTTTTTTGAGTGACGAATCTGTCGTATCTCAAATATAACATGCCCCTAAAAATTTCATTTCGCCGTATCTTGTTTACTTAATTAAATTGCATTACAACTATTGGTTTAAGTGCAAAATCGGCGACAGACGTTGTTAAAATGGAATGCTGTATCTTAAAGTGAATGAATTGTTTGTTTTAAAAGAATGTCATTATAACATATTATAAGAAATAATACGACTATTTACTGTTATTTGTTTATAATATAATAAAATAAACAGGGAATTTTACATGTGTGCAGCAGAAAATTACGTAAAAAACGCACGTTGGAAGACTGCCACTCATTAAGATGATGAGTGGCAGTCTTCTACCGTGAAGAATGATGGCGAAAAGTTGCAGGATTCCTCTATTGGCTGTATCACAGGTAGTGCCCCTGTGATACAGCCGATAGATGAATCAGAGTGCAGCTACATATCGGCGTAATTCCAAGGGGTCAACCCTATTTGAAATACTATGGCAGTCACAATTCTAGCGGCTCCTCGTTGGATACGATCCAAAGGGAGTAGTTGGTATTTGGCGCCCCTGTTCAGAGATGAGAAGAGTATTTCATATAAGGCTGAACCTGCGCCTTGTAGAGTTGTAGACGTTAGCCCGGACTGCAATACTGTCTCGCTCTGTTAAAAACACCAAGCTTTTTCGAGGCTAGCTTGGCTTCACCCTCTAGATGACACCGGAACTGGACTTCGCTCGATATGTTTACGCCAAGGATTTCAATGCTGGGGGAGATTGTTAAAGAGGTAGCTTGAAAACGAGGAGATATAATATGACTATTGGTGACTTTTTAGTGGTGAACGCGTAAACTTGTATCTTGGCGGGGTTGAATTGGAATAAGTAACGTCGATCCTATTTAGCGACTTTCTCCTGTGAATTCTCTATTTCAGACACAAGTTCGTTTCGACTCTCTTACTTCTCATTTAGAAAAATAAGGGGGGAGCTGGTATATAGGGAATCGACTGAAGTATCATTTGCATAGCGATAAATTGCCATTGGTCTGTAACATGTCATTGATCTGCTAAGAAAATTGTGACCCATTTGCATAAATTCTCGGGGAGCCTATATTATGGAAGCTTGATAGCAGCGCTTTTTGCCAAACCCGATCAAAGGCCTTTGTAATGTCAAACTAACAGCCAATGTCTTTCCCTTTGACTCAATCACCTGAGCCCAACGATGAGTAAGGTACGCCAAGAGATCACCAGCCGAGCGACCCTTTCGGAACCCGTACTGTTTGTCGCTTAGTAATCCCAAGCCGTCCAAGTATCGAAAGAGCTGGCTATTGATAATGGACTCCTTATCGGGGAGATCGAGGTCAGGATGAGTCCGACGCTTAAATGTCTTGGACTCATCCTGGACAGGAGGTGGACCTTCGGCCCACATTTCTAACAGTTGGGTCCCAACTCAAAGAACAAAGTCGTGAGGGCGGCGTCAGCGCTGGGCCGGTCTCTGCCTAATATAGGAGGGCCCAGCAAAGCCTGCAAGCGGCTATACTCCGGAGTCTGTCGGAGTATAGCCCTGTACGGTGCCCCAATTTGGGCAGATTCCCTCACCGCTCGTAAGAATATAATCATGAGAGGTCTTTGTAGCCAGGGTCCTGGGCGGCAGTCACTGCCCTGGTGGAAAACCCGGCGTGGGAGCTTGTTGCGATGGTCTCTGCCGAGTTGCACCTACTCGTTTCAGAGAAATCACGGGGCGAAGACCTACATTGGGAGGAGCTCCAGCGAGTCCGAAAGCTAGGGTAGCAGTGGCTGTTGAGGAGGTGGGGTGAGGCCTGGCGCAGGCCCAGTACGGTTAACGTACTGCTCAGGCTCTGCATCGAGTTCTTGCGGCGCTGCAAGAGAAACCTCTCACCTTCCGCCTTGCACAGGTACTCACTGGACACGGATGTTTCGGTGCGTACTTGTGTAATGTCGCCAGGAGGGAGCCAACGCCAGCCTGCCAATACATCCTCGAGGTGTGCGTTTGTTGGGTCGTGCAGCACCATGATTTTTGGCGATGCTTGGGCGGGACCTCTCGCTCTCGAGCATGGTTCGCTGCATGCTCGAGAGCGATGAGGCCTAGCAGGCGGCGGTCCCTTTCTGCGAAACCGTCCTTGCGTGCGAGAGGATGATCCATCCTCCGTTCCGCTGGAAGGGTAGGATGGGAGTACGGAGGCGTCGTTACGTGAACCTCCAAACTTCTGTTCTAATCCAGGGCTCCGGGTCAGGATGAGAACCTGACCGGCTTAGCTAGTCCCGGCGCCGAGGGGAATGATTCAGTTTGCCAAAGCGTTTCCTTATTTTGGAGGAAGTCCGGTCGTGGAGGGAGTCCTGTGTTAGACATATCCAGGACATCCCTCCGTATACGGCTGAAGACAAACCGCAGGTGGTTTTAGTGGGTAATAGTCCCACATACCCCCGGGGTGCTTCAGCTTAACTGAGGCACATCCCCAACCCGGGGCACCCATGATGGTTTGCCCTGCCCATCAGAAAAGGCCCACTCTGCTTTCACTACACTTGATTAAGCTTCATTTATGACACGAATAAACGTGCATTGATACAATAGTCTTAAGAATACAGCAACAAACTCGTTTTCTCAAATCGACGCTTGCGCGTCAACTAAAAGGCGTTAAGAACGGCGTATAGGGAGCGCCGGCGAAGGTATCATAGAGGGGCGGGAGGGAGATGAAAAGGCGTTACTTATCTCTGTACACATAACTCAACTATATTCGTTGGTTGTAAGTATAGGTTTAAGATTAAAATTATGTGTCTAAAATGTAACAACTTTTTCATACCTATGAAATAAGTATGAAATAAATTGTCGTATCTATAAAAGTACACAACATTTCCCACAGCGAAATTGTCGTATCCTTGGGAATGTTGTATTTTAGGCGACAGAAATGTCGTAACTCATACATCGTCGGAGTGATACTGTATACTCCAACCATTTTACACTTTTCCGCCACTCAAAAACATCATGTACTAATATATTTGTTTGCATTATATTATGCATTTTGTTCCAGGATGGCAAGCTGTACATCGAGATACCGTCCCACATCCCACCGTGGGAGTTGCGGACACCGGACAAATACTGCATAGACACCGTGGTGTCCCAAGACGAGAATGGCGAGAGGACACTCAAGTTGGACGCGCTCACGTGCTTCGCGAGCGAGGACCGGGAATTTTATGTAGTGGGGCCAGCATGTAAGTCCTATATAATATAGTTTCGACCATAAACTTAATATACCTAGCGGAATAGTTCCGCTATACCAAGCATCCTTGATTGGAATTGAACCCACCATTGACCACAATATAGTTGAGCATTAAATTGCTTAATCATTTGGGTGATTGACTTCCAAGCAAGTCATCTAGTTACGTAAGGGACGGATTATAATGAAATTTCATTCGATCAAGTCACAAAAACAGGAGGATCTTTGTCTTGCCTGTGTGCCAAGCCATTAATCTTAGTCGGTATAAAAGCCGATATAGTCAGGCTATGCCTATATAATAATTGTATATGATCACATAATGATAAGATATTATAGTGAATATGATCAGCCCATTGCTTTGCCATTTGAAATATTCTTTTTTTTTTTCATTCCAAATTTTAATCACAATATTTTGATCCAAATATTGCAATCTCTCAGATGGGTTTACAAATTCAATTTCTTTTGATGGCGCACGCCAAAGCCAAAAATGTTGCGAGTAAGATGATGGATCACAAATTTTTCTTATGATCTGGTATATCATAATAAGAATTATTATATGGCTTTTTTCAGAAATGCAAAAAATATTGTCGTTTTGAGTCATTTGTATTTGATGTTGGGGTTTATCCACAATACTTTCTTTTCGTTTTCAGAATAAAAAATTAACATTCATCGTTTCAATAACTAGTTATATTATCCTTATTAAAAATCTGTTATTTGTAGCCTCAAATTATATCAGTTAATTACGTTTTTAGTATTTGCTGTTATAGCGGCAACAGAAATACACAATCTGTGAAAATTTCAGAAGTCTAGCTATGGCGGTTCTTGAGTTTACAGCCTGGAGACACACAGACAGACAGACGGACAGACATCGAAGTCTATTAGTAATAGCGTCCCGTTTTTACCCTTTGGGTACGGAACCCTAAAAATCCGATAACATCACTAGAAGTTGCTTAACCTTTCGTGTAGATAAACTCTTATCCAGCAACAAGAACTCAATCATGTCAGATTTAAAAATTGGTCAAATTCGGTTCACCCGTTTAGATGCTATGATGCCATGATACACTCACACACAGGCAGGCACGTCAAACTTATAAAAATGAACACCCTCTGTTGGCAGGGCCGGATTTCTATTTTTTAAGAGTTATAGGCCACATTAATTTTGCCTAAGTACGAACTCTGCCGCCCTCCCCTAGGACACCGTAGGACGCTGCCGCCCATAGGCCAATGCCTATACTGCTTAAGTTACATAAATTCTGGATTTAAATTTAAATCTTTTATATAATATTTTTTATATTATATATATATATATATATATATATATATATATATATATATATATATATATATATATATATATATATATATATATATAATATAATATAAAAAATATTATATAAAAGATTTAAATTAAAATTAATTTCTGTATTTTGGTCTAGAGTAAAAAATAACGTTATCTGTTCCAGGCATGATAATCTCCTGTGTGTTCATCCTGGCCACTGTTGCGGTATACGCCTGGTTGCCGGAGCTCCGTAACCTGCACGGCAGGGTGCTGATGGCTTACCTCCTCTGCCTCCTGGTCGGGTTCTCCAGCCTCAGCACTATGCAGATCCTGCTGACTGTTGACAACATCAGCTCCGTCTGCTGCATAGCTTTGAGTGAGTGTTGCTATAACTGTTTTGTTATTTACAGGTTTTTATCGTATTTCGGCCGGCCATTGCATAGTTTTTATCGCGGGTTTTGAGCGCGGCGACCGTATCTATAAAATATACGTAAATATGCGTGGGAGAGCCATGCTTCGGCACGAATGGGCCGGCTCGACCGGAGAAATACCACGTTCTCACAGAAAACCGGCGTGAAACAGCGCTAGCGCTGTGAGTGAGTTTACCGGAGGCCCAATCCCCTACCCTATTCCCTTCTCCACCCTTCCCTATTCCCTTCCCTTCCCATCCCTACCCTCCCCTATTACCCTATTCCCCTCTTAAAAGGCCGGCAAACGCACCTGCAGCTCTTCTGATGCTGCGAGTTTCCATGGGCTACGGAAGTTGCTTTCCATCAGGTGACCCGTTTGCTCGATTGCCCCCTTTTTTCATTAAAAAAAAAAAAGATATTCCGTAACGAAAAACACCTAACATTAGTGTAACGTAGTTTCAGTTCGCCCGACTCCAACACGGTGTTTGTGTGCGTCCTACTAGACAATTGCGAATTATAATTGTATCATTTGATAAAAAATGCTATGCAGCAGCTTTACCGCGGCAGCCCCGAGTGCCACACGCATTTTTCTTTACAAGCTTCTTTTGAATTATTGTTCCTAACAACGCTTGCTGTATTTCAGCAGTTAGATCCTAATGCACAAAACTGCATTCCAGTACATTCCAGTGCCCGTTTACATTATTCCAGCAATCCAGCGCTGGATTGGATCACTGGATTGGATAATGTAAACCCGCTATTAAACACTTTTTAGTACGCAGGAATGGGAAAAATAATTATTCTACATACGAATTCCTAAGGTGCGTTTTTAGGGTTCCGTATTCAAATAAGTAATTCAGTTCAACCGTTCGATTTGTGAGTCATATTATGTGTAACTATCACGACTTTTTAGGGTTCCGTACCCAAAGGGTAAAAACGGGACCCTATTACTAAGACTTCGATGTCTGTCCGTCTGTCTGTCTCCAGGCGGTAGCTCAAGAACCGTTTAGCTAGACTTCTGAAATTTTTTACGTATTAACTTCACAGATTTCGTTGCTAGAATGAAATCGCCGATTGCTTTGAAAATAATACCCGGTCTGTGGTAAATACCATTGCTGCTGGTATATAATTGTCCAATTACTTCAATGAAGTTATGTTACGAAAACTTTACAAACGATTTCCCCAGGGTGTATGTTAACAAATATTTTTAACACCGAACGCCACGCCCCGTCTGAATGTTAACGGGTGTGTCTGGAGATCCAAGAAATAGTACTTTCATGTCGTAATTAGCACGTCGCGGCTGTGACCCCGTTCGCGTTGGTCATACGCGCTAATACTCATAAACATGACTATAAACATTAAAAAGCCTTTTAATGGTACTTAGTCATACTTTTAACGCCTCCTGTCTAGTACTACCCATCCAGTGGCTTACGAGTTACGAGAGGCTTACAGCCGTTCCCAATATTCAATCTATCTCTGGTTTGACAGGCAACCGACCGCAGCTAACATTGAATTGACGTAAAATATATGTCTCTAATGTCTAATGTGAGATATTCCTATCTCTAGTAGGGCAAAACCAGAGATAGATCAAATATTCTATTCTATTGGGAATGGCCATTAGAGACGAACGGCACTAATTATCGACTGTCATGGATAAGTATCGACAGTTGCCACTTGCCGTCGACAAGTGCCGTACGTCTATAATGCTGGCTTCTCACGGCGCGTAATTTCACGAGCCGCGCGCGCCCACTCGAGCCACGCACCGTGTGAAGGTAGTGGCTCGAGGGGACGGGGGCTGGCTCGAGCTGCGCGTCCGATTCGATGGAAGTCGGTAACTTCAAAGGCGCGGCTCAAGCAGCTCGTGATATTACGCGCGCCGTGAGAACGGGTAGTGCGGACTCACCCGTTGGCTTAAATGCTCGCTCGTAGTAAAACGGCTCCACTCGGCGCGGCTCGTGATATTTATTACGCGCATAAGCAACCCTAAGTTGTACAAGATATAGACTCTGTAAATTTTCTGTGAAACTCTTGTGTAGTAAATGCAGTTTCCAAGTTTGCTTAGGTCCGTGCGTCGGAAAGAATTGAAAAAGTCTACGCACATTCTTGGACACTATTATTTAAAGAAATATGGAAGCCACACCTCGGAGCCTAGATATGGCGTAGACGCGGTACGGTAAAGATCGGAACGGCACCCTTAGTTTATGTCCACAGTTTGTCCATACTTTCGCATTTCTACCGGTGGCCGTGCTAAGGCTACAGTAGCGGGAATAGTGTAGAATGTAGATAGCATAAGCAGGAGGCCGGTAGTAAGTGGGTACATGACTTCCTCTTTTTAACCGACTTCCAAAAAGGAGATTGTTCGGCTGTGGACATTTTTTTTGTGTCCCATCAAATCTGCCAACATCTTATTTTTCGATCATGCCACGTGTCCTGAATTTTTATGAGAGTTTATTTTTTATTTTTTGCTCATACAAAAAAGGGCAAAACGCGGCTAAACAGACTTTCACTTCAAAAATTTCAACGCCAAAAAGTATTTCTATTTTCTGTTGTTTCTGCATGTTGTTTGCTTATAATGTATGCTTACGTCGTACTTATTCGTCGCGAGTCCTGTCCCTTGGAGTCAGTAACCTGTTTGCTCGCGAAATTTATGTGCCAACCTTCGGAGTCGCAAAGGTTACGGAGGGGTACGTCAAAACACGCCTGTAGGTGCAAAGGTCACCGATCTTACTCATTAACAAATAACAACTGATATAAAGTGCGTACTGACGTTATAGTGTCTAAATTGTAAATTTTCCACTACGTTGAAAACAGTATTTTTGAAGTGAATTTTAATTCTTTAGGAGAAAATTCAAAACAAACACTTTGGCTTCTCCCCTTCTTACCGACTTCCAAAAAGGAGGAAGTTATACGTTCGGCTGTATGTTTCTTTTTTTTATGTATGTTCAACGATAACTCAGCCGTTTGTGATCCGATTTTCAAAATTCTTTTTGTGTTGTATAGGGTTTAACTTGAATTTGGTACCATGTTCACGAAAATGATGATGGGATCCTGGAGGAATCGAGGGGACTCCTTGAAATTTGTATGGAAACATATTATAGTGATTTTAATTTTTTCTGAAGCATTCGAGGTAAATGCTACCAAAAAGTAAGATTTCGCACCAGGTTATACCCTGGATCCGAAGGTACCCAACAGAACTTTTCAATCCTTATAGATACAGGTTCGGGGATTTCGGCGTTGTTTAAACAACTGAAAGCATAAGCCAACACATCAATTTATTTTATTATCATCATCAAAATCATAATTATGCCATGCCATTATGACCCAATTATTGATGCTTTTTGTGATATTTTGCATCGAAGCAGATGTTTTTGATGATTATTTCGCTGTTTGTGGACCGATTTTTTAAATTCTTGTGTTGTTGTATAGGATATAATCTTGATTTTGTATAATAATTACGAAAGTGGTGAGCTGATGATGGGATCTATGAGCAATCGAGGGAAATCCTTGAAATTTATCAAAAGACTCATAGTGGTTAAAATGTTGTTTCTAGTAACTTAAACATAATATGTTACGAATAAGAGAAAGTTCATACGAAGGTGTCTCTTGGTCCAAAGGCACTGAACAGAACTCCTGAACCTTTAAAGATAAAAGTTTTTCAATTGCAGCATCGCTTAGATAACTGCAATTAGCATTTACCACAATTTCGCTTACAGTAACATAATGTGAATAGTTAACATTCGTAGTGGTTATTTACGCATAAAGCCTTATCTTGTAGATAACTAAAAAGAGTGAAATTATTATTTTTAACAAAAAATTAAAACCGACTTCCTTAGGTAAAAACAATAATAATATGAACTAAAACGTATTGAAATGAAATGAAATGAAATGAAATAGTTTATTAAATCAAGTTACATAGACTCATTTGTTAGTAAAGGCTTATAAATTATGTTAGTAAAATTATCTTTATAAGTTTAAATAAATAATAATACCTATTTTGAGTACATAAGTATTACATAACTCTTACTCTATAATAGTGCCTTTTTCAGAATTCGTCTAAATCTATATATATATATATATATATATATATATATATATGTACAGAAATAGTTATTATATAATCTATATAATAACTATATCTGTACATACTTACAGTCATACAGTCTTCATTACTTTGAAGTCGGTATCAGTCCCAAAAGCTTCAGATATTCTGACATTGACTGAACTCACGATAAAATTAGCTGGTACCGACTTCAAATAATGAAGACTGTAGTATGTACAGAAATAGTTGAGATTTAGACGAATTCTGAAAAAGGCACTATTATAGAGTAAGAGTTATGTAATACGTTGTAGTTCATATTATTATTGTTTTTACCTAAGGAAGTCAGTTTTAATTTTTTGTTAAAAATAATAATTAAACTGTGAACCTATTATAGCAGCATCTGCACGTTTGGTGGGAATTGGAATAGATGGATAAAAAAATGTCTGGAGTATAAGAAGAGTATACTACCTTTGCGTCTTAGGAGATATAATATACCTTATTATTCGTTTTCAGTTCGGCCGGCACCGTGCAACAATTTTATTTTTAACGAGACGTTCCGCGCGGCTTTGCCCGCGTAAATTAGATATTTCACAGATAAATTAGTCCGCAAAAAATAGCCTATGATCCTTCACGTGGTCTACTTCTTATCTGTGTCAAATAACAGAAAAATTTGCTTCAGTAGTTGTTGAGATAAGCTCTTTCAAATAATTTCCCCCGTTTTTTCCACGATTTCCTCTATTTCTTAGCTCCTATTGGTCTTAGCGTGATAAAATATAGCCTATAGCCTTTCTCAATAAATGGGCTATCTAACACTGAAATAATTTTTCAAATCGGACCAAAAGTTCTTGAGATAAGCGCATTCAAATAAGCCATTTCAAATAATTACCCTCCGTTTTTTTCCACGTTTTCCTCTATTTCTTAGCTCCTATTAGTATTAGTGTGATAAAATGTAGCCTATACCCTTTCTCGATAAATGGGTTATCTAACACTGAAATATTTTTTTAAATCGGACCAGTAGTTCAAACAAACAAACAAACAAACTCTTCAGAATTATAATATTAGTATAGATATGGATTTTATAAAAAACATTTAACATTACCGGATTTTGGTCGTATCATATTTCCCTATTTTCCTACTTCGTTTACATTCTTGTTTGTTGAACAATTTGCGATTTCGTCCATTAATTGATCTAAATGGAATTATGCAAATTGTCTCGGGACGGATTGATTTTTCATTAGTATGCTGTTGATTATTCATGGTCCTGCTTAGAATATACGTGATTCTTGTAAATGATCAAGAAAATTCCGAAGAGTAAATACGCAGTACTCAATTTTTTATTAAAAACTTCTTTATCGGTGATGTGCGCTTTTTGGGATGGTTGAAAACTATTAAACTCGCATCAGCAGCTCTACTCGATACCGACTACGTAAATATTTAGTATGGCGATTTTAGTTCCGCAAGTGACCGCTAGAGGCGCTGTAAAATTTGCCATACTAAATATTTACGTAGTCCGTATCGAGTATCGATAAATACTATAGCTTTAAACTCATGGTAGAGCTGCTGGACATATTGTGAGTTGTGACTTGATCGTAAATTCGTAGGACCAAGGGAGACCTTGACCACTATGGCTTCGATCGCGGTGACCGAATCAAGAAATTCCGTAACAAAAAAACTAACACCTCCGACCGGTACAACGTTGCCAGTCTTCGGCACGGTGCTTGTGTTCGTGCGACGATGTTTGTGAATTAAAATTGCTTAAGTTGGTAAAAATGCTATGCACTAGCAGCTAGCTTTACCGTTTTTATAATAAAGAGCACCATCACCATGCCTGATATACCTGTGGAATTGGAGGTGCAGTTCAGTGCCAATCATAAACTCTAGATTCTAGAATAACAATATCAATGTGTTATTAATATAATTTCCCATTATTAAGTGTTATTAAGTGTCTTGACATTGAGATGTATAATCTTTGTGCACTGGCGCAAGACACATTTAAGGATTTATTACGCTTATCAGATTTGAAGTCAGAACATTTTTGGCTCTATTATACGTGTCCGATTTCATGAACTCTGCATATAATATTATAGAAAGCCCGCAACTCCCTAGGGTCAAAATTTCGTTTATCGCGCGGGAACCGTACATATTACGGGATAAAAAGTATTATATATACGTGGGAGAGCCATGCTTCGGCACGAATGGGCCGGCTCGACCGGAGAAATACCACGTTTTCACAGAAAACCGGCGTGATACAGCGCTTGCGCTGTGTTACGCCTAGTGAGTGAGTTTACCGGAGGCTCAATTCCGTTCCCTATCCTCCCCTATTCCCTTCCCTTTCTATCCCTATCCTCCCCTATTACCCTATTCCTTCTTAAAAGGCCGGCAACGCACCTGCAGCTCTTCTGATGCTGCGAGTGTCCATGGGCGACGGAAGTTGCTTTCCATCAGGTGACCCGTTTGCTCGTTTGCCCCCATTATTTCATAAAAAAAAATATGCCCTTTCCAGGGACTCAAAGTATCTCCATACCAAATTCCTCCGTGGTCTAATGGTATAGAGCGCGGCTCCTGACTCGGAGGTCGTGGGTTCGATTCCCGCGTTGGTCAAGAATTAACAGACAGACAGACACACTTTCGCATTTACAATATTAGTATGGATACTGGATAGCTCAGATACTTCAAAAATGGGATTCAGGATTGGGGCGTTTTGATTTAAATTGACATCTTAAATTGGCGACGGGCATTAAATTGACGCCTCCACATTAAATTGAGAAACCCTTTTCTAAATAATATGAACTGTGGCGTCTTGGCACATTGGTACTTATTAGCTATGACGTCATCAATCGATACTCTAATTAACGGCTGCTAATTGACAATTAACAAATAGTGAGTCAAAGATGTAGGCGTATCAGACGCGGCCAAAAAACTCATATTATTATGTTTTTGTAGTCTTATATTATACGAGCTTTTGCCCGCGGCTTCGCTCGCGTTAAGAAGTATTATAATATACAAACTTTCATCCCCTATTTTAACCCCTTGGAGGTAGAATTGATCAAAATCCTTTCTTAACGGATGCCTACATCATAATATTTATCTGCATGCCAAATTTCAGCCTGATCGGTCCAGTGGTTTGGGCCAGTCAGTCACCTTTGAGTTTTATATATATATATATATATATATATATATATATATATATATATATATATATATATATATATATATATATATATATATATATATATATATATATATATTATGATTTACCGTATAACCGTCACAAAGGCTGTTCATACTAATATTATAATTATATGCAAAAGTGTCTGTTTGTCGGTCTATCTGTAATATCATTTTGTTTTGTTACAGCCTGTAATAATTGTATAAGCACACTTTCCACAGAATACATATTATGACCTACCTTAATCGTAATAATCGTAATCGTAAAAAGTATTGAGTCAGGATATGGCAATATAATAAATGGCATAATATAAAATTGTCAGGAGTTGATTTCATAGATAACTTATTAAACTACAGTTCGTCCAGATGCTATGGACCTTATTGTCAGAGTGATAAATCCGATAATGCGATGCTACTGATAGCATAATTTATTCATGCTATATCAACCGGTTAATACAGCTATTAATGTACGTTATGTGCAAACCATTCGCATTTCAAGATAAGTTATTATTGGCGCATAAATTCCATGGATATTAAGTGTCACCGCAGACTTACCATTTAAAGTTGGCCGACTATCGTACAAACCACAGAAATAGATCAAGATAGAAGCGCCATGTCGCTCCAATTTGTATGAACACAAACGTATGGCGCTTCTATCTTGATCTATTTCTGTGGTTTGTACGATAGTCAGCAAACTTTAAATTGTAAGTCTGCGGGGACCCTAAGGCACCGTTCCGATCAACTGTTCCAGTCCCATCTACTGTCCCTTCGTCTTACGAATTTTCGATCAGGTCCTGGACCCTGACGCGAGTTTAATATTTTAACGGTACCAAAAAGTGTTTATCGCCGCTTAAGAAGTTTTCTCCAAAAAATATTTCAAGTTTCAAAACATAATATATTATAATTAAACAAACGCCAAAACCGTGTTACAACAAGAGTTGCTAATAAGATTTTATGTAAAAAATGTTACTGGTACTAATGACTTAATTCAAAAAACCATCTGTTAATCTATAGTTAATTGCAAAATAATTGTCTTTACGTGACTCTCAAGTCTCAGCTACTTTAAATGTTGATTGGTCATTGACTTTGGACGCCAATTACTTAATAACTTAAGACTTAAGAGACAGTAGTATTCTAAGTAATAAGAAAGCCTGTTTTGTTAGAAATGTTAAATTGTGAGTAAAGCTCTCATCCTTATTCGCAAGGATGACGTGAATGCAAACCAGACACAAGCATATCAAAATTGATTCATGTTATTAAATTGGCAAGATACGTACACCTCATCCGTCTGTCTGTCTGTTATCTCTTCACGCCCGAACCGCTGGACCGATTTTGCTGTAATTTGGTATGAAAATCCTTAGAGTCCCGTCAAAGGTCACAGAATACTTTTGATTTAGAAAAATGTACGGTTCCCGTTAGACAAACAAAATTTGGCACAACAGAGTTGCGGACGTTATCTAGTTTCATAATATTATAAAGACTAAACAAAACCAGACAAAATCATAATATCAAAATCGATTCATGTTATCAAAGTGGCAAGATAGTGTACTTCCAAGATTATTCCTTTTACTGTTTTAGTTGGAGGCTGGAGCTTAAGTCTGTCTGTCGCCCAAATTCCCAACAAGTGTTAGAACAGAATTCCCCATGATCTAAGCAACAATAATTTACGGATGCCAACTGTTACACTGTCATCGTTATATAATTAGGGCTGTCACAAGTCTATCTCGAGCAACAAAAAACCCAAACGCAAAAAATACGCAGTTAAAAACCCAATATGTAAACGACTGTTATAATTATAATAAAACACATTTACAAAATTATAAAATATTTTAATTATTATATTACTATGGTTTTGATGAAATTTGATATAAGCATATCTACAAAAACCCACGACGTCAATACTTTGAATTCATATTGAACAACCACATCATTATAAAATTAGCTAATGAATATTCCAAAAGCAGGTTATAATGTCTAAATTTAAATATGTTTAATCTCTGAATAACAATATTGCTTCGTATTATTTTATGAAATAAAAAATAATAAAGAGATCACACTGACACTCAAAGTTTTGGAGCGGTTTCACACTACGTCCGATCCGAATACGATCCAAAACGGTGAAAAAAGGTATAGAGTAAACGTAGAAATATGTGTATAATATTAATTATGCACTCAAACTAAATCAAGCTTTAGTTACCTCTTTTCTCTCTGTCGTCCGAAAATTTCGGTTTGGAACGTCGGATCGGATGTAGTGCGAAATTGGAAACACAAATTCAGTAAAGACGGGATTTTATTAAAAATTATAATAATATAACATGAAACTAGTTTTTAAATATTTATAAAATTATATTTAGTGACAACCCTAGTTAATAGGAGCAAATTGTGTAACATCGAATATGGGCTATAAATTAATGGCTACAATAAAAATATTTTAATCTTTGACTGGTCTGTTGCTTTTCGCAGCCCTGGCGATAACAAATCAGTTATTACATCTGTATAAATTATTATTATAGGTAATTCTTACAACAAAGAACTTTGTTTTATATTATGTGCAGATAATAATATTTGTGTCTACAATGGAAAATGTTCTTTGCAAAGTATTGCGCTAATAAAATCAGACTGTACTGTGTTAAGGGTTTTAAAGTGGTTTATTTTTAAATCGTTTCTGGAAATTCTTGTTTTTTAAGTAGTTTTTCAAGGTTTTTTATGACTGCAATACTTGTTTGTTTAAAACACAATTAGAATCTTGTAATATGATGTGTTTTTCAACTTTCATATTATTATTACAAGAAATAAATTACAAAACTAAATAAAAATATATCTAAGGTCACTGAGTTATAAGTACTACGCATACTTTTAACTCAGTGTCTAAGTTATTTTTTTTTATTTTTTCCTAAATTTAATTATCTAATATAATTGACATTAGTTTAAAATTTTAAGGTTTTTTATTTTAGTCAAGAAATTATTCCTTAAGGTTTACTTGAGCATTACACGTATTAAAAATCACATTTTACGGATTTTGTCGGAGCACTTTTCTTTTTATAAACCAGACGTTAACTGACCTCATTTGTAACTCATTTCTTAATAAACATTAATGAAGTCTGTTTCAAAATAAATAATAAATCATTTTCACGATTGTTTACGCACATTTAATAATTTGGTACATTTCCAAGAATGTTTCATAATGCTCTGTCGATTTTAAATTCAATAAAGAACGAAGTTTCATAACAAATACATTTTTGTTGTACAATGTTTATTGTACACATGTACTATCTGAAAAGGTGATTCCTAGGCATATGGGGGACCTACGTAGTTTGGTCGCGTTGCGTCAAACCCTGCCCACAGATCACAATTAACTGACCTCCATTATACAAATACACAAGTACGCTGGACTTATGATACCCACCTGCTTTTTGTGCCTGTTTGAAGCGGAATCAGCGCCCCCAATGCGGGGGAAGACAACTAAATCTGACGTAACTTGCAAATGGCCGCTTAATCGTTATTGGTTGTCATCACTAGTATTAGTTCCAAGTACTCCCACTACTGCTATCAGCGCCAATATGGCGACTTTCAAACGTCATTTTTACGTCAAATTTAGTTCTCTTCCCCAGCATTGGGGGCGTTGATTCCGCTTCAAATAGGCACAAAAACCAGCAGTCATTTCAAAGGGTATCGTAAGTCCAGCGTACTTGTATAATGGAGGTCAGCGCAATTAACATTGAATTGACATGAACTGACATGGTGCGCCCTCTTTCCGACGACGGAGCCACGAGTACGACACCGCGACCGCAACTCCACCAGCGGTCGTCTGCCTGGTGGTCGGCAGACGAGGGGTCTTTAGAATAAAACTATCGAGCAATGCTGAATGTGTGGACGAAAGCCCGAGCCGCGGGTTCGCTCGACGTTCTTGCTCGATCGAGCAAAACCGTATGTGAGCACTTAGCATAACATAGCTTTTATTACTCCATTAGTAAATCTGTACTAAATTGTTATTTTTTATAATTTCAGCAATCATCATCTACTTCTCTCTTCTGGCCGCTTTCTTCTGGCTCAACGTCATGAGCTTCGACATCTGGTGGACGTTCAGGTAATTTGAGCTTACGAGCAAACGAATAGCCTGATTGTAAGAGTTTGCAAACGGACTTTACCTGAGTTTAAGTTTATGGCCTATAATAATGTTAGTGTAATAATTATAAAGTGACTGACCAACAGACACGTTAAAATTATAACTCTTCTCTTTTTTCGTCAGACAATAAAATACACAAAGCGTTGCGTAGTCGGAAAGACATTATTTTTAAGTTATTGTTACGAAGCCAGTAATTTAAACCTATGAAGATTTTTGGCTTTGGGAAAAAATACTGCGCATAATATCACCAGTATTGATTGTCTTTGAATAAAAACAATGATAACCACAAGCCACAAACAATGATATCAAAGTTACTATAAGTCGGGTTAGCACACATTTCATTTCTTATGAAATGAGGTTCTCTCAAGTACGAACTACGTGCTACATAATGACTATGATCTTTAAAGTATTAAGTAATATTTTTAAGACCTAAAAGTAGCGTTTTATGACATTTTGGCTTATATTTTCCAGCGGCAACCGTGGGATGACAACGGAGAAGATGTCGATCCGACGAAAATTCAGCGTCTACACCATCTACGCTTTCAGCATGCCAACGATATTGACGATCCTGCTGATATCTCTGGAGTTCTCAGGACTCCCACCCAACCCCTTCCTACCGTTACTGAGACATCAAGGATGCTTTCTGTATGGTGAGTTTATGAAATATTGCACAATGCACATAGTACACACACATAGAGTTGTAAAAGAACAATAGATAATTTTTTATTTTTGTTTTGTGAGTTGCTCTACCGAAGTTAATATAGATCTGAGGACAGCAGAATATAAAAAAAATCTGTCCAGAAACCATTTCGAAGAGTCTTATCTAAAAACATAATGTAAAATGTATTATTAAAAAGAAAAAAATTGAAGTATGCCTACACTCGCATGCAAGAACTTGCAAACACCACCACCACACAAGCAATAATGTTGGCAAATCCGTGCAAGGCCCCTCAACACCATGCAGGTTTAAAACCTCGACGTGCGTTTCGCCCCAACACCGGAGCATCCTCAGGATGTGGACTCTACGAACAACGTCCGTTAAGTCCGTTAAGTGGAAACTTGCTTGAAGTATGCCTACTACAAAAAATAAATTACTCCTTTTGTTTTTCAGGGAAAAGCAGATTGCTGTACCTATATCTTCCGATGGTAATACTTTGTGTTGCCAATATGATATTTTTCATTTTGACTGCGAAGAAGATAACAGAAATCAAGAAAGAGACTTCTGTACTCAAATCTAAAGAAAGTGCGACAACCGTGAACCAAAGTAAAGAAAAACAAAGGTGAGTAAAATGTACTTGATTTTTTTTTTAATTTTTGTAAAATTTTGTTCTATTATTGTAATGATTCAATTTATTTTCTCTTTTGTCCTTGATTAATTTGTTGCTTGTCTTATCTTATAAAATAACTTCTACAATACTCTATGAAAGTAGTTTTATGTGCTACGTCATTTTACATTTGTTTTCCTTTTCTAAAGCTTTATTTTTTACAGTTTAGCTACCCCTCTACATTATTGTTTAAGTTTTTGGATTCCTTTCTATAAATTGGAATAAACCATTGACATTTATTTCATCTATATCCAGACGTTGCAAATTATATTACAGACTGCTGCTATACGTGAAATTGTTTGTTATTATGGGCATCAACTGGCTGTTAGAGGTCTTCAGTGCTTTGTATCCTGACGCTGTATACATCTGGCACATCACTGACGCCTACAACGTTCTCATTGGCCTTAACATCTTCATCATATTTGTTTGCAAGAAAAAGATATTCTACTTGCTAAAAAAAAGGTAATATTTTACTTTATTCATTATTCATATCAATTTTGTAATATCATTGTCTGGTTTCTGTGATAAATTATAATTGACAGCTTAGTAATTATTGCACAGTGCTTTCGATTAGCTATGTCCACACTATGCAAGTTCATCTTCAATATTCGTCATCATCTTTTTATTCAACTTTCGTTTGGCATATTCAATAATTGAATGCTTCAAAATCCACCCGCGTTTGAAAGAAAAGTGTCATAGCGTCGCGGACATTGCACGTGAGGCAGTGCAATGTTTTGCGCTATAACGCATGCCCTTTATGAACAAAAAAAGGCACAGTGTGGACAAAGCTATTGGTTAATTTGCGTTAAATCTATAAATAATATTATCTCAGAAACAAGATACGAATGATATGTGTTAAACGTAGAGGTCCAATGTTAGAATTTGTGTGTATGTATTTAATTCTTTATCATTTGTGTTTTAATTAAACATGGACCGACGTTAACTAAACTGAAAATAATTTTGAAATCAATTTGTTTATTAACTTTCATATTTACGTAAAGCACATCTTGTTCATTAGGAGCCTAAGCAATAATTCGATCCCTGATTCAATTGCAAAAGAATGTTAAATCTACTACTGGCTAATTCAAGTATTCAATATTGTATTTACCCAAAGTAATACGATTTACAATCCAAAATCCAGGGTAAAGGATCTCTTCAATCCCCAAAAGGATGAAGTTGAAAATATTTCTCGAAGTGTCTCCAACAATAGACTGAGTCTTGCAACATGCAAACAAAGAGACAGTAACGAAACTATAAGAACTTTCTGCAACGATAACGGGAGTGCTAAAGTAGCCACGACAAATGTGTGAGAAGTCGGCAAAGTCTGTTGTAGTTTTAAGTAAATATAAAAAATAAACATTCCACAAGATGAAAATCAAGTAGATGTATTTAGAATGTAATAATAAAACCATGAAGGTACCAAATATAATACTAATAATGACTGAAGACAAAAGTAAGAGAGCCTAATAGAAGAAAAATAACAAAACAGTGATTCTGTAATAATTCAAACCCAATAAATCCCAAATGCTGAAGAAGAATACTAATAATCAAATCATCAAATAGCTCAAAATACAAAAAAGTTAGGAGAAAGAAGTAAAAATGAATCAGGTGTGTTTACGGTTGAGCTGCATTTTATGTAAATAACAACAGAGGATCTGAACTAATACGGGTTAAAATGGACGCACTGGTTCGGTTTGGTGGTACTTAGAGCATGTTTGTAGAAACAAAACTTGATGCACCTTATACCTAACAGTAATGTAGTGTAGTACCTAGTAATTCTAGACCCAGTCAAGTAGTTTGATCCATTAATTGAATACGTCTTTATCCATGCATATACTAAAAATTATAAGGTGCGATTTTATGTACTATTAGAGAAGTTGATTCCTAGGCAGATGGGGGACCTACGTAGATTGGTCGCGTTAAGAATAAGAACATTTTTATTTTGTCACCACACAACACATGTAAAACACAATACATACATATTGTGTGATGTCAAAATTGGCCCAAGCTCAGCTCAGCCATTCTGGTCGCGTTAGATCAAACCCAGTCAACAGTCAACAGCGGGGCTAAAATGGTCACATTTAGCAATTCCACTCAATCAATTCAGCAAATGAATTGTCAAAACTGTCAAACTGACAAATGTCAAATTAGTACGAATTACTAGATATGAATTGCAAGCAGACTTGCATTTTGCGATTTTAAAAAGAATGAATCATAACATGATTCATTATATTATGATTCTTCAAAGCGATCATTTTAGCCCCGCTGATCACAATTAACATTGAATTGACATGAACCGACCAAATGAACGTCATTTGATCGGTTCATGTCAATTACGCGTTGGCTTTACGTCAAACCCAGTCAACAGTCAACAGCGGGGCTAAAATGGTCACATTTAGCAATTCCACTCAATCAATTCAGCAAATGAATTGTCAAAACTGTCAAACTGACAGACAAATGTCAAATTGGTACGAATTACTAGATATGAATTGCAAGCAGACTTGCATTTTGCGATTTTAAAAAGAATGAATCATAACATGATTCATTATATTATGATTCTTCAAAGCGACCATTTTAGCCCCGCTGATCACAATTAACATTGAATTGACATGAACCGACCAAATGACGTTGGTCTGTCAACTGCCTAGGAATCAATTTCCTCGATGGTACATTGCGATTTAAACTATTGACACTTCTAAGATTGCACATGAAGACGTTCTTTTGTGATCAAACTACTTAAAGTGGCAATTTTAACTCATGTTTGCTTTGTGTGTTCAATACGTTTTAACTTTATGGTTAGCTTAAGTAAGTATTACAGAATTAGTAGATGTTATGTTCTATTCACTAAAAATGTTTTTTTTCATTTTGGGAGTTTATAATTTGTGTCAGCAAAATTTTAAAACCTAGCTTTGTGAAAAAAATGTTTCTCTTAATAAAGCTGGTTTGCTTACAATTTGTATTAAAATTAGAATAAAACTGAAATCGGCTAATTTTCGAAATTCTTCTAGCATCTTTTTGTGATTAACAATTTGTGAATAACAAGTTTTTGGTAACAAAAATAATATTATGGTTTGTTTTAGTCAAATAAGTACTTAATACTTAACGTATTCGACAAAATATACTTTTGAATTTATCAACTTGCAGATAGTAGAAGTCAAACAATTGAAGTAATTTGAATTTCAGTTAAAAGTTAAAACAAAGTAATGGGATCTATTTTTTTGTAATAAGTTGTTTCACTTTAATATAAGTATTCTATTTATTATAGATAGGTAGATGATTATAAAAGTAACATACAAAAGGGTTTGCTCAGCTATTTTTAGCAGGCTGCAAGCATTCTTGCTAATATTCCAAGCCTATATTTTTAAAAAATTCCTAAACATATTTCAATTTAAATAAAAATTTGATACTTGGTAACCGTTTCAAATTAAAATAATAAATATTTTGTAATTATTTTTCAGATACAAGCAGATGCGAGATGGCGCAAACATATCCCGGAGTCAGACTGTCTGCTCCAGGACTCTGTCCACAACCCGAGACGAAATAGCGCTGAAGACCAAGACGGAGTCTGTCCAGGACAAAAGCGCTTAAGAAGACCAAATCTATTTAGCAGGCTTAGCATGACCACAAAAGAACGGAAAAAGGATGGAAACAATGTAAAATAAGGACAAAATTACAGATTTCCTTTGTCAATCTGCCATTCTAGTCTATTCTAATGCGGCACGTTGGACCATGTTGGACCAATAGGGTCACGAAACTGTAGGGTGGGCTGTGTGATGACTGATGACCAATTAGCCATGCTAAGCTTGCAGGACAAAAGTACCTAGGTAAAGACCGAGAGCAAGATAGGTATAGTGCCATACGTTTTTTTATTTTGTTCTTGAATTCTTGATCCAAATAATAGTAAGGGAACTTCTTGCTCCAACTGATCGTGTTTTAAGAGTACATAATATTATTTTGTTCATTAATCTTATGATTTACTAAAAACAATAGAAAGCTAGGTAAGTTAAGTGTTCGTTGTATATGCTTGAAAACTACCATTTAGTTTTGTATAGGTACGTACACACGTTTTCACAAAATCAAATGCTTAGAAATATCTAGAAAAAAAAAACAGGTCAAAAACGTTGAGGCCATGACAAATAATAATGTCACTCAGCTTCTTTGCTTTACTAAGAATAACAGATGCTTCGATTTGCCTGGCGCCAACCACTCGACCTCGTGTGCCATACCAAATTTCCACTACAGATAAGGTTTAGGCGTGGATAGACAGGCAGATAGACATACTTTTACAATTATAATAATATTAGTATGGATAGTGGATACTAGTTGGAAGTGGTCGGCTCACCAGTTGGAAGTGGTTAGCTTGGCCAACCATCGAGGCAATGTTGGATTGGTTGCTCCATCGGCCCCAATTTTAAAACTTACTCTTGTCACAGAATATATAATAGTACTGCTCTTGTGAGACAGCTGTGCAGTGAACCCGAGTATTTTACCTTGCCGTAGATTCTTTTCGATAATATAGTTTTCAAAGTTTTTTTTTCTCTAAATACACACAATTGATTTTGTATTACGTAACGTACTTGTGATGAATCTTTTTATGAATTAACTAAACTAGTATTGCGGTAAACTATAATTCTATGTACGCTTGTTCTATACTACCTATATTTTATCTCTATTAGGACTAAGCTTAAGTAGGTACTTAAATGTATTGGCAACTAATGTTTGGGCAAACAAGTATAATTAAGAATTTATAAATAAAAATAATGACAGAATAGAAACTTTATACAATGATTTGTCTTTTTCCATCAAAGGCTTTTTCCAATGTGACAGGACAAATGATTGCATAAATTATGATAGTTAAAATATTTTATTTCAAAAGTCTGGATTTATATGTATGCGTCCCCGCTAATGAGCGGTTTGGCCGTTACAAAATGAGATCACAAGCAATTGTATGCAACGACTTATTTAAATAGCGGCGCGGTCGCGGCTCTGTTTACAAACAATTATTATTATTGCTTGCCATCTATCTCGGTGTAGCGGCCAAACCGCTCGTTCGCGCGGACGCATATAAATCGAGCCTAAAGATAAATATTTTAAGTGGCGACCAATTGTCAAAAGTACGAGTTATACAGGGTGCAATTAAACCTACAGGCCAAATTTTTAGGGCTTAGGTATCATTAGGAGAGTCCGTTTAACCAAAAAAGAGAGTGTTAATTTTTTACAATAACATATTAATTTATCCCACGTAAAATCGTTGCAGAACAGTCACTTCGCGGCGGTGTGTAGAATGGGGTTGACGCGGGGGGTGGTGCGGGAGGCCAGGCCGCGGCACGCGCCGGTGTCTAGTCTAGCCAATTAATTGTGGTGTTTTCTTAGAAAAACTTTCGGAAGCTTTTCTAAAAGAAAAAATACGTACCTACTGAGTGATATAAAAGAAAAAATACGTGTATATTTATTTTTAACAAGGATCGATACATCGAAATTTGGCCGGAAGGTTTAATTGCACCCTGCCGGAAGGTTTATTTTTACTCACTTCTTTCTCTATATTTCTTTGACAGATAGAATATTATGCTTATTTTATGACTCTTGATCAAATTCCCGGTAAGATACCTAATCTACTATAAGTACTATAGGAGATAAAATAATATTAGAATTTTCTTATAATAAAATATTATAAGAAAACAACTAGTTATTTAAGTAATAGCATTTATTAAAGTAAAAATGTATGTCCAATGCTTCAAATATTTTTAATACTTACAGTTTATAAAAAAAAAAATAATTTGGGTCGGCTTTGTAGATTAATGCGTATCTGACACTGCCAATAGGAATAATGTGTGAGACGCTTTACAAACCCCACGACTAAGCCCGGCCGCACATTGTCCGAAATTTTTGATACGAAACAGTTGAACGTCCGCGCTGTCTCTTACATTTTGTACTGAGCCGAGTGAGCTCAAACTCGCCGGAAGGATATTTCGGATAGTGTGCGGGGTGGCGGTCCGGCGAAATTCAACTGTTTCTGATCAGAATTCGGACAATGTGCGGCCGGGCTAAAACCTCAATTCAAAAGTTGCTGGCATTATTTTAAGGTCACACTTATGACCTCAAAAATGGCATTGCATCTTCTCGCCGTGCCGACGCGTCAACCTAAAGGCCTGATCCTACTGAGCAGAGTGAAGAGACAGCACTCTCGGTCATTTCGATTTGTCAGTGTAACTTTTTATTATACATCACTGATTACATACATCCTGTAATCAGACTCTAACGTCAACTCGGCTACGGCTAGGCGACTCTGCGCTTACGGCTCGACTGCTGGCTGACGTTTGAATCCAAACTTAAGTTGTGGCAGGGGCAAGAGTAGCAGAAGAGCCGTAATCGTAGTATCTGTTCATTATGAGGGTACGCTAACACTGTTTTTCCATATAAACGTATTCCCCAATTTACTCCCTGGACAATTCGTCTAGATTACATAATGATATTTTCATACAATATTGGTATCTGTTAAATCTATGCCTCTAGTCTCTACGATCGATTTTTTCAAAATTTTCCAATAAATAAAAAAATATGAACCATCAAAAATCGCAAAAAAAAAAATGAATGCCCCGTACCCCGCCAATCCACCGACCATAAAACAAATTTGAAAGATCTTTAAGGTGAAATAAAAAAGTAGAGGCGTAGATTCACTCGTCCTGAAGATATTAAAAAAATCAATAATTAGATAGGCTCTATTTTGAAGGAGGAACAGATACAGTAAATCGAGGTAACGTAGTCCACGTTGCCTCGATTTACTGTATCTGTCTCTGTCACAATACACGTGCCGGCGCAGGGTGAAGCGTGATGGCAATAGTTTATTCGGTTAAATTCTACTGCACCCGCGTTTCCTCTTAATATGTGCCGTAAGCGCGGAGACAACGAGCCGTAAGCGCAGTTTTCCGAGGCGAAGTAAATACGTAACAATTTTGATTGGTGTTCGTTGCGGTAGGGAGTTTCATACAAACAGTACTGAACGACACGGGAATATTAGATATAATAATTGTAATATTAAACTGATCTCATTAAGTCGTACATGTACCAAAATAAATTTAATGTTATAACTTATAAAGATAGGTGTTACAGAACTAATAATAATAATTAATTAAAAAAAGGTACAGGGTCCAATCGATCCAAAATATGTTTAAATATTTAGGTCTTTCTCTACGAAAATTTCTCTAATAGTCGCTCTAGTGCGGTTTCATCCTAATAGTAATATAGCCGTTTCGTTCGTGCTTAAATAATACCTACATTAATGTTATTAGCTCTGTGACAAGAATGATATTATGCATGTTTTAATGTAAGAGCAATTAAATGTTTTCTACACAATTATACACAATAATTATTGTGTAGTATATTAGATTTCTTAAAAAAATGTCTATGATTGTTATACAAGTATTTCTGTTTAAAATATATTATATTCAGAAATAACGTGTTTTTTTTTTCATAAAAATAATAAATTTCAACGTATCTTCAATATAATTTTCTCCCCAGTTCCTCGTATTTATAAAAGAGAAAACACTCTGTCATTTTGATTAAAAAACTGGCAATAGGCCAAGTTGATAGTGGCATTTAGATTCCTCCACTGACCTCCATTATTCCATTATGATACCCACGTGCTTTTTGTGCCTATTTGAAGCGGAATCAACGTCCCCCAATGCGGGGGAACAGATCTAAATTTGACGTAACCACAACCAATAACAAATGTGCGGAATCAGCGCCCCCAATGCGGGGGAAGAGAACTAAATTTGACGTAATCACAACCAATAACAACAGTTGTCATCACTAGTATTAGTTCCAAGTGCTCTAACTACTGCTATCAGCGCCAATATGGCGACTTTCAAACATCATTTTTACGTCAGATTTAGTTCTCTTCCGCCGCATTAAGGCGCTGATTCCGCTTCAAATAGGCACAAAAAATAGCTATCATTTCAAAGGGTATCATAAGTCCAGCGTACTTGTATAATGGAGGTCAGTGGTTTCCTCCGATTAGACAAAATTTTTAGATCCATAATAATATAACTATCTTTTAATATATTATTTAAACCAATTTTTTATTTATTATAGTTTTTATTATTCGTAGATTATATTCAACCAGATTTTTTTTTATATTCACAATTATTCACAGACAGTTATTTAATAATTAATGTGACAGTAATAATATTACGAGTATAACAGAATATTTATCGCAGCGTAATTCTTATTTCTTACGAATAACTCAAAAGCGAACTACGCGGACACGATCTTTACAGCAGTTATTGGTTCCAATGTTACTTCTTGTCCTAAGTCGATCAGTTACTGCATTCACCAGTAAATTAATAGGTAGTCCATCTGCGGCTGTGTCGCCAGTTCCTCGCCCAAAGCCTCTCAGTGTCCAGCTCGCGCGTCGTCAGACTGGTGCAATTTTTATGGCAATATTAAGCACAAATATAGAGTAGACCAAGTGAAGGGAGTAGGGATATAAGCTATTTTTTATGGGAAAATGTACGGTTTCTGTAAAAATCCTAATTTATGCGGGCGAAGCCGCGCGGGACATCTAGTATATTATAAGATAGTTATATTATCATGGATCTAAAAATTTTGTCTAATCGGAGGAAACCACTGACCTCCATTATACATGTACACTGGACTTATGATACCCTTTGAAATGACAGCTATTTTTTGTGCCTATTTGAAGCGGAATCAGCGCCTTAATGCGGCGGAAGAGAACTAAATATGACGTAAAAATGATGTTTGAAAGTTGCCATATTGGCGCTGATAGCAAAAGTTAGAGCACTTGGAACTAATACTAGTGATGACAACTGTTGTTATTGGTTGTGGTTACGTCAAATTTAGTTCTCTTCCCCCGCATTGGGGGCGCTGATTCCGCTTCAAATAGGCATAAAAAATAAAAAGCCATAGTGACCAGGGCGCCCTTATTCGTAGGATACGACGAAATATTCGTGACAAATGCCGTTGCATGGATATTTTTATAATGAATAAAGACCGTTGCCTCAATTCATTATAATGGGTGGGACAAGCAGGTTGTAAGTAAAATACAAAAAGTCTGTTTTTAATTCATTTCAAAGTCTTTATTAGGTTTTTATTCTTTTCTTTTATTAATGTTCCAAATTGAGGTTCTGTGGGACTGACTGTATCAACTTAACGATTATTCCTTCATATCAGTCAGGGCGCTCTTTTCGTTTTACTGAACGATCTTCTTTGAAGACATTTTCGCCACAACCACCAGGGTATATCACATGGGGTCACAAATTTATAATTGTTATTCTTACTTCTTAACTAATATTTTTATGCAGTAAGAACCTCTGCGGATTCCTCCTCCAGGGCATTTAGAGCCACTTATTGCTGCTCTTCTTACTCTACGTCGGTGAGTATTTGCATCCACCAGCAAATCCGTAGGAAGTCCATCAACAACAGATACGCCACCGGTTCTCTGTCCCCTGGCAGTCAGTGTCCGTGCGATATCGCTGGCTGCAAGCAGTCCATCTGTTGCAATAGCGGCGCCGGTGCCCGGTTTCCTGGCAATCAGTTTCTCGGTCACGACGTCGCTGGCGAGGTTCGACGCGTCGCTAGATCTGTCGAGCGACAGCTCGGACGATCCGGTCGAGTCGACGCGGCCCAGTGGGAGACAGAGCGACAGGTGGAGTGAACTCGACACCAGCAGCAGCAAGCACAGTGATGATGACACGGAACACATGTTGACTGAACAGCGTGCGTTGCGGTGTGTGAATGACGAAGTTCTGATTGAATTGTCTTTATATTATGCGAGCAAGTCCCGACGTCACAACTCACGTTGCTATTTTCCTCTAAAATTCTATATAAGGCAATCAAATATTGTCTCCATAATAATGTTAAACCTAAATAGGTTGCTGAATTTCGGTTGCCGAATTTGGAATCCAAAATATATAATTATGTTTAGATTTAGATGATTGACTTTAATATGATGTAGGTATCAATAAGGCTGCTAGGCTAATGTGGGACTGAGCGGTCACGTTGACCTTTAGTAAATTTCAACCGCTGGGTAAGAATCTTAACAGAGTAGGTACCCGAAGACAGATGCTGCCACTGAGGCCAGAAAAAGATGACGTGAGTAAAGAGCCCGAGGCATACCAGATAAGCTGGCCTTCGGTGGCTCAGGACAGTGAAAGATGGAAGTCTTTAGGGGAGGCATTTGCCCAGCATTGTTACAGTTCAGGCTTATAATAATAATAGTAATATAATTTAGGTTCCTGAATCCAAACACAACATAGTCGTGAAACACTATCTCCTTAATATTGTAGCGCAGCATTGCCACCGCAATATTTTCAAAATGCATTATCTTCTCAACTTATTGGGTAGATCTTAATGTTTATTTTTCATACCAAAAGTAACGTATATGGCATTACAACGTTTGCCAAGTCAGCCAGTAAATCGTCATAATATTATAACGTTTTCATTATAATATTGAGACATCCATTAAGGTAAAAGAACCAAATAAGGTCGTCGACAATAATACAATCAGCGTTGCCAGATTTTTTTGCGGCAAGTCGGGACTTTGGAACTTTTTGAATGAAAAAGCGGGATTCTTCAGTCAAAAGCCGGACAAAGTAAAAAAGGTATAAAATCAAAAGTTTTTTGAATTTTTTTCTTTTTATTTGCGTTAAAATAACGTTTACGTGATAATAGATAGCTAAAGTAGCCAAAGAAAATCCACCCCTCTACCTCCTACACTCTAATATCTCCATTACGCAGTTTCTTTCTCAGCACGCTGCAGGTACGTTCGGGCTTTTCCCGAAAAGCGGTACTGAGCCTGTCCCGCACGGGACATTTAATTTAGATGAAAAAATCGGCCCGCCAAAATCGGGATGTCTGGCAACGCTGAATACAATTACGTTAGGATAAAATAATATAAACAATGTATGTAGTATTACGTATTGTGTGACGAAATTCTTGAGTGTAAGCCATGTTGTGGGGAAAACGGGATGATACGTCACGATTACTATATTATTATGTTATGAATTAAATTAATTGAATTGAATAACTGTTGTATACATATAGGGCATATCACGAGCAGGATGAAGCGAATTGTGATTAATACATGAGAACTATATAAACCGCTGCTGTTTTGAATCTACATCATCCTCATGCCGACGCTTCTGCAGTCAACACTCAACATGTTCCCGTCATCATCACTGTGCCTGCTGCTGCTGGTGTCGAGTACACTCCACCTGGCGCTCTGTCTCCCACTGAGCGGCGTCGACTCGACCGGATCGTCCGACCGGTCGCTCGACAGACCTCACCACACGTTGGAGCTCCCCAGCGATCCGACCAGGACACTGACTGCCGGCGGACAGGGAACCGGCGACGTGTCTGATACAGTTAGACTTCTTGCAGGTCTAATGGTGGATACAGTTGGTCACCTACGGAGGACACGTAGACATATCCTCATAGCCAGGCGCTGTCCTAAAGGACGTATTCATGTGGGCAAGAAATGCGTCATTTTTCCGAAATCATCAAAATTAAAAAAAAATATTAAGAAGTGAGACTTACAGTGAATTTCAATATGCAGTACCTTTGCCTGTCAAAATACCTTCAGAGATTGTGGATGTGAAGGTGCTGGAAATGAACAAATGATGAAAATTTTCTGTTGAGTCCTGGTCTATGTGGTCCTGATAGAGACAAAAAATAAAATGGTGTGATACATAGTATAGTCACACTCCAACTCGTGCAGCTGAATACGAAGCCTATAATAGTTAGAAAATATTTATTAAACCATAATAAAAAGTTGAAAATGTATTAACCAGTTTTTTTTTGTATGAAGCTTGACCTATCATTGTTCAAATCAACTAAAAATCGGCCAAGTGCGAGTCGCATTTGTGCAGCAAGAGTTCCGTACCGTTTTAGAGCAAAAGTTGGCACAAAATTATGTTTTTTGTGTGGGATTCCTTAAATATTTACTTTTATTTAACTTTTACTATCATTTAATTAAGTACAAAATATAATATAATGAAGTATTTTGTGAGCATTTCAAGTACCTACATGTTGCCATTATTGATTACGAAGAAAATGGCAACTCTAAATATATTTGTTTTTAATTTTATGGAAGTTTCTTTAAATATTAATTTTATTTTAAGTTTAGTTATTGTAACATCTGAAATACACAACCTGTGAACATTTCAGAAGTCAGCTATAGCGGTTCTTGAGATAAAGCCAGGCGACAGACATATTACAGACGTTTTTAGCCTTTGGGTACGCAACCCTAAAAAGGTACAACTGCTAGTTGCATAATCCATGCTTGCGTAAATAATATTTTTAACCGATTTACAAAAAAGAGGAGGTTATAAATTGGTATACGAACGTTTAACAGCATCCATTTATAATAAAAATCTTAAATATAATATGAATTGTATAGTATAAAGTATTAAATATATTTCCGTTGTCTGGTACCAGTAAAACAAGTCCTTCAGTACTTACCACGGGGCCAGACAGACGAGGTTTCAAGCGTCCATAGAAAAATAATAATTATAATTGTATACGGTGGTGAAGAATTCTTCCTAAGTATCCACGGATTGTATATTTTAAACCTGCACATCTTCCCCACTGCACCATAATAATAATAGCTCCCACACCGGTTTCGGTGACGGTGGCCGGTTTCATCGAAACCAGGCCAGCTACGCAGGAGTAATTATTTTATAGTGCCCAAGTTTGTGCGCAGAACACAATAGCACTCTCTATTCCTTTACTCTCATAACCCAGTGGGACGGAAGACCGACACGACCGGTGAGAGATCAGGCGCAGGACCGACTTTCTACATGCCCATCCGACGCATGGATCATCTTACTTGTCACACAATCAGGTGATGAGCCTGAATTGTCCTAACCAAACTCGGAAATAACATGTTTCCAACACGGGAATAAAACGAATGACCTCCGAGTCAAGAGCCGCGCTCTATACCACTAGACCACGGAGGCGTTCACTGCACCATAGCACAGGTACTGCTGATGATAATATTTTATGCTCAGTAACATCTTATATTAGCTGCCTGCTATCCGTATGTTGCAGTTATCACAACTGCCTTAACCTGTGAGGATGTGTTATAAACTTTAATTTTATTTTTTTAATTGCAAATATGGTACGTATTGCTCTTTTATTTAATTCTTATTATAGTTTTTATCCAAAAAATATTGTTGATCAAAATTCTTTGAAGCGATTAAAAAGTTTTTAATAATAATATAATATAATTCTAATAATAGGTATGAATAAATAGTTCAAAGTTACATAACATAATAATGCAGGTACACAATACAAAATGTATGCTTATTATTTTTATTTTAAATTCTAACGAGATTTTTAGGGCCTGTTTCACCACTTCCTGATCCACCAATTAACTTGACAGATCAAGTATGGAGAATTTGTCAAAAAAGTTGTGAATAGCCTATTAGGCACTTTATCAGAAAGTGGTGAAACAGGCCCTTATAGTTATACTAGCACTGAGTTCACACACAGAATTCACGGTGAAAGCAGCCCTGAAAGAGGAAATTTTATTTTGTGATTTGTATGGAGTGAACCAGCCCTCTAGCATCATGAGTAAACACACCCTAAAGTAATATCACTCAGTTTTGTTACATACTGCATACACTATGATAAAATCTTATAATATATAAAATTCTCGTGTCACAATGTTAGGCCGCGTACTCCTCCGAAACGGCTTTACTGATTTTAACCAAATTTTATATGCATATTCAGTGGGTCTGAGAATCGGCTACTGGGTACTTATTATATTGATAAGTATGCATTTGTTGAATAAAATATTATAATAGTAAATTATTACAACTCGAGACTGACGGCAACCATTGTTTATACGAATACGTATTCGAGCCGCTAAACATATAAAAGATTTAAATATTATTTTACTTCCAATTTTTACTGAACGTTTATCACCTTTTTGCCCATGGCATAATTATGAGATTCCAGTAAGTTTTGAATTAGTAAACGAAGAAGAAATAGCATCTAAAGATTTATTTCATGAATTTATGAATACCTTTTCTGATTAAGAAAAGATATAGGTATACTTATGGCTTCACCACAAAAAGTCAACCAAGCTGTTCTGTTTTAATAAAAACAATAAATATAGATACAAACTTTTGGACATTTTTTCAGTTTTTAGTTCAGATGCAATGGGTTTGATTAAAACTTTTCAAATCATTTCTGAAAGTTTCTCTCAACAAAAATATATTATTTTTACTACGTCAAAATCATATTTAACTGCCATTTTAAATCTTAAAAACAAGGATCCTATCATCATGGACTTAAAATTTAGGATTATAAGCCTTTTGTAAAATAATTACAATTTTAAAATTATATGGATTCCAAAGTATCTAAATGTAGAATTAAAATTATATTATAACACAATTAATGAAATAATATTGAATGTACAAATAAAGTTACATAATATTCAGACATAAAGAAATATATAAAGTACAAAATTAAATGCAATTGGGACATTAATTGGAAATCAGGCAATGTCTCTAAATAATTTTCTATTAGAAATTCTATATTTGATAAAGTTCCTGCCCACTTTTCGTGTAGAAATGATCAAGTAGTTATAACCAGATTGCGAATTGGACATACAAACATCACCCATATTCACAATATTACTAAGACTGAAAAAAGCAAATGCAAATGTTGATGTTTTCTTTCTGTTTTTCACCTCCTTGTTGAATGTTTATCCTATAATGTTGAAAAAAGCTATTGTAAATTACCTACCGATCTAAAAGAATGTTTAAATGATGAAAATGGATGTATTAAAACTCTAAAAATTTTGAAAATAATAAATTTATACAAATGTATTTAAGTCTTCTGTAATGTATTCTTTGTTGTGGTCGCTAATGACCCTGATGTTAAAGCGACCTTAAATAAATAAATAAAATAAAGTTTTATTTCCATTCTCACTAATATTTAAGTTAATTGAATCTCTACGTCTTGTAAGTATTAATAAATTATTTAAACACATACCCCGACTATGATGACCTATGTCCTGCCGCCTGCGTGATGTTTGCAAAATATTATGTTTTACATCGAGCAAAAAAGTGTTTTATCATAGACCGCATGCTGATAATTTTTTTATCCCAACAACATAAAATGTGGGTAAAAAATATGAAACGCTGTAACAAAAACAGCTAAATCTATTTTCGTTCCTAGCAAAATATGTTTTTTTTAACAAGTTACTAAGGCTTCTAGATAAATAAAGCTTATGTAACAGTGTGTTAGTGTAAACACCGTTATCCTTGAAACCATCAAATGAGCCCGTCAAAATGAACAACTTTTTCTATGAGAACAATGCTGGGAACTCAAAAAAAATGCCGTCTTCATAACACATACGGATACCCGAATTGGCAATTTGTATTTTGATGCGGCTTCATCCGCATCAAAATCCGTTGCGTAGTTTTAAAGATTAAAGGGAACAAAGGGGCATGAGGGAAAAAAGCGACTTTGTTTTATAATATGCAGTGATGAAGTGATATACTACTTTATACTAGTAGCGCCCTCGGCTCCGACTAGAGCGCTTTTCCTGTCATGCTTGTCATCGCTACGGTCGCAGCTACGGCTGAGACGCCTTCTACGGTAACGTAGCACCGCGTCGTGAAGAGTAACGTAATGTTTTAAATAAGCTTTGTCCACACTGTGCCTTTTTCTGTTCGTCAAGGGCATGCGTTATAGCGCAGTCAATATTGAACGTGAGGCATGCCCGCGACGCATGCCCTCTGACCGTATCCAAAACTTCAAAAATGACAATATTGGCGTTGCGTTCCTTGACGCATTCAACTATTGAATGCACCATTATGAAAGTTGATGACGAAAAATGAAAATTGAAGATGAAAGTGCACAGTGTGGACATAGCTATAGGAAAAAGTCAATCACCAATTAATTTTTATCTTCTGCAGAATATTGATTAAAATTTTAATACAGTGCATCCGTCTTAAAGACTTTCCGGTTAGCAACAAACAGATGTTTTTCTTTTTTTTTACCATAGGTATGCTGTCGAGATAGCATGCATTTATTTATTTATGATGGAAAATATATTCTTTTGGTCGAGACCCACTTGCGCAATGATTACAACTTTGAACTTTGCAAGTTGTGGTACCGTGTGCAGTGCCGTAAATAGGGCGGTGCCACCGGTGCCCAGGCACAGGGCGTAGGCTCTGGGGGGTGCAAGATTGGCCATCAGAGAGGCCTATACATAGCATTGCTCTGGACACCTATAATATCTAAAAAAACAAGGGCGCAGTTATTGAAACTCGCACAGGGCGCGAATAAGACTGTTTACGGCACTGGCCGTGTGTTAAATTGTGAATATTATGCTTTTCTTTTTATAAACACGAGAAACGAAAGAAATGATATGATCCATAAGTCTTAATTTTATAAATGCAAAAGTCACGTATCTCTCCATCTGTCTGTTGTGTTGGCATGGAGATACTTTCAGTACCGGGAAAGTTCAAAGGACACTTTTAATCCCGGTACGATTTCCGCGCGATAAACAATAATGTTGGCGCAGCAGAGTTGCGGCGCTTATATTTTAACCTAGAGCAAACGTGGGAGAGCCATGCTTCGGCACGAATGGACCGGAGAAATACCACGTTCTCACAGAAAACCGGCGTGAAACAGCGATTGCGCTGTGTTGTGCCGAGTGAGTGAGTTTACCGGAGGCCCAATCCCCAACCCCATTCCCTTCTCTACCCTCCCCTATTCCCTTCCCTTCCCTACCCTCCCCCATTACCCTATTCCCTCTTAAAAGGCCGGCAACGCACCTGCAGCTCTTCTGATGCTGCGAGTGTCCATGGGCGACGGAAGTTGCTTTCTATCATGTATGACCCGTTTGCTCGTTTGCCCCCTTATTTCATAAAAAAAACGTTAATCTAGACTGCCGAAACTTAAAAAATCACTTCTTTTCAGATCTTTCTATGTTTACTAGCGAGCTTGTTACAATATGTGGAGCCGGCGAACATATTGTATGTGATTCCCTTCACGTCGATCTCTCACTACATAATGCTGCGACCGGTCGGGCTGGAGCTGGCCAGACGTGGTCACAATGTGACCGTGATCACAGCCAACAAGGAGGAGAATCCACCGCACAACTACAGAGAAGTCATGGTAGATGACAAGAAGATTTGGGATATATTGGGTATGAGAAAACCCGTAAAATTATTTATAGTACCGTAATTCACAATAAAAGTAGATGATTCTCGTGGACATCTATGCTGACTTTCGTTAAAATAGCTTCAGTTTCCGATTTGTTTCGATAATAAGCGAAAAAAATAATCCTGCTAGTAAATTTTCTGCTTCAATAAGTTAATCAAAAGCTAATAATTATTAGGTATGATTGTGCGTTTATCGCGCGGGAACTGTACATTTTTCCAGAATAAAAAGTATACTATGTCCTTTCCCGGGACTCAAAGTATCTCCATACCTTTCAGAATAATCGGTTCAGCGGTTTGGGCATGAAGAGGTAACAGACAGACAGACACACTTTCGTATTTATAATAATAATATTATTAAGTATCAGTATACAGTTCTGCCCGATTATAATTTGACTACATTCGACACGACTCTATTAAGGCAAAACACTACTTACAAAATAAACTGCAGTTTTTCATTTTAATAAATATGTAGTTCTCATTTAAGAATAATATAATAATAGCTATGTAATAAAAACGACGTAAAATACAAAAAATATTCCACAATACAAGTTTCACAGTTTAAGAAAGGATAATAAATTAGTGTGACATAATGCAGTTAAGGGTGGCGACATACACACGTTTTCCGCATTCAATTTCCGAATTCATTTTCCGTATTCAGAAATCCGGATGCATGGAATCAGTAGAAAATACATTAACTAACGCTCACGTTTGGTCTTTTTCGAATGGAACGAATTCCGCACGTACGTTTCAAGTGCAAGCCGGCGCGTTCGCCGAAAACGAACGTTGGCGCTAGTCACACGGAATTCCAAATCATAATTCCACAATAGGAAATCGAATACGGAAAACGTGTCTAAACGGCCAGCCTAAAAAGAGATAATCAAGAAAAGGTATAATTAAATGACGTTTATTAGATTATCTGGTCAGTGGTCATGTCAATTTATTTAACGATTATGAACGATAATTTTAATCAATCAATTCGATTTTGAATTATTAGCTTGATGGAGAACATTTTCATGCGCAGTAATTTTTTAAAATACAGTAAGTACCTACCTGGAAGACCAAAATATAACAAGATTATATAGCATATCATTGCTAATTAGAAAAAATTATAAGCAAAAAACTTTTTGAAAAAAAGCTTTTATTTAAATACTTACTCTAAAAAAAGAAAATAAATTTCCCCTTAAAAATTCTAACTATTAAGTTATAAACTCAATATATTATACAATTTGCATGATAATAAAAGCTTGTCGCGTGATTTGTAAATAACAAACTAGTAAGTGCCAATATAACTGAGTAAACTGATATTATATTTTTTATTTTATTAAAGTAATTTAATATTGACAGATTGTTAAGTCTCGCGACAAGCTTTTATTATCATGCAAATTGTATAATATATTGAGGTTATAACTTAATAGTTAGAATTTTTAAGGGGAAATTTATTTTCTTTTTTTACAGTAAGTAAGTATTTAAATTAAAGCTTTTTTTTCAAAAAGTTTTTTGCATATAATTTTTTTTTTGTTTTTTAGTTAAATCTCTGACTAGATTTCTTAAGTCTCCTTGATTATACTTACTTAGTTTGTTTTGTTTCAAAAATTTGTGAAAATCTGATTAACTTAATTTAAGTCTTTAAGAAATCGTACTTAATTTTACGACTAAAAAATTAAATATCGCTTAACAAAAACCATTCAACGCTGATTCAACCAGGCATTTTCTAATGCTAAATGCCCGACTGGTTTTGACTTGATATAACAAGGCACGACACGATACGACACGACACGACACGACACGACACGACACGACACTACGCGACACTTCACGACACTTTACGACACGACACGACACGTCTCTCTCTCACACAGTTACTCTCAATAATCCCTTTCATTTGATACCCATATTGCGGAAATGCATTAAAAATAACTATTCCCCTATCTTGGATGAGCCGCCATATTGGATGTAGAATGACATTAAATTCGTTTCCGAGTTGATCTCAATGAACCCTTTCATTTGATACCCATATTGCAGAAGTGGATTAAAAATAACTATTCCCCTATCTTGGATGAGCATTGAGCCGCCATATTGGATGTAGAATGACATTACATTAGGTTTCGAGTTACTCTCAAAAAGCCCTTTCATTTAATATCCATATTGTAGGACTTCATAGAAAATCACTATTTCGCCATCTTGGATGGTCGGCCATATTGGATTTAGAGTGATGCCGCATACAATAACGTGCATTGTCATCCAATCTAAACATGCATACTAAATTTCAGCTCAATCGGTTAAAGATATCTATTTCAAAATTGAGTTCCAAAATTTCACCCGAACATGCATACTTACATACATACAGAGCAAGTTAAATAAAAGCTTTTAAAATAATATTAATTGACCACTGAGTAAATGTAGAGCTGCTTAAAGTTTAATAATTATTTACCCAACGCTACCCCTCCCGCGCGCTGTGTCCATCCGCGTCGGGAGGGGTAGCGCGCGGCGCGGGGCGCTTGCCGCCGCGCTGGTCGCATAGTAATTTACTAAGGGTCCATGATTCATTTACTTATAGGGAAAGTTGGTCAAAAATTAAGTACCTAATTTTATTACATAATGATAATGATAATGAGAATTGATGATGTCTCACCAGTCATATTGTATATTTTATTTAATATGATATCTGCTTTCAGATTCTATAAATTAATATTCTTTTAATATAATACGAATTTTAGAGTTAGTCGACTAAAGTTATTTAAATATAATAGTAGTCAAGGACCTACTGATAAAAATTGAATAAACCTATGTAAACGCATTTTAAACTTATGATTTCATTTTAAATATCATTTTAAAATTCGCCAAACTTGTTTTATCACCAATAAGATAAAACTTTTTGCTGACAGTCCCGTTTATATTGCGGTCAATTTAATAAACACCGGTTGTCTCTTTGTCTGTTTGTATAATTCATACGCTGTTTACTTTGCAGCGTTGATACATATAATATATAATATATAAATATTTTAGGTACGGAAAGACCAAATATTTTCACAATGGTCGATATATCGGCAGAAGATTTTCATCACCACGTCCTCTGGAGAGGAGGATTAGCTTTTACGGAGATGGCCCTCAACTCATCAGCTGTACAAGATTTTCTAAAAGAAGATAACAAATTCGACTTGGTGGTTGTGGAGCAATTTTTCGAAGAAGCCTTTTACGCTTTGGCCCACAAATACAATGCACCTCTAGCGCTGATCACCACTTTCGGCAACTGCATGAGACACAACATAATCACTGGAAATCCTCTTCAGCTGTCCACGGTTATAGCAGAGTTCCTGGACGTCAGAGAACCGGAGACATTTTGGGGAAGATTCAGAAACTTCTACTTTGTCACATATGAATACGTGATGTGGAAATTCTGGTATTTGAAGAAGCAGGAGGCTCTGATAACAAAATATCTGCCGGACATAGCTGACACTGTGCCCAGCCTGATTGAGTTGCAAAAAAATGTATCTGTATTTCTAATCAATGGACATTCCAGTTATGATACGCCCGTTGCCTTATTGCCGAATATCATAGAAGTGGGTGGCTTACATCTATCAGAAAGCACGAAGAGTTTACCTAAAGTAAGTTTAGAAATTTTTATAATATAATGTTGTTTTTTGTATAAGTAACAAATTGTTTTTTATTACATAATTCTTATACTTAATTACTTTTTTTATTTATATAATGAGAAAATTGTGAATCAAATAACGAAATATAATAGATTTAAATTGAAATCTTTATTTGTTTTGTTGCAGGATATAAAGTACTTCTTGGACAACTCAACAGATGGTGTAGTGTACGTCAATTTTGGCTCAAATGTGAGGAGCGCTGAACTGCCTCTGGAGAAGAAGAACGCGTTCCTCAACGTCTTCAGAAGATTAAAACAGAATGTACTCTGGAAGTGGGAAGATGAGAAGCTTGACAATAAACCAGATAATGTTCTGATTAAACATTGGCTGCCACAAAAGGAAATATTGGGTATGTTGTTGTTAAATCATAATTTGTATAATCACGGGGAATTACTCATAGGGGAATCCCGGATATCTAGAATGGCGTCGTGCTCTGTTGTTAATATAATATTACTAAATTACGTAGGTCCACCACTTATATACTTACATTCTTCTTCTAAATCAATTTCTTTTAAAGTATTATAATTTATAAGTAAAATTGATTCAAGGACATATATCAGATATACGAGTATTATGTTATTAGAGTAAGTCACACCAAGATCAACGTTGACATTGTTTTACCATAGTATTCCGTTGTCAGGTAAAACGAGTCCTTCAGGTACTTAGCACGGGGCCAGACTGACATGGTGTGAAGCGTCCATAGATATTACTAGCTAAAAGCCCAGCTTTGTGAGGGCTCGCGTCGTCACACCTTGACTGACTGATGATAACACATCTACATATAAATAAAAATTACTATGTCAAAGCACAAATCAATAGGCGTGATAGTTTTTCCGTAAAGTGTACCGCAAAATGTACAGATTGTGGGATATACTAGAGCTCGCTTCGCTCGCCCTGATTATTATTATTATTAACCTCACCGAATCTGGCTTCTGCCTATGAAGGAGTTTCCCTGATAGCGCATTGTACAGATGACTTATTATGGTAGTAATAATTAATTATGAATGTGTCATACCATTTTGTAATGTTTATACACTACTCAGCAATTACACTTTATTACTTAACCACAAACTCATGAGGATGAGAACAGGGAACAAAAATTAATGAGGATTTTGCATGAGTAATAAAGATATTTTAGTGGTTTTATTAAAAAGGACTGAAACAGGGAAGGAAATCAATATTAACTAAATACTCAAAAATTGGCTAAAATAATTTGAAAGGACGCAAACAGTTAATAACTATAAATAGTAATGCTGCTAGCCATGAACCACAAAGATGAATAAGCAAACCATTTAGGAACTAATGTTTTTGGTTTTTACTCACTTTTTTTACCGTACGGGCGTCCGTATTATGTTTTTAAAACGCCATGACCTGGGATCGAACCTGCGCCCTCTTGAGAGCGAATCAGGTCAACCCAAAAAAAAATCACTAATATTTTCTAAAACTTTCTAAATTTCTTTTCAGCGCATCCAAATATCAAAATGTTCATATCACACGGAGGTTTGATTGGAACGCAGGAAGCCATTTTCAACGGAGTACCCATTCTGGGGGTGCCAATATATTGCGACCAATACAACAACCTGCTGCTCGCGAAAGTCGAAGGTTACGGCTGTATCATGTCCTACCACGATATTGACGAGGACAATCTATACAATAAGATAAACGAGATCTTAAAAAACGATACGTACGCGAAGTCAGCTAAAGAAATGTCCAGAAGATTCAAGGACAGACCTCTCCCGCCGCTAGATACAGCTATCTTCTGGCTCGAATACGTCATAAGGAACAACGGAGCAGAACATCTTAAGAATCCAGCAAGGAACATGAGCTGGGTAACATACAGTATGTGGGATGTGTATACATTTGTATTTTTGATTATAATATCGACAATAATTTTAGGTGTGACCGTAGTGAAGGAAATAAAATCGTTGCTCGGATCCGGTGTAATAAAAGTTAAAATGCATTGATAATTTTAATTACCGTATGTTTAGTATGTATTTAAATTTAATTTTAAGAAAAAATACAATTTTATATCATTGTTTTTTTTAAGTGTCAGTTCAAATTACGACGTGGAAATTTCCATTGAACTAACAGATTCTAACATTGTAGCTTGATCCTTGAAATCTGCTCGATTGCTAAAAATTTTGTATTATTTATTCATTTATAATGTACTAAGATCTTAGTCTAATATACTTACATTTAATCCAACGATTAATAATTTCAGTCACACAAACAAGATGCTGTCCCCAACAAAGTTGGGTTTTGATAAAAATATAATTATATTCTTTCCGTGGTTTCAAAAGTAATATCCAAAGCCAAAAATAATATAATTCTAACCTATTCCTATTTGGAAGTCGGTTAAAAAGTATCGCAATGCCATCATCATTCATCATCATCATCTAGTATAATTTTTATATTACGAGTATGTGGGACTTGGTAGAATATCCAAAAAGAAAATATGCTTTACATCGCAGACAGAACTAGTTACAAGCATGACAAAATATGCACACAAGAAGACAATAATTAATACATGTTAAATGACAAACAAACTAACTTGATAAGTTACATAACAAAGCGCAACGTACGGTAGCCGACAGATTTCTATGACAGTAATAAGGCATAAGGCCTAAGTTACCAAATCATAGACAACAATATAAACAAGGAAGTGATACAGCAAATATAGTCTAAATATACTTAGTATAATGACTGCAATTTACAACTTTTTGTAAAGCATTTATGTAGTTTCGACTGTTAGTACTTAGTAATTATAATAATTTATGAATATATAATATGATCGTAACTGTTTTGTTGATAGGATATTTTTCTGGAGAATCTGTAAGTATGTAACATTAAATAATAGCCAAACCATGAGAAAATATGTCCACACTTCAAATGATACTTAAGGTGCGTTGCACCAACTTACTTTAACTATAACTGTAACTTTAACTATAACTTTAACTACAATGCAAAATGTCAAATCTTTAGTTAAAGTTAAAAATGGACGCCATCAAGACGCCATATTTAACCATAACCATAGAGCTCAACAAGGCTTTAAATGCACGTGGCGAAAAAAGGAACTAACGCTGTCATCATACAAAAACGCCATTTTTGACAGTTCTCCTTTACCAGCTGCAGCGCCCCCGCCCACGTTACTATAAAGCCTTGTCGGACCAGCAACGTCTTCTGTCAAATTATGTGGTCAATGTTAAGGTTAGAGTTAAATTTGCCTTAACTACAACCATAACTTTGACTATAACTTTAACTTTAACCACGCGTCTGGTGCAACCCAACCTAAATGTAACGTTGTAGGTGCAACAGGGAATATTACGAAAAGGCAGTACTAGCATAATAAAGGCACTACTAGCACGTACAGTAATAATTAATCCGACCAAAATCCGACATGTTGCAACTTGCACACGTCGCATCAGAATATTGGTAGAAACTAGGGTTGCCAGATGTCCGGTATTTAAGCGTACAGTCCGGTATTTTCGAGGCCTGTCCGGTAAAAAATAAACGGTCATACCGGACAGAACAATGTCCGGTATTTTGAGGAAAGTTGGTGTTACTGGTATCTAGTTTTAGGTGATTTTATTTTTTTTTAGAAGCTCCTACCTTACCTTTATTTTGGTTAAGTAAGTTAAAGTAGTATATAATGGCGACCACAATTTAATGACCGCATTTTATAATATAAAAGTCTGTATTTTTGCGACCTTCAGTACAACAACCCCCCCCCCCCCCCCCCCCCCTCCCTTTGGACTTTGGGTTTGTCCGGTATTTTTTCGCGACTCACCTGGCAACCCTAGTAGAAACGTTGTCAAACGTCGAACACATCTTTGTTTACTGTCTAGTGACTATGCTGGTGCGTCTGCCTCAGCGTTGCCAGATTTTTTTTGTACTAAGTCGGTACTTTAGACTTTTTCAGTGAAAAAAGCGGGATTCTTCCGCTAAAAGCGGGACATAGTACGAAAAAGTAAAAAATCTAAAATTGATTTATTATATTTGACTTAAAATTACGTTTACGTGACAATAAATAGCAAAAGTAGCCATAGAAAATCCACCCCACTATCTCCCACACTCTTATCTTCATTACGCACCTATTTTTCTTAACACGCTGAACGTACGTTCGAGTTACCCCGAAAAGCGCCCGCGTGGGACATTTAATTTTGATCTAAAAATCGGGACGTCCCGCCAAAATCGGAACGTTTGGCAACGCTGGTCACTCTGCCTCTAACCCGAAAACATTGCAGTAGATCCTATCGGTAGGATCTACTGCAATGTTTTCAAAAATATCTTACGTAGGTACGTAAGGTTTAAAAAAAATGATAATATAATTATACAGGTTAGCTCGGTTAGGCCTGTAAGAATATTAATATGTATGATCCATGCTAAAACGAAGTAAAATGTAGAAGATAGCAAAATACACAAATTTTCTTTTAGAAGCATTGATGTTTCTCACAATATTTCTCATACATAAACGTTATATTATTAAAACAGTTTTATGTCCTTTCCCAGAACTCGCAGTATCTCCATGCGAAATTTAAAAAGAGGAATTAATAGACAGACAGAGAGACAGACAAAATATGGGCACATTATGATGTTTAAAAAAGAAGATTGACAACACAGCCGATTAACAATAGGTACGAGTATTACCTTACGAGTTACGCAATCTATGTTAAATATTATAAATTTTTATCTTTTAAACGCCAATTATAATCATTCATAACAATAATATTATTATGGAATATTCTTTTGGACTTTGTAATAAGCCTAAAATCGTTATAGTGGAAAATTCCATGTCCTAAACAGGATTTTTAAGTCAATAATAAGTATAAATTAGTTAATTGTAGTCAACTTGTTATTGGTGGTATGCATTCAATATAATATTATTAAAACTGTAAAAAATAATCATAAAAAAATATAAAATAAGCTTAGCATAGCTTTCGGTACCCAATTATAATATTTTAATTTAGATGTAGGTTCCTGAGAGTCAAGTATTATTCGACCACTTTCATTTTAAGTTCTTCAAGACCCGCCATCTCTGAGGTAACTCAATAACTAAATTAGTTTTTCTACAGTGTAATAGATGGCGTTAGGTGCAAGGTAAAACAGGTATCCTACAAGGGTGAATTTTTAATCCCTACTCGTTTACTCAGCCTTTCGGTAAACACGAACTGTTTAGTTCGACCCGAAAATTACAGATGTCGTTTCACTTGTGAAAATTAAACTGATTTTGATGTTGTATCCAATGCAATGAAAATGAAAGTATTATTTTATAGAGTCCAAGGAAAGACAATAGATAGTTATAACGGACCAAATGCCATTGATTTACCACTTTTTCAAGTGATAAATCAATGGCAACATGAAGCGCCTAATTAAATAAAAATCTTATTATTTTATTCAATAAACATCAATAAAATTGCTATTGTAACTTTGTTAGTTATTTTTAAATAATGTTTGCCAATGAATTTAATTTTGAAAGTTCTAACTCAGGATTTGTTTTTTAATTTTTTTATTATCTATATACAGTACTTATATCTAGGAAGTATCAATATTTGTTGTTAGTGCCTAAGTTATAAAAAATGCAACATTGGTAACGCTTTATTTCAAATATTTTCGTAATAAAGATAATAATAATAAAAATAAAGATAATAATTTTTGCATAAGTACTTAAGTACTTATATCATTCGATGATATATAGATTTTTAAGGAAATACATAAAGTATAAAAAATAAACAAATAATTATGTTTTCATACTGTTTTTGTACAATTTACAAAGACTCCGAAATCTCCTAATGTTCAAGATTTTATGATGAACTAGGCCTAAATACTAATACTAGATTAAAACTTTATCATTGTCTTATAAAAAAAATGTTGATAAATTGGTAAGTATTCAAATTAAATAAATAAAAATATATTATATTTAATTAGACAGATGTTTATTTGTTAGAATGTAAGGCATAATATTTTCAATTCCAAATGAGTAAGTAGTTAAATTGTTAGATAATAAAGATAATGAGAATATTTATCTATGATAATTGTATTTGTGTGAAAATAGTAACTAAGCGATAATAATTATAATGTAACGTTACCACCAAATAAGTATTATCATTGATAAGAATGATAACATGCCTCGTAATAATACGTAAACAAGTGAATAAAGGATAGAGAAGTAAACCGTATTGGGTTATGAATAAGGATCAAAATAGACTTGGCAACGTTAAGAGAACTCTTACGCACGCGTCAAGAGTTAATTTAGCTACACAATACGGAGTGAAATCAGCCGCAAGTTCATTCCGCTTTCGATAGCGTACACAAGTCACCACGTACGCGAGGTTATAACATTTTGTTTATAAATAGAACACAATTGTACGAATATTACAATAAAAATCCGTTTTCGCATGCATTAAATACCGATTGTTACATAATTTAGCAAGTTCTGAAGGTCGAAAAATAAACAGTGCTGTTTACAGATTGTTATATCTCTGTATTGTTAACATTCGAATAATGGCTGTGATTATTACGAGGTTCTCGAAATTATTGCCGGCGAATATATCGAGCAATCTACGATCGCTGTCGACGACCAGTTTAAATAACGTCAAAGTAAGTTTCAACTGGGAGGACCCGCTAAATTTGGAGAGCCAATTGCAAGATGAAGAAAAAGCGGTGAGAGATTCTGTAAAAGCGTATTGTAATGAAAAACTTTTGCCCCGAGTTATCGAAGCTAACAGAAATGAAGTGTTTCATAGAGAAATTTACAAGGAAATGGGTCAAATTGGCATTTTAGGATGCACTATCAAAGGGTACGAGTGTTCCGGAGTAAACAACGTCACGTACGGACTTATCACGAGAGAATTAGATGGTGTAGACTCCTCCTATAGATCTGCGATGAGTGTGCAGAGCAGCCTAGCGATGGGAGCAATATACATGTATGGGTCGGAGGAGCAGAAGCAGAAATATATTCCTAGGATGGCCAAAGGAGAACTAGTCGGCTGTTTCGGCCTAACCGAACCTAACCATGGAAGTGATGCCGGGGCATTGGTGACAAGAGCTAAGTACGACTCTAAATCGAAGACATACAAACTCACCGGCTCAAAAACCTGGATCACGAACTCCCCTATAGCTGACGTACTGATCGTGTGGGCTAAAAACGAGGAGGAAAAAGTGAGAGGGTTCATCGTGGAACGTGCGCAAGTAAAAAAAGGTCTGGATACGCCGAAAATAAACGGAAAGTTTTCGCTAAGAGCCTCCGCAACTGGAATGATATTGTTGGACGACGTCATTATTCCCGAGGAGAATATATTGCCGAACGTCGAAGGCATGAGGGGACCCTTCGGATGTCTCAATAACGCTCGCTACGGCATAGCCTGGGGCGTTCTCGGTGCGGCCGAATCGTGTTTGCGGATAGCCAGACAATACACATTAGACAGAAAACAATTCGGGAAACCGCTCGCTTCGAATCAATTGATACAGAAGAAGCTAGCCGACATGGTAACGGATATAAGCCTCGGCCTGCAGGCGTGTTTACAAGTTGGTAGACTGAAGGACCAGAATATGGCCGCGCAAGAAATGATCTCGATGATGAAGAGGAATAACTGTGGAAAGGCTTTGGAAATTGCTCGAGTGGCGAGGGATATGTTGGGTGGGAATGGTGTTTCTGATGAGTACCATGTTATCCGCCATGTTATGAACCTAGAAGCTGTTAATACTTATGAGGGAACTCATGACATTCATGCGTTGATACTGGGTCGTGCGATAACCGGAATTCATGCTTTCTTTTAAGATAAATGCTATTTTTATTGCATTATCACAATTTACAAGAGTTCAGGCAACTATAATGCACATTGTTTATTGCATTTAGATTACATGTAAATTATATTGTAAATATTTAAATATAGATGGCCGAATTAAAATCCAGTTTTTCCTGTTATTATCAAGTTTAGGTATTTGTAAACTAAAAACTGTTATTTTTAAGTAAGTAAGTCATTTTCAAGCATTTACATTTAAGACCGGGTTGCCAATTTTGCAGTGTTTTCTAATAAGTATTACGATCCCGGAAGACGATTGACTTAAATGAAATTGAGATTTACTTAATCATTGTATATTTATCTAATATTTGCCTAACGGAAAACACGATTCACTTATTTTGACTCGATAGTTATATTTTTCGAAATTATGAATCTTTCTGGGCTTTTCAACAAATATCTGTTACACTTATTGAGTTAATAAATAATAATATCATTAAATAGCTTGCACTACTACAATCACACACTTTTATAAAAGATTGGCTAAAAGCAATATATTTAGTATTGTAATATTTAATTTTTAAGTAATCATCAAAACATTTTTGGTACTTACGACCTTTACTTTCGTGATACAATGCGGGAACCGTTGTTACACGATATTGTTCACTATTAGCTGCAGCGCAAAGCACAATGCTCGGTGAAACGATTCATGGAATCATCACGATCACGATCACGATTGGAGCATAGCGGGCTGTGTAGACGGGGCTAGCGTGCTTTAATATTTCCGACTGCAGGCTCTTAAAGATAAAATGCCTATTTTGTAACAAATATACTCAATTTATAAGCAATGAAACAAAATATTTAACATTTGTAAATAAGCATTAATTATATTATTTTAAATAAATTATATTCCAATTAAAATTGATTCATTTTAATATCCTATTATATTTCAGTAGTTTTGTACGTTTAGATTGGAAACAGCTGCTGTTTCCAATCTTATAGGTGCCCGCCTTTTTAAACCATCATAGCTAAATTAGGGGTTCCATGATTCCATCTTTTAGGTTTAATATTAGTTTTGTAATAATAGTAGTTTTTTCTGATAGGGTTTATTTAATGCAAAATCATTATAAATAAGAAATATATTTTTTAATTATATACTCAATCCTCACAAAAAATTTGGAGGCGCCGGGTATCGATCCCGGTACCTCTCGCATGCTAAGCGAGCGCTCTACCATCTGAGCTACGCCCCCCGTCGACAGTGTAGCCGAAAATAACAATCGGATTAGGTAAATAATAAAAAAACACGTCTGCCTTGAACTTAAAAATAAAATTGTGAAAATTGGAAGTATTGACATTCGGCAAATACTCGTACGACTCGTACTGTATATTTTTTAATTGCTTCTGAGAGTTAGCAGTTAGAACATATGTACGTACATATTATATTATTGGCAACCTTTAAATAACGTCATACCAAACATAGTACAGTCCTGAATCGCGCCTATCTAACTAGGACAAGATCTGAAATGATAAGCTGCTGTGGGCCCTTAAGCATGTTGTCATTCGGCATACCGCATAATATACCATAATATACCTATGGCTATGGCAAAAACAACGTATGCTTATGGCAAAAACAACGTATGCCTATGGCAAAAACAACCTATGCCTATGGCAAAAACAACGTTTGCTGGATTAGTTTAACTATTATAATCTACGAATAATAAAAACTATAATTAAATAAACCGTTTAATGTCCAGTAGTGTGTTCCATGTCAAATGTCCATCATTGAGCGTAGATTTCCAAGGAAAATATCAACTGGTAGACGAAAAACCGGCAAAGTGCGTGTCGGCCACGCGCAATATATGGTTCCATAGTACCTACCGCTAGATTATGATAATTTTTGTATGGTCACTGAATGTACATTTATGACGTGTTTTACACTACTAATAACATCATCTCAGTTAGGTACGTTCAAAGGAATTTGAACGAAAAGTTCCTTTATATACTTAGTTGATCGGCTATTACTCAATAACTTATGAAGTTTTCTTAGCCGTGATAAGTTTTTTTTAAAATTCAGCATATTTCCTACTCCCGTGATTTTTTTCACATTTGCAGAAGCAACCGTTTAGCTGGTAGAAGGGACACTGGACTCTAACGATTTTTCCACTTTAAAATTTCATATTTCACAAATGGATCCCTAAATCGGAAAATGATCTATTAATACTCGTCATTTAAGAAAAAACATATCCAACAACACTCCATACGCTGGGGTGGGCTCGAAAAAAAAAACATCCCCGCTTGATGTAAAATATTATATTTTTTTAAGATTTTATACGTGCCATTTTGTCAGCATCATGTGCATTCATGCCGAATAACTTTACAGGTATATAGTCTCTGAGTAAAACCGCGGACAGACAGACGGACGGACAGACCGAAACTAGGTAACTTTGTTAACTACGGAACCCTAAAAAGGAGGGATGATATAATAGAATGGATTTAAGAGGTAGCTGAAAAAGAAAATCGAAGATAATATTAGCCCAAGACAGGAATAAATTCAACCTGCTAACCACCGAACTTCGATATGAAGTCGGCACTAAGATGATGATGGCGATAATGATGCCCAGTCCTAAACTTCAGAATTATTTCAATAATAATGACTGACTTAAAACTACAGCTACTAAACTAGTAACAAGTATAAGGTTATTTTTACAACTTTTAACACCGATCAGTGATATCCATTCGTTAGAGTTCAACCCACGTAGAAATTCAAAAGAGCACCCATTTAAACGGAAGCGGGGTGCTTGAAGTATTAATTGCTTTCCCTAGTCTATTGTAATTCAGATTTGGCGAGATGCAAATCACTTTAAACTATCAGACTGCTCCAGTTTTCGAATGTGAAAAGTTTAAAAACAAATGGCGCGGAACTGGAAGTTTTTATTGGAATACGTGATTGGCATCAGTCAGAATTACTTTTGCAGCCCTACGAGAATTGTGGCACCTTGCAGGCATTTTTAGGGACGTGGATGAAACAGCTGTCACTAAAAATCCACATTTAAATAATAAAAAACTTGAGAGGTGTCAAGGGACACCCTAATGGAACGAAGCTATTTCTTATGTTCAAAAAACATGTATACAATATATACACTCAATATATCGACTTCAAAATAGTACCGACTTCAAAATAATGAAGATATTGTGTACAGAAATAGTTGAGGTTTAGGAGAATTATGCCTAAGGCACTTCAAAGAGTACGAATTATTAAATTATTTAATACTTTTTTGTTCATTATAAATTATTATTGTTTTTACCCTGGAAGTCGGTTTTAATTTTTTGTTAAAAATAATAATTTCACTTTTAGTCATTTATAAGGTTTCCTGTACATACTAATGTGTTATGTTTGGTGACTTTGGATCCAGGATACACTTTCATGATGTGAGAACTCATTGTCTGAGATCACTACCACTCCAGAATTGCTTAAGCAACTCCAAGCAAATACCACTGTATAATAATATGCTTGGCTTTAATCAAGCAATGATAAAATTAATGTTCATACACCTGTCTTTAAAGGCTCTAAAGTTCTGTTCAGTGACTTTCTTTCTATCATTACACTAATGAAAACTCATCAGCTCAACATAATAATATAATATTATGCTGAAAAATATAACTACAATCGTCCGTATAAATTTTAAGGAGATTAGCATACCTCAAAGATCTCATGATCAAATTGCTAACTTGGTAACCTAAACACCAAGGTCGAATCATTTACATTGAATTAACATTATACTTTTTTTAATCGTTCGACAAATTCGGGTTTCGATCTTAAAGATGATTAAAAGTAACAATAATAGGGTTATAATAAGATAATTCATGGTCTGCTGGCCGATTCTGTATCGTACTATAACTTGTATTCATAAGGAATCCGGAGTTCTCTTAGCACCTTCGGAACCATGGTAGGTATATTATCTAATTGCAAAATCTTGCTTTTTGGTAGCATATGCTTAGGATACTTCTCATAATATAATCGAAATCACTATATGTTTCCATATAAATTTTAAGGAGTTCCCTCGATTACTCATGGATGTATGGTGGAATAGTGGTGATGATGATGATTAATTAAATTTGCATAGTAGTATAACTAGGATATGCTTTCAGTTCTTAAGAAAACGCCGAAACCCCCAAATATGTATCTATAAGGAGTAAGGAGTTCTGTTCACCACCTTCGAACCATGGTGTATCCTGGTGCAAAATCTTACTTTTTGGTAACATATGCCTGAAATACATCATATGAAACCAAAAAAATCATATGTTTCCATTTGAATTTTGAGGAGTTCCCTCGATCACTCATGGATCCCATCATCTGGTCACCACTTTTGTGAAAATGGGACCAAATTGGAGTGAAACCTAATATAACAAAACAAAAATTTTGAAAATCGGTTCACAAACGGCGGAGTAATCGTTGAACATACATAAAAAAAAAACATATCCACAGCCGAACGTATAACCTCCTCGTTTTTGTAAGTCGGTTAAAAAAAATATTAAGAAAACGCTATCTACTGACGCCCAGGAATACTAACAACGGGTCGCTGTTTATTCTCAAAAAACGCCATCTAGTTGACGATACTATCAACGCCCTCTGACCCTACCATGCAGGTACTAATAAAAAAGTGTCGTTACAACTTTTTCAGTCTAGCCCAAGGCGCAACGTGTGATAAGGAACTACGTTCCAAATGCGAAAGTGTGGCTGTCTGTCTGTTACCTCTTCACGCCCAAACCGCTAAACCGATTTTGCTGAAATTTGGTATGGAGATACTCTGACTCTCGTGAAAGGACATAAGATACTTTTTATCCCGGAAAATGTACGGTTCCCGCGCGATAAACGAATGTTGGCGCAACGGAGTTGCGGGCGTCATCTAGTTAAAACAATAATTCTTAGTTTATTATATTTTTTTCGGGAATTCTGTGCTTTGCAGCCCGTCAAGCATTTTTTGGCACTTGGAAGACATTTCTAATTAAATGGGGATCATAAAGTTAATATACATAGGTGAGTATATTAACTTTATGGTGGGGATATGAAATAGTTGTCAAAATGATACCATAATATTCAATGACCAAATTATGCGAAATGATAATACTTCGACATCATTTATACGTGGGAGAGCCATGCTTCGGCACGAATGGGCCGGCTCGACCGGAGAAATACCACGTTCTCACAGAAAACCGGCGTGAAATAGTGCTTGCGCTGTGTTTCGCCGAGTGAGTGAGTTTACCAGAGGCCTAATATCCTACCATATTCCCTTCCCTACCCTCCCCTATTCCCTTCCCTTCCCATCCCTACCCTATTACCCTAAAAAAAACGTCTTCAACGCCTCCGTGGTCTAGTGGTTAGAGCGGCGCTCTCGACTCCGGAGGTCGTGGGTTCGAATCCCGCGTTGGAAACATGTTATTTCCAAGTTTGGTTAGGACAATGCAGGCTGATCACCTGATTGTCTGACAAGTAAGAAGATCCATGCGTCGGATGGGCATGTAAAAAGTCGGTCCTGCGCCTGATCTCTCGCCAGTCGTGTCGGTCTTCCGTCCCACTGGGTTATGAGAGTAAAGGAATAGAGAGTGCTCTTGTGTACTGCGCACACACTTGGGCACTATAAAATTACTCCTGCGTACCTGACCTGGTTTCAATGAAACCGGCCACCGTCACCGAAACCGGTGTGGGGAGTATTATTATTATTATTATTATTACCCTATTCCCTTTTAAAGACCGGCAACGCCAGGTGCGTTGCCGGCCTTTAAAAGCTCTTCTGATGCTGCGAGTGCCCATGGGCGACGGAAGTTGCTTTCCATCAGGTGACCCGTTTGCTCGTTTGCCTCCTTAATTCATAAAAAAAAAAGAATATTCCGACCAAAATTCAACATGTTGGCACTTGGCACTATCAGAATATTGACAGAAACGTTGTCATGTACCATCGAGGAAGTTGATTCCTATGCAATTGGCAGACCAACGTTATTTGGTCGAATATGTCAATTCAATGTTAATTGTGATCTGTCAGCTGGGTTTGACGTAACGCAACCAAACTACTTAGGTCCCCGATTTGCATAGGAATCAACTTCTCTGATAGTACATTGAACAAAACATTCTGCTTATAATAATTGTCTAATTATGCTGGTGCTGCCTTCTAGCGTGAAAACATTGCATTAATATCCACCCATTCATCCGATTCCATTGAACTGCAATCCCTTTTATTTCTCAGATTGGAAATTCCCTCTAATTAAATTTGCTCTAACTACTCCTACGTAAGTATGTTCGCAATTAAAATTTTGTGCAGTCCTAAAATTATGAAATCTATTTTTGTTAGTTCTCTTGCTTTACATTGCTGAGGCATGCTTTAATTGCATTTTCAGAGAAAATATTTTAAACGCTGTACCGGGCTTACCTCTGTTGACTTCTGTTTGTCTCGAATGTTTTGTTTGTTATTTAAGTTCCCTCAAGCTACTTTTTGATGTCATTTAAAATAATTAAATTACACGATGCGAAGTAGAAAGAATGGTAGGTAAACAATATCAAATAATCTTTTTTTTATTTCTTTGATGATTTTAGGAGACTGTAGATTGGTTTTAAAAATGTGTTGGTTGGCCACACAGTACTTTTGTAGTATTTAAATAATTGCATGTAATTTTTTAAATATGACGTCACGTTCATTTACCGTACTACTTGCAAAAATTAGGCCAATGATACGCACTAATCTATACTTCTATACTAATATTATAAATGCGAAAGTATCTCTGTCTGTCTGTCTGTCTCGCTTTCACGCCAAAACTACCGAACCGATTGTAATAAAATTTTGTATACAGATAGTCTAAAGCCTGAGAAAAGACATAGGATACTTTTTACTGGAAAAAAGGGTTGTAAGGGGGTGAAAATACGAAAATTTGTTCAAATTAAGTTAGTTCCAAAAATTCATACTAGATGGCGCCGTGCGTCTCTTACATCACGCTAACGCTTGCCCAACATCTTTCTATAAGAAGTGGTATCATCATACAACCAAATTCCGATTTTTTTCGATTGTCATTTCTATTTGCGTTTTATAATAAGTCAGTACTTTATATTATATACTGTAACGTAACCTTTTAACCTATCAATGATAAATAGTTTATGGGTAAAGTTGTGTAATTGGGGGGCTAAATAAGCTTTAAAATTTGGCATAAAATATAAAGTTTAATTTTAAAGAATGAAATATTATGTGCACACTGCACAGCTGTTTTGATTTAAGGGGTACCAGGGTTTTTTTTACAAAAGCTTTTGACACCAATTTTGTTGACATCGCGCGCTAAACTGAAGTCGAAGCGGACGAAGTCGCGGGCTACAGCTAGTTAATATAATAAAACGTAAAGTTAAAGAGCCTGACTGATTGTAATAACAATCATTTGAAAACCTTTGCTGTTTTTGACAGCAGGCGCTTTACATTTGAAACAATATTTGACATGAATAATATCTGATCAATATATAATAGTATTATACCTACTGTAGTCAGCTTGCCATCAATAAAGTATTACCCGGATTGAAATGTTTATATTCTCATTAGCTTTGCTCACTATTACATGAACAAGCAATCAATATTTTTTATCAGACTACTTGGCAGCGCTAAAAATATTTAAAAATAGTTTGTATCCAGGGCGAAAATTAAAATCTCTATACATACACACCCAATTCCCAATTATTAATTATTTTACTTTAGCTATAACTGTAACTTTAACTATAGTCTATAACTACAAAGCAAAATGTCAAATATTTGGTTAAAGTCAATAACGGACGCCATATTTAACGATAACCTTGAGATCGACAAGGCTACTAAACTAACGCTGTCATCATACAAAAACTACATTTTTGACAGTTCTCCTTTACCAGCAGCGCCCCCGCCCACGTTCATTTAAAGCCTTGTCGGACCGGCTGTCATCTGTCAAATTCTGTGGTTTACTTAGGTTAAAGTTAAAGTAATTAGCTTTAACTGTAACCATAACTTTGACTGTAACTGTAACTATAACCAAGCCTCTGGTGCAACCCACCCTTATTAACTGCCGCCGTCAGAGACGAATACTAATTGCGCAACTGTAATTAAATGAAGATTTTGACAAAAGCGCCCATACATTATCTGACAAACTCTTCATTAAGTTGAAGTTTAATCATCATTAAATGATTCTGAGTCATTACTATTGTTACATTTTGAATACGATAGAAATAATATACGTAATAGTTCCCACTGCATATTGAACGGTTGACACAGCCAATTCCGAGTGACGCATTTCACTGATTAAAGCCGTGTTAGCCCAATCTGTGATAAATAAACCAGGAATCATTAAAAATGTTACATGATACGGGGTAACTCACAGACATAGATCAAGATAGATACCACATGTCGCTCCATTTGTATGAAAACGAGCGTTCCACTTCTTTGCTAACTACTGTGACGTACCGATGATAAAAAACATGTCCATTATCAAGGCCAACGTTTCTATTTGAATTTCTACAGCTCAATACGGCACTATTAGGCATTTGGCATTTTTAAAATTCCGATTGACATCCGATTCCGATAGCAGACTAAAGAAAAGACTTTCGAAAGACGAGCATTGCTCGTCGTTTGAGAACGCGATATGGCACACGATGTATATACACATGCGGTATCTATATTAATCTATATCTGTGGGGTAACTAGTCTCGTATTACGCAAACATTCAGTTAATCCAAGCAAAATCCGACATGGTGCACACGTCTTGTCAGAATATTGACTGAAACGTTGTCAAACGTCGAACAGAACTTTTTGTTTACTGTCCATACTACTACTGCCTCTGCCGTGAAAACATTGCAATAATATTCTATCCTATTTTGATTTAACTGAAGTAATCAATTCGAGTCAAAGGCACCTTTTTTTAAGTCGGGAAATGCCATTATGCATCGCCGGCAGCGTTGGGGAGAGAGTAGAGACTAAAGTGCCTGATAGACGTACGAACTTAAAGTACGCGGATTTTAAGTTCGCGAACTTACTCGGCTCGCGTAGGTGACACACGAGAATCGCTCACACGGGATTATCATGCCCCAGGCTCGCAGCTCGCGGCTCTTTACTGACACACAGGCGATTAAGATCGTCGAGCCATAAGTCCGCGTACTTACTCGCACGTCTGTCACCCCCTTACCGGGGTATGTGGGACTCGCTAAGGCCGATGAGATGGTAGGTGGCCGCAGCTCTACCCACTAAAACCGGACCGTGTTCCTGCATCCGCGCTGGACAGAGACGCGGGAGTCTATGACACGCCTTCCGTGGCTTCCGTTCGTGCTCACCTGCTTTCACCCAAAGTAGGGGCTGTACCACGAAACCGTATTGAGACTCTATGTCGCGTCCTGCTCTAACCGACCGAATAATGACGTTGTTAGAGCAGGATGCGGCATTTTCGTACGATTGTTTGAGTCACAAAACCGTTTCGTGGTACGGGCCCAGGCCCACGCTATTGGGGTTCTTTGAAGAGCCCCTGAGTCAAAGGCACCCTGTATTAGCCTTACTGTCTTTACATTCGAACCGCTGAACCTACAACTATAAAGGTATGAAGATATAAGTACTTCGAGTCCCGTGAAAGGTCAAAATAAACTTTTTTAACGTTGTTAGTGGCGGCCGAAAAGGAAGATCCTCCGACCGAGAGAGATAGCATGCTCGGTCAGGCCGAAGCCCACTGACGTCATTTCAGACGTTGTATGAATATCTTGCCGTTCTCCGAAACTTCGATAGCGCGATGCAGGAATGTTAGGCGAATTGTGGGTACCGCCACATCACTCCCCCCCGAAGACCTGTGGTATTCTTCGATGCGCTTGTGTTGTCAGGTGTGGGCCGAAGCTACGCGTGCAATGACCAGGAGACCGTACCGCCACACTTTTTATCCCAATTATAACTATTTAGGGTGGGTTGCTACTTAGTAGGTAGGTACTTTAGCTATAACTGTAACTTTAACTATAACTACAATGCAAAATGTCCAATGGTTAAAGCTTGTACTATTATCTATTCTGTGGTTAAAGTCAAAAATTGACGCCATATTTAACCATAATCTTGAGCTCGACAAGGCTTTGAATGAACGTGGCGAAAAAAGGAACTAACGCTGTCATCATAGTACAAAAAAATGCCATTTTTGACAGTTCTCCTTTACCAGCAGCGCCCCCGAACGTTCATTTCAAGCCTTGTCGGACCAGCTGTCATCTGTCAAATTCTGTGGTCAAAGTTAAGGTTAAAGCGAAAGCCATAACTTTGACCACAACTTTAACTTTAACCACGCCTCTGGTGCAACCAACCTCGTACATTTGGTTCCCGCGCTATAAACGAATTTTGACGCAACGGAGTTGCGGGCATCAACTAGTAACCTATTACCTTTAAAGTTTAAAGGTTTCACTCCAACCGCGTACTACTTTTACAAAATTTTAATTTAAATAAAGGTAGTCGTTTTATATTCTATAGACCGTGTTATGATTCCGCTGGTTGCGACAAAATGTTCTGGCTGATTTCCAAACTAATATTTTTGCTTAAACTTTACCAGCGCGTCCATAAAAAGTTTACTCAAAAATTTTATTAAAACACGCACGAAAAAACACTAGCCCTTTTACACGTATGACGTACTAAATGTTGCCCGTAAGGTACAAAATAGACGACAATTCAGCATTACATGCGTTACGTGCTGCCATGCACGCATGATCGTTAATAATTATTGTATTGATTGATGGGAATCACATGCAAACTACGTGCTGTACATTGACAAGTTCTTTAATTTTTAGGGTTCCGTAGTCCTAAAGGAACCCTCATAGTTTCGGTCTGTCCGTCTGTCCGTTTGTCTGTCTGTCTGTCTGTCTGTCCGTCTGTCCGTCTGTCTGTCCGCGGTTTTGCTCAGAGACTTAGGACCTACAAAGCTGTAATTTGGCATGAATGCACTGGATTAATGATGCCGACAAAATGGTACATGAAATCATAAAAAAAATATGTTTTTATGGCACCTTCCCTACACATCAAGCGGGGATCTTTTTTTTTCGCGTCCACCCCATCGTGTGGGGTGTCGTTGGATAGGTTTTTTAAAAATATTATCCTCCAGTATCCTCCCCTGCTACCAGCTGAACGGTGGCTTCTGGAAATGTGAAAAAATTCAGGGGAGTAGGAAATATGCTAAATTTAAAAAGAAAACTATCACGGCTAAGAAGACTTCATAACTTATTGAGTAATAGTCGATCAACTAAAAAAATGTATTCGGCGATGTATAAAAGAACTTTTCGTTCAAATGTACATTCATTGACCATACAAAAATTAAAAAAAAAACTAGCGGTACTACGGAACGGAACGGTACACTTGGCTGGTTTTCGTCCTGCAATATTATGTGCATTACATGCACGCATGATCGTTTCGCTATCGGCATGTAATGCAACAATTACTAATACTCAAATCAAATCAAATCAAAATTGTTTTATTTCTGAATAAATTTAAAATAAATGTTTTCAGAATGTCCTACATGATGCCTACCACCGGTTCGGGAACTAACCCGGCGAGAAGAACCGGCGTAAGAAACTCGCACGGGGCCCACTTTTTTACCAAAAAAAGTGAAAAAAAAATTAATCTTTTAAAATAAAGTTTACAATTTTGTAACTAAATATTATATACAATATCCACATACATAATTGTAAGTCCTATAATAATGAAGAAGTAGCCTTGCAAGAAGCCATCCTACTCCCAAGGTGTGCCATCGTTTATGAAATCATTGACCTTATAATAGGCTTTGGCACACAAACGTTCTTTAACTACTTTTTTAAATTTATTAATGGAATGATTTTGAACGTTTTCTGGGATTTTGTTGTAAAGGCGTATACATTGACCTTTAAAAGATTTACTGACTTTACTAAGTCTGATCACCGGCATATAGCTTGTGCTTATTTCTAGTATTCCTAGAGTGAATGTCACTTTTAACTTTAAATTTACTTATATTTTTTCTAACATATATTACATTATCCAAAATGTATTGAGAAGCAACAGTAAGAATACCAATTTCTTTAAATTTATCTCTCAGAGATTCTAAAGCAGACATTTTATAAATATAACGTATGGCTCACTTCTGCAGCACAAATATTGTATTAATGTCGGCAGCGTTTCCCCATAAAAGGATTCCATACGACATCCTACTATGAAAATAACTAAAATATACTAATCGTGCCGTGTCTTCGTCAGAAATTTCCCTAATTTTTCTGACTGCATATGCTGCAGAACCGAGCCTACCTGCAAGATTAACACTGTAATTTACTATCAAGTGTAATACCTAAGAATACAGTGTTGTCTACTAAATTCATCTTCTCATCATTTAATACTACATTGGTTTGGACTTGCCTAACATTGGGCAAAGTAAACTTTATACATTTAGTTTTACTAGAATTTAAAAGTAAGTTATTAACATTAAACCAATGTACTATTTTTGAGAGAGCACTGTTTACCTCGTCGTAGTTCGACTGTTGTCGCTTCACTTTAAAAATAAGTGAAGTGTCATCAGCAATAAAACACTATCTCATTATTATTACCCTTAACTAGATAAGGTAAGTCATTTATATAGATGTGAGAAAGAAATGGGCCTAAGATAGATCCCTGTGGGACACCTAATTCTATTTTGGTTCCTATGGACCTTTTACTATTTACCTCAACCCTTTGAGTCCTATTTTTAAGGTAAGAAGTCAAAAGGCTGAGAGCAGAGTCTTTAATTCCGTAGTGGCGCAATTTCCTGATCAATGTAGCATGCTCAACACAATCGAAGGCTTTGGAGAGATCGCAAAACACACCTAAGGCATCCTGCGACTCCTCCCATGCCTCAAAAATACTGCAAAGAAGTCCTATATACCAGCACCCGTTGTGGATCGACCCTTAGTAAATCCGTATTGATTATCATGTAGTAAATTATTTGAATTAAAATGTACTAGTAATTGTTTTAAAATTATTTTTTCAAATATTTTACTTAAGGTCGGTAGAATTGATATAGGCCTGAAATTCGTGGGATCCGATTTAGTTCCGGCTTTGAATAAAGGAACAATCTTGCTATGCTTCATTAAGTCAGGAAAAACACCATTTTTTATACAGTCATTGAAAATCATTGCTAAATGAGGAGCTACGATGTCAATTATTGATCTAATAATTTTTGTGGACATGCCCCAGAGATCAGCAGTATTTTTAATACTCAACAATTTAAAGGTATCAATAATATCTCTGGGGTTAATTTCTCTAAACTTAAAATTGACATCACATTCCTTTACATTGTCTCTGAGTAGCTTTTCGGCAGCTTCAGGCGAAGAATTTAAATTTTTTGTGGTTGAGACCGGAATGTCAGCAAAAAACAGTCACGTTACTGTCACGTAGATGCAACAATTAATACTGTCACATGCTGAATTACCATCTAGGGAGCACATAACTCCAATGCGCCGAAATTATTTCATCGTGGGAACCATACATTATACAATATTATTCCGGAATAAAAAGTATCCTATGTAAAGGACATAGGATACTTTTTACCCGGGACTCAAAGTACCTCGGTACAACATTTCATCTTAATCTGTTCTGTGATTCAAGTGTGGACAGGTATTCAGATACATTTTCGTATTTATTTAAAACTGAGCGAGATTGTTCCAATAAATAATTTAAATTTTTACAACAGAGGGGCGAAACTTTCATAACAGCTCCGACCTGTGTCAATTTTAACCGTTTTTATGGCCCCTAAAAACTGAATCCGGGGCAACGGGGTATCTTAAAAATTCAATATGGCTCCGTACAGTCGAGAGGTTGTTACAAAAACACATTTTGTGATACACATCGCAGAGGAGTCATATCAGAAAAGTAGTAACGGCGAAACACAAAACTTCTTATAAAATTTTAAAAAATATACGAAACTCTGTGCCCATGGTGTTGCATTTTTGGAATAGGTGTGGCATGTGTCAAAAACCTTTTTATTACGACCAGCCCCCCTAGACAAGTGGCAAAACGCTAACGCTAACGCTAGCGCTAGCGCTACAAAATGTATGCGATTTGACATAAGTCATCGCTTCGCTAGCGAATACTAATCTCAAATCCATACATTTTGTAGCGTTTGCCACTTGTCTAGGGGAGCAGTGCGGTCGATTCATCAAAACAAAGCTAGGTAATCATTATCTGAATGAAAATATTACGTCGTAACTATTAATTTTAGTGATGTGTGGCACATGTCAATTTATATCAGTTCTGTATCTGCTATTGTTGAAAACAAAGAAAATATTACGTAGAAACTATTGTTAAATAAATGACGTTGCGCCAAACTGCGTTTATCGCGTGGAAACCGTACATTTTTCCGATATAAAAAGTATCCTAAGTCCTTTCCCGGGACTCAAAGTATCTGCATACCAAATTTCAGCAAAATCGGTTCAGTGGTTTGATTGAAACCATCTTCACGCTCAGACGATTTGAGGGTTAAGATACCTGATGATACAGACGGACTGACAGATACACTTTCGCATTTATAATATGAGCATGGATTTGTGGCACAGATTCTATCTTACTGACAAAGGTAGGAATTTCTTTTGCCAGCGTCCAATCGTATTTCTAGGTGTGCCGGAACTCGTCCGAGTGTACCTACGGTATATATCACGGTGAGCAATTTGAGCACCTCCAGTCCGTACTAAACGTAATTTATGGTAAGCCGCACTCAGTGGATTGCTATTGACTCGCAAGGATTTTTGGGAGTGCCAGATTTGTTGTTAGGTAAGCAAGCTTGATTTATTTTTGACTAGCTGTTGCCCGCGACTTCGTCCGCGTCAACACAGTATAAAAACAAAGATGGATAGTCCGCTAACAAATATGAAAAAAGTAAAATATAACCTCCTTCTTTTTGGTACACACCTTACTATATCAGCTATCTACCAAAAAAGTCCCGCCAAAATAGCTCCAGCCGTTTCAAAGATTAGCCGGAACAATAAGACATACAGACAAAAATTGTAAAAAAAGTTGTTTTAGTGTATGTATCGTATATATATTCATATGCATGTAGTAAAAAACGGTTCTTTCAATATTACACACATACACTCCAATTTTATTTATATGATATGTATAGATTTTCGTAATAGTACCCCGCTCCACCTGCGTAAAGAATTGCACGTACGGGACCGTACATTTTACTTCAAAAAAGTAGCCTATGTCCCTCCCCGTTTATTTAGTTATCCTATATCTGTGCAAAAAACATAAAAATTGCTCCGGTAGTTCGTGAGACAGGCGCCTTCATAGAGCTTTCCCCTGTTTTCTACAATTTCCTCTGATTCTTAGCTCATATTATTAGTAACAGCGCGGCGTAATGTGATATAGCCTAAAGCATTTCTCAATAAATAGACTATCTATCCGACACAAACATAGTTTTTCAATTTGAACTAGTTGCTCCTAAGATTAGAGCGTTCAAACAAACAAACGCACCTTTACGACTTAACTGTACAGTTTAACAGGGACTTAATATTAATTACTACTTGAATTTAAATCGCGAATCCTAATAATCATACTCGATTTATGTACATAAAACAAATTGGTACACCCTTTACACAGTCGATGAACCGTTTTCCGAATAACAAGGGACCCGATGTAGAATATCAAATTAAATTTATAATCAGTTCGCCCGAATTTAATTATATACAGGTAACTTCGAACGTTCACGCTTCGGTGAAAATTTTGAAGAACGTTCGTTTCGTAACTTTTTATTCGCAATTTCTACACAAAATACGAGGATTTTGGTTAATTAATTTGACGTGGGAGAGCCATGCTTTGGCACGAATGGACCGGCTCGACCGGAAAAATACCACGGTCTCACAGAAAACCAGCGTGAAACAGGGCTTGCGCTGTGTTTCGCCGAGTGAGTGAGTTTACTGGAGGCCCAATCCCCTACCCTTTTCTCTTCCCTACCCTCCCCTATTATCCTATTCCCTCTTAAAAGGCCGGCAACGCACCTGAAGCTCTTCTGATGCTGCGAGTGTCCATGGGCGACGGAAGTTTCTTTCCATCAGGTTACCAGTTTGCTCGTTTGCACCCTTATTTCATAAAAAAAAAATTTTCATAAAAAGACATTTTCTAAAAATGATTCCTAGCTAGATCGATTTATCGCCCCCGAAACCCCTTATATACTAAATTTCATGAGAATCGTCAAAATATTATCTAAATAAACTGTACTTAGTGATTAAATAATTTATTTTGATAAGGATTAATAGCACGAGTAAAATAAACGCGTTTAAATGTAGGCCAAAAAAATCAAGATTTTTTAAATAAAAAAATTGTTGTGCCTCACTCGACATAGATAGGTATAGTGTGTCGCGGACTTTTTTGTAGATATTTGTAAGATCTACAATTAATAAGAACATTTTATGGTTCTATCTTTTATAGTTTAGGTAGCGTATGCAAAATAAGTAACTTCTCTGGTCGGTTTTTTACACCTTGTCTCCGAAAAAACCCAAATAAGTTACGGAAACCTATTTATGACCGACTTCCAAAAAACGAGGAGGTTATATATTCGGCTGTGGGTATATTTTTTTATTTTTTTTTTATTTTTGTATGTTCAACCACTACTCCGCCGTTTGTGAACCGATTTTCAAAATTTTTGTTTTGTTATATTAGGTTTCACTCCAATTTGGTCCCAATTTCACAAAAGTGGTGATCTGATGATGGAATCCATGAGTAATCAAAGGAACTCAATGATTTTGGTTTTATGAGAAGCATCCTAAGCATATGCTACCAAAACGCAAGATTTTGCACCAAGGTATACTATGGTTCCGAAGATACTAAGAGAACTCCGGATTCATTATAGATACAAGTTTGGGGGTTTAGGCGTTGTTTTAAGAACTAAAAGCATATGCTACTATGCAAATTACATTCATCATCAACTCACATGGTTGTATATGGATACAATATACACACAACACCATAAAATATCATCAGTCATCACGTTATGTCCTTACTTATTTGGTACATTTCAAAACAAACAAACAAAAAAAAACCAAGTTCAAATACCACAAAATTGAACATAAGCAACAAATTCAACCTTTACTTCAGAGCGTACGGCACACATTTGGGTTGGACTGAAGGAAATGGGGCACTATGGAAAAAAGACAGAAAAAATTTTGAATATACAATCAATAGGGGGCGCCAAGGGGAGCAAAAAAGCTCAGATAAACTTTTCTCAAAAATCAACCCCTGTCGAAAGACAGGCCGAAATGTGACCCTCGTTAGTACGGAGTTCACTGTGAAAGTAGCAGCGCTGAAAGACCAAAAATTTTTTTCACTTTTGTATGGGAAAACTCGTGACGCTCGGGCCCTTGCCCATACAAAAGTGAAAAAAAAAATTCGTCTTTCAGAGCTGCTACTTTCACAGTGAACTCTCTACAAGGAACACGTACACACCCTAAAATATTATCACTTATTTTTGTTACACACTGTATATACACACCCTAAAGTATTATCACTTATTTTTGTTACACCCTGTATATATATATATATAAGAGATGAATTGCTCGTTTAAACATAAAAGAACCTATGTAAACGCATTTTAAGAGCCCATATGACCCTAACTTGACTATATACTTTAACCTAGATCTCAAAATGTGTAAGGTCTAGAAAACTAATTTTTTTACACAAGTAACTTCAGTTCATAAAGATTAAATGCTCAAGACGAAAACAATTACTCAAAAAATGCTCGATAGTTTCTTTTTTACAAAAAACCTTGTTTTAGACACATTTTTGCTTGGATCTTCGAAGTTTGGTGTCTTTTCTTTAATATTTTTTAATATCTAAAAAGGTATAGATAAAACCTAAATTTGCTCAAAACACTTTTTTCATAATCAATATAGTTCGTCTTTTATTCAAGTAAAACTAACTCGGCGATGATTCCGCGCCGTCCTTTTTCACCTGGCATATGAAAGACGGGCGTGAGTGTGAAGAGAGAAGGACGATGTTTGATTTTTAGAGTCATGTGAGCTTGAATTTTATTTTAAACTTCACTATAAAATTCTTCAAACTTGTTTTATCACCAATAAGATAAAACTTTTTGCTGACATTCCCGTTTGTGTTGCGCTTAATTTAATAAACACCGGTTGTCTGTTTGTATAATTCATACGCTGTTTACTTTGCAGCGTTGATACTTTTTTAGGGTTCCGTACCCAAAAACGGTGAAAACGGGGCCCTATTCATGAGACTTCGATGTCTGTCCGTCTGTCCGCCTGCCTGACCGCCTGTCTGTCTGTCTGTCTGTCCGTCTGTCGGTCCGTCTGTCTGTTCGTCTGTCTGTCCGTCTGTCTGTTCGTCTGTCTGTCTCCAGACTGTATCTCAAGAACCTCTATAGCTAGGGTTCTGATATTTTCACAGATTATGTATATTAGTTGCCGCTATAATAAAAAATACTAAAAACAAAATAAAATTAATATTTAAAGGGGGCTTCCCTACAACAAACGTGATTTTTTTGACCCTTTTTTGCTCGATATCAATAATAGCAACTGGTAGGCACTTGATATTTTCACAAAGACCTTATAATATACATATAAATGTCTACTTCAATATTTAATAATAATAAAAATTTAAGGAGGCTCCCATACAAAAAACACAATTTTTGGCCTATTTTTGCTCTATAACGGTACGGAACCCTTCATGCGCGAGTCCGACTCGCACTTGGCCGATTTTTATGAAAAAAAAAAACTGTCTGGAAAAACATTCAACGTTTTAATTACCTTATTTACATTGAAATACAGAGCTTTACTTAATTTTTCATCGGAATCCTTTGAATGTTTTTCTAGAATTTTATTTTGCGTTGATTATTCCATTAATTTCGTTTAAGTCATTGATTTTATCTATATTGAGATATTTGTAAAATAATACTTTGTATTGCTGTTTGAAAAGTAAGTATAGTCTGTCAAAATAGTGAAGAAATTAAAACGTAACAACATCGTAGTGTTATCCCTTTCAAATCAATCTAAGAAAAAAGGGGATGACACTATGATGTTGCCACTTTAAATTTCTTCACTTTTTTGACAGACTATACAACTGTAAATATAGGGGTACTATCAGAGAAGTTGATTCCTAGGCAGATGGGGGACCTACGTAGTTTGGTCGCGTTACGTCAAAACCAGCCGACAGATCACAATTCACATTGAATTGACATGCTCCGACCAAATGACGTTGGTATGTCAACTGACTAGGAATCAATTACCTTGATGTACAATAAAAAAGCTGTAAAATGGCACAAACCAATTTTTCCTGGAAATTAATATTACCAAAAACGGAGCAAAATATATTTTCCGACATGCTTAATGGCTGGCTTACATTATTTTAGCGTGAAGAGGTAACATACAGACACAAAGATAGATAAACAAACTTTAGTAATTTAAAATAACTTTTATCAGAATGGTTAATAGAATCAGAATATGTTACTTTGCGGAAATCTTTTTATCTCATTATTTTTAGCAATATTCTCGTCATTTAGGTTCTTACAGGTTACATTACGCGGAATATTGCTAAAAAATCATACACAATTTTTATATCAGTATGCATTATTTATTTATGTAATTTGAGGCCGTCTATGGGCTATTCGCCCATATCCTTTTATCTAGGGGGAGGGGGGTAAACCCCGTTTATATATAAAAATCATTAATAAATTACACAAATTATAATCCTTAACGGAACGTCAAAGAAATGGGTAAAATTTAATGGCGACCTATACCAAAAAAAAAACAACTGGCTTCAATTATGAAAAAAAAACAACTGGCTTCAATTATGATTCGACACTTCTGGGTGGTTTACAAAAAAATAACCACGATGGCTGCGCTACGCTCCCGCCTTAGCCATCTAACCTAACCCAAAAAAGTCGTATTGGTCCGCAGCCCAACTCACCTGACTGCAATGATTCGTCGCCCCGCCCCCATTCGAATTCGCACGCATTTAACAATATGTAGTTTTCATTAAAACACGTATCAAAATATAAAATATAAAGCCTCAAATAGAATACCAGTAACCAATTATCATTAATAAAGCAGCTCACAAAAATTTGCTCAAAATGAACTTTTTAGTAGCTCGTTATAAATAACCTCACTTAGAAAAATTAAATCTATATTTAATATTGAAGTTGCCCGCTATGTATTTCCAGTCGCTCACTTAGTAATACAGTCGCTCGGATAGAATTTTAATATCTGAAATAGATTAATCGCAATCCACATTTTGTAAGATCGTTCTGGATTTTATTATAAATCAATATTAGTAGTTAGTTTAGTTTATTGTTCGCTTAGTCAAATTAATACCGCTCATGTTATTAAAACAGTATGTTCATCATCAGTCGCAAAGTAATTTTTTATTCGCTCGTTTTATTATTTCCCTTTTATATATAAGAAGATATATCAGTATGTATTCAGAACACTTCTGTAGGTTATTTCTGCCAGCACCCTGTATAATCTATTACGGTGGAGCACGGCTCGGTTAATCAAGATTACAAGGCTCGGATCAGTTTGTAATCCGATATCCAACTACAGGGATATTCCATTTGTAATTTCCAAACCGAGACAATATTGTCACGAATACATTATATTGTTTTACTGTGAAGAGTGTGAAGTAGGTGTGTCTACTATCAGAGAAGGTTCATAAGCAGATGGCAGATCTACGTAATTTGGTCACGTTATGTCAAACACAGCCTAGAGATCACAACTAACATTGGATTGACTTAGCCCGACCAAATAACGTAGGACCACCAGATAGCGGTCATCTGCCTACGAACTAATTTTTTCGATGGTACATAATAAAGATTGTCATTTGTGGCTCTTGTAACATTGTCATAACGGCGTGGATACAAAACAGCTGGTCGTATTTGTCCGCAAATACTAATTTGTCACCAGTAGTATTTCCGGACCAATACGACCTGCAAGCCTTCAAGAAGAGAGCGTATTCCCTCTTAAAAGGCCGGCAACGCACCTGAAGCTCTTCTTTTGCGAGTGTCCATGGGCGACGGTAGCTGCTTTCCATCAGGTGACCCGTTTATTCCTTTGCCCCCTTATTTTATAAAAAAATAAAAAACAGCTGTTATTAAGAAAGGAAGAAATAAAAAAAGGTCACATCATTACAAAAAAAAAATCAAAATCGGCACATCTGTTTGGCTATGATGCTATATAGGTAGATAGGCATACAGACAGACAGACAGAAACGTATATTAATTATGAAACCGCCATAGAAGCTTGAAAGGTAAAACCACCTTAGCGACAAAAATACTGAAAATGAGTTAACATGACACATAGCATATTCAACGTACTGGGATCAATATGGAAAATCCACGAGGGAAACTAACGAAAAATGGAAGGAAAAACGGAAAGCTTCAGTAAATAATAAGTTGCCGTGGCTTCTAGAATATTTTACCATACATTATTTAAATCTGAGGTGAATTTGAGGAAATTGAGAGAATCGATGGGCAAGCGGAACGCTATTTATATTCTAGACTGCTGCCTGTATTATGTTTTTCAATGGAAAATTCCTGTTTACAGAATGATAAACAAGTTGGAACCGAGCGACACGCGACAAACTGCAGACGTGTCGTCGCGACACTACAGGTTTCTATGTGTTTCTATGAAACACCCTCCGCAGCTAGCGACACGAAGCTAGCGACACTTTTCATAGAAATACATAGAAACCAGTAGTGTCGCGACGACACGTCGTCTGCTGCCGCTTCATGTTACGGGCTTCCAACTTTACTTTATTTTAACTTCCAACCGTAAAGCCGCTTAATAGATTTCAATTAAATTTGACATAAAGATTAGCTTCTATGTTCTGTATACCATCCAAAATGAGGTAAAACAGGCTCACTTGTTTACACTAGCAAATTCGTTTCGAACTATATATTTTTACGGAATTAAAGGATCCCATGTCCAGTTTCATAGTATATCTGTACCAATATTCATCAAAAGTTTAGCGGTTTAAGCGTAAAGCGGTAACAGACAGACAGATACATTATATGCGAAATATAATGCGGGCTCTACTTCGCGGCGCGAATGCCCGCGAAGGCCGCGAACCGCGAGTGTGGAGGGTTTCGCGGCTTCGCAGGCTTTCGCGCTGCAAGTGTGGAGCCCGCTTAACGATTTTAATGCAATTCAATTTTTTAACTGTTTGTTTTTAGTTTTGCACGTTTAAAACAATCTGAATTTCCTCAAAAACAACTCAAAAGTTTTCTATAATATATTATATAAAACTGTTTGCACCATATTCGCACGCTTAAACTATTTTCCATGTCATAGAGTAGATATGAAATATAGAAGCGACTTCCATATTTCAGCGGACAAAGTCGTACACAATATAAACGCTTGAGCATGTTCTTAGCAATGAGTTCTGAAATTGAATTTACAATGTATCGGAACAATCCGTGAAACTTCTCTAAAATATGTTGAGCGTCGGCATAGAGTGAACAACGCGTAGAGGGGTAACTGCAAACTGGGGGTAGGTTTACCTACTTACTAAGATAGTGACCCAAAGTTATTTGCCTCCGACACGAAAGAAGAAGAACAAGGCTCATTAGGAACGTAATTAATTTTAATTTTGTTAATTTGTTGTAGACGAAAATCTTTACAAAAATCTTTACCCTCTGAGGGGGTAGTTCCTTTACCTGGTGACCCTTTAACACAGGGCTACCTAGTTAGGGTACCAGTCTCCTGCTATAATTTGTAACTACATTCTAATAATTGTACTACGTTCTTTTGTATTGCGGGAGAACTTTTGATGAAGATGGATTTTTTTATTTTTTTTATTTTGAATGAATTTTTTTATTATTTGTGAAAATGAAATGCATTTTATTTGTATTATTTAAAACACACCATACATTTTATTTATAATTTGGCTGTCTAAATTCAAGATAACTTGACTTAAGGCTCTGTATTCTCTTCTAAACAATACTTCCAAAATAGAAAGACAGACCGACAGACAGACGCACTTTCGCATAATATACAACATAACTGGTGAGACATTTTCAATACTCGACACCAGTCATGCAGAATAATATTAGTATGTATTGAGTTCCTACTATACAAAACCTTTGTGTATCTGCAATATACAATGCGCTGTCTACTCTATGTCCTCTACCATCGATTTAATACATATTTCGCTTTGAAGAGTTGTATAACGAGCGACGTCTCCCCCATCCCAATCGCCCTTATCTCAAGGCGTATTACTCGAAAATATATCATTATTTGTTAAAATTGAAAATAACGTTCTTTTGATGCATTTTCATATTCAATAACGTTGAATTTGATCTGACGTAGAAAGGTAGGAAAAAGGAGAATAAAAAGGTAAGAAATGTTCTTCATTTTTGTATAATTTAAGAAAAAATGAGAGGTAAATTAAACATTCTTCTCAAGGAATACCAACCGTGTATGAAAAACAAATTCCAAAAACATATTTAAGGATATTATGAAGTTAGAAGTTAGGAAAAATGTTAACTTGGTTTACAGTTTACACATAATTTACTAATAACGGTTTAGAGATATAAAACCGATTAGGATTAAATTTAGTATATAGATACTAGTAATATGGGAACAAAGTCTATACTTTGTCATTTCCCAACGTAAAACATCTATGTTTTACGATGTGAGTTATAAGTAAGTATAGTATACTATAAGTATACTAATATAGTATATCGTACAGGAAATGTATACATACATTTCCTGTACGATATAACATGTCTCAAAGTTTCGATTAATACGTAGTATAATCCATTTATCTAATCTTTTTCTACGAGTATTTTTTTTACGAGAAATTATGATACCATAATATTAAATGTCTTAAATTGACTATGAAGAAATAAAATAATATTTATTATGTTATGCGTTAGTTACAATATACAGGGTGTAACAAAAATAAGTGATAATACTTTAGGGTGTGTACGTGTTCCTTGTAGAGAGTTCACTGTGAAAGTAGCAGCGCTGAAAGACCAAAAATTTTTTTCACTTTTGTATGGGGAAACTCGTGACGCTCGGGCCATTGCCCATACAAAAGTGAAAAAAAAATTTCGTCTTTCAGAGCTGCTACTTTAACAGTGAACTCTCTACAAGGAACACGTACACACCCTAAAGAATTATCACTTATTTTTGTTACACACTGTATAAAATCCCTATATTTCTAGTCTAGTTTGAAGAAAATCTGTGACGTTCCCCAAGACTAGCTACATGATGGCGTTAATGTAACAAAAGAGCATAGCAGTTTTTTGCACTGTAGTTGTACAAATACAATAATTATAAAAATAAAAAGTATTATTATTACCATTAACGCTATAATTGACCTGTTCTACCTTTTTTTTATTAATGCCTGTAATGGCGTTGTGCTGTTTTTTGGGGATGGTATAAGAATTAAGATCGAAAATTCATAAGTCATGTGGAGAGAGCGTTTGCAACGTAGAAGAGAAAGCCGACACTTCAATGTTCTACCAACACTTATGAAGCTCTACCTGTTTCTTGTGTTTATGTTTTCAGCAGAATAGCAGGTTAATAAATTTCAAGTTGCTTACAAAAAGAGACAGCACGATCAAAAACTTCTCGCTCACTCGTATCGAGTCTTGTACTCCTTAAGGTTGCTTTTCAATCCTAGCGGTACGCTACTGCGACATAAAAAGAATTTACAACATAATAATATGGTCTAGCGACCCATGCCGCTGCTTTTTAGTGGTGTAGAGCAAAGTGAAACCTAAAGCATAATATTATTATATGGTCGCTGTAAGCATTAATTGTGTCCTAATCCACAATTTTTTTGTCACATTTTGAATACTTACCGTCTTTATCTAAATTATTATCTAAGGAGCATAACTACATTCATAATCCAATTTGTAATTTTTACTGTGCCATATAAATTAGAAAGAAATAATGAATAAATTTCTCTTTCTTTCTTTCTAATATATATGGCACAGTAACATTTTTCGGGTTAGCTAGTTATGTTACAAAATGGCATATTTTGATTTTTGTCGATCGGCTGGCCGCGATTATCGGATAGCCACCTTTACTTCTATAATGTCTCCCTCGGTACCCTCCCACCGAGCTCGACGACCGTAAAATTGTAAAAACTACGATAAATCTCTACTTCTATTTATTCCCTCTTAAATCACGGATAATGTTATCATAAGCTTACTCAAAATTCTGGAGTTATCGTAAAGGCCGTAATTTTTTTATATTTTATGGTTTTTAATTGAAAAATTTGTGGGTTTTGTTTTCTGGAGCCCGCAACTTTACTGCACGGGAAATTCGTTTGTTAGAAATCATTTATCGCGGAGGAATTGCACATTTTTCAGGAATCGAGATATGAAGTATCCTATGTCCTTTCCCGGGACTCAAAGTATCTCCATACCAAATTTCAGGAAAATCACTTCAGCGATTTGGACCTGAAGACGTAACAGACAGACAGACTTTCGGATATAATAATAAATAATATTAAGTATGAATTGAAAGATTACGCTATGTTAAAATGTATTTTCGTGCGAATTTTTTCCTACCCATACGAGTAAAGAAAACGAATATTATCCCGAGTCCCAACAAAGGAACAACTGAGACACAAAAGGAAACCAGACAGACATTTAGCTGTTCAAGTAAAGTTAATCATAAAGTTCAAAGTTTTTAATTAAATATTTTAAGAATCCAACCTTAAGACTTGATAACCTAAAACTCCTGAAAGGTTTCCATTTCTTCCTAGAAGTTCAAATTAACTCATTTTTATGCTTAAAATTAAGGTTTCGAAGTTTATTTTACATTTTATATCTATTTTTGTGTAAATATGTATAGAGATTCATAATAATATCATTACAACATATCATTTACATTAATTGCGATAACACAAAAGATATAATTTTCCACATTTTTTTTAAATTCAATAAATCGCAATAGATTAAGACTGCTGATTTCACTACTTTTGGGTTTTTGGTAAAAAAGCGCTGGCGCTTACGCAGTTTTGCTTCAAAATAATTTTAAGCAATGTCGCTTGATATTTTTTTGCGAAATTGCGTACTTATATAAATCCAGAATCCTTTTCCATAAATTATTGACAAATGTATGAATGTTCGATAAATATTTAACCCGAGCCAAGCGGAGTACGAGACCAGAATGGGACTGAAAAAGTTTAGTGGGCCGAGGGAACGGAGTAAGTGTTTTGCCTGTGAACCCCGGCCGCATACCAATGTGCAGGATTTATGTTGCTAACGCCATGTACCCGTGTTACTATCGTTTTAAATAAGCTTTTGGTATTTCGAAAATGGCGGAACCGTACATTAACAATAATTGCTGATAGACGGGACTGACGGGAAAACATAGAAGAATGTCTAGCAAATATTTATTTATTTATTTATCATCACACACTTACACTATCATTACAGGGTTCACCTAAAGTGATAGTAGTGTACATAAAATTGTATAACAAAAGTGCTAAAACAATAATTACATAACCTATCCACAACTATAAAGATAAAACATAATAATAAATTATAAACCATAAATAGTAAATATATCCAATTAATCAATAAATATTGTAAATAAAATCCATCCATGATTGTAAAATAAAATATCAATTAATAAATTAATACAAAAAACAAGTTATTTATACCTTTGTATCATGTAATCATTGGTCAATTCCCATAACAAATGATGATGATTATTTGATTTAAAGCAGTATTCAGTACAAAGGGCTAAAAAAAACTAAATCCATACTAACCTGGTCATAAATGGAAACAGTAAATTTAATTAAAGTGTACAAATAACTCATAACTCATAAGACATTTTTTTTAGCCCTTTGTACTGAATACTGCTTTAAATCAAATATATAATAAAATATATAATAAATGTGTGTGTGTGTGTGTGTGTGACATACTCTACCAATACACAGATTAGAGTATCAACTCTAATCTGTGTATTGGTAGAGTATGTCACACACACACACACACACACACACACACACACACACACACACACACACACACACACACACACACACACACACACACACACACACACACACACACACACACACATACACACAAACACATACACACACACGCACGCACATACACACACACACACACACACAATTACACACGCACTTGCATACACACGTCTACACTCTACACACTTCATTATTGTTATTAATAATATTTTAGAATTGAACCTAAGAATTTTGCATTTTTGTTGTTGTATTAAGATTTTATATAATAATAATTATTATTTTTAGTAATTCTTAGAATATTTTTGTTAATTTCGTTTATTTTTTGTTGTTAGCCGCACTCTTTTTATTGTAATTCGGTAAGAATTCCCCCATAGGCTATGGCCTATGGCCTATGCTATGGCATAGGCTGCGCCTAGTTTGGGGGACTGCTACTTTTAAAAAACCATTGTAAATTAATTTATGACAATAAAGATTTGTATTTGTATTAATTGATTACTTACATCAGAGACCACATGCTTACATGTAATTTTTAAAAATTCTTCTATGTTTTCCCGGATTCAAAGTATCAATTTGCATTCAAATCAGTTCGGGGATCAAATGTGTGGTGAGACAATGGAATGCAGAAATTACTACAGTTACTATTTAGAAAGTATTAAGTAAGCATTTTCAAAATGGATATATAAAATTCGTTTTATTTCTCCTTAAAAGAAAATTAGCATATGAACACGAAAATAGTCAGTCACAGAGCTGTCATAATAAGGTGGATAAATAATATAAATAGATTGAATTTAATTTCAATTTTGCTTTTGAAATCCAAATTCAAAGACGAACTCGTGTATAAATCTATTTTAAAATTAATTTTAATAATAAGGTGTAGCATTTAGAATTTAATAAAGTAAATTTATGTTCGTGCGAGTGCCTCTTGACACGATTCGCTTCGACTTTGTTAACAGTTTTATTCCAATAATAAATTGGATTGCTTTGGTGACCTTTGCGAGTGGAAAACTGTATACTGAAAGATATGAGCATATTTTTAATTATTATTAATATCGAATACTTAGGTAACTAACGCTAATTTTTATTTCAATGATAAGTTAAAAAATAATTTTATAAAGGTTTTTTGTTTCACGCAAAATACATATTTTTAAATATGTAGATTGTCAATTTATACTTACTAGAGATCGCCCAATGGTCGAAATTCGACCTTACTGGCAACGACATTAGGACTACTACCTATATTTTGTAAAAAATGTTGACTTCATCATAGTTTTTTCAATTCTTGTCTCTGGGACTCAGCTGATTTTAGACTGGCCGTTTAAGCATTGTCTAATAGTATCTGAAATTAAATAAAAAAAAAAACAAAAATCCATTTTCAATTTGTCAACTTGTTGTCAACAGACTTCAACCATAAATAAAAGAGTATAATTCGTATGTATAGGCTTGTCACTCAAAAATCTGTCATTTTTTCCTAGTAGTAGTGTCGTAGTGTGTGTAACGTTTTATTCGTTAAAAATATATATGATAAAAGCATCATTTTAAAATAATATTAGCTCGATGCACTCCTTCACCATATAAACTATAACTGTGCGAAATATCATGCACTTACATTAAATTTTTTTCGTAAAAAGGGTTACAAAGTTTTTCTCTCACGTATTAATACATAGATTTCTATTTAGTCTTACTGCAGCAGCCTTAACGTAGCAAGGAAACTAAAATTTCCAGTTCTGTCTTGAAAAAATGTCGACGCATTTACCACAAAGGTTTAACCACGCTCTAGTTAAATTATAAAGAGTTTCGAATCAAAAGCGGCAACTTCAAAGCAGTGAAATAACTAGAAGACATTGTATTAATAGTATACACTTATCTGTGACTCTCTGAGGCTTAAGGAAAGTTTAAGCCAGTTTTATAAAAGGGCGTTCTTTGAAAAAAGTTTCCGATAAGACGTTTCACATGTAATCCCTGCGTTTCCGCTTGATTTGTCTTCTATTTGATAACGGTAAGGACTTTTTAATTTTATCTGTGTCATCTTATTTTGGGATTCTTGTGTGATTTGTGCTCGATATTTTGGTCCTATCTGTGTATATTTTTTGTCCTGTTTCATTCTTAATCTTACCATTTAATTTTGTTAGAGAAATGATTTCTGTTACACAAAAATTATTATGGAAACAATTATCTACGCACACAACTGACACTAACAAATTATAATATCTAGTACCATAAACTATAATGCCTGCTGATGAAAATCAGGCGCGGTCGCAGCCCGAAATTTTGGAGGGGGTCACTCACTATACTAAAAAACTATTGGCAAAAACTTCCTTTTATTATTTGGCAAGATTTTGAGATTTTTCAATTTGACCTTAGATTTGGGGGGAGAGGGGTCATGTCCCCTGTGACACCCCACCCCCCTCGGACCGGACCTGTGACCAGTATACAAGCAAATAATGTAAATAGTTTAGTACAAAATAATGACAGGAAAAGCGGCTTAAGTGAAACAATGTTGAAGTTGTAACATCATTAAATATAACGTTTCGATGCAAGATACGTTGCATTTATCGCGATTGTTTGTCTGTTTTAATAGAACGTGTATATAATATAAATATATACAGTAGAGCAACTCAGTTATGTTCTTGAAATCTTACTCAACACAGCTGATACAAGATTAACGCACGCAATGAGTTACTTAATTGTTTTGCTATAGAGAACTTCCAATAACTGTGTTAAATGAAATCACACTATAAGCGAGGTAATCCTGCAATTATTTGCGGCCCAAAACCCGAATAAATGAACGAAAGGAACATGCAAACAAAAAATAAAAATAAACTACTGACATAAAAATACCCGACATTAAAATAATAATATTAGTATGATATCAGGTTTTTATGTAAGTACCTGTCATGTCGTCACGTCCGGTCCTTCGAATAGGGCAAACGCGGAAACCCGGACACATGTCTAGTATGATCTACTGTATATCATTCATACTGTGTCGTGTATCTCGTATCGCGTGTACGTGAAGTTGACAAATGCCCCGAAGGTGTTTGCCGTCTGGAGAGGGCTCGAGGCGAGATGTTTACACGGTGTATCGATATTTTGTCACATCTCTCATTGTCGATATCTCTGGCACATCCCTTCAATGTAAGTGACTTGGATTTTGCGGTCCAAATATAGATTTTTCCGTTGATGAAAGTTTGTTCTATCTCTGTTTCTGACTGCAGTATCCGATATATTCCGAACTAGATGACCGTTGCGCCTAAACTCGTTTATCGCGTGGGAACCGTACATTTTTCCGGGATAAAAAGTATCCTATGTCCTTTCCCGGGACTCAAGGTATTTCCATGCCAAATTTCAGCAAAATCGGTTCAGGGGCTTAGGCATGAGGAGGTAACAGACAGACAGACGGACAGACAGACGGACAGACAGACGAACAGACAGACAGACACATTTTCGCAAATTTAGAATATTAGTATGGATGAACGCTTAAGCTTTTCGCTCCTATAACTACCTACCATACAGAGTGTAACAAAACTAAGTGATTCCTTATATTATAGAGTTGACTGTGAAAGTAGCAGCGCTGAAAGAGCAACTTTTTTTGTGATTTGTATGGGCAAGCGCCCCAGCGTCATGGATTGGCCCATACAAAAGTTTTTAAAAAGTTGCTCTTTAAGCGCTGCTACTTTTACAATGAGGGCCACATGCACACACTAAAGTAGTATCATTTAGTTTTGTTACACCCCGTAGAATGAATTCAATTTAGTTTCCAAAATTATGTCCATAGAATAACATACATTGAGTGATAGTGCTTTTGGGGTTATTATTATGTGTTCCTTATAATATAAAGTTCACTATAAAACTAGCAGCACTGAAAGAGTTACGTGCGAAGTTCTATGTCCGTCTGTAGGCTTCGCATCTTCTGAATAATGCATGTTTTGTTAATCAATACGGAACCCACTCTTTTGTTTTACCTTTAACTTTAATAGGAATCGATTTGAAGCCCTATAGATTAGTAGATAATTTCTTATCGTGACATAGCCAGGAATCAGGATATACAATGAAGGAAAAAACGCAAGATGTCAGGGAAGCACATGTAAAAAGTTTTTTAGGGATGTGAAATGAATCACGTGCTGTTATCGATAATTTTGACAAAATATGTACCCGAAAAATATGCGCACATTTCATAATTATTTATTTTAAATTATAAAGAAATAATTTAAGAAATATTCAGATTGTTTTGATTAAATAACGTCAAAATATAAAAAGCTTAAGAATGTAAAGTGACCTAATAAAATAGTTCAAATGACTTGTGTTCTAAGCAGTGCCGTAAATAGCCTTTTTTGCGCCCTGTGCGAGCCTATAACTGCACCCTTGTTTTTCAACTGGCTTCCAAAAAGGAGAAGGTTATATTATGTTCGGCTGTAGATTTTTTTTACTACATTGAAAAACATATCCTGAGGCGCAGCGGGAAGTACTTATCGGGAGTAATTCGAAAGAATAAGAGTCTGCTTGGTCTGGCCATTCTTGCGCCCCCCCCAGAGTCTACGCCCTGTGCCTGGGCACCGGTGGCACCGCCCTATTTACGGCACTGGTCCTAGGGTCAGCGCTTTAACGAGACAAAATGATTCGCGAACAATAAATTTGAACTTGTATGCTATAATTAATTTTAACGCGCCATTTTTTTTTCACTATTAGTGAAAAAAAAATTAAAATGGCGCGTCGTTTTTGTCTTATCTCGTTTGTAAATGTTACAAATACTTTATTTTAAAATTATCAATGCTTTTAAAAAATAATAGGTTAAAATATGTTATACCTCAATGCAGATAAACTGTGTATCAATCGAAGGTTGGCTTAACTGAGGCACGTCTTCAAAAAAATAAATTTAACTTTAATTACTATGGAACGAACTGTGCCAGCAGTATTTCCGGACCATTACGACCTTTAAACCTACAATAAGAGAGCTTATTACATCTTAAAAGACCGGCAACGCACTTGCAATTCTTCTGAGGTTGCGAGTGTCCACGGGCTATAAGGGTAGTTGCTTTCCATCAAATGAGCCGTTTGGATGTCAATAAAAATATGGGAAATAAAAAATAAAGTATAAAAGAATGGGAAATAAAAAAAACTATATATCGTACCATATCGATAAACGCCCATTACTAGCATCGAAAAGTGGCGGGAACAGCACTTTTTATGTGTGGGGTAAAAATTTCCAAGTCCCAACTTTGACATTAGCTGGTGAATTATCGCGGTCTCCTCGGTGTCATTTGTGAACTTCACGAGTTCCGTAGGATTCTTTACGGGGGAACTTTTGCCCCGAGTGCCAGGGTAACTTTTACCCTGGGGCAACTTTACCTGGCACTCGCCGGGGCCAACCTATGCAGTGGATGGACACAATCTGCACCGTGATTAATGTGGGACGAATAAATCATTGTATTGAAAATGTTTATGTTTGGCTTGCCAGCATATTCGTAAACTTTTCAAATGTCTGGATGGAAGTTTGAATTTTCATTGAAAACATGATTTGAGTATATTGTGAACATCACAAAATTGCTGGTGATCTGAACTAACTATAAGCCAAGAAAGTAAGCCAAATTTTACGTTTACTGACTACTGTCCTAAATGTTAAAATGTTGATAGGGGCATCTATACAGGGTGTAACAAAAATAAGTGATAATACTTTAGGGTGTGTACGTGTTCCTTGTAGAGAGTTCACTGTGAAAGTAGCAGCGCTGAAAGACCAAAATTTTTTTTCACTTTAGTATAGGGAAACTCGTGACGCTCGGATCCTTGCCAAAACAAAAGTGAAAAAAAATGTTCATCTTTCAGCGCTGCTACTTTCACAATGATCTCTCTACAAGGAACACGTACACACCCTAAAGTATTATCACTTATTTTTGTTACACACTGTATAAATTAATACGCGAGCGAAAATGTTTTTAAGCGGTAGAGCCATGCTTCGGCTCGAATGGGCCGGCTCGATCGGAGAAATATCACGGGCTCACTGAAAACCGGCGTGAAACAGCGCTTGCGCTGGGTTTCGCCGAGTGAGTGAGTTTACAAGAGGCCCAGTCCCCTACCCTATTCCCTTCCCTACCCTCCCCTCCTGCCGTAATCCCTCTCAAAAGGCCGGCAACGCACCTGCAGCTCTTCTGATGTTGCGAGTGTCCATGGGCGACGAAGTTGCTTTCCATCAAGCGACCCGTTTGCTCGTTTGCCCCCTTATTTCATAAAAAAAGTAAAATGCGGAAACAAAATTTTGCACAGTAAATATAATTTATAATAATATGGCGAAGGAGTGCAAATAGCTAATATTATTTTTATGCTTTTGTGCTTTTATTATACATTTTTTAACAAATAAAACATTACACACACTACAACACACACACTAGGAGATTTTGATTGACAAGCATATATCTATATATTATAAGTACACACGAATTGTACTCTTTTATTTATGGTTGAAGTCTGTTGTCATATTGAAAATAGATATAAGTAATAGTTTTTTTAATGAATCACTGTTAGACAAATAATACACGGCCAGTTTGTCATCATTTGACTTTATTAATCTGATACTGTCACAGGAATTATGTCTAAAAATAATAAAGTCAATATTTTGACAATAGAATATCAATAGAAAAGCGTTGAAATTTGAAATTTATAATTTAATTTTTTAATTCAGGTCGAATTTTGAATTTTCGACCATTGGGCGATCTGGTTCACTCGGCGTAACTTGGCGGTAGCGGTCAAAAACTTGTCATTTTCTATACAAAGCCGCGACAACATCTGACACCTTATTGTCAGAGTAGACAGAATTATAGAGTATGCCGACCATGCCGACCAAGAAGTTTGATGCCGACTTAGAACTGATGTTGAAATTTTAAAATTTGACGTATTATGACGAAAATCTTCGTTGTTAACTTGTTGCCTACGAATTTAAAACTATGACATATTCGCTGGACGTGTTCCTCTTTGGTCGTATTGCAAAGATAATATAATCACTACGTTTGTCGTATTGTTGTTTTTGTTTTGGCACATGCGATTAAAATTGTCAGAATCCAATTTTGAAATCTTTATTTTAAATATTTAAAAATAAATTATATCAGCCAGCGCGAGGCACATTCCGTTCATAATCCTAGTGAAACCCGACGAATTTGACAGATATTGAAACCTGTCCGTTTCTTTGCAGTCGAACTACTGGTAGTTATGTCTATTGTGTTATTGTCAATCGCGGTTTATATAAAAAATGACAAGTTTATGACAGGGAGTCAATGACCGCTACCGCCAAGTTACGCCGAGTGAACCTTAGTATTAATAATTATAATACTCTATTAATTACTCTTAAAAGAAACCGCGCAATAAAAATCAATGAAATGTCGACAGAATTCAATTGATATCAAACACGACGAATAGAAATGAACTGTAATAAAAATTATTACACGATCTAGTACTCCTTTAAATAAAGTTCCCTAATTATACAATAAAATTATATTTAGTTCAAAATCCATTTACCTGTACAAAGCAATTCGGATACAATCGCGACTGAAAGGGTACAAAAACTCAATTAAAACTTGTCTTATACGCCGCGGTCTCTCTGCACACGTCCCCAACTTGTCTTTGTCTCAAGATTTGATATACAGATGCGTGCCTTCATGTGAATTTCAATACATTCAGGTAAATTTCATCGTTTGGATTATTATTATCCAAAATTCTTAGTCAAGCTGCATTCGTTGCCTTCTGTAGCGAAGTTAGGTGTCAAAAATGTATGAATTTTGACATAGTGCGTGACTTGATGACATGTGTACATCCACCCATAAATTTATGACATGTAACTTATGAAACTAGCGAATGCAATATTATGAATAATGCTTATAGTGTACTCGAGGAAATTGATTCCTAAGCAGTTGACAGTCAATTCAATTTTAATTCTGATCTGGCTGGCTGAGTTTGAAATAACGCGTCCGAACTACGTAGGTCCTCCGTCTGCCTAGGAATCAACTTCTCTCATAGTACATTGACGATAAGTTCTGAATATATTTTCAACATTTTCAATACCTATAAAAATAATTAACTATGCCCAACGTTACGATGTAACAGTTGAGGCTAAAGCTAACCAATTTTAAAATATAGGTTTACTTTTCCAACTTTTATAGTTTCGGTCGCCAATTTTATTTCAATAAAATAAAACGTATTTTTCCGATAGTCTCGTTCGAGAGACAAACACTTTTTTATTTTCAGTAAAAAAGGGGAATATCCACGAAGAAACACTAGATATATTGGGCTAGTTATATCTAAATCAAACTTGAGAGGAGGAACAGATCTTAAAAATTTATCCACTTTGTTTCTGACTATGAAAATAATAAGTAAGCATCAACAAAAACCAGCAAGACATAACATTATTTAAACACTAACAAAACACATTTTTCCAACATTTTATTTTTTAACAATTTCAGCGTAGTACACATCCGGTTTTCCGGTTTCGTAATCCGACCGGTTTTATCATCAGGTGATAATGATTATAGTATCAAAACCGGTCGTGTATAATTTCGTTAAAATTTATAAAAATACGAAAAGTGAGGAAAAAAGCGCCGGTTAATTGAGTTTTATTAGTGTTTTTAACATTAATACATCCTATTATTAATATTCTGTCTGTATGTCCTTCACCTCTTACGCCCGAGACCGCTAAACCGATTTGGATGAAATTTGGTATAAAGATACTGATGACTTTTATGCAATCATAGGAATAAGGAAAAAGACATGGGCCTTGCTGAGCAGATTGCGATAGAGTACCAACGCTATTCTAAAGATGCTGGCTGAAAAATATGACTCGCCGATACTAGAACACCATTTAATTTTAAGGGTTCTAGTTAAGAAACAAATGTTAGTTAATTTATTTATGTACCTTAATCAAAATTAATAAAATACTACCCACTAAACCTAGTTTTTAAGATCTTTGTTACTAACCATTTGGGCCTTAGTAGCTCTCAATAAAGAATTTATTTATTTATTTGAGTCCCGAGAAAGGACATAGGATACTTTTTATCCTGGAAAAATGTGCGGTTCCTGCACGATAAACGAATTTTGGCGCAACAGAGTTGCGGGCCCCATCTAGTTACATAATACAACATTATTACTCAATAATATATTTTTTAAGCACAAACAACGCCATTATGTTGTTTTTTCATAAGACGCTGCTATTTGTAAGGGTGAAAATATAGGGTGTTGTAAATCTTGTTTAGTGGTTCGCCATAAACAGGAGTGGTCAGCAAACAATGTTCTACGTGTTCCGCCATTTGTCCTTACACAAAAACCGAGCGCCCTGTATTGTTTAGATGAAAAAGCGAGCAACCTGTGTAGTTGAATAAGTTAAGCTTAACAGAATGTTTTGATGCATCCGCCTGTGTACAGACGATCTTTTGTTTCTTTAAAATTGATGGATCATGTCACACCGAGACAATACGCGATCCGAAGTGTTGCAATGAAAAGTGATTATTCTTTATAAATTTTATTGATATCTTTATCGATTTAATAACGATATCTCATTGTTAGAAAAATCAAAATTTTGCGTGACGTTATTTGTGGATGGCCCCTAACGAGAAAATAATATTTAACGCATTGTCTAAAATATGTATTCAGATATTGAATTACTTTCATAGCTCTTAAAGTACAACTAAACGCTTACTTTCAATACTTCATAAAAATAATAATATTATGTTATATCCTACTACTATCCCTTACTTTATTAACCCCCGACAAAAAAGAGGGGTGTTTAACCCCCGACAAAAAAGAGGGGTGTTATAAGTTTGACGTGTCTGTCTGTCGGTCTGTCTGTCTGTCTGTCAGTCTGTGGCATCGTAGCATCCAAACGGGTGGACCGATTTTGATCTAGTTTTTTTTGTTTGAAATCTGACTTAACTGAGAGTGTTCTTAGCCATAGTTCATCATCATCAGTCTGCTCCGTGCTGAAAAATCGCGGTTCATCTGGTTCGTGAAGGGCCGATTTGCAACTTGTAGTCGTTTGGTGGGCTTTATTGCATTCTAGTTCGTGACATTTGTGAATATTTACACATTAATGGAAAGTTGACCTGGTGCTGCAACATCACCTGGTAATCAATAGGATACCCAACTCCTCACCAACTTAGAACCCAACTCCTCACCAACTTAGAACCCAACTCCTCACCCAACTCCTCACCAACTTAGAGCAATGGTTTCGTGCTCATTTTAATTGCGACAACTAGTAAGACGTAGATTACCAATAAATTTTTGCATGTTGCTGCTGCAGCATCACTTGGATTCTATAGGAGCCGAGCTCCATATTATGAACCCAAAGTGGAGGTTTTATGTTGGGACTCATATTGACGGCCTCATCCAAAAGGACACTCCTAGATGGTATTCATTGGGATATAATATTATGATCCTGTTCACAGGAATTATTCTGTAGTCTGCACTATAACCAACACAAGTTTAAAAAGCATGAAATAAAGTTAAATTAAGAAATTTAAAAAAACCCCCGCCAAATAACTTTAAAAAGTAATGAAATAATATATTTTACTGACTTTAAGTTTAAATAATTCCTAAGTGTAAAGTGATATTTTAGTCCATAATTGTTGTCAAGGTGTGTCGGGGGACCTTTTAAAATAAATTTCTTTTTAAATTTCTTAATTTAATTTTATTATATTCTAGAGTCTCGATCTCTGTGGGTCAGTTGGTGGGCTGTTGTGTTGGTAGCTCAAGCTGGGGATCGCGGGTTCGAATCCCGCCGACGGAACAAAAAGTTTTCAAAAGTTCCTGGGTCATGCATATCTTATATCTTTAAACGAGCAATTCTTGTATATATATATATATATATATATATATATATATATATATATATATATATATATATATATATATATATATATATATATATATATATATATATATATATATATATATATATATATATATATATATATATATCTAGCTAGGAATCATTTATTCCTGTTTTATCGAATAAAGCGGTCAAATAGCTAGTGTACTAAATATGTGTATCATAATATAATAAAAATCTTAAATATATGTATAGTATAAAAGTATCTATACTATTATAAAGCGGAAGAGTTTGTTTGTTTGAACGTGCTAAGCTCAGGAACTACTGGTCCAATTTGAAAAAGTCTTTCAGTGTTAGATAGCCTATTTATTGAGGAAGGCTATAGGCTATATTTTAATTCACGTTAAGACTAATAGGAGCGAAGAAATAGAGGAAAATGCGGAACGGGGGAAAAGTACTTACCACAGGGCCAGACTGACGTGGTGTGAAGCGTCCATAGATATTATTTAAAAAAATGTAATGTCGGCTGTACACTCCCGCCGAGACACAGCGAGTCGGCCCGATTACGAGAGTGTAAATGGGTGCGCTCGCCTCGTGTCGCCTGTCTCGGACCCTCTCGGTCCGGTGTCGGTATTTTGCGCCCGAGACAAAGGGTCTCGCAAGGAAGCGAGCGCATTACTGTACACTCTCGCGTTTTTCACTACTAGTCGCGCCGCTAGACAGTGCAGAACAGAAAAATAACAATAATAAACGTCATTATCAGTCATTATCTGTGAGAAATAAAATTAAATATGATAATAGATCTTTGGATTACAATGATATCTTTCGATGCATGGTGAATGGTTCATAACTGCGATTGAAGTAAGCGAGAATGTACATGATCGCACTCGGGCAAGTCTCGTGTGAGGCTCTCACACGAGACTCTCGCCCGAGAGCTCTCGGCGAGAGTGTACAGCCGACATAAAATGTTCATTTTCTACCGTCACCTCTTGCGACTGAAGAAGCCACTGCTTTGTGCATACCAATATGAAATCTATAGCCTAATTCATTAAGTAGCATTTTATATAAATTTTCGTCGGCAACGGTCACTTGCCACGAGGATCGGAAAGCCACTTTACATCGGCAAGTATTCAAGCTGCACACGTATAGCCGATCCTTAACACTTTCTCGTAAACACGTTCGCCGTTCATCCTCAATTACATTACGAGGTGTAATGGATTCACAGATATTGGTAAGTGTTTGCCTCAGCCTGGGTGTCGTTACATAATACAAAGAAATATGGAATACATGCCCCGCGTTCCATTTAGCGTTAAAAACGATCAAAACAATAAAAATAGGAGGCATTTCGAGCGTTTTGATCGTTTTTAACGCGGGGTAGATGATACCCGCAAATCCGCTGCGCCAAAGTTCGTTAATCCCGCGGGGATCGCGGGGCGCGTATTTTGTGGGATAAAAACTATTTTATGTCCTTTCCTGGGACTCAAAATATCTCGTATTCTTTAAATGAAATAAGCGGGCAATCGAGCAAACGGGTCACTTGATGGAAAGCAACTTCCGTCGCCCATGGACACCAGCATCAGAAGAGCTGCAGTGCATTGCCGGCCTTTTAAAAGGGAATAGGGTAATAGGGGAGGGTAGGATGGGAAGGGAAGGGAATAGGGGAGGATAGGAAAGGGAATAGGGTAGGGGATTGGGCCTCCGATAAACTCACCTACTCGGTTAAACACAGCGCAAGCGCTGCTTCACGCCGGTTTTCTGTGAGAACGTGGTATTTCTCCGGTCGAGCCGGCCCATCCGTGCCGAAGCATGACTCTCCCACGTATAAACTCGGTACCCAGCAAAATGGATTCAGTGGTTTGGGCGTAAAGAGGTAACAGACAGACAGAAAGGCACACTTTCGCATTTATAATATTAGTATGGATTTCGGTCTTTACGAGAGTCTTACCGAACCTTGTAGAAAGAGAGCCCTAGGCCAAACCTTAACCAATTATAGGACGTAGCTGTTCGAGTTATCTGCTACCTCAATTTGTGAGAAACAACTAGTTTAAGGAATAAATTGAATAGATAAAAAAGAAACCCTAAAAATAAGATAAAGATAAAATTTAATTATGCTCGTCTAGACATCAGAGATCTTTAAAAAATAAACAAATATCTTAAAAAATTCTCTCTGGAAAAATGAATTCCAAGATTTAAAAGAAAGGTCTTTTACAGTTCATTTTTTTATCTTAACAAGTCATTTTAGAAGTTTATTTTATTTTCAGCGTTTATCATATTATTATTATTATACTAGACGTTCCGCGCGGCTTCGCCCGCGTGAATTAGATATCCACAAAAAAAGCCTTTGATCCTTCACGTGGTCTACTTCTCTGATCCAAATAAAAGAAAAAATGCTCTTGTAGTTCGTGAGATAAGCCCTTTCAAATAATTTCCCCCGTTTTTTTCCACATTTTCCTCTATTTTCTCGCTCCTATTAGTCTTAGCATGATAAAATATGGCCTATAGCCTTCCTCGATAACTGGGCTATCTAACATTGAAAGAATATTTTAAATCGGAATAGTAGTTCCTGAGCTTAGCGCGTTCAAATAAGCCCTTTCAAATAATTTCTCCCGGTTTTTCCACATTTTTTTCTATTTCTTCGCTCTTATTAGTCTTAGCGTAATAAGATATAGCCTATAGCTTTTATCAATAACTGGGCTATCTAAGACTGAAAGAATTTTTCAAATTGGACCAGTAGGTAGTTCCTGAGATTAGCGCGTTCAAACAAGCCCTTTCAAACAATTCCCCCGTTTTTTCCACATTTTCCTCTATTTCTTCACTCCTATTAGTCTTAGCGTGATAAAATATAGCATATAACCTTTCTCGATAAATGGACTATCTAACACTGAAAGAATTTTTTAAATCAGACCAGTAGTTCCTGAGATTAGTGCGTTCAAACAAACAAACAAACTAACTAACAAACTCTTCTGCTTTATAATATTAGTATAGATTATCATAATATTTTTAACCCCCGACAAAAAAGAGGGTTGTTATAAGTTTGACGTGTTTGTCTGTCTGTCTGTTTATTTATAGATAATTATCTTTGCTAAGTAAACCTTCTGTATGACTGCGTCATATTTGCAACTATACATATTCCGCGCGGCTCCGCTCGCGTAAATAATGACTTCCGCGGGAACCAATTGGGAAAACGTAATAACGTTTTCCCGCAAAAATATTTCACCTAAACCCATCCTTGAAGTATATTCTATATCTGTGCTTAATTACATAAAAATCGATCCAGAACTTCGTGAGATTAGCGCGTCCAAATAAATTACTCTTCAGCTTTATACTATTAAAGTACAGATTTATTTTACCCAATCTGACAATATTGATTTCTCTGATTTTACTAAAATCATAATATAAAATACTTTATTATCAATAAATCCTATTTTAGGAGACCAATTAATGGTTCCTATCTCTTCCGGTAGACTGCGATGAAAAATACGGGAAAGGTAACAAGTTTTAATCACGACGAACAAGCTTGGCTAGCAACCAAATCTTTTTGTTCTAACAGTTTCAGCCCCTAGTAAACTTTGCCGAGAACAGCGTGAAAGAGGCGAGAAGATGAAAGTCTTGAAAAGAGTTAAAAATCTAGAAGATTTTTTTATTTGGTAAAAATCTGCTTATGTATCTACAGGGTGACAAAATGTTGCGTGCGTTTGCACATAAAAATCACAAAAAAAAAGGCTTTTTCAGTGCTGCACGTTCACAGTCAGCTCAATATCAGGGACACATGCACACCCTAAAAGAGTTTAAAAGATATGGTTGGCATGAGTTCCAAAACTTAACCCAGTATTATACTGGCCAGTGCACACGTCTAAGTCCAACCGATAAAAAAAATCGTCATAGCACACAATGTCTGGAAGCGAAAAATCTGGCTGTAGGAGCCCTATTACAATAGCCATTAACGAGTAGAACTGTGGGTAGAACAATTGCATAATGGCCGCTAGACCATAGGCGGTCGATCGCGGCGAACACGCGGCGAATTCGCGGCACTCACTAAGGCTGGATTTATATCCATCCACGCGAACGAGTAGTACTTTGGCTGCTGCACTACACTACACAAGCAATAGTATGTAATGCTGGCACTTCACATGGCTATTCGTATTTGCTATTGACGTATAAACAAACAAGCAAAAAAAGGCAAATACGGCCTTCTACATATGGACGTCAAATACCAAACTTGTACTTGATTTTGTTTACTTACCTATTTGATCCTTTTGATGTGCGTCAAAAAACCGACAAAGGTACGGATACGTATATTTGTTAGTGGTCTATATTTGTCCAAATAATGCCAATACTTTGTCAAACATACCGTCTACACATGGTGATTGTTTGGCGAATTATACATAAAATACGCAAATACAAATAGCCATGTGAAGTGCCAGCATAACGATTTATTTAATAAAGCCGCGGTTGCAAAGATATTTACATACAATTGCTTGTGATCTCGCGGTCTAGCCGCCAAACCGCGCGTTTGGACGCATATTAATCGATCCTAACGCTGCGTTTCCACCAGAGACTGATGTGTTGCGAGGAATGCATTTTTGAGAACCGATAGCATCACCGCGCTGAGCAATGTCACGGCAAGCTCACGTCAATGAAGTGATTCTATTGGTTCTCAAAAACACATTTCTCGCAACACATCTCTAAAAACGCAGCCTAATTCCTGCACTCGCCCCGCCCGCAACTCGCGAGCCAGTGTGCTAAGGCTAATACCCCTAATTCAATGAAAGTTACCGAGCCGTGCAAGTTTTACACAAAATTCAACCAATTATTGTTTTATGGAGCGATCTTTTAAGTTCTACACGCCATGCCATCATTAAAGTGAGCGTAGTGCTCGCGTGCGAGAAAATCCCAGCGAACGATTCGATTTGTCAATAAAAGTTACAATTTTCTTCATTGTTAAATAACCTAGTTTTGAAAAATATTAAACGTTGTTTTTTTTACGCGGTAGAGCCATGCTTCGGCACGAATGGGCCGGCTCGACCGGATAAATACCACGGGCTCACAGAAAACCGGCGTGAAACAGCGCTTGTGCTGTGTGAGTGAGTTTACCGGAGGTCCAATTCCCTACCCTTCCCTTTCCTATTCCCTTCCTTAACTCCCCTACCCTGTAATCCTATTCCCTCTTAAAAGGCCTGCAACTGATGATGTTGCGTGTGTCCATGGGCGACGGAAGTTGCTTTCCATCAGGTGACCCGCTTGCCCGTTTGCCCCCTTATTTCATAAAAAAAACAATATTTACTACTTTGATATGATTTGGTAATTTGGAAAGTACACGGCCATGCACCAAAAGCATACTGCCGGTAAAATATCATAACTCTTAAGCTTATAAGAAAAAAAGTAAAAGATAAGCCACAAGAAAACATCATAATATTATTATCTTTTCACTATTTAGGTTATTAGCTCAAAAGCTTTTTGCACGCAACTGGTAGCTAGATTTAACTTATAAATGAGGCTATTGATACGTATAGCCATTTTCAGACGAACGTGAGCCTAAGGTTCATATTAATTAATAAAAACAACCCGAGGTTCGACGAAAAATCTGTATTATTTCAGCAGCAAAATCGTTTGAGTTTGAAATATGTAATCTATAATATTAGTGATCGAAGAATCTATACTATAATATTATAAAGCGGAAGAGTTTGTTAGTTAGTTAGTTTGTTTGTTTGAACGCGCTAATCTCAGGAACTACTAGTCTGATTTGAAAAATTCTTTCAGTGTTAGATAGCCTATTTATCAAGGAAGGATATAAGCTATATTTTATCGCGCTAAGACTAATAGGAGCGAAGAAATATAGGAAAGTGTGAAAAAAACGGGGGAAATTATTTGAAAGGGCTTATCTCATGAACTACTATAGTATTTTTTCTGTCATTTGGCACAGCTAAGAAGTAGACGACGTGAAGGATCATAGGCAATTTTTTTTTACTAATTTGTCTGTGAGATTTCTAATTTACGCGGGCGAAGCTGCGCGGAACGTTATATTATATCGCGCGGTTACGACATCACGCGTAAACGGCTGGACCCATTTTGCTGAAATTTGGTATAAAGATACCTTGAGTCCCGAAAAAGAACATAAGATACATTTTGTCCCGGAAAAATGTACGGTTACTGCGCAATATACTTTTATGATTTGCGCGTAAACTATTCAATCTATTTTGATAGAATTTGGTATGGAGATACTTTGAGTCTCGGGAAAGGACAAGGAATACTAATTTTGTCCCGGAAAATGTATAATATACTTTTCTGATTTGCGCGTAAACGACTCAATCGATGTACGGTCACAACTATAAACTGAAGTCCACGCGGACGAAGTCGCGGGCAACAGCTAGTTTGATGGTTATAACTTATAAAATATCTGTACTAGTCATTTGTGTATCTGTTTGTCTGTCGGTTTTCTATACGCTTAAACCATAGTACGATTTCGCCAAAATCAGAGGCCGTACCCGAAACCGTTTTGAGACTCAAACAATCGTACGAGAATGCCGCGTCCCATTCTAACAAACGTGAAATTACGTTGTTAGAGTAGGATTCGTCCGATTGTTTGAGTCTCAAAACAATTTCGTATAAGCAGAGACCATGGTATAAGTAGGCCTACTGGTTTGGGAATACTTCGAGTTTTTAGATTATAATTTGGTTTCTTGTGACTCAATAATACTTTGTTACTTTGAAAGTGCACAATAGCATTTTAAAAAGATTAAACCGACTTCAAAATTGTACGTATTTGAGAATAAAATTCCCTATCTAATAAACTACCTAGCCAATTTTGATGAAACTTGCAGTATTCCCTAAGTTAAACAATACCCACGGCCAGGAGAAATACATGCGCCAACACAATCACAGGCACACACAGAAATACAACGGGCAGTTTCAACCGAAATTGTAACACAGCCGACCCTAGAGCAAACCCAACAATTACTAGCCCGCGGACAAAACGGGGAACCGAAAATTAAACTAAGGCCGATCCCTCTCTTTATGTCAAATCCAACCGAAACATTGGGTATAACATACAGCCGTCTTAGCACTCCTAACCACGTCAACATCTCCCCGGGACTAGCAGCAATCCTAAACGGAAGTACATCAAAGACGAACATGAAAATGAGCAAATATTTAGCTCTCCCAACAACTACCTTCGCTGGCCAACTATGCAAAATACTGAAATCAGACACCAAAACGATAATAGTATTCGAATGGGACGCGCAAACAGCCTTTGAACGGACATGTTCGTCTTTGAAGGAGTTGGGAGCAATGGGGATAAAACACAGTACCACCCCACGCATAATCAGCGTAGACGCCATGTCACTGGGACAGGATAAAGGCAGGGCTGCAAATTACTATGGAATAGTAAAAGCCTCAGAACATCATGAGATAATCGTCTACGAGAACAGAGGGGATGACCTAAGCTTCCTCAAAAAGAATCGTGATGATCAGCCAGCAGCGTCCCAACCCAGCAATAAGGCGAACTAATCCTCCGCAAGTGAACGACTCCAAGCATCACGGGAGAACAAAAAAGAGGATGAGAAAGAGAGAGATAAAAATGAAATTAAGCAGTCTCTAAACTCAACGGCCAAATTAAAAGCGTTTGTGGGCTCCATCAAAAAAGTACTTCATCGTGAAAGAATGATCGAGGATAAAAACACCCTTTCTCTGATCAAGGCTTCTTCACAAACAAATCGGCAGCCTTTAGCAATGGAGGCTTTTTTGAGGGAACCATCTACACAAACACCGGCAAATAAAAACAAAAGATATAGGGCCGATCTCGGGCAAGTGCTCCCGCCAAAACTCAGACTGGCCCAGAACCCCGAAGATCATATAATAAATGCCTTCCTCGAGTTCCAGGCGATAATAAGAGAAAATAAGACCATAAAGCTCTTGACCTGCAATAAGATCATGCAGGCCTATCAGCGGAAAAATCAAAAGCTGTTAGAAGTGAGACTCAAGGATGCAAAAGCTGCCATATACGATAATGTCACCTCCACAATAATTGCCGGGGCGATGACAGGGCAATATATGGCAGCATTAAGTGCCGACTGCGGATTCGTGGTTCTGGACGAGGATGAGACAAAACGCACGGGAACACTCAAATTTATCACAAAATCTGAGGATCCAATAGTGGTAATAGCGGAATGTACCAGAATAATGCTGGAAGACAGGATACTAGAAATGGCAGAAGTCCTATCTGGGGACCCCGAATCCAGCATGGACTGGGATATATTCGCGAAACCTATCAACTACTCGTGGGTCAATGGGGTTCCTGGATGTGGGAAGACAACTTGGATCATTAATAACTTCAATGAGGAAACAGACGTTATAATAACAACGACAATCGAAGCAAAGGCTATCGCTACGAACTGGCAACAAAGTTAAAGATAAAGTTCGTACCATGGCCTCTTTGCTGGTAAATGGGACAAAAGGAACCTACAAAAGGTTGATAGTTGACGAGGCCCTCATGAACCATTTCGGCTCAATCGTCATGGCGAATCAGTTAACAGGCGCCAACGATGTCATCCTCATTGGAGATATTAACCAACTTCCGTTTATAGAGCGTGAAAACCTCTTTAAACTTAATTACACTCATCCAAACCTGGTAACCAGCATCACCCAGGAGTTGTCTTGCACACACAGGAGCCCTATGGATGTGGCATACGCCTTAAGCATGGTCTATAATAACATCTATTCATCGAAGGAAATTGCGCGGTTCCTAAAGCTAATGAAGTATACAGGAGTGAGAATACCTAAAACCGATCACAAGAGGAGAAAGCAGCCCTCACTAATACAGGCTATGGATCGGAAACGGACTCTCGCGTCCTCACAATCCATGAAGCTCAGGGATTAACGAGTCCCTCGGTGATCATCATACAGACCAAGTCCCGAAAGCTGGCAATCCATGACAGCGTTCCTCATGCAGTTGTAGCCATATCCCGGCACACTAACACCTGTGTCAAATTTTAAAAAAGGATATGGACGAACAGTCCATAGACGGCCACAATTTTATAATAAATATACAAAAATAGTACAAAAAAAAAGGAACATAAAATACATACAAATATAAACTTTTGAAATTTGGCCCCAATTTGGCATACGCCGATAAATCCTAACATTACCTATACAGGGTGTAACAAAAACAAGTGATAATACTTTAGGGTGTGTACGTGTTCCTTGTAAAAAAAATATTGGTCTTTCAGCGCTGCTACTTTCACAGTGAACTCTCTACGAGGAACACGTACACACCCTAAAGTATTATCACTTATTTTTGTTATACCCTGTAAGTATACGAACTTGGCAGTTCTTGAAATATTACATACATAGGGGTCGAATTATTGATATAATCTCCTTTTTTTGAAGTCAGTTAAAATACAAAAGAAATTGCACATTTTGCTATTGGCATACAGTTATTGAATAACAGTATAAGGCACTAACCCAAATTATTACAATGAGTCATAAAGAGCCAAATAATATTTGACAAAGTGACTCCTCACAAAGGGCATTATCATAATGAATATTTAGGTCTCAGCTTAACCGGAATACTCGAGTGGTCCAATCTTAGCATTTATATTACTAGGAACCACTTAATTAGAACCCAAATAACGTTAAGACTACAGTTTTGAAAATTGATTTTAGAAAAGTTATTGTTATACAATGTAATTACATATTATTATACTACGCAAAAGTCTTTACACTAGACTGATTTTTATGAAATTTTGTTCGTAGAGACTCCTACGATATTATGTCGTAGGATATTTTTATGTAAAAAGCGTAATATTTTCTATTGTTAAAAAATAGCAAGCAGATATCCGGGTCCCGGGAAAAAGAGACAATTATTATCGCGGGGAAGGAGAATAATAATTATTGCCCACCATAATTCTTTTTGGACCTGTAATACCTAACTTAAGTTAACTTAATAATTATGATGTTAAATAAACTTTAACGGATCTATAAGTTAAGCAGTTAAAATCTTGGTTGGTTAGCGTGGTTGATAATTGAATCTTGGTTGGTTAGCGTGGTTGATAATTGAATCTTGGTTGGTTAGCGTGGTTGATAATTGAATCTTGGTTGGTTAGCGTGGTTGAAAATTGAATCTTGGTTGGTTAGCGTGGTTGATAATTGAATCTTGGTTGGTTAGCGTGGTTGATAATTGAATCTTGGTTGGTTAGCGTGGTTGATAATTGAATCTTGGTTGGTGAGCGTGGTTGAAAATTGAATCTTGGTTGGTTAGCGTGGTTGATAATTGAATCTTGGTTGGTTAGCGTGGTTGATAATTGAATCTTGGTTGGTTAGCGTGGTTGAAAATTGAATCTTGGTTGGTTAGCGTGGTTGATAATTGAATCTTGGTTGGTTAGCGTGGTTGATAATTGAATCTTGGTTGGTTAGCGTGGTTGATAATTGAATCTTGGTTGGTTAGCGTGGTTGATAATTGAATCTTGGTTGGTTAGCGTGGTTGATAATTGAATCTTGGTTGGTTAGCGTGGTTGATAATTAAATCTTGGTTGGTTAGCGTGGTTGATAATTGAATCTTGGTTGGTTAGCGTGGTTGATACTTGAATCTTGGTTGGTTAGCGTGGTTGATAATAGTTTTGTTAGGAATTAGCAGAATATATTGATCTGCAGATTGGAACGCAACTCAACTTGTTAGATGTTCTAAACTTTACGTAATTATGTAATTGCTGTAGTAACACAGTATCTTTCCTATACGTGGGAGAGCCATGCTTCAGCACGAATGGGCCGGCTCGACCGGAGAAATACCACGCTCTCACAGAAGACCGGCGTGAAACAGCGCTTGCGCTGTGTTTCGCCGAGTGAGTCAGTTTACCGGAGGCCCAATCCTTTACCCTATTCCCTTCCCTACTCTCCCCTATTCTCTTCCCTTCCCATCCCTACCCTCCCCTATTACCCTATTCCCTCTTAAAAGGCCGGCAACGCACCTGCAGCTCTTCTGATGCTGCGAGTGTCCATGGGCGACGGAAGTTGCTTTCCATCAGGTGACCCGTTTGCTCGTTTGCCCCCTTATTGCATAAAAAAAAACAGTTATGGAAAGGCTCTCCATAGGAAAGAAACAGTTTTAGTATGTCATCAATCGGCAATGATGATGTCGTCTCAGCTATTAAGTTGGAATAGTCACACATTTTAGCTTTAAAACCGTTGGGCTTAACGTATATACGTTGTAACAAACAGACAGGACAGGCAATAAAATGCATAAACAAGGCAGTGAAAACGCCGGCCGTATCTACACATTCCAAGTGATATAGTATTGGGTTGATAGAGATTTATACCAGTTCCGAATCATGGAGCCTCACTGCTCTAATGTAGGTGGAGTATAAATGAAGACCAAATTAATCTTATGGATTTGTGTATCTGTTCATGTGTAATCTCTTCTCTTCTTAAATTACTAAGCCGATTTTGAAAAGACTTGGTATTTTAACTACCGGGAAAGGACGTAACAAGATGTATTGTATGTGATTTATCCTTAAATAAATAATAATATATATGTAAGTATATTATTATATTCATAAATATATCATCACTACACTGATACATACATTCATATAAACAGACTTGCCGCTGTCTTGAGCGCACCGCGTCAGAGCACGAGAGTATTGTAGACGAGAGTGGATGTGTAATAGTAGTTTGCTGAGTGCGTGGTCAAGCCTGTGATACACACAAACAGACGGTCCCACAACCTACTGTATTAATGAATAAACTTCATCCAATTTTACCGTGTTACCGTAAACCGTCCAAAATTTTACTCCCTCATTTTCCCCGAAAATACATAATAGGTGAAAATACATGTCCTTAAATAGGTCTTAATTAAGACTATACCTCGGGCCGGGTTTTTTGGAACAAAAACGGTAAATGGACATCATTAGTGAAAGCGCCTACTTTTTATCATCGTATTGTGCCCCTATCTCGTCCATTTGATATTTGACCAACGATATAATATTACGTGCTCGCTCATTTTGTATATAAACCTGACCTGTAATATTTTTTGCAATGTACGTAATATTGCAAAAATAAGCAACAGGCCCTTGACAGCAGCACGCAAGGTGCACCAAGGTGCGTTACCTAGTAATAATTTAATAGTGCTCAGTACACATATAACACTATCTCTTCCTTTACTCGTCCCCCTGGGTTTGGGAGATGAGGTGCAGGACTGACTTTTCACATGCTTATCCGACGCATGGATCATTTTACTTATCAATCATGCATTGTCTGACAGGTATGTGATAAGCCTGCACTGTCCTAACCAAACTTGGAAATAATATTTCCAACGTTAGAATCGAACCCATAACCTCTGAGCCACGCTTTAAACCGCTGGACCACGGAGGTTTTAATCTTCATATATATAATATTATATAGATGAATGCTAGATTGAAGCCGGAAAAGAGTATTTTAAATCCCGTGTTATCTGCGATCGCAGACCGCATAATGCGCGTGGCAGACGTGAGATCCCGCAACCAAATTAAAAACTGTCAGACGCGTTTTTAACGTTTTCCAACTTACTGCTCTTTTCTTTTGGCTGTCATTTAAACGTTCGAATTTTCTGGAACTGCTGACGTTAATTTTCTGCTATAGTTTAATTCTCTGTCACGTGTTGTGATTGAAAATAGGTGGAAAATAGATAATGAATAAAAACTTCCCAATGAATGCGAAATAAAGACGACATGGATGATGGATGGACGGAAGGACAGAAGGAAAGATAAATACTCGTAAATGGATATATGGACAGATAGACAGACGAACAACAGAATGATTATAATAAGTTCAATATTTATAATAATGTTAATTAACGAAATAAAAAAACCGATATGGAAATTAAAACTGATATTAAAACTAAAAATGTTGAGTATTTCGTAACATTTCACGGTCAAAACAATTCTAACTCCGTAAAAGATACAATCGATTTATCCCGTAGATTAGTTTTAGTTTTTTTCCCTCCTACAGAACGTCGCAGAGAGATTTTAATGAGAGATCAGCATTTTCAATTATACCCACTTCTTTTAGCCCGGATCAGGCGGATTACATTTTTTACTTTTTCAGGATATGCCACTTCGGTTCCGGACTGAAGTATTATTTTAGTGTTTTAATTTTGCGAAGTTTCTGGACCGTAGGATGAAGTTTTATATAGCTTTTACGACTGGTTCTAAAATATATTTTTGGTGAGAATTCATTTTAGGTAGAGAGTACTGCTTTATTATGATATTAGGTACATATTTATATATAACGAGCTTTTGCCCGCGGCTTCGCATATATACAAACTTTCATCCCCTATTTTAACCCCTTGGAGGTGGAATTTATCAAAATCCCTTCTTAGCGGATGCCTACGTCATAACATCTACCTGCATGCCAAATTTCAGCCCGATCCGTCCAGTGGTTTGGGCTGTGCGTTGATAGATCACTATGTCAATCAGTCAGTCACCTTTGAATTTTATATATATATATATATAGATTTTGTTTGCCTTACTTTGTCTTACTTGACTGCTAAAACAAATTTAGAGCAACTCGTCACCTGATATTGAATAATAATCATAATATTGGGATACCCCCAAAAAACAACGTGGGGCACGTCTGAATGCGATCTAAGGCAGCACACAAAATGCTTTTCGGTTTTAACACCTTTATTTCCATTATGACATTTCGTCACATGTATGAAAACATTTAATGTTATTTTATTTTGTTAATCTGAGCAACTCTTTTCAATGTAATATTATTTGTACTGTGGTATTACACTCTACAAAGAATCTGAGATCTCCGTAGGCTCCAAGACTGCGGCGGGCGGTGGCTTGGAAACCGCCCAGACTAATCACGGCTTGACCAGTTTATTAAACGACTACAATACTGAGTGTTAATAAAGTGCTTGCACAGATTTCAAGCCATTACTAAGAAATAATATATTATTTTGTGGAGCTCATGTTGGCTTAAAATCGACTAATACCAATTACAATACTAAGACCCAATTTCACCAACCTCTGTTTGTTAAATCCTGACAAGGCATTACATAACGGACCTTGGAAAATTAAACAGACTGTTAAAATACTTATGTCCCACAGTAAAAAATTAACAGCGGATTAGTAAGTACAACGTTAAGTGAACAACGAGTGAATAACATTCAATTCGATCGTTCTTGTAATAAGGCGACGAAATTACAATGTACAAGTTTAATACGACATGTTGGCTGCAATGTGTCATTTTCACCTTATTCGTATAATACGTCATCTGGTAGATAATGCGACCAAATTAAAATATCACTGATCGCATACTATTGTTACACTACAATAGTTCTTTTTAATTTACCAGGTTAATAATTATGATCTGTCAAAGCTGAAAAACATGAATTTCGGCTTGGTAATTTTGATACAAGTCAGTGTATTTGCAATGTCAAGGAAAATCCGAGGGCTGAATTTTTGACAAAATGAAAATAAACAATTATGCATAACATGAAAAATAATAAATAATATGTAAGGATGTGGCGAAACATGGCGGCAACACTCAAAAGTCAAAACAGATTCTTTTATTGATATTGGATATTGTCTTTAAAAAGTTGTTGTTTTGACTATTATAACGGCCTGTTATATATTTAACGGACCTCCCCAGCAGGAATTAAAATTTAACACCGTGTTAGGCGATTTGACATGACATTCAAATCGCCAACAAGCCGATATTTATTTAACACTAGATGTCCCGCTTCGCCCGCGTAAATTAGGAATTTTACAGAAACCATACATTTTCTCATAAAAAATAGCTCTTATGTCCCTACTCCCTTCACTTGGTCTACTCTATATCTGTGCCAAATATTGCCATAAAAATTGCTCCAGTAGTTCTTAATTTCTAATATTCCCCCGTTTTTCCCACATTTTCTTGAGTTTCTTCGGTCTTACTTGATAAATGAGCTATCTAACACTGAAATAAGTTTTTAAATCGGACCTGTAGTTCCTGGGATTAACGCTTTCAAGGAAACATACTCTTCAGGCTTATAATATTAGGTAGGTATAGATTTTTTTAAATTATCGCTTTGCAAACTTGAGTCTCGATCTAAAAGACTATGAAAAGTAAAAATAACAGGGTCATTATAGGCTCATAAGTCATAACCATGGGACGATGTATGGTATAATATGGTAGTGATGATGATGATGATGATGATGATGCAATGATGATGATGATGAATGTAATTTGCATAGTAGCATATCCTTTCCGTTCTTAAAACAACGCCGAAACTCCCAAACTTGTATCTATGAAGAATCAGGAGTTCTCTCAGAACTTCCGAACCACGGGATACCAGGTATACATCGGTGCAAAATATTACTTGTTGGCAGCATATGCTTAGAATACTTTTCACGAAACCGAAGTCACCACATGTTTCCCTATAAATTTTGAGGAGTTCCCTCGATTACTTATGGATCCTTCATCAGATCACCACTTTTGTGAATATTTTGGGATGATACCCTATATTATACTAAAAGAAAAATTTTTAAAATCGGTTTACAAACGGCGAAGTAATCGTTGAACATAAGAAAACGAACATAACACCTCCCCCATTTTGAAAGTCGGTTAAAATTGTAGCCTATGTGTTATTCTGATGTATAAGCTATATTATTGTAAAGTTTCATTAAAATCCATTCAGTAGTTTTTGCGTGAAAGAGTAACAAACATCCATACATCCACACATCCATACATCCAAACAAACTTTCGCCTTTATAATATTAGTAGGATTGCTTGATGAAACTGGGTCTAATATTAATAATAATAATAAGGCCTATTTTTTATAATAATTGTCCATGATAATCATCGATTTTAAATGCTTAATTCTATAAACAGCTATACTATCCTCGTATCTTGCTATAGTTCTCCATCAAGAACATGGATAAAGTGTGATGTGCCTTAGTATGGAATTCGCGCGGCTGCCGCACTACTCGCGACTATGTGAAGGCAGCCTTAGTATGGAATTCGCGCGGCTGCCGCACTACTCGCGACTATGTGAAGGCAGCCTTAGTATGGAATTCGCGCGGCTGCCGCACTACTCGCGACTATGTGAAGGCAGCCTTAGTATGGAATTCGCGCGGCTGCCGCACTACTCGCGACTATGTGAAGGCAGCCTTAGTATAGAATTCGCGCGGCTGCCGCACTACTCGCGACTATGTGAAGGCAGCCTTAGTATGGAATTCGCGCGGCTGCCGCACTACTCGCGACTATGTGAAGGCAGTCTTAGTATAGAATTCGCGCGGCTGCCGCACTACTCGCGACTATGTGAAGGCAGCCTTAGTATAGAATTCGCGCGGCTGCCGCACTACTCGCGACTATGTGAAGGCAGCCTTAGTATAGAATTCGCGCGGCTGCCGCACTACTCGCGACTATGTGAAGGCAGCCTTAGTATGGAATTCGCGCGGCTGCCGCACTACTCGCGACTATGTGAAGGCAGCCTTAGTATGGAATTCGCGCGGCTGCCGCACTACTCGCGACTATGTGAAGGCAGCCTTAGTATAGAATTCGCGCGGCTGCCGCACTACTCGCGACTATGTGAAGGCAGCCTTAGTATAGAATTCGCGCGGCTGCCGCACTACTCGCGACTATGTGAAGGCAGCCTTAGTATGGAATTCGCGCGGCTGCCGCACTACTCGCGACTATGTGAAGGCAGCCTTAGTATAGAATTCGCGCGGCTGCCGCACTACTCGCGACTATGTGAAGGCAGCCTTAGTATAGAATTCGCGCGGCTGCCGCACTACTCGCGACTATGTGAAGGCAGCCTTAGTATAGAATTCGCGCGGCTGCCGCACTACTCGCGACTATGTGAAGGCAGCCTTAGTATAGAATTCGCGCGGCTGCCGCACTACTCGCGACTATGTGAAGGCAGCCTTAGTATAGAATTCGCGCGGCTGCCGCACTACTCGCGACTATGTGAAGGCAGCCTTAGTATAGAATTCGCGCGGCTGCCGCACTACTCGCGACTATGTGAAGGCAGCCTTAGTATGGAATTCGCGCGGCTGCCGCACTACTCGCGACTATGTGAAGGCAGCCTTAGTATAGAATTCGCGCGGCTGCCGCACTACTCGCGACTATGTGAAGGCAGCCTTAGTATAGAATTCGCGCGGCTGCCGCACTACTCGCGACTATGTGAAGGCAGCCTTAGTATAGAATTCGCGCGGCTGCCGCACTACACGCGACTATGTGAAGGCAGCCTTAGTATAGAATTCGCGCGGCTGCCGCACTACTCGCGACTATGTGAAGGCAGCCTTAGTATGGAATTCGCGCGGCTGCCGCACTACTCGCGACTATGTGAAGGCAGCCTTAGTATAGAATTCGCGCGGCTGCCGCACTACTCGCGACTATGTGAAGGCAGCCTTAGTATAGAATTCGCGCGGCTGCCGCACTACACGCGACTATGTGAAGGCAGCCTTAGTATAGAATTCGCGCGGCTGCCGCACTACTCGCGACTATGTGAAGGCAGCCTTAGTATAGAATTCGCGCGGCTGCCGCACTACTCGCGACTATGTGAAGGCAGCCTTAGTATAGAATTCGCGCGGCTGCCGCACTACTCGCGACTATGTGAAGGCAGCCTTAGTATAGAATTCGCGCGGCTGCCGCACTACTCGCGACTATGTGAAGGCAGCCTTAGTATAGAATTCGCGCGGCTGCCGCACTACTCGCGACTATGTGAAGGCAGCCTTAGTATAGAATTCGCGCGGCTGCCGCACTACTCGCGAGTATGTGAAGGCAGCCTTAGTATAGTATTCGCGCGGCTGCCGCACTACTCGCGACTATGTGAAGGCAGCCTTAGTATAGAATTCGCGCGGCTGCCGCACTACTCGCGACTATGTGAAGGCAGCCTTAGTATAGAATTCACGCGGCTGCCGCACTACTCGCGACTATGTGAAGGCAGCCTTAGTATAGAATTCGCGCGGCTGCCGCACTACTCGCGACTATGTGTAGGCAGCCTTAGTATGGAATTCGCGCGGCTGCCGCACTACTCGCGACTATGTGAAGGCAGCCTTAGTATAGAATTCGCGCGGCTGCCGCACTACTCGCGACTATGTGTAGGCAGCCTTAGTATGGAATTCGCGCGGCTGCCGCACTACTCGCGACTATGTGAAGGCAGCCTTAGTATAGAATTCGCGCGGCTGCCGCACTACTCGCGACTATGTGAAGGCAGCCTTAGTATGGAATTCACGCGGCTGCCGCACTACTCGCGACTATGTGAAGGCAGCCTTAGTATAGAATTCGCGCGGCTGCCGCACTACTCGCGACTATGTGTAGGCAGCCTTAGTATGGAATTCGCGCGGCTGCCGGACTACTCGCGAATTAATGTGAAGGCAGCCTTATGTATTGTGATTTTAAAGTCACTGCTGCACTCAGAGGCAAATATTATTAATTACACTGTAATTAAATGAAGATTTTGACATAAGCTCCATTAATAATTATGTGACAAAATATTCATTTAATTACTGTTAAGTAATTAGTAATTAATATTCGTGTCAGAGTGCGGCAGTAAATTTACAAATTAAAACCCACTTCCACAGTATAATCTAGATTTGAACCGATTTCAAACAGTATTTCTTTATCATGGGAAAACCTTGTCCAACAAAAAATAATCATCAAAATCCGTGGACAAACGGCGAAGATTTTGATGTGCCACTTTTTTATGTTTCTTCTGCGGACAGACAGACAGGCAGACAGATAGACAGACATGACGAATCTATAAGAGTTCCGTTTTTCGCCATTTGGCTACGGAACTCTAAAAACCGACATGTGGTCAAATTGAGAAACTTTCGAAGTAGTCAAAAGTCGATTAAAAAGTGTTACACATAACACATTATGAGTGATTTCGTACTGAACCCATAAAATAAAAATGCGGATCCCTACACGTGTTCGTGATACTAATGAGCCCGTAAACTCAGCACGACTTCTAACAACTTTAATTAAGAAGAATATATTAAAATACTTAACTAACTTTTCGATTTCATAGTAATTATTGATTAGAAAACTTTCATTTTCAAAGGAGTCTTTTTTTATATTTGCTAAAATAAGGTACAATAATTATGATGTTAGTCAGGTAAACAGTTCTCTTATTTTGCCTTTGGATGGCGTGCAAATTTTTGAACTACGAACATTATTCATTTGTTATAACTTTGAACTATTTATCTGACACTTTGTGATTTCATAGGCGTACAAGGAAGATATTTTTCACGCAACGTATATCTTAAATCTTTCGGGCGATTCTTATATAATTGGAATCTCGGAATCGGCTCCAACGATTTTCATGAAACATTTTTTTCGTGTTTTATCGAATACAAAGCAAAGCTCGGTCAAATAGCTAGTTATACTTAAATAGCTTCCTTTTTATAGTAAGGGAGGCAAGTGTGACACGCTGGAGCAAGTCGCGAAATCCCCTCTTGGCCTCCCATACTAGTGTTACGGACACACACTGCCATCTAGCGTCAACCAGCGGAACCACTCGGATCAAAGACAATATAAAACTCCTACTCGATACTAGATGGCCTAAGACTTCCAGAAACTTTCAAAACTTGTCTACGCGAGCCGGGTACGTTCTAAAAAGGAACTTTCTGGAATAGTCTGGGACTAGCCTCGGCCCATATAAATAGCCGCAGGAGTCGAGCCAGGAATCAGTTCAGTTTGAGCTATCCTAGTGGTGACTTGGAAGTGAAAATTAGTGATCAAGAATAATCCTGGTGAAACCTAGGACAGTGTAAGTGCTTAGTGTTTTGGACCTAGTGCTTTGCGTTAGACCTATAAGTGCTAGTGATTAAAGTCTTCAAAGAGTCAGCAGGTCTTTCTCTCCAAAATCCTTCGAACCCTAGCACGTAATACTATATAAGTTACAGCAGCGGTAATAGGTAATATTTCGTCTTATTCGGATAATTAATTTAATGAGGCAAGAGTTATAAATCCATTCAGAAAACCCGTAATACAGAGGCCAAAGGTAAGAATACTTTTCAGAACACAGTAATAGCTATATCTCTAGAACAGTGTTTCTCAACCTGTATGGGGGTCCGCGGTGTCATCTCTGGACCACAAGGGGTCTGTGAAAACTGTGTTTGATTTTGTAGGGGTCCGTCTCGTGTCACAGTGTATGTGCTTAACTCCTTTAACACTTTGATGCAGCGTAATATAATATTATAATTATTACGTTTTATGTTTACAGGTAGCAGAAAAAGCGTTTAACGAAATAACCGAAATGACTGGGAGAATTTATGTTATCACACTGAAAATAAATACAAGGACTGGGAATTAACCCTTTATTAGGATATCCTAAATTCAATATTAAAGAGCTGATTATTGAAGATGAAAGTGCCTCTTCACTGTAACACCACTGCTGTAACTACATGGACCTAGAAAGTGGCGATGATTCTGTTTCCAGCTGCATTGTAGAATATTATTTGGATGATCATATTTTATTAAAATAACAAAATCCTGTTTTTCACTTATTTATTTTTTGTATTCTCTTAAATAAGCAGTTCCATAATAAAAAAGGAGTGAGCTTCTCTCAGCTCTCACTGGTCATCAAAGTAGCTCTGCAGCTCTCAGGGAGAGGGTACTTAAATAACAGGTGTTATAAATTCATAATAATATGTAGCACTAGTGACTAGATGTCCCGGTGAACTTCGTGTCACTTACAAACCTTCCCTGGACTCCCAGGAATATTTAAAGACTAAAATTAGCCACATCAGTTCAACCGTTTAATCGAGTTATTGCATTTTTTATATAGTCCGTCAAGTAAGTGAAGAAATTAAAAAGTGGCAACATCGTAGTGTCATTTCTTTTTAGGGTTCCGTACCCAAAGGGTATAAACGGAACCCTCAGACTTCGATTTCTGTCCGTCTGTCTCCAGGCTGTAACTCAAGAATGGAAATAGCTAGAGAGTTGAAATTTTCACAGACTATCCCATACAAAAACACAATTTTGGCTGATTTTTGCTCTATAACAGTACAGAATCCTTCGTGCGCAAGTCCGACTCGCACTTGACCGATTATTTCATAGATTGATTTGAAAGAAATGACACTACGATGTTGCCACTTTTTAATTTCTTCACTTTCTTGACAGGGACAGACTATGACATATACAAAGATTATAATAGGTAGGTACTTTACATAGATAAGATTGTTTCTTGTAATGTCGTAAATTAAACACACAATATAACTACATCATAATTATTTCAAATTTTCTTAACTACATAATATATATATATATATATATATATATATATATATATATATATATATATATATATATATATATATATATATATATATATATATATATATATATATATATATATATATATATATATATATATATATATATATATATATATATATATATATATAAATCATAATATTTACAACGTGTTTTTAAACTGTATTTAATATAAAGTATCAAAATCTTTTATAGTGACTGGATACAGTGTGGCCATAAGAGGCCACACCGGAAACATGTGGCGACTCTATTAATGTCGTGACTTTTTTGACGGGCTATAATTTGTGTGAGACTTGCAGTCCAAACTTAGCGTAAGCTTATTGGTGCCCGTAATAATGGTTAATTTCAAAATCTATAATTTTACTTAAGTATAGAATTAATTTACTTTAAAGACAGCGGTGGCTGCTACTATGCAACCGCTGTCTTTATACTTTATAGTCAGTGGATGACAATCCTGTTTGAAAAGTCTTGACTATGTGAACATGTTTTAAAAGCCTATAGCTTTGTCCACACTGTGCCTTTTAACTAGCTAAGTTCCTCCATTGTTTTAGAAAAACTTTTTTTTTTACTCCAAGCATCACGGGAGAGTAAAAAAGAGGATGAGAAAGAGAGCGATAAAAATAAAATTAAGAAGTCAAAAAATTCAATGGCCAAATTAAAAGTGTTTGTGGGTTCCATAAAAAAAGTACTTTATCGTGAAAAAACCGCAATGCAGCCAAACAGTCAAGATAAAAACATCCTTTCTCAGATCAAGGCTGCATCACAAACAAACCGGCAGGCTTCAGGAATAGTGGCTTTCTTGAGGGAACCATCTCCACCAAAGATATAGAGCTGATTTCGGACAAGTGCTCCCGCCAAAACTCAGACTGGCCCAGAACCATGAAGATCATATAATAAATGCCTTCCTCGAGTTCCAGGCGATAATAAGAGCAAATAAGACCATAAAGCTCTTGACCTGCAATAAGATCATGCAGGATCAGCGAAAAAATCAAAAGCTGTTAGAAGTGAGACTCGAGGATGCAAAAGCTGCAATATACGACAATGTCACCTCCACAATAATGGCGATGACAGGGAAGTATATGGCGGCGCTAAGTGCGGACAACAGGTTCGTGGTTCTGGACGAGGATGAGTCAAAACGGACGGGAACGCTCAAATATATCACAACATCTGAGGATCCAATAGTGGTAATAGCGGAATGTACCAGAATAATGCTGGAAAACAGGATACTAGAAATGGCAGAAGTCATATCTGGGGACCCCGAATCCAGCATGGACTGGGACATATTCGCGAAACCCATCAACTACTCGTGGGTCAATGGGGTTCCTGGATGTGGGAAGACAACTTGGATCATTAATAACTTCAATGAGGAAACAGACGTTATAATAACAACGACAATCGAAGCAAAGGCTATCGCTACGAACTGGCAACAAAGTTAAAGATAAAGTTCGTACCATGGCCTCTTTGCTGGTAAATGGGACAAAAGGAACCTACAAAAGGTTGATAGTTGACGAGGCCCTCATGAACCATTTCGGCTCAATCGTCATGGCGAATCAGTTAACAGGCGCCAACGATGTCATCCTCATTGGAGATATTAACCAACTTCCGTTTATAGAGCGTGAAAACCTGTTTAAACTTAATTACACTCGTCCAAACCTGGTAACCAGCATCACCCAGGAGTTGTCTTGCACACACAGGAGCCCTATGGATGTGGCATACGCCTTAAGCATGGTCTATAATAACAACTATTCATCGAAGGAAATTGTGCGGTCCCTAAAGCTAATGAAGTATACAGGAGCAAGAATACCTAAAACCGATCTAAATACCCTGTATCTTGTCCACACACAAGAGGAGAAAGCAGCTCTCACTAATACAGGCTATGGATCGGGAATGGACTCTCGCGTCCTCACAATCCATGAAGCTCAGGGATTAACAAGTCCTTCGGTGATCATCATACAGACCAAGTCCCGAAAGCTGGCAATCCATGACAGCGTTCCTCATGCAGTTGTAGCTATATCCCGGCATACTAACACCTGTGTCTATTACACTGACACTGATGGAGACGCTGTGGCAAGCTTCATAAAAAGAGCCACCAGGAGGTGTCAACCGAACACATAAAAGATTATAACATAAAAATGGCTATAAAAGACAGGAACGATAAAGTCCTAAGCCACATAGCTGGTAGATTCGACACAGAACGATATCTCTTTAACACCCTAGAAACTCCACCCAGCTTGAGTGACCCCTCTCCACCAAGCCAATGTCACGACATCAAAAGGCAAAGGGTGGAGCAGCATAAAATCTAAGGAAATCGTAAAATGTCGGATCTACTGGCCGCCACACCGACTGGGACCTCACCGTTCAAAACATCAAGTAATTTATAAAACAATAAATATATATTTATTTATTATATGTATGTATTATAGTCTATTAATAATAATAAAAAAAAAACCTTGCCTTTTTCTGTTCGTCAAGGGCATTCGTTATAGCGCAGTCAACAGCGAACGTGAGGCATGCCCGCGATGCATGCCCTCTGACGTTATCCAAAACTTTCGCTTTGTTATTAAAAATGACAGTTGGCATTGCGTTCCCTGATGCATTAAATTATTGAATGCGCCAAAACGAAGGTTGCATGAAAGAAGATGGCGAAAATTGAAGACGAAAGCGCATAGTGTGGACATAGCTTATTAATAATAATAATAATAATATCTATGGACGCTTCACACCACGTCAGTCTGGCCCCGTGCTAAGTACCTGAAGGACTTGTGTTACGGGTACCAGACAATGGAAATATATTTAAGAGCTCACCTGACTCTAAAAATCAAACATCGTCCTTCTCTCTTCACACTCACGCCCGTCTTTCATGCCAGGTGAAAAAGGACGGCGCGGAATCATCGCCGAGTTAGTTTTACTTGAATAAAATACGAACTATAATGATTACGAAAAAAGTGTTTTGAGCAAATTTAGGTTTTATCAATACCTTTTTAGATATTAAAAAATATTAAAGAAAATACAGCAAACTTCGAAGATCCAAGCAAAAATGTGTCTAAAACAAGGTTTTTTGTAAAAAAGAAACTATCGAGCATTTTTTCAGTAATCGTGTTTTCGTCTTGAGCATTTAATCTTTATGAACTGAAGTTACTTGTGTCAAAAAATCAGTTTTCTAGACCTTACAGATTTTGAGATCTAGGTTAAAGTATGTAGTCAAGTTAGGGTCATATGGGCTCTTAATACTTTTTAATATAAGTACATATAATATTTAAGATTTTTATTATATGTGTATCACATATTTAATACACATCCATGACCTAGGAACTTTGAAAACATTTTTGTTCCGTCGGCGGGATTCGAACCCGCGACCCCCGGCTTGAGGTACCAACAGTCCAGTCAACTGAGCCACAGAGGTTGTCAGTTATCATCCATGTACAAGAAAGTGATCATAATATTGTTTGAAAAACCATTTGACAGACAATATCAGATTAATTTTGCGTTGTTATTCTATAAATATGAGAGAAGGGTTTAAAAGTGTTGAAATAATATAAAATGCGACAGACGTAGGTAGTTTACATCAGCACCCTAATGCCCACTGCGGGCACAAAGGGATGAAAAATGATTGGAAGAGCGAAGACGTAGGGATAAAGGTACCTTATCTGAACGCATCACCCTAAGAAAGGGACGTTTAGGGAACGTCTAATATAAGCTACGTTATTTTGTCATCTGTGACACTTTTTAAAAATAGAACTCGCAGAACTTTGTCATAATATAATATCATACAGTAGTATAACTCAGCCGTATTTTAGCAATATAGCTTGCTCTACTCGGAGTCAAGCTGGACGTGCGACATCATTTTATTTATCATGATTGTATGATACTGCATCATTCTACAACTTTAAGATTCGGGCAGTCTAGTATAAAATTGGTCTACCGTTTATATCAACACTATGTCAAGTGTCAAGATAAGCCCTATAATAATCCATTATGTAATTAAACCTTAAATTTGCATCTGACTAAAGTTGAACACGGTATAAAGTTCTAATTTAGATAAAATACGTGTTACACGAATAAAAAAACTTAACCCTTCAAGTGCAGTGAACCGTCTGTTACTCGCGTGATTGTTGTGGCGTGTTCGACCGCTCATTATTGAATATAATAACCCTTAACACATTTTCCTCGGCTACACTTGTATATGGTCTAATTTACCCCCCGCTGGTACAAAAAATAAGTGCAATCAATCTTGTAAAGAAAAGGTGCAATTATGGAGCCTTGTGGGACTCTACATTTTTACTACTGTTGACAACTATCTCTTAAAGTATCAGTTGATTCACAAACAGTGTCTTATCAAATATTGTTTTCTATTGTCTTGCATACGGCTAAAAGTAATAAAATTCGCATTGACGGTTGAAGCAGCAGTCAATCAAATGACTTCAGTGTTTGTTTTCAACTTTTCACGTCTGTCCATCTTTAAAGCGACATTTTATTGCATGCCGCCGTTAGTTCTGATTTCAAGCGACACGTCTTGTAAGTCTGTAATATTTGTATCATCAATGAAATAGATTCATTAGCAGATAGCAGACCTACGTAATTTGGTTAGGATAATATGTCTGGTCAATGTTAGTTATGATCTGTCATTCCATTTTGGTAAACCCGATGATATTCCGTAGACACTATAGTCTAGGCCCTCTATTTGTCTATGAATCCATTTCTCTAGTATGTACTAAATAAATATAACTAAAGAAATGGATTCCTTTTCGATAGTACATTTTAGTTGGTCTATTTCGAGGAAAGCTTGAATGATAAAATCAAAGTTTCCACACGATATGACTTTACTCACACATTTAATTAAATTAATTCGAATCCGGGAAGTTTTACATCTGATTTATCAATACGTCCATTAGCTACCCTCGCGCGGTCTTGGGGGAGTCATTCTTTAATTTGGTTACAAATCGAAAACCTGAAAGCTAATGTATTATTTTTCGTGAAAGTACATTTTAGGGATAAATTAAGAAATTACATTAAGATGTAAAAATATTTTTTGGGATGCGGAAGTTATATAGCTATATTTAACTCTATGGGAGCTCCCCCATTTATTAATTTATTTCTATTTTATTATAAATAATTATTTTTTTATTTCTATTTTATTACAATAATTAATATTATTATAGAGTTAATACAAATAAATATTTTGTAAACATTTCAAGTGCCTGCGTGTTGCCATTATTGATATCGAGCAAAATTAGCAAAAAAAAATCACGTTTGTTGCATGAGAGCTCCCTTTAAATATTAAAATTATTTATTTTTAGTATGTTTCATATTGTGATAGCGGCAAAAGAATATACACAATCCGTGAAAATTTCAGAAGTCTAACTATAGCGTTTCTTGAGATACAGCCTGGAGACAGACGGACAGACATCGAAGTAATTCCTATTAATTTTTACCCTTTGGGTACGGATTAAGGAACTCTAAAAAGTCAAAATTCATATCTTCTAGTCACTTATGCAAAATAGTACTTTAATATTAATATTATAATAATATCTATGGACGCTTCACACCACGTCAGTCTGGCCCCGTGCTAAGTATCTAAAGGACTTGTGCTACAGGTACCTACCAGACAACGGAAATTTAATTAATATTTTTATACTATACATTTATTTAAGATTTTTATTATATCATACACATATTTAATAAACATCCAGACGTAGGAACATTGAAAACTTTTTGTTTCGTCGGCGGGAATCTATGGTATGGCTTGATCTACCAACGCGCTCACCACTGAGCCACAGAGGTCGTCATACTTTATATCTGTTTCTCATAGACAGTAGAAGCATTCCTTCTACAAATCAACGAAAAAATCCAAGTTCCAGTACCTAGTTAGTGCTGCACATAAAATAAATCAATAATTTAAAACTTCGCATCTAGCTTCTAAAAATATAAAAGTCCTTTATAATAACGTCAGAATATGCGGACTTCCAGGATAAATGACCGTCAGGAATAGCGTAGAGAAATTGGCTAGCGCAATTTCGGTAATGCACGACTTGGCCACCTAAATACGGACCATTTTGATTGAACGTCTGCTACGAGGATATTTTTACGCTATTACAATTTTCTGAATTCCTTTTATACCGGTTTGGACCGGTAAAGAACCGGCTTAGAGCTGTTCCATATTGGTTTTAATCAGTTTAAAGCGGTTCGAACTGGTTAGCGCTGGATATCGCATTTGAGTTATTTGAAAGTATACATATTGTAATCTTGGTTTTACATCATGGTCCACCATAAAGGGAACACAAGTTTTAAGCACATATTACATACCATTTAAACACAATTTTTATAAGCCAACAGATAATAATCTAGAAAGTAATAAAATATAAAAGCGTACATAAATAGCGTTTGTTGGATACCTCCATTCTCAAAATTTATCGCACGCCGCCTGTTATCTATTAAAGGAGAAAAATTATGGTCATCATAATAAATTCCTTGCATAAAATTGAGGCGAAATCTCTACCAGGAGGGAGATTAGATTAACTCTAATCCATCAATTAAATGTTGTAATCCTGACTTGTTTCTAACTTTGTCTATTAAGTATTTGATTATCCTTGTTTTAGATGCAGGCTTCTGTAACTGGACCCTAGACTGAATTGTAAAGACAACTTCGTCAAAGTAAGTGTCTAAACACACCATGCCGAAGTTCCGCGGCAGAAGTTCGGCATGATTCCGCCTGCAATGTATTTTAAATGACCGATGACACACCTTACCGTCTTCCTTACCCTCACCTTAAACCTATTCCCTCTTAAATGCCGGCAACACACCTGCAGCTCTTCTGATGTTGCGAGTTTCCATGGACAACGGAAGTTGCTTTCCATCAGGCGACCCGTTTGCTCGTTAGCCCCCTTATGTCATAAAAAGAACTCGCAGTAGCGGGTCCATGTTGGATGCAATCAGGAGTTCAGACATCTTGGCGTTCATTGAAAGAGACCTATGTAACAGTCGAGTAGGTACTAGCTGTTGTAATATAGATCCCTCTATACAGGGTGTAACAAAAATATGTGACAATACTTTAGGGTGTGTATGTGTTCCTTGTAAAGTGTTCACTGTGAAAGTAGTAGCGCTGAAAGATCTTTTTTTTTCTATGTTGTATGGGGAAACTCGTGACGCTCGGGCACTTGCCCATACAAAAGTGAAAAAAAAATTTCGTCTTTCAGAGCTGCTACTTTCACAGTGAACTCTCTACAAGGAACACGTACACACCCTAAAGTATTATCACTTATTTTTGTTACACACTGTATAGAGTTCACTGTGAAAGTAGCAGCGCTGAATAGCTTTTGTATGGGGAAACTCGTGACGCTCGGGCCCTTGCCCTTGCAGCTTGCACAAAAGTGGAAAAAAATTTTGGTCTTTCAGCGCTGCTAATTTCACAGTGAACTCTCTACAAGGAACTGCTTATACGGGACACATATTATTATTATCACTGTGTTTTGTTAAGTACACCTTGTAGATAGGTAGTGTGTGTTTTTTCTTCACGTGTAAACTAAAGAAAAGCATGGTTTAGGGCCTGGAAAATTACACCCTTTTTTTATAGAAAATTGTGTCTTCACTTCTGCCAGTAAACACAGAATATAACCCGTACTTTTTAAAACAATAGCACCAAATTCATTTTATGTAAACATTAAAAAATGTTAACTTTGCTTTCAGCGTACCATCGTAAATTTAAACTACTATTTTACTATCACCTGGTAATATAAAATCATATATTGCCAGTAGCAGGAAGACGTGACTATAAATTGAGTGGAATAAAAGCGCTTTCGAACATCAGAAAATGCCATGAAAATACGGACTGTAAAAACTATGGACTGACGTGAGCTTTAACGCTTGTTTTCATTAAATTAAAGTGAAATTCAATTGGGAACGGGTTAGGTTCAAACTTTCGGGTACAAAATGTGGGTGAATTGTTAAGTATACCCAATATTAAAAAAGCATAATTAGCTTTGTCCACACTGTGACTTTTCTGTTCGTCAAGGGCAACTATCCCCAAACCGCGGCCCGCGGGCCGCATGCGGCCCGCCGGGACTTTATCTGTGGCCCGCGTGATATTAAACCATTTGAAGTTCACGCCCACCAGCAAAATAATGTAAAAGTAGTCGTGAAAGTCGTGATATTTTTTTTACTTTTAATCATTAATTTTAAAGAACGTTATTTTTTACCCTATAAAATTTTTGTTGCGGCCTGCGACACTAAGCTTCACTACACAACTTCGCTTTGTTATTAAAACAGTTGCGTTCGTTGACGCATTCAATTACTGAATGCGCCAAAATGACAATTGAATGAAAAAAGATGACGAAAATTGAAGAGGAAAGCGCATAGTGTAGAGTAAAGTATATTTTTGTATCGTAACAAAGTCTAATTAATGCTCCTTAGAAGCTTAGGGTTAGTTTACAATGAAACGTCGTCAAGGTGTAAGGTGTTCAAGGCATATTAAAAGCCATTCAAAGGGGTTCGAACATTTTTGTATGGAGCCTGGCATATCTAGCCGCCAGCCCTTTTGATTTTTCCGAGCACGATAAAAGTGGTATATTTGGATAGAGGACACTTATACAAACAAAAAATGTTTTAGAACATGGTATCCTGAAGTAAAGATCGCCATTTGTGTCCTTGGAGATCTTTACTTCTAAATATCTTGGAAACGTGATATTTTAGGATACCATGTTTTTTTTTCCTCCAAGTGTCCTCTATCCGAATATGCCACTTTTATCGTGCTCGGAAAAAATCAAGATGGCCGGCGGCTAGATATGCCACAAAGGTTCGTACCCCTTTGGAACAGGCAGCCCGATGGGGGGAAGTCTATTTATACATTGTGTATCTTCTTTAGTAATAAATGAAGTTTAGTTATATTTATAAAAGATAAATAAAACAGCTAAACTTTATTTATGTCACTATAATTTAAGTTTAGATATGCCTTAAAAATTCTTGTCGAATTCGTTCAGACATAACTTTCAACCTTTTTTGAACGCCTATAAAAATGCATTGCAAAGCCTCATCGTTGCAACTGGCCCAAAGTCAGTCCAACTGAGACATAAATAAAAACCAGCCAAGTGCGTGTCGGGCCACGTGGTTCCGTAGTACCGCTAGTTTTTGTAGGGCCAATGAATGTACATTTATAAGGTGTTTTACACTACTAAAAACATCATCTCTGAGGTGGATGCGAAAAAATAAATCATCCCCACTTGATGTGTAGGGAACGTACCATAAAAAAAAAAAAGATTTCATGTTCCATTTTGTCGGCATCATTAATAATTATATTTGCATTCATGCCAAATTACAGCTTTGTAGGTCCTATAGTCTCTGAGCAAAACCGCGGACAGACAGACAGACAGACGGACAGACGGACGGACAGACCGAAACTATAAGGGTTCCTTGTTGACAACGGAACCCTAAAAAGCAATCCAGACTACACGACAAGTGGAATCCAAAAAACAAAATGGCCGCGTTCGTATCGTCCGCGTGTCAATTAGCGATCGTGTCAGGAGAATCGTTGACCGAAGTAACCACAGCTGAATTTAAATGTACTACTATTTTTGCTTCCAAAAAGGAAGATTCGCTACAACCTGTCCATATTCTATATTTATATTTTTCACTTCGTAATAAAGTAATCGATAGTTTGAAAACCGTAGCCAAAATCCATGTAGCATTTACCTATTGCGAAAAGTTGGGTGAGGTGAAAGTTAAGAATTTTTCTTTAACTATCTAGTCCTGCCAACAATTTTTTACACTCATTTAGGTATCTACGTATTATTCATGAATAGCAAAGAACTGGGTCTGGCTAAGCAGCCACAATATATCCAAAAATTGCCTACAATTTAGGTCATACTAGTAAAACACACAATAGCTATTTACTTTCAGTTAGGCTTATGAAAGAAAATTGAAAATTGTCTCTGTACTTTGGCTCGAAGTCGGGATTCATAAAATATTTGTCAGCATACGTAGAGGCCAAATTGTGGAAAAATTTTGTATGGAATTTACAAAAATATTGAAAAGGGTTTAGGTTTTTTCCATAATATTACTTTTATCATCCTCCTATGCTGATTTACTTAAAGTAATTTTTTTTATGAAATAAGGGGGCAAACGAGCAAACGGGTCACCCGATGATGGAAAGCAACTTCCGTCGCCCATGGACACACGCAATATCAAAAGAGCTGCAGGTGCGTTGCCGGCCTTTTAAAAGGGAAAAGGATTACAGGGTAGGGGAGGTAAGGAAGGGAATAGGGAAGGGTAGGGAAAGGAAGGGTAGGAAATTGGGCCTTCGGTAAACTCACTCGGTCAGCGAAACGCAGCGCAAGCGCTGTTTCACGCCGGTTTTCTGTGAGCCCGTGGTATTTCTCCGATCGAGCCGACCCATTTGTGCCGAAGAATGGCTCTACGACGTAAATTTGATAATAATATAATTAAATTACTTATTATTAAATTATGATTTTTTTTGTTTGTATGTCTGCACAATATTGTTATGGTGCAGAATCCAACCTGAGATTTTCTATTAGTTTTATGTCAATAGTTTGTTCTTGGATTATAATATTATTTGAATGATTTTTATTTTATGTAACACTTAGACTGTTTAAAAACTGCTGTAATAAAAGATTGGAATATCAAAACATACCAATGCTTTCTGTTTAGGTACTTAATTTTAATCATAATTATATTGTAAGAAAGGCAATATTTGATTATAATGGCAATACACAGTCTTGCTGATGCCGCTTCTTGCTTCTCTCGATTCCCAATTGCCAAGACTAAATGTCGTCAAAGATTTGCAATTGTATTATCGACTTGATTACATTACAGCCCCGTGGACTTAACGAATGCTTCATTATTCCCATTCTTACCCCACTCCTACCCCATTCTACCCATCCCCACCCCGTTCTTGTACCATCTGCGGAATTTCTGATAAAAATTGCGGTAATAAAGGGGAAGAGAAACAAACTGCGCTGTTTAGATTAAAAAAAGAACAAGTTGAAAGTGACAATTAGATAAGAGTGATTTGTTTTTCGTTGATAATTACCTAAAATTTAAATTTGTCTCCAGTAAAACTAATGGTAATTTAAGATACCAAACATTAAGTTAACTTTTGCTGTACTCCAACTAGATATACATCTGCGATTTCACCTGCATAAATATTTTATTTTTATAAAACAATTAATTAAGATTATAATATTTTTATTTATAACAGTTTTTCTGAGATAAAATCTACCCTATATCATCGTGGTCTTGTCGTAATCTGTGTCGAAATAATACCATAGAATAACAAATGGATACCGCGATTGAAAACGTGCATGTTTTTACCTAATAACATTTAATTCTTACACAATAGTTCCACTTGGTTCCCGGCCAAAATATTGTTGGTATCTCCAGGACTTACGCTTCAAATCTGTAATCTGCTACTCGTGTCACGTACGCGTTGTAAAATACAGCATTGTTCTATTAAATTTACGTCCCTACCATGTTTAAACTCTGAAATGTAGGATATTTTAAAATATGTACCGTATTTCAATTTTTTATTTGTACTGTCTTATCTATTCACTAGTGTACTGATTTATGTATTCACTAGTGATTGACTATATTAAAAACATTATAAACCAAATAATAACGTTGTTAAATAGATAAAATAAGCGTTGTTTGGCTGTACCAAACAACGCTCAGAAATTAGGCATTAGAGCAGTGGTTCTTAACCTTTTAGTCATGAGGGACCATTTTACCAAATGTTTGTCTAGCCGGGGAATACCCAGCTGCTTTACCTAAAGTAAGGGTTGTTTGGTAAAGAAAACAAGCACAACTTTATAATTAGCACTAATTTTTTTTATTTGGCAAAAATCTAAAAGTTACAGCTTTTAATTTAATGTGATTTTTGTGACTGCATAGTGCATATTCATTAATAATTTGTGAATTCTTGCTTAATATTAGGATGGCTTCGCGGACCACTTGGAATACCTCCACCAGTGGTCCGCAGACCACCGGTTAATAACCACTGCATTAGAGTAAACATTGTACTTTTGTCGCTCTTAGTATAGTTTCGCTTGATACAACATTATGTTTATTATTGTCTCAAACGGAACACAGTCGATATCGGACAGTTTGTAAAGGACACACCATCAATTTCCATTATTTGATGTGTCCAACCGATTCATATCAATTTGAGGCGGCCGCCATGTTTTGAATATGTTTATTGTTTACAGATCTGTCTGTCTGTATACTGAATAACAATTCATGCATTACGTCAACGACTTACAACGTCTGAAAATAAGTTTGTGAAAAATGTTATACTAAGGATGGCTTACGGCCTTTCCCAATATTTGATCTATCTCTGGTTTTGCCCTACTAGAGATACGAATAGCTCACAATTGACATAAAATATATGTCTCTAATGTCTAATCTGAGTATTAAAAATAAGTAATTAAAAATACTTAGGGCCTGTTTCACCACTTTCTGATAAAGTGCCGTAAAGGCTATCCACCACTTAACTTGACAGATCAAGTATGGAGAATCTGTCAAAAAAGTTGTGAATAGCCTTTACGGCACTTTATCAGAAAGTGGTGAAACAGGCCCTAAGTATTTTTAATTTTAAAAGTGTCACAGCATCAAGAGCCAAACCATTTTTAAAAGTTGTTACATATCGAAATCAATAGCAGAGTAACTGAATTTAAAAAAAGGTATCATGAAATGCATACCTAGGGGCCAGACCTAGTCTAAGTTGGTTAGCATACTCGAGTCGGTCATACACTTTAGATTGCCTAAGCTATGTATTGCTCCAATAAGCGAGAGAAATAAATCATTCCTATATTAAATGTCGATACAAGCTCTCAGTCCTTTAAATTATATTACTGATGACTAAAATAAAACAGAAAAACGACTAACCACAATCCGGAGCCGACCGCAGACGTAGACCCGCAACGACCGCAGACGCACGCAGCGACCGCACTCGCACCAACTACGACGATTCCACTTGAAAAAAGTTTTATGCAATATTTTATAATTAATATAAATAGCTATGTCCACATTATGCAATTTCATCTTCAATTTTCGTCATCTTCTTTTTATTCAACTTTCGTTTGGCATATTCAATAATTGAATGCGTCAAAATCCACCCGCGTTGAAAGAAAAGTGTCATAGCGAGCTCTAAGATTTCAACGCGCGTCACGGGCATGCCTCACGTTCGCTGTTGAACAAAAAAAGGCACAATGTGGACAAAGCTATGTGCATGTGCTACGTATGGGTGACAACAGCTGACAACGAACGTTTAGGTTCAATTTAGACAGCAACGCGACGCGTACATACATTTGTTTTGTATGGATTTCACAGATTTGCAAGACGTCTCACGCAATTAAAATCTATCAATTCAGAATGCATCTAAGCGTCGCGTTGCGGTCTGAATGAACCCTAATAAAACATGTTAATTTCCATTCTTTACAGCCCGCCCGCCTACGTGCATCTACCTGAATTTGTAGGAGAAAATTATAGAACATATTGATTGCAATTTGCAATACCGTAACGTACACATCATACAAAACGTAAGTACTTATACGTGGGAGAGCCAGGGCCTGACAGTGACCAGGGAGATCATTTGGCACGAATGGGCTGGCTCGACCGGAGAAATACCACATTCTCACAGAAAACCGGCGTGAAACAGCGCTTGCACTGTGTTTCGCCGAGTGAGTGAGTTTACCGGAGGCCCAATCCCCTACCCTATTCCCTACCTTACCCTCCCCTATTCCCTTCCCTTCTCTTTCCTTCCCTTCCCATCCCTACCCTCCCCTATTACCCTATTCCCTCTTAAAAGGCCGGCAACGCGCTTGCAGCTCTTCTAATGCTGCGAGTGTCTATGGGACGGAAGTTGCTTTCGTAGAAAAAAAAATATATCATAATAGGCTTGATGACTATTTTTTTTTCTTATTGATAATTGAAAGACCCTTAAAGAATAGAAACATCGCTGAAAGAATGACTCTGATAGCTTAAAAATTCACCAAAATATGACAATTCAAACATCTCATAAAATAGACCTGCCCGAAACGCTCCATACAAAGTGCTACGAAAAACTGACGTCACTCTTTCGTAGTTTGTACGCATCGGGAGAGAACTTTGTTCGATAGGTATATTAAATATTGCGTTTATGAAAATGGTTTCATAACAAAAATTGATTTGAATTGCATAAGTTATCGATTGGTATACAAATATTAAGAAATTTAATTGAAAAAAAAATCGACTTGATTATCTAACTTTTAAGGCGCATAACAAAAAAAAAATGCTATCGAGCTGTAATTTTGGGAAGACTTATTTTTCACCGTGATTTCTTTATTTTATTCACAAAATTCTCTAATCTTTGACCTTGTCATCATCCCTATTGCTCGGTCGGCAAAGTCGGCAATAATATAAATTTCCAATCTATTCTACAATGACCTCCTTCTTTTTTGGAGTCGGGTAAAAAGCAGGACATGGGCCTTAGAGGACATCGCCTGCTTATTAAAATTAATAATTGATTGAAAAAAAACCTAATGCAAGCAATCAATTAGAGCTTTAACTTCATCCACCCATTTACAGTTAAATCGTAGTAGGTCATAACAACTTGTAAGCTCAAATCAAAGGAACTAAATGTCAAGATACTAACGTTGCTTGCTGATGCACAAATCGGCAACTTGTGAGCTGCGGTCAGGGAGCAATCAGCTACGTTCGAAGCCAATGACCGCTCTGAATTTAACTTACTCTGTGTAATGTGTAACTTACATTCGCTAGTAGCACGGTTAACATATTTCAACATCATTACCTAAATTGCACACTCAAGTTCATAAAGTTTATTGGCAATCATAGTTTAAATAAGTTACTTTGCGGAAATCCATAGCTTAAAATTTAGTTTGATATTATTTTTAGCGATATTCCGCGAAATAAACCTCAACCTTTAAGTGAATGAGTGAGTGTACGCATAGGCATGCGTACAGCACCTTCCTCCTCTCCCACACTACCTAAGCATGCACTCGCATGCAAGAACCTGCAAACACTACCACCACACAAGCAATAATGTTGGCAAATCTGTGCAAGGCCCACCATGCAGGTTGAAAACCTCATTTACTTAAAGTTTGAGGTTTATTTCCCGTAATATTGCTTAAATAATATCAAACTATATTTTAATCATAGTTTAGTTTAGTCTTGTTGAAATAAATTGATCTGTTGCTTGATGCTTCATGTTTTACTTACCTACCATGAAAATCTCTCCTCCTTTTTTGGAGACGGTTAAAAATAACTGTGTTGTCGACTCACACAATAATATGTTTTTTTTTTATGAAATAAGGGGACAAACGAGCAAACGGGTCACCTGATGGAAAGCAACTTCCGTCGTCCATGGACACTCGCAACATCAGAAGAGCTGCAGGTGCGTTGCCGGCCTTTTAAGAGGGAATAGGGTAATAGGGGAGTGTAGGGAAGGGAAAAGGGTATGGAATTGGGCCTCCGATAATATCACTCACTCGGCGAAACACAGCGCAAGCGCTGTTTCACGCCGGTTTTCTGTGAGCCTGTGGTATTTCTCCGGTCGAGCCGGCCCATTCGTGCCGAAGCATGGCTCTCCCACGTCTAAAGATAAAAATAAGAAAATATACCAGTATCGAAACAGTATAGGCTCTCAAGGTTCTCAAGGAAACAAACAAAGCAACAAACAACTTGAGCCTCCCGTAATAGAATTCTGACAGCCTTCACATTCCTGTACGTTTCCTGTTTACAGGAGACAGTGTAAAGTTTTGATTTTTATTTCGTAAAATGTACTAAGAAGTTGATTCTTGGGCAGATGGCGGACCTACATAATTTGGTCACGTTATGTCAAACCCCGCAAACATGACTAACACTGGAGTGACATAACCCGAACAAATGATGTGGGTCCACCATCTGCCTATGAATCAATTTCTTTAGTGGTATATAGATCACGCATAACTTTAAGATCGCTCGGAGAAACTGGAGGGAAGAAGACTACAATACGTACCAGTAGGCCTAGTATGAAACTTTGAGACTCAAACAATCGGACGAGAATGCCGCGTCCTGCTCTAACAATGTCATTTCACGTTTGTTAGAGAGGGACGCGGCATTCTTGACCGATTGTTTGAGTCTCAAAACAGTTTCATGGTACAAGGCCTGTAACATACAACAGTTACTATTAAAAACTCATCTAATTACTGGTCTACCACCGTTTAGATCCAGAAAACCGGACCCAACAGAGAAAGACAGAGAAATGTGAAAGAAAAGAGGAGAGGCCTACAAAAATAATAATTTCAAGTTTTGTTAGTGTCCCTAAAACTCGAAAACGGCTGAACCGATTTGGAAAATTATAGTCTTAAAATATTCTTGAAAGTCCAGGGAAAGTTTATAACGTAAGAAGTGAAATTATACGAAGTTTATCTGGTATTAAGAAAATCGTTGAAGTATTTGGTAATTTCTGTAAAATGTACTATTAACCAGTGTTAGTGCTACTAAATCACCACCAACTGTATTTGAGCGTATGACATAAATATTGATTCGAATGTCCAAATTATGATAATCCTGATAGCTGACCAATCGAATTTGTAATCATTGGATTAATATGATACTGCATAGAAGTACAATATGTAAAGACGTCGCATTTTCACATTGTTTTAAACGTTATTTCTTAGAGAAATTATGATATATTCTTTTTTTTTTATGAAATAAGGGGGCAAACGAGCAAACGGGTCACCTGATGGAAAGCAATTTCCGTCGTCCATCGACACTCGCAGCATCAGAAAAGCTGCAGGTGCGTTACCGGCCTTTTAAGAGGGAACAGGGTAATAGGGGAGGGTAGGGATGGGAAGAGAAGGGAATAGGGGAGGGCAGGGAAGGGAATAGGGTAGGGGATTGGGCCTCCGGTAAACTCACTCACTCGGCGAAACACAGCGCAAGCGCTGTTTCACGTCGGTTTTCTGTGATAACGTGGTATTTCTCCGGTCGAGCCGGCCCATTCGTGCCGAAGCACGGCTCTCCCACGTCAGAAATTCTATTCGAATCTAATAAACGAGGTGTCAAAGGATTCGTAACAATAGCTCACGTAGGCTGTGAAGCGTAGTTGAAAGCTTTAGCCATAAACCAACTTAGCTTAAAAATACCTAATGTAAGAGAAAGAATAAAAATCTTTAACTATGACAAAATAATATGTTGCCGTAATTGCATAGGTAATGCAAGTTACAGTAATTGATTGTACTAACCTGACAGAATATGAGGACTTTTCACGTGAGAACTTTCCGACGATCGTGCATCGGGGGGCTGATGATGATTGGTTTCGACACCGACGTATTTCGTTAAAATTGATAAAAATTCACATAGTGGTATAGATGCACGTGAATTCTGATTTATAATGCAAGGTCTAAGTAGGTATAGCTACGAATATAGAGGTATAGTATATCCATGTTCACAACATGTGTCTAGGTATAAGCCCCGAAATGATGCGGTGCATGATCAGCGACCACTTTCGCGGTCCACTGATCATATTCACCGTCGTATGGGAATGGGAATGGCCAATCACTTAATCAAACCCATCTGCATTAGTAATCGGATATTGTTCATTAATAACGGCATCTACAAATTGGTATAACTAAATTAATTCATTGAGGAGAGAACAGTTAGCCCGGCCGCACATTATAAGAATTTCTGATCAGAAAAATTCGGACGCCCGCCGCCACATCGCACACCTATAAGCTATGTCCACATTATGCAATTTCATCTTCAATTTTCGTCATCTTCTTTTTATTCAACTTTCGTTTGGCATATTCAATAATTGAATGCGTCAAAATCCACCCGCGTTGAAAGAAAAGTGTCATAGCGCGCGCTACGATTTCAACGCGCGTCACGGGCATGCCTTACGTTCGCTGTTGACTGCGCTATAACGCATGCCCTTGATGAACAAAAAAGGTACAGTGTGGACAAAGCTATCAGAAATTTCTAATAGGTGTGCGGGGTCTAGTACAAAATGTATATGGTGCGCGGTCTGAATTTCTGATTAGAAACATTTCTGCCATCCGATGGACGGCGGATGTCTGACACGTCAGAATTATGATGTGGGGTCCACAACAAAACAATAATTAATATGAGCAGAGCCTGTGTTCAGGCGGGGCGACCGAATTTTTTTGATCAGAAATTCTTATAATATGCGGCCGCCCTAACGATCGGTTTGTATGTGTGCGTCCGTATCGTCTATTCGCAGCCATCGTTGACGAAATCTAATGAGCACTCGTTTAAATAAAAAAATTAGAGGTGTCAATTAACACCTTCACTGCGGGACTAAAAGAGACGGTTTTTATATGGTGCGTTAACGGGCCGATTAGCTTTATACTTAAAACTCTCCGCCGCTGCGGTATAGGGCTTATTGGTCTGGTAAGGTATCGACCAATATAAATGACTGTAACTATGCGAAAACTTAAAAATTTGGAAATCCACCAATCAATATCGATCGTAGAAGAGTTAGTGTTCATGGTGCTGGCTTCGCCCTGGATTCCTACTATTTACTTGAGAGATATATGCAAAAATATATGTAAGGTCTTATGACCCGATACCGCACTGAATTATAGGTTTATTTAAGGGAGATTTAGTGATGGGAAATAATGTTATCGACATATTATTTTTAATATCATTTATTGAAGAAACAATAAGATATTTTTTATTTTGAAAAAATAACAGGCCAGTAAGGATTTGGCTGTGACTTATTATTTTTTATGTAATTTTTCGAATAATCTATATCAGAACGTTCATTTTCACGATTTCATCCTTGCTGTAACGATCATTCAAGCATTTTTTCAAAACGTAAACAAACTACTGTGTAAATGCACTATCGTACCGCTCCCGCTTATTACGTCACAACACTAATATGAAGTAAACAATTCAATTACCTACACCAGTGCGGGAAGGGGTGGAATGACCCTGTGATCTTTTACAGACCTTTCGACCCGTTACCCGCAAGGAATGGAAAAAAATATCAATCAGTGCGTTATCAGGTCGGAACACCTTAGCACGATTTTAATGCTTTATCGAGTAGCCCTTAAAGTCCTAAACTCAAACCTATACTTGTCTCCTTTTAACATACAAAAATACTCATTATACAGCCCCCGCACCAGGGGACGTTCGCCGTTTCTCGCCTCCGCACAGAGCGCGAGTACATGCATCGGGCGTTTAAGCCTTATAACGCAGCGAACGTGTTAAGGGACACCCGAATGGAACAAAGTTATTTCTTATATTCAAAAAACCTGTATACATATACACTAAAAAAATCTTTAAAAAAAACGCCATCTATTGGCGCCCAGGAATACTAACAACGCGTCACTGTTTATTCTCAAGAAACGCCATCTAGTTGACGTACAGGAATATTCTCAACGCCCTCTGCCCCTACCATGCAGACCACTAATAAAAAAGTGTCGAGGTCAAAAATATCGTTCTGTATCCTCCTTTACGCCGAACGTGCGATAAGGAACTTCGTTCCAAAAAACTTAAACTGTACAACATTTTGTTGATGGTAAATAAATGTTGCTACCTAGAATAAATACTATATTATTATAGGATTCAAAGGTCCAAAAACCGAAGAATAAAGTAAGGCCAGGCTTTCATTTATGTGTAACTAGATGACGCTCGCAACTCAGTTTGTGGTTGCGCCAAAATTCATATATCCGGGAACCGTACATTTTTCCGGTATAATAAGTATCCTATGTCCGTTCCCGGGACTCAAAGTATCTCCTTAACAAATTTCAGTAAAATCAGTTTATGCGTGAAGGAGTAACAGACAGACATACACTTTTACATTTATAATATTGGGCGTCCACAAATTACGTCAGGTGTTTAGGGGGGGAGGGGGTCGAGTCAAATCTCATCTAATCTCACGTTGGGCAAATCTCACGTAATTTTTTTCTCAACAAAATAATACTATTTAGGTCCATTTCATCCAGATTGTACGTATGCTTAAGATTTAATCGTAAGCGTAATCGTTATACGATTAAGATCATTCACAAATTCGTTCGAAAGAAAATCAACTGACTGTCAAACCAAACGTTTACGTAAGAAACAGACATTTTGAAAAATCTCACGTGAGTTTTTTTTATGAAATAAGAGGGCAATCGAGCAAACGGGTCACTTGATGGAAAGCAACTTCCATCGTCCATGGACATTAGCAGCATCAGAAGAGCTGCAGGTGCGTTACCGGCCTTTTAAGAGGGAATAGGGTAATAGGGGAGAGTAGGGATGGGAAGGGAAGTGAATATGGGAGGGTAGGGAAAGGAATAGGGTAGGGGATTGGGCCTCCGGTAAACTCACTCACTCGGCGAAACACAGCGCAAGCGCTGTTTCACGCCGGTTTTCTGTGAGAACGTGGTATTTATACGGTCGAGCCGGCCCATTCGTGCCGAAGCATGGCTCTCCCACGTCACGTTGTGGGGGAGATTTAATAAAATCTCACGAAATCTCACCAGGGTCAAAAAGTTATAAAAAAAACACCTCACGTAATTTGTGGACGCCCCCTTATTAGTGTGTATTACAGATTCGAAGGTACGAGAATTTGAGCCGTTTACCTCATATTCAATATTCGAGCATATTAGCTTTCCGGATGACCAAGCAGCTGTCGTGGATGATTCATAGCTTACGAGTTACGACGTAGAGCTATCCGCACTCAATAATTACCCTTGATTCTGCAATGTGTTGCAGAATCAAGGGTAATATATAATATATATATATATATATATATATATATATGATACTTACTAGCTGACCCGGCAAACGTTATTTTGCCATATAAACTATTCTGGTATCAATATTAAAAGTAGATAAAAAAACGAAGTTATATTTCGTGTTTTATCGAATACCGAGCAAAGCTCGGTCAAATAGCTAGTAATATTAGTAATAGATAAGTGTATATTACACTCTTATGAGTAAGGATAAATATTTTTCATGTATTCAGTAACTTAATACAGCCTTATTGATATGGTGCCACATAACGCAGAATTGTCGAGACATTTCTTTCGTCGACAACATTCTGATCCTTCTGAATAACACAATAAAGTAAAACAATTCTGAATGTTTTGTATATTATGTGCAAACGATCATAAAAATTAATTCTCAATGGTTTTATGTTATCAGTTATTTTTTTTCAGTTCAATGTAGTAATATTTTCCGTCTAATATAAAAAAAAAGTTAGTCTCGCTAAAGCTCTAGAACGATTGGACCGATTCGGCTAATTTCAATCTTGAAATAATCGGGGAAGTTCTTTTTTTTTTTTTTTTAATGAAATAAGGGGGCAAACGAGCAAATGGGTCACCTGATGGAAAGCAACTTCCGTCGCCCATGGACACTCGCAGCATCAGAAGAGCTGCAAGTGCGTTGCCGGCCTTTTAAGAGGGAATAGGGTAATAGGGGAGAAAGAAAATTTTCTGTGAGAACGTGGTATTTATCCGGTCGAGCCGGCCCATTCGTGCCGAAGCATGGCTCTCCCACGTATGAAAACGATATACGTATAGAATGATACAAAGTTCAGGGAACTTTGTATCATTTCTATCCTAATAAACCTTTTATTAGGATGGAAATGATACAAAGTTCACCGGGTTCAATCAAGTTTCAGTTTTATTCAGTTCCATGTATTAATATGATGTCATATGCGTTGCAACAAATCATTATTCCTAAGTCTTTGATAGTTATTTGCAGGCTATCTATGCTTGCAAACTCAGAGATCTAAAGCATCCTTAGACCAAAACAATTAAGGATAAAGCGTTGCTATTTGATACAACGTATCTTATTTCAATCACGAAAGACATCACAGACCGTAATGAGATCAAAGGAGATCGGAAACTAGATAGAAAGATATCATCATCATTTATGTAATGTGTCAATGGGATTCAGTTTAGGTTGTCAGGCTTCCCGCGTTGGAATAAGTTTTATGACGCGATATTAATTATTCAGCAGCGCTTTTGATTGGCTAATGTTTATTATTACACTTTAAATTTAGTCCCAGGTCCCGGGTATCAAAATCTCTAATTAGTTAACTTTAAGTGCGTATGTTCTTGCGCTGAAAATAATTTTTAAGCGCGAGAACTTTTAGACTTTTGCTACTAGATGTCGCCCGCAACTCCGTTTCATCAAAATTCGTTCATCGCGCGGAATCCGAACATTTTTCCGAGAAAAAAATTATTATTTATCCTATTCCGGGACTCAAAGTATCTCAAAACCTAATTTCATCATAATCGGTTGAGCGATTTGAGCGTGAAGTGATAACAGACAGACAAACTTTCGCATTTATTATATTTAGATTGGCGCCTTATCTATACTAATATTATAAAGCGGAAGAGTTTGTTTGTTTGTTTGTTTGAACGCGCTAATCTCAGGAACTATTGGCATAGAATATATATTAAAGTAGTACCGATTCCGATTAGAAAAATTCTTTCAGTGTTAGATAGCCCATTTATCAGGAAGGCTATATTTTATTATGCTAAGACTAATAGGAGCGAAGAAATAGAGGAAAATGTGGCAAAAACGGGAGAAATTTTTTAAAGGGTTCCCACGAACTACTGGAGGAACTTTTCTGTTATTTGGCACAGATAAGAATTCGACCACGAATCATAGGCATTTTTCGTGGACTAATTTGTCTGTGAAATATCTAATTTACGCGGGCGAAACGGGAACGGGAAGCCGCGCGAAACGTCTAGTAAAATTTAAAGCGGAAATTTGCTCGTATGTTACATGGGACTAAGCCGGGATTAATAATTATAAGGGCGAATTCGATAAACGCGGTTTGTACATCATATTGTAGAATCTAGGGGTGGATTACTATACTATTATCTGTTTCTATTGTTACATAACAATACGAGTATAATGGTGAAACTTGCAAGACAAGTAAATAAGAGCCAGCGACAGCTAGACTTTCGTCGTTAGAGTATTAGTGTATTAAAACACCATACCGAAGATACGCGGCCGAAGTTCCGTGGCCGATATTACGTTCCGACGCATTCGGCTGATATGACACACGAATAGCCGAAATTACGCGGTGGGAATTCAGTTGCGTAACTTTGTCCGAGTATTCAGTGTCTCGAACTCCGCCATTGAAAAAACATTACCGCCGCATCGCTGCCGAACTTAAGCTCGACCGAAGTTCGGCTGTACGCTATAATACGACGTAATTTCGTGCCCTAAGCAATCCGTGGTATCCCTATCTGTATGTCAACTAAAATCGGTCTAAACCTTTACCGCCTAACAAACTTATTTTTTTTCCTATAAACTTTTTTGGTGTGGTTTTTGGTAACGTAAGAGAGTTTTTGGTAACGTAAGAGAACAAAAAAAACCTTCCTCAGGGCATCACCCTGAGGAAGGTTTTTTTGTGCTTCCTCAGACGTGATGCCCTAGGTAATTGCTTAATTTGATTAAAGGTTAATCTGTCACTGATGGTGTGTCATCGGTAATTTAAATTATACATTGCAGGTGTAATCTTGCCGAATTTAGACTTTGTGTGTTTAGACTTTGAGGTGGTCTGGCAGTAGGAAGCAACTGTCAAAAATGTCCGGCAGTGGAAGACGAGATTCCTCCACTTACCGCGAAGAAAAAATTAAGCATTACTCTTTGTCGAAACCTCAGAACAGGATACCTCCTAAGGAAACCGCGAAGGGAACTCCATAGTAGCTGGACGTTCTTACCTCAAGGGGCTCATAAACAGGTGAACTTTCAGCTTTATAAAATGACGAATGGCCGGCTGTCGCTGGCTCTTGGGTTATATAGTGTTGGTATTACACCAGTTCAATAGTTTGATACTATTATCACAAATTCACATACGTTCCGATGAGTTTCTGAATGATATAGGTTGTAATAAAACATGTACAATACTACATACTTGCAGCGACTTTGAACATAAGAAATCCCGCGAGAATCTAACATTTTTCCGTGGCAAAAGGCTGTGAATATGATGATGATACTGACTACTTACTCATGATATTTGTTAACATTATAAATCGGCTTAAACATACCAACTGTAAATAGCTTTCTTTACATTCATATCAAAGCTTTCGTTTCGATTCGTTTATCGCGCGGGAACCGTAAATTTTTCCGGGATAAAAAGTATCCTATGTTCTTTCCCAGGACTCGAAGTACACCCGTACCATATTTCAGCAAAATCGGTTCAGCGGTTTGGGCGTGACGAGGTAACAGTCAGACAGACAGACATACATATTCTCATTTACAATATTTAGTTTGATGAACTGAAACCGAGGCCAAGGATGTTGTAAATCTATTCTGTTACAACTAAGGCCTGCATTGTAATGAGATGAGAGGCCTCGTCTTCGGTTAGCATGTGCTGCATCACCCATGAATATTCATACATCCTTTGGCTATTACGTACCTAACATGGCGATCTCTAAGTTAGCCCGTAATATCCACAAGAATAAAAAAAAATCTTTAACGCGACTTAGGAGAATAAAAAGATAATATTAAAAAAAACACCTTCAATTTTTTTTTTATGTAATAAGGGGGCAAACGAGCAAACGGGTCACCTGATGGAAAGCAACTTCCGTCGCCCATAGACACTCACAGCATCAGAAGAGCTGCAAGTGCGTTGTCGGCCTTTTAAGAGGGAATAGGGTAATAGGGGAGGGTAGGAAAGGGAAGGGAAGGGAATAGTTGAGGGTAGGGAAGGGAATAGGGTAGGGGTTAGGGGATTGGGCCTCCGGTAAACTCACTCACTCGGCGAAACACAGCGCAAGCGCTGTTTCACGCCAATTTTCTGTGAGAACGTGGTATTTATCCGGTCGAGCCGGCCCATTCGTGCCGAAGCATGGCTCTCCCACGTATTATCCCAAGAACTACTGAACCAATTCTGACGAAACTTCTTTAGAGACAAATTTCTTTAGAGATAAGCAGTACTTACCTTTTGTGTCGTTTTTCTTTATATGTATATTTAGTTAAATGATTTTGTGTGCAATAAAATGTTATAAAAAAAAACTTGCTGTTTCCCTAACTTGTACAATACCTAGGACAAAAAAAAGAAATGCTTATATCGGACTTGTAGTTCTGGAGATATGCGAACAAAACATAATTCCCATATCTCCGGAACTACAAGTCCGATTTAGGTATTCTTTTTTTGTTGTACTTACTAGGTATTGTTCAACTTAGGGAACTCTATAAGTTCAACAAAATTGGTTCAGTAGTTTTAGTGATAAGGCAATTTTAAATCTCAATTACGTACATACATATAATAATAATTTTGAAGTCAGTTTTATTATCTTTTTTAAATACTATTATTATTTTAGACCGGCTAAAAACTTAATGGAAATACGTTATTCGGTCGGGTTATGCCAGGCCCACCTAGATTCCCACCAATATCACAACCAATATTTTCACCCCAACCAAATGTAATTGTAAATAAATTACTTCCTAAATTCCTAGCCCCCTTTTAGCAGTCGTATTACAAAGTCAGACTGTAAAGTTTCCATCATCGGAATGGTGTTTAATTTTTGTATTCTATGCTGCCGGGAACTCCAATCCCAATAAGTGCACTTCGTCAAATTAATCGATTTACTTAAGTACGACTTCCGATGTTACGTACAGTCAGCTGAAACGGTTGACTGGATGTTTCCAACGGGGTCGTTGGATAAGTATGAAGTATATTAATCAGGCCTTAGGAATAAAAAGGTTTGGATTATATTATATACGAGCTTTTGCCCGCGGCTTCGCTCGCGTTAATCAGTATTATTATATACAAATTTTCATCCCCTATTTGAACCCCTTGGGGTTGGAATTTATCAAAATCCTTTCTTAGCGGATGCCTTCGTCATAACATCTACCTGCATGCAAAATTTCAGCCCGATCCGTCCAGTGGTTTGGGCTGTGCGTTGATAGATCACCATGTTAGTCGGTCACCTCGCCAGGTCTGTTATGCTGGAATTTGGCTTGACACGCTGCCGCGTGTCTAGATAACAGAAATTGTATTTCAATATAGTGTTTTATCCTTCTCTGATACGTTTGATAGTCTTAACATTCGGACGGACGACTTACCCGACTGGCGAGAGATCAAGCGCAAGATAGCATATCGGAAGCATAGATCTTTTTTTCAAGCAATCTGGTATTCAGCGTGTATAGTTCTGACCAAACTTGGAAACAATATTTTTCCAAATCAGGAATTGAGCCCGCAGTCACGCTTAACTATTTAATCATTTAACAAGTGAATGATGCACAAAATCCCTAATAAACAAATATATAAAATTTAACGTAGTAAAGTTTATTAATTTTGAATATTCCATTTTGAGAAGATTACCGATACACGGTATTGGCCGGGTTAGCAATATCGTATTCCATTAAAATGTTGTATTTTAGACATGTCGGACGAACGCGGAAATTACTGTTTCATAAAATATTGTACTCCCTATTTCACATTCTGTTTTCAAATTTAATAAAAAATGATCCAGTGTGAGTCGGACTTGTGCACGTAGTTACTTGAGATACAGCCTGGCGACAAACAGACAGACGGACAGACAGCGAAATCTTACTAATCGGGACGTTTTTACTTTTTGAGTACGGAACCCTTATAGAAAGTAGAGTCATTTAGAGTAAGTAAGTAAGTAAGTCTTTATTTCCATGAAATTGGTTACAATGTTCTTATTATTTATTTTTTTTATAGTTCACAATTTCTGCCTTTAGGGCGTGGAAATATTTTTAAATATAAAAAATCATACTTTATTACTATAATTAATAACAAACAGATATTTAAATAGAATCTAAAATAAATTATAATACAATCCTCAAAAAGTTATGAAAAAAAAATATGTAAATACGAATACTCAGTCAAAACATCCTGAAATCATAAAAAAAATATAAAACAGTCAAATAAAGATCGAAGATATAGTTTGTCAAGAAAGTCATGACAACTATATATTTAACTATACAATTAAATAAATTAAATGTCAATTAATTCATATTTAAATTAGAGTCAAAAGTATTGATAAACAAAAGCTCAGGTGTTTGGTGATACGTATATAATGTATGCGTGAGCCCACTACGCACAATAACACATCGACTAAACTTCTTCACTCTATCGAAAAGCTCACTCTTTTGAGTTTCATTAAATCAGAATCAGCATCAATATTTTCAACGAATAGGTCAGTAAAAAAATAATAATTAATCGATTATTCCGATATAGTATTGCTGACATAATCGATTTCTTATATACCCTACAAACTACAATGTTGTATAAATCATGAATAAACTATTAAAAAGAGTGTTTTTTTTAATGAAATAAGGGGGCAAACGAGCAAACGGGTCACCTGATGGAAAGCAACTTCCGTCGCGCATGGACACTCGCAGCATCAGAAGAGCTACAGGTGCGGTGCCGGCCTTTTAAGAGGGAATAAGGTAGTAGGGGAAGGTAGGGACAGGAAGGGAAGGGAATAGGGGAGGATAGGGAAGGGAATAGGGTAGGGGATTGGGCCTCCGGTAAACTCACTCACTCGGCGAAACACAGCGCAAGCGCTGTTTCACGCCGGTTTTCTGTGAGAATGTGGTATTTTTCCGGTCGAGCCGGCCCATTCGTGCCGAAGCATGGATCTCCCACGTATTAAAGAGAAGATCTTAAGAAATAAGATCAAGTCTGACAAACATTCAGTGCCGCAGACAATCATTTTTATACACCGTATAATTTATACAACGTTTCTGCCTCTGTTTTATAAAATTACTAGCTGTCCCGGCAAATGTTGTTTTGCCGTATAAAGTATTTTGATTTTCGCCCATATTATTTTATTGAAGTGACTAAATAAGTATGTCACCATGGCAACGTCCATCGCTATCCCGTCGCACAAACATTAATGGTCGCCGTCAGTCTCGAGTTGTAATAATTTACTATTATTTATTCAACACATGCACTTATCAATATAAAAAGTAGCTATATTGTCCGTCCCGATAATATGCTCGGTCGATTCACGAAAATCGGTCGAGCCGTTTCAGAGGTGTTCAACACGCACCCCGTGACAAGAGAATTTTATATAATACTAGATGTCCCGGTGAACTTCGTGTCACTTTAAAACCTTCCCTGGACTTCTAAGAATATTTTAAGACTAAAATCAGCCCAATCCGTTCAGCCGCTTTCGAGTTTTAGCGCGACTAACACATTTGAAAATCCATTTTTATATATAAGATTAGATTTTCTGTTGTTAAATTCACTTGACAGACCACCAATAAAAGTAATACTGTAGTTTATAAGAAAATATTTTTTACTGCGTGTGTACTTAAAATATGATGTATAAAACTGTTTGTCAGTCAATACAAGTACAAGTAGTACAAGGGACACAGGTGTCGGCTTTCCAATTTAGAGCTGTTCGGGGGATGAGCGCTTATTTTCATTTCCCGAGCAAGCCGCGCGATTATGTTCAACATTGTACTTTGTTTGTCGCCTATTGTTGCTTGCCTGCTACAGAGCCTGCTATGTTACATAATCCAATTATTTTTATGTGGGATTGGTTGGTCAGATTGAGGGTTGCTAGAAACTATCGCTGTAAACATATTTTGATTAGCTTAACTTCATTTTAATAAAAGATTTTGATAATAATTATGAACTCTATACATTTTCTGATAAACTTTTATGAAATTAATGTTGCAATCATTGGTATCTGAGTGTGGTTACGACCACACTTAGATTCCAATACTCACGACTTAAACATGAAATGTTTTAAGTAAAAAATAATGTTTCATACGAGCACAGCAAAATTAAAAGCAGCAAAACGAAAGAGTTTATACTAAAAATACAATACAATTAGCCAACATAACATTAATTATCTTCATTTATCATCGTTTTATCTCCATTCTGATGCCTGATGACTTTCCTAAAAATAATTATGTATGTGTTACTCGCGGAGCCCATAGGAATACTGTGGAGCAAATTTTGAGAATGGCTGATCTAGATAATGTACAAACCAATAATAATAATATCTATGGACGCTTCACACCACGTCAGTCTGCCCCCGTTGTAAGTACCTGAAGGACTTGTGTTACGGGAAATATATTTAATACTTTTATACTATACATACATTTAAGATTTTTATTATATGATACACATATTTAATACACATCCATGACCCAGGAACTTTGAAAACTTTTTGTTCCGTCGGCGGGATTCGAACCCGCGACCCCCGGCTTGAGCTACCAACGTGCTCACCACTGAGCCACAGAGGTCGTCAAATAGATATTATAGACACCAATAGACCTGATTCTAAAAATCCATCATCGTCCTTCTCTCTTCACACTCACGCCCGTCTTTCATATGCCAGGTGAAAAAGGACGGCGCGGAATCATCGCCGAGTTAGTTTTACTTGAATAAAAGACGAACTATAATGAAAAAAGTGTTTTGAGCAAATTTAGGTTTTATCAATACCTTTTTAGATATTAAAAAATATTAAAGAAAAGACAGCAAACTTCGAAGATCCAAGCAAAAATGTGTCTAAAACAAGGTTTTTTGTAAAAAGGAAACTATCGAGCATTTTTTGAGTAATCGTGTTTTCGTCTTGAGCATTTAATCTTCATGAACTGAAGTTACTTGTGTCAAAAAATCAGTTTGTGTCAAAAATTTGAGATCTAGGTTAAAGTATGTAGTCAAGTTAGGGTCATATGCGCTCTTAATAATAATATTATGTGAAATCCATTAGAGACAAATTATACGGATTATACTTTATGCACACGCGAACCTCTCACGAAATTAATATTTCTCAAGTTTACCCGGTCAAAGTGTTTATCGCGTCTAGACTTTCAATCATTTATTGTCTTTCAGGTGTCGTAAAATTTACTTTAGTCTTCGATAAACGTAATGAATTACAGCTAGACGAACTTTATTGATTAAGACTTGTCATTTTCAAAGTGTAATTACACTTAGATTGAAACCTTAATAATAATAATTAATACTTAATTGAAAATGCCTGACTGCTGAACTCAGAGACGAAGAAAGATTTTGACATATGACTATTATACATTACTAGATGACGCCCGCAACTCCGTTGCGCCAAAATTCGTTTATCGCGCGGGAACCGTACATTTTTCCGGGATAAAAACTATCCTATGTCCTTTCTCGGGACTCAAAGTATCTCCATGCCAAATTTCAGCAAAATCGGTTCAGCGGTTCGCGCGTGAAAAGGTTACAGACAGACAGACAGACGGACAGACAGACACACTGTCGCATTTATAATATTAGTATGGATTTATCAAACTATTCAATAAATTTAAGGGCCAGGCAACAACACTGCGTTGCGGCGTCGTGTCGCAAAACCAACATCGCACAGAAATGCGATGCGTTTTTACAACGCAAAAATATCATGGAAATGTCGCTGACGCATTGCAAATTTCCACGATGCGTTCTGCGAAGTCGTAGATTTTTACTATAATTATGTACATTAGATTGTTGTGGCCTGGCCTTAAGTTTAATCATCATTAAATCTCTCTAAATGCGGTCGTAAGCTTCAAAACGTATCACATAATTTTATGCGTCTTACATACTAATATTATAAATGCGAAAGTGTGACTGTCCATATTTATTTCGTCATGCTCAAATCGCTTAACCGTTTTGGTTAAAACTTGGTATTAAATCGCTAAAATAAAGTCGGTAAAAGGAAACGGATTGCTTTTTTTATAACGGTAATTTTTATGATTCTTGGGTTAAAAACAAATTGCTGCTAAGCAAAGTATATGCATCATCAGTTTGATAATTATCATATTAATTTAATAACGCCTCCGTGGTCCAGTGGTTAAGTGCGTGACTCTTGACTCGGGTGTTGTGGGTTCGATTCCCGCGTTGGAAACGTGTTATTTCCAAGTTTGGTTAGGACAATGTAGGCTGATCTATTAAATAAAATTAATATAAAATACTAGAAAACGCCCGCACCTCCGTTGCGCCAAAATTTATCTATCGCGCGGGAACCATACATTTTTTCGGGACAAAAAGTATCCTATGTCCTTTCCCGGGACTCAAAGTATCTCCATACCAAATTACAGCAAAATCGGTTCAGCGGTTTGGGCGTGAAGAGGTAACAGACATTCACACTTTCGCATTTATAGAATTAGTACGGATTATTTTACATGTTAATACAATACCCAATAATTAATAATAAATCTTGTTATAACATTAAATGTGTAAAATATGTTACGTGAACCGCAAAACCACGATGTACCATTAATTTTAATTGAGCTCACCTTGGTTTGACATAAAAAATGTGGTTTTCAACATGCTCAAATATAATATTGCAATAAAACCATTTCAACACAATACAATTCAAAATAATTGGAAAGGTTGTGCAGTGTATAATAATTGCATTATAAAATTACATAAGCAATTTCTAGAAAATTCACAAGTCTAGCTATAGCGGTTCTTGAGATACTGTCTGGAGATAGACAGGCGGCCGGATGGCCGGACGGACGGACGGACAGATGGACGGACGGACGGACGGACAGACAGACGGACAGACGGACAGACGGACAGACGGACAGACGGACAGAAGGACAGACGGACGGACGGACGGACGGACGGACAGACGGACAGACGGACAGACGGACAAACGGACAGACGGACAGACGGACAGACGGACAGATAGACAGATGAACAGACGGACAGACGCACAGACGGATAGACAGACAGACGGACATACAACGATGTCTAAGTAATAGGGTCCCGTTTTCACCCTTTGGGTACGGAACCCTAAAACTCCACTTCATCCACTTTAGTCTTGAACTATGTCTGAACTGACTATAATTTATTCAAAATAAAATACGAGGTCTCTGAAGATTACCATTTTACCATCCATTTCTGTGATTTTACCAGAAATAGCATATTATTATGATAACTTTATTTAAGTAAACATGTTTTCATTATCAAAAACACATTTAACGCAAAAACTTAATAAATCCATACTAATATTATAAATGCGAAAGTATCTCTGTCTGTCTGTCTGTCTGTCTGTCTCGCTTTCACGCCAAAACTACTGAACCGATTGCAATGAAATTTTGTACTCAGTTATTCTAGAGTCTGAGAAAGGACATAGGCTACATTTTGATGTAGGAAAATATCTTATTTCCATGAAAATATCGATGAAAATGAATTCGCATTGCGCGTGGCCAGCGCTCATCCCGGAGGTCCTGGGTTCGAGTCCCGCAGGCGGACAAAAAGTTTTCAATGTTCCTGGGTCTTGGATGTGTATTAAAATGAAATTTCAAAAATCTTAAATATATTTTATGTATAATATTATAAAAAATCCTGAAATATATCGATGCAATGAACATTTTAGTTCTAATACGATTCAACAGATGGCGTTTTATTTTTTACTTCATTGTAACATAGAACTAATCATACTTATTAGTTAGTATGTTTTTGTTTATAGTTTTTAATACGTTAGAATATTATGTTTAATAATATAATCACTTGGTATAATAATAATCAATCTATCTTATCTTATAGAACTCCTACTGCATTTCTAATACCTATATGTGACAAGTTGACAACAGAAGGCGCTCTAAAATAAAAGAGTTCGAGTCTACCGGTGTTGGCCTATATTCCATCCAGAAAATATATCAATGCAATCAACATTTTAATTCTAATATATGAAAACAGATGGCGTTTTATTTTTTACTTAAATATATTTTATGTATAATATTATAAAAAATCCAGAAATATATCGATGCAATGAACATTTTAGTGTATGGTTTAAGGTTACGTAACTGTGCAGTGACGTAACCTTAAACCTATCAATGATAAATAGTTTATGGGTAAAGTTGTGTAATTGGGGGGCTAAATAAGATTTAAAATTTGGCATAAAATATAAAGTTTAATATAAAAAAATGAAATACTTATTGTGTGCACACTGCACAGCTGTATTGATTTAAGGGGTTCCAGGGTTTGTTTATAAAAGCTTTTGACACAAATTTTGTTGACACCGCGCGCTATAAACTAAAGTCCACGCGGACGAAGTCGCGGGCAACAGCTAGTAATTACTATAAATAGAATATCGTTACAGCTAATTAGTTAAATAACATTGTACAAAAGTAAAGTTGTCGTAATAATTACAATAAATATAAAACAAAGAGAAGAAAAAAGAAATAGTATATTATATAAAAAACTAAGTCTAAGTCGCAGGCTGCGAGCAATGTACCCAAGAGGCTGGCTGTATCGCAAGACTGATTCGTTGGCCGAGGTAAGCGCCAGCTCTGGGATCGTTAGTTTTCTCAACCAGTCTTTGGGATAAATAGCATTGACAAGTTTTAACATCATAATATAATAGTTATCGTACGTTATATTATCAGTTCTAAGTTTGAGTAGGTAGTTAGAAACTATTTTATATATTCAAAAACGCAACTCGCCAATCTCTTAGTTGCGAAGTTTCGAAGTTCCGAAGTCGGCTAACGTACATACTGAGCGGAGCGACAATGGACCCAACAAAAAAGTTTCATACAAAGGAATTATCTATCTCTACTTTGACCGATGAAGGAGGACAGTGCTGTTTATTATTGTCAACTTTTGATTAATATTTTTCCTGTTATATAAAGACGTAATCGGACAAAGATACATTTTATAACATTTAAAGGGAAATAACTCATTTTTTCCCTTGTAATTTGAACGTGCAACTTACCTACTTCTCTGTCTGGATAACTTCGTAAGTATTGTTAAATCCACATTTTTTGGTTGCAAATCATTTTCCCGGTATTAAAGCCATCATTTATGCAAAAAAAAAATGTCAGTTGGCCACTAAAGTGTTGTTAATTGTTATCTCCTACTAAATTGTTGATACATTTGTAATTTTCTTAAGTCTCACTTTTTATTTATTCCACAAAGTTTGTTTAAATAATTAGTTTCTATAGCTTAAACTAAAACTTCGTCATCTAACTCCGTTTTGAGTTAAGAATAACAAACATAATATTATTATTTTATTCATACAAAATTTCACAAGGCAAAAATTACCCTACGTTAGTAATAAATGAACACGTGTTTTCGATTCTACTGTGTACTTTAAACCGTAGGCTGAAAATGTAATGAAACAATTGAGTCTACTAGAATCAAAAACCGCAATGTCCATTAATGATTTTATTGGACATTGCGGTTTTTGATTTTTGATAAATTGAATAAATTTATAAAATAATATAAGTATTTATAATTAAATTATTTTCAAGAATGTTATGTTGATAAGTGACATATCAGGTCGGTACAACTGGTACAAGTTGGATCCGACACGCGACAACAGCTTCAGATGACGTGTCGCCGCGACAATACTAGTTTATATGTATTTCTATGAAATAACCTACGCAGTGCGCAGCTAGCGACATAAGAAATACATAGAAACCTGCTGTAGTGTCGCGACGACACGTCGTCTGCTGCCGCTTCATGTACCTTAGTGGTTAAAACGTTTGCCTGCTTGTGCTATTTCGTTTTCAATCCTGCCGGCAAACCCTGGCTTTTTACGTGCTACGAAAAAGTTGGTTTAAATTGTAAAATTGGTTTGAAAGTTTTGTGGTTTTTATATTTTAGTTAATAGTTAATCTGGGTGCTGTCGTAAAGTTGCAACACGAGAGTTTCGGTCGTAAAGGCACCATCTCGTCTTCAGTTTTATTTCCAGGCAAGATTAGTTTGGAATGGAATATGTTGCTGGGTATATAATGCAAGCGCATGCAACGAAACTATTGTTTCTTTGTAAAGGAAGGAAAAATTGCATAATTGTATAAACTGAATGACCCGGTGAACTTCTATAAACTGTAACGTGCAGTATATGCAGTTATGCACAAACGCAATAATTATGTTGTGTGTGTGCATCATTGACATATACGTGTCAGGTGCCCTTTTATTATTAGTCCTTAGTTAGGTACTTAGTCTATAATAAGATTCCGTAAGGGCTTGTCGCCCTGCCGGCGCCTATACTTACCTATTATTATAGTGAACACTAAATCTTAACGCAATAAAAGAAGTCCGATAACTTTTTTCATTTCATTAATCTCTCATAGGGCGTTCCCCTTACATAAACCTACCCTGGTCTTCCATGAGCATATTATATCAAGACTAAAATTAGTCCATAGTCCATACTTATAATATAATAATTGCAAACTACTGCAAAAGTGTATCTGTTTGTTCCATAAAGTTAATATATCTAGCGGAATAGAGCAACAAAGGCCTGAGCAAGAGAGATGTCACTATCAGTAACACTGCGTGGTAAAAAGCATAAAGTTAATATACTTACCTAGCTGAATAGAGGAACAAAGGCCTGAGCAAGAAAGGTGTCACTATCAGTAACACTGCGTGGTAAAAAGAGACGTGTGACAGACATGACAGCAGAACTCTTTCTTGACGTCCAGTTGGCACTTATCGGCAATTTAACCATTTAATCTCATAGAATTCATGTTCAATCATGCTCGTGTAAGTGTATACGTACTGTATATATTTTTACACACAGCGGGGCTAAAATGGTAACTTTTAGCAATTCCTCTCAATCAATTCAGCGACGATATTACGAGCAATATCGTCGGTGATTCATCTAATTTTGTAAAATAACGTCCTACGTCAATGGCAATTCAATTCATTAGCAGATTCATAATTGAAACTGTATTGCCATTCTGAAAAACATAAAAACGAACATGACCGGTTTTTTTCTACATTTATTTATGATTTGATGAATGATCAACGAAATATTTGATATAATTGTTATATTTTATGTATTAAACTGTACATTTATTGTATACGAGCTTTTGCCCGCGGCTTCGCTCGCGTTAAGAAGTATTTTTATATACAAACTTTCATCCCCTATTTGAATCCATTGGGGTTGGAATTTATCAAAATCCTTTCTTAGCGGATGCCTACGTCATAACATCTACCTGCATGCCAAATTTCAGCCCGATCCGTCCAGTGGTTTGGGCTGTGCGTTGATAGATCACTATGTCAATCAGTCAGTCACCTTTGAGTTTTATATAATATATAGATTTGTTCATGAAAATCATTTTATAACTAAAAACAAAATGTTGTTTAATAATTTCACCATAATCTTCAAATATCGTTATATTTTCGTAACGTTACTGCCGCAAGGGCATCTATGCCCATATAACAATATAAAAATTTAACCGATACTTGAAATTATAAATTATATGGAAACATAATATGGTGATTTTGATTTAAAGAGAAGTATCCTAAGCATATGCTACCAAAAAGTAAGATTTTGCACCAAGGTATGCTATGGTTCCGAAGATACTAAGAGAACTCCGGATTCCTTATAGATAAAAGTTTGGGGGTTCCGGCGTTGTTTTACGAAGAAAGCATATTATTATGCTACTATGTAAATTACATTCATCATCATCATCATCATCATCACTACCATCACACCACAGACCAATTATACATAAGACTCTTGAATCCCATAAAAAACAGCTTGTCTGCAGTTTTTAGTTCTCATCTGAACGATAGATGGCGTTGAGTGTATCAAATTAGCCTAACAAATAAAAAATACAATAAATAAATGCACCATCTAGTAGACTATTTTTAAAACACGTTCAAAAACTGCTAAATTCTCCCAAAGATGTCGCTGATTAATTTTAATCGGAAATGACATTTATTAAATCTTTCTTAACTCTTTTAGTTTTTGGCTCTTTTAAAATATCTATATTTTTTTATAAATATAGATACTAAAAAAATTGATTTTTTTTATTCCGTCGGTGGGATTCGAACCCGCGACTTCCGGCTTGAGCTACCAATGCGCTCATCCATCTGTTTTTCTGACATTATGTATTTCTATTGCCGCTATAATATTAAATACTAAAAACAAAATAAATTAAATATTTAAGGCGGGCTATATGTAGCTTCACTCTGCATCCTCTATCAGTTGTATCACGGGGAGTGCTCTGAGAAATTGTTCGGAATCATACCTCCTGCAACTTTTCGCCATCGCCCCACGCGAAAAATATACTTACCATCCTCATCACCTTGATGAGTGGCAGTCTTCCACCGTGCATTTTTCGCGTAACTTTCTGCCGCGCACAGTAAAACTCTGGAACGAACTGTCACCAGCAGTATTCCGGACCTATACGACATGCAAACATTCAAGAAGAGAGCGTATTCGGTATTCCCTCTGAAAAGGCCGGCCACGCACCTGACGAGTGTCCATGGGTGACAGTAGTTGCTTTCCATCAGGTGACTCACAACTCACAAAATTACGCTCGTTTGGCCTCACCCTAAGGGTTCCTTGTTAACTACGGAACCCTAAAATATGCGTCATGTCGATTTTTTTTTATGAAATAAGGGGGCAAACGAGCAAACGGGTCACGGCTCACGGTTCACTGAATAATTAAATTAATCAACAATCTTGCTCGTAAATAAATAGTACAAGCACACCCGCGTGCACTGTGCAGTGTTTGCTGTAAATAAGAACAAGTATGACAAGTCCGTGTTCGCGTGGAATGGCGCGTAATTTCAAACGCGGTACAAGACGGTAAGTATAGATGTCCGCATCTGGCACAGTAAAATTTAATACAGACAGACAGACGGCCTGACAGACCGAAACTATAAGGGTTCCTTGTTGACTACGAAACCCTAAAAAGTAGGTAAGCAAAAATCTTGCGAAAAAACTTTGGTGCTCGAAGTTGGGCTTTGAGTGAGATTTCGTGCATCTACTAACATGAACGGAAGGTGTCGCGTCGAACTGGCATCGTTGCACACCAAAAATTACCGTTAAAATAGCAGTATTAATAACGTTATTTTTATACCTATAGGTATCTAAAAATGTTACCCACAGACTTGTATGAATATTAACGAAATGTGTCGCGTCGAACTGGCAACGTCGCATAACAGAAAATAACGATATTTTTACCGGTAATAATAACGGCATTTTTTAAACTATATTTAAATGTTATGTTACCTACTAGATATCATTAAAAATATCGTTAAGCTACCCTTATAAAAATAACGGTACGTAACGGTAATTTTTCTAGTAATCGATAACGTTATGAAGCCATGCTATATATGCTGGAAACATTTTTTACTTTAGTCAAGTTTGTATACAAACTACAAAGTTTTGAAACCGACTTTGTAATTTTAAATTTCTTTAGTTAAACAATTTCTATAATGTATTACGACATAAGAATAGTTCTAAGATCAAAGATGACGTATATAGTAACATTTGATGATTCTGCTATTTGACAGAAAAGCAATTTGGATTTATTGGACCATTTACGACTTTTCATAGAAAAATGTCAAACAAATGAATTGCTTAGTACGAATAATTAAATGAATTGCACGTTAAGAGAAGTTTCAAAATGAATCGTAAATGATTCATTGTATGATTCAACTAAGCGACCATTTTAGCCCCGTAGATGTAAACCAATTTCGGTTTCGTTTGACAGATCGAGAGTGTTGCTTTATTCCTGCTAGGTAATATTGACTTTATAGTTTGATTATGTGTCACGTCTTCACGCGCCAACAGCTGAGCCAATTTTGCCGTTTGGTATGGAATTACTTTTACTTCCGGTAAAGGACATAGGATACTTTTTCAAGGAAAATGCACCGGTTCCCGCGCGATAAACTAATTTTGGCGCAACGGAGTTGTGAGAGTCATCTAGATATATTATAAATAGCATAATATCTATGATAGATGTCCCGTGTCCGGTATATTTCTCCACTATATAATAAATGTTATTATACTTATAACCTTCCTCTGGAATCACTCTGTCTATTAAAGAAAACCGCATCAAAATCCGTTGCGTTGTTTTAAAGATTAAAGGGCACAAAGGGACATGAAGGAAAAAAAGCAACTTTGTTTTATAATAAGTATAGATGGGCTATCTAACACTGAAATATTTTTTCAAATCGGACCAGTAGTTCCTGAGATTAGCGCGTTCAAACAAACAAACTCTTCCGCTTTATAATATTAGTAAAGATTAACTCTAACCTAGACTGGCATAAGTGGAATTAACTTTTGCTTCCTTGTAGTCCTTCCCACGAATCCGCCAGTCAAAACTAGCTAAGTATAATTTGTTACATTTTTTACAAGTCTGAAATACTCCATCAGGTATTTGAACTATTTGCCGGTCTCTTACCTCTATCGAGGGGGAAGTGAGTCAAGCGGCCCTCAGCGCCGGACAAAGGAAGGTGAGAATCGGGTCAAAGCTAATCTCCACTTAGGCTGTAAGGTGACTTGTACCCGACTGCTAAAGAGGTATGTCTACAATATATTTATCAAAAATGTTTTGAATGTAAAGACTAAAGATATAGCCGAAAAATTGTGTTTTGTTTTAAATCTTGCAGTTTACAATAATGTTATGATATAAATTATTATTATTATAATAATTATGTAGAACATGAAATATGGCTCATTTTATTGCTCTTAGAATAATTACTTATTAAAAATGAAAATTTTTAGGTTCTGCTACTAAATAGTGACAGTATAATGGTCATTCCCAATATTTGATCTATCTCTGGTTTTGCCCTACTAGAGATAGGAATAACTCACATTAGACATTAGAGACATATATTTTATGTCAATTGTGAGCTATTCCTATCTCTAGTAGGGCAAAACCAGAGATAGATCAAATATTGGGAACGGCCGTTAGAAGTCCACTCGGGCTAACTTGTCGCTAGCGGTCATTGACTCCCTGTCAAAAACTTGTCATTTTCCATATAAGCCGCGATTGACAATGAGGTGTCAGATACTGTCAATCGTGATTTTATATGGAAAATGACATGTTTTTGACAGGGAGTCAATGACGCTAGCGACAAGTTAGCCCGAGTGGAGTATAGTAGATACAAGTCTATACTTGTATTGATAAAAAATAATGAAAAGCGCTTGCTTAGTTCATTTCAATCTCGTTTTAAGAGCGCATATGACCCTAACTTGACTACATACTTTAACCTAGATCTCAAAATCTGTAAGGTCTAGAAAACTGATTTTTTGACACAAGTAACTTCAGTTCATGAAGATTAAATGCTCATGACGAAAACACGATTACTCAAAAAATGCTCGATAGTTTCCTTTTTACAAAAAACCTTGTTTTAGACACATTTTTGCTTGGATCTTCGAAGTTTGCTGTCTCTTCTTTAATATTTTTTAATATCTAAAAAGGTATTGATAAAACCTACATTTGCTCAAAACACTTTTTTCATAATCATTATAGTTCGTCTTTTATTCAAGTAAAACTAACTCGGCGATGATTCCGCGCCGTCCTTTTTCACCTGACATATGAAAGACGGGCGTGAGTGTGAAGAGAGAAGAACGATGATGGATTTTTAGAGTCAGATTAGCTCTTAAACTGTGAAAAATATTCAAGAAACAGTTTCTTGTATTGAAATAGGTCTACGCGTTTTCAAAGAGTGAGTATTACGTTAAGATTTCTCGAGGGACTATTAGAAAGGGTGTGACTAAATTTAACGTAAATACCATTGGGAGTTACGATAAACGTGTGCTATTAAGGTTGATCGTTTGAGATGTACTGAAATATTCTTGGTACATTAGCAGGGTGACTAGTTATCTTGCGACTGAAATTCTAAAGGCAGCTAATTCTAAAGGTAGTCTGTCTGTCTATCTGTTACCTCTTCATGCTGGTACCGCTGAACTGATTTCGCTGAAATTTGGTATGGAGATACTTGAGTTTCAAAGAAATTACTACAAACTAATTTTGGCGCAACGGAGTTGCGGGCGTCAAAAGCAGCGGCGCATCTAGCGGCGCACGGCGTACTAGACGCCCACGCGACTGCTTCCGTCCCGCTGCCCGCTGATTTAGAGACTGCAGCCTCAGTGACTCCGCGTATGACGTTGCCTACAATTTCATACATCTGCATAGAACCTCAATCAGTCGCAGCAGCTCAGTCGCGGTGTCATTGAAGCTACAGACGCTCGCTTGGAAAGGCTACCTTAAGGGTCAATTCAGCAGGGCCAAAATGGTCACAATATTAAGCAATTCCTCTCAATCAATTCAGCAAATGAATTGTCAAAACTGTTAAATTGACGAATGTGAAATTAGTACGAATTACTAGACATATGACTGGTAGCAGATTACCTGAGGGCCTAGACAAGCGGCAAGCGATTATTATCGTAAACGCCAACGCCAACGCCATAAAATCTATGGGAGTTGACATTAAGGGGCTACCTGGCAATTTCGTCTAAGTTCAACCTCTATAAAGTCTGGTGCAATGTAAAGCACAATACCGAAAAAAAAATATGTTGTAGACTGGTCTTTAATCTTCAATTGCTCACGAGGTTTTTTTTTCCAAACTCAATAGGTTTTCAGAAAAAAAATGTACCGTGGTCATCGATTTTTCTGCAAATATTCTATAAACTTCCTAACCTGTTGGCTTAGAGCATTGAAAATTTTATATAAATCAATACATTATCAGTTACACTACAGTTCCTCACGAGGAATTTTTAATCGAACAATAACATCCATGTGAAAAGTATAATTTTCTTCTATTTCGCCCTATTAAGGAGGCGGCGAGCGTCGTAACCGCCACTGTACAAGGCGCGCTGATATGAATGTTATTTTAATGTTCTTTACGTCGATATTCGTACTGGCAGACATCGACCTGCTAATTTCAGAGCGGTATCAGCCTTAATATTCGCTAGCGAAGCGATGACTTAATAAATGTCAAATCGCATACATTTTCTTCTTCTTCTTCTTTTATTTATGGCAAACCATCGCTTTGTTAGCGTTTACGATAATAGCTTGCCAATTGTCTACTAAGGCTGTTGAATTACTGTCAAAATACAAGTTATCACCGTGAAGATTTTTGTTATATTGAGGAGACTTTGCAAACGGACAAAGCTATTTGGTTAGGTCAATTTAATACGGCCGTGCTTTTGAGACTTGTCTGGAGTACTGCCGTGCCCCCAGATCTGTCGCCTGACATAACCCGACCAAATTACTAAGGTATGCCGTCTGTTGATTAATTAATTCCTCTGATAGACTATCGATGAGTATTTCGGGTGTATTAATAATAACTAGTGCTGAATTATTAAATGGTTGTGCAACTGTGGTTGTGGATTTCGGATCATCAATGGGAGACAAACTCTAAAGGGACTAAACAGACTAACAATAGGCTGGAAATCAATAATTATTACCAAACTTGCTACGTCTTGGGGTCGCATCGTCTCTTGCTATTACACAACACAAATACGTACAGTAGTGTAACTCAGCTGTGCTACTAAAATAAAGTTAGTGCGCGATAAAGACAAGTTATGAAAATAATTTTAATATCCCATAAAAAGTATTTTAAAACAGTTTATTAAATGAAATGAAAATTTGTCAGGTTTATTACCCCACTTTAAATATTATAGATTCATAATGTTGTCTAAAAACCGTGAGCGTGTAGAAAATTTTGTTCAGCGTCTCAAACCCAAAACATTTTTATTCAGCATATTTTTTTTCAAATGTTCTCTGAACGTCGGAACTACATGGGCGCCTACCACCGGTTCGGGAACTAACCCGGCGTAAGAAACTCGCTCTACTCCTTGGCTGAGTGTACAGTGTACGCAAGCAACGTGATTGGTCTCTAAAGTTATATGAGAACACACGTATCTATGCGTGTGCTCCATCAGGCAGTCTCGTATGAAGTTCGTCTACTGTAACTATTTATACTATGCTATACTATGCTACGAGACCGCAGCGACCCGCTAGCGCTCCATTACTAAATAGTTCTCAGCTATATCGATCAAACTGTTTATTAATAACCATGTTCTGAACATGTTTAATCCAAGGGTTCCCAACCTTTTCTTGGTCAGAGACCACTAAGTGGTTTATTTTTATTACGTGTTCAAGTCTTGAACACAGAGCAGAATAGAAGCACTGTTAATTTTTTATGTATATGTTTTATTGTTCCTTTATTTTTAGTAAAATATAGAGTAAACACTCTCAACTCTTTTAGAGCTGCTACTTTCACAGTGAATTCTAAATAAGCGACACATACACACACAGCACACTATGACACTACGTATTATCATTTAGTTACAGCCCCTATTAGGGTATGTTATTCGAATATTCGAATACTCGTTTTATTCGAATATTCGACGATTTTATTATTCGAATATTCGCTAATTTATTTTTCGAATAATTCGAATAGTAAAAATATTTTTTATTTTTGTTTAAAATGCTATTAAACATAAAATTTACATGGAATAAGAACATAATTAAGTTTATTTCAGAAATATAATATTTTTTATGAATATTCTACATCTTTAATGATAATATTATAATATATATAAGGGTGCTTTCACAAAAAAAGGGCAACTTTTGAAGGTATTTTGTCTTCATTATATTATTTAATTTGTTATTAAATTCCCTGTTAGTGTACATGATAGGTGATCAATTAATTGTATCTTATCTAAAAAGGCCAGTCACTTTATGCCTTAATTTAGGAAATTTTTAGAGTTTTGCTGACTTACGCATCTAGGGACTGACAACTTTAAACCCTTCATGTGTTATTCTGACTCGCACTTAGCTGATTTTATTATTTTTTAGGACTACGTCGGGTCGAAACTTCTTATAGAATATATAAAGAGTGGAACTGCATCACAAAAGTATATATTTTTCAACATTTGGGCCAGACTAAAGCTGTTTGTTTGACTGCTCTTGATGAGTTTCAGCTTTTGATGTAATATTTTCAATAATTGTTTTTCTTCAGTCTATTAAAATTTTTTTTAAGTATATAAAGCTTGAGAAGGCTTCAACAATATAACGAAATACATATATTGTTGAAGCCTTCTCAGGCTTCAACAATATATGTAGGTATTTCGTTATCGTACTGAAGTTTTCATACTAAACGTCAGTCCGAGCGCCTTTAGAAGCTAGGGCCTGATGGTCTAGGGACTGATTATTTGGAATAAAATTGAACTTGAAATTCTGTTGCAAATAACATTATAATAATAATAATAACCATTTATTTCAGATCACAAAGAATCCATAGTGTTAGTAGAAATACAATTAAATTTTAAATTATGTTAGTACATTACATTCTAATTCTTATAGTAAAAAAAATATTTGTTAGGAATGGTAAGGCATTGAAACTAATAATGAGCCATTCTCTATGTAACATGCACCTCTATCCAATGCCTTATCAAACTATTAAAATTGTCAGTTAATACCCTTAGAATGCTGTTATGACTACTTCTGACACGCTGCATCAATGACGCCACTCGTTTTCTTACTATAGCGTTAAAGCCATCAGTGCGCATTTCGGCAAACATTCCTGAGGTACAACAGTACCTCGGTAGTCCTAACAGCATTCTAAAGATATTATTGTACTGAACACGAAGAGCATTTATCGCACGCTGGGTGTAGCTCGCCCATAGATTGCATGTGTAAAAGGACTGGCAGTAAGCTTTAAATAAAGTCACTTTCACCTCTGTAGAGCATCTTGCAAATCTCCGAGCTAACATGTTCCCACGTACGGCCAATGCCCTTCGCTCCCTCTCAATGTCTACTACATCGTCGGCAAGCGAGTCAGTTACCCAATGACCCAGGTATTTGAATTTATTGACTCTAGTAAGTGGAACTTCATTAAGAAACACGGGTGGTATTGTGCTAACTTTGTGTTCACGGGGTTGAAAAACAAGAAGTTCACTTTTCTTAGAGTTATACCTGAGTCCTTGGGCCTCGGCATACGCTTGACACTTGCCTAGCAGTTTTCTTCACCATACTTTCAGAATCCATTATTTCATGTTTATTTTGCACAAACGTTAACAGATTACAGTTGTTGCATTTCAATAAATTCGAAGACATCATTATACTTTCACAAATTAGCACATTATCCGATTCATTTACTTCCGCACGCTTCGGGCGTTAGAGCGAGACTGATTATAAAGCCTAATATGATATTGCGAACAATACCGACGTATTACTTATAAAATATATTGATTAATTCATAAGAATTTAATATCAATAAACAACAAAATTACTTATCTAGGGACTGAACAAGTGACTGGAATTACCACGTGGTGGCCCACAAACTTTCATTTTTGCACTGATTTATAAAATGACCGCCGCAGAGCGAGTGTTGTCAGAGAATAACTTCATATAAGGCTCTTAAATTTACTAACAATATTCAACGCACATTCTAATGATGTCGCGAAATTTTAAAATTCGTAAGTGGCTAGGGCTTGGCGAATAAAGTTGAGGACATTTAACTCATTCGAAAAAAAAAATTATTGTTTATTTTAACTACAAAATACTCACTTAATTAGCTGCGAGTACTTAAACATTTTAAAAAATATTAATAAATATAAGAATAAACATAGTACTTTTTTAAATTTGGATTCCTAGATACAAAATTTCGGAGAACGGACATGCCTACGGCCTGACATTTGAGACATATAAAACAGATTTTAAATATTATCTAGTATGTTACTTTTAACATAATTTGGGGGATAAATTAAACACATTGTAAACTATTATTTAGCATTTGTGGTAGTAAATAATTATTATTGATTTTAACTGAAATGTGCTGCGGAAACGAAGTTTCCCTATTTTTGTGAAACCACCCATAAATCTGTTTTTAGTCTAACTGATGAGTATACGACCATTCATCGTCGCCGTTGACCATGTTTTAGAAACGTCTAATAAATTCATTTGCATAATTTTAGGCAAAATAACGACTTTGCCTAAAGACATGAAAATGAAGATATTATAAACTCATTTCAGTCATGGATTTCAGTATCGTCAGTAATGGTCGCTCACGATCTGTATTCATTGACTTCTTTCAAGCATAATCACATGAGAAAATTAAAAGGTGCTACGATCGAAAACGGCTTACACTTTACAGCCTTTCTTTTATTGCCCAGTTGTAACTTTAAAATATACATTTTTAAAGTGTTTAACGATAAAAATTAACTATGTCATTCGCAAAGATTTATGTTGATAAAAGTAAAAATTAGAATTTCTTACTTCGTAGTATTAACAAAATAGGTTGTACATGGTTGTACGAAGTTTTTTGTTACTTTTGTTCAGAGTTTTCAGCATTTTTCAAAAATTTATAATTATTCTAATATTCGAATTATTCGAAAACTTTTCTAAAATATTCGAATTATTCGAATAGTAAATTTGTCGAATAATAACATTCGCTACCCCCTATATAATGTCGATTTACCTATAGTAGTACAGTTCGACAAGGCTTTATTTGAACGTAGGTGGCATTGACGGCCGGAGTGCTGCTGGTAAAGGAGAACTGTCAAACACATGTCAAAAATGACGTTTTTCTATGATAGAAGCGTTTAGTTCCTTTTCTCGCCACGTTCAAATGAAGCCTTGTCGAACTGTACTATCGAATCATGCAAGTAAATTTTTGAAAATAAAAAATATTTTGTATGACGTACTATGGCAACTTTATGCCGATAGGCGCCAGCGGCTATGACCCGGCCGAATTTTATTTATGATACGTATAAAAAAAAAAACTTCACAGATCTATAGTTATTGTACTACTAAGACATAATCATTTTACTGCGGGAAAACAACCATTAAAATTTCACGGAAAGGACATATGAACCGTAAATTTAGTAAAGACTAGCGAATATGCTAAAAGAAGTTCGCCGGGTCAGCTTCATCGGAAGATTGAACAAACAATGACCCAAAACTCCGTAACCCAAATTCAATCCAAACAGAGTCATAAACCATTCGTTTGATAAATACGTCTCAGATCGAATATAAATTAAATAAGTCCCTGGATCACCGGGATTTTTATTGATGGCCGTAATTTATTTGAGCAGCACCCACAGTGGAGAAATATTAAAGGCATTACAGCAAAAAGGCCTCCCGATTTATGATCCGATGTTTGATAACGTTTTCACGACGTTCGTTCGATTCTCAATTGGCTGAAAGCTTCTTTAAAACCGCTAAGGGTGGGTTGCACTAACTTACTTTAACTACAGTTTGTTTGTGTAAATACCGCTATCCTTGAAATCATCAAATGAGACCGTCAAAATGAACAAATTTTTCTAAGAGAACAATGCTGGGTATGAAGACGGCATTTTTTTTTGAGTTCCCAGCATTGTTCTCATAGAAAAAGTTGTTCATTTTGACGGTCTCATTTGATGGTTTCAAGGATAACGATTAACGGCGTTTACACAAACACACTGTATAACTGTAACTTTAACTATAACTTTAATTTTAACTACAATGCAAAATGTCAAATCTTTAGTTAAAGTAAAAAATGGACGCCATATTTAACTACAACCATAGGCTTTAAATGCACGTGGCGAAAAAAGGAACTAACACTGTCATCATACAAAAACGCAATTTTTGACAGTTCTCCTTTACCAGCAGCGCCCCTTCCCACCTTCATTTAAAGCCTTGTCGGACCAGCAACGTCTTCTGTCAAATTCTGTGGTCAAAGTTAAGGTTAAAGTCAAATTAGTCTTAACTACAACCATAACTTTTACCATAACTTTAACTTTAACAACGCCTTTGGTGCAACCCGACCTTAGTGATATTAAAAGTGATTTAAAAATGGTTAATATGGTTGAGTGAATGAGTTTAATTGGAATTATAATTAATTTGTTAATCAATTAAACTAGAATTCCGTTACGCCAAAATTCGTTCAGCGGGCGGGAGCCGTATATTTTTCTGGGATAAAAATCTTATATCTTTAAACGAGCAATTCTTGTATAAGTATACAGGGTGTAACAAAAATAAGTGATAATACTTTAGGGTGTGTACGTGTTCCTTGTAGAGAGTTCACTGTGAGAGTAGCAGCGCTGAAAGATCAAAAAAAAATTCAGTTTTGTATGGGGAAACTCGTGACGCCCGAGCGTCATACAAAAGCGAAAAAAAATGTTGGTCTTTCAGCGCTGCTACTTTCACAGTGAACTCTCTACAAGGAACATGTACACACCTTAAAGTATTATCACTTATTTTTGTTATACACTGTATATATAATAGGAATCTCGGAATCGGCTCCAACGATTATCATGAAATTTAATATATAAAGGGGGTTTCGCGGGCGATAAATCGATCTAGCTAGGAATCATTTTTAGAAAATGTCTTTTTTTCGTGTTTTATCGATAATCGATAAACAGAAAAATATGACTCGTCCTGACATCTATTGGCGAATAATAATACTATTATGTGAGCAACTAATTGCTTTAACGACACAACAACAGCTAAAGCTATTCCAGTGGACGGCGTTGTTAAGCAACACGAATTCAATGAGTGTTTGCTATACCGAGCAAAGCTCGGTCATTCAGGTACTACTTTTTATACTGGAAAAATTTACGATTCCTATGTCCTTTCCCGAGATTCATTTCCATACCAAACAGCAAAATCGGTTTAGCGGTTTGGGCGTGAAGAGGTAACAGACAGAACACATTCGCATTTTTAATATTAGTGTTGGATTATGAATGTTAAAGAATGAATGTATGTCACTAAAGTATTTTTAACTTGACTGTCGTAATTGCATATCTTTAGAAGTTATCTTAATACAGGTTGATTCTGAAAATTGGATCGGATGTAATAACGCAACTGCCTCGTACTACACGCACGTTGAAACTCCGCATGTAACTACGGACAAATAAAACTGAGTTAATTAAAAACAATTGTGTAATGAAATTACTTTTATACTTCCCTTTGTTGTGCTCGTTTATAAAACGTCATTGATGGAATGCTGATGTGAAACAGAAAAACCTATTGTTCGAAATTATGTTAGTTACGAGTATGCGGCGGCGGTTGTCTGACAAGTAAAATGATCCATGCGTCGGATGGGCATGTAAAAAGTCCGTCCTGCGCCTGATCTCTCGCCGGTCGTGTCGGTCTGCCGTTACTGGGTTATGAGAGTAAAGGAATAGAGAGTGCTCTTGTATAGTGCGCACTGGCCTGGTTTCAATGCAACCGGCCACCATCACCGAAACCGGTGAGGGAGCTATTATTATTATTATTAGTTATGCGGCGTAAAAATATTTTTATTTAAGTAATATTTATTTTATTATTTTAAAATCACGTTAGCTAGACAGCGTGCATCCATACAAATATTACAAATTTTGCATTTAGTGTGTCTTGCTATCTGTCTGTCTGTTACCTCTTCTCACCAAAACTGCTGCTCCGATTTTGGTGAACTTTGGTCTAGAGATACTTTAAGTCCCAAGAATGGACAAAATATACTTTTTATAAAAAAAAATATGGTTCTTGCACGATAAAATAATTATTGCGCAACGGAGTTACGGGTGGATCGGGTATATGTAAACTTGTTGCAATTAAAATACACTTGTTTTATTTAATAACGAGCTTTTGCCCGCGGCTTCGCTCGCGTTAAGGAGTATTATTATATACAAACTTTCATCCCCTATTTGAACCCCTTGGGGTTAGAATTTATCAAAATCCTTTCTTCACCGATGCCTACGTTATAACATCTACCTGCATGCCAAATTTCAGCCCGATCCGTCCAGTGGTTTGGGCTGTGCGTTGATAGATCACTATATGTCAATGAGTCAGTCACCTTTGAGTTTTATATATATAGATAATTATAATTTTAAGTCTGGGTTTTGATGATATTGATTACAGTATTCTAAAGCGTATACGTGAAAAAGAATAATAAAATATACGAGTTATTCAAAACTTTAAGATAAATCATATTAGGAGCATTAAATAATAAGAGTATATTTTATCAACTCGAAACTTCTTAGAGCAGCAGCAAAGTGCAAAGTTAGTGAATTTAATCATAATTTTATCTTTAAATATTCAATGATGGCTGAAATGAACCAAGTTTTTATTACTTTTATAGAAGGAGATGGAGATCCTTAAAATATTAACATTAATTGAGATAAAGAGGACAACTAATTTGAGATTCCGAGTGAAATAGGCCTAAAACGTGCTTTTTAAATTAGTTCAAAGGATTCCCTTTAACATATTATGAAATAACCCAAGAGCCAGCGACAGCCAGACTTTCATCATCTTAAAGTAGCTAAAAGTTTTCCTGTATGTGACAGCAATATCTGAAACTATGGAGTTTCGGCCGTGGTTACGAGGTGTCCAGTTCTGAAGGTCTATCCAACCTTCGATAAAGTATAACTCAAATTTTTATCTTATTTTCTTTGCAATAATTGCAGGAATCTCGTCTCCAGTGCCGGACACTTTAGGCAGTTACTTCCCAATGCCAGACTTCCCTAAAGTTTACATTTTGGTCAGGTAGACCTTCAAATAGGATACCTCCTAAAGTAACCGCGACCGAAACTCCATTGGTTCTAGTCGTTCTTACCTCTATAGGGGTCACATACAGGAAAACATATATATAAAACTCAAAGGTGACTGACTGACTGATTGACATAGTGATCTATCAACGCAGAGCCCAAACCACTGGACGGATCGGGCTGAAATTTGGCATGCAGGTAGATGTTATGACGTAAGCATCCGCTAAGATAGGATTTTGATAAATTCCAATCCCAAGGGGTTCAAATAGGGGATAAAAGTTTGTATATAATAATACTTCTTAACGCGAGCGAAGCCGCAGGCAACAGCTCAACTTTTATAAAATGACATAAGTCTGGCTATCGCTGGATCTTGGATTAAAAGGAAAGCCGCCAATTTGTATTCCCTTCATATTGTATCTTCCTCATAACGTATGTAAATAAACGAGAATATTAAAACGTTTTTAATTTATGGAAATTTCAGGTGTTTATTATGAGTTTCTAAGAACGTTTCATGCATTTTGTGTTGAATGAAAAAGCGAAAATGCCTCGTGAATGTAACTAAATCAACACAGAACTACTTTTCATATTATTTCCTATTCATTTTATTGTTCATTCTTTTTCCTCTAACAAAAACAATAAAAGAACAGCAAGAAATGGAAAAGGCGTAAGCGACAAAATGGTTTCCATCGCGTAATTTAAAAACCATAAATATATTTCATATAATCTATAGGCAAATTTTAGTGTATGCTTGAACCCATCTATGTACTTTTGATCACTCTCTCTCTACTCTGTTGGCAAAATTAGAATCCCTAATTTTTTAAGAGGTCTTGTTGATTAATTATTCTGTGTTATAAAAGTTGACCAATTGTGGCTATGGATAATTTAAAGATAAAGACATGATGAATACTGACAATAAACTTTCATTTCTTAGCTTTAGTAATTGCTAAGAAAAATCGATATCGCTGCAGCCAAATTATCAAGGCGTCCGCGTCACCTTAACGCTGGATGCGTCGTAAATTCTCTACTACGTTATCTGCGAAATATGTTGAGTCTCTCTCTCTCTCCCCTAAATAAATCAAAGTAACCCTCTGGGGTGTCAATGGCGTTAGGGCTTATGATTTGAGTGGTCCAAATGAAAATAATATTTCAAAGACGTTGAAAGAAATAAAAAAAGATTTTCGTAACTTCATTTGTCATCAATGGGAATATTACTTACAGGATTCATACATTTTTTCTGTGTAAAACAATAGTATGTTAGTTTTACCTCAGGACTTAAAATATATTTATTATATTTCTATTTCAATATTCGTACCAAATGACATTAAAATCGGTTCAGTAGCTTAGGCGTGAAGAGTAACAAACAGACAAACAAACAGATACATTTCCGCATAAATAACACAAGCACGGATGTTTTTGGGTGTTTTAAGCCGAAACGCGAGAAATAACGTTTACGGCAAAACAACATTTGGCGAGTCATATAGTATTTTTTTATAACGTCATCTTTATTCATAAAATGGTAACTTTATTTAGTCATCTTTATTCATAAAACTGTAATTTATACGTGGGAGAGCCATGCTTCGGCACGAATGGGCCGGCTCGACCGGATAAATACCACGTTCTCACAGAAAACCGGCGTGAAACAGCGCTTGCGCTGTGTTTCGCCGAGTGAGTGAGTTTACCGGAGGCCAATCCCCTAACTCCTACCCTATTCCCTTCCCTACCCTCAACTATTCCCTCTTAAAAGGTCGGCAACGCACTTGCAGCTCTTCTGATGCTGCAAGTGTCCATGGGCGATGGAAGTTGCTTTCCATCAGGTGACCCGTTTGCTCGTTTGCCCCCTTATTTCATAAAAAAAAATCACAGAATATCCTCTATAATATATTATTATTGTATACTCCATCTGTCAAATAAGTTGTAACTAGCCTGAATCAGTGGCGAAACAGGCTCATAATATATACTAATATTATAAAGCTAAAGAGTTTTTTGTTTTTTTGAACGTGTTTATCTTAGAAACTGCTGGTCCGATTTGAAAAATTCTTTTAGTGTTAGATAGCCCATTAATGGAGGAAGGCTATAAAGCTAGGCTATATAAAATCACGCTGCGACCACTAGGATAGAAGAAACAGAGGAAAATGTGGTAAAAACGGGGAAAATTATATGAACGTGCTTTTCTCACTAACTACTGAAGCAATTTTTATGTTATTAGGCACATATTATATAGAGTTGATCACAAAGACTACGATTTGTGAAAAAATGTACGGTTTCCATGAAATTCCTAATTTACGCGGGTGAAGCCGCGCGGAAAGTCTAGTATATTATATCGTTTTATCTGAAAAAAGTTTGCACATATTACTCAGGGCGCTGGAACCCTCAGCCCTAATTAATATAGTTTATTAGCGTAAATAATGTAACATCTGTTGGCAACAAGCAAACAACTCCAAGAATATTAAACTTTATAGGAGGTAAACATAAGGGCTTGTTCGCACTAAGCGATATTTTCAAGCGTCATAATTATGTCGGTAGTTTATAATATTATGTTATACACAACATAGCTGTGTATAATTTAGAAGCCTGTGTAACTTTTATAGATATCGTAGAAAGTCTATCTGTCTTCTTCTTCTTATCTTATCTGTTTATTACGTGTTTTCGCAAACACCGCTCATCCGATTTTTATCAAATTTACTATAAAGAGACATTGAGTGTCAGGAAAGGACATAAATTAGTATTTATCTCAAAAATGTATGACTACCGTGCGAGAAATGAACAACAGAGTTTGTAGGCAACATAGTACAAAGGTTATATGTTGCCACACGTCCTAACGCAAAGTCAATAAGAAGACGCGTAGTTTGAACGCACCCTTATGTTTAGTATTCAGGTAGTGCAAAGGGACTCAAATGTTAACCTTTAAAAAGGGGCAATGCGTGAAGTTCGGACCCCTTTATTCTGGATGTATATTTGTCAGTAGGATTTAGTCATCTGAATTTGAAATTAGAAGACCCTAATTGCTTGGGTCTTTAGTTGACTAGAACGGTCAGCCATATTGGCTACGTAGTTTTGGTTACTATAGAGTATACTTTATAGTAACCAGGTGCGGTCTGAAGGGGTGGGTCACGGGTGGGTCACGGGGGACATTTCTAGCTATCCCCTCAACACCACTGCGTCCACTAGACAGCTGTCAACCCAGAACCGTCCGAGGGCGCAGATAAAAAATTAGTATAGTGACTAGTGACCCCCCCCCCAAATTTCAGGCTGCGACCGCGCCTGATAGTAACCAAAACTATAGATTAGACAAACTAAGAAGTTATGTGCGAACAAACATAATATATGTTTTATAAATCTTCTCCTTTTTTGAAATTGATTAAAAATATACACTAATAAGGTTGTATGAAGAGGTTTAAATGAACTGAAAACTTAAAATTTATGGAGAGAATCAAATGACATACCTTGATACCGCACAACAAACTTGAAATAATAAAAACGCAAATTAGACCCCTTGACTTTTTTCGTATTTTGTTAAGTGATTATCCCAATATATTAGACAAGGACAGGATAATATTATAAGTTTTGTAAACTTTATCCACACTTTAGATCTTTACTAGTAGAGCAATAGTATTTTATTATGTTTCGCTCTTTGTGTACAACGCCTAAGTTTTTGTGTGTATTTTTTAACGATGATAAATACTTAAACCGGCGTTCATACTAACAATATTCCATCGCTTCTTTGTGCAGTTAGTGTCAATGTACACAATATACACATATTAATGATCTACAAAGTACCCTATTCTACTTAATTGGTTTCTTTTGATAGCTTCTTTTTATACGAAATTGTTCGGAAATAATTAAAAGTCACAAAGAAAGTTCTTCTTTGGGGTTCAACATTTGAAGGGTGGAAAAATCAGTAAGTGATTAAATCGATGCTAAACACATACTTTATGTTTTGTTATAAATTGTAAAGAAATATACATACAATGGTTTTTGAATTTTTCGCGAAAAAAAAAGACAGACGAGGCTTAAAATTTTGCGTGCAAGATGCACGTAATTCTTATTAATTAAAATCAACTTTTCCCATTTTTGAACGTGTCGGACACAGACTGTCCGACACGTTCAAAAATGGGAAAAGTGACATAATAGAAAAAGAAATATTATGAGTTATGCTCTGTGATTTTATAAAAAGAGAGTCAAAACTTGAGCAATTAAATAAAATTTTATAAAAAAATATTTTACTTTCAAATTATAGATTTAAAACTAAAGTTTTTGTTAATAATCTCTTGATATCAACGGTTCACGAACTAACCTGCATAAAATGGTATAATATGAGTAGGATTGTATTAAATATAATGTTACGTGCTAGGGTTCGAGGATCTGGAGAGAAAGACCTGGTGACTCTCTCTTGAAGACTTTATTAACACTAGGTCACACAAGCACACACTAGGTCCAACACTTAGCACTTAGTCCAAACACCAATCACTAGGTCCAATCACTAAGCACTATCACTGTCCTAGGTCGTAGCCAAGTCGCAGGTTTCACTGGTTCACTCACTATTGATCACTTGTTGTCACTCCGAAATCGCCTTGATGATAGCTCGAAACGAACTTAACTGCCGCGCCGTCTACCTGCAGCTTTTTATATGGCGAGACGAATTCCCGATACACGTAAACAAGTAAACAAGTGTCGGAACTTTCTAGGAGGCTCGAGCATGTACCACAATAATCATAAACAACTAAACACGTAAACAAAATAAACCGGTAAACACGTAAACAAGACACTTCTAGAAAGTTCGAGCACAGTCTATTCGAGTATGTACTAGCGCACCTAACGCCATCTAGTATTGAGTAGGGGATTTATGTTGCCTGTGTTCCCTCGGTAAGTTTTGCGGGTTTGTCGCTAGATGGCACTACGTGTCCGTATACCATGTTCCGTAACAATAATTATACTATACATATTATACTAGCTGTCACGGCAAACGTTTCTTTGCCATATAAAGTATTTCACCCATATTATTTTATTGAAGTGATTTAAATAAGCATGTCACCATGGCAACGTTCATCGCTATCCCGTCGCACAAACAATGGTCGCCGTCAGTCTCGAGTTGTAATAATTTACTATTATTTATTTAACAAATGCACTTATTAATATAAAAAATAGCCAGTAGCCGATTCTCAGACCCACTGAATATGCATATAAAATTTGGTTAAAATTAGTAAAGCCGTTTCGGAGGAGTACGCGGCCTAACATTGTGACACGAGAATTTTATATATAAGATCTTATACTCCTCTTAAAGTCGCAATACCAATATAAGTATTTCAACCATCAAAATATTCAAGGAAATTTATATGAAAGTCCTCCCAGATCCATCAACCGATGAAGGAGACAGGTGTCTCGCTCAGGAGTGTCACTTCTAATGTTATTTTTGCAAAATATAAAATATTTTTTTGCCATTCCGCCCATTATTCAAATGTTCCGAGCATTTTCAAGTGTTGCGTTAGTAGATTGAGATGGGAAATCGTGAGCATTACCGAATTGAAAGAAATATATTATATTATGTTCCGCACGGCTTCGCCCGCGTAATTTACGAATGTCACGGAAACCGTACATTTTTCCGCAAAAAAGAAACCTATGTCCTTTCACGTGGTCTTTTCTTCATGTCACGTGCCAAATTGCTCCAGCTGTTTCTTTAGATAATAAACAATTTTAAATAATTTCCACTCGTTTATTCACATTTTCCTGTATTTCTTCGCTCCTATTAGTCTTAGCATGATAAAATATAGCCTATAGTCTTTCTCGATAAATGGGCTATCTAACACTGAAAGACGTTTTCAAATCGGACTAGTAGTTCCTAAGATTAACACGTTTAAACAAACAAACAAACTAACAAACTCTTACGCTTTATAATATTATAGTATCGATTATGTCATAATAAAAAATACGTGTGGCACTCGGACACTGCCGCAATAAAACTATTGCATAGCATTTTTTATCAACTTATGCAATTATTATTCGCATACGTCTAGTCGCACGCACACAAACACCGTGCCGAAGTCTAGCAACGCCGACCGATCGGCACGGTGGTGCGGCGGATGTTAGGTTTTTTCGTTACGGAATTTCTTTAATAATACCGATAGCTTAAAAGTTTTTTTAAATTAAAACATTACTTATTATATTACTAGATGACGCCCGCAACTCCGTTGCGCCAAAATTAGTTTATCGCGCGGGAACGGTACATTTTGCCGGGTTGAGAAGTATCCTTATGTCCTTTCCCGGGACTCAAGGTATGTAAAAACTAAATTTCAGCAAAATCGGTTCAGTGGTTTGGGTGTGAAGAGGTAACAGATAGACAGACAAACTTTCGCATTTATAATATTAGTATGGATGTATGGATATGGATTAGTGTGGATTAATAATCCGTCCTATCTCAGTCTTACCTTTCCTCTCTAAAGTTTTAGAACGGTTGATCAGTCACCAGCTTACCAACTTTGTAATTAATAACAATATTCTACGTACCTTTCAGTCTGGTTTTCGTCGGGGTACAGTACCACTACGGCATTAATAAAAGTCTCTGATGACATTCTTTACGGTATGGACAATAAACTGCTGATCATGCTAGCATTATTAGACTTTAGCAATGCATTTAACTCAGTCGACCATGACATTTTGCTGAGTTTGCTAAGGTGTATCAATCTATCACCAGCAGTAGTTTGCTTAATCCGTAGCTACCCCATTGGTCGACGTCAGAGAGTTAGGTTGGATGATTCTTTTTCTGATTGGGGATATATCTCTGCCGGAGTCCCACAAGGGGGGGTCCTGTCCCCACTTTTTTTTGCAATTTTTATTAATTTGATTACGGGCTCCACTTCTTTAATATCTCATTTATATGCTGATGATTTTCAAGTTTACCCATACCTCTCTGTTCAATCTACCTGGTACTATTACTTATTTTAACAGGGAATTAGAATTGATATATGATTGGAGCAAGCGTCACGGCCTGGTAGTTAATCCTATGAAAACACAGCTAATTATTATTGGTAGCCCTGGCCTTGTGTCTAGAATTGACTGGAACAGTATGCCTCTCGTACGCTTAAATAATGCTGTTATTCCTTTTAGTAAGTGCGTAAAAAATTTGGGTGTTTATTTTGATGACACATTATCTTGGTCTCATCACTTAAAAGAAGTTAGTAAAAGGATTTATGCAATCTGGTTCTCTGTCTGTCGCCTGCGTTACCTTTTACCTATCCCAACCAAGATAAAAATTGCTGAATCTTTATTCCTGTCAATTCTGAACTATGCTGATGCTTGTTTGACCAATATCACCGAGGATCAATTAAATAAGCTCGAGCGACTTCAGAATCTTGCAATCAGATTTATCTTCGGATTAAAGAAATTCGATCACGTGTCTGAATATCGAAGACGTCTGAAGTGGTTACCCATACGTTTTCGTCGAGATGCTTGTATCCTGTCGCTTGTGTATTGTATTATATAATATGATCCTAGTCTACCCCTATACCTCAAAGACAAATTTTTATTTCGTCAAGCCACTGTAAAGGAGCTAAGATCTGCGTCAAACTATCATCTAGAAATGCCCGTGCATCAAACCAAATACTACGGTTCCTCGTTTGTTGTAACCGGTGTTAAGAGGAGTCCACACCGCCCTTTTTTCCATACAAACGTTGTCCCCTGTTTCCTCCCTGGATAATGCTAGTAGAGTTATAATTTTTTTCCTGAATATCTACGACCACTAATACGATGTCCCTATGTTTTCTTTTTTTTCATAATTTAATTCTTAAATAAGATATGAACGTTCAAAAACCCAAAAAAATGGCCAGATTTTCTGCTGTGTTCAAACGTCCAGAAAACAGATTTGGCTAGATTATACAAAAACATAGGAACACAGCTCAAGCCTTTTTTTAATCTTTAATGAAAAAAGTACTTAAATCGGTTAAGTTTTGGAGAAGGAATCAGGGGACAACGAATCGTTGATTTTCTGGATTTTCTGCAGTTGTCTCTATCGCGTTCTGCGGTATAGGCTTGAGGTAAGGGAGACAGCTATAGATATTACACGTGCTTTTTTTATTTCTCTAGCCCCTGGTGTATCCTCTTAAGCTCTGGAACTCCTTGCCTAAGCATTTAAAACTTGCAAAATCGTTAAACTCATTTAAAAATCTGGTCAAATTGCACTACTTAAAAATTTTAAATAATGATTCATGAGTATGTTTTGAGTTACACTTAAAATTATTATTGGAATGTCCGTGTTGTTCTACGTCGTTATTCCGTATTTATAATATAAATATAGTATTATTTTATAATAAATTTAGTATTTTATACGTGGGAGAGCCATGCTTCGGCACGAATGGGCTGGCTCGACCGGAGAAATACCACGTTCTCACAGAAAACCCGCTTGCGCTGTGTTTCACCGAGTGAGTGAGTTTACCGGAGGCCCAATCCCCTACCCTATTCCCTTCCCTACCCTCCCCTATTCCCATCCCTTCCCTACCCTCCCTATTCCCTCTTAAAAGGCCGGCAACGCACTTGCAGCTCTTCTGATACTGCGAGTGTCCATGGGCGACGGAAGTTGCTTTCCATCATGTGACCCGTTGGCTCGTTTGCCCCCTTATTACATTAAAAAAAATGTATATTTGTATATTAATATCATATAGGTAATCTTAACAATAGATTTGTATTCTTTTGTTTGCACACGCACACTTATCTCTTCTGCAATTTCACCTTCGCTCCTGGTTGCCTGGAAGAGATCGCTACCTAGTAATAAGGCCGCCATTGTGACACCTATGTATTATTTTTGTTTTTATATTTGTATTCTCTCTATATTGTGTGCACAATAAAGAATATTTGAATTGAATTGAATTGAATAATATTATTTGGTTATTATAACTAGTAACGTTTTACTTAACTGACGTAGTTTTACTTTTATTAGACTTCTAATTAGTTTTTATTATTCGTAGCTAAATATAGACCTCGTGCCGCGTCGTTTGTTGTCACGTTCCAAATATCAACGGATTCTGATGATATTTTAGATTATAATTGTGCTTCGATTAAGTCATCTAAGAATCATTCAACGTCTATTTTTCATACCCAAATTAGAAAAAGAACGAAACATACAAAAAACAAATAACAAAAATGTGCTTAAAAAAATTGCCACAATTTTATAAAACACTTTGACAATATCAATTTGAAAAATTACTTTGTAAAAACATGTTCCACAAAAGTTTTAATGTAAATTTCTCGTCACCCAAAAGCCTAATTACTTTATTAGGTTGTACGGCCTATGAAACGGAAAACTTCTCTCACATTCTCCTTAATTTCATTCCTCTGCCAACTTTCGTTTAAACATTTCTGTGGCAATATAAACAAGTTTAGTTAACTCATTTTCGCACTTTATAAACTCGGCTTTATACAGAACTTGGTTATAAAATAGAAATTTCAAGGCTTTTTCGAGACGAATGAGAATTTCCGGAGTGTTCCATTCAACCCTTATTTTGAACCCTTTTTTATGTTAAGTACATAAGTGGAGTATTAATATTGTAGGGACTGAAAAATATCAAGATTTTCTTTTGATTGTCAATTAACCGTCGTTGTCAATTAAAAATCGGCTGAAACGTTGTTACCTCTTTAAATGGTTTGTATTATGCCACACTTATTTATTCGTTACTAGCTGTGCCCCGCGGTGTTACCCGCGATTTATTAGGTAAACTAAATTGTGTTTTCATAGGTAAATAGTTATTGGTGTAAGAGACAAAACGAATTGAGTTTGATAATCGGAAACATCAATTTGGATGACTGAGAGAGAGAGCAGTCCCCCAAGTAGACGGCGGGACGAAAGCCTCACTCGAAATCTGTAGGCTTAGTTTAGGTTAGAATAAATTCACATTTATGATAAATAACTTAGTTTCATCCTAAAAATGACAATTTAAACTCAGCACTAACGACGTGACACCATTTCGTAAAAAGCAACACTACCAGGAGGGGGGGGGGGGGGTTTGGGGGGGCGCAGGCCCCTCAAGCAGATGAGCCGGGGCAAAGTCCCGGTTCACAAACAGCGGAGTAATCGTTGAACATGAAAAATAAAAAGAACGAACATAACATAACCTCCATTTTGAAAGTCGGTAAAAAATGTAGCCTATGTGTTAATCCAGTATGTCAGCTACCTTCTTGTAAATTTTTTTCGCAATCGGTCCAGCCGTTTAGGCGTGAAGAAGTAACAAACACACAAACTCACATACTTTATTATTATAAAGTATGTGAGTTTGTGTGTTTGTTACTTCTGGGTCACACTGAAAGTGTTTAGAACTAGCTGGTTAGAAACATTACTAATGAAAACTTTTTTTAAATTACAATTTTAGAACTCTTTGGTAACATAATCTGGTATATTACATTTATTTGTCGTTTGTTTTGGTGAATTGGCGGCAAATCTAAAACTCTTGTTACACGTGAAAATGAACTTAACGCGAGAAAATTTTCAGTTAATGATTTTTTATGACTTTCGTTGTGGGCTTACTCAATAACGAAGCTTTGATAGGCTGCTATTACCATTTCATAATGAAGCCCCATCTCGTGTCATTAACGAGTTTAAACGTGGACGTAGCAATCTCACTGATGATCCGCGTGCGGGACGTCCTTTAGCAGCGACTACTGAAGTTAACATTAGTGTTGAGCGACGCATGATAGAGGGAGATAAACGAGTGACCTACCAGCAGATACGGGCAAGCCTAGGCATTGCTATGAGTCAAGTTCAAAAAATATTACATGAACATTAAGGCGTCAGGAAGCATTGTACCAGATGCATTCCCCATACTTCAATTGACGACCAGAAACGCCTTCGCATGAACTGGTGTCGCCAAATGTTGGATAAGTTCAACAGCGGTGACTCAAATGCTGTATTTGACAACCTCACAGGTGATGAAAGCTGGATATATTCATACGAACCCGAAACCAAAAGACAATCAGCTCAAGGGGTGTTTCCTTTCGAGGTTTGGCCAACTAAGGTAAAGAAAGGAAGAAGCCAAGGCAAAGAGATGATTGCCTCATTCTTTGGTCGGAAATGTAATTTTGCGACAGTTGTGCTAGAAGATGAAAGGACAGTTACTGCAAAATGGTATGTCAATCGCTTTTTTTTATGAAATAAGGGGGCAAACGAGCAAACGGGTCACCTGATGGTAAGCAACTTCCGTCGCCCATGGACACTCGCAGCATCAGAAGAGCTGCAGGTGCGTTGCCGGCCTTCTAAGGGGTAATAGGGGAGGGTAGGGAAGGGAATAGGGGAGGGTACGGAAGGGAATAGGGGTGGGTACGGAATTGAATAGGGGAGGGTACGGAAGGAAATAGGGGAGGGTAGGGAAAGGAAAAGGGTAGGGGATTGGGCCTCCGGTAAACTCACTTACTCGGCGAAACACAGCGGAAGCGCTGTTTCACGCCGGTTTTCGGTGAGGACGTGGTATCTCTCCGGTCGAGCCGGCCCATTCGTGCCGAAGCATGGCTCTCCCACGTCAACACGCTGTATGCCTGTCGTCTTGGAAAAATTTCGACAGCAGCGCCCTCGAAGCAGGACACTCCTTCACCACAACAATGCTTCAGCGCACTCCGCGAGACGGACTGTTGAATATTTGACTATGAATATATAAATATATGGCACGTGTTGAGATATTGAGTCATACGCCATATAGTCCTGGCCTGGCGCCCTGCGGCTTTAATTTATTCTCAAGAAATAAAGATAAAACCCCCGCCAAACAACTTTAAAAAGTAATGAAATAATATTTACTGCCTTTAAGTTCAAATAATTCCTAACTTTTGTAAAGTAATATTTTAGTCCATAATTGTTGTCACGGTGTGTCGGGGGACCGCCAAGTAAACTACAACCTACAACCGCCAAGTCGCTGATTATCTCCATTCGGTTCGCTGTGAAATGTTATGTGAAATCTCAAATCAAACATCTACATTAGCGGTCCCCCGACACACCCTGACAACAATCATGGACTAAAATATTACTTAAAGTTAGGAATTATTTGAACTTAAAGGCAGTAAATATTATTTCATTACTTTTTAAAGTTGTTTGGCGGGTGTTATTAAATTTCTTAATTTAATTTTATTTCATACTTTTAAACTTGTGTTGATTATAGTGCAGAATAATTCCTATCAACATAATCATATTCTCATGATTACCATTTATCAATGTCCTTTTCGATGAGGCCGTTAATATGAGCCCAAACATGAAACCTAAACTTTGGGTTCATACGAAGCTCGGTTCCTATAGAATCCAGGTGATGCTGCAGCAGCAGCATGTAAATATTTACTGTCTATCTACTTCTTACTGGTTGTCGCAATTAAAATGAGCCCAAACACGAAACCTCTGCTCTCAGTTGGCGAGGAGTCGGATATCCTATTGATTACCAGGTGATGCTGCAGCACCAGGTCAACTTTCCATTAATATGTGTATACGTATATTGTATATTCACAAATGTCGCGAACTAAAATGAAATAAAACCCATCAAACGAATACAAGTTGCTAACGGTCTTTCATGAACCAGATAAACCCTGATTGTCCAGTACTGAGCAGGCTGACGATGATGAATTATAGCTAAGAACACTCTCGGTCATGTCAGCTTTCAAACAAAAAAGACTAGATCAAAATCGGTCCATCCGTTTGGATGCTACGATGCCACGGACGGATACACACACAGACAAACAGACAGACAGACAGACAGACACGTGAAACTTATAACACCCCTCTTTTTTGTCGGGGGTTAAAAATTCGAGGTACTCGCTTTACGAGCCCTGAAGATGCGATGAAAGCGTACGAAAATGCCACAGAAGAACTAAGGAAGACTGGGCCCACTGCTTTTTTCGGTGGTTCCATCGAATGCGACGATGTGTAGAGAGGAACGGAGATTACTTCTAAAAACAATAAAAGTATTGTCAACTTTCTACATTAAGCCGTTTTTCATTTTCTAAACATTTTCAGTGTTACCTAGGTATAAGTAGGATTTTTGTCTTTTATATACTTAATAAAGTACCCCTGAAAAGAAATTGAAAAATAATATAAAAACAAAACTAAAATTGTTGGAGAAAAAAAAGTTGCTGTGTCTCGAATGTAACTAGAAAAATAATAGAAGCATAAAATGATGATAATATCACGTCGCTAGAGGATACAATAATATGTTTTAAAATTAAGTATATAAAATAATTTTTCCATATTATTTGATATACTGACATGAGATATCTCTCTAGGGGACTGACGAAACGCATATTGTGGATGATAGGAGTAATAGTTTTTCATTTATGCATTATATTTTGATTTCATAAGAATTCGTTTTATGCATTCGGCACTACGAATAATAAAAACTAAGGAATCGTAACTCCCATACTATTAGCGTTTTAAATTTGGTTCCTTTTGATCTGTCATGTAACGTCGGCCTAATACCGCACAAGGTCACCTAAATATTGCATATGTATTGAAATGTGTACCTAAGGTACACTTTTTTGACAAGTATTATGGAGCATGTTTTTTGACGGAGTTACTTTTCCTTTGTTTTTATTATTCGTAGATTCGGCACAAGAAATTTTTTTTGTTTACCATGTGCAATAAATGATAAATAATTCAATAAAATAACTTTTTGACCACAGTCCACAGTGTAGTTAAAAAAACTGATTTTTAACAACGTCTACTGATTTTAAAGGTGCAATAAATTAATAAACTATAGCAGGTCTTCCCAAACTGTGCGTCGCGACTCGCGACGCCCCGGGGCGTCGCGACACTGTCCCAGGGACGTTGTATGTCAACACAACCAAATAATGTCATTCTGAATACATCCCCGGTTTCAGAAGCTATGCTCAGAAAAGCAAGCGCATCCTTCACATTAGCCAGCCTTGCTGTCAATAGCTTTCATAAAATTATCTTTTTTTAATTTTTATGCTTATGTCATTATTTCCTAATAAAAATATAACTGTCCAAATAATGTTTTTATGATAACTTACTCGTATGTAGGCCGGTTCTGAAATTGAAAAGTATTTTTAGGGGTTAGGTTACGGGGCGTCGTAAAGAAATGGCAAAGTCCCAAGGGTGAAGGGCGTCACAGTACCAATAAGTTTTGGAAGCACTGAACTAAAGAGTATAGGCCTATAGTTTATTGCACTCTAGCTAGCTATTACAATATGTATTCTCCATTAGTCATTTCCCTGATCATCAAGGCCACTGTTAATATCCATTTGAGTGTAAAAGCGATGTTTTGTTTATCTACCATCCATCAGACGATGTTATCATACATATTCATAATTATAATGGTCATTCCCTTGATTGCAAAGGCTGCGTTCAGACTGGTCGATAATTTACAAATATAAAAATGATTTTTTTAAAACCGCATTAAAAAATATTAAACATTAAAAATTAGTGTAATTGAATTAGAATTATAATATTAACAGTATTTATAATCTGTAATGGATTTACCCATACGATAAAAAGTTAATCTTTCAGCGCTGCTTATTACACCCTGTCGTTATTCACTGTGTGATGTAAATATACGTATTGGTAGCCACAACACCTACCCCTTTACTAATAAACGTTGTATAAGCTTTGAATAGTTATACAGTGTTTTGTTCCTGTCACACAAGTGACATTTTTAATTGGATTGAAGAAGACAAAACACTGTATAACTATTCAAAGCTTATACAACGTTTATTAGTAAGAGGGTACGAATATTAAGTTATTAGATGTATAGCTTCACACAAAACACCAGACATCTCTAGTTGTCTGCACATGATTTTTTCACATAAACATAACAATCGTAGCCTGGCTCATCGCATTACGTCTGCTCGGGCAAACTCTTTGTCATTGAAATCAATCGTTTGTCAAAGTTTATCCGTTACATCCCAAATCTAATAATAAAATGGCTGAGAGGGCCGAAAAGGGTCTTATTTGTATCCGACGTAATCATAATGTTTTATATAAGAGAGCTCTTAGATTTCTCTTTCTCTCAGATATTGAAGGAAAATAATTTTATGTATACTCTGTTGTCTTAATATTGACTCGGAAAAATATTTTTTCCATATTTCAACAACATAAAGGAATATAAAAAATAATGTTACTATTTATAATAAACAACAATCAAATAACTCGCTAAAATTAAATTAGTACTGTGTAGTAATAACTATTGTAACCAAAACTCGTTTATCGCGCAGGAACCGTACATTTTTAAGGACAAAAAGTATCCTATGTCCTTTCCCGGGACTTAAAGTATCTCCATGCCAAATTTCAGCAAAATCGGTTCAGCGGTTTGGGCGTGAAGAGGTAACAGACAGACAGACCGACAGACACACTTTCGCATTTATAATATTAGTACCTATGGATGTACTTTATTATACACATTAAAATCTATAATTCCGTGTCCATGACTTAAAATATCTCAATTCAAACTTCATAAAGGGGTAATAAACAAAATACTTATTATCGTTTTCCTGGCTACAAAATAATTAACGCCTCCGTGGTCTAGTGGTATAAAGCTCTTGACTCGGAGTCCGGAGGTCGTGGGTTCGATTCCCGCGTTGAAAACATGTTATTTCCAAGTTTGGTTAGGACAGAGCAGGCTGATCACCTGATTGTCTGACAAGTAAGATGATCCATGCGTCGGATGGGCATGTAAAAAGTCGGTCCTGCGCCTGATCTCTCGCCGGTCGTGTCGGTTTTCCGTCCCACTGGGTGATGAGAGTAAAGTAATAGAGAGTGTTTTTGTGTACTGCACACACACTTGGGCACTATAAAATTACTCCTGCGTAGCTGGTCTGGTTTCAATGAAACCGGCCACCGTCACCGAAACCGGTGTGGGAGCTATTATTATTATTATAATTATGGATTAATTGCTTCCCGAAATACATTTTTACTATAAAACGTCGTAGTTTTTTTATCAAAAAACGCACTCGAAAAACTCTCGCGATAGAAAACCCGGGTTCCCAGCTTTTATTTGTAATCCCTATTTCGGTGATGGCGTCAAAGGCGGACGTGCCTTTGATACGGAAGATGTATTAATGTTGACTTTCTAAAACAAAAATAGATTTGCAGGTACGAATAAACTTTGAATTTTAAGGGTGCAACGTCTAGGGTTTGTTGATAATGAGGTATGTTTTTAGTGTAAATTGTGAATAAAGAATACTTAGGTCAGGATTTAATTTAGGATAAAAATATGAATATCATATTGTTAACTCTTTAGAGATGTATAATAGATGTACTTTAATAATATTATTGTATTGCTATTGAATTGGTAACATAGGAATTAAACTATCGTTCATTTCTTATCTTAAAATTAGATCTAAACGTTATTACACGTGATATGCTGGACTGAGTTTAATCAAATTTAGCTTATCACACAAATTAGTTTTTAATATTCGTAGACACACATATACTATAAATTGAAAAGGACGTAAGTTTTGTGCACATCAATTCACATGGAAAATTCACAAAAATTCACGAGGAAAACCATAAAACAACGAAATATTAATTTCATGTCATTATTAAAAAATAATCACAACAAAAACAAATCCGCAAATCTACACCGAAGTCACGTTTACAGTCTTTATAAAATCAAGAAAGAATCTCCATGATTTAGCGAAGGTAAAATCAAAGATTTTTCGTACACAAATCCGTAAAATTTCCATATCTAAATGGAAAACCGACCGCAATCAATCCGCTGTACCTGTACAATAAATATTTTCCTTTTGTAACTTCTTCGAATGAAATTGAAAGACATGCCATATACAATTTGTATGGTTAAACAGTTCAGACTGGCTCTAATCTTACTTGTGACTATGTATCTACAAATAATAAATAGTTTTTATTATTCGTAGCTATGTATGCTTAGTACCTACTGTACATAAATTAATTAAAGAATTAAAGGAAATAAAAATAGCCTATAATCGGAACGTGGATGGTGGAGAATTCAGTCATTGACCTATTCGACTTGTTTCTTTTACTTGAATATACTATTTCGTTCTTATATATTCTAAACTTGAGTTTGCCGTTTCATATTCACTCCCATCAATGTAATTAAACTAACGCTGATGTTTGAATTTACACCTACAATATTCACGCCTCTATGGCAATGTTTTACAAAACTCAATACCTGAAGGATCCTTGAAGGAGTGTATGTCAGATATGCAAACATTTTTTTTTCTCAGATATTCACTACGGTACTAAATGACACCGAAAAGCCGTTGCGTTAAAATTCGTTTATCGGAAACCGTACTTTTTCCGGGATACATATTATCCTATGTCCTTTCCCGGGACTCAAAGTGTACCCATTTAAGCAAAATCGGCTCGGCGGTTTGGGCGTGAAGAGGTAACAGACAGACATACACACTTTTGCATTTATAATATTATTTAGTGTGGATATGTCATTCGAGTATGGGTCTTAATGTGATTTGGGTAAGGGCCGGGACACAAAAACACGATACGACGTCGTGTCGTACCACGACGCGACGTCGTTTCACGATGCGTTGTCGCGTCGTGGGAATTCTTAAACGTGGGAAAAGTGGGATACGGACCCAAATTTTCCACTGTACGACGTCGCGTCGTAGAAACTCACGACGACGACGTTGTTATTCAAAATTCAAAGAAGACGCATCGTGAGTTTCTACGACGCGACGTCGTGCCGTGTATCGTGGCACGTTACGATGTCGTGTCGTAGTTTTTTACGATGCTCGTCGTAGATTCCCACGACACGACGTCGCATCGTGAAACCACGCCGCGTCGTGGTACGACACGACGTCGTGTCGTGTTCATGTGTCCCGGCCGTAAGTCGGCTTGACTAAATACGGCCTAAACAAAATCCGGTGTATAAAGTATTTTGCATAATATTTTCAGAATGCCAATCCTCAGAGTATCCCCCTTATCATAAATGTGTCACAGTCGAACCGCCCAATTCGTGCCGATCTCCATGATTTACTCTCAACAGTACAAGGTACAATGTAAGGCAGTATTTTAACCGTTTCAGAGTCGGTTTCAATTCTGTGGGCGGCCATGAATCAAGGTCCTATTTCATCTCGGGCCATTAAAGTGACGCAGAAACTCCATTTGTTTGAGAAAAACTGTCCTACGTGCTGCACTAATTTCTTGTACCTAGCTGGCATTTTTTGTCCCTTTAAATTAAGAGAATTCGGGAAATTTTTGTACCTTTTTGATTTTGGTTTCTTCTTACTTTCTTTTGCTTTAACACTTTTAAGAATAAAAAAATAATTTAAGAGCCCTTTACAGTATTGCAGAGATAACAGGAAATGAGAAAGACGTTGAAGATTATTATTACAAAAGATTAGAAAATTCTCGGAAAATCCTTATAACTTGTCAGTTTTTAATGTGTTATTAAATTTTAATAAATTTAAGTACAGTTTCATAACCTTTTATTAGATACAGGCTAACACACTTGCAAAAACAAAAGTAGGTACTTCTTACAAAATTATTGTTTTCGACCACCAGAATAAAAGAAACAATAACACATCTCGACAAAAATAAAGGAAAAATAAAACGTAATGTGAGTAATCCCATTTTATTTTTATATACATCAGCCTGCGTTTCACACATAAAGGTGTGTGAGAATTTATTAGCGTTTCACAGGGTGTGAATAGGCAAGTACTAAAATGTATGGTGAAAGGGGCAATAAATAAGTAACGTTAAATTGACTGTGAAGGTCTTATGGCCCTTAGCGGATTCCTAAGTTATGTGGCTAAAAATTTCTTAACTATTTTTGTTTGGTCCTTTAGTGAAAAAGTTTGTTGTTTTTTTAAATAAACAGGTAAATAAAATAGCCATATAAAATGTCCAATATTAATGGCTATTTTATTTTCCTCTTATTGGATAATTTTAAAAATGGGACTTTTGGCTTAAATATAGATAAAGAATTGAAGACGTAAGTGGATGGTTGGTGATGGTTTGAAAATGTTAGTTTTTGTACATGAATGAAGATGCGTGTGACGTCGATGATGTGATGCGTCGACACTCCATATAGGTAATTAAATGATAGTCAAAAAGTGTGTGTTTAGTTTAGGGTAGCAGCCCCCCTCAAGTTCCGGCCGAGGGCCAAGCATGTGGAGGACATGGTAATTAATTAATGATACTCAAAAAGTGTATGTTTAGTTTAGGGTACAATAATTTCACTTTAATTTATAACTTCGTTCCTCTCAAAACTCAACACTGACGACGCGACAACATTTCCAGGTGGGGGAGGTTTGGTACAGGCCAGAGGCGAAGCCCCCCACACCATTTTGATATAAGCAACATTTACCTCCGACCCCCCCCCTCTCCTGCCCCCCCCCCCCCCCCCTCTATCCTCCCCATCCTATTCCCATCCCCCCTCCGATCCCGATTTTATTATAATAATATGTATTTGTATAGATATTGTATTGAAGTGATTTATGAATTCTTGCAATTTTCAGGTGATTGCTCGTAAACCCGTGAGAAATTGATAATAATGTTTACATATTTGAAATGTGCTAATAAAGTTCTTTCTTTTGATGCCCCACACGACATTGTCAGGAAAAATATTATTTTTTGTTCTTTACTTTCAGTCCCCTAGATGGTGCTACAGTCAATTTAACGTGATGTCATGTAGCCTATAACCAGCGGACAGTCAAGAGGCTTCTAGCGACACCTCATTTGTCCAAATGCGTTAAGTAGTTTTAAAGTTACGAGGGAACAGATGAACATTCATATCCACATACATACATACATACATACAGGCCAAAATCATAACCCTCCTTTTTGCTTCGCCGTAGTCGGGTAAAAACTAATACTAGATTTATATAACTTGTATTATAGTTGCCGATGGTTAATAATTATAGTACAGTAACTAAGTAAGTAAAGTACTAAGAAAAGTTGGTTGAATAGAATGTTGGTTGAAAAAAATTAATAAAAGTATGCTGAATGGTAATTTATTTATACTAGCTAAAAGCCGAGCTTTGTGAGGGCTCGCGTCGTTTAAATTCTGCGTGGTAATAATCTTTAAGGCATTTTCTTTATATTTTAATAGTAACCAAACCTTGATTGTCCGATGATAACACAATATGTACATAATATATAAAATTACAATGTTAAAACATAAATCAATAGGCGAGATAGCTTTTCCGTAAAGTGTACCACAAAATTGCTCAGGTTGTTGGATATACTAGGCCTCGCTTCATTCGCTCTGAATACACTAGATGTGGCATTTAACTTTTGTAGGATTTGTAAATTTTTTCGTCATAAAATCTATTGCTACATATTATGTCATTTCCGGGCACGCATTTTATCCAAATCGTTTCAGCGGCTTTAGTGTTGTAACTATTTTAAAGGACTATGAGAAGAAACGTCCCCACCAACCAACAGAGCAGAAACAGGTGTCATTCGAAAGATCTACTAGAATAGAGATTTTTTACTATGGCGACATCTGTCAAATACGTGGGGTTACAGAGCAATTCCATCAAACATGGCGCGGCGTCGTCATCGTGCCACGACACGATGCCGCCACCCTGACACGGTGCGACGCCGCACAGTATCCCGGTGACGCGAACGGTGCACCGCGCGCCCCTATTCAGGGTTCTTGAAACTTCAGAAAAATGGCGTTCCAAACTTAAACGAGACATGTGAAATACCTATCAAACAAATTCGTGTAGTGGAAATATTGTCAGATTTCAATCAAACTAAATGGGCCACGGGGCGGCGCACTGTTCGTGGCACCGAAAGTCGGAACACGCGTCACGTGTCACGGTGGCGGCGTCGTATCGTTTCACGGTGACGACTCAATGCCGCGCCGTGCCACGATACGACGCCGCCACTGCCTTAGGTTTTAGATATTATATTGTTTTTATTTTATGGAACTTTTACACTAAGGAAATGCGTATGTAAAAGATAAAAAATCTTTTAGTGGAAGGGGGGACACGTCTGGACTCTAATGATTTTTTCCACTTTAAAACTTCATATTTCACAAGTGGATCTCTAAATCGAAAAATGACCTTTGAATACTCTGAATAATATTTTTAAAAACGTACCCACCGACACCCCCCACGATGGGATGGATGCGGAAAAAAATCACCCCCGCTTGATGTGTATGGGTATCATAAAAAAAATTAAAGATTTTATATATATATATGCCGAATTACAGCTTTGTAGGCCTTATAGTCTCTGAGAAAAACCGCGGACAGACAGACAGACACACAGACGGACGGACAGACCGAAACTATAAGGGTTCCTTGAGGACTACGGAACCCTGTTAAGCTTTTTGTTTGTAGAAAAAAGTGATTTTTTGTTCAAAAATAAACACTTTTTTTGGAGAAAAGTTTATTTTTTAAATAAACCCAATTGATTTTGAAACTGACACAGGTACTTAAGACTTTTCTGGGTCTCAGTGAACAAATCGAGACGCATCCCATCACTGTTGAAGGGTGGGGACGGGGTCCATACAAAATCCCGCATGGTCCTGTATAATTTGTTTTATCGGTAAAACAACTTTGTACTCTTTGTCTATGTTTTGTCTATGTTTCTCTCCATGGATCATCTCCAGGAATAGTGGCTGTGCTTTGTATCACTAAAATAAATGCTGAAATATCTTCCACTTTTTTATCATTTATCAAGTATGAGTAATGTGACAAAGCAATTGTACTGATAAACACTTGCAAATTGGATGAAAAATATATCTTAATTTTTACTTAAAACGGAAGTGTAATGTTATCGCAAGTTGTATGTGATATAATATACAGGTTTAACGGTATCCTCAAAACTATCCTAAAAAAATGCCGCCTTCATACCCACACAAATTGCCCGGATCGGCAAATTGTGTGGGTATGAAGACAGTTTTTTTTAAGTTCCCAGCATTGTTCTCATACAAAAAGTTGTTCATTTTGACGGGCTCATTTGATGGTTTTAACGATAACGGTGTAAAACCTAGCAACCTGTATAAGTAGAGGTTACCTAATTCATATTGTGTAAATCTTTATATTTAACCAAAGAAAAAATCTCCAGCACGCACTAAGCACAATTCACTCTGCGACTCAATGTATACGAAAAATGGACGAAGCACTGACAGGGGGAAGGATTCTAACATAATCACAGATCTCCATTATTATTCAGACTAATTTCGCATTCGAATCCCTTGTCAACCATTAGCACTGACACTTTGTTTAGTTGGCCGCAACTCGCAAGTGGTCAGGTCAGTGGCGTAGCTACTAAAGAGTCAAAGTGGGCCACGGGGCCCTCAAGCTTACAGATTTACAAATATTTGTAAATATTTTGTAGTTGTTAGTGAGATCGCAGACGGCACACTTTTTGTGTGCCGTCTGCGATCTCCCATAATTTTTAGGTATCATTCAGATAAAAAGACTGTAAGTCCATTAAAGATGTAAAAGAAACTGAAGTTCCGTGCCACTAAAATTTTACATTTATGTGTCTAAACACACCGTGCCGAATTTCCGCGGCGGAAGTTCGGCATGATTACGTTAGCAACGTCAAACGCATACAATATAACGCGACGTTATTTTGGGCATGGTGTGTCATCAGTAATTTAAAATACATTTTAGGCGGAATCATGCCGAATCCCCACCGCGGATCTTCGGCATGGTGTGTTTGGACACTTAATGCTAAATTTTAGTGGCACGGAACTTTTTACATCTTTAATGGAAACCCACATAAAACTTAGGTCTTGCCAGTTGCGTCGGTACTTTGTTGGTGGGGCTAGGTTAGGTCCATAAAGTTAACATACCTAGCGGAATTGCGAAACAAAGGCCAGAGCAAGAGAGATGTTACTATCAGCAACACTGCGTGGTGAAAAGAGACGTGTGATACATGACAGAAGCACTCCTTTTTTGACGTCCAGTCGGCACGAGCCGCATGTTGACGATTTAATCTCATAGAAGTCATGTTCAATCATGCTTGTGTAAGTGTATACGTACACATATTTTTCATACAGATGAAAACCAATTTCGGTTTCGTTTGACATTTCGAGATTGTTGCTCTATTCCGCAAGGTATATTTAAAAATAAAAAATAAAATAAAGTAAAAATCATTTATTTTCAGACCATTGATCCATAGTGTTAGTAACAATTTGACTTAAAAACTATGTACACTTATATAATTCACAATTTAATAAATAAAATTATAAAAATTAAGTCTATTTATTTTATGGTTAGGCCCTACTTTTTTACCCCGGGGTCATAAAACGCTTCTGTTCGAAACCCACACAATAATATTATATACGTCTCGCCAGTTGCGTACCTACCTGGTCGGGGCCCTACTTTTTGCCCCGGAGTCCTCGGCTAGACACGCCACTGGGTCAGGTAGGACGGTGGGACGGTGGGATTGTGGGGTATTAATCCCGTGGGCCTGTAGTTAACAACTGGTCGAGTTCTTGCGGTACTCCCTACTCAATTTGGGCGACTGATAAGGAGTGTTGCACACGGGCGTTATTAACTAAGTATGTTGTAAACTAACATGTTAAACTTCAAATAACTGGGTCACAATTTAATGATTGCCATGAAGACCAGATAACTGAGTCACTACACGAAAGTGAGCACAGAAAACGCAAGCTATAATAAATAAATATGATCTTATAATCGCTTACGAATTCCCGACGGTTTCTGGTTCTATTTTCCTTTACATCGGTGGATATAAGGAAGAATATTATATTGTTGTCTGTTTTAGCGTCTTTATCTTCGCAATTCTTTCACGCTAGAGTAAGTTAGAGCACGTAAAAGAAGTTTTGTTGGCCAATTGACATCATTTTTGTCAATAGTCTGACATGACGTGTGCAACATGCAGGTTTTAGGGTCAATTCAGACCGCAACGCGCGTAGATGCATTTCTAAATTAGTATGGATTTGACAGATTCGCAAGACGTCTCACGCTGACGACATCTGTCAAATCCATACAAATTTAGATCGCGTCGCGTCGCGCCTCGCCTCGTCACGTTGCGGTCTGAATTGACCCTAAAGTCGTATTATTTACTGTATGTACTATCGTAGAAAATGATTCCTAGGCAGATGGCGGACCTAGGAATCATTTTCTACGATAGTACATTGGACATTGGACACAGACAAGTAATTTGGTCGCGCTAAGTCAAACCCAACCGAAAGATCACAGCTAACATTGAATTGGCATGATCCGACAAAATGACGTTGGTCTGTAAACTGCCTAGGAATCAATTTCCTCGATGGTACAAGTAGCGTCTAATTAAGTCTATGGTCTAGACTACCTGCGCTAGATGTGGCCTACAACTTTTCGTTTACCTTTGCGTAAAATTCCCTATTATTATATGATGACTACAGACATCTATCAACTAATTTATCTTAACTCATAAAGTGAAGTTATTAAAACCTCAAAACACCAGAAACATAAAAACAACGCCCCTGTAAGTTAATATTTCGTTGTCACCGACCTGTCTCGTGAAGGTAAGGTCCTATTATTATAATAACACTTTTAATCTTGCCCTGGCATGAAAAATTACTCTTTTAATATCTTGGCCATTATGTAGAAAATACATAATGTTTTATTATTGTCTCAGGGGCAAACCTTTTGTTTCGTGAAAAATATAACTCACGTTTTTTAGAAGCTAGAAAAATGTACCATGGGAGGTCCCGAGCGTATTTATGAATACGAAAATAATTTAATTAATGTTGCTTCATATTGTGTGAAGAATGTGACTCGCTTTTATTTATTACTTCGCAGCCTTAAATTATTACGTGTATCATCAAGTAGGTGTGCCACAATCACTACATATATCATATATACTGTGGAATAACATTGCATTCATCTTCCATAATTGTGGGCGTACATTAGGTGCTGAAATAAAGCTATGATTTACCAGATATCGTCAGATTTGGAGCCGATGGGTTTGGGAGCATCCACTGTACTTCCCGACATTCTTAACAATCTGGGCATTTTTCAGATGATGGTTGTCACCTATCAAAATGTCCATCGTCAGATAGACAGCGTCACTCAAAACCCCATCCGGTACTGGCCGCTCCAACAGATAACATACATTATGAAACCTATCTCAAAATAAGTTGCCAATAGACAAGTTAATCGCGCACGCCCTTATATATAAAACTCAAAGGTGACTGACTGACATGGTTATCTATCAACGCACAGCCCAAACCACTGGACCGATCGGGCTGATATTTGGCATGCAGTTAGATGTTATGACGTAGGCATCCGCTAAGAAAAGATTTTGATAAATTCCAACCCCAAGGGATTAAAATAGGGGATGAAAGTTTGTATATAATAATACTTCTTAACGCGAGCGAAGCTGCGGGCAAAAGCTCGTATAAAATAAAGTCCGCCCACACGCGCGATTTGGCAACTATATAGCGGCGCGGCTACACTGTCATTTACATACAATTGCACAAAATCTTAAAAACTACAACAAGGATTTTGATATGCGTTTTTAATAAATAATTGCAATAAATACATGGACAATATTATTTAACGTAATATACGAGTATATAGCAAAACAATTGTCAGGTCAGAATTCTCTTCGTAAAATTTTAATAACTTTAAGCCAACATGGAAAATATTAAAACGGTGGTTAAAAAAATGCTTGAAAAGTGAACTCTTAAAATATTGCATACGTATCAGATTTCATTCACATTTCGCTGTTATTCGCATATCATGAAAAGTTATTGACAAGTAAAATGGATACAGGGACAATAAAAAATGAAAAAATAATACTTTAAATGCCCATACACAGCTCCATTGCACTAAAATTCGTTCATAGCGCGAGAATCGTAGATTTTTCATGGATAAAAATAGACATAATATACCAAATTTCAATACAATGGATTGAGCGGTTTGGGCGTAAAAATGTAACAGACAGACACAGAGATATTTAGGCAGATAAACACACTTTCGCATATTTTATAACATATTTTGCATTATTGCAACCTCGTAAAGCTTTTAGATGCAGGACGTTTGCTAATTCAAAGCGTGTTTTTTTTGTGTTGAACAAAGTTGACTTTTGAGAATCGACGCGTCAAATTCAGTAAGGTAATGTAAGCTGACCCTTAGTGTCTAAACACACTAGGCCGAAGTTACGCGGCGGAAATTCCGCATGATTACGTCCGCAATGTCAAACGCATACAAAATACGAACGGAACGCGACGGAATAGTGTGTCATCGGTAATTTAAAATCACAGAAATGGATCTAGTCCATTTCTGTGTTTAAAATACATTGCGGGCGTAATGATGCGGAATTTCCGCCACGTAACTTCGGCCTAGTGTGTTTAGACACTTAATCACGAATTTCCCTTATAAAATGGCACTTGTATAATTTTAGCGCTGCTAACTAATAAAGAGAAACGATTAACAGAAAACTAGGGCAAAAAGCTGGGTATAACAAAAATTGATAGCAATTGTTAAATAGTAGTCATATAATTGTCATAATGTTTTCCGCGTGTGAAAATGTAAATGCACATTTAACATTGTTAGCTCAGCATTTCAAAATGGCGTATTTAATGAGCAATAAAACCCGTGGTTTCAAAATTGGAACAACATTTTAATAAGTTTGTTTTCATTTACATATTTTATTGTTAAATAAGTGTAATGATGGCAATAAGAACATAACGCGTTTGTTTATGAAAACAAACTGGTTTAATTAAACTGGCAGTAACTAACACGGTTGAAATTAACTGAGCTAAAATTAATGTGATGTTTGTTTGGTATGGCGGATTCTCGATAATTTGAGTTAAATCTACATTATTAACGAAATCATTGAATGTGACGACGAAAATTTAGCAAGGCAAGGCTGATAAATCAATAGTGCATAAGGCTCGATTAACATGCGTCCGCGCGAACGAGCTGTTACATCCCTAGTTAGTTAGCACATTCCGTTTACTTAGCATTTCTATATTCTTCGATATTTTTCCGTTTGCGTTGCAGTTTTCGTTTAGTATTCATTCTACTTCAATGTATCGTGCAGTTAGATTCTGGAAGCCGGGCAAGTAACGTGTGGGAAGTCGTAGCTTAAAGTGTAACTAATTATAATTTTGGGTAAATAAATTAGTTGGGGTGAACTTTTGTTTTTTTTTAAAAACTGACACAGAGGGTGCTGCTAAACAGAGCGGCTTAGCCGCTATACTGCGAGATCACAAGCAAAGCAGTTTTTGTGTTTCCATTTTTTTCTGATTCATTTTGTTGCGGGTTCGAGACAATTTTGTCATATCTGGGGCCTCCTAAGATTATATCAAAGGGTTTTCATGGTCGGTCAAGACCACTGACGATCTTAACTTACCGGAGTGTAGGATTGTGAGAATCCTACTTTAGTTAGGTTAGGTTAGATTTAGTAATATATATATTATATATATATATATACTCCCCACACCGGTTTCGGTGACGGTGGCCGGTTTCATTGAAACCAGACCAGCTACGCAGGAGTAATTTTATAGTGCCCAAGTGTGTGCGCAGTCCACAAGAGCACTCCCTATTCCTTTACTCTCATAACCCAGTGGGACGGAAGACCGACACGACTGGCGAGAGATCAGGCGCAGGACCGACTTTTTACATGCCCATCCGACGCATGGATCATCTTACTTGTCAGACAATCAGGTGATCAGCCTGCATTGTCCTAACCAAACTTGGAAATAACATGTTTCCAACGCGGGATTCGAACCCACGACCTCCGGAGTCGAGAGCGACGCTCTAACCACTAGACCACGGAGGCGTTTTTTTTAGATTTAGTAATATAAATACTAGATGTCCCGGCAAACGTTTCTTTGCCATATAAAGTATTTTGCCCGTATTATTTTATTGAAGTGACTAAATAAGTATGTCACCATGGCAACGTCCATCGCTATCCCGTCGCACAAACAATGGTCGCCGTCAGTCTCGACTTGTAATAATTTACAATTATTTATTCAACAAATGCTAAGTGCATATCAATATAAAAAGTACCCAGTAGCCGATTCTCGGACCCACTGAATATGCATATAAAATTTGGTTAAAATCAGTAAAGCCGTTTCGGAGGAGTACGCGGCCTAACATTGTGACACGAGAATTTGATATATAAGATAATGCCATAGATTTAGTTATAAGTTGTAACTGTTTATCATGTGAATACACTGGTGATAGATCCGATTGCGTTTCCATTACCCAACACCTTTTGGTATCATCCACCATCCTCTCCGATACTGCGAGTCGCGGAGTTCCAGAAGTATTAGGCCAATGCCCGTTAAAAAATCTCATGGTATGATTTGTTCCAACCCACAATCCATGACAAATTGTTATGCAAATTGCTTGTATACGGCCAGTTCTAACTGATTTTATCGACAGCACGTCGATTGGTATGGCAGGATAGCATTAATATATTAAACTTTTTGATCCTGTAATCTAGATGATATTTGATTTCTGATAAAAATAACAATTATAAGGGCCTGTTTTAACACTTTCTGACAAAGTGCCTACCTAATAGGCTATTCACAACTTTTTTGACATAATATTCTCCATGCTTTATCTGTCAAGTTAATTGGTGGATAGCCTTATCAGAAAGTGGTGAAACAGGCCCTAGTTATATCGCCATATCATAACTATCTCAATTTGATTAATCCAAAAAGAATTGTTTTATGTACATGCTTTACGATTCTGATCTTCAATTATTTAGCAGTGGATGGCATCGGGCTTATAATGATTAAGATCAGCTGTCATTATGCATAGGCCAGTGGCGTAAAGAGTGGCTCTTGGCTTAAAGAACGTGGGTTTGATTCTACTTATTTAATTCTACTAATCTAATTTCGGTCAGAACGATGGAGGCATCAGTTCTACTGGGTTATGAGAGTAGAAAGAGAGTGCAAACACTATAAAATCGCTCCTGAGTAGCTGGTCTGGTTTCCAGCTACTGTCACCGAAATCCGTTTTTTAAATGAAATAAGGGGGCAAACGAGCAAACGGGTCACCTGATGGAAAGCAACTTCCGTCGCCCATGGACACTCGCAGCATCGGAAGAGCTGCAGGTGCCGGCCTTTTAAGAGGGAATAGGGTAACGGGGGAGGGTAATAGGGTAGAGATGGGAAGGGAAAGGAATAGGGGAGGGTAGGGAAAGGAATAGGGTAGGGGATTGGGCCTCCGGTAAACTCACTCACTCACTCGGCGAAACACAGCGCAAGCGCTGTTTCACGCCAGTTTTCTGTGAGAACGTGGTCGAAGCATGGCTCTCCCACGTCGTATGGGAGGCTATTCACAAGAAAAGCGCTTTTGTACCTACTAACATTATTAAAAATGTGAAAGTGTGTCTCTCAGTCTGTTGCCTCTTCACAAAACCGCTAAACTGATTTTGCTGAAATTCCGTATGGTTAAAAAATCAAAATCAAATCAAAATCAAAATTGTTTTATTTCTGAATAAATTTAAAATAAATGTTTTCAGAAAGTCCTACATGATGTTACTTTGAAAGTAAAGGGTAGGAAAGGACGTAGCATACATTTTAACTCGGAAAATGTGTCGCAGCTATAAACGAGCGCAACGGTGTTGTGGGCTTCATCTAGTACATAAATACTTAATTCCAAATTCAAATAATTCTAATTTCAAATAATTCCCTATTCAAAAAAAATTCAAAGAAAAACGAATATCGCTAGTGTTGTGGATTTACTCGCGAGACGTCGATAAATCCGAGACTCGATAACGGATTGATACTGTATTACCGTACGGGGACCGTAGTGTTGTGCAATTTTATTCTCTTCATGGTCGATATCTTTAATAATAATATTATCAATGCGAAAGTTTGTCTGTCTGTTATCTCTCCACGCCCAAACCGCCTGATTGTGCTGGTTATAATTATTATAGTACGATTATTATTATTAACGGTGAACAGTACTTTATAGTTTCATTGAAAGCAGGGCAGTTACGCAAGAGCAATTTTATAGCGCCCAAGTGTATGCGCAGTACGAGTGAGCACTCTCTATTCTTTTACTCTCATAACCATTTTTTTTTTCTTCACGCAGAGAAATACATTTACGCATTCGACACAGGGGATGGGGACTCCCGCTGCGGATATGTGGGGCTCATCGCGGCGAAGATGGTATGTGCCGCGACCCTACCCACTAAAACTCTGCGACGCTCCTCTCGCCACCCAAGACGAAGCCACGGGCAAGACACACCCACGGCAACTCCGTCAGTGGCTGTCCGACCTTTGTCAAACCACACTCATTACTCTCATAACCTAGTGGGACAGATGACCGACAGGACAGGACCGGCTTTTTACATGCCCATTCGACGCATGGATCATCTTACTTATCAATCAGGTGATCAGCCTGCATTGTCCTAACCAAACTTAAAAATAAAAATTTATTGTTTCCAACGCGGGAATCGAACCCACGACCTCCGAGTCAAGAGCCACGCTCTAAACCACTGGACCACAGAGGCGTTCGGGATTTGAAATAGGGACGTTATATCTATAGAAATAAAAGTAAATTCTCAATTTTGTTACTCTTGCTAAAACTCGATGCTGCCACTTTTATAGTAAACTATATAATAAACACACACACATCTTTATTACTTTGTTTTCTAAAACCCTGTAGATTTAAAATTGTAAGTTGAAAAAAAGTATTTTATAGCTTATTTTCTGGCAAAGTTATTTATTTAATTTGAGTTTCATGGCCTAGTAAAATATCACTATCACTTGTAATTAATAAAACTCTCGACCTTCTCACTCGCTCTAAATTTTCGCGAGCTCTCAAACTGATATAAAATTATTCAAACACTATTTTAATGAGTCTGCTCTTTCATAACTAGTGATAGTAGACACGTTTAGATTGAGTATTTATTTAATTTAATTATACAGATATTATACATTAGATAACGCACACAACGGAGTAGTTTATCACGCGGGAACCGTGTATTTTTCTGGCATGAAAAGTATCTGATGTCCTTTTCCGGGACATAAACTATCTCTAGACCAAATCTCAATAAAATCGGTACAGCAGTTGGGGTGTAAAGAAATAGCAGACGGAGACACCTTTTTATATTTATAAATATTTTTATGAATAATAAATAACCATACGCTAAGTAAAAATGTTTAGTACATATTTTAGATCAGGGGTCACCAATTAGTTTCACTCGGAGTCCATTTTAGGAAATGGAATGACACATATTTTGAAAAAAAAAAATATTTTATTTTCAAATCAATGAGAAAAGTGTAAAATTTTTGTTGCTTGATTGGTGTGAAATTGGTACAATCTATTGATATTTAATCCTGGAAATGTTTGTCAGTAAGTTTAGAGCGAAATTTATTTTAACGAAGTTCATCTTCGAAGATGTCCACACACAATGGGTCGGCGGTCCATTTGGTGACCCCTGTTCTAGAGGTAAGAATTTTCGTACAGGGGAATAAAAAATTATAAAGAAAAGCGTCCAGCGTAACCAATGTGCGCTTTTATAATTTTGGACGTGGCGGTAATATCGTGGACGTCCGCGGTAAAACGATAACATAGGGAAGTAAAATGTATGAAAATATATTATGAAGACGCTTTTAAATTTCCGTAACGTGCAAGTTAGAGGACATCACGACGTCTACACTATTCTGAACCGCACAAAACGTCCGCGGGCGTAAAATCAAAAGGGCATTTAACGTCGGGCTTCCACGATAACGTGACGTCCAGAATTATAAAAGCGCACATTTAGTTGAGGTCATCCAGTGAAATAATAAAAATTGTTGTCAAAACTACGTGGTACGGTTTTCTTACGTGGTAGAGCCATGCTTCAGCACGAATGGGCTGGCTCGACCGGAGAAATACCACGGGTTCACAGAAAACCGGCGTGAAACAGCGCTTGCGCTGTGTTTCGCCGAGTAAGTGAGTTCCCTTTCCAACCCTTCCCTATTGCCTTCCTTACCTCCCCTACCCTGTAATCCTATTCCTTCTTAAAAGCCGGCAATGCACCTGCAGCTCTTCTGATGTTGCGTGTGTCCATGGGCGACGGAAGTTGTATTCCATCAGGTGACCCGTTTGCTCGTTTGCCCCTTTATTTCATTAAAAAAACCTAACACACACACAGCATACCACACACATGTGTACCACATACCACACACATTTCGTCAAGTTAAACAAAAAATTCAACTCCATTAAATATTCTTTGATATAACAACATAAATCGATATCTGATGCTATCGATGTCTTTTCGATTCACCTTTGTCTTACAAAGACGATACGTGGCGTCTGAGAGCGGCGCCTGACACCGGGCGAGTTGCCAACGGTGTACCGCTCACACTTGCCAACACTAAAATTACATATTTTGTCCAACAGCATAAACTTACAAATGTACTGATAGATGTCTCATGTCATATTTTTCATGTCTACACTTTAATACTTTCGATGCATCGAAATACGATACTATAGAAACGTATCTGTCATACGTTTTAATTTTGATTTTAGTTCCTTTTACGTTACGAATATACGCTGGCCACATTTCATTCAATTTCCGAATATGTTTTCCGTATTCGGAATTCCTTGAGAGTAGTGCAAACGGTCGGTTTTTTTCACGCGCAAACGCCCGGTGCGTACTTGAAACGTACGTGCGGAATTCGTTCCGTATGGACAAAAACGAAAGTGTGCGGCAGTTAATGTATTTTCTACTGATTCCATGCATCCAGATTTCTGAATACTGAAAACGCGTTTTCAGTCAGAGCTTTCTGAATTCGCGAATTCGGAAAGCTTATGCGGAAAATGTATGGTTGCGGCCGTCATTAGTGTGCGTTTAAGGCTGGACGCATACATACGTTTTCCGCATACGATTTCCGAATTCAGTCGGTCTGACCGAGTATAGCACCAGTTCGCTCAGTCGAGATATCTTCCTTTGCGGTCACCACGCATATTCCCACACTAATGACCCACGACAGAACACGCCTCATCAATAACACATCATTAAAGCTTATTTTCATGTCCATATTACATTAAGATTATGCTATAGCCTATAATAAAATGATTCAAAACATTTATAGCCCACAAATAAGCTTTATTAAAATGTAATTAAAACAAACAAACCATTTTAAAGAGTTAAATAAAAATGTTTTAAAAATTAAATATAAACGACTATAATTGGTACAAAATTAATGTTCGTTCCCTGAGTATGGGAGTGAAAAATGCCTAAGGCAGGTAACGCTTCATAAAAATACAGTGCTTTTTATAATTTGCACTGGACGTATTTAGAGGTTTTTATATTTTAATTGAGAACGGTATTCCGTCTTATATTAAAAAATCTATAACCGTTCTCGAACATTTTTGGTGGCTGCGGCTCGTAGCACGACTTCGGCTCGTAGCACGCCTACGGCTCGTAGCACGACTACGGCTCGTAGCACGACTACGGCTCGTAGCACGACTACGGCTCGTAGCACGACTTCGGCTCGTACCTTGACTACGGCTCGTAGCACGACTATGGCTCGTAGCACGGCTACGGCTCGTAGCACGGCTACGGCTCGTAGCACGGCTACAGCTCGTAGCACGACTACGGCTCGTAGCACGACTACGGCTCGTAGCACGACTACGGCTCGTAGCACGCCTACAGCTCGAAGCACGACTACGGTTCGTAGCACGCCTACGGCTCGTAGCACGACTACGGCTTTAAGGAGAATTTTAGTACAACTTGAAAACGCTAGTGAAAACACTAGCACTATAACTTGAAGTACTGAAGCAAGTAGCGTTTACATGTTTTAACTGAAGCACTATCCTTAAATACTTTGCTAAACACTAAGATAATGTAAATCGGCCGTTGGATCTTGAGGCAGTACGCATGAGTCAATATAGGCTTTCGAATAAGATCTATATATGATCATATCGATAAAACCATTAACTGTGATACCGCCAAAATATTTTACACAAACGACGCTGAAAACATCTCGTGCAAGTAAAACGGTTAAAATGAAGCAACTTTGAAGTTGAACAACAGAAATATGGAGTGTTAATAGTTGCGCAACTTATTTCAAAGCTACCCTCATTGTGCTGCGAGTTGGAAGCCGGGGAGTAAGGGTGCGTGCACACTTGTCGATTACAGAGTATGACACATTTTCTGTTCATAAACTCGTCTGAATCTAAAATAGATTACTAAAGATTTATTTTCATACTAGATGACACCTGCAACTTTGGTGCGCTGAAACCCGTTTATCATGGCCGTGCATTTTTTCTGGAGAAAAAGTATCTTATATCCAATTCCGGGACTTGATGTATTTTCATACCAAATGTACCAAACACCAAAATTGGTTCACTGGCTAAAACTTGAAGAGGTAACAGACAGACAGAAACACTTTCGCATTTGTAATATTAGTTTGGATTAAGGGTTCAAGGGTTTTTAAAGCACGAAAATCATGTCAAAAAAAATTCATCACAAGCCATCGGTTTCAGTCAGCATTTAATATACAGTCATGTTGAATGTAAGGGTTGATTCAGACCGCAATGCGATGAGGCGAGGCGAGGCGCGACGCGCAATTGAAATCTGTCAAATCCATACAAATTTATGCCATGCCGCGCCTGGCCTCGCCTCGTCGCGTTGTGCTCTGAACTTACCCTAAGTCAGCATTAGGGATGAAATAGGATTATGACAAAAATATAATTACGGTCTTCAGTTACGCTATAGTAGACGGCCAGCAACGCTTTTAGGAGAAGTGGCCTAAAACTCTCTTTTTGCCTTAGCCAAGACTGGGAAAACTACTACAATTTCAGATGTTAAGAGCGCATTTCCATTGGAACTGAGTTGTGAGGAATATGTTTTCAAGAACAAAATATGAAATGGCTTTATTTGCTGACCTCTTTCAGCGCAGCGACTTTTATTTTGTGAAACCAGTGAAAATACAACCTTCTTAGCGGAGTCAAAAACTGTCATTATCTCCAAGTGTGCACGCACCCTAGCGGGGCATCCCCTTGGGAGGGGAATACCCGGCATAGCCGTGAATGGCCACCGGTCTGTTTGACCTTGTCATATTGTGCTAAACGTCACTGTGGTTTGAGACCAGGTACATTCAAATATTCGCCTTTGATTTTACGTGACGTTAACGAGTAGTGGTAAGGACGTAATCTATATATTAATACGTGAGCCAAAAACTTTGTATCCCTTTTGACGAAAAATGGGGAAACGTAGGTGAATGAAATTTTGCACAGTTATAGTTTATATGGTGAAGGAGTGCATCGAGCTAATATTATTTTAAAATTATGCTTTAATCATACATTTTTTAACAAATAAAACATTACACACACTACAACACACATATGAAAATGACAGATTTTTTAGTGACAAGCCTATACATATGAATTATACTATTTTATTTATGGTTGAAGTCTGTTGACAAGAAGGTGACAAATTGAAAATGGATTACAGTTTTTTTTATTGAATCTTAGATACTATTAGAGTTTAGACAATGCTTACACGGCCAGTTTGAGATCAAGTGAGTCCCAGAGACAAGATTTGAAAAATATATGATAAAGTCTTAATGTCGTTGAACTAAGGTCGAATTTCGACCATTGGGCGATCTCTAGTACATTAAGTTACGAGTTGTGTGACGTTGTAATAGAAAAATTGAAAATAAATGACAGAGCAAATTTTTTTGCTACATTGATTAAATTATTATAATTTCTATCCGGTCTTGATCAAATAATGTTATTAAAATATTATTTCGCCAAGCATCCTATGCGACAACGTATATGCAACCTCTTCAGCATGCCTAACCTAATTAAAAGTTAAGTTACATCAAACAGTACAACACCCACATACGCCTCCATTTAACATGATCCAATGCTTTAAAATGTGGCTCTTAAGAAAAATGTTCTTTCCAAGTTTGGTCAGAACAAGCTGATCACCTGATTGCCTGACAAGAAAGATGAACCTTGTCGAATGGACATGTAAAAAGTCTCTCGCCAGTCGTGTCGGTCATCCTTTCCGATTCATATTTTCTTTGTTGTAAATTTCGTGAGCTGCGTACATTCCGGCGCCATAATTATTCAACCACTCCTGCGAAACTAGCCTGGTTTCAAAGATGGCTACCGTCACAGGAACCGTGTTCGCATTACTAATATGAAACTCAATACCTAAACATTCATTTCCTAACGCATGACAGAGTGAAATACAAAGTTACCCCATCTCATGTAACAAACTAAGTCAATTACGGACAAACCACAAATTACTAGAGATCGCTTACTGTACACACGTTCTGTTGTTAATAACACTAAGTTGTTATATTATATCCTTTATTTATTTAATAGAACACTGTTCTTTTAAATTTCAGACTACGCTATAACATTATAATAGCATATGTATATAATAGCTTATAATACAAGAATATTGCGCACCACAAATTGTTATGGACAGGTTCACACTGAACTATATATTATTGGCTTGCTATACGCTATATTATATGGTGCGCGATATTCTTGTGCTATGAGCCACTATTATATTATAGCATAGTCTGCTACCCTCCCCTTTTTGTTGTTGGGGGTTAACCCCCAACAAAAAAGGGGGTGCTATAAGTTTGACGTGTCTGTATGGTTGTGTGAGTGTCTGTCCGTGGCATCGTTACATGTAAACGCATGGACCGAATTTGATCGAGTTTTTTTTTGTTTGAAAGCTAAAATTATCGATCGTGTTCTAAGCTGTAGTTCATAATCATCAGCCTTCTCAGTGCTAAAAAAAATGAGTTTGATCTTCTTAATTTTTGTTAGTCATGAGTTGTTTTTAAACTTTATTTAACGTTATGTAATTAAATGAATAGATCTATTTGGTAGTGTCGTTGATTATAGTTAATAGTGTTATGGCCTATTTCACCTCTTATTGATAAGTGCCGGATAGGCTATCCACAACTTATCTGACGGATAGACTATAGAGTATTATAGGTCAGATAAGTTGTAGATAGCCTATCCGGCATTTATCAGTAAGTGGTGAAACAGGCCTTTAGTCTATCAAAAGCGCTAGAGAATTGACACACTTTATTCAAAAAATCTCCAAGGAACCGGCAATTCTCAAGAAACTGGGCAAAAATGAGCGATTTAAATTGGAATAGACAGCTCAACATTGCAGGCGACAAGACTGGCAATTCAAGGAAATACTTTTTGTGTTGTAAATAATGTACAGTTTTAAATAACTCATCTAGGATTGTGTCGTATCGATTCAATACGATGCTATGTGAATTCATCCTAACACTGTATTTTCTAAATGCAAATAGGATTATGACATTACTGGATGTTGCACGAAACATCGTTTACGCGGTAATATATTTATCAACAACCTTATATTTTCCGGGTGTTCTTTCAAATTAGAGTAAAAAATGTCCTACGTCCTCATAAATTATTTACGATGGTTTAGGAACACTAGCTATTTGACCGAGCTTTGCTCGGTATTCGATAAAACACGAATAAAATGTCATTTTCTTAAAATGATTCCTAGCTAGATCGATTTATTGTTAAAGATATAAGATTAAATTCGGTTTAGCGGCTTAAGCATGGAGAGGTGTAGGTCTAAAGACCACAAGTTGCGTGCAAAATTTTGTAGTGTAGGAAGTCAAGTTTAAAATAAGAGTGTAACAAAAGAAACTGATAATGCTTTAGATGACCCATTTCAGACCGCAACGTGACGAGGCGAGGCGAGGCGCGGCGCGGCATAAATTTGTATGGATTTGACAGATTTCAATTGCGTTAGACATCTTGCGAATCTGTCAAATCTATAATAAATTTAGAAATGCATCTACGCATCGCGTTGTGGTCTAAATCAACCCTTAGAGTATGTATGTGTCCCTTAAATAGAGTTCATGGTGGTAAGCGCTGAAAGAGTTACTTTTTTCATTTTTGTAGCAAAATCATAATGTTGCAGTTGGGATATTTCTCATAACAAACATAAAAGTTAAAAGTAAGTATAGTGAACTCTATATAAGAAACATAATATTATACACATCGTAAAAAATTTAGCACTTTATTTTGTTAGACCCTGTTTAGTGTCTAGACTAGATTTTCCGACAGAAAGTAACTCCTACCTACATCATTTAAGTACAACAAAATATTAAGTAGTATCTGCGAGTATGTTATATCATAAAAAGCTTCCAAGAAATCGTGCCCATCGCATGCCCTTTGATAATATTTTCGAATAGAAGACCTAGATGTAGGAATATGTAGAAATTTCGCTAGCAAGAAGTAGTCAAGACCTAAAAGGATCTAGATAATATTAAAGTCTCGATAAGCGACCGCGACCGACAAAAATTCAAATAAAATGATATATGAACCAGGCTAAAGATTTCATTTTTTACCGACATGAGCCTAACGACTGATATCGCCACTACTTTATTTGTATTGTAGCAGAGCAAAATAAAACCTATAACCTAGGTCTTAAAGTAATTTTATTTGAATTTTTGTCGGTCGCGATCTCTTGCCGTGAGGATCGGAAAGCCACTATCATAGTTCTGATTTAAGCCACGCGCTAAAGATGCCTTGAAGAATCAGACTCAGTCGACTAACAAAATGACGGACGAGGTCAATGCGTCGATGACTGCTGTCGATAGACGCCAACGGCAGCCGACGACAAGTAGGAACGGCTGCAGTTGTATCTGCCGTTGGCAAATGCCGTGTTTCTGCCTTACAGACGGCCATCAGGCTCCTTAGGTTTACCTAGCCAATCGGAACTCACTAGTCCCTAGCGATACTTACATTAATTTTGCTTTTAATGTAAAAATTTACGAGTCACTTCGTATTTTTATATATTTAAAGTTAAAATTCTGAATTTAAGGCATCCGGCGCTTATGTCGCTCATTCGCCCAAGGAACGCATACACCTAATGTGGGATCAGCTTAAAGATACAATATCTATAATATCTATAATGGACACTTTAAAAAACGTCAGTCTGGCCCCGTGCTAAGTACCTGAACGATTTAATATGTTACGGTACCAGACAACGGAAATATATTATTATTTATTAATTTTATGCTAAACATAATATATTTAAGATTTTTATTACACATCCATGACCCAGGAAATTCAAAAACTTTTTGTTCCTTCGGCGGGATTCGAACCCGTGACTCCCGGCTTGAGCTACCAACGCGCTCATCCACTGAGCTACAGAGGTCGTCGCTTGGATTGGATCTGTCATCTGGGTATGATCTGGATATGAATATTATCATGACTCAACATGTGAGTTCTGTTATATTCATAGCTCTATATCCTCACCGAACCGTAACGTAGCTCATATCTTTTTCATTAGTGTACACTGTGTACTAATAAGGGAAGCTTGGGACGTGGATCATTTTAATATCAAGATCAAGGCAAAGCTACTATGATTATGAACATCGATGTCACGAATATGAAGAACTATGAAAAAGATAAAATTATCTTATAAGACGTAATATCCATACTAATTTTATTAATGAGAAAGTGTATCTGTTTGCTTGTTTAACGTTGTTAGTGGCGGCCGAAAAGGAAGATCTTCCGACCGAGAGAAATAGCATGCTCGGTCAGGCCGAAGCCCACTGACGTCATTTCAGACGTTGTATATTATATCTTGCCGTTCTCCGAAACTTCGATAGCGCGATGCAGGAATGTAAGGCGAATTGTGGGTACCGCCACACTTGTCTGTTAACTTATACGTGGGAGAGCCATGCTTCGGCACGAATGGGCCGGCTCGACCGGAGAAATACCACGTTCTCACAGAAAACCGGCGTGAAACAGCGCTTGCGCTGTGTTTCGCCGAGTGAGTGAGTTTACCGGAGGCCCAATTCCCTTCCCTTTGCTCCCCTATTTCCTTCCTTTCCCATCCCTACCCTCCCCTATTCCCTATTCCCTCTTAAAAGGCCGGCAACGCACCTGCAGCTCTTCTGATGCTCCGAGTGTCCATGGGCGACGGAAGTTGCTTTCCATCAGGTGACACGTTTGCTCGTTTGCCCCCTTCTTTCATAAAAAAAAAAAAAAACTTCATGCCCAAACCACTGAATCGATTTTACTAAAATTTGGTATAAAGATACTTTGTATCTCGGGAAAGTACATAGGATACTTTTTATCCCTGAAAAATGTATGGTTCCCGCGCTATAAACTAATTTTGGCATATTGGAGTTGCGTGGGTTGTCTTGTTTAACACCTTCAGTGCGATATCAGGTTGAATATACCTGTTGCGTAACTTTCCTGCCGTGCGGCCTGAGAAACCTAGATTGCTTTCTCATGGGCCGGCATTCATTTATATAGGAAATCCTTGTGTAAGAGTGTGACAAATATATTGACTATCATCGTAATATTATTAAATAGTAGGTACAAACACAAAAAACTGTATCGGGTATTTCAGACCTTATACGTCCTGGAAAGATTTTATTTCCTTTCTGTGCGTTTATCAGGTCCGTAACACCTGATACCCGATGACCCGATAAACGCACTTGAATTACAGGTCAGTTTAGTATAATAATATAATTAATATTATAAGTATTAGGTACAGGTCATCCCATAATTTACTTCGGACAACAAATATCTTAGTTTTATACCACAGAATCTCGAATATAGTAAACTTATAAATTGCCAATAAGTGATGTAACTTTTAAGCCCCGGGCTAGAAAAATGAAAGACCTAAGCGTCCGGGGAATAGGGAAAATCTGGAATAAATATCGAAGTAGAAGCGAAAATTTCAGGTTACTAACAATAACACTATGCTTTTGCAGCAATTTCAAAATTGACAATAAAGTTGAAATCATCATAATAATATCAGAGTAAACAGAGGATGAATCAGAAGAGATCTCGAAAGGACCTTGGGGGATTTTATATGAACCCCGTCCCCATCCTTCAACAGCCATGGGATGCGTCGCGATTAGTTCACTGGGACCCAGAGTTTAAAAAATTATATGGGTTTTTAAAAAAATGAACTTTTCGCCATCAAAAAATGTGTTTGATGTAGTATGTCATATCGGCCTTACTCAGCAATCAGCATTGTGAAACATGTTGAAAGTGATAGTCGCGTTCAACTCGCGTATAAATTCGCCCGTTTAAAGTCGAGGTACTCCTTAATTATGTCTACCCTGAATAATATTCAGAACCTGTCATGTTTTAAAACTCACAAAACACGTCACAATATATTAAATCTGTTTAATCGGGACTTAACGCGACTATTATTTAAATATGAAATATCGATAAAAAGTATATACTCGTAGTAGCATTACTACTTAAATAATAGTCGCGTTAAGTCCCGATTAAAAAGTTTAAATATTAAATCTGTGTCTGTTTTTCTGTCTGTTAACTTATAATGATTTTGTTGAAATTTGGGTATGTGCTACGGTGTGTTTCGGTGACGGTGGCCGGTTTCATTGAAACCAGGCCAGCTACGCAGGAGTAATTTTATAGTGCCCAAGTGTGTGCGCAGTACACCAGAGCACTCTCTATTCCTTTACTCTCATAACCCAGTGGGACGGAAGACCGACACGACCGGCGACAGATCAGGCGCAGGACCGACTTTTACATGCCCATCCGACGCATGGATCATCTTACTTGTCAGATAATCAGGTGACCAGCCTGCATTGTCTTAACCAAACTTGGAAATAACATGTTTCCAACGCGGGAATCGAACCCACGACCTCCGAGTCAAGAGCCGCGCTCTATACCATTAGACCACGGAGGCGTTGCAAGATGTTTGTGAGGTAACTAAGGGTCAATTCAGACCGCAACGCGACGCGTAGGTGCATTTCTAAATTTTTATGGATTTTTTACAGATTTGCAAGACGTCTCACGCAATTGAAATCTGTCAAATCCATACAAATTTCGAAATGCATCTACACGTCGCGTAGCGGTCTGAATTGACCCTTATTTGGAATCTGTAGTGTAAAACAAAGGATAGCCATAAACAAAAAAATAATGAGCGTTTGTTTCAAATTGTCTCTCTGTTCGCTTATTATCTCAAAGTACGTTCGTCCAAGTAAATATTCCATGAAATTACCTGGACTCGACCAACAAAATTTTCTTCGATAAAGTCTTGATTTTAATTTCGTTTCCGGATCGAATGTTTTGTGTTTCCTGTTGTGATTTCCTTTATTTATGCCTTGTTTCGTAGACCCTCTACGGGGACGTAGACGCACTACGCCATAGACAGGTTACGAGATTATAAGACAATTATAATATTATTATTATTCATTGATGACTAGCTGTCCCGGCAAACTTTGTAATGCCATAAAATTATTTTCCCTTGCTTTTCTCTTGAAGTTTTTTCTGTTTTTTTTTCTATAGACCTCACGGAGCCCGAGACTTGTCGAACTTCATCTAATAAGCTTTAAGTCACGACATTTTTAGTCAACAATATAAAAAAATAGTTTCTGTTTCTTTTTTATTTGATAGTTATGAAATACAAGGAAAATAGTAATGCTATATAAGGTTAGTCATACTTTGACACGATGAAACGTGACAACAAATTCCATGACACTCCACTATGTTTTCATACTAAAATATGAAAAATGTATTTATTTCAAAATATTTAGCTAATGGTATAGGGGACTAAATAAGCTAAATTTTTTTGTATATTTATTTTCTTTAGTTCAGTGTATTTAGCTATAAATTATAATGGTACCTAATCAAACCCCATTTTTTAATCTTTTGCGATTATTGTGATGGTTAAAACGTATTTATTGTGAACATTTTGTATGCGGCTATAAAATTTGTATAGTATAGACGTGGAGATGAATATATTATCTTTCATTTGAAACCAAAATATCCTTGCAGTGTGACTTCTTATTCTTTAAAATAGTACCTGAAAATCGCTGATATTTGTGAAACAATGTGATAGCGTCCTTAATTGTGTCGTAATGCTACGTCGTGTCTTGTCTTGGCGTAAATGGACCCTTCGTACAATATACTTTTTTTTTTATGAAATAAGGGGGCAAACGAGCAAACGGGTCACCTGATGGAAAGCAACTTCCGTCGCCCATGGACACTCGCAGCATCAGAAGAGCTGCAGGTGCGTTGCCGGCTTTTTAAGAAGGAATAGGATAATAGGGGAGGGTAGGGATGGAAAGGGAAGGGAAAAGGGGAGGATAGGGAAGGGAACGAACTACGATACTACTATTCCTTATTATGATTTTCTGAATTCTATTTCAATTACTTATAAAGGGCGCAAAATTATGATGGTTCATAGACCATCATAATTTTGCGCCCTTTTATAAAACAGCTGACAGTATATTGCAGCAACCATTAATTAATATACAAGACTCCACAATGCATAGTTAATGCTGTTCTTTATGCTTTTCACTTTAACCAGCGCTTACGCTAGACAGAGCAAAATTACATGCACTTAGCAATTTTCTAGAACATGCTATTATTCTAGAAAACTATTTTCAAACTATTTTTTGCTTTAATGCTTAAGTACGTAATAAGGGATGAGATATTATAATATTTCTGCATCGAAGTACAAAACTGTATAGAACAATAACTTACCATTGTCATAAAATTCGAAAATTGTTTGACCTGCCCGAGACCCGAGTATTTCAACCAACGTAGGTGTACATATTTTGTACGCCACAGTGTGCATTTTAGCACATTTTATGGTAAAATTTTTTTGCCAAATTGACTCTTCCGAAAAAATTGTCTACGTACATTCCTACGATATATTTAAGGTATATATTTTATCTTTAATCGGGGGTCTTGAGCACGGTGACTGAATCAAGAAATTCCCTATTGAAATAACCTAGCACACCCCACTCCGACCGGCACAAGGACGCAACGACGCAACGGCATTGCCAGACTTCAGCACGGTGTTTTTGCACGTGTGACTAAACGTATGCGAATTGTAATTGCATAGGTTGATAAAAATGCTAACATTCAACAGTTTTACCGCGGCAGTGCCCGAGTGCCACACATATTTTTATTGAAAGTAGGTATAATGTACTCATTTTGAACGTCGGGACTATGGTGATTACCCGATTTTCAGGATAGTTCATAGGCCAACAACTAGCACTCGATCTGTTTAAATCATCGGTAGTTACTTACAATTAGGTAGTATGTAAACTTATTTACTTACTGTACATTGTACAAGGAAGAGGCTCCGGTATTTAAAACTCCTGAATAATGGCTCCATCGATCGCAAAAGACACGGTATATTCGTTAGAGCGATTTAAACTATCCGATACGACCAGACACCTAACCGATCAAGTAAAAGGACAAGGTTAATGAAAAAATAATAAAGGTGTGCAATTGCTTTATAATAAGTGCCAATTTGCTTTGTTATTTGTTATTTCGCTATCTTAGTCTGTCTTTACACTTCTGCTCGACAAATTTAAGAACACCTTGTTTAATATATTATTGCTGTGTAAATAGTTTTAACAGAAAAGGATTCATACTTTTATCGTATTTTAATTTTACAGTTGAAAAAATAATCAAATATCATCACAGGTAAAAGAAAAACAAATCTTCTAATATTAAGACGGACAAAAAATGGTATTTCTGTTGGCGTAGTCGAGGACAGCTTAACGTAAGCAAGAGCAATTTTATTGCGTATTATCACGTATTGCGTAATATAATATTGACCGTCTAGGGTTGACATTGAACATCGTGCGCCTTCAATCTAATTGTCAAATAAACTGTTCAATAAAATTGAAGGGTGATATTCCACCATACAATTGATCGTCTAAGGGCCGGCTAATACTTCAGCGTCCGATATCTGATCGTCTACTATAAAAGCGAGCTGTTGTATATTGATGACGTGTTATTTATTAGGCTCGGCGCACTCAGCCGGATGATTCATCTGGCGAGCCCATAAATTCACCTTAGCCTTAGCCTTAGTCGCTAAATAAATAAAGATTTTATGGAAATTCTGCTATGTACACTTGGGGATAAAGTAATTGTGAGTAGCTTAGTTAATATAATAATAACTCCCACACCGGTTCCGGTGACGGTGGCCGGTTTCATTGAAACCAGGCCAGTTACGCAGGAGTAATTTTATAGTGCCCAAGTGTGTGCGCAGTACACAAGAGCACTCTCTATTCCTTTTCTCTCATAACCCAGTGGCGTAAATGACGAAAGTCTAGCAGTCGTTGGCCCTTACTCTTATTTGAAATCGACATTATTGCAATTTAAACTGAACGTATATATTTTACGCAAACATAAATCATTATCCTACTAATCATGTAAATCTATAGTCTATCGATAGCAATAATTATAATATAATAGGATTATTTGATTACCGTTATCCGTGTATTACACAATAATTATAATATTATCAATTTCGTCATTAAATATTCAATTTGAACAGATCAGTTGGTATAATCAAATACAAAATACTAAGCTCCTATTATACGATCGAATCACGTTTTGAAGACGAAAATTGCTATCAAAACAATTAAAACTTATAAATACCTAATATATAAAATTCTCGTGTCACAGTGTTTGTGCGCGAACTCCTCCAAAACGGCTCAACCTATTTTGATGAAATTTTGTATATACATTCGTTAGGCCGGAGAAGAAGTTCTTATCTACTTTTTATATTGAGACTAGAGATACTAGAAGACACACTAGCAGACCCAGCAAAACAAGATTTGCCGGGTCAACTAGTGTGTCTATAATTTTATAATTGTTACTCTCGCTAAAATTTAAGAACGACTAAGCCGGTTTGGCTAACTTTAGTCTTGAAATGTTCGTGGAAGTCCAGGGAAGATTTATATTAGAAGGGAAGTGATACAAAGTTCACCGATATTCATGTCGTCTAGTCACATAAAAATATAATATTATTAATATATTATGTCATACTTATTAATATGTTATATTAGGTTATACCGTTATCCTTAAAACCATCGAATGACCCCGTAAAAAGGAACAACTTTTTCTATGGGAACTCAAAAAAATCCGTTTCCATACCCATATAAATCGCCGATCCGGGCAATTTGTATAGGTATGAAGACGGCATTTTTTTTTTGTTGGGTGTTAATCCTAACAACCCGTATATCAACGTATTATAGCTTAGATTAAAGCTTGTATGCCCTACTATACCTACCAACATAGTTATTATAAAGCTTTTACGTAATAATTATAAGTATGTTAATTAAAATAATAAATAGAATAAAACAATGAAGAATATAGCACGGGCCACCTTCTAGCAAAAATCACCAACATAAAAATTGTCTTCATTTAACTAATTACAATATCTGTATTTACAATTTGACTGTATAATGTAATTATTAAGAAGGATTTTAATCCTTCTTAATAATTACTAATCTTTTAATCTATGTTTATGTTTATTGTACCGCAAAATCTCAGGAACAATAACACAAAGTGTCTTCAAAAGACAAAAGATAAAAGATGTACTCGATGATAAAAACTTTTCAAGTCGAGGTATCTTTCGTTATTTATTTTTCTTCTTAATACCTTACTTTTTCAACGATAAAGGCAGGCTTAGCTAAGTCGCTAGTTTTATACGTATTTTCCTCTTTCATTTGTAAGGATTTATTTATGTTTTAAAAATAATAAGAGTTTTGTGGCTTGCTTAAGAAAATAACTACTGCCGCTCTCAGAGCCGAATATTATTTACTTTAAATATATTATTTGAGATACCGCAAATATAAATAACTAGCTGTCCCGCAAACGTTGTTTTGCCATAAAATGATTTTCCCTGTTTTTCTGCTTTTCTCTTGAAGTTTTTTCTGGATTTTTTTCTATAGAACTCACGAAGCCCGAGACTTCTCCAACGAATGCAAAACCGTAGAAATTGGTTCGTGCGTTCTGGAGTTATAGCGTCAGGAAGGAAAACCCGACTTATTTTTATATATTAGATAAATATAGCTATATTATTATTATTGTTTGCTAATTTTGTATTTCTTATTTGTTAAGTTATATTTTTTTAAATATATTATTTGTTTTACTTAACATATTTGAAACTTACGGCCTCGCTTTTTAGAAATATTTTATGATGATTAAAGTTCAATTTAACGAAGAGTTTGACAGGTAAATGTATGGGGGCTTTTGTCAAAATTTTCATTATTACTAATTACAGTTAAGTAATTAATATATTTATGTATCCCGACCGCTGGGCAAATAATATATCGACAGAGTGGGTACCTGAAGATGGAAGACGCAACCGTGGCCTAGGAAAAGATGGCGTGATGAGCCGGGTTGGCCAACGGTGGCGTTGGAGCGAGAAAAGTAGATAGCATAGGCTAGCAAAAAAATAAAAAATGTTTTTTAAAAAGATACAACATACTTCAACATTGTACGTAATTGAGAATTAAAACTCCCTATCTCCAAACTACTGAACCGATTTTGGTGAAACTTGTATTATTCCCTAAGTTGAACAATACCTAGTACAACATAAAAAAAATAACTGACATCGGAATGGTAATTCCAGAAATATCCAAACATAAAAACATACATACAATATACATTCTTACATACATACATACACTTTTGAAAATTGGCAGATTCGTTCAGACGCTGATATAGACTAAAATATAAAGTACCTCCTTTTTTTGAAGTCGGTTAAAAAATGTCTGAGTGCAGCTATTTAACTTGTGTTTGTCGCGCGTCGCCGCAACGCTGTGGAATTCGATATGTTATTCTTTTGCGGAAAAGTATCATACCGCAAACCTGGCTTTGGCTTTTCGATCTTTGGCGCACTGAATTTTTGTCGGTCCCAATCGGTAGCAAATATCAGAAAGCCACCTGAAGAAATGTAGCCAGGCTAAGCGGGTGGAGTACGCGTGTTTCAATCTTGCTCTGTCGTGCAAGATTCGTTGAGCGTTCATTCAGTCAGCGCGCACCGGAGCGGTTGTGCAAAAATGCCTCATTGTGCAGTGTCTAATTGTAAAAACAGAAGTACTAAAGTAAATCTGTCAAAAGGATGTATTTCTTTCCACAGGTAAGTTATTTGTTTTAACTTAAAGCAAAGCAAAAATTAACACGAGCGATTCCTTAGCAACGCACGCGCGTCGCCGTTCTATCTTGATTTATTTCTGTGGTAGCTACGCTCGGAAGAATATTATCTTTAGAACTAACAAAAAGAAAGTTAAAAGAGAAGTATAATAAGATTAAGAATAAATATTTATTGAACGGCTTTAGAAATGGGTCAGTCGAAGCCATTGTCAACACTTCTTTGTAATTTTATGTACTTTTAGCACAGTATAAATATCTTACAGTAGAGTGAGTATATCGTTTCTTTGATTAAAACAATCTTAGCACATAGACGAGTTTTTAAGTCTGAAATCGCACTCATTTGTGATCGAGTTTGATTTTGTCCCTTTAAAGCAGCCATTATCAAAGTGTGCTCCGCGGAGCCTCGGCAAAGAATTGGTAGGGGCTTTGCGAGATTACTAGAAATAGTGAGAAAAATATTCCCCTGCTAACAATCACTGTCCCAATTCGGTTTTAAGAATTATCTACAAAAATATTAATTTAAGATTTCTCAAAACTTTTTCTGTTATGTTGAGTTCCGTCCATAAAGTTAATATACCTAGCGGAATAGAGAAACAAAGGCCTGAGCAAGAGAGATGTCACTATCAGTAACACTGCGTGGTAAAATGATCCGTGTGATACATGACAGCAGCACTCTTTTTTTTGACGTCCAGTCGGCACGTGCCGCACGTTGACAATTTAATCTCATAGAATTCATATTCAATCATGCTTGTGTAAGTGTATGCGTACACATATTTTTCACACAGATAAAAACCAATTTCGGTTTCGTTTGACAGCTAGAGATTGTTGCTCTATTCCGCTAGGTATATTAATTTTATGGTTCCGACAGAAATTTAACTTTTAAAAACCCTTTTAGGAAGCCACCAAACTAGTGTGAGAGCAGCTGCCCTACAGTCTAGTATGAAGATTTTATACTGAGAATTGTTACACTGTGTTTATACTCGGAAAGAAATAATTCTGCGAATAAATAGGGCGACCACATCAAGTGACTTCAAAAGATATTAAATGTCAAAGTGAGGGAAGCAGGTTAGTAGGTTTTCGACGAGCTTCCAACATTTTTATCTCTGAAAGTGATACTTTTTGACACACAAGGTGTAACATTTTAAAATTGCTGTATTTCTTTGTAAAATACACCTATTGTTTGTATAATATTTTGTTTCTTAGAAAAAAAAAACAATAATTATTGTTCTGACTGAGAAATAATAATATTGTATAATAATAATTGAACACAGTTTTCCGATTTCGTATATATATAGATAGCAAATGTATTTAAGTGTATTTGAACCCTTACATAAAAAATCCTATGTATAATACGAATACAAGTTCACTCATGTACAAAATAGAAAGCAAAATAAACATGACATTTTTCCGACAAAAATTTCCCATTTAAAAATTAAAAGTGCTCTCCATAGCATTTAAATATTGGAAAAAAGCAAATTCTCATTACTCAGCAAAAATAAAACGGCAAAGTTTGTTTATGATTTCAAATGAAAATCAAATATAACTTAGTTTATTCGTGTCTGTTTAAATTCTGAGCGCCTGTACATTGTTGCTTTGTTGTTAGGATTATTATTTTTACTTCACATGGTCTACAATCTACATAAACACTTTAAGCTTAGAACAAACCTACGCGTCAGTGACGGAGCGTCAAGTGGCGTCAAGTTGTCAAATGTGTTTTTTGTATACAAAACACACATTTGACAACTTGACGCTCCGCTTCGCAGACGCCTAGTCGCGTAAGTTTGGCCTAAGCTTAATTGTGCATTGCGAAATGATTAAACGTACTTACAATTTTAAAAGATGAACCGAATAAATACCCTGTAAGTCTCCAGTCAAGTGGTAAAAAAGTACAAACATATGGAAAGGTCAGGTCCGCTCTTTCACAAATATTTGGATGTGGAAGGCCAGGGAGTTGAACGATAGCCTCATGTCTAATATATAATAGTAAATAAAAATAATTTGCATTGATAAAATCTTGCTTATCTATTAAAATCTTGCTTATTAATTAACTTATCTAAAACAAAAAAATCTTAATACTTAAGGGCAATGAAATAATATTTATGTTCACAGAAATAGAAAATAATTCGGAAAGCCACTACGCAGAATTAAATGCTAAAAGTGTACTAAAAATATTTGCTACTTGAAAATGTAAGTTAGTTTTTAATGGTTGAGCTACTTTTGTACAGCGCTTGCTCCTGACTGATGAAAATTGTAGTTGTAATTACTTAATTATTTTTCATGAATATTTAGTAGTATGGAGTAAATTTTGGTAGGTATAAATAGTTTAAGTCTCGGTGCATAATATTGATTTGAATTTTAACCTCATTTTATAAGTATAGCTAACAATTATTGTAAGTAGTAAACTCATATTATGCATTAATGTTAATTGGTTCAAAACCAGAAAGATGTTTGAAATAAAGAAGAAGACTTAAGAAATAACACACACGTAAGTAACGGCCGTACGTAGAGATATTTAATTAAAGATAGACATACATAAAATCAAAACTACTTCTCCTTTAATTTAAAGTTTTAGGCTTCGGCCGAACCTACACGACGCGAGCGGGAGGCGGCACGGGAGCGTCTGCAACGCGAAATTGGTGTGCACACCAGCCCTCGTATGGCAAAACGCTAACGCTAATGCTAGTGCTACAAAATGTATGGATCGCATGCATTTTGTAGTGCTAGCATTAGCGTTAGCGTTAGCGCTTTGCCACTTGTATACAGGCCCCGCGCGACTACGGTGCGAAACCGTAGATTATTCCCGCTCTGCCGACGCGAACGTCCCGCGTTTCAGAAGCTCCCGCTTCGCAGTCGCTTTGGTCGCGTAGGTTTGGCCAAACCTATATATCCAAGTGCGACTCTACGTCTCGAAAACACAAACTTTATCATGATTGTCAGTTACAATAAAGAACTTAAAAATTCCGAAAACAAAACCTCCATCTTACGGAAACCTGACAACTGACAAAACAAAGAGACGTCTTCGGAATCGGAATAAATTATGCGATCATAAAATGCAAAACAATCCTTATCTGAAACGAGTCTTGTAGACGGAGTCGCGTGACAAGGCAGTCCCGCGGTGCACCGTGCAGCGCGTGCATTACTCCAAGTTCTTTTGTTTCCTAAATTTCAGGCGCGAACGAGCGTTTTTGGAATAAATAAAATTATATCGCGTCACAAAAAATTATAACATTATTAGCTCGGCATGAATTTATTTTATTAAAGTCAGTCAGGAAATAGAGGTGCTCAAGCGTCTAGTATAATATTATATGACTTGGTCATATCTATGCTAAGTTAAACTTTTACTGTGGCAATCAGACAAGGAATGCACGTACACAATACAATACTATTGCAAAACATGGTTGTATACTGTATGAGAGAGTAGCCGTAAGTATAGAAAAGCGACAAAAACCTTGCTTCATTACATTACATCTTACAAAATGAAGGAAATATTATTAAATTACATTTTATTATGATTACAATTATTACACGTCAATAATAATTTATAGACGTCAACTTTTTTCAACCCCGACTAAAGACAATGTGTTGTTGGTTTTTTGTGATAGTCTGTCCGTCTGTATCTACGTCTGTCATTAGTTCCTCATCTTCAGCTACTAGAAATTTTTCAGAAGACGTTTTAAATTTATAAATTTTAGATCACCTTATTCTTAGATATCCACCAACGCGATTAAAAATCGCGTTCGAAACGCCCGTCTGCGCTATTCTTTGCTCGTGAATAAATCATAGCCCACGGGACAGAGATAGTGCGTGTTACTTTGGCAAATTTGCTTTTATACATTTTATGAAATACCGAATTTGTGATCGTATATTTTTATTTGACGCTCTAGGTAAATAATAATAATAAAAAGGTTTATTTTTCACACAATTTTACAGATAATGGTACAGAATACAATTACAAAGACATTTAAACGTGTGAACTGGAGCCTAAACTAGGATGTACCCTGTATTTCAGGACTCCAGGTTCCACCCGCAGATTAGAGGTGAACGTAATATGAGATTTTTATTTAAAAGATAAAATAAGAATTGTGTGTGTGTATGTTATGTGTATGTGTGGGTGTATGTGCGTGTGTATATATGTGCGCGCGCGTGTGTGTGTGTCTGTGTGTGTGTGTGTGTGTGTGTGTGTGTGTGTGTGTGTGTGTGTGTGCGTGTGTGTGCGTGTGTGTGCGTCTGTGAGTGATTGTGTGTGAGCGTGAGTGTGTGCATGTTTATTTAAAGCTTTTATAATATTATGTAATAATAAATGATACCAAAAATATTTGAAATTCCTAATAAAACATTCGTTGCGTTTGTCAAGGTATTTCTAAGTAAATCTTTACTAGGTTCAAACCTAGTAACGATTTTCTTACAAACAAAATTATTTAAAATTTAATACAATTAACAAGATTGAATACAAAATTTTGTTATTTGTCTGGTTTAACAAACATTATATAAAAATGTCCTGTCTGAATACTAAAATATTATACTATACTAGCTGACCCGGCAAAGGTTGTTTTGCAAAATAACTAAAGCAACATAATGAACATCTTCCGACCGAGCAAGGCGTTGCGCGTTGCCGTTTCAGACGTTGTATGTCATGACAACACTTTTCATACCTCCTGCCCTACCAGAGAAAATTCGATAGCGCAATTCAATTATACAACAACGTTGACAAAAAATAGATGTTTAATAATTCTCAGACCTTCCAAGCATGCAAAATTACAACAAAAAGTTTTAAAACATGATAATTTTATATTTAGGAATTAAAAGTACCGGAATGAATAAAATACGCTTTACCGTGAAATGTTTAAAATTATTATAATAGAAGAAATCGAATCGTTCATTGTTCGTTGCGCTTCACTAATTAAAACTCGCCGGCCTATTACGTAAATATATTGGCGAATAAACTCTATGGAATCACTGTGGAATTCTTACGAATTTTATTACTAAAGTACTTGTTCCAGGAACCTTGAATTTTTGAACCCCGACGAAAAAAGAGAAAAACTAATTATGCATTATAAGTTTGACGTGTTCGTCTGATTGTGTATGTTTCCGTGGCATTGTGGCATTGCAATGGATGGACCGATTTCGATTTAGTTTTTTGTTTAAAACCTGACATGATCGTGTTATTAACTTTTGCTAAGAATACTCTACTATTCTATGACCTTAAGAGGAGTCCACACCGCCCTTTTTTCCATACAAACGTTGTCCCCTGGTTCCTCCCTGGATAATGCTAGTAGAGTTATAATTTTTTTCCTGAATATCTACGGCCACGAATACAATGTCTCTATGTTTTCTTTTTTTTCATGGTTTAATTATTAAATAAGATATGAACGTTCAAAAACCCAAAAAAATGGCCAGATTTTCCGCTGTTTTCAAACATCCAGAAAACAGATTTGGCTAAATTTTACAAAAAAAATAAAACATAGGAACACAGATCAAGCCTTTTTTTAATTTTTAATGAAAAAAGTACTTAAATCGGTTAAGTTTCGGAGAAGGAATCAGGGGACAGCGAATCGTTGATTTTCTGCAGTTGTCTCTATCGCGTTCTGCGGTATAGGCTTGAGGTAAGGGAGACAGCTATAGATATTACACGTTTAGTCAGTTTAGCAATTTCAGCGTGATTTTCTTTCAGGCATACACTTTCATTTTTATTATTAGTTTGGACTAGTATAGGATATAAAACAGAGTTCCTTGCAAGTAAATAAATAATAATATTCTGATTGGTACGTAATAAGACCGCGCCTCGTTTGGTTTTGCTCATTCGGAGCCAACCAATGTGAATAATATGAATGATTCGATGGCTCGGGAGTACGTGACTTTTGTTGTAAAGGTAATATATTATGTACCCGGTACAGACAGCAATAAATATGTAAGTGTTTAATATTTAACGTGACAAGATATAACCACGATATTGATGAAAAAATTATTGTGCTTTAGTTATTTGCGTACGCAGTGTGTATATTCATAAAAATCATATTGAGAATTCTGTAACCGGAATAACAAGATGATGTATTATTTGGCCATCTCAAGTCTAAAATCATGAATTTGAAAAATCTTTACTCAGATACAGTCATTCATAAGAACTAATGTGCGAAATTTATAGCTAGCATGTTTTTAGCTCGGGTTTGGCCTGTGCATTTGATGTAAATTAGTTTTGCTTAAAGGTGGAAAGCGAAAAGGTGCAAAGGGAGCGTCTATTTAAGCGTCAGTGACGCCGCGGCTGTAAAAATGTACGTTTTTGCGCCAGTGACATCACAAACTCCGCGTTACGGCCATGCAATACGATAGTAGTGGGAATTAATGCTATTTTCTATTAATTTCATTAACATGCTAATTTTGATGTCACAGCATGCTAAGTATTATTGCTTTGCTATTTGCTAAAAATGCGGCATCGTGAATTATCGGTTCGAATCGCACCGCTCGCGTCGTGTATTATTTCGCATCGAGTGAAAAATAGCAATTCATTAACAGTTAGCACCGCGGTGCGAAACAGCGCGGATGTGATTTTTATCATGACACATATCATCGCAGACTGTTGCTACGCACGAAAATATTAGCAATCGTATTTTTTAGCAAGTACGATTAATTTAATTATTGCTAATAGGCATTTAACAATTAATTATTATTGCTAATGCTATTTTTACCAACACTACCATACGACGCGGTGCGGCACCGCTCCGGTGTCTCACCGGACTACCGGCCACACGGTGAGTGCGGCACCGCAACGTTTTTGAAGTAGGTACTACAAAAACGTGGGTAGCAGCGACGGACTCGAGCTCCCCGCGTCCCCGCCTCATCTCGATCAGCGGCACGAGTGCCATCCGTTTTTTATATGTAGGACACCGGAGCGGCACCGGTCAGGCGCCGTACCGCCGCGCCGCCGCACCGCACCGTGTGGCATGGTCCTTAGTGTCGCAGTGCTCAATCCCAAACCATACATTTTTCACAGTGGCGGTGTCATTGACGCTATAGACGCTCGATTCGAAAGGCTACTGTAGAAAAATATAGGTTTCAGGTGTGTTTCAGGCAGATTTCTCACTATTTAACTAGACTTTTATTGCCAACTGTACTTTCTATTCTAACCTGAACATCTAAAGTTACAGGTAGGTCCTATATTTATTTGGCATTCATTGTTATCACAAACAAAGGTTTTTAATTTACACGAGCTTTTGCCCGCGGCTTCGCTCGCGTTAAGAAGTATTATTATATACAAACTTTCATCCCCTATTTTAACTCCTCGGAGGTGGAATTAATAAAAATCCTTTGCCTACGTTATAATATCTACCTGCACGGCAAATTTCAGCCCGATCTGTCCAGTGGTTTGGGCTGTGCGTTGATAGATCACCATGTCAGTCAGTCACCTTTGAGTTTATACAGTGTGTAACAAAAATAAGTGATAATACTTTAGGGTGTGTACGTGTTCCTTGTAGAGAGTTCACTGTGAAAGTAGCAGCTCTGAAAAACGAAAAAAAAAATTACTTTTGTATGGGCAAGGGCCCGAGCGTCATGAGTTTCCCCATACAAAAGTGAAAAAAAATTTTGGTCTTTCAGCGCTGCTACTTTCACAGTGAACTCTCTACAAGGAACACGTACACACCCTAAAGTATTATCACTTATTTTTGTTACACCCTGTATATTATATAGATTTAATATTACTTTTTTTAATAATTTTACATACTGGGAAGAAAAATGTACGTTTTACGCGCGACAAACGAATTTTGCCGCAACGAAATATCTCGCACTAGATGACGCCCGCAACGCCGTATCGCCAAAATTCATTTATTGCGCGGGAACCGTACATTTTTTCGGGATCAAAAGTAATAGATATTGTTTCGCGGTACTCGAAGTATCACTAAACCAAAAATCAGCAAAAACGGTTCGGTGGTTTGGGCCTGAAGAGGTAACAGGCAGACAAACAGATTTTTTTCAATTTTGCATTTATAATATAAATACGATATAAGTACTAATTCAAATTTATTTCAAGAACTTTAAGAATAAAACCTCTAGATTACAAGCGTTCTATTGGAATCAATTACAATTCAGGAATCGAACGGTTATGGCCAAGTGCGGACGACGTTTGTATGATAATGGCAGATATCCACTCGGCGAGTGCAATTTTACAAAAAACTTCATGGAACATTAAAAATTATGCTCCTAAGAATTGGATTTCTTTTATGGCGAACGAGTATTAGAGCCCTACGAAAAAGCAATATCCTAATTGCTTTGAATTGCTCGATCGCTTAACTATACCATATATACATACAATAATACAATAAGATTATTTTAACTTACGGCAGCATTCAGAAACATTAAATGATTACCTACGTAATTTTAGTCGAATAAAAATTTTTACTACTGACTAGAACTTTTTTCAAACTAATATTTTATTAAAGTTAAGAACTTATTACGTCTCCGAGTACGGCAGCACTTAAGAGCTAGTTCATACTGACGCAATGATATTTTCCTAGCTTAGCTCAGGTGTAACCCTAGGGTTAAGGCGACGCCTTGATAATTTGGCTGTGGCGATATCGATTTTTCTCAACAACGACTAAAGCTAAAAAATAAAAGTTCAATATCAGTATTCATCATGTCTTTGTCTTTGAATTACCCATAACATAGCATAACACGATTGGTCAACTCTTATAACAGAGAATAATCAATCAAAAAGACATCTGTAATAAAAGGGATTCCTATTTTGCCAACAGAGGGGAGTGATTTAAGCTTCCAAAATTTGTACACAGATTGGTTTAAGCATACACTTTAATTTGCCCACCTTATTTTATTTATATTTATTTATTTATTTATATTTATTATGGTTTTTAAATAACGCCACAAAACCATTTTGCCGCTTACGCCCTTTCCATTTTTTGCTGTTCCATTGCTTGTTTTCTATGAGAGACCGGGCTGGTCTCTCATAGAAAATAAGCAATTTTAAATATATCCAACACGGTTTTTTACTTTAACGCAGTGTCACCTTAAACTTGTGTTGTATTGTCGCGCGTCGCCGCGTCACCTTAAGCTACCTAAGCTTGGTACTACTAATAGATATTCTGTGCCTAAGCCCAAACCTAAACATAAACCTGAATAGCAAAAAAGTAACACTCCATCGAACAGTGGTCTAAGTAATGTAATCGCCACTATTTCCCGTGGAATGTGCGAGAAGAAATATGACGCAATTTTGGTAATGCTCAGTTGTGCCAGGGGAATGAAAAATTCAGGGACCCGTACATTACCGCCATTTCTGGGCTCGCTTTGTTTCTATAAATATGTTTGTTGTAACTAATGTTACGTCGAGTGACGTTGCTGTTAATATTTAAAGGGTTTGCTTTAAAAACATATATTTTTCGAATGGACAAATGGCTGTATGTATATTGTATAAGGTGTGTTAATATCAACTGTGGATATTTTGGGAATATTATGGTCGATCAAATTTTTGTATTTAGTAAAAAAAGTATCTCGCGTAGGTTATCCTTGCTAATGCAAACTTGTAACTGAGATAATATTTTTTTTTCGAGTATTCGAGTATTTTAATTATTTTTCTACCTGAATGTATTTACGCGATAGACCTTGTATGCTATAATAAATTATAATATCTAAAATTACTGATAAAACTTCCATTAAATTATCTATAATTGTTGATATTATTATGTGTGAGTGACTCTTTACTTATTACTAAGACTATTTAATTATTACTAAGGACGTGGTCGAGTTTTCTCCTGTATTAATACAAGGGTACTGCAGTTAGGATCTCCTCTAAAGCCTTCGTTGTAGCATGACCATCGAATTAAGGATGTGTATTTTAAAGTCTAACTATAATATTATCTAACCTATAAAAATATAATATAATATAATATTACGTGTTACGTGCTAGAGCCATGCTTCAGCACGAATGGGCCGGCTCGATCGGAGAAATACCACGGGCTCACAGAAAACCGGCTTGAAACAGCGCTTACGCTGTGTTTCGCCGAGTGAGTGAGTTTACTGGAGGCCCAATCCCCTACCCCATTCCCTTCCCTACCCTCCCCTAACCTATTCCCTCTTAAAAGGCCGGCAATGTTCCTGCAGCTCTTCTGATGCTGCGAGTGTCCATGGGCGACGGATGTTGCTTTCTATCAGGTGACCCGTATGCTCGTTTGCCCCCTTTATTTCATAAAAAATATATATCTTTATCTCGATACGTGTCTCGCGGAATCGATTAAACCCCCACAGCGGGTCAAGGGTTATTTATGAAGATAATTTTTATTTATGACCTCTATATATTTACGGTTTTATGATTCTATCGCTATTAAAAGTTTTCCGCTGATCATACGTGCAGGAAAATATTTATCGCTAATTCGAGCTTAGAGATTGGAACAGCTGAATAAACTTGGGACAAAACTTTACTTTGTGCCATGGAATCTTACAACGCAACGATAAGGGTCTATACACATTAGGCTGAATTACGTTTGCGTAAATTCCGCCGCGTTTACGCCGCGTTTAAATTGCATACAAAATACGGACCGAATACGAGGGGTGACACACTATTACTTCGCGTTTGATATTTGCGGCGGAAATTACGCTGGCGTAATTCAGCTTAGTGTTTAGACACTAAGAGTGGTTATGTTGTGTTTCTGTTTAAAAACAGGTTTTTACAATAAAAAATTGGTATTAAACGACTTTATTTCATATTTAAAACTTTTTCACATTATTATATACAGGCGGGCTTAATGCCTCGAGATTTTCCTCCAGCCAAACCTTAGGGTGTTGCAGAGAAAGTGAGGTAGATGCAAACCCTTAGGATTGGGATTAAAATACCTTAAAATTAATAATATAATTATAGATATACTAGATGTCCTTTAAAACCTTCCCTGGACTTCTACGAATATTTTAAGACTAAAATTAGCCCAATCCGTTCAGCCGTTTTCGAGTTTTAGCCTTACTAACACAATCGAAAATCCATTTTTATATATATATATATATATATATATATATATATATATATATATATATACTAGCTGTCCCGGTGAACTTCGTGTCACTTTAAAACCTTCCCTGGACTTCTACGAATATTTTAAGGCTAAAATCGGCCCAATCCGTTCAGCCGTTTTCGAGTTTTAGCGCGACTAACACATTTGTAAATCCATTTTTATATATAAGAAGAAGATATATATTATATATTCATAATTATATACTTTATCAGTGAAAATGAACTAGGTTTCAAACGACTAATTCTATTACATTACAAAATGGTCAATTTCTATAAGATGGCGTCCTTCATGGCGCCAGAAATTCGTTATTCGCACGGGAACCGCACATTTTTGCAGGATAAAAAGTATGCTATGTTCTTACCCAGGACTAGTATATCCATACCAAATTTCATCGAAATAAGAAATTTAAAAAAAACCCCGCCAAACAACTTTAAAAAGTAATGAAATAATATTTACTGCCTTTAAGCTCAAATAATTCCAAGTAAACACCAACCTACAACCGCCAAGTCACTGATTATCTCCATTCGGTTCGCTGTGAACTGATCCTTAAACTATAATGTTATGTTAAATCTCAAATCAAACATCTACATTAGCGGTCCCCCGACACACCTTGACGGACTAAAATATTATTACTTTACACAAGTTAGGAATTATTTGAACTTAAAGGCAGTAAATATTATTTCATTACTTTTTAAAGTTGTTTGGCGGGGGTTTTTTTTTAAATTTCTTAATTTAATTTTATTTCATACTTTTTAAACTTGTGTTGGTTATAGTGCAGAAAAATTCCTATCAACGTAATTACCATCCATCAATGTCCTTTTCCACCTCCTCCACTTTGGGTTCATACGGAGCTCGGCTCCTATAGAATCCAGGCGATGCTGTAGCAGCAGCATTTAAATATTTATTGTCTATCTACTTCTTACTGGTTGTCGCAATTAAAATGAGCCCAAACACAAAACCTCTGCTCTAAGTTGGCGAAGAGTTGGATATCCTATTGATTACCAGGTGATGCTGCAGCACCTGGTCAACTTTCCATTAATATGTGTATACGTATATTGCATATTCACAAATGTCACGAACTAGAATGAAATATAAAACCCATTAAACGAATACAAGTTGCTAACGGCCTTTCATGAACCAGATAAACCCTGATTGTCCAGCACTGAGCAGGCTGACGATGATGAATTATAGCTAAGAACACTCTTACCGGAGGCCCAATCCCCTACCCTATCCTCCCTTATTCCGTTCCCTTTCCATCCCTACCTTCCCCTATTACCCTATTACCTCTTAAAAGGCTGGCAACGCACCTGCAGCTGTTCTGATGCTGCGAGTGTCCATGGGCGACGGAAGTTGCTTTCCATCAGGTGACCCGTTTGCTCGTTTGCCCCCTTATTTCATAAAAAAAAAGAAACACTTTCACATTTATAATATTAGTATAGATTTTCCGTTCTCGTAATTACATAACTGTATTTTAAAAAGATAAAACCGACTTCTAAATTGTACGTAATTGAGACTTAAAACTCCCTATCTCTAAAACTACTGAACTGACTTTGATGAAATTTGCACTATTGCCTAAGTTGAACTTAGAAATAGCTAGTCCAACAAGAATTGCTTAAATCGGAATGGTAGTTCCAGAGATATGCGAACATAAACATACATACATAAATACATACATACATACAAGCACTTTTGAAATTGGCACATTTGTTCAGACGCTGATATAGACTAACATAATATAGGAAAATTGTGCAGTTCTGTAAATATTACATACATTTTACATACGCGTCGAATTGTTAACCTCATTTTTTAAGGTCGGTTAAAAATCATGAATATTTTTTTATATGATTACCTGTAAGCCATTTTCCGCCACACATAAAACTAAAACTCTTTCTCACCCATTTGCAAATAGCCCGAATATAATTCGTCAACAAATGCGGTAACTATTGAAACTCCGGTTCGGAACGTGTGTAGAATGCGGGAGACGCTGTGGTTACTTCGATTGAACCATGAAAGGGCCTCTCTAAAAATTTCAAGCCATTCTCCCTCGTTATACATAAAGGTATTCGGAAAGGTATTCGAAAAAGGTTCTATGTTCGGAATAAGTAAACGGGTGATTTCGGATAACTTTAGGGTCGGAGTTTTTGTACGTAAATCACTATACAATCGAAAATGCGGTATTGTTCGGTCGCGGTAAGCAGTTTCGATATTTAATTTGCTTTGTTATTCTATTGGGGATTTCGTGCTAGTTTACCTAGTTTACATTAGATATTCTAAAAGACTGGTCATTCACAAGCAGTGAGATCTTGTTCAAAAAGTGTGACTTATGAACGCACTCAGATAAAGAAATACATTACCCTCCTTATTATCGAATAAATGAACTTTGTATCACATCTCTCCTTACTCGTCGTTACTAATATTATGATCCTAAATTTAGGACCTGAATGTAAAATCCTGAATTTAGGAACCCTTAACACGTCTTGATCCTCAATTCAGGATCCTAATTTCAGGTCTTTTTAGGAGCTGAATTTAGGATCCTGAATTTAATATCATTAATTAAAGATTCTTAATTCAGGTTCCGGCTCAATTTTTAGCAAAAGCAATTTTTAGCTAAGTAGGTAAATTGAAAATAGATTTTGAATAAAACTCCATGCTCCGTTACTAAATCCTCCATTTTCCGTCAAACTCTCCAATAAATCAAAGTTTAGTAATTTTTAACTTTAACTTTAAAATGTTAGCTCTAAAGGTTTCATATGTCCATTCCGAAGGGTATCGAAAATCGAAATTTCGTGTATTTTCTGCGTTGATAATCGAGCGCTGTCATCAAGTGGAGCATGTGTTGTCTCGACCAGCCCTCAGACCTCAAAGCCCAATTACCGCGCCCAATCGGCTGAACTCGCCTGTGATATCAATACGAGCTAAGTGAATTTATAGCTGCGTGGTAGGAGGAACATGTAAAACGACCCTAAGGTTAGAACCCTTTTTTTTAACATGGAGAAATGCTTTACGCATCCCCGGCAAAGTCTGGCAACGCACCGACCAGCCGCAGCCAGGTCGGAGTAGAGTGTGTTAGGTTTTTTTTTCGTTACGGAATTTCTTGATTCTGTCGCCACGCGCAAAAAACGATTACAAAAACCGATACTAATGAAGTTTATAATAGTTTATGATGTCAAAGGTTACCCCAAACGCAGATGTACGCAAGCTCGCTGCATTATTCTGCAGAGCCAATGAATGACATCAACAACTATCAACATCACGATCTTTGTGAATGCGTATTTGTTTTTTCACAACAACTATCAACATCACGATCTTTGTGAATGCGTATGTGTTCTTTCACAAAGATTGTGGGAAATAATAATGTCAATTATTACCACTATTATAAATATTTCATGTTTCAGTTCCATCGTCTCGTCCTTCCAATGAGAAGTTTGCCAGTTTACCAGCTCCAAAATCACTCCTGGCTGTCAAAACTCAATCATCGGACACAGACGTAGCCAATTTCTCTCCGTAGATGTGAGCTAAACACGTAATTTCACGGCGCGTTACGTTTTAAACTGTTTACGTGGTGTTTGATTTTCAACGCTTTTCGTAAGTAGGCTTAATACGGGTACGTTTTCAGCACTGAGAGCGAGATTTTCTTTGTTAGGTTCCGTTTTGTGTTGGATAGAGTCTGCATGCATGCAATCATATTCTTTATAATATTTCTTTTCTTAATATCTTTTAATAAAACAATTTAATAAAACAATCTTGTAATATAATATTATATGTATTCGGTTACTGATGGCTACGATGGATGCAATTATTTTCACAAAATTAAAAAAGATCCATCTAAGGGTCAATTCAGACTGCAACGCGACGCATAGGTAGTTGCATTTCTAAGTTTATTATTGGCCTAGGATCCCACCATAGAAGGACCATCAGCGTGCTGCAGTCAATGGATAAAAAGTATTTTATATTCAACTAGCTGACCCGGCGAACTTCGTATCGCCTAACAGTCGATTCTTTAACTTTTGTATGGGAGTATAGAAAAGTGTTGTTTTTAGACTTTTTCAGGAAATTTAATTTTTTTTTGTTTTTTTTTAGAATTTTTCTCTCCGTAAGAACCATCCTCGTACTTCAAGGAATATTTAAAAAAAAGAATTAGCGAAATTGGTCCAACCGTTCTCGAGTTTTGCGCTTAGCAACACATTCAGCGACTCATTTTTATATTATAGATTACGTACTTAAGTCAACATATTTATTGCAAGTGGGTTGCCTATAAAAATTTTCAGTCCAGAATAAAAAAAAAATTAGAAACAAAAATTTTTTTTTAACATTTCGCTGGTTTGGTTATAAGACAATTTCCATACCAATCGACAGTTTGAAGCCCGTAGAATATGAAAACGTTAGGTTGTCTATTTTTTCCCGTCACAACCCTTGAGTAGGCAGGTAAATCGATACTTGTACCGGTCTGGTTAATGCTCTACGGGCTTCATACTTTCGATTGGTATGGAATTTGTCTATTAACCAAACCAGAGAAATGTAAAAAAAAAAAAAAAAATTATTCTGGACTTAAATTTTTTAGGCAACCCACTTGCAATAAATTTATTGGCATATAGTCTGTCAAGAAAGTGAAGAAATTAAAAAGTGGCAACATCGTAGTGTCATCCCTTTTTTCTTAGATCGATTTGAAAGGGACGACACTACGATGTTGCCACTTTTTAATTTCTTCACCTTCTTGACAGACTGTACGTAATTATCTTATAATTATATAAAATTCTCGTGCCACAATGTTCGTTCCCGTTCTCCTCCGAAACGGCTTGACCGATTCTCATGAAATTTTGTGAGCATATTGAGTAGGTCTGAGAATCGGCCAACGTCTATTTTTCATACCAAAAATTATTTATATGGCAAAACAACATTTGCCGGGACAGCTAGTATTATATAAAATACTTTTCATCCATTAACCAGCTTGGTGAAGGTCCTTTTATGGTGGGATGCTAGGCCATGCTAGGCATGCAGGGATGCTTTGTTCACACCACGTCAGTCTGGCCCTGTGCTAAGTACCTGAAGGACTTGTGTTATGGGTACCAGACAACGGAAATATATTTAATACTTTTATACTATACATATATTTAAGATTTTTATTGTATGATACACATATTTAATACACATCCAAGACCCAGGAACTTTTGAAACACTTTTTGTTCCGTCGACGGGATTCGAGCCCGCGACCCCCGGCTTGAGCTACAAACAGCCCACCAACTGAGTCACAGAGGTTTATATTTGGGTTTGATAGATTTGCGAGACGTCTCGCGCTCACAAAATCTGTCAATTCTGTACTTTACAAATGTATCTATGCGTCGTGTTGCGGTCTGACTTGACCCTAAGTCTTATACATTAATCCGCTTTGACAACTTATGCTTTTCTTCTTCAAAATTCGGATTTCTCTTTATAAAACTCTTTTTGCCAGTTATTTTCTATAAAAAAAACTTAATCACGATTCAAACCTCGAACGTAGAAACACTAACAGCTCCTTCATTCTGACAAAACATCCCTCAGGGAAACAATTACTTTCGCGTTATATATTTATATTTTGGACCGTTTTTTTACGTTTTAGAATAAATTGGTAGCGAAATCCCAGGGCGGGCAATCGCTACAAACTCTTGACGCGTGGCGAAACGACGCAAGAATATAGATGACTGTTTAATACCTGCCACACAAATTTAACGTCTATTCCCCGGGGTTAATTATCAATTTCGTTTGTTAACTAATCAACTGAAGTATTGAACTGTTGTAAAGTTAAGGAAACGACTTGCAATTAGAATGGACTAAATCCATTTTAGACTTTAGACTTTGTCAACATGCTTAGTTCTTTACTCCGAACGCTTAGAATATTTTTAGTATGAAGTAAGATGGAATATTTTATTGTACAGACGAGGAAAACAAATGATGATCAAAATGTTCTTCCAACATACGCGTAATGGAATAATAAAGGTCAAATTAATTAATTAATGTTTTATTACAAAAGCTTGGACGCGCTACACTGCGGAATGCTGTACTAAGTCCTAACTTTTACAACAAAACTTGTATCTTTCAGTGTTGTAAATATACTTCAATTAAAAAGAAAAAAAAAAGTCAAAATAATGTCGTATCCGGTGTGCCAAGACCCTAATACATCAATCAAAATAAAAAGGCTATCACAGACATAGATCAAGACCTATGTCTGTGAAGGCTATATTTCGTAACATTTCGGACACAATAATTTCGTGTATCGGTCGAGAACTTACCAAATATCGTGCCTGTAAAATAATGTGGAGCATGCCAAGGTTGTTGAGTAGACATTACATAATTTTCTTAAAACACGCGAAGGCTTTTAGCAAGTTTTTGATAGGCACATCCTAAGGCCCGCTTCATACTAGTCCGTAAAACGCAAGTAACTTTCATAACTTTCTTAGAGGATGTTTCACCACTTACTGATAAGTGCCGGATAGGCTATCCACATTATTTGACAATTACTCCATATTCTATCTGTCAGATAAGTGGCGGATAGCCTATTCGGCACTTATCAGCAAGTGGTGAAACAGGCCCATCTTGTTTCAAGATTAATATAACACTGTGTCTGAATGTGACTTCTCATATTTAACCTATCAAGCCCCATAAGGACACCGGTGACCGCAACAACAATAGAATAACAATAGATTTCCAAGAATCCGCGATCGAAGGATACTAAAATATTAAAAATGTAATAAATTATGTCTGTCAATTTATGTATGAGAAAAAAAATGCCAGTAACAATGTTTTTTGCTTCTGTCAGTGCTTTCAAATTGCTTATGCGCTTGTTAAAATTAAGTACTTTCTCGAATTTTAGTAAGGCCTCGTTCAGAAAAAGCATATTATTTAGGCCAAAACAATACGAGGTTCAGATTAAAGAAGTTCTTTGCGTTTAATCTATGTACCATCGAAGAAATTAAATCATAGACAGTTGACGGAAGTAGGGAGTTATTGGGCATTCTGTCCCACCTCCGTTCGCTCGCGCGCTCGCTCACTTTGGTGAAGGTGGGACAGAATGCCCAATAACTCCTGTTCGTTTATGCATCAACTGATGGTAAATGAAATGACATGCTCACGACATGCACCTCTGTCCGCTCGCGCCCTCGCTCACTTTGGTGTGTCAGTGTGCCACTTACGTTTATGCATCAACTGATGGTAAATGAAATGACACGCTCATGACATGCACCTCTGTTCGCTCGCGCCCTCGCTCTCTTCGGTGTGTCAGAATACCCAATAACTTCTGTTCGTTCATGCATCAAGTGATCAAAAATCGCTTCTCATCGATGATTGGACGGCTGAAAAATCTAGAGAGCTATTATAGGAACATTGAATTTCGTATGTTTGAAGCTATCTGTTTATATGAGTCAACACACTGCATGATTATCATTTTGTCATAATCCACTAATCACAGTGGTCGATTGGATTAAACAGATATGAAATTTCTGAAACAAAAAGAATCACTTAAATTAGAATGTGTCTGTCCTGCAGTTAAAAATGAAGTTAAGCGACATGGAAATTTACTACCAAATACCATTCGCAGTATTGTTTGTGGTCCCTCAAACTGTGGGAAAACAAATTTAGTAATCAGTTTGTTACTACACCCGAATGGTCCACGATTCAGAAACCTTTATGTGTATTCAAAGTCTTTGTATCAACCTAAATACGTCTTTTTAGAAAAAGTATTGGAAAAAGTTGAGGATACATCGTATCACAAGTATAATCATAACAGTGAAATTTTAAGTCCACAAGAAGCCTTACCTAATTCTATCATAATATTTGACGATGTTGCATGCGAAAATCAAAATAATATACGTGATTATTTTGCTATGGGTCGTCACAAAAATATTGATTGCTTTTATCTTAACCAAACTTATACTAAAATACCGAAACAACTAGTAAGAGATAATGCCAATCTCATCATATTGTTTAAACAAGACGAGATTAATCTAAGACACATCTACGATGAACATGTAGGGTCTGATATGACGTGGTCGCAATTCCGTGAAATGTGTTCAACTGTGTGGAGTAAACCGTACAGTTATGTGGTAATCAATAAGGATTGTGAACGAAATAATGGTTGTTACAGAATGAAATTTGATACATTTATAATAGTGGATTAATTTATTCTATAAAGCTTATACGTACCCCACTACGTAGTAGTATAACTTGAGACATCAATCAGAGTAGAATTCTTAACATGGAGCGGAATCTTAAGGAACAAATTGTGAAATCAGCGTCTGCAGTGAAAAGAAAGGTAGAAATGATAAAAAATACTAAAAACACAAATGACATGGCACTGGAGACGATATTTCAACCGATCGTCAGTCCGCTAAAATTATTAGCAAGCAAAACTGAAAAAAAACGTCATGAAGAAGACGAAGAAGAATCTTCAAATCGTTCACATGAAAAATTTGAAGAATCTGAGACGGATCTTGATGATGAAGAAAATTCAGATAATGACGACTTTAGTTCTAAAACACCTGACAAAACGCTTACTACATCACCTTCTGAGGATAATGATATCCATGAGAACTCATTTAAATCTATTCAATCATCACCGAGTATCGCAAACGATTCTTTGTCTTGGTCTGTATCGTCTGAAGCGCTGAAAGAAGATATACCATATGGAGTAAGAAGTGAACGAGGAAAACTTTGGCTAGGCAAAACCCGTTTACATGATGATGGAAAAGTTCTGAAAATTAGAAGCCGCTCTTTAAAAAAAACTTCTGGTCTGGCAGAATTGTTGTACAAAAAAAAACCTAATTTAGATATTATTACAGAGGAAGACTTACAAAATTATAAATTGCTACTCATCGACACAAATGCACATAAACGTAACTGGAAACCATCGAACCAAATAAATGGTAATAAAGGGTTCAAATATACTCACGTGATAAAGCCACTATTTAAATTCGCTAGAAATAATACCAGTAGCGTAGAAAGTCTTCAGCGAGGTGAAGGAATCAACATTTTGAAAGAAGTTAAGAAAGACACTGATTTAGTATACTGGAATGATCCTAATGAGTTAGTTGAGAGACTAAAAATATTACTTGCATCTCGGGCAGCTGGTAATACGGGATTAGATAATGAAGTTAATGCCATACTTGAAGAAATGAAGGAAGCTGGTATCATTAAAAAAATGAAATATATAAGGCTGCCATCAGGAAAATTTAGCAGTTCTATTACACTGCAGAACCCAGCAAGACGGCAATGAATATAGACAAATTTGGTCATCACGTTCATAAGCGTTTACGATTATCTGAATTTTCTGAAATTCTTAGCGATACATTGGTAAGGTCCGATACAGGGGAATTCGATTTAAAGTCATCGAAATTAAAAGGGGTGCAAATTCCAGAAAAAGACGACGAGGCTGTGAATAAAGAATACGTAGATAAAAGTGTCCAAGCCCTTAAAAATGAAATGATGAAAATCCAAAGTAATGTCAGAAACTTTCTTCATAGTTTAGAAAAAATTACTACTACAAATTTTAGTAAAATCTACTACACAAAACAAGAAATCGATAACATGATTGCAGCAAAATCTGTTCAGAATGAGTAAACAAGATATAGTGAATGAACTACACAGAGGAGCGAGACGAAACTTCGCTCGTCGACATACAGTCATTAAAGGTCTGGATGATTTATGGCAAGCTGACCTAGTGGACTTACAAAAATATTCGTCGATTAATAAAGGATTTAAATATGTTCTCATAGTAATTGATGTTTTATCAAAATACGTGTGGGTTAGACCGTTAAAATCAAAATCTAAAAAATTTGTATCAAGTGCTATGTGCAGTATATTATCAGAATCCACACGAAAACCTAAAAACTTACAAACAGATCTAGGTAAAGAGTTTTATAACGATTCTTTTAAGCATTTAATGAAAACTTATAACATAAATCATTATTCCACATGTTCTGTAAAAAAAGCTTCTATCGTCGAACGAGTGATAAGAACTATAAAATTACGTCTTTACAAATTATTTAGTTTATGTGGAAAATATGAATGGTATAAAAATAATTTGAAGTCCGTTGTGCAGAATTATAACAATACTCTGCACCGCATTACAAAACATAAACCAATAGACGTTAACAGTTCAAATCAAAATACAGTTCGATTGAATATTATCAAAAGCCAACAGCCAAAAAAAGTACGCAAAGAATCGTCTTTTCGAGTTGGCGATTTTGTTCGTATAAGTAAATACAAAGGAGATTTTTATAAAGGCTACACCCCTAATTGGTCAACGGAAATATTTCGCATCATAAAAGTCAACGAAACTAGTCCTCAAACGTATCAATTACAAGACAAACATAAACAAAACATTGTTGGTTGTTTTTATGGAAAAGAATTACAAAAAACTAAATTTCCTGATATTTATCTTATCGAAAAAGTTCTAAAGAAAAAAGGCAACAAACTTTTTGTGAAGTGGTTAGGATTGAGTGCCGAAGAAAACAGTTGGATAGATAAAAGTGAATTAGTTATTTAGATATATAAAGCACATAATCAGTGCTATATCACAATACATACTTATCAATGAAGGAAGGTAGTGGTGTAATCAATAACTTGATAGACCATTTACCGTTTGAGTTGCATTTACCTGGATATCAATTTTGCGGTCCTGGGACGAAACTTCAAAAACGAATACTACAAGGCGATCGAGGAGTTAACAAATTGGATGAAGCTTGCATGCATCACGATATTGCTTATATAAATAAAGATCCTAGTGCTCGACGTAAAGCTGATTTAGAACTTTTGAGTATGGCAAAGAAGAGGTTGAAATCAAAAGATGCTGGTAAGGGAGAAAAGATTGCCTCGTGGATAGTAAAAAATGCTATGAAAACAAAAATCAGAGCTGGAAGTGGTATTAAATCATTTAAGAAAGGTATTAAAAAAATACATGCCCATTTAAAAAAACTTAAATCCAAGGATCATCACTCTGCTATAAAATATGCGTATGCAGCTGCGAAGAAACTGTTCAGCAAAAAGAAAGGAATATGTTTACCACGTATAATTCCACTTCCAAAATGTGGTGGACTTTTACCGCTTATTCCTATTTTTGCGGGATTGTCGGCGTTAGGTTCATTAGCAGGAGGTGCGGCAGGTATAGCCAAAGCCGTAAACGATTCTAAAGCGGCACAAAAGAGTCTCCAAGAATCTGAAAGACACAACAGAATGATGGAAGCGGTCGCTCTTGGAAAAGGATTATATATTAAACCTCATAAAAAAGGAGCAGGGTTATATTTGAACCCATCAAAAAACTAATTAGGCGGCTGCCCAGGCGTGCGCTCACGAATTTAGACATATTGGAGTATGCTAGTGATATTCCATACTTTCGCGGCGTTTACATGAGAGATAAGTTGCCTTTAAAACCTAGAAAAATAGAATGTGGAATTGTAAATTTAGATAGTAACGTGAATCCTGGCACACATTGGGTAGCCTATGTAAAACAAAACAGCTACGTAGAATACTATGATAGCTTTGGTAATTTAAAACCACCATTAGAACTGATGAAATATATGTATAATTTGCCCATAAACTATAATTATAACAGACATCAAGCATTTGGAACAACAAACTGTGGTCATCTATGTATTAAATTTTTAAAAAAATATTGGAAGAAACATTTAAATAATATTAAAAATAAATAAACGTGTCAGTATCAAAATGTCTTTCACTGTATCTATAACCGGGAGCGGAGCCTCTTTGACGACAAACTATTCTCCGACGTTGGAACTTCTTGGAGACTATGAATGTGGTCTTTTGCACTTTTCAACTTTCAACTCTATACCTAATATTGATGGACGAAACAACAAGTTTTATTACGGTGATAATGAAATGATCGAAATTCCTGAAGGGTCCTACGAGCTTCAAGATATTTGTGATTATTTGAAAACTAACATAAAAAATACACTGCTTAAACTAAGATGCAATAATAACACATTGAAAACAAATATATTTTGTTCTAAAGACGTTCATTTTAATAAAGATGATTCAATTGGCAACATACTAGGCTTTGGAATGGAAACAATAAAAGCTAATATAAGCACTGATTCACAGTATCCTGTCAGCATTCTATCAACAACTATCGTGAGGATTGAATGTGATGTAGTTAGTGGTTCATTTGTGAACGGAAAAGCAAGCCATATTATTTACGAATTTGTACCTAATGTACCTCCTGGTTATCGAATAATAGAAATACCAAAAAATTTAATTTATTTTCCAGTCAATCAAACTTCTATTAGTTCCATCAATATACGACTGTTAGACGCTGATAACAAAGAAATAAATTTACGAGGTGAAGAGGTACAATTGTATTTACATTTTAGAAAAAAATGATAAATTTTCATAAAACCCCTGCCATATCAAATGTCCAAGTCAGTCCTAAAAGATCTTCTCACAAAGACACACGACAGCAGTTAAAAAAGAAGCTTACCAAAAGCAATAAAGAATACCTCAAGCTAATTGGTTTAATAAAATGAATATTTTAAACATATCTCAACAAACCTCATACGACAACAGCATCGAAAGTTTTGAGTATCATTCGTACAGACCGTATGTAACAAGTTTCAACAAGAATGATGAAATACGAATCCCCATCAATCAACAAGACCTATATGTGCTGCCTTCGCTCAGCAGTTTGTATATCGAAGGCAAAGTAATTGTCTACAACATGACAACTAAAGAAAAGGTTTCAAATGTACATTTCGTTAATAATCCAGCGTTATTTCTATTTCAAGACATAAGATATGAATTAAATGGAGTAGAAATAGATAAAATAAAAAACGCAGGTGTAACTACGACCATAAAGTCTTATCTGTCCTTAAATGAAAACGAATCAAAATATGCTCGAGTTTGGGGGTGGTCGCCAGAAGGTATAAATAATACAAGTGGTGGAGAATTTTCTGTATCCATTCCTCTAAACAAGATTTTAGGATTTGCGGAAGATTATGAAAAAATTATCATTAACTGCAAACATGAGTTAGTGTTGCTTAGATGTAACACTAACCTTAATGCAATCAAGTTGAAAACAGGAGAAGTTTTGGAAGATATTGTTATAAGTAAAATTATCTGGAGAGTACCTCATATTAAAGTATCTGACCGCGAAAGAATAAATTTACTAAAACAATTAGAAAAAGATCGAGCTATTCCATTAGCATATCGTAACTGGGATTTATACGAGTATCCATTATTACCCAAAACTCGTAAACATACTTGGTCCATTAAAACTTCATCTCAAATAGAAAAACCGCGATTTGTTGTATTAGCTTTACAAACCAACCGCAAAAACAACAGTGAATTGTCGATGGCGGAGTTTGATCACTGTCACGTACGTGATGTGAGAGTGTTTTTAAATTCGTCATACTATCCATATGAGGGATTAAACGTCAGTTTTACAGAAGACAAATTTACTTTATTATACGAACAGTATGCCAGATTTCAACAGTCGTATCACGGACGTCGGTCAGAGCCGTTGATGAGTTTGAAAGAATTCAGAGACGTTGCTCCCTTATTCGTTATCGACTGTTCGCGACAGCACGAAACGTTAAAAGGCTCAATCGACGTGAGAGTAGAAATCGAAACAGACCAAGAAATACCTGATCAGACAGCTGCATATTGTCTGATTTTAAACGACTGCATATTTGAGTATAAGCCTTTGAGTAATATCGTTAAGAAAATATCATGAATAGTAATACAATAATCGTTGACTTACAAGGATTTAAAAATAATAATAACGACTTTTTAGTAAAAGAATTATGTATAGCCACTCGACAGCATACACATACATTTTATGTTAAACCACCATACCCATTCTCAGCGCTAACCGATGATGAAAAAAAGAATGTTCGGTGGTTAGAAAGAAATAGAGGGTTTCGATGGAGCGAAGGCTATATCGATTACAGAGAATTCAGAAGAATTATTAAACCTTACTTAAAAGACCGAAACATTATCGTAAAAGGTGAAGAGAAAGTGAAATGGGTGAAAGAACTGTGTGATCATAATAATATTGTAGATATAAGTTACAAAGACATTCCAAGATTTAACATTCTGTACGATCTGTATTGTAAGGAAGAATCGTATAACTGTTTTATTCATAAGAAGTATTGTGCATTAAAAAATGTATTATGTTTAAAAAAATGGTGTTTAGAAAATAATGTACACTTTCAATAAAAAATAACTTATATTTATTGCTTTTTATTTAAATAATTAAAGTTGAATGAAATAGAAATAAAACAAATATATTCACATCACACATACAATTTATTTAAGCAATAATTACGTACACATTAATTTACAAAACAAACCCTAACTTATATTATTTTCATACAAATTATATATCTTGCAATTTTATCGACTTATTATTCATTCTAAAGTCTATTGCGACCCTACAGCTAAAACAAATACTTAATACCAAAGTAAACTAAAACCAACTCGTATAACTGTAATTACATATTTTTTTTGATATATTACTGACTAACTTCTCGGTTTGGTCCATTATTTCATCACCGTTTTCATTCACAACATATTGTGCGGATAACAAAAAATTATCATCGTCTATACTGTCACAATGTTGCTGGGATCCATCTAAATCAAACACTGAGATCTTTATCAGACGGAAACCTTTTTTGGGAACGCTGTTTACCACAAACGAATGAACTGGGATATTATGTAGTTTACTTAGTGCACTTTTAGAAACACATTTTTTTCTTAATTTTGCTGGACGACGTTCCCGAATCTCAGCGTTCGGCTTTTGCTGAGCTTTCATTTTTAAAAACTCTTCAGTAAATCCTTCCAAAGGATCTTGAGCATACTGGAAAGTATCCCCATATTCATGTCGGTAGACATTGTCTTCGGATGTAGCAGTCAAATCTTCTACGCGTTCCATTATCTGTAAAAAAAGAAAATATTTAACACCAAATCAGCAATCTTTGGAATTAACGATTATTTTTTAAATGTATTTTAATGACTTAAATCAATAATAAATCAACTTACCGTTGTGTAGTCAGGTCCAAGACTCTATTACCAAAAAATACGTAAATTATGTACACGTGAGTAACTATAATATAAGTTAAGTTTTGTTTTGTAAATTATGTAGACGTGAGTAACTAATTACAGTGCTTATCGACGCAAGAATGAATACTAAAACAAAGTCTTCACATTATTATAGTGATTGCATCATGTAGGTGGCATTATTATGAATGAGGACTCATGTTACAAACAGTACCGCGCGCTCATATATACGTAGCGTAGGTTGTACTACCTGTAGCCCTAGCATGGCCACCAGTAGAAACGCGAAAGTATAGACAAACTGTGGACTTGAGGTGCCATTCCGATCTTTAACGCGACTAATTGCGACCGACAAAAATTCAATTATAATGCCACTTTATGACAGATTATAGCCTATGTCATAAAGTAGGATATTATTTGAATTTTTAGGACTATAGTCTGTCATAAAGTGGCATTTTAATTGAATTTTTCGGAACGAAAAAAGATCGGAATGACACCTCAAGTCCACAGTTTGTCTATACTTTCGTATTTGTACTGGCGGCCATGCTAGGGATATTAGCATGCGCGCGCGGCACGTGTGGATTCAGATTACTCAAGTAAAGCATGTTTCAACTTGATAAAACTTTACGTTACTTGAATTTAGCATCAGCCTGCAGGTTTGCTTGCAAAATCTATGTAGTTGAGAAATAATAAATAAAACAAATTTATTTAGTAAATGATATTTTATTTCTAAATCTACATAATATACATACTAAATACACAGGTTATGCTAAGAAAGTAAATAATACAAAGAATTTCTTAATTAGGTACAGCTTATTAAATCTAGTTAAAAGTTAAATATACTAGTATGTCCCCATGATTTAGTTGAAATTTTATCTTTAGATATGACTCTCTTGTCATCATCACCAGACAGAGCAACTTTCTTCACAGCACATGTGTACAACTCGTGTTTTATTGACTTAAATAAAACATTTGTTTTATGAACAATGTTGCCTTCGTACAGAGTTTTTTGGTAATCAGTAACATTGAAATTGCTGACAATATTTTTCTTAATTCCTTTCGCTTTTTTGATTGTGCTATTTATGGTTTTAATACAATATAACTTTAAACGAAGGCCTACAAATTCACTTATGATTTTACCCGCCATTTCATCCTTGAACAAACCAGGAACTTTTTTATTTTGAATGGGTAAATCATATTGATTAGTATTACAAAAATTACTAGTATCAAAGTAAGGCAAAAAATGTTTTTTTATGTCATCATAAAAATCATGGGTCCGTATATGATATACAAAACTATCAGTGTCCGTGTAACACATCTGTACATTATTTTTATAAAAAGGTTTAATAACAGAGTAATGAAAGTTATACATATGACTTTTTGACAATTCTAGTACGGTAAAACCAATGTATATTGGTTTATCCAAAATTATTTGATCAGAGTTTAATTGTACCGCAACTAGATTTTCACTAAAAATTGTCACGCTATGGAAATTTGGACGAGCGATAAGCTTTTGTGCACATTGCCTTTTCTTAGTCACATTATTATTATCAACCCACTGATTAACTAAATGCACATTGACCCTCTTCTCATTATTTTCTAAAGTTTTTCCAAACACACTGTTATTCAAGAGTTTGAAAAAGTCTTGTTCAAATGTTGAGGAACTTTTTTGTCTCAGAGCAGTATTCAAATCAATGTATTGTTTCAAATACGGGCTTTGTCGAAAACTAATCACTCGATGAATTTTCTTTAATATTAAACCATGTTTTAAACATGTTTGCAAGTGAATGTAATGTATAACATACTTAAATTTATCATATAAATTTGGAACTAGTTTGAAAGTTTTCCCCCCGGGTGGAATGCATTTTTCAGAACAAAATGGTAAATCATTATGTAAGTTATGTAAATGTTTAGGATATTGTAAATCCACTTCTAGAATATAACCACACTCTGCATCAATCGGTATTTCGGTTACATTTAATTTGTTGATTTCTTGTTCATTGAGAAATCTGAAATCTGATAATGGTAAATATTGACACATACTATATCCATATAAATTATTACAATCAATATAAGTGACGTAGGAAGGAGATTCTGATGGTTTGTAATTTTCTAAGTAAGGATTATTTGCTTTTGCATGTCTATGAGAGCACAGACATACTCCTCCCCTGATACCACTCTGTAACATGCGCACCATCGACAAGTCATCGATAAGTTCCAATTGTATTCCTGTTTTTAATAACATCGCATCAAAAGATAAACTGGGTGCTGTTAAGTAAAAAGCTGGGTCTAATTGATAGTGTTGCTTGCAAGTCTGTCTAAAATTTTCAAAGATATCTGCCAGTAAAAGCACATCAGTTTTTAGATATAAATCCGTATAACTACCTAAATCTTTGATTTGAAATGTTGACCAAATTAAGCACGCGTGCTGGTAATCCTCATCAGAAATATCATGATCAGTTAGGGAACTATAAAAGCATTCTTTTGGGGGTAGACTTTTTTCGTCATACCGCTTCCACGAGTTCATATATTCGTATGGATAAATGCCTTTACGAGTGAGTAACTGAAATTCATCTTCATTGGGGAAATGATTTTGTAAGTTTTTAAACATTTCCGGTTTTAATGTCTCTGACAATTTACTTAAGCTTGTTCCCAAAAACTTAAATGAATCCACGAATCGAAGTTGAAAAAACTGATTATTCGTAACTGGTACAAATTTGGTAAATGAGATGTAGTTTTCTTTTGTTTTAGGTATTATTTTAATATTACCAGGAACCTCACCTAACGCTTTTATAAAAAGATGACAATCATAACCAGCTAAGTTATGAAAAAAAATGGGGACGAATGAAGGGCGTTTATACTGTAAATTACAAAACGGATGCGCAGCTCCGCGGTAACGACCAGTAACGTGGCAATGGTCACGGACTTTGTCCGAAAAAATAAAATTTTCACAAATATGACAACGTGTGGCATTATCAAAATCAGACTTATCCGCCGTAGAAAATATCATAGGGACTGGTGTACTAAGTATATCAAATATTTTTTGTACGTCTTTAAGAATCGAATCTACAAACTGCTTATCACAACCAGGTCCTCGATATGATACGTACCGATTGTAACTAGGGTCATCACGACAAACAATATAATAACCAAAAGCTATAGGTAAATGTTGGTGCAATGTAGTCGTATTTTTGCTAGAAGAACAGTTAGCTTCAGTATTGGTTTGTAGCATCGACTCAAAATCTGCGTAAATACAAAAAGGCATGTTTTGTTTTCGAGCATAGTTTTTAAATTTAATTACTGAGCCCTTATTTGGGAGGACAGTTACAACGCCTCCACATAAATGGTTTTCAACTTCCTTAGAAGTACTGAAAAATATCAAGCACAAATCACAGAAGTACAATTTGCTGTGATGAGATGTAACTTGGCTTCTAAACAGTCTAGAAGGTTCTTTTTTTTTTTTTTTTTTATTATTCAATACTCTTGTCCCTGATTTTTATTCGAGGGATTTATGTTCTGAATACAATTTATACTGTCCTATGTCTATACACTTATCTCCTATTTCTATTTTGTGTTCTGTTAATACTATTTACTCCTTTTATTATTTTAACACAATATAGCAAAAATTCTTCCCTATTTTTCTTATCTTTTACTATTTCCTTTATGCTATCAACATTAATTTCTAGTCCTATTTTCATCTCCAGATCATATTTTGGCCTCGAGTATATTGGGCATTCTGTTAGAAGATGTGGTACATCTTCTATTTTACTAGGGTCACACCTGCACGATGGGCTCTCTTTGCACCTGAAGCGGTACAGATACCCAGAGAGCCCACCGTGCCCGGTCAGTGCCTGTGTTATTTCCTTATTGAGTTTAATCTCCTTAAAGACCTTGTGAGCTGCCCCTATATCCTGTGCGAACATTTTAGTGACACCTCCAGTAGTACCCTCTTGGTACCTTCGATCCCACTCACGAAGAGTTTCCTCACGGATTAGCCTCTTCGCGTGTGAGACCGGACACAGGTCATAATGGGGTTTAACCCTCAGTCCAACTGCAGCTTCTTTGGCCAACTCGTCAGCGCGTTCGTTCCCTGTTAGTCCCACGTGTGCCTTGACCCAGAACAGAAATATCTCTCTGTTCTGGTTCAATGCACACGCGATGTTCTTCTTAGTTTGTAAGGCAACCTTATTAATGGTTCCGGCGCTGCACACGGCCTCGATTGCCGCTCTTGAATCGCTGTAGATACCAATTTTGTGATCTGATGTATCTAGAGCAACTTTCGAGGCCCTGCTCAGCGCAAGAAGTTCCGCCTGATAGACTGTGCAGTGGTCTGCAAGCTTGAGCTTAAGGTGCCGCGTCTCCCGATCGCCTGTCCATATTGACAGTGCTGCGCCCACCTTACCCTCAAGCTTGCTACCATCAGTGAAAATTTTTATCGGAATGTTGGTATTGTCTATCCCGTTCTGGTCCATCAGGCAGGTGTAGCCTAATCGTTGTATTTGTGCAGGGTGGGGGGTGTTATTAAAAGTTTCCACCGTTTCGATCTCTAAGTCCCGGATAATGGTCTCGGCTTTTCCCTTTCGGGCTAAGTAGAGGTTAGCCGCCTCCCTGATTCGTAGATCAAGCGGCAATATGCCTGAAATAGCGAGAGCTGAGTGCAAGGAAACAGTTCTGTAGGCATAACATGCTTTTTGGGCGAAGCCCCTTTGTATTGCATTTAGCTGCTTCCGTGCACTCAGCTTTCTCGCTGAATCCGCCCATGCACAGGCCGCATATGTTATTGTGGGTTCCACAGCAGCATTATAGATCATCTTTGACACGTTGGCCTTCAGCCCCCAGCTGACTCTGGCCGCTCGTGAGAGCCGAGAGTGTAACTTCACGGCTCTCCGGCAAACATTGTCTATATGGGCGTTGAAGGTCAACTTGTCATCGATGGTTAGGCCCAATAACTTTATTTTGTTGGTCATAGTTATTAAGACCCCTCCCATGCTTAGTCTTGGAGTGTCATATTTGAGCCTGCGAGTGATGACCATGGCTTGCGTCTTGTGGGGAGCGAATTTCAATTTGTTTAGAAGGTTCTTTGATCAAACAATAATGAGAAGTGTTATTATTTTCTAGATACAACAAATGTATAATTTTCTCGTTGCATGTTTTATTAATGTCTGATTTATACAACGGCCCAACAATAGTTTTACTTTTTTTTAAACCATAAATTATGAACTTAATATTAGGATTATTTTTTTCAAAAATTTTAATGTCATGGAAAGTTACAGGAAAAAACATTCCATTTATATTAAATAATTCACGAAAATTAGGATATGATGAAATTCTTTCAGGGTGATTTTTAGCTGGATATAAGGCTGCTGTCACACTCCATAGAAAGCAATGCTGATCTTTATTCATAATATTTAAACACGCCTTTTTAGCCTGAATTGATTTGGGTAAACTGATAAAACTCGAACCGCTAAGTGGTTGATATTTATTGATATTAATCTCAATGTATAAATTATTTAAAAATGTCCACCCACTGTCACGATCCTCAAATTCCTCTATACTAGTTTTTAAATAACTAACTGTTTCCAAATATATTTTTTCAAAATCATAATTACTATGTAATATTTTATTCTTGGTTCCAAAAGATTTTATTTCTTGTGAATTATTGTTGAACTTCAAAAACGTCCCAAATAGTTCGAAATTAACCTTAACACATGAATGTTTAATAAGGTTTTCATCTAAAAGAGATTTTAACTTGTTACGAATTTCGAAAAAAAATATATCTACTGAAGCTAACTGAAGTTGATCAAGAGGTAATATCTTATAAGTTACAATACGATTACGAAATGCAGAGCTGACGATTTCTACACCATCACTGTATTCTATTGTCTTACTACTTTTTCTATGTGAATTACTTCGCAAATGACCTACCCATGATTTACTATGTACAGATACGTTACACGTCGTACAGAAAGGCATTTTTTTATATTAAAAAAGGCAATGCTATCAAAACAATAATACAGTAACCGATATTAATGTAAAAAAAAATAAAAAGGTTATAAATCTATTCTAGTATAATAAAAAGAAAATTAATATCTACTATAAATTGATTAACTGTAAACCTACTTAGTAAATTTTATTTTTTGTCACTGTAATGGACGGGCTCTGACTCCTCAAACTCGGTAAAAGCTTGTCCTAAGAAGCCTTGCAGTGCCTCCCAAGACGATGATGACTCGTCGCACTGGAGCTTCACACTTACCAGCGCCGTCTTGTATCGCACATTAGCAGCGTGAGACACGTAGTCCGATTTTTTGTAGATCTTGAGGTCCACAAAATATTCGCCACCGGTCTTCGCAGTCCGACGAGACGTTCCCGTAGAAACTCGGCTGGAGAAGCTTGATATTATTTCCCCGCCACGAGATTTGGGTTCACTGCAACTAGCTTCCTCAGCCCGCAAGATATTGAATAAGTCCGGTCTCCTTGTTCTGTAAAAATACAAAATTAACATATCATTAAAATACAATAATCGAGAAAAAATATTAGTAAAAAAACAAACAAAATAGGAATAAGTGTATTGCACATTCACTTTTGACTGTAAACAATTAGGTGCCTAGTTTTATCAGACTTCAACAGGATACTGAACTAAGTTTTGATAAATAATAAAAAGTAGGAAATCATTGTATGCAAACTGAATTATGGTGGTTGGGACTGTGTTGACTATTACAGACACTTTGTAAGTAATTAAAAACCAGCAGAATCAGAAATAGAATTTCAGCAAACGTAAAGTATATAATAATCGAACTTACCGTGTAGTTATAACTTCGTGCGGCGAGGAGTATTTTCGCTTTCGTTGAGCACTTTTGTCTGATGAGGTGCGGGTCAACTCCAGCGGAGGCGATGAGTCGCGTTGCTTTTCGGGGCCGGCCTTGCGTTTGCTGCTTGACGCCTTTGACTTCTTTTTCGGTGCTACCGACACCACAGATGGGGCCTCAAACTCTGAATCGGACCTATTAAAGAAGAAATATAAATTATTTTCCCATCTTGATGAATTAATCACAAAAAAGAATAATAATATTAATTCTATACTCACTGACATTTTATATTCTTTTATTTCTCGTTGAAATTGAAGACTGGTGCGAAGCCACTTGAAAAATTGTGACTTATTCCAACGTGCATCGCCTTTTATGTTGGAAAAAGGTCTTTGTCATCAAAAATGTGTAAAAGTTATCAAGCGCGAGTTGATACGTATGTGCGTATGTTTGTCCGTTTTAATGTTATATAATTTTGCTTGATTTTAAATAACAATTACTTAATAATAATTAATCCGTTTTTCGTTTAATTAATGTTTAGTAAAGTTTTTTATTTATTGTTATTTATTCTACATAATATAGTTTATTCTACATTTTTAGGAAATATACTAATATTAATTATATATTATAAGCAATTCTTAGTTGTTTACTAACGTTATATGGAATGTAAATTTTCTGAAATAAATGGTTTGATTTGATTTGACTGATCATGCATCCAAATTTTCAAAATCTAGATAAGTATCTTTATACATCTGTGCATTTTTTTAAGCATGTTAAATGTTGCATACTTTTATAGCGAATTTAATCTTGAACCAATACCTAATTCCCAAGAAGAGATTAAATTAAATAAATTATTTTGTTTAAACAAGCAAGTAAATCCGAATATTTAATGTGTGTATGTGAATTGTGATAATATGGTAATTATGAAATATAAACGCTTCATAAACGTTATTTAAACTAATGATGCCTTAAGTACAACTTTCGACCTTATTATTGATCAATGTAGCTGAATATGGAATAAAATTGAATAAAGACGAATCTACGTGGCGCGCTCGCTGCGGCGTTTCATTGAAATGCTTTGTAATTGTATCTCTGCCGCTGTCCATAGTAGGGAGGCGAGCAAGCTAATTTTGTAGTTACTCGAGTGACATGGGGACCTAGTAGATTTCGTAGATTAAGTAATGAGGAGAAAAAAATATTATGACAGTGGGGCAATGACAAAATGCAGCTATTTAGAAGTTAAAAAAGTAATTATATATAAAAATTGTCTTAAAAGGGAATTTATTATTCAATTTAAGGAAACAAACATGTAATCGTCAAGCAGGATTAAAAAAATAAATCAAGAAGGCTTTGTTTTTTAAATATGGACTTTAATTTTTGAAAATTTCAAATCTTTATATCTTTCCCTTTACTTTAAGTGCTTTAAATAAAAGCTTATTTGGGGTCTACACAACGTTCTCTATTTTAATCTGACAATTTGATACTTAAAAATATTTTTTTTAACGCCCCACTCAGATAAGCTGATTTCTATACCACGTTAACTAGAGACATGTGGGAAGCATACACAAGCTTAATATAATTAGCTTAATTAAATAAGCTGACGCGCTCGAGCAACTGCAGAAATCCTCTCTTCGGCTCCCCTACCGTAAAACGAGTGTTGGTTTTACAGTATGTATGTGTAATATTATATTCTTGTTTGACAGCTTGCACTTTTTTCCAGATCAGGGATGTGAACTAGAAGCGAGAACTCGATTAAAGAGATAATTTAAGAGGCGATCAGTTTTTACCCTATAAATCCAATAAATTATAAATGAATATTGTGGGTAATAAACATGATTATTTTACCTCCAATCAAATTATGAAAATTATCATCCTTTAAATTCATTTACGCATATAATATAATATGCGTAACGACATCAATGTGACAATTATTTGTTTCAAAAATTATTTACAAGCACGGTCTATCGATGTTTATAATTCCTTATTTTACTTAGTTATGAATTTGACGCATGGTTTAATTTTTATTGGATAAATCTTATCGAATTTATTCATGTCTTACTGATTATTTGTATAACTATTAATTTGAATTATCGCAACACTATGTTGGGATGGATAACTTCACGTTTCAACACAGGAACATCGTGTGTGCATGTATTTGCGTGCGACTAATAGAGTTACCAACTTTTTTCTATCATATATAATACTTATTTATCATATATAGTTATCAACTTAAAAAATATAGTAGATGACAAAAAAAGAAAAAATAAAATAATCACGTGGCACGCACACAATACAATACAACGTTTTTTGGAATAAGATTCATTTTAGCTTGACTGCGTTCTGCTTTACGCAAAATATAGTAGTTTCGCCTACTATTTTTTAGAAATATAGTATTTGATCACTTAAAATAGTAGGATACTATAATATTATATAGTAGGTTTGACAACCCTAGCGACTCAGTCGTTCTGCAGTTCCTATGATTTCCCGTCTTGGCTGATGGCTCATTCATTTGCAACGCAGTGCGCAGAGGTATCATCGTGGTTTCAGCTCAGTACATCAAAAGTGTATGGGAAGATAAAGGAATAGTTAAAAGTAAGTGTAGTAGTTATTGTATTCATTATAGATTTAATTCATTACACAATTATTTAAGTTTTGATTTAAATTGATAATATTTTAGTTTTTGAAATAGATTCATTATTAATAAATAATATTAATAATGTATCAATGTAATAACATTGATACATTTTAAAATTAAATAATTACCAATATATTTATTCGTTACCCATCAAATATTTAAATCTAATGTGGTAGTCTTATTGAATAGTATTTTCCTATATTAGCTTCATGATTTTATTGCATTAACTTTTTTACAGAGTAGGTATGGCAGGGATGAGTTATAAATTTAATTGAATAATGTAATATGATATAAATATCTTACCTTATTCATAAAACACTATTATACTTTTACGTGTGTTGTTTGATGGAAAAAAAAATATATTATATTTATTTTTTTCATTTTTTCAGATGCTTGAAAATTAGAGAAGTTCATCAAAAATCACAGCGGAACGCAGAAAAAGGATTAGACCAGGCATTATTTAATTGTAAGTAAATTTGAATCTAAATGTATCTAGTTTATTGAATGAGGTTTATGTAGTAGATACCATATTAGAGGTAATTATTTAATCAGAATAATAATTAATAACCGATAGTTATTTTAATAATAACAAATTTAAATATAAAAATTCATAATATATTTCCTGTAAAACTGTTATTGCATAATATAACGTTAAAATTTTCGAGATTATTTGAATGCCAATAAGTCAAAGAAACATAATTAATCCATAATTTTTAGATGAAACATTACTCAAACATCCTTAATCGTCGTCGTAGTTTTAAAGTACTCGTGACTCTAAATGGTGATTTTATGTAAGTGTGGATGTACATAACATTCGGTTTTCTTTTTCCAGATCGGATGATCAATGACGAAGAATTCTACATGACACAAACGAAGACATTATTTTGTTTATTTGTATAAATGCATAAAAAACTGGTGTTTAATTATTGATAAGATCCTAAATTCCTATCCCCTGAAATGTAAGCTTAAACATACTAAACATCATAGTGTGTTAGTATATTTAAGCCGAGGTATGTTTTTTGGTAAAAAAGTAGGTGATCTTACCATGGGCCGTAACCGATCACGAGTTAGGAGTATGATCGGTACGTGATCTTACCCACGGTAAATGGCACACTGACACACCGAAGTTAGCGAGGGCGTGAGCGAACAGAGGTGTATGTCATGAGCATGTCAATTCATTTACCATCAGTTGATGCATAAACGTAAGTGGCACACTGACACACCAAAGTGAGCGAGGGCGCGAGCGGACAGAGGTGCATGTCGTGAGCATGTCATTTCATTTACCATCAGTTGATGCATAAACGAACAGGAGTTATTGGGCATTCTGTCCCACCTTCACCAAAGTGAGCGAGCGCGCGAGCGAACGGAGGTGGGACAGAATGCCCAATAACTCCCTACTGACGGACATACGTCATTTGGTATGCTTATGTCAATTTAATATTAATCGCGATTTGTCGGCTCGGTTTGACGTAAAGCTACCAATTTACGCAGGTCCGTCAACTGACTATGAGTCAACTTCTCTTATAGTACCTATTACTAACTATCACAGAAGGCGGAGGTTCTATTTTCGGCTGTACTTATATAAGTAATTGTTTTTTTGTAAGCTTCAGTCGAATTACTTTGCCATATTATATTGAAATGTGTAAAACAATTTTTTTCTTCGCACGTACATTTACAAGTTTTGTGGACGTTTAGTGTGAGGCAGTCCCTAATGTAATACAAAATCCAGGCCACATTATGAGAATTTCAATTTAAAAACTACGAAACGAAGGAGGACTTTCAAGTACGTTCATTACTCACTGCGAGCTCGACATACACTGTTTCTTTGTCTTTAACTTTCTGCATAAATGTTAGCTTCCCCTAAACGTCTGTACGGACTTGGCGATAAAAGACGATGCAATTATATTCTTGTACTTATTATTAAAAAAAATATTAATAAGAAAAAATATAATCTATTACAATAAAATATGTATAATAAAATAAACTAACTAAATGGTATAAATAAAAAAATAGCTTCCGACGGCCTAAAAAATAATTAATTATATAATCAAGTTGATGATCATTTTGAGTTTTAGACCTATTGTTGTCGGATGTATATTTTGGACACAAACCCAACAGAATTTGAGATCAAGTTAACTGTATTTATATAGCATTGACATTTTTTAATATTATACTATTGTGTGTGTGGGTTGCACCTGAAAAAAATGTTAAATTATTGATAAAATCGCCTGAAACACAGGGTACCCTAGTTCAGGCAATACTATAATCATTAAATTTGTACTTATTTAGTTTAAGTAGCTCTAATATAATAATTGTATCTCACCATGATTGTAAATACTGAATAAATATTATTATATTATTATTAAACCATTATACCACTCGACTCTATTTCGGCAAATATTAGCTAAGGTTTTTGATGCTAGGAAGTTACAAAAACTTGCAGCTAGTAGTTTAGTAGTGTAGCCTAGTGCGTAAACCCATTTTTATTATAAGCATCGTTTCGAAGATTTTTCATCTTATGAACGTTTATTATATGGGGTGCATTCTAATAGTTCACTATAATATACTGCGACTTAGTGTCCCGCTGTTTCACCTGTAAGGGTTGATTCAGACCGCAACGAGACGCGTAGATGCATTTCTAAATTAGTATGGATTTGACAGATTCGCAAGACGTCTCACGCTATTGAAATCTGTCAAATCCATACAAATTTATGCCGCGGCGCGCCTCGCCTCGCCTCGTCGCATTGCGGTCGGAATTGACGAACGAACTATAGAGTTTACCATGGGGAAGGACATAGGCTACCTTTTGAAACTGTACAGTTCCCGAGAAGTTGCTTGCTTACGCGGGCGGAAGATCTAGTCTTAATTTATACATTCTACAGTTTTCTTGTTCTTACTATTTAGCTTATTTTAATTCTAATGCATACTTGCCTAAATAAGGTTACTGGAAAACAAAAAGCATTAGCATAATATGAGGTATGTTAATGGCTCGCGTGGCTCTGCGACCTGGAATAGCCTACAGCCTAAAGTACTAGAATCTAGAACACTTAGGCACGTCAAGCCCTCCTTGCAATATAAATTATTTGCCATTTGATGCCTGTTACTTTGAGTTTCATGTGAAAAAGGCACTTAATATTGCCTAATTACAAGGCTTTGCTCGGCGAAGGCAAATTTAACTAAATTTATTACATGTGTATTAGGTAAGAACGCCATATCCTGGACTGAAAAGTGGACAGTAAATTAGTATTACGCTGTTGATACAATGTTTATCAAGTTATCCTCTACTGCAGTCGTCCCCAACCTTTTTTTCATGCGGGCCACAAACATGTTTTGGTCTGGGTGTCGCAGGCGGCAGGCCACAACTAAAATTTTTTAGGGTTAAAAAATAACATTCTTCAAAATTAACGTTAATATACGTTATTTTGCCGATGGGCGTGAATTTCAAAGTTGTTTAACATCACGCGGGCCACAAATAAAGTCCCGGCGGGCCGTGGGTTGGGGGATAGCGGCTCTACTGTTATATCAATGCAAGTTAACCACCAGACGGTTGTTGTCACCCTGGGGTTTGCAACACTAACAGAGTTATTTTTGCTGGATCTGGCAGGCTTTTAGCACAATCGGCTTTTCGGTCTGTCGCTGACTTTTTGCCGAAATAGTCAGTTTACGGTCGGTGCACAGCATAGTTATTTTCGGTTCCCCATTCGTTATTTAAATCACTTCCAGAGTAAACAGAACTAAGGAGTACCTCGACTTGAAACAAACGGGCGAATATTCGCAAATTAGGCGCGATTGTCACTTTCAACATGTCTCCACAAAGCCGAGTAATGCATTATTTAAGAGGAGTCCACACCGCCCTTTTTTCCATACAAACGTTGTCCCCTGTTTCCTCCCTGGATAATGCTAGTAGAGTTATAATTTTTTCCTGAATATCTACGGCCACTAATACAATGTCCGTATGTTTTCTTTTTTTTCATAATTTAACTATTAAATTTATACGTGGGAGAGCCATGCTTCGGCACGAATGGGCCGGCTCGACCGGAGAAATACCACGTTCTCACAGAAAACCGGCGTGAAACAGCGCTTGCGCTGTGTTTCGCCGAGTGAGTGAGTTTACCGGAGGCCCAATCCCCTACCCTATTCCCTTCCCTACCCTCCCCTATTCCCTTCCCTTCCCTACCCTCCCCTATTACCCTATTCCCTCTTAAAGGCCGGCAACGCACCTGCAGCTCTTCTGATGCTGCGAGTGTCCATGGGCGACGGAAGTTGCTTTCCATCAGGTGACCCGTTTGCTCGTTTGCCCCCCTTATTTCATTTAAAAAAAAAAAAAGATATGAACGTTCGAAAACCCAAAAAAATGACCAGATTTTTCCGCTGTGTTTAAACATCCAGAAAACAAATTTGGCTAGATTATACAAAAAAAAAAAAAAAAACATAGGAACACAGCTCAAGCTTTTTTTTAATACTTAAATCGGTTAAGTTTTGGAGAAGGAATCAGGGGACAACGAATCGTTGATTTTCTGCAGTTGTCTCTATCGCGTTTTGCGGTATGGGCTTCAGGTAAGGGAGACAGCTATAGATATTACACGTACTTTTTTTTTCATTTCTCTAGCCCCTGGTGTATCCTCTTAAGTACTGCGCGCGCCGGTCGATATGACCTACTACGTCAAACGTATAAATTTCGAGATCTCTTCTGAATCGGCCTACTCGTTAGTTCTCAGTTGCTTTCCATCAGTTGACCCGTTTGCTCGTTTGCCCCCTTATTTCATAAAAAAAAATTCTGTTTACTCTGTCACTTCCATCAAAAGCCAAAAAGATAAGCTCAAAGCATATTAGATCCTTTGTTCCTAGGCAAAAACATAAAACTTTTCCCGTACGTAAAATATCCCCAATAAATACACTCAAAAACATCGAACGCTGTGTATGTAAGCTTCAAACGAAATGGTTTTTACAGTTTTCGGGAAAAATATTTTTTAAATAAATTTAGGAGTTTTTTCTAACGGGGACAAATGATTGATATGTCATTTTAGAATCGGAAAACAAAAGATTTTTTTTATATTTTTAGATTTATTCTACAGAAATACGTGGCTTTTATTGCTCCTATTTATAGAATGGATTTAAAATACCCAAAATATATATTATCATACGTAAGGTAATAGATAAACTATGTCTTTGCTTAGCATTTTAAGGATGACTTGTTAGTCTTAATTTGATTTTTTACCACATTAAACGATAAATTGGTAAAATATTTTTTTTACACCTTTTTACAAAAACATAATAAAGTCCACGAAAATCTTAAAAGGGTACAAAATTTCCGTCTACTAAATTAATTCTATCGACATTTATGTACTCGCCATTTTGGGACGCCCACAGAATACTTAGTAGGTGGTAAAAACTCCGGTCACGTGGTGAAAAAGTGGTGAAAAACTGACAGGCTTATACGGCTTAGAATGTTGCCGAACGAGTTACAAGTTGGGGCACTTATGTACTAAGTTACGAGTAAATGCTTTCTCTGTTATTATTATTGGCATGTAGATACGCTTTTATAAAACTTATTTTAGAAGGTTGTTAAAAAAAAACACGCATCGACTCGCAAGTTTTTTGTCTCATTTTCATATTGAATAGCTGACTTAGTTTTCAAGAATGTAAAATTATAGTCAGTAATATTTTTTTCTATTCATGAAATTTATGAATTTTGCATTAAAATAATAATTCTTAAATAACTCTCATCTTCATATTATTATTATTTATTATACATGAAATACATGAAATAAATACATGAAAAAAATTTAGGGATTTAGGAAATTCAATGTTACTAGCTTTAGAGTCCATTTTATGAAGAAACTATCCTTTCATTTTAATATTGATTAATGAATAGATAAAGATTTATATTATTATGATTAGCTGTCCCGGCAAACGTTTCTTTGCCATATAAAGTATTTCGCCCATATTATTTTATTGAAGTGACTAAATAAGTATGTCACCATGGCAACGTCCATCGCTACCCCGTCGCACAAACAATGGTCGCCGTCAGTCTCGAGTTGTAATAATTTACTATTATTTATTCAACAAATGCACTTATCAATATAAAAAAATACCCAGGCTACTGGGTAACCAGTAGCCGATTCTCAGACCCACTGAATATGTGCATATTAAATTTGGTTAAAATCAGTAAAGCCGTTTCGGAGGAGTACGCGGCCTAACATTGTGACACGAGACTTTTATAGGTATATAAGATTATGATCTAGTGCTGGCATCTGCTACTGTACTTGAGCAGTTCACATGCAGGGAAGTATATAGTAAAACAGTAAACAGAAGGGGAGTTTGTATTTATTGCACTTTTTCATGACACCTCGCCGTCGATTCCCACATTCACCCACTTAAGTGTTTTGGGGTGTAAATGGGTGCATTTTCAAGTACTGTGTCATTTATAAAGAAGTAAACAGTATGTTACTCAGGCTTTTATGGCACAAGTTTTGTTGCTACACAGTAAATATACCTTCTTAAGTGATAATAGTAGATACTTGTCATACTTTCAGCACAGAAGACATATTGTGCGTTTGTGTGTGTGTTTCATAAAGTTATATTATAGCTAGCGGAATAGAGCAACAATCTCGAGCTGTCGAACGAAACCGAAATTGGTTTTATCTGTGTGTAAAAATGTGTACGTATACACTTACACAAGAATGTGTACGTATACACAAGCAAGATTGAACATGATTTCTATGAGATTAAATTGTCAACGTGCGGCACGTGACGACTGGACGTCAAAAAAAGAGTGCTGCTGTCATGTATCACACGTCTCTTTTTACCACACAGTGTTACTGATAGTGACATCTCTCTTGCTCAGGCCTTTGTTTCTCTATTCCGCTAGGTATATTAACTTTATGGTGTGTTTACTGCGCAGTGGTTTAGGCTCTGCATTTATAAGTATATCATACTAGATAACGCCCGCAACTCCGATGTACCAAAATTTGTTTATCGCGCGGAAACCGTACATTTTTCCGGGATAGAAAGTATCCTATGATCTTTCCCGGGACTCAACGTATCTCCATAATAAATTTCAGAAAAATCGGTTCAGTGGCTTGGGAGTAAAGAGGTAACAGACAGACAGATAATTTTTTTTCATTCATAATAATATTATAGAGTTAGTATGAATTTTATTCGCAAAGCAGATACGCAGGCTATAGATAAATAATCCACTTTTACCCCTGTCGCATTCAGGGAGATTTGAAAATTAGGTGGGTACTTGTAAATTTTATATTATTTAAAAGGCAAGTAATCAATGTAAATATCCCTGAGTGTGGCACGGCCGTAGCTTGGGGGGCATTGTGGGGCAATGTCCTGCCTTAAAATCATAATGCCCTACCTTAAAAATACCAAAACCCAAGAAAATCAATCAATTATGATTTTTTTTTTACTTCCGCCCTACCTGTAACCAATGCTGCCCTACCTCAAATCTGACTCTAGCTACAGCCCTAGAGTGTGGCCATATTTTAATCCAAATAATCGCATTTATTTCTTTATTTCGTAATGGGCAAGGGGCAATTGACGTGGAACGTGCTGAGCACGCCCCTGATTGCATTTGCCCTGTCATGGGGGCCAGCCCAGCGCCGGCGGAATTATAATGCACCAAATCAATAATTTACACTTTCCATGAAACTTTAAGTGTTGGATGGAATTCCTACATTATTGCCCTTTTCTGGGGTGTTTGATAGGATTGGATTTATTTCGCATTTTTGATTGGGTAAAGTCGAAATGGTACAATATTTTATTTATTTTTTATATCTGTAATTATTGCTTCGTGGTAAAGAAGGTGCAGGCAAAATTATGTTGCCCAAAACATGGGTCCATGGCTACGCCCTTGTAACCCTACATTTTGCCGTGAGGGACAGTGTGAGTAGTTTTCACTACTCTACTAATTGTTCATAGACAAGGGTCTGTGAACAAGTAGAGTAGTTAAATTTTTGGTATCCTAAAACGGTTTTAAGATACCAAAAATTTAACTTAAGCATGAAGAATTAATTATTATCAGACAGACAAGCAAACTTTGTAACTCATAAGATTAATAAGAATAATTTAAATTATACAACTGAGAAGAGAACCTCCTCCTTTTTTAACCGACTTCCAAAAAGGAGGAGGTTATTTTGGCTTTGATTTGTGTTATATTCACTCAATGCTATTCTTATTTTTCAACTGTAACAAACTATTGACGTCAAAAACGAAAAGCTAATAAATTGATACATAGTTGGCAATAGCTGCTGATATATTTCAGCGTATAAATAACACTGTCATCTTATAAATAAAGGAATTGTTGATAAAATCGTCGATATATCAGTTTTTCGTATTCAGCCGGCGTTTCCATATCAATTTTGCTGGCGATCGGTGTCGGCCTCCCCTTATTTACGTAAATCGGTTCCGGCCAGGCCATTCCGGTCGGGCCATTCCGGTAGGCCAGGCCATAGTGGCCGTAAATAAGGCCAGCGGAAACACGACAAACAATTGCGTTGTAAAAATGGCCGAAAGGGACGAGGTCTGCGACCGAAATGCGAACACTATTTTAATAAAAAAAATCCTTTGTCCAACCGACCGCGTACATATTTAAGTGCAGCAAAGAGCGGATGCTATGGATTACATTTTGAATTTTCGGTGTGCTTAGAGTTTTTTTAGGAATGTGGATTGTCGAGTTGGAAATATAAAGAATGCAGTTCTACTTTCTTTATTTAGAATACTGGATGATGCAAATTCGTTGCGCAAAATTTAGTTTCTAACATAGGGATTGCAAATTTTTCGGAGATAAAAATTGTCCTGCCCCTGAGACAAAGTATCTTTCGTTAAAAACGATTACGAAATTCGTTATCAAAATGTACGCGGTTTGACATAAGTCATCGCTAAATGACATTTCGGTTTCGAAGACTAATGTCAAATTCCATACATTTTGGTAACGAATTTTGTCATCGTTTTAAACGAAAGGGACTTTGGCTACGGCCCCTGGTCATTTAGCCGAAACTTTTTCGTTTTTGCTTCGTTATAGAATCGCCGATCACAATATGTGGAATTGACATAAGACGAGTCAAACGTCAACGTCGCGATAACGAGCGTCATTAACGAACGCTTTTGACCCCCCAGATTATCTTGTACCAATCGCGGTACCAAGACCAAATTCCACACATTTTCTAAGCCCGGCCGCACATTATCCGAATTTCTGATCAGAAAGATTCGGACGCCCCGCCCCGCTCATACATTTTGACACGTAAGAAATTCTGATAGTGTGCGGGGTCTACAACAAAATGTATGAACAGAGTGCGTTCCGGCAGGCGTCCGAATTTTTCTGATCAGAAATTTCGGATAATGTGCGGCCGGGCTAAATCGATTCAGCAACATAAGCGTTATCAGCCGAACATAAAAAACATGAAGAGTAAGAACATTTTCTACTATGAACAAGTCCGTGACAAAAGTCAATAATAATTCAATAACACTTACCATTTTTATCAAAGTCTTGGCCACATTTTACATGACGATTTCCCCTGAGCCCCCACTGCAAACAATAAACTGTGGAAAGTTTTTATTATGACAAACTTGAACAACTTTAAGACATAAATCTTGAGTTCTTAGACCGAAGAAATTTTGGAAATTTTGTATGGCATATTAGTCTAGGTTATTGACTTATGAGTATACTTTCATCGAGAAACGTGGGTGGAGCCCTGGGCATCCATACTAATAATATAAATACAATTTTTGTCTGTCTGTCTGTTTATTACCACTTCACCGACCGCAACCGCAAACTGATAAACCGCAGAACTGATTTGAATGAAATTTGGTGTGGAGATACTTTGAGTCCCAGGAAATTGACTGTTTCCGCACGACAAACAAATTTTGGCCCAACGGAGTTGCAGGCGTCATCGGTAGTCATCTAGTACAGGGGTTCCCAAAGTGTGCACCGCAGCGCCCTGGTGCGCCGTGGAAAGGCAAGAGAGGCGCCGTGAGTCGATCCTCCATCATTATCCGAAACCACAAATATTATGAAATAAAATTATAATATTATTTATGTAAGGCATGTTGATCTGCTTAACCTAACTGTAAACATTAAAGATGTTTATTAATGGTAGTTTTTTTTATTCGTAGTCAATCACTCCTCATGCGACACCCGACTGCCGCATAACAATTGAGAATCTATTATGTCTGCGATTCTCACGACCGAGGTAATATTTTTCTAATAGCTAGGTGGAGTAGGGCGCCGCGCCGTGACAAAATATTGTGACGTGTGTGACGCCGCAGGCTGAAAAAGATTGGGAACCTCTGATCTAGTATAATACGTAATAATATTAACATTATTATATTTATTTAATATTACTGTAAAATATATTTTTAGATGCGTGGGATGTCGCTTCTACCCACAAGAAGGTAAAATACAAGATCCAAATGACTTATAAGATATTGTTGAACACGAACGAAAAGTCTATTTATAGCACGTAAACGATTATCTATTTATGTCCGCAGTAATTTATGTGTACAAAATATTTTTGCCATAGCCCCAGAGTTCCTTCTCCAATCGATGTAAGACATTTTCACATTTGCACCAATGTTTCATATTATTCATATATTGCGACTATTCACAAACATTAAGAGGAGTCCACACCGCCGTTTTTCCATACAAACGTTGTCCCCTGTTTCCTCCCCGGATAATGCCGGTAGACTTATGATTTTTTTCCTGAATATCTATGGCCACTATTAGCATGTCCCTATGTTTTTTTCATAATTTTATTATTAAAAAAGATAAGAACGTTTAAAAACACAAAAAAAATGGCCAGATTTTCCTCTGTGTTCAAACACCCAGAAAACAAAACTGGCTAGAATATACAAAAAAAAATAAAACATAGGGACACAGCTCTAGCCTTGCTTTAATTCCTAATGAAAAAAGTACTAATATCGGTTATGTTTTGGAGAAGGAATCAGTGGACAACGAATCGAAGATTTTCTGTTCTTTTATTAGAACTTTTGTCGTGTTGTCTTTATCGCGCTCTGCGGTGGGAGACTTGAGATTGGTGAGACAGCAATACATTTTCAAATACCTATTTTCAATTTCTCTCGCCTCTAGTGTATCCTCTTAATTTACCCGAACGAAAAAATTACTGCAGCGAAAGAATTTTGGCAGCCTATGTATGTGTGTGCTCGTACCGGCTAATCTACTGGTCTGATTTTAACAAATGTGGCGTCAAAGCATATTATTTTTAATTTTTACACAGTTGGGTAACAGTTTTTTAAAGAAACTTAATAGTAAATCTACGCTTTTAAGTTATGGCACAAAATAATACTTTTATTTTAAAATCCTAGACTTTATAGATTCATCCCCTCAAGTCTCGCATGAAATGGTAATGTAATAATTACAAGTGCACTTTCAGCGTTTTACTCCGCCATTTTGTTTTGATTCGAAACCATTCGAACGCTCGAATAAGGTTTTTATAGTATTAATGAATGAATAAAATTGCTAAGTTGTATATTTTACGTCTTTACAGTATTCATAGACGATTGTCTCTATAAAGGAACGTAAGTACTCAACTCAAAAATGTGCAGTTTGGTGGGAAAAAAATCTTGCTTTTTTTCGCCCCAAAAAACGATTAATGGTATAATAGCCATTGCTAAAATCTTGAGAGAGCTAAGATAAAATACAAAATAGACCAGCCCTAGTATGTCTACTAGGGCTGGTGAGCGTTTATCAAGATTATATTAGACAAGTGGCAAGCGTTTATCGTAAACGCTAACAAAATGTATGCGATTTGACATATTTTAAGTCATCGCTTCGCTAGCGAAAACTAATGTCAAATTCAAATCCCATACACTTTGTGGCGTTTGCGTTAGCGTTTACGATAATCGCTTGCCGCTTGTCTAGGCTCTCTGATAGTCTCGTTAAAAATATTTTTTTAAAATTAAAGTAAAGGGACAAACGAGCAAACGTTACCTGATGGAAAGCAACTATCGTCATAGACATATCAGAAGAGCTGCAGGTGCGTTTCCGGCCTTTAAGTATAAAATTCAAAAGTTGTATACTTACAAAAAGTACAAACTTTAACACGCTTTATACCTTTGACGGGGTGAATTCGCGAAATATTTTTTAAGGAAAATCTGCAAAATAATGAGGGCTAACACTTCAGCTGCGAAATGCAAAGAACGAATTGAACATAATGTAATTTTCTGGGATATAAGAAATCGGGGCGTGACGTCGGGGTTTCGAGTTGAAGCGTTCTCAAGTTGAGCGTTACAAAGGGAATTACCGTGGGACGTTATAATTTAAGAAGTTTTCAGAAAGGTCGCGACGGGTGGCAAAGTTTTATTAAATGCTAAAATGAGCAAGTTCTATTTGAAGCCTGATTCCTAGTGTAGGTATTATCTTTACGGTAAGTATATATACGTGGGAGAGCCATGCTTCGGCACGAATGGGCCGGCTCGACCGGAGAAATACCACGTTCTCACAGAAAACCGGCGTGAAACAGCGCTTGCGCTGTGTTTCGCCGAGTGAGTGAGTTTACCGGAGGCCCAATCCCCTACCCTATTCCCTTCCCTGTCCTCCCCTATTCCCTTCCCTTCCCTCCCCTATTACCTCTTAAAAGGCCGGCAACGCACTTACAGCTCTTCTGATGCTGCGAGTGTCCATGAGCGACGGATGTTGCTTTCCATCAGGTGACCCGTTTGCTCGTTTGCCCCCTCATTTCATAAAAAAAAAAAAAAGTATAATCATTTCTATGAAACGTAGCAATCAAGATTATAATACATTATTCGTTAATATAATAAATAATATAAATAATAAATTATATCGTTCATTTTTCTCTTAATTTAGAAAAAAACAAAAATTTGTTTGGAGTTTTAGTTTTGAGCTGTGCTTCATAGCATAGTATAAATTGCTACTGATCATACAATTTTCGCTTTAGTAAGGGCCTGTTACACCACTTCCTGATACGTACCGGATAGATAGAGTATAAATAATCTGTCAAAAAAGTAGCCTATCCGGCACTTTATCAGGAAGTGGTGTAACAGGCCCTAAATGTTAGATAATCTTCCAAACGTGAACGTGAATTGACGTTTCAAAGATATATTTTAAATGATGATTTAAAACTATCGAATTTTATATATTTACCAAAAAGAGCTGTATTTAAATTTAATGCCCACGGTTAAAAAGGATTCATTAAACGTTATAAAATTCTTTAAGAACCTTAAGCAGCATTGTAAAGGTTTAAATTAAAATTTTCAGCATCGAATTTAAAGGTAAAAGATTTTAATTATCGTACGTTTTATAGGAGATAGAATCGAGAATGTTGAAAAATACAGAAATATTTAAGAATTTTAGGCGTGTCCCTCGGAAAGTATTTGAATAAAAAATCACTTGAAACATTATTGCATTTTTAAACGATGTCCGCTAGGCTCGAGTGCGCGCGAAAAATATTTCGAATACCCTTAATTTTTTGCACAACGCAAGCGAATATTGAAAGAAAAATGTCTGTACAAAAAGGTGTTTCGCCTAAAACTTATATAACTTTTATACGCGGGAGAGCCATGCTTCGGCACTAATGGGCCGGCTCGACCGGAGAAATACCACGTTCTCACAGAAAACCGGCGTGAAACAGTGCTTGCGCTGTGTTTCGCCGAGTGAGTGAGTTCACCGGAGGCCCAATCCCCTACCCTATTCCCTTCCCTACCCTCCCCTATTCCCTTCCCTACCCTCTCCTATTAACCCTATGCCCTCTTAAAAGGCCGGCAACGCACTTGCAGCTCTTCTGATGCTGTGAGTGTCCATGAGCGACGGAAGTTGCATTCCATCAGGTGACCCGTTTGCTCGTTTGCCCCCTTATTTCATAAAAAAAAAACAGTTTTAACGACAGGCTTTGGTAGTATTTTTCATTGTATGATTTTATTTTCATTTCATTAATCAGCAAAATATAGAGTAACTGCCAGTAAAAGAAAAAAATGGAAATAATGTTTGATCTTAAAAGCCTGAAAACGTCCAAAACTTTATTTATCTCTGGTGCTTGTAACTTACCACTAGATGATCTTTTAGCTCTTTAAGACATTTAAAAATGAACGAATTCCATGCCTAAATCATAAGCTGTTAATTTGTAAAGTTTAAGACGTCTAATTACAGCTGAGTCTCGCTTTGAGTTAGTTCGGCGGAAACTGAATTATGTAGTTGTTAAACACTGCATTGTAACTGAGAATTTAATAGCAAATAACCCAAGATATATTTTTGCGTTAAAATAGCTGAATCGTAATAATTTAGAAAATGCCTAAACCTCGAGTACCTACTAGCCGAGGTCCATTTATTATATATAATGTGTCCTGACACCAGTGTCCGATCCTTTAATGTTATGAAATATAAAATAGCTGAATTGTAATAATTTAGAAAGTGCCTAAACCTCGAGTACCTACTAGCCGAGGTCCATATAATGTGTCCTGACACCAGTGTCCGATCCTTTAATGTTATGAAATATAGCATTTTTATTGACGAATTGGCTCTTATCTTTGTTCTCTCCCACGGTTGTAAAATGGCAGCCATTAATTATTTGTCTCGTCCTCTTATACTTATTTTGACGATACTAATTTACACTGGTGTCAGGTCAGGACACATTGTACGAGTATAATATTATAGTGTATTAAAATTACAATCAATGACTTATTTTGCACAAAAACACTTATTTACTTTCCTTCAGAATAAAATATGTAATTGTGTTTTTTCTTTTATCTCTTGTTAATAATAATTACGACCTCTTTTTAAGCTGTACAAATTCGTGTAACAGAAAACGGAATGTGCCTAGCATGTATCAGATAGTAACGATTGCTTGTCACAAAGCAAACATGGCTGCACTAGATGTGTGGAGTGTGGAGCTAAATCAACACGCCTGACCCGTGACAGTTCACTTACATCACTAAAACTCCAGTAAAAACATCGATATACGATTCGGTATTTCTTCAGGTGTGCATTGACGATACATCCATCCACTTTTTTTTGAAAATTTTCAATTTCATTTGTCATCGTTACAGATGTGCGGAAATTCTGTAAGCGCGGAAATTCTGGTCCATATTAGTAATATGAATTCGATAGTGTGTCTGTCTGTCTATTACCTCATCACGCCCAAACCACTAAACTGATTTTGCTGAAATTTGGAATGGAGATACTTGGAGTCCCGAAAATTTTTGACGCAACGAAGTTGCGGGCGTCATTTCGTTTTTCAATATTTGTGTGTTAATTACATTTTCACACCTAAACCGCAAAATAAAGCATAATATCGTCTTTTGCGGTTTAACGTGAAGATGCAGTTAAAATTAATTGAGGTTTTTGGTGTGAAGATTATTGACGCTTTGAGGTCCGGGTAAAGACATTGGATAGCTTTTGTCATGTGAATTTACGAGCCGTTGAATTGACAGAATTGCTTAGATAGTTCCAAATTTGAACGGGTCATTTAAAAATGCAATCCTAAAAATTGAACTCGGATTCGGAAACTTCAACGCGCGTCATCCAATCAACGCTCGCCGCGCTAAGCATTGACCAATGATCGCTTATAAAGTTTCTTAATCCGTGTCAAATGGAAATCGTTAATCAGTCCGCTCGACTTAGCAATGTAGACTGACCCTCACAAAAAGCAATTCTTTGCTGTATTTACTCTCATAATCTGCTAACGTACATACATCGATAAATCGATATAATATATTATCGATATCGGAATCGCCTGCACCGGATGTAACAGACAAGATGTTGAAATAAACACTCGATATCCGCCGCCCCCATCCGCTCCACTTTAGATAATGTACGGCTGGATTTATTGTTTATATATTATTTTATTGTGAATCGGCGTTTATTTTTATATAAATAAGCGTTTTTGCGATTTACGATTCAAGATTAGCGTTTGATGTAGCGGGCGACAGCGTCTGGTTCCGGTGCTGTCGTTTCAATGATGAATAACAACAGTAAGGCTGTAAATAGCTTTTTTTATGAAATAAGGGGGCAAATGAGCAACATGTCACCTGATGGAAAGCAACTTCCGACGGCCATGGACACTCGCAGCATCACAAGAGCTGCAGGTGCGCTGCCGGCCTTTTAAGAGGGATAGGGTAATAGGAGAGTGTGGGGAAAGGAAGGGAATAGGATAGGGGATCGGGCCTCCGGTAAACATTTTTAGGGTTCCTACCCAAAGGGTACAAACTGGACCCGATTACTAAGACTTCGATGTCTGTCCGTCTGTCTCCAGACTGTAACTCAAGAACCGCTATAGCTAGACTTCTGTAATTTTCACAGATTATGTATTTCTGGTGCCGCTATAACAACAAATACGAAAAACAAAATAAAATAAATATCCCATACAAAAACACAATTTTTTGCCAACTTTCGCTCAATAACAGTACGGAACCCTTCGTGCGCGTGTCCGACTCGCACTTGACCGGTTTTTTATTTTTGCATAAATAAATATACTCATTTACAAGATAAAGCTTACAACTCCGTTGCGATAAAATTCGTTTATGGCGCAGTAAGTGCCTTATCACACTGGCGATTAGCGAGCGATTGGAAAGCGACGCGACTGCCTAGCGCAAACGCCGTGATTGCGCGGCGTGCACGTGGCGTGGACGCCATTTTGTACACTTGTCTACACAGATTATTATTATATATAGTTATAGACTCGTCTAGGGAGTGACGTCAGAATCCATTTTGCTGCTGAGTGACCAAAACGCCAAAGGCAAGCTGCGTGCACGCCGTGCAATCGCGGCGTCATCGCGGCGTCATCGCGGCGTCATCGCGGCGTCATTGCGGCGTGTGCGCTGCGCAGTCGCGTCGCTTTCAAATCGCTCGCTAATCGCCAGTGTGATAAGGCCCTAACCGCACATTTTACCGGGATAAAAAGTATCCTATGTCCTTTCCCGGGGCTCAAAGTATCGCCATACAAAATTGAGTGTTTATCTGTCCGTCCGTCTGTTACCTTTTCACGCCTAAGCCGCTGAACCAATTTTATTGAAATTTTGATATGGAAAAACTTTGTGCCGGGAAAGGACATAGTTTTGTCCCGGAAAAATGTACGGTTCCCGCGCGATAAACTAATTTAGACGCAACAGAATTGCGGGCCTCATATTTAATATATTATATCGCCGTCTACGTAAATGAATAGCAGCATTACCCAAAAAAACTCGTTTGAATTTTCACAGAATTTTCCGAGATGATCTTTGTTTTGCATTTTACAGTAGATCTGTTTCCTTGGCGACTGTTTGAATAAGGCACGTGGCGGCCGCTGGGAAATCAATGCCGGCTCAGCTGACCTCTCCGCCCAAATTAATAAAAAAATTAAAACATACAAGATTCATTCGAATTCATGAAATACTCCGGGCTTTGTTTTATCGAGTTTTTACCCAACGGACGGATATTTTTGGAGTGAAGACTTCTTTAGCATTGTTCACTTTTGGGATGGGTAAAAAATTATGAGCTATAACAGGACATGTGACACGTCATTATTGGACATTTATTTTTACTTATGGCTCGCCAATGAATAATAAAAACTAAGGATACGTAACTCCCATACTTCAACCGTTTTGAATTTGGTTTCTTTTCGCACCTTAAAATAATATGGCAATAGCAACGACACACTCACACAAAACGAAATAAAGCCAATGACAAGACAATATTTCTATATTTACACAAAATTGTGTACCGCCGAATACAATATGCATAAAGTATGCATGTATTCGGGTTAAATTTTGTAGACTCGTGGACAATATTTTGACACAGTCTTTCTACTAAGGACTATTTTATTATTCGTATGGCTCGCCTAGTTACGATTCACTTTGTCTTGTTTCTCTGTAAACTGACCCTTAAAAGAACAGTACTGTGTACTCAAAAAAAGAAATAAGATCACTTTGTACTGTAATACGCGACGCAATGCGCTCCGTCGCAAAACTTTTTATCTCGCGTTGCGTTTTCAGCTTTCGCGTCGCTTACTTGAAGCACGTAACGCGTTAAAATACAATAAATTTGAATTATTAAGCCTTCCACGGGAAAATTCGCAGGTGAAAATTGAAATACCTAAGCCGGTGGGTAAGTTTTTCAAGAAATACTGCATAGACCCAGTTTTCAGTGTCTTATCATTGTAGTAAAATTTTATGTTCTATGCCGCTAAGGCTTGGTCGCTCGCCAAGAGCCATCAGTAACGAACGTTGCACAACATAAGGTGACTTTTATCAAATTTTATTCGTAATGCCAACCGCGCGACAAAATTGTCTTCCATTTGCATTCCGATTATCGACATCTAGGCTCTTAGGCACTGGAAGGCCGATCGATCCAGTCGGACTGACCGCAGGCCGAACTGGACACACGAGAATGCACCGTTAGTATACGCAAAATAAAGTCTAAACGGTTTATAGTAGTTGTTTGCCTATTTTCAGACCTACCGAAAAAACACAAGATTTCATCAAATTCAGGATAACCGTTTCTAAGGAGTTTTGTTGCAACTTGAAAATTTTATTTTCAAGTTGCAACAAAACTACCAGAGGTCTACCAGAATCTCATGGCAACGGATGGGAGATTTTCAAAAAATATCATTAATCATTGGATATTTTTTCACATTTGCATGTATCACACACAGAATCAGCCGCTATAAGGAAAAAAAAGTATCAAACGTTTTTCTCCAATTTCCCCAGTATGGGCAGCGTCAATTTCTTTTTCAATTTTTACCTCTAATGCCTCTTTCTGCCTCTTATAGAATATAATATCACTTAATAAAAAATATTACTTAATTATAACAGAGATATTTATTCAACAGACAGACTCTAATCTTTAGATAATAATACAATGGACGCCCACTATTGTTCTCGAGTTTATTCGTCTGTAAAAAGATAATAAACTCCGAGATATATTCGATATAGACAGAGATTTGATTAAATAAACAGAGCGAGCTGCCAGGTATTTCGGGAAATCTATGAATGAAATAGAATGAATAAAATCTTTTAATGATGATTTCATAATGAAATATAAGGACAACGAAGTTTCTACGACTTTAAACACCATTCTCGACTAGACCATGATTGCGAAGCTAGTATACAAAGCAACAATAATTAAAACTACACAAAAATTTCACTAAAATACTATAGAGAAATATATTTTTAATGTTGTTAAAAATATATTATGCGAAAAAAAATATTGACCTTGACCGCAAAGAAAAATATTTCTATTCAATTCAGGAAACGGCACTCCAAAAGAGACGTTTTGGAAAAGCAATTGTAAAAATGGCGTTTTTGGAATAAAATGTCGGTTTCACAGTCGAAGTGTCCCATTGAAGTACGAAATAGGATCCCGAGGAGACCCAGGAGGAATGAGTTCCACTTTTTATGCAAATAGAGGTAGTCTTGTGTGAAAGGGGTTTTGAGGCAGGTAGGGGTAGTTAAAGGTCCAGGCCCTTTAGCTAAGACGTTTTCTTTATCGCTTCTTTATAGAATTCGCCGATTGAAATGTATGGATTTGACATATAGTACAGTTAATGAAGGCAAAAATCAGGCACAACCTCCGATTTCGTTGAACCTCCATCGATTTGGATGAAATTTTGGAATTGAGTATGTTTTACCCTCTACTTCAAAAGTGACATACGCTCGTATTGCGCGTTTTGCATTTTAGGGGTGAAATTCACCCCTTTTTCAAAAAGGAGGAAAAATGCAGATCTAACTATTTTGGCTTTAGTAATTGTGTTTAATTGGATAAAATAAAGGTTTTTTATAATAATAATAATAATAAAATTTTATTCAAACATAAATACAATACACTGCACACACTAAAGCAAAAAAAAAGCAAACAATAAACCAAAAGAAAAAAAACAAACAACATTTTATACATGGGAGAGCCATGCTTCGGCACGAATGGGCCGGCTCGACCGGATAAATACCACGTTCTCACAGAAAACCAGCGTGAAACAGCGCTTGCGCTGGGTTTCGCCGAGTGAGTGAGTTTACCGGAGGCCCAATCCCTTAACCCCTACCCTATTCCCTTCCCTACCCTCAACTATTCCCTTCCCTTCCCTTCCCTACCCTCCCCTATTCCCTCTTAAACGCACTTGCAGCTTTTCTGATGCTGCGAGTGTCCATGGGCGACGGAAGTTGCTTTCCATCAGGTGACCTGTTTGAATATGGCATCATTAGGCAGTGCATTGTATAATGCCGAAAAGGATACCCACTCAGGTGTATTACCACGGCGCAGAACACTGCACCGCGGTACCTGGTCTTCCGTGGTTCCTATACATATTACGCCTGACGCACGACAGATTCAACATAAATAATAATAATAATAATATATAATAATACTATACATATAATAATACAATAAAATAATAAAACATCATTTAGAATACTTAAATAAGAGTACGGTAGCTGCTATTTACGATACGGCACGGCATAACACCCGTACCTGTTACAACGACATTCCAGCTTCAGGGGATAAGTGCCTATTTCCCGCGCTTCAGTGCCTGAAACGAAGTTGTACGGGGAGCACGCGCAGGTGTGCGCTCACGCCGACCGCCTGTGACCTACTTGTTTTTCAATATTTTATGCCTGATGTATGATTCTAATAAATGTTTAACCCTTTTAACAACCACCGCTTAAATGAAAAACTATGAAAAAATATTTTTTGGTATTTCTAAGTTTTTAAATATTACATACTTACAGGGTTTGTTTAATATTTATGATATAATTTTTGGTTGACGAGGAAATTTCAACACTTACAAACTACTACCTTGATGCAAAATCACTGTAAAACTATTGGTTAAAAAACTTAAGCCCATTAAATTATTGTACACGAGAGAAGTAAAATCTTATTTACTAAGTATGTATTGAAATTATAATTATTATTGCGAAATTTTTTATCCTTAAAACTACGGCTTGTCTTAATAATTGTTGTAACTTTTTTATCAGCTACTTAAACCTGATAAAAAAGTTTAAATGGAACGTTAATTCATCGTATAATTAAATAGTATTTAAAAAAGATAAAACCGACTTCAAAATTGTACGTAGTTGAGAATTAAAATAAATAATAATAAAATTTAAATAAATTAAATAATTAAAGGGGGCTCCCATACAAAAAACACAATGTTCAACCAATTTTTGCTCTATTGTGGTACGGAACCCTTCGAGCGCGAGTATAACTTGCACTTGGCCGATTTTTTATTTTTGGATTGTCTACTGTTTTCCCACTGATCAGAAATTAATAGCAGGTTATCCCCTTTCTATCGAATCTTACTAACGCAGTGGTGATTTTGAGAGTAAAGGAAGAAAGAAGGCTCTAGTGTACTGCGCACACACTTGAGCACTGTAAAATTATTCCTGCCTATCACCGAAATCAGTGTGGAGGTATTAATTGTTATAATTTAGAAAACATACTAAAATATTCAATAGACCACGTCATCCTCAAAAGCCCCACCACTTTTTCCAGCAATGTTTACCATTTCTTTCACTTTTTCCGTCATGAAAAGACACATACACGTACCCATACATGACGTGTATTTAGTTTAGTACCTATTGACACGTTTTCTTAATAATACCAAATCTCTGCTTAAATTTTTTTTCAAAAAATAATTTATTTGTTTTATTACCATAGCTCCCTTAATTATTTAGTTATCAGGTTCATTTAAAAACATTTTAAAGGAAATTTCAAGAGCTTTGAGATAATGCTAGGAAACCCTTTTTTAAAGCCCTTAATTTTTAAAATAAAAAGGGTAATGAGTTCTGGTTACGTGGTTATCGCAGTAAAAGTTAGGCTTTAAACGTCTCTATCTTGGCTATTTTTCATCCTATAAAAATAAAAAGGAAACCAAAATCTTTTTTAGGAAACGAACTCAATTTTGGTTTTTTATATTTTTTTATGAATATCCAATATTTTTAAAGTTATATCCAAAAGAAAATGAAATATACGAAAATTTGAAAAATTAAAATTTTATGAAATCATCTTTTTTTCGAAAGTAAGCATTCTAAAGCAGGTAAATTTTTTGAGGTCATAACTTATACTAAAATAAAAAAAAGTCTTTAGGGATAACCATAAATTTGAGATATTGTAGAAATGGTGAACGTTTTATTTTTCGTTTTTTCCTAAAAAATTCGAAGGTGTCATCTTATTTTATAATAACTTGCTCAATTTTAATGCTATTAACTTTTTACAGTACTTAATAGAAAGGTAATTTTAAGTACTTTAAAAAGTGTTCAGAAGTATATGTCATAAAATGCATCAATTTTCCGTTATTTGTGTATGACTATTTAGATTAAAGTACTCGCCGAAAAAAAGTATACATATAATCACCTATATTTCACTTTAAATTAAAATTAGAAGGTTATTAAAATTAGAGATTTATTTATTTTTTTAATTGACTTTAATTTAATTTTATTTTATTTTTCATGGGTTCGAATTTATAATGGTGTCATTTTGTGTAGCACGGTCGCACCCTCAAATAATGTCATCAACATCCTAGGCCTTATACAACTAGATGACCCCCGCAACTCCGTTCCAAAAATTGTTCCAGGTTAAAAAAAAAATCCTATGTCCTTTCCCGGGACTGCATCTTCATTTCAAATTTTAGCAAAATCGGTTCAGCGGTTTGGACGTGAAGAGGTAACAAACGGACAGACACACTTTCGCATTTCTAATATTAATTATGAATTAAAAAGTGATGAAATATTTGACCACATCTCGCAGTCGCCATATTTAACAAATAGAACCAAAACAAAAGAACCCCGCAGCCGTATTGAAGACATTTAAAATGGACGTGTCCTCAAGATTTTCTCTTTGTAAAAAATGTACCGCTCGAGGGAACTCGCTGACAGTTCGGAACAAAGACTTTTCCGTGTTCGTAATAACGTTACATCAACTGTAAGGGTGAGACCACATTGAGCTGCGTTGCTTCGTCTGAAAAGACTAGAATCATAAGATCACAGTCAGGATGATAATAATTATTATTTATTATTTTATTATTATCTATTTTAAACTATATATTATTATTATTATATTATTTATTGATATTATTAATACTATATATTATTATTTATTTTTAACGTGGGAGAGCCATGCTTTGGCATGAATGGGCCGGCTCGACCGGAGAAATACCACTTTCTCACAGAAAACCAGCGTGATACAGCGCTTGCGCTGTGTTTCGCCGAGTGAGTGAGTTTACCGGAGGCCCAATCCCCTACCCTATTCCCTTCCCTACCCTCCCCTATTCGCTTCCCTTCCCATCCCTGCCCCCCCTATTACCCTATTCCCCCTTAAAAGGCCGGCAACGCATCTGCAGCTCTTCTGATGCTGCGAGTGTCCATGGGCGACGGAAGTTGCTTTCCATCAGGTGACCCGTTTGCTCGTTTGAACCCTTATTTCATAAAAAAATTATATCCATACTTCCACACTTATCCAAAATATACGAATATGTGTCTCTTCACGCCCAAACCACTGAACCGGTTTTGCTGAAAGGTATGGAGATACTTTGAGTTCCGGGAAAGAACATAGGTGAACCTGACATAGGTTACTTACGTATGTTCTTTACCTTATCCCGGAAAATGTACGGTTCCTGCACGATCAACGAATTATGGCGCAACGGAGTTGTGACGTCATTTATTCAACTATAAAAGTGAGACCACATTGAGCTGCATTGCTTAGTTGGAACTTGGTATAAAATATAATCATAAGATCACAATATGATGGTAACATTAAGATTCTTTGAGATAAAGTATGTTTACTCTACTGTGCCATACATAAATCATTTTGATCGATTCCGAGTTTCTGGTCCATACATAATTATATGGGCAATGGGCATTATTCTTTAATACCTCGATCGTGAGAATCGCAAACACAATAGATATTCAATTGTTATGAGGCACCCGGGTGCTGCTTGGGGCTTGATGTGTTTAATTAATTTTGGAGCATCATAAAATAAATAAATACGAATACAGTCTATGTCAGACAACAGTTTTTTTTTTCTTGAAACGTTTGTTTTAATAAATGGTGTGATTTGTGAACAAACGTCCCTTAAGAGGATACACCAGGGGCGAGAGAAATTGAAAATTGGTATTTGAAAATGTATTGCTGTCTCACCAATCTCAAGTCTCCCACCGCAGAGCGCGATAGAGAAAACACGACAAAAGTTCTAATAAAAAAAAAGAAAATCTTCGATTCGTTGTCCGCTGATTCCTTCTCCAAAACTTAACCGATCTAAGTAATTTTTTCATTAGGAATTAAAGCAAAGCTTGAGCTGTGTTCCTATGTTTTATTTTTTTTGTATATTCTAGCCAGTTTTGTTTTCTGGGTGTTTGAACACAGAGGAAAATCTGGCCATTTTTTTGGGTTTTTGGACGTTCTTATCTTTTTTACTAATTAAATTATGAAAAAAAAGAAAACATAGGGACATGCTAATAGTGGCCATAGATATTCAGGAAAAAAATCATAACTCTACCGGCATTATCCAGGGAGGAAACAGGGGAGAGCGTTTGTATGGAAAAATGGCGGTGTGGAATCCTCTTAAGAGGATACACCAGGGCTAGAGAAATGAAAAAAAGTACGTGTAATATCTATATAATAGCTGTCTCCATTACCTCAAGCCTCTCTATCGCGTTCTGCGGTATACCGCAGAGACAACTGCAGAAAATTAACGATTCGTTGTCCCCTGATTCCTTCTCCAAAACTTAACCGATTTAAGTACTTTTTTCACTAAAGATTAAAGAAAGGCTTGAGCTGTGTTCCTATGTTTTATTTTTTGTATAATCTAGCCAAATCTGTTTTCTGGATGTTTGAACACAGTGGAAAATCTGGCCATTTTTTTGGATTTTTGAACCTTTATATCTTATTTAATAATTAAATTATGAAAAAAAAAGAAAACATAGGGACATCGTTTTAGTGGCCGTAGACATTCAGGAAAAAATTATTATAACTCTACTAGCATTATCCCGGGAGGAAACAGGGGACAACGTTTGTATGGAAAAAGGGCGGTGTGGACTCCTCTTAACTGGTGATTCTAAGTTTTCCATTGGAAGTATAACATTTAACTCTTAAATTAATTGCGAGTTCGTTTCATCAACTCAACGATTTAATCCACGTCGAGTTTCTCGAAGGTTTAACATTTTCTCGAAACTGTCAAGTTCGTGACGCTCCGGGCGACTGTGCGGTGTCAGCGACCTGTCACATTCGCCGGAAAATGATATAAAATATATTACAGCCATCGAAATACCATACCATAGAAGAGTAATTGGTCGAAAAATTGTTTCACGAAATGAACACCAATACAAAAAAACCGGCCAAGTGCGAGTTGGACTCACCCATGAAGGGTTCCGCAGCAGCAATAAGGTATATTTTTATGAAATTAAGAGGTTTTTGATTTATTTTCATATTTCAGTTGTTTTAATAAAAGTTAAATTAAGGTTTACCATTTATGACGTATAAAAAAACTACTGGCTAGATCTCGTTCGAACCAATTTCCGTTGGTAGTTTTTGTAGTAATGTACATCATATATTTTTTTTAGACTTATCATGTCATCGAAATACTACACAATAGAAGAGGAACTAAATCAAAATGGTTCCTTTGAAATGCACGGCGAGGCGTACTTTCAATTGGTAGAATAGGCATATTTGTGTCGTTCATAATATATTTATTGTCGCACTAGCTGCGTTTTAAAAACAATGACCCAAGTCCTATTATTTGAGCGGTCCAATGTATGTAATCGTTCTTTAGTATGTTAGATGAATAAAATGTACAGATTTCTTGCATTATTCACAATACATAATCCGTGCAATCCACGAAAACGCGCCCCACTCCTCCTAATCGTTTATAGTATATGACGTGTGCAAGCTTTCGCCAATGTTTGAGTGTTATCGGTAAACACTATTTACCTATGAGTGCACGCACACACTATAATAAATAGACCAATAAGAAAAAGCGTCACGGTAAAAGGGAATGATGCTCACCCAAAAAGTGGTGGGGCGCGTCTTCGTGGATTGCACGGACTATAATAATAATATAATAATAAAAATTCGTTTATTATCTCACCACATTAAGATCAAATACAATGTTATGTAGTACATACTCAACAAACTTGGCACTGGTTATGTGGGAGACTGGTGCCTAAACTAGGCGTAGCCTGTATTTCAGGACACCAGGATCTCCAAGCAAGGTAAAAGTATTCCAACTACATATTTACAACAAAGCAGTGAAACAATTATCAATGTGTTGCCTGTAGGGTAATAGTGTGACAGTATAGTGTGTGTGTGTGTGTGTGCGTGCGTGCGTGCGTGCGTGCGTGCGTGCGTGTGTGTGTGTGTGTGTGTGTGTGTGTGTGTGTGTGTGTGTGTGTTGTGTGTGCGTGCGTGCGTGCGTGTGTGTGCGTGCGTGTGTGTGTGTGTGTGTGTGTGTGTGTGTGTGTGTGTGTGTGTGTGTGTGTGTTTGTGTGAGTGTGTGTGTGTATTAGTCAGGTACAGTAATGAGAGTTTCAGTGTTTATGTAAGATAGTGTTAGCAGCCATTCATTAACTCTTTTTTTGCATGCTCTCATGGTTAGGGAGTAAATGTTTATTGTCTTATTAATTTTTTTGTAAACTAACTAAACACTATACATACAAGCAAAAGCATTGAAGCAAAGTTGAAAGACATACTGGAGCACTCAGACAGATATTAATTTCCTAACCGTAATTAAATGTAGATTTTGATATAATATAATTTTGACATGAGATCCATACATTATGTAAGAAAATATTCATTTAATTACAGTTACGTAATTAATATTCGTCTCTGAGTGCGGCAATTAAAGTCCCACATCGCACTTACAACTCCTCTGCCCCCCTAATATGACATCTTCTAGCAGTATTACTTTAATATTACTTTCAGATTTCGCACAAACGAAAAACATAGCTATGTTTATATAAATAAAGATCATGTTTGTTTATGCGAAATTCACAAGTAATACTGCTATAAGAGCTCATGGTAGGCCCCCAGGTTTATCATACAAACGCAAAGTAATAATAATAGCTCCCACACCGGTTTCGGTGACGGTGGTCGGTTTCATTGAAACCAGGACAGCTACGCAGGAGTAATTTTATAGTGCCCAAGTGTGTGCGCAGTACACAAGAGCACTCTCTATTCCTTTACTCTCATAACCCAGTGGGACGGAAGACCGACACGACTGGCGAGAGGTCAGGCGCAGGACCGACTTTTTACATGCCCATCCGATGCATGGATCATCTTACTTGTCAGACAATCAGGTGATCAGCCTGCATTGTCCTAACCAAACTTGGAAATAGCATGTTTCCAACGCGGGAATCGAACCCACGACCTCCGAGTTAAGAGCCGCGCTCTATACCACTAGACCATGGAGGCGTTATGTATAACTCAAAGTATGCTTCCGTTATATCAGCATATCGGAGTACACGTAATTTGAACTGTTCTATTCTGTAACACCCGCATGCTGGCTATGATTTCTTTTTTGGACTAGGTTATGCTAGATCACCATTTTTACCCGACTACGGCGAAGCAAAAAGGAGGGTTATGATTTTGGCCTGTATGTATGTATGTACGTATGTATGTTTGTATGGATGTTCATCTGTTCCCTCGTAACTTTAAAACTACTAAACGCATTTGGACAAATGAGATGTCGTTAGAAGCCTCTTGACTGTCCGCTGGTTATAGGCTACATTACATCACGTTAAATTGACTGTAGCACCATCTAGGGGACTGAAAGTAAAGAACAAAAAAAATATTTTTCCTGACAATATCGTGTGGGGTATCAAAAGAAAGAGCTTTATTAGCACATTTCAAATATGTAAACATTATTATCAATTTCTCACGGGTTTACGAGCAATCACCTGATAATTGCAAGAATTCATAAATCACTTCAATACAATATCTATACAAATACATATTATAATAAAATCGGGATCGGAGGGGGGATGGGAATAGGAAGGGTGGATTGATATGGAAATGTTTAAAGGATAGCCGTGGTCGTATGCCACCTACTAGAGCAAAACAGATTCATTATAATATTATATTAATATAGTAAAGGGCATACATACGACCACGGCGACATCCATACCCACATACATACATACATACATACATACATACAGGCCAAAATCATAACCCTCCTTTTTGCTTCGCCGTAGTCGGGTTTTAGTTTTTTAAACTTTATTTACATACACTATTATTTGTATAGTATTGCCTTAAAAATAAAGTGTATGGATCGTGATTATCTACTTACTTAAGTGACTAATAAAAAATAGGATGGTTCTAGTATAAAGCATGGTATAAAATATATAATTTAAATAAATTAAAATCTTAACTAATTAGTGTTATAATAAGCTAAATTCTTTATTTTATATAATATTAAATTTATTGTATTACTTCCAATTTAATTATATACTGTAAAAATATTATAGTAGTAGCCTAGAATTAATATTCTAATGCTACACACTTTTTACAACGTTCCATTCTAATGTAGATTCAAATTTACTTTATTTAAATTTTTCTCTTTTAAGTGATACTTTTTGCATAAACCCGTCCAAAGATAACAGATATGAAACAACCTTTTTAAGTGCTTCATTTGGAAACACAACATGTTCGCGGGAAAACGTTATGTTTTAATATTTTCATTCCTTTTAATTTATTTCGTCGGTAAGTGGAAAACTTTTAATAGAATTTTTAAATTACCTAAAACTTACTTCATAACCCGAAATTCTTCTGAATTTCATAAGTCTCGCTAATGGTTATTTAAAATCATATAATTTTATTTGATAAAATACTTTTAGAAATTTCTTTATTCAAAATTTTATTAGCATTAAATACTTATAATTCTATCTCGTTTGACGTGCCATTGTTAACTAATTTCAATTAAATTACGTACTTAGAATTAATGAAGAATAGAATAGAATAGAATTTTTTTTAATTCAAAATAGGTATCATGATTCATACGCTTTTTGGTAGTCAGAAGAACGTAGTATCTACGGTGCCTACCACCGGTTCGGGAACTAACCCGTTGAGAAGAACCGGCGTAAGAAGCTCGCACGGAGCCATATTTACTAAAAAAGATGAAAAATTACATTTTAAAAAATATGACAATGTTATGGCTTACAGCTATGTAAAAAATAAGAATTATAAATTAAAATATTTATATTTTAATTGCAGGAAAAACAGTACAGTATGAGATATCATCGAAAAGAAAGGAACGCCATTTTTTCCCACTGCTGGGATATATTCATGGGTATAGGACTGCTCAGAATTATTTACAATTCCCGCCATATTTGTTCTCACCCATTATAATACTTCCATCTGTCACACAACAGCAAGCAGTAAACATACAAAAATCGCAAGCGGACGAAAGTTATCAAGAATCTGGTGGTATACTTCAATACATACAATCTGCTAAACTAATTTTAAACACTGATCGAGACAATAAATCAAAAGCTTCAGGTTTCAGTCCTTTTGAAAATGATTTCAATGATGAAAAGGATACTGCAAGAAAAGCAATAGAAGATGATGCAAACAAAAAAGACAATATCAAAATACTTTCAAATCAAACTGGCAACACAAATGAAACTAAACATGAAAACACAAGTACAATGAATGAAACTGTAATAACCACTAGTGACAAATCATCGATACAAAGTATAAGCGAGGATATATTATCAGAACTTATGGTTCCTAGTGATAAAAATCACAATTTCACCACAACAAGCAATACAACTAATGAAAGTATTACCAACATTGAAACAACTACTGCAAACTACAATGAAACTTACAACTCTAATGATTATTCAAATGAAACATACCCAAACGCTTGGTACGATAATGGTTTAGTTGATAAAATAAGACTAACAACTCCGTACGAGGAATCTTCGTCCAACAATGATGGATGGCATTTAGAGACAAGTATAAATTCCGTGTCGGGATTTCGTCCTTTAGCCGGGCTGTACTATGATGGATTCTTAGATAAACCTGTCACGAAAAGATCAGGATTCGCACCCATTAAAAGTAAAGTGGATTCGCCATTTTAACATTGAAATAAAGTTATATTTCTGCGTTTTCTGGGTTTTGTTTCCGGTGTGGTACCAGGTAAGTTAATTTGCAATTTTAGTATTTATTACACAAGTTACAACTTCTCAATATGTTACTATAAATATATTGTGTATGTTCGTTTAGCGAATAGCCATTCTATTAAATTACATTAATTACATACTATCGAGTTACATAATTTTACAAAAATGTATTTTAAATCAATATTTACAATAACAAGCTACACCCTTAGAAACTCGTATGCGTTGAGATAAAATTTTATCTATTTCTATTTTCTCGAAAAGACTTGAAAACGGAACGAGTTTATATCTATCGATCACATTTCTAATGTTCCACGCAGCCGTAAATCTGAACAATATCTGTTATAGAACTAGCACTGATCTGGAGATATTTATCAGGTTATAAAATGAATATTATCTATATATATAAAAATGGATTTTCAATTGTGTTAGTAACGCTAAAACTCGAAAACGGCCAAACGGATTGGACTAATTTTAGTCTTAAAATATTCGTAGAAGTCCAGGGAAGGTTTTAAAGTGACACGAAGTTCACCAGGACAGCTAGTATCTTATAAAAATGTTATAGTGTCCTATTAGATAAGTATCGCAACATTTAAATAGATAAAGTTTTTACGTTATGATTTAGACCTTAGAAATAACATTTTGATGTTTTTTTAAATAGCCAGTTAAAAAATACTTTCTTGCTTCAAAATATTTCGTAACCGTATCACGTTTTTTTGGATCAAACTTTTTATTTTCTGAAATATATGTGTCTTAACTATATAGCGTGTCAAAGAAATATGCATGTAACATGTTCACAGTACTTGAAATACACACACTCGAAAAACATAGCCCTCTTAACACAGTTGGTAAAAAATCTTCTTTTATCTTTTTCTATACGAATAACCATCCAGTTTTACATAGATCAGTGGGAGGCGTAACTTTGTATAGCTCTTCAACTCTTCAATTGTCAGTATTCTCGTTAACCAGACGCGCTTTGTGTGTCATACGCGTACAATGTGGATCGCATAGAGTAGGCTGTTGAGTAGAGGACCCCGGTTTTATACCTACGTACGGATAAAATCCATTCACAAAACAAAAAATACGGAATACCATTTGAATTGTATGAGGTAGGTTAGTGGATAAGACGAAATTCTAAAGTTTATAAGAGGTTTTCCGATGAATCTATAATTATAGTCCTATCTCTTTATAAGAGTTTTGTTTCTTTCTTATGTTAACTTAATATATTTCGAGCATTATTCACATAGCTGCTGGACTAGAGGTCAATGACCGCCGATGCCATCTTAATTTATTTTGACTTTATTTTAAATACTGTTTTAAGTATTTCCATAACGAGTAGAATATAAAGACTGTGCGTATTGTATAGTTTTAAATTTATCTATTTTATTATAAACTAATTTGGAATAATTATAATTATATTGTGATATAATAATAATAATAAAAATTATTTATTTGCACATTAAAACATAACTCAATACAAATATTATAAAAATAAAGGACTTGCGCAAATTGGCGGTCTTACCGCTGCTAGCGGTTTCTAGGTTACAACTTATAATCTAAATAGGAAGTCCAAGCATCAGTACAGTGGACATAGATCTGGTGTCACGGTAGTGCATCCACCGAGACGAGCCAAGCGAAGCGCAAGGGCACCTTTTCTCGAAGTATTTCGTCGTTTTCTTGAAGTCTCATAGATTTGGTTGCCGATGTACCAGATAGTTCAGATTCTTTGGATATGATGTCAATAGTAGATTTATTAAACATACAAAGTCTCAATCATTGTATTCAATAAAATCTGAAGTATAAGATATATTGCTCTTATACTTCAGATTTTATCGATATCTAAAATAAGAGCTTAACATAAGAGTTTATACGGGACTGTAAACTATAACTAAAAAAACCTATAAAAATAGTTACAAGAACACTCTGTGCTAGACACCCTCAAAGTCTAATACTTTAAGAAAGTTTAAGGGTGGAAAGAAACTGTCAACAATGTCCGGCACTAGAAGACGAGATTCCTCCACTTACCGCGAATAAAATAAGCTATGAAATTGAGCTTTACTCCTTCTCGAAGATCAGGTAGACCTTCACAACTGGATACCCCCTAAAGTAACCGCGACAGAAACTCCATAGTTGCTGGTCGTTCTTACCTCTGTAAAGAACACAAACAGGACGTAAACTTTCAGCTTTAAGAAACGAAGGAAGGTCTGGCCCTCGTGGGCTCTTGGTCCACTATGCTCATAAGGAATAAACATTCATGGACCTTGAACTGTTGAAATCATAACAATAATATGCTTCTTCTGTTAACATCTTTATTCTGTGGCCGAATCGTTACTAAATGAAGAGAGGTATAATACGACGCCCCATTGATGGTAACATTATATTTGACAATTGACAAGCGCTCAACAGGAATACACCGTTTATATCGGGCTTACGGAACAAAATCACACCAAAAATATTTCTTGTAAAATGTTGCCGAGACGATCACATAAGGTTTACCCTGTGAAAAAGATAATATGAGATCTCTTGTAGAGCCAATCTTTTGAATCTACACGGCCTAAATCTACTGACCCTAACTTAAAAAAAATACTTAACAAATTTATTTACTAGAATATTCATTGGACCTCGCGGCTTGAAAAAATATTCATTGGACCCACTTACCGTCTTTAAATGTCCGTCAAAAAAGTTTCTCAACTCCAAAAAAAAATTAACTATTTTGTCTAGTACTTGAGAGTATTTAATTCGGTCGGGCCTAGCAGATCCATGCATAGACGTGGATCTGTTTGACTCGGCCACCGGTATTTTTAGAAGTATGAAGGTACTATCAGAGAAGTTGATTCCTAGGCAGATGGGGGTCCTACGTAGTTTGGTCGCGTTACGTCAAACCCAGCCGACAGATCACAAATTCACATTGAATTGACATGATCCGACCAAATGACGTTGATCTACCTAGGAATCAATTTCCTCGATGGTACATTTTTGCGTTATCGTTACAGGAGGCCTACAGCGAAATCATTAGGATGCGGCATTCTCGTCCGATTGTTTGAGTCTCAAGACGGTTTCGTGGTTCGGCGACTGGTTAGGATTAAAACTCATGAAACACTAAAATAGACGATTCTGAGCACCGCAAAACCCATCTGAAGTACCTGGAAGCTAGACTTCTAACACGTCTATAATGTATAGATCTCCAGACCAGTTTAGCGAACTCGTAACAAGTTACCAAAGTTAGTCCGTCTTGGCGCTGCGGTGTGTCTAGTTATCTGAGCTTCTTCGGCCATTGATTGACTTCATTTTCTATGTGCTGATTGTGATGAAAAGGATTGAACTTTGATTGGAAATGTTGAATGGGGTGATGCGAGTTTAGATAAAAGTAGTAATGATGAAGTTGAAATGTAAAAGTTTATAATAGACTAGCTATCCCGGCAAACGTTTCTTTCCAATATAAAATATTTCGCCCATATTATTTTATTGAAGTGACTAAATAAGTATGTCACCATGGCAACTTCCATCGCTATCCTTTCGCACAAGTGGCCGTAAATCTCGAATTGTAATAATTTACTATTATTCAACAAATGCAATTATCAATATAAAAAGTAGCCAGTAGCCGATTCTCAGACCCACTGAATATGCATATAAAATTTGATAAAAATCAGTAAAGTCGTTTCAGAGGAGTACGGTAACTAACATTGTGACAATACGAATATAAACATATTTAAGAATATAATATTAAAATTATTTAATCAATAACACGAACGACGAATTAAATAAATGCCATTTTCATAATCCCATAATTTTATTGTCGTTTTTACATTTCTGTTATCATAAAAATGGAATAGGACCCAAAACTGGAACGGAAACGGATATTAACGGTCATTTTGACTACGATTCGCATGAAGAGTTTCCAATAGAAATGACCCAAAGGATTATAATGGTATATTATACTTGGGTAAAGCTTATGACAGTAGATAGTCAACCTAATTGGTAGATTGCGATTATGCTAATAGAATCGGGACTCTTAAGGATTACTTACATTTACCGAGTAGAGTTGCGAGACACTGCACTCGGCCGAGTACATTTAAATAAATAAAAATAAATAAATAAACTTTTATTCAGTAACCTGGACATTAGACAAAGTTCTGCGGGGCTAAAATGGTCACTTTGAAGAATCATGATATGAATCATAATATAAATGATTCATTTTTCTAAAATCGCAAAATGCAACTCTGCTTGCAATTCATTTCTGTATTTTTGTACTGATTTGACATTTGTCAGTTTGACAGTTTTGACAATTCATTTGCTGAATTGATTGAGAGGAATTGCTAAATGTGACCATTTTAGCCCCGCAGTACATTTAAATTTTAAGGTACCACACCTTACAAGTATCAGAAACACACAAACAAATGCGCCAGGAAAGAAAAGGCGCCAGATACAAATTGGTAGGTGGTGTAATGCCCAAACTATTGAAGTGGAATCCACTCAGGTTCATGACTGCGGGCTCCACAGTCCCTGATATTCCGTGGACCCATTTTGGACGCGTTGGACAGACCACGTCTTGAGGCACACAGTAAACAATAATAATATCAAGTGTAATAAATGGTTGTGTATAAGATAATTAATAATTATTATAATAAAACATAAATAAAATAGATAGCATTGATGTTAAATAATGATATTAGCAATATATAATATACGATTATACATAATAATATAATTTGTGTGTGTAATTAAAGTAGAACAAAAAGAAATAATACTTAATAAAAAAATATTATATTATAGTACACTTATAGCTGATAGACTATTGATACTGGTGGTGATTTACTACATGACATTTTAATGTTGTTTTCCCGCAGTAAAATGGTTCTAGTAGTACAATAGATTTGTGAAGTATTTTTTTTATTTAAATCCATACTTCCATACTAATATTATAAATGCGAAAGTGTGTCTGTCTGTCTGTCTGTCTGTTACCTCTTCACGCCCAAACCGCTGAACCGATATTGCTGAAATTTGGTATGGACATACGTTGAGTCCCGGTAAAGGACATAGGAGACTTTTTGTCCTGGAAAAATGTACGGCTACCGCGCGATAAACGAGTTTTGGCGCAACGGAGTTGCGGGCGTCATCTAGTCATTAATAAAATTCGGCGGGGTCATTTCCGCTCGCGCCTATGGTTAAAGTTGCATAAAGTTGCCAACGTACGTCATACAAAATACTTTTTATTTTCAAAAAATAACTTGCATGATTTGATAGTACTTTTATAGGTAAACTAGCTGTCCCGGCAAACGTTGTTTTGCCATATAAATAATTTTTGGTATGAAAAATAGATGTTGGCCGATTCTCAGACCTACTCAATATGCTCACAAAATTTCATGAGAATCGATCAAGCCGTTTTGGAGGAGTATGGCAACGAAAACTGTGACACGAGAATTTTATATATTTGATCGTTCTGCTGCGGGAAAAAGGCCACAAAAAGTCGTATACATACCGAGTGCACGGCCGAGGGCACTGTCTCGACTCTCGGCACTCTCGCCCCAAGAGCCAACGGCAGCTAGACTTTCGTCATTTTATAAAAGCTGAAAATTTTCCTGTATATTATATACAACTGTATGTAACTCTATAGAGGTAAGAATAGAATGACCAACTCTGAAGTTTAATACTTTAGGCGTGTCCTCCTGACTAGTCAAATCCTGACTTAACTAAGTATTCAGTTAACATTGTAACACATAATAAAAAAAAATATTTGAGATTTAACACATAATTTAAAAAAAATGAGATTCCAATTCGAATACAACAACCTAGATCCAACTTTACAAAGGCATTCATACTTTCAATAAAACTTTTAATAACAAAGAAAGTATTGCAACAAAATGGGAACTATAAAAAACGGCTCCGCGGTCCGGACTTATTTCTGTACGGTGAAAATCGAGTTTAGACTGTAGCGTCAGCATATTGCCACTAACCACAGACATAGATTATAAGATGATGAAGCATTTTTTAACAGAAACAGTCACCATTATTATTACGGTATTCTAGAAAAATGCGTATGGCCGTCCCCCGAGCAAACGAACTTGGCCATACATTTGCCGCGTTGCCGAGATCGCACCGAAACCCTATTTTTTTTACTTAACTTAGTTCAAAATTGTCCTAAAAAAATGTTAAACGGGGAATATGTAGTATATGATATTGTCGATCTATTGGCGTGTGTTTCAAATAAAAGTAATTTGTAAATACTAAGGAGATGCTGAATGTATGCTTGAATTTTGATAAATCGGTTTTACTTTGGAAGCTGATATCATGAGTATAATAAACAAAATTAGAAAATTTAAAACGGGGAAAGGAATGTTGATATACTGAAGATTATTGCTGTATTTTTGTTATAACTTTGTAGCTTTCAAATTCTGAGTTTATAAGGCTTTAAATACGGTAAATTACGGAATCTCCGTACGAGAAGACCCTTAATGTGAAAAGTGTATTTACTCATGAATCATGATAGATGTAAATTTTAATAGAAAAAAAAACTTTGTCTGTGGCGACATTTAAAATAATATATTCAGGGTTCTTATGCAATGGAAAATATTATAATGGCTGCATTATGATATTATGAGCATGGGTAGGTTTTTTGAAGTGAACACTTTAACAGCGTTGAACACTTTTTTGAAGTGGTTAAATTTTCTACAATGTTTCCTGATCAGAGATGATCAGGAAAAATCGTAATTTTAATATACTCGCTTTCTACCGTCCGTCGATAATATTATACTTCACTCACTATTTCATTTGCACTTCTGCTAGCAATCCCCGACTCCCGACGTGCAACCCATAATATATATTTTTAATGTTTTGTGTAAAATATTTTTCGTACGTTAGGCGTTGGCGAATCCGCTTTGATAATATGTATCTGTGGCTGCTCCACTCATATTATGAAGTTCTGTTTCACTGACATTTTTCATCACGGCCAACGATTGGATTTTTGAGATGTGTAAATTCGATAGAGGACATCACACAGTAGTCAGTTTGTACAGTCAGGGAATTGTTTAGCAGTTTATTTTCAGATTCGATGGTTCGTAATAGAGTTCGCATCTTTATCATCAGCCTACCACCATCTATATTACAGGCTTGGCCTAGTTTAGACTCCAGATCTCCCACAAGTTACAAAGTTATGTGTAAACAATTAGTTTTTAAGTACCTTTATATATCCTTGTAATGTGTCGAGATTAATAAAATGATTTATTATTATTATTATTATTATGGTTTTTTTTGGTTTTTATTCTCCTTTGCAGGGTTCTACTAAAGTTGCGGGCTTGTGGCCAAACAACTTCAGGTAATGTGATGAATTGATGATTAATTGTTAATGGCTAAAAACTTGCGGACGATGCGGCATGTGTTGAGGATGACAGCTTTTTGTAAGGTGATGTATGTGAGTGGATGTATGTTGAGTGTTTTGAGCGAGGTGTGTAGAGTTTTAGGTATAATGCCAGTGGTTGAAATGACTATGGGTATTGTTTTGACTGTGTTAACTTTCCATTGCGTTTTAATTTCTATTGTGAGGTCAGTGTATTTGGTTAGTTTATTAGTGTGTGTGGTTGTGAGGTTGTGTGAATTAGGTATAGCGATGTCAATGAGGTAAACTATTTTATTTTGTTTGTCATGCAGAGTTATATCTGGTCTATTGTGATGTACGGTCTTGTCTGTCAGTATAGTTCTGTCCCAGTATAATTTGTAGTCAGGTGAGTCCAGTATTATTTGTGGCGTGTATTTGTAATATGGGATTTTTTCTGTGATGAGGTTGTGCTTGAATGCGAGTATCTGGTGTATAATTGCTGCTACCTGGTCGTGTCTATGTTTGTAATCTGTTTGCGTGATGGATGAACAGGCTCCGGTGATATGTTGTATCGTTTCAGGTTGTCTATGGCAGTGTCTGCAGTGGTCGCTACCTGCTGTGTTATCCCGGATGATGTACTTTCTATAATTTTTTGTATCTATGACCTGGTCCTGAATAGCTATCATAAAGCCCTCGGTTTCTGGAAACAGCTCGCCTCTCTTTAACCAAGCGTTTGACGCTACTTTGTCAACGTTCATGTTGGTTAAATCCGTACGATGGCGGCCGTGCAGTGACTTCTGGGTCCATGCGTCTATTTTTTCTTGATTCGTAATGGTTGTGATTGGTTTGGTATGATCGGCTAGCAAGAGTGGTGTGAATGTATCTGACTGGCATATGACGTTATGTATTAAAGATTCCTTAGAGCGGTTGTAAAAGTATGATCGGAGAAGTATGATTTGTTTGTTGTGTAGATTTGTAATGTCTATCAGTCCTCTACCCCCTTCTATTTTAGGTAGTGTCAATCTCTGAATGCAGGCTCTTGGATGGTGTTTCCTATGCTTTGTCAATGCGGTATTGATGGTTGTTTGTAGGGATTTGAGATCAGTTTTAGTCCATTTGATTATTCCAAACGAGTAAGTAAGTATCGGTATAGCAAAAGTGTTGACTGCCTTAATGGTATTTTTCGAGTTTAAATGTGTATTTAATATTTTATGTATTCTATTCCGAAATTTTTCCCTTAATATTTTTTTTGTGTCTTTATGATGTATTGTTTGTGTTTGGTTATATCCCAGATATTTATAGCCTTCAGCTTCGTCTACTGGTCCTATGATTTCGTTATTATTTAATTTGTATGATGTAGTCTCTATTTTTCCCTTATTTACAGATTGGATCTTGCATTTGTCTACTCCGAATTCCATGCAGACATCGTTTGAAAAAGTTTGAGTTATATCAGCTAAGCGGTATAAATCGTTAATGCTATTTGCGAAAAGTTTAATGTCGTCCATATACATGAGATGGGTGAGTCGGGTTTGCAGGGAGTTGTGTTTTATTTTATATCCCATTTCATTAGAGTTAAGTAAAAAAGAGAGTGGATTGAGTGAAAGACAGAACCATAGAGGGCTTAGAGCATCGCCTTGAAATATCCCTCTTCTGATAGGGATAGCATCTGTTTCAACGGTCATGTTCTTATCTGTGCATATCTTTAATTTAGTGTTCCAGTGATTCATAGCTTTTTCCAGAAAGTTTATGATGAGGGGGTGTATTTTATAATGTTTTAGAATGAAAATGAGCCAAGAATGTGGTACGGAATCAAAGGCTTTTTTATAGTCTACAAACATGGTGTGTATATTTTTCTTATTTTTTAAAGCTTGGTTCGCAGCAACAGCGTCTATTGTTAACTGTTCCTTGCACCCTTGGCTATGTTTACGACAGCCTTTCTGTTCCTCTGCTAAGATGTTGTGATCTTGGGTGTGTTTGTATATTGATTCGCTGAGACATGATGTTATTATTTTGTAAATATTCTGTAGGCAAGTAATGGGTCTATATTTAGCTGGGTTTTCAGTATCTTTTATATCTTTGGGCAGCATGTATGTTATACCTTGGGTTATGTAGTTTGGCATATCTTCAGGTGATTGAATGAATCTGTTTATGTGATGGTGTAAAAGATGGTGAGTGCATGTGAGTTTCTTATACCAATAATTATGTATTTTATCTGATCCCGTTGCTTTCCAGTTATGTGTTTTAGCTATTACAGTTTTGAGTAGGGCTAATTCTATATTATCAAATTTCATGTCAGGTATGTTCTCGCAAATTTTATTCTTTTCTTTTTCAATCCATTGACTTTGTTTGTGTTCAATAGGAGAAGACCATATTTTAGACCAAAAATCATGCAGTGCTTGAGTGGTGGGTAAAGGTTTTCTTTCGCTGGAATCATTTTCCTGTTTAGATAATTTTCTATAGAATAGTTTTTCGTTACTGTAGAATTCCTTGTTCTGTTTCTTTCTGTCCGTTGTTTCTCTATACCTTCGTAATCTGTTAGCTAATAAATTTAATTTTTGTTTCAGGGTATCTAGGTAGTGTGAAATTTCCATATTTTGCGTTTCATGTTGTGAGTGTATTTTAAACTTTTGCTTTATGTTTTCTATGTGTTTCTCAAGTGCTGACGATCGAACTCCTCTTTCATATTCAGTGAGTCTCCCTATGTCTGCTCTTAAACTATTTATTCTTCTATCCAACCGTTGCTGCCACCAGGGAACTTCGCGTTTTGTATTTATTCTTACATCATCTTCAAATAGTTTTGCACCGCTAAATTTAGCTGTGGTATAAGCTGCACTATATATAATTAGCTGTAATGTTTGAAAGTCTGTATTTAAATTAATGAACTTTGGTATTGTGTTAGAATTTAAGTAATTTACGATAAGTGTCAATTTTTTCGATGTTCTTAATTTTGGTATATGTGGTCTATTTGTTGGTTCGGTTTCCCTAAATTTATCAATCGCTTCTGTAAACATGGCCTCCAGTTGTAGGATCATCTCAGGTGGTAGATTTAGAGTACGTCTGTTGTTACTATTGACATCTTCTTGCAGATCTTGAAGTTGATCGTCATTGTTAGTTGTTTGAATAGTGGGTAAGGCGGTAACTGCAGTTCCTGTGTATTCTACATTAATTTCAGATGTGATCTGCTCTAACTCCATTCTTACTTCTTCCTTGATGCTTCTCAGTCTGTCTATGGATAATAATTTATTATTTACAATAGTTCTACGTTGGTCGGCAATTCTTTGAATGGATAGGTTTGCGAGGTCCGGGCGTTTGGAAACAATTTCTTGGTGTAGTATTGGTCTGTATGTTGTGAGGTCAGTTTCTAACTTTGTAATTCTGTAGTAGCATTTCATAATGAGTTCGTTGAGTTCGGATGACCACTGCATTCTGTTATTCTGTGTGTGGAGGATACTAGTGTCTATTTGTGGTAAGTGTTGTTGATTTTGTAAATATTGTTTAGCTTCTTCTTTTATGTCTGTAATTTCTTGCTTTGACAGTAAGTTACGGTTTATAATTGCTCGTCTTTGATCGCCTATTCTTTGTCTACATGCTTCCATTTCTGGATATTCAGTGGTAAAAAGTGAATGGAGCGGTGTTAAATACGATCTGGTGTTTGTTTCAATATTGGTGAGAATGTAATAATGACGCAATATGAAAATATTCATGTCTCTTGTCCATGTTTTACGTATGCGTCTAGAGCCTCGGACGGGTGCAGTTATTTCAGCTGCTGGAGCCTTCTGCACAACATCAACGACTCGTGGTGGTGATGAAGAATTGGATGAGTTTGGCGAAGAAAGCGATTTATATGTATCAGCGAAAGATTGGGGTGATGATGTAACAGATGAGAATAATGATACTGTAGGTGATGAACTTGGCGAAGGATGATAGCATTGCACTGCAGCAGCACTAGGCTGGGCAGATTGCCGCGGCTCGTTGCCCCCCCCAGAATACGAGGGGCAGCCCGAGCCCGAAGGCTCGGGGCGGGATTCTCCGTCGCATTGCGCTTCGGTACCCGCCTGGGGTATGTTTCTGTTTCGTAGCCGCATTACATACATTCGTAGTTAAAATATAAACACTAAAGAAGAGTTAACCAAACCAGGAAATATAGTATAAGGAGAAACAAAAGTGATGAAAGACAGATAAAACATAAACCAAAAAGTGTACAAAAACAAGAGTTGTCTTATAAAAAGATGTTGAAAAGATAGTTAAGTAAAAGACAGAACCGATGATCAGCCACTTGAGTTCCTCACCCCACAGTGAAAGGGGGGGTGGCGAACCCAAGTGTTGCCCGGGGACACCAACTAGGAGGGACCGGCTTCACCCCCTTATTATTATTATTATTATTATTATTATTATCTACTGAATATATACCTTGGTATAGATGTCTATGAAACCTTTTTATACACGTCTACGCGAACGAAAGTTATTTATAGCAGATCGGACTAAGGAATCATGATGTCCCATACTAACTTTAGCCCCGTTCTTTACTCTATTAGGAAAGGAATTTTTTGAAAAATCCCTCCTTTATTCACGCTTACGTCACACGGAGAACACTCACTAAGGTGAACGTCACTTAAATTTCAAGTCTCTACGATCAGTAGTTTAGGCTGTACGGTGATTCCAGTTTCGTGTATGTCTTAAATAAAATCCTTTGTCCTAAATGAAGGACAAAGGATTTTATTTAATCACTAGCTGTTCCGGCAAATGTTGTTTTGCCTTAAGATAACATTTTAAACTTTCGCGTTGCATTATAACACGGCCGAAACGTCGAGAAAAAGTATGTACTCGTAGTAGCATTACTACTTAAATAAGTCGCGTGAAGTCCCGATTAAAAAGTTTAGTTGTTTTGCCTTAAAAAGTTTTTCACCCATATTATTTTATTGCAGTGACTTAATAAGTATGGCACCATGACAACGTCCATCGCCATCCCTTCGCACGAACAATGGTCGCCGTCAGTCTCGAGTTGTAATAATTTACTATTATTTATTCAACAAATTCACTTATCAATATAAGTATATCACTATAAGTAGCCGGTAGCCGATTCTCAGACCTACTGAATATGCGCATAGGTAAAAATCAGTAAAGCCGTTTCGGAGGAGTACGGTAACTAACATTGTTACACGAGAATTTTATACAGTGTGTTTGTGTAAACACCGTTATCCTTGAAACCATCAAATAAGACCGTCAAAATGAACAACTTTTTCTATGAGAACAATGCTGGGAACTCAAAAAAATCCGTCTTCATACCCATATAAACTGTCGATCCGGGCATCCGTATGGGTATGAAGACGGCATATTTTTTTGAGCATTGATCTCATAGAAATAGTTGTTCATTTTGTCGGTCTCATTTGATGGTTTCAAGGATAACGGTGTTTACACAAACACACTGTATATGTATAAGATATTAATTTATATTGACTTCACGGAAACGCGGTCGAACGGGATAAAAAGTAGGTATCCTATGTCCGTCTCCTGGTTCTAAGCTACCCCTCCACCAATTTTCAGCGAAATCGGTTCATCCGTCTTGAGTTATAAGTAATGTTACTAGCACCACTTTCTATATCTAAGATATTATATATTACAATTATGTAAATAAATATTTTTGAAGTAAATACAGTATGACATTATAAAGGATAAGGATGTAGAAATCTAGAAGACTAGAAATTCAAATGTCTTTTCTATCGCATGCATGCAACGTAACACGTGAACGTGCCCGCTTTACGGGCTTACAGCACAATATAAATATCATACAGTAGGGTAAATCAATTGTATTCCTGAAGTGAAATTTAAAAAAAAAAGAAAAAATGTCATTCGACGTGATAACGTGATAACACACTTTTTTGATACCTACTTCAACTTATCTGCTCTGATTATATATTTTTAAAATATATTTAAATATTATATATTTTTAAAACAACATCAATTCGGTACGTTTCTTGTTAAAACCAGTCTATTTACTATTTTTTTTAGCTAAATAGTATTTGCTACCGGGCTAGTTCCTGAACCAGCTGTAGGCATCACTTTAGACTTGGCATTAAAAAAATTGTACAATGTCAACTTTGAATTAGGCCATTGTAAAATAATATATTTTTAGGATATTTTTAGTTTTGAACTATCAAAATGCTATTGACGTTTGCTTGTAATTTCATACAAATACCATTTTGTTAAGCGACGACATGAACTAGATGAACCGCATTAGTGTTGCATTAAAAACAGAAAGGAGTACCAAAATGCGTCAGCTGACGAATGCATGACATGCAATACAACACAATGTAAGCTTGAACTACTGTATTTTATGTTCATATTATGTACATCGGATGCGATTTGTAGAAAACCGTTTTTGAATAATCAAACGCGCCTCAAACGGATTACAGGCTATGTAATAGAATATGCAGATTCCAAGCGTTTTTTGCTTGTAGCAAATATAAAGGACGCTTCGAGAATTCAAACAATTTTAGTAAAGAGTATTGGATGTTTTGATGAACGCACGGATCAATTAAAAACAAGATAGCCTTTGTTGTTACTGTAGACCAGTGTTTTTCAAACTTATTTATGACGCGACCCCTGACATGACAAAATATTTCACGATCCCCCATTGGCTCTTTTTATCATGTATGTATCATGGGTGTATTTTTGAAGATTTCCTTCTGTTAAATGGCATTTTCAATCTTTATTGTTTTCTTACTAAAATAGTCCTTTCAACCTTTGGCGACCCCCCTACAGAAGCTTTGCGACCCCCCAGGGGGTCGCGACCCACATTTTGAAAAACACTGCTGTAGACTTTTTTGCGCGCTTACGCACACAATATACTAAAAATGTATCATAATTCATAAGTCATTGTTGACTGCCATGTTCTGAGATGGCTAGCGTGTTAAGTTAGGTTAGGTTATGCATATGCATATTATGCAGGTGCTGGATTCATATGCAGCGGCCCAAACGTAAATACACAGGTTAACAAAACTAAGTTATAATACTGTAGGGTATAAATATTCGGTATAAATGTATCCCTTGTATAGAGTTTACTGTGAAAGTAGCAGCGCTAAAAGACCAATATTTTTTTTGGTTTGTTTGAGCAAGCGTCCCAGCGTGACCAGTTTCCCCGTACAAAAGTGAAAAAATTGCTCTTTCTTCGCTGCTACATTTACGGTGAACTCTATACACGGGACTCATCACCCTAAAGTAATATCACTTAGTTTTGTCACACCCTGTTTAATATTATAATTTATAACGATTTATTTAAATAGCGGCGCGATCGCGCGGTGTCACCGGCAAATCGCGCGATCGGGCGGACGCATATAAATCCAGTGTAATAGCGTTATAGTTTTCGTCACTAATAATAATTGAAAGACCAGCCCTAGTAGACAAGCAGCAAGCGATTATCGTAAACGCTAACAAAATATATGCGATTTGACATAAGTCATCGCTTCGCTAGCGAATACTAATGTCAAATCCCATACGTTTTGTGGCGTTGGCATTGGCGTTTACGATAATCGCTTGCCGCTTGTCTTAGGCCCTCTGACCCACTTTATTTTTAATTGAACTATTTTTACTCTGTATTTATATTTACTCGTTCTGAAAATAAACAAATTTATTGTTTAATGGACCTAAGATACATCTAAAAATCCTTTTGAAAACTATGTTTAAATACTTATTTCATAGTGAAACACGTGATGACGTGACCTTATTTTATTTTCGCACGGGTCGCTTTTAAGAGGTAACATATTTATGTCTAGTTAAATAAATGCTTACTTCAGAAAACAATCATCCCGAGTTACACATGAGTCTAAAAAAACAAAACTTACGATTATGCAAAACATAATCCATAAGTAAACAATAATAATGATTAACATAATTGTTTTTACGAAAAACGCGGTTACCTCATTTCGTATTCACCTAATTCTTTACGGGCGAAGAATTATAACGGCTTTTCCCTTTTTCCCGTAACTCAAAACAGCCTCAAATTGGCTTAAAATTAGAGCCAGTTCATAATTTTCTTTACCACACACAATGATATCAACGAAATAATAATTGTTTAGCAAAATCCGTAATTGAATTTAAATTTTAAACTTGAACAGGTATTATGACACAAAGCGATTTAAATTATTTCATTGCTGCATTAATTGCATGAAATGAAATGCCGATTTTACTATTTTAATGCTGAATTAATGTGGCATTAATGCAGCAGCGGGAGCAAAAGCGGAAGCGGGAGCTGGAGCGAAAGCGGTAGCGGGAGCGGGAGCAGGAGCAAAAGCAGCAGCGGGAGCGACAGCGGGAGCGGGAGCCGAAGCGAAAATAGAAGCGTAAGCGGGAGCGGAGAGAGTATTATAATACTCTCATATATTTTAGTATGTTGCCTACAAATTCATTGCTTCGGAAACGTATAATATTGTTTCTTGGATAAAAACTGTCCTGTCACCTTTTCCGACCTACCAAACATCAAAATACATACAAAGACATTTTGAAATTTACAAGGACATGATTTTAAATGTAAAAGACATGTCAACACAATATACCTCATATAGAAAAGTAGCTGACGATAATGATAAAAATTCCAACGTAAAAAACACTCTAAAATGTAAAAAATGTTTCCCCACTTTGTGAAGGTAGACTTAACATTGCTTTTAGTGAAAATTTAACTAGAGCATCTACTGTCAATAGTGAAATGTCTTTCTAAGCAGCACTCCGAGCTAATGAGCTGGTTCCATTAAGCTATTTCGTAATTAGGTGGTGCGATCGTGGAATAACCGCAGCCAGGAAAAACTTTCTTTTTTGATTTACCTTTTTATGGCTCTTTGTCGTCGTGTTAATATCTGCAAGTTTCGCTCGGATAAGTTTGATTTTGCGTACGCAAAAGATATAAGCCGCAATGACTGCAGACGTGTTTGCAGGTGTGTGTATGTATTAAGAAAAGACTGAAGAATATAGGTGGAGTACCATCGAAGAATCGATTCATTGGCAGATGACCTGTGTGATTTGGTCGGGTTATGTCAATTCAAATAGGATCATAGGCGTGATCTGTCGGCTGGGTTTGACCTTGTTTAACGTAATGCGCAATGTGACGAAATTACGTTGGTCCGCCATCTATATATTTTATTATATAAAAATGGATTTTCAATTGTGTTAGTAACGCTAAAACTCGAAAACGGCTGAACGGATTGGGCTAATTTTAGTCTTAAAATATTCGTAGAAGTCCAGGGAAGGTTTTAAAGCGACACGAAGTTCACCGGGACAGCTAGTTTACCTATAAATCAGCTTCCCTGATAGTACCTACAGTCTGTCTGCGTTAAGATTGCCAAAATAATCATTTTATGACCGCAAAAGTAATAAAAGTTGCCTGTTAAAAAAGTAGACATTAGCTTTTATTTATGCGATATTAGATAATAGTTACAAAATAAACCTATCTAACACACACGGCATTTTAATTCATAAACAAACTGTACGGTGATTAATCAAAACATTTTACAACAAAAACTTTCAATTTACAAAGGCCGTGCAGAAAATCAATGCCGTCCAGAGGACATCAAAACTCCATCAAGTAGAAAAGGGGTCCAGCATTGCTCGTGCAAAATAAAACGACCGCTTTTTGTGAAGTTTCGATGGATTTTGCGATCGATCGCAACTATAAATAGGAGATTTTATCGCGAATTTCGCTTTGAAGGGAACGGAGAAATAGGAAAAGTCTGTCTTTCGCCTTTGTAGCTCCTACTTATTGAACATTTAGTATGTGGTCAGTTAGTTTCATAGAAATGATACGAATCTTAATCAAAATATTGATATAATGTGATTCATTTATGTTACGATCAATATAATATGGGAGACAATGCATTTTTCCGTCAAAAAAAAACAACCCTTTGTACTTTTCCAGGATTGGAAATATTTCTGTATCAAATAGACTTAATAGGTTCAGACACAATTTCTATTTGTAGAATTTAATTAAATTCTACAAATAGAAATTGTGTCTGAACCTATTAAGTCTATTACCGCAAACACATACAAAATATGGATTTAATATATAAAACATGGATTTTATGTATATTTTAGTAACATGAAATCCATATTGTTTTGATTGAAAAATTTTTCGGTCCTAAAACCTCCATTTATGTAAAAAAAAATGAACGAATTCTTCCGGTACCTACTTCTCCGCTTACTTCCCAATAATTATTACTATCTAATTAGATAACAGTAAGAATCTAATTAGATAGTAATAATTATTGGGAAGTAAGCGGAGAAGTAGGTAGGTACCGAAAGAATTCGTTCATTTTTTTTTACATAAATGGAGGTTTTAGGACCGAAAAATTTTTATGCAATCAAAACAATATGGATTTCATGTTACTAAAATATACATAAAATCCATATTTTGTATATGTTTGCGGTCCTTAATTTATGTAGTTATTAAATATCACTTTCATTACTATAGAATCTGAATATTACAATAAAAACCTTTTTTGTAAGTATCATAAAAGTGATGATGATAAACGGAGAACATTTCTTGAAACATACACGGAGTTAATTGTAAATTACGACCTTCCAAGGAATTGTGAAGGTCTTAGAACTGCCAGGAGTAGTCTAATGCCTCCCTATCACGCTACTATACCGCTATAAAATATTATGGCTACTTGAACAGTTATATAAAATTAATTAGAAAACAATGATCATTATCACTGCATGCCAGGTTGTGACGAGGCGATGTATTCTGAATGAGCTATTCAAAACTGAACTTTATTCACTACATCATTAAGGGGCAGCTGACCCAAAAAATCAAATCTCCTTCTCTCTTCACACTCACGCCCGTCTTTCATATGCCAGGTGAAAAAGGACGACGCGGAATCATCACCAAGTTAGTTTGACTATGAATAAAAGACGAAACAACAAAAACAGTAACAATCTTTTAAATTTTATTACACATTCTCTGAGCCTTAGATTTGAATACTATAAAAATAGTCAATAATCATAATATGTTAAGCCTAATGTCCTAAAGTAATTGTTATAATGTAATTGTAAAATGTAACTCTTAAGCCGACTTAATCTTCAGGATGTAAGGCTTATAAGATAAATAAGATTTAAAAAAAAACGAAATATAATGATTATGAAAAAAGTATTTTGAGCAAATTTAGGTTTTATCAATGCCTTTTAGATATTAAAAAATATTAAAGAAAAAACAGCAACTTCGAAGATCCAAGGAAAAATGTGTCTAAAACAAGGTTTTTTGTAAAAAGGTTCTTTTTTACAAAAAACCTTGTTTTAGACACATTTTCACATCGAGATTTTTTTTCAATAAGTAATCGTGTTTTCATCTTGAGCATTTAATCTTCATGAACTGAAGCTCTTGTGTAAAAAAATAGTTTTCTAGACCTTACAGATTTTGAGATCTTGGTTTAAGTATGTATTCAAGTTGGGCTCAGGTGCATCCTTAAGATAGACAATGAATTTATAGACTTGCGTTGGGCGTTGGACTGCCTAGTGCCTATTCGATTTATTAATGCCTTGAATAAACAAAAAATCACAAAGTGAAAATAAACAGCAGGGCAGGCAGGTATAAAGATGACATATTACAAGGCCTTGCTAGTGGTATACTCTACATATTACGGATTCTCGGTCAGGTCACGATATCGGCGAAAGTTAAGAGGATACACCAGGGGCTAGAGAAATGAAAAAAGTACGTGTAATATCTATAGCTGTCTCCCTTACCCCAAGCCTATACCGCAGAACGTGATAGAGACAACTGCAGAAAATCAACGATTCGTTGTCCCCTGATTCCTTCTCCAAAACTTAACCGATTTAAGTACTTTTTTCATTAAAGATTAAAGAAAGGCTTGAGCTGTGTTCCTATGTTTTATTTTTTTGTATAATCTAGCCAAATCTGTTTTCTGGATGTTTGAACACAGCGGAAAATCTGGGCCATTTTTTTGGGTTTTTGAACGTTCATATCTTATTTAATCATTGAATTATGAAAAAAAGAAATCATAGGGACATCGTATTAGTGGCCGTAGATATTCAGGAAAAAAAATATAACTCTACTAGCATTATCCAGGGAGGAAACAGGGGACAACGTTTGTATGGAAAAAAGGGCGGTGTGGACTCCTCTTAAAAGTTTTACCCATCCCAAAAAGTGCATAACGCCGCTAAAGAAGTATTCAATTCGAAAACCTGAAGCGGCACAAATATGAGAACCTCGGTGGAGATCTCATATTTGAACCGTTTGGGGTGGAAACCCTAGGCGCATACAATTTTGTATGTAAATATTGTAATCGTTGATATTTTTGGTATGTAAATATTTTGCAGTGAATCTTTTTACAGGAGCCTAGGTAATTACTATCTTAAGCTGAATAATAACTCAAATATTCTCGTATGGGAAATGATCTTGGTATTACGTTTGTATGAGAATTGCGATGGCACCCGGACTCTTAAGACAGATATCTATGAAGCTTATTAAATCCACCCGAGACCCCAGAGCCGGGAGCTACCTGGCACAGCGGATAGCAATTGCCATCCAACGTGGCAATGCTGTCAGCTTGCTAGGCACTCTGCCAGATGGGGACGACGGGAAGTTTTTTTTAATAGTTTTATACTTTAAGTTTGTATATAATATTTGTATATTTTAGAAGCTAAAATTTAGTACGGATCAGATACTTTGAAAATTACATAGAATAATTTTATCCCGAAGAGAGGTTCTTTATTTCTATATCTATTTTTAAATCAGCTTACTACATGTAACACAATACTCTCAAATACATGTTTGTATGTTCCAAACTTCTATATTTCGCGCTGTTCAAACTTCTTTAAATTTATGAGGCGCGCCAAACTTTAGACATTTAAGTGTATCAACAAAATTTTGCGGTACAGTGGAGTAACGCTAGTTATGAATAAACTACGCTGCTAACTCAGAAATATCCTTAGAAATTACTTCTAAACTTTGACTTTGAAAAAGCAATGTGGCAACTTACCTTGTATCTTCACGGTAGGAGATGATTTTAAAGTAAAATTTGAGTATACAAAACTTGTCTTAGCTTTTTCCCGCGACTACGTTACTCCTAAGGGGGGGGCAAATTTTGATTTCGTATATTTTACACCGCCGGGTGTAATTTTGTAAAATAGATTTTTTGTGATACGTACATTTATTATTTTATATTGTAAAATAAACTTTTTTTTCTAAAACAATCTTCTTTCTTGTTTTTCTCCTATTCATCGCTCACGGTCTACTTCGTCTTTCAGGCTGTCAGCAGGCTGTAAAACAATATGGCAGATTAATTTTGTCACTCTGTCACTTTGTCTATTCTTCCGTAGAAAGAAACCTTTTCTATGGACTATGATAAGCATGATACGACTTAAACAATTCTAGTCATCTATAAAACGTGAACGCCAGTCGCCACCGCTTTTTACTTCAGAAATTAAACAATAATGTACACCAAAAAGCAATTTATCTACCCGCGGAATGTGAATAAAGTATAAAGTGGAGCACAGCGAAGTTCGTAGTTTGTTGCCGGGAATGTTCGTTTACATACAACCGATCAACTATTAGCTTTGTGTAATTGACTATTTCGATACTTAGGGCTTTCACTACTTCCTGATAAGTGCCGGATAGGCTATTTACAACTTTTTTTAAAGATTCTCCATACTTGATCTGTCAAGTTAATTGGTGGATAGCCTATTCTTCACTTATATCAGGAAATGGTGAAACAGTCCCTTAAAATAGTTTTTTTAAATCAGTTTTCTATTAAGGCCATCCCCTGAGAAAGCGACCTTGCCGAGATCGCACTAAAATTCAATTTTTTTACTTATCTTAGTTCAAAATTTACTTTAAAAAAATTCAAACGGAGAATGTTATGTAGTTAATGAAAGTGTCTATATATTGTCGTGTGTTTATGTATCTCGGTATATTTCAGAGCAGTTATATTTCAGAGTTTATCTAAATACATACTATATAATATACCGGAAAAATGTGTGTTTATTGGCACAATGGTTACGAGTACGCGGGCGTCATCTTGTTATTTTTTTTTTACAAAAGTTTATCTTATATCTTTAAACGAGCAATTCTTGTATATAATTGGAATCTCGGAATCGGCTCCAACGATTTTCATGAAATTTAGTATATAGGGGGTTTCGGGGGCGATAAATCGATCTAGCTAGAAATCATTCTCAGAAAATGTATTTTTATTCGTGTTTTATCGATAATCGATAGACTGAAAAATATGACTCTTCCTGACATCTATTGGCGAATAATAGTACTATTATGTGAGCAACTAATTGTTTTAACGACCAGCAGATGGCGTTATTAAGTAACACGAAGTCAATGAGTGTTTGCTATACCGAGCAAAGCTCGGTCGTCCAGGTACTTTCTATTTAATTAAATATTTTATAGACTGCCTAAATGGACTTCATTTTGGCTTTAACGGGTAAAAAATCCTAAACCCATATAACACTTCGTCGAACTATAAATCAAACTATATCATGCCGAGGAATCCGCGATTCATCATTTTTCTTCCCCCAATAAGTCCATTCTCCCCGAATCTCAAACAGTCATCTAAACTTTTATAATAAAAAGATGCGTGAGGCTGCTATTTAAGAAGATTTAGAATAATGTGCCTCCTCACGTTTTGTGGTTTTTGTTATGAAGTGGGTTTTATTTGAATACGTATAAAAAGCTCTTTAGGGCGCGTATAAAGGATGATCAAAATGCTTGTAAAAATATATAATACGATGGAAGTTTTAAACTGAGTACGCCAGAAGAGTTATGTTTTTAGAGTATGTATATTGTATACAAAAGAAAGTGATAATACTGGTGTGTACGTGTTCCTTGTAGAGAGTTCACTGTGAAAATAGCAGCGCTGAAAGACGATTTTTTCACTTTTGTATAGGCAAGGGCCTGAGCGTCACGAGTTTCCCCATACAAAAGTGAAAAAAATGTTGGTATTTCAGCGCTGCTACTTTCACAGTGAACTCTACTTTTCATGAATAAATATATCGAAAAAAAGAACCCTAAAGTATTATCGCTTATTTTTGTTACATCCTGTATAATTGTATACACTACACAGGATGTAACAAAAGAAAGTGATAATACTTTAGGGTGTGTTTGAATTCCCAGTATAGAGTTGACTGTCAAAGAAGCAGCGCTGAAATTGTGGCTTTTTTCTTAGTTTTTAGGGCTCCGTACCCAAAGGGTAAAAACGGGACCCTATTACTAAGACTTCGATGTCTGTCCGTCTGTCTGACTGTGTGTCTCCAGGCTGTAACTCAAAAACCGCTATAGCTAGACTTCTGAAAATTTCACACAATGAGTATGTCTGTTGCCGCTATAACAACAAATACTTAAAACAAAACAAAATCAATATTTAACGGGGGCTCTCATACAATAAACGTGATTATTTTACTTTTTTTGGCTCGATGTTAATAATAGCTTCAGCTAAGGACTTAACTTTCTTAAAATCCTATGTTATATTTGTACTTTAGTAATTGATAATAAAAATTTTATAAATATTTATATGTATTTAAGGGATTTATTTAAATAAATAATAAAAATCACAATTTTTGGGCTATTTTTGTTCTATAACGGTACGGAACCCTTCGTGCGCGAGTCCAACTCGCACTTGGCCGATTTTATTTCATTACCTGCAGGGTAAGCACGATAATTTATAAAAACGAAAAAATATACTAAAGCCTACGAATAATAAAAACTAGAAGCTAAAGGTTTAAATGTGACAAGTAAAAATAATTATTTCCAGTTCTCTGCAAATGCAATGAGTGATTGACAACTTTCATTGTGTCATCGAATCGTTAAATTCAAAATTGGAACTGCTTTAAAAATAGCATGATATCATGAAGTGGATAACAAGGGTGGTGTTTTGCTGACATTTCGAATGCTGTGCGCTCGGCTAAGCGATTACATAATTGGAATATACCCCCTGATTCTAACGGATTACTGGCTAGGGTGACTACCCCAAGACGTGGATACAGGGTGTCCAGAGCAAATAACAATACTAGTAATTATTCAGTAGCTGGTTAACGCGACCCTTTGTTATTGGAACGCATCAGGTTTCGAATGGTGAACGTTACGTAATTCATCCGAAATACATTTTTGATAATAATATGATGTAAATTACTCGTAGTTTGACAATGAATTTTTATAAGATGGGTATTTTTAGTAAGTAGACTGTAATTATAAAGCGATACTTTTTATCATAAAAAATACACGGCTCGCCCAGGATAGGTACTGTATTTACGTGGGTGTACTCACAGCGTCGATTAATATTCATTTCTTTCAAGACCAGTAACAAAACCGCTGACTTTAGTTACATTTTTTTTAGTAACACATAATATCATATTTTGTGATTAAAATAATATACTTAATTACTCTCCAAAGCTAGTTTCAATGTCAGAGTCAGAAATAAAAAGTTATCCATTTTTGATATAATAATACTAGATTTACTCTGGAATGGAGACCAAGCCTGGGAAATCGGGGTGTAGGTCGACCTCCAACTAGGTGGGACGACGATCTCCGCTTAGTTGCAGGCCCATGTTGGATGCGAGTAGCAGGAGATCGTTCATCTTGGCGTTCATTGAGAGAGGCCTATGTCCAGCAGTGGACGACTATAGGCTGATATGATGATGAATACTAGATTGATGTCGAAACTAAAGAATGCAGTATGACCAAGAACTTTGATGTCTTGTGGCTTTTGGCTGCTATATACGTAATTATTCGTCATAAAAAAAAATCATCTACTTTTTGCACACCCTGTACTTGACATTTGGTAATGTCACATGAACATTTGCGGACGTTAACAGGATAATTGATACTTTTGCCCACTCTTTGCCCACTCCTGTCCTCTGGGACGTAATTATGCTCGTCACGTTCCTTCCGCTGGGCCACTCGACCGTGTAAAGATCAAAAGACACGGGCATAGGTAAAGGAAATTGCTTAGTACTTGGGTGCTTATTATTCTTAGCTTTTAGATTATCCTTGAAGGAGTTATAGTTAGGGAGGGAAAGAGGGGATTTCGGGAGTAGCTCGAGCGTGTCAGATTAAGCTTGCATAGGCTTCCGACATGTGTCTACTGTCTAGTTATCATGGTATAGAAATCAGATTTCTCATGTGGTGAGTATTTTTTTTAATGTATAAAACCTACTAGGTCTCCATGACGCTCGAGTGACTACAAAAATAGCACCTTCCCCTCCTCTACTATTACTTTAAATGTTTTTGTGCGATAACAGTAAAGGATTTTGGCAGCTTATATCTAACCAGATGACGCCCGCTACTCCGTTGCGTCAAAATTAGTTTTTCGCGTTTTAAATGCACATTTTTCCGAGATAAAAAGTACCCTATGTCCTTTCACGGGACTCAAAGAATTTACATACCAGATTTGAGCTAAATCTGTTCAGTGGATTGGGCGTAAAGAGGTAACAAACAGACAGGCAGACAGACGGACAGAGGGCGAAAGTGATACGAAGTTTAAGTTTACAATCATCTAGTTAGGAATCAAACTTTGCACCAACTTAACGTACCTACTATAAATTGGCATTACAAGTTTAACTTTTCGCAATTTGTTTCCAAATTAATTTATTACGAATGGGTCAAAACTGCCAAGCAGTACCCTTAAATTTCCGCACCCAAAGTAGTCATTTATCACAATTCTAAAACAAACAGTCAACTTAAATATGCACCCTTAAAATATTGGCAAAGTAAAAATTTGCTACACGATTCCCCCATCTGCGCACATCCGAAACTTTTCAAGAAAACCACAATTTTTCTCCAATAAATTGATTCCTCTTGGCAGCTAAAATATCGTTAAAGCGGCTTAAAAAATGACTAGCCGAACGTAAAAAATGATTTCAACTAGACCAAGAAAGTGCCTGATTTATTCGCCTCCCTCATCGTCTAACTTTACTAATTAAGAACAAGAGTAATTTCCTTTTTCGCAAGAATAATGCCCGACCTTTACGAATTCGATATATTTTTATTGAACTGGATCGGAATGATCTATGGCCTCCGTTGCTAAAATTAAGTGCTTTATATTTCTATTTTTGATGAATATTATGTTATATTTTACATAATATTTTATTTTTATTTCAATCAAAACTTGGAATTATTTCTCACTGTGATCATATCGTAATTGTAACAGCATGTAACTATTGGTTTGTTTACAACAATTTTAAATGCAAAAGTTTGTTTGCATAAATAAAGGCGAAATAAAAATCAAATACATTTTTACGGTGTTGTTTTTATGAAATCGCTATTTTACAGACTTGAATATTTTTGAAGTTAAAAACTATTATGACCAATACGATTTAGCTATAAAATAATATCATAAACTCTATACCACTTTTACAATCTTAAGGCATGGCAGTGCCATCGTCGAATATAATATTACCTATAATATAGGTAACCTTTATTTCAAACCTTCTTTTAGTTTTTGTTTTACCTGCATCGAAGCTCAGTTTTTTTTTTTCAATTTACTTTTGAAGGTTTTCTATTTTTTTTTATTTGAAAACTTACAGCATAATTATAAACAATAACCTTAATTAGGTACATATATAAGAATTTTGAATGCCAATCACAAGTTTCCACTTATAAATAGAGATTTAAAGAAGCTGAGTGTGAATACATGGAAGAGCCATGCCTCGGCACGAATGGGCCGGCTCGACCGGAGAAATACCACGTTCTCACAGAAAACCGGCGTGAAACAGCGCTTGCGCTGTGTTTCGCCGAGTGAGTGAGTTTACCGGAGGCCTAATTCCCTACCCTATTCCCTTCCCTGCCCTCCTCTATTCCCTACCCTTCCCTACCTTCCCCTATTCCCTTCCCTTCCCTCCCTTATTACCCTATTCTCTCTTAAAAGGCCGGCAACGCACTTGCAGCCGTCCATGGGCGACGGATGTTGCTTTCCATCAGGTGACCCGTTTGCTCGTTTGCCCCCTTATTTCATAAAAAAAAATTACAATAATAATTATAATACATACCTATTTCTCTTATTATAACTACCCCAAAAAATATTGTTGAATATTTTAACTTTAGTTTTTTTTAATACACGGCAACCCTATTAAAAGCCCTATTATATTATAATAAAGAATCTTGTGTAAATCTTTTGCTGCTCCGCATGCAGCCTGCAGGTGAGGTACGAACATAACTGCATTGTGCAACTTTGCACCCATAAACAGCTGGAGGGTTAAATCTCAACACTATCAGGGTTCAATTATATTTAGCTTAAAGCTATATTATATTTAGCTTAATACGATCAAGTATTCGAATTTGGCGGTAAATTATCACGCCATAAGCTCATTTGGAGCCAAATATAAGCCCCGCTGTAGTTAGTTTCTCATTAAATACTGCCGTCTCTAAACAAAGCGCAGTGAGTTGTACATTAACGATTTGAATATTTTCTGAAATGTCTGTATCATGTTATCTTATCACTAAAATATAACGCTAAGCCACTGAGATAATAAACATAACATTATTACGATATAATGTAAGGTTAATTATCCATAAACATGTTTCCACACAAAGGAATTTTGAGGAAAACATTTCCAGCTTCAAAAAAAGAACCAAACTCTTATAGTTTTTATGTCAGAAATACGTACGATTCACGTCTATTATCTATACTAATATTACAAATGCGAAAGTGCGTCTGTCTGTCTGTCGTTACCTCTTGTCGCCTTAAGCGCTGAACCGATTGTTAGCAAATTTGATATGGAGGTACTTTGAGTCCTGAGAAAGGACATAGAATACTTTTTAGTTTGGAAAAATTGATGATAAGTAAACAAATTTTGGCGCAAAGGAGTTACGGGCATCTTGCAGTTATTAATATAGCCCACAATGTACAGCAATCGATTTAGTAAGACGAAACGAACTTGCACCAAGAAGTATTTTGGTGTTACATAATTATATAATATTATATTGTGTTCCCTCTTGTAACAGTTTGATTTTATGTTATATTAGCTTTTGCCCGCGGCTTTGCTCGCGTTAAAAAGTATAAGAATACTTAATTAGATATCAATTTAAAGTCTCAGCCCGATCGGTTTACAATTGAAAAAGTTTCATACAAACTTTCATCCCCTATTTTATCCCCTTAGGAGTAGAATTGATCAAAATCCTTTCTTAGCGGATGCCTACGTCATAACATATTATATCTGTATGCCTAGCCTGATCCGTCCACTGGCTTGGGCTGTGCGTTGATAGATCACTATGTCAGTCAGTCAGTCAGTCAGCCTTTGAGTTTTATATATTTAGATTAGTCATTTGTTACTTAGTATGTGGTATGGAAATAGTTTTCTATGTATTAGAATATAATTGTTTAATGCTGAAATTAATAAATAAAAAAAATCGTGAGACACTCGAAGGCTGCCGTGGTAATAAAAGCTATTACATACCATTTTTATGCAATGTAATTTGTGAACACATAAAACACACAAACACCGTGCCGATGTCTGCGGAACTGAAACGACGTTAGACGATGCACGGCAAAGCCGCACCGTCGAAGTAGGGGTGTTAGGTTTATTTTCGTTACGGAAATTCTTGATTCGGTCGCCGCACTCAAGCCCCGCGATAAAAGCTGTACAAAAGCATGAAAGTAAAAACTTGAGAGGTGTCAAGGGACACCCGAATGGAACGAAGTTATTTCTTATGTTCAAAAAATCTGTATACATAATTACATATTATTATACTTACACTCAAAAAAAATTTAAAGAAAAAAAACGTCAAATCTATTGACGCCCAGGAATACAAACATCACGTCGCTGTTTATTTAGAAAAAAAACTAGTTAACGCCAGGAATACTTACTAATAACGCCTTCTGCCACTAACATGCAGGTACTAATAAAAAAGTGTCGAGGTCAAATCAAGGTCAAATATCGTTCTGTCTAGCCTTCAGATTTACGCCGAACGCGCGATAAGGAACTACGTTTAAAAAAATTATACAAAACCTTATTAAGCAACTATGACTGTATACTTTTGTTATATTAATGTTGTAATGATTCAGTCACAATAAGCTCTAACATAATAGAAGTTCGCTTTAGATGGACCGATACGGTCCCCATTATGAAGCAATTTTGGTACTTCCTTGATGTTTCTATCCATCATTTTAGTTGTAATCATGTTTAAAGTGGTATAACTTATTGTACTTTTATTCACACAGAAAGTATTTTTATTTACTTAACTGTGAAGGTAAAAGGAAGGACAGTTTTGGCAGTATCTATCCGTTTGTTTAAACTATGTTATGAGTATTGCGTAAGTATGTGCCCAAAGGTCACACATAAGCTATCTTGGGATCCGCAAAAAAATTGTGTAAATGATTTGTGCACATATTGAGCTCAGTATGTTAAAAATATCATGGTGAAATTAGAAATATTAAGCACTTGCTGAATTGAAAAGAAGTAATAGATTTTGCAATCTATAATATTATATAACTTCGTTCATAAATTGACTATAAATATAGTCATAAAAATATGTAAGAACTATTATTAAAAGTAAAATGTACACTTCCAATCCATTTTATTCGCAATACATCTGTATTACTATTTCTACATCCACAAAAGACATTCGGTAAACGTTTTTGAATCTAAACTTTCCGTTTGTGAATAATTTATTTGACGTAATGCACAATACGTGTTCACTTTGGGCTTAATTGGGGGATCGCAGACGGGAATCAGGTACATTATTGATTTCTCATTAAAATGCCATAGACGCACCGAGTCTTTTGTTCGCAAGTTTTACAAAATGTTTAATTTTATAGTATCTGTATGGAAAGAAATATATTTTAATTCTACTCATATTGATAAATTCTAATAACTTATGAATTAAAGATATGAGAAGATATAACATGAACAATAATATAGGACACAAAGCTTTAAGATCGCTTAGCGTCTTCCAGGTATATTTTGTACTAGATGATGGAATTCGTTTATCACGCAGGAACTGTACATTATTTCGGAATAGGTAGCAAATGAAATGAAATGAAATATATTTATTGCGATAATGTAGTACATAACATAGGTCAAAATATTATTATTACGTTTTTTAGAGTTTCAAATATCATTCATGGTGGATGAATGATACTTATTTAATGATATTTACAATAACATTCAAGTTTAAAAACTCTATTCCACGCCAGAATAATACAAATAATCGACCAAGTCCGAGTCGGACTCACGTACGAAGGGTTCCGTACCGATATAGAGCAAAAATAGGCCACTGTTTTTAGTATGGGAGCCCCCTTAAATTTTTATTTCATTTAAATATTATTATAAATATTAAAGTACACAGAGAATAAAGGACTTTGTGAAAAATTGAAGTGCCTACCTGTTTCCATTATTGATATAGAGCCAAAAAAGACCGAAAAAATCACGTTTGTTATATGGGAGGCCCCCTTAAATATTTATTTTATTTCGTTTTTAGTACAGAAATACATAATCTGTGAAAATTTCAGAAGTCTAGCTATAGCGGTTCTTGAGATACAGCCTGGAGAAAGACAAATGGACAGACGGACAGACATCGAAGTCTCAGTAATAGGGTCCCGTTTTTACCCTTTGGGTACGGAACCCTAAAAATCTAGTTCTCTAAGCAAACAACAAAGAGTAAACTCACAATTAGACACAATAACATTTATTACCGAGAGAGTCTTGAGCAAAAGCACATCCAGGGCATGAAGATAATCAATACTTTCAATTAATACTGGTACAAGTGCAATTTGTAGACGTAGCTTCATAAAGAGATAACGGAAAAGACTCAAGTTCCCACCCAACTGAAATATTAAATTGGAATTGCAGTTTTTTCACTTATAATTTTAGATTGAAAAAGAAAACCAATTTTTCAAGCTTGGTAATTTCGTTGCTGTATATGCATATTAAATATATTAAAAATGATTGAAATAATACTAGCTGTCCCGGCAAACATTGTTTTGCCTTATAAAGTATTTCGATTTTCGCCCATATTTTTTTATTGAAGTGACGAAATAAGTATGTCACCATGGCAATACAAACAATGGTCGAAGTCAGTCGACTCTCGAGTTGTAATAATTTACTATTATTTATTCAACTAATGCACTTATCAATATAAAAAAATAGATGTTATCCGATTCTCAACCCTCGCCGATATGCTCGCTAAGATTCACTAAAATCGGTCGTGCCGTTTCAGAAGAGTTCAACCACGCACCCCGAGACGATTTTTGTAAATTACTAGATGTAAAAATTATCTACTCTAAAAGACTGACCGACAAGTGACTACTGCATACGATGGGGTTTAAGATATTTTATATTCTCTTATCTATATATATAAAAATGGATTTTTAAATGTGTTAGTAACGCTAAAACTAAAAAACAGCTGAACGGATTCGGCTAATTTTAGTTTTAAAGTGACACGAAGTTCACCGGGACAGCTAGTATAATATGAAATCCTCGTGTCACAATGTTAGGCCGCGTAATCCTCCGAAACGGCTTCACTGATTTTAACTAAATTTTATATGCATATTCAGTGGGTCTGAGAATCGGCTACTGGATACATTTTAATTTTTATATTGATAAGTGCATTAGTTGAATAAATAATACTAGGTAAATTATTACAACTCGAGAGTCGAGGCTGACGGCGACTATTGTTTGTGCGACGGGATAGCGATGGACGTTGCCATGGTGCCATACTTATTTAGTCACTTTCATCCCAATTTCATCACAATAAAATAATATGGATGAAAATGTACTTTATATGGCAAAACAACATTTGCCGGGACAGCTAGTCAACGCACAGCCTAAACCACTGGATTGATCGGGCTGAAATTTGTCATGCAGGTAGATGTTATGATTTTGATCAATTCTACCCCCAAGGGGTTAAAATAAGGGATGAAAGTTTGTATTATATAATAATACTTCTTAACGCAAGCGAAGCTGCGGGCAAAAGCTCGTATATAATAAAATACAAACACTGGCCCTAAGGGGCCAGGTACATAACACTTGCCTATATTTATGCGAGTTATAATTTTGATACAGATAAAAAAATCAAAGTTTTACGTACAACTATTATATAGTGCGACCGACATCCGAACTGAGAAGATTAAACGCCCATAATACGTTACAGATGTTCTCAATTTAAATTACATCAGTAACATACATTAAACTCTTTCGATGCGATAAACCAGCCCCTGATTTCCTGACGAAAGTTCCCTTATCTGAGTGAGGTCGTTACGTTAGGGTTGTCGACAGATAGTTCCTAGAGTTGGTTATAACCAGGTATAAATAATCGGAATGACGAGCCTAAGTGTAAAGTTTCATAAATTTTTTTACGACTTATGTGAAACTTTTCGATTCGCCATTTAAACTTTAAAGAAAGTAAACTAAAAACCAGCTTTATTTAGTCATACTAAGGGTCAAAACCGAACGCGACGCGTGGATGCATTTATAAATTTGTACTGAATTGACATATTTTAATTGCGTGAGACGTCTTGCGAATCTGTCAAATCCATACAAATCTACGCGTCGCATTTCGGTCTGAATTGACCCTGAAACCACTCAAATTCTCACAGTAAAAGCAAGTGCCAAAATTTGAAATAAAAAACCAGGTTTTTCATTGCCAAATTAATCTTAATAAAACAAGTCTACAGCTTGTAATTTGTAATATGTTGACTCTTCTATGTACTAGCTGATTAGCAAGTCTGATTTAATTTGTATTTTATGTGTCGCAGATAAAGATCAGTTTTGAGTGATTCGTTTAAAAATGCATCCCATTGCATCAATGCCTTCACGTAGCAATGTGTACAATTACTGACCTTCACAGCTTTTGCTCCATAATGGTCGACGGTAGTCACGTCTTGTCTCTCACTCCATTTATTATTTATAACTAGCGGCTGCACACACATCAACACTCACAATCGCACACATAGAGCTGTCCATTTTACGGGGATAAAAAGTATCCTATGTCCTTTCCCGAGACTCAAAGTATCTGCATACCCAGCAAAATCGGTTCAGCGGTTTGGGTGTGAAGAGGTAACAGACAGACAGACAGACACACTTTCGCATTTATAATATTAAGTTAAATTAGTAAATAGTATGGATTAGTGTAGATGGGCTTATCATTATGTCAAAATCTTCATTAATTACAATTAAGTAATTAATATCCGTCTCTATATACCTACCTGTGTCCGTTTTTAGGTGGCAGCCCTAACTGGAGTTATGGCGGCGGCGGCGGTTACATATGCCGCATTACCGAAAGTTCTCGTCACGGTCGAACAACACTTAATGTACAGGGTGTCGAGATAAATTACACGAGAAAAATTAATGGGGCTTAGTTTAGTTTGACGAGAAATATCTTCCCGAGCCTAATAGTGAGGTTCTATTGGTCAATGGTCATTAATTCGACTCTAAGATGGAATATTTTATATTACGCAAAGTTACAATATATTTTTTTTTTTTATGAAATAAGGGGGCAAACGAGCAAACGGGTCACCTGATGGAAAGCAACTTCCGTCGCCCATGGACACTCGCAGCATCAGAAGAGCTGCAGGTGCGTTGCCGGCATTTTAAGAGGGAATAGGGTAATAGGGGAGGGTAGGGATGGGAAGGGAATTGGGGAGGGTAGGGAAGGGAATAGGGTAGGGGATTGGGCCTCTGGTAAACTCACTCACTCGGCGAAACACAGCGCTAGCGCTGTTTCACGCAGGTTTTCTGTGAGAACGTGGTATTTCTCTGGTCGAGCCGACCCATTTGTGCCGAAGCATGGCTCTCCCACGTATAATCCTTTGCTAATATAAAATAATATTAGTTATTTTATATTAGCAAAGGGCGCTAATAGCACTTACAGTAAATAATCGGACCAAAATTATAATATAACTATTAAGAGGATTCCACACCGCCATTTTTCCCATACAAACGCTGTCCCCTGTTTCCTCCCTGGATAATGCTAGTAGAGTTATAATTTTTTTCCTGAATATCTACGGCCACTAATACAATGTCCCTATGTTTTCCTTTTTTTCATAATTTAATTATTAAATAAGATATGAACGTTCAAAAACCCAAAAAATGGCCAGATTTTCCACTGTGTTCAAACGTCCAGAAAACAGATTTGGATAGATTATACAAAAAAAGCAAAACATAGGAACACAGCTCAAGCCTTTTTTTAATCTTTAATGAAAAAAGTACTTAAATCGGTTAAGTTTTGGAGAAGGAATCAGGGGACAACGAATCGTCGATTTTCTGGATTTTCTGCAGTTGTCTCTATCGCGTTCTGCGGTATAGGCTTGAGGTAAGGGAGACAGCTATAGATATTACACGTACTTTTTTTTCATTTCTCTAGCTGCTGTGGTATCCTCTTAACCTATTAATTAAACATAAAAAAGTTCGGGTTCCGTTTCAGGGTTCTATAATCAACAAGGACTCGTTCACTACGGAACCCTAAAAAGGAACCCGAACCAGCTGTTTTTTTGTAATTTTTTGCTTGATAGTAATAAAAAATATTCAGGGAATCTGTACTATTCATAATAATATACTCTAATAATTACTATTCTAGTTCTAGATCACGAAACGAATGTTGCTAACAAGTCCTACAGCCAGCTTCACTCCGGCGCCATTTAAATCAATTATTCAAATATCATTAGATTTCGCATCGGAATCACCTGAAAGGTTGCGGCGGGGTATTGTTTGGCTACCTTCAGGGAATAGTTTTCGTAAATACCCATGGTATTGAAAAGTTTATAATGAAATACCTCGTAACGTTTAGAATTTCAATTTTACCGCGTCCATAGATAATTAAATTTGATGGGGTAGATTCAAATATTTCGTTATCTTTCGCTATACAAATGCAAGACTCCAAAGTATATTTTTAGTGGAATCACCACACATGCTGACCACTGTAATTCCTGGAAGTCAGCATGATGAAAACCGGTGTCCGAGGAAAAAGTTTAAGATCTTGGGACCCGCAATGAAAGCAATCAGAAGAAATGTAGCTAAAAGCAAAGTTGCTTGATCAACACGCAAAACAACTTGGTAATAAACCTGCAGAAAAATTTAAAGGGCTCAAAAACTACATACCAATTTTGACCTAATTTAGCGATGGGAAAGTGTAGATCTCATAGAAAATTTCCTTGTTATTTTAAACGGAGATTTAGGAGATATTACGTGGGAGAGCCATGCTTCGGCACGAATGGGCCGGTTCGACCGGAGAGATACCACGTCCTCACAGAAAACCGGCGTGAAACAGCGCTTCCGCTGTGTTTCGCCGAGTAAGTGAGTTTACCGGAGGCCCAATCCCCTACCCTTTTCCTTTCCCTACCCTCCCCTATTTCCTTCCGTACCCTCCCCTATTCCCTTCCCTACCCTCCCCTATTACCCCTTAGAAGGCCGGCAACGCACCTGCAGCTCTTCTGATGCTGCGAGTGTCCATGGGCGACGGAAGTTGCTTTCCATCAGGTGACCCGTTTGCTCGTTTGCCCGCTTATTTCATAAAAAAAAAATTAACGCACACATAATCACGGGAAACATAATATTTCTTGGAAACATTCTTCACAAGCGTCCTGATTCTCGAAAGTATTTTAAAATACTTCTTCCTTCACAAATGCTATGTGAGAGGGTAAGCTTAACTCATGAATTACTACACGCGGTGTCAGGAACGCTTTTGTGAGACGAAGTAGAGCTAAGATCGAGCAAAAAACTGCTTGAAGTTAGGTAAGATCTCGAGAGGATAAAGTTCGAGGTTTCCAAGATCTTTTGCTATAGCCTATTCGTGTTGGGAAGGCAGTGAACTGCTCACAGACATAGATTAAGATAGATACCGCATGTGTATGTACTTCGCGTGCCATATCGCGTTCCCAAACGATGAGCAATGCTCGTCTTTTGAAAGTCTGTTCTTTAGTCTGCTATCAGAATCGGACGTCAATCGGAATTTTAAATATGCCTAAATGCCTAAAAGTACCGTATTGAGCTGTAGAAATTCAAATAGAAACGTTGGCCAAGATAATGGACACGATTCTTATCATCTCTACATCACAGTCGGTAGGAAAAAAGTGACACGCTCGTTTTCATACAAATGGAGAGACATGCGGTATCTATCTTGATCTATGTCTGTGGAACTGCTCCATATTATGTAAGAATTGAAATAAGTAAGTAAATGAATTAATGAGAACACAATTTTAAAGTCACTGCATTCTTTTAGTAATACCTATTATAATTATTGCAAAAGTGCGACAATCTGTCTGTTTCCTCTTTAAGTCTTAATTGTTGAACCGAAGTTAACACGTTCACTGCGTTAAGAGGCCTAAAGACCTCCTACGTGTACGTTCGCACGGTGCGGGGAAAAATACTGTGATCTCCCTCTGGTGCGGAGGCCACAGCTTGTAGATTTCTTAATGTGTGACAGAGATAAATATACGATTGTGTTTTTATTTTGATCTGGAACTCGAAAACACCAAAAAATATACGAGAGGTCTATAAGCCCCTTACCGCACTACAATATAAAAATCATCGTTCAGTGCGGATAAGGGGCCTATAAACCTCTTATGCTGTGATAGGCTTTTCGATCCCCTCCTGCACCTGTTCCTGTCTATGATTTTTTACCTATGATCTAGTGATGCGCGTGCATTGCGTATGAATAAACGTTGCAGTGTAATATAGGTGGAGTGTGATAATTACGATTGCAGGAAAAATGTCTCGCGAAAATAAAAGATGTCGGAAAATGCTCAATTTAGCTATTAGTCAAAATTCATGCGATACCGGGGAGACACTTCTATTCCAAATATCGTCGTGTTTATCAAAGAATAAACGCTGAGAATCAGGCATCTAATAAAATCAAAATTTTAGAAAATGTGCAAATCTATCCCCCAAGTGTTACAGCCTCAACAAGTGAATACTTTTTAACCCCTAAACACCGTAAAGTCTTTCATTGTGACAAAGAAGAAGGAAATCCTCAAATTTTTGTGAGCCCCAGTACTTCATCGAGTTATCATGTATTACAAAATGCTGAAAAACCAACAACTCCTGGTTCAAAACTGGGTGTAAACAATATCTCGTCAACAGTGAGTAGATGTAGTTCTATTAGTGATTTATCTTGTATACAATATTTGACATGTCCGTTAGGTGCGGAACAAGTAACCGAAGTACTATCAACGCCCACAAACGATTCAGTTGCTATTGAAAGTACCTGCGATGAATCAATAAGTGATGCCAACACAGATAATTTACAACATAGCAATGTTCCTGAAAATGCCTGTGATGAAACAAGAGATGCAAAATCAGATGATATTATAAATAACGTACAACAAGGCACAGAATCATCAGAAGAAGTCTTGCACAATTCACCTAAATATGATTCGAGTAATGATGAAGACGAAGACTTTATCCCTAGCAGTGTCGATTCGGATAGTTCCGTATCTGAATGCAGTAAAACTTCTGATGATAGTTTTATAGAAGATGAAGATGTTGAAGATGATGCTACTGACAATTATACAGAAAATGCTACTGAAACAAGTGATAGTGATGAATGGATAGATATAACAGACGCAATGCCAAATTTTGTGGAATATGATGGCGACCCTACAATAAATGTGCCTTTGACTGCAGAAACTCCAACGGACTTTTATAAATTATTCGTTACAGAAGAAATAATTGATAAAATGGTTAGTGAAACTAATAAGTATGCAGAAAATTACATTAACGACAGCCAGGCTAATACAAAGCCTAAATCACGTCTTAAGGCTTGGACCCCTACCGATTCACAAGAAATGAAACGTTTTCTAGGAGTGCTTATGGTAATGGGGCTGGTGAAGGTGCCACATATCAATGACTATTGGTCAAAGAAAAGCGTATACAAAAATGACTATATAATATCTATAATGAAGCGAGATCGGTTTTTGTTGCTACTTAAATTTTGGCATTTCAGTGACCCCGCGAATACCGGTAAGTTGGGTAAAATTCAAGACGTGTATTTGATGCTCTTAAATAGATTTCAAACCGTCCTAAAGCCGGGAATTTTTTTGATCATAGATGAAAGTATGATTCCATGGCGAGGAAGGTTAAAATTCCGCCAATATATTAAAAATAAATCGCACAAATACGGAGTCAAGTTATACAAACTATGTACTCCGGAAGGGTATACTTTTAATACACTAGTTTATACTGGAAAAGGAGAAAGTGGTCGAGAGAAGGATCATGGCCAAAAAACCGTGATGAAACTTATTAAAGATCTTACAAATGCAGGAAGGCTGGTTATCACTGATAATTTCTATAATTCCGTTAACCTTGCTGAAGAACTAATACAAAATAAAACATTTATTTGCGGTACTCTACGATCAAACAGACGAGGTCTTCCAAAATGCGTAATATCTACTAAGCTAAAGAAAGGCGATATAGTAGGAAAAATGAATGCAAATGGTGTTAGAGTAATGAAATGGTTTGATAAAAGGCCCGTTTACATGATTTCCACCTGTCGACAACATAATGCAACCATTATAGATACTGGTAAAAAAAGGAAAGTTACTGAAGAAGTAATAAAAAAACCAAAATGTATTATTACGTATAATGAAAATAAAAAGGGCATAGATTATAGCGATCAGATGTCTTCTTATTATACGCCCCTAAAAAGAGGATTAAAATGGTTCCGGAAAGTCATGATGGAACTGTTGTTTGGGACAGCCTTGGTAAACAGTTGGGTAGTTTTCAATTGGAAGAAAGTGAAAAAAATATCGAAGAAGAATTTTTGTGAAGCGGTTATAGAAGGACTTACAAATAAACTGATATCGGCGGCAGCTTCAGGTGTTATACATTAATATATTTAGTGTGTGTGTGTGTGTGTGTGTGTGTGTGTGTGTGTGTGTGTGTGTGTGTGTGTGTGTGTGTGTGTGTGTGTGTGTGTGTGTATGTGTGTGTGCGTGTGTGTGTGTGTGTGTGTGCGTGTGTTTGTGCGTGGTGTGTGCGTGCGTGTGTGTTTTTCTGCGCACCACTATGAACAGCCGGGAGGCAAATAAAAAAAGTTAAAAAAATTAAATCTTTTTGTGTTGACTGCAAACAACCAATGTGTTTGAAGTGTTTTTATGACAGACGTTTAATTTGTTTATTAAAAGTGTTTTAAAAATATTGATAGTTTTTTTTCCTATTTCACATCACTAGCTTAACACAATTTTAACATCTAATTCAGTGCCATAGAAGGTCGATGTGCCTCCTAAACATTTTCTTTATTTTAAGGCTTTTCCGAAGTCAGATCTTCGGGCGAACGCAGAATAAGACAGCATGATTTTTCAGCTCCATGACGATATAATTTTTATTTTATTATTATTTGATTTTCAATATAAATATTGCATTTCAAGTATTTAAGTCGGTAAAAGGTCAATAGGCCTTAATCGCACCAGTAAAATGATACATTTAAGGCATATGGGCCTCCTATAGCACTGCGGGAAAGTTTGTGAAATTATTCCCCGCAGTGAGAGTGGATATTTGTAGAATCTGTTAACCAACTTCAGCGCTACGTTGTGGGCAACATCTAGTCTATTTATGATTATATGACCGGGTATATTCGTCTTACAATATTATTATATTATCAGTATCTTGTGATCTTACAATACGTTGAAAGTTTGAAGGTTAATAGATTAATATAACTTATCTCATGTAGGCGTTATATTTAATGTGAGTGCGATACGTAGGCGAAAGTTCAATGGATTTCCTTCGTCTGTTGTTTGTCTATTATTTATACAAACCATTGTCACCCTGATGCTCAATTTCGGGCTGGAATCTTGACGTAAAATGGTATAGATTTCCTTTATTTACTAATTATGGTATGAAAATGATTCCTGAGTTTACTGCGTTTAAACTAATAATCAAACAAACTAACTCTAGGTACATAATATTATTTTTAATTACCAACCATTTGCTGTCCTGATGACTTTTTCATTTGTTCATAACATTATATTATAATAAACAAACGAATAAAATCTACTAAAACTAGATAAGCCTAGTTCCTCTCAATTTCCATCACTCTCTAAAAATAGCTGATGATAACCTCTGGGACATCTTAATTAAGCTCCGACTCAATCCGATAAATCCATTCTAACAATGGGAGATCAAAATTCAAAGAAATCTAATTAATGTCCGTTAAAATCGTTACGGCGTTCCAATTTGGGAACGTATAAAAAAGAGAAGGTACAGGTGCAGTTTTCAAATGGAATGCTACAGCGGAATTGATTGTGTAGGGCCGTTTTCCATTTAGATATGGAAATTCAGGTCGTGTTCGCGGCCACTGCTCCATTATATGTATTGGTTTTTGAGGACAATAAATATCTAGTATCGACGATCTTGGACTCAATATGCATTAATCATAAAAAGGGTGCGCGAAGAGTAATTGCTTAGTCTTTTGTGTAGCATGTTATATTTGTAGGTATATTTATTGATGTTCCGAATTAGCAATAAAAGTACGTTTAGATCAAAAATTGATATACAAAAAAATATCTAAATAACAAGGACGATACAGCAAAAGTCACAGTTTTATTTTTACTTACTTTAAGTATGAAAATTGCTCTTATCCTCAATTGATGTGAACTTTTAAAACAGAAAATTACTTAAGTAAAGAAAAGAAAATATTTACCTTTTTTTGAAAATGAAATGAAATGATTCCTTTGTATGTTTCATTATAATACATTAACATCTGCACCACAACACGATGCATCACTCGCAAAATCCATTACACGAAAACTGAGACATCTAATACTAATTCCATCTCTCCAAATTAGATTACTGCTGGTCGCTCCTTGACGTCGCAAACTAAATTATCAGATGTACTAATTAAGGCTCTGATGGCACAGAACTTGGAAACAAGGGCCCTGCTAACATTGTTCGGAACGGATTTAAATTACCTTATCTCCTGAATCCATACAAAGCAATTTTGGTATTCCAGTAACGAGTAACAAGGTGACAGATAGTCTTTGGAATTTTGAGATTGCAACGGAATTGGCTAGTGTCACTGAAACTTTGAATCTTAACATTTCCATTTATTACATTTGATGTAAAATCTTGTATTTTATTATTTATTTTATTCAGAAACTTCTACTTTATATTGCTTACTGTTTTGAATATAAAAACTTGAATGGTTTAAATAATAAAACACATTTTGAAAAATGATTTTATTCTCCCATTTTGGAAATTAGGTACTTACAGATTTTAAAAATCATTATTCTATAATTTATTTACAGAGATTATTTATTGGTACTTACGTTATACATTTACTCACATTGAAATTAACATCCTTAATTGTAAACCTTCGAGATACATCGTTATCGTTAACTTATCTACATTTTTACAACCTATATCACATTTTGATTTTATGTCTAGATCAGAACGCTCTTTACAGTGTACGTAACATATATGGACGCTGTTAAGCATTCGTGTACTAACCCACAAAAAAATTGTGTATTGAGTTATGAATGCAGTTATGATTTTAGATGATTTAGAACAAGACTGCATTCAAATTTTAACAACAATGTGGGTACAACAAATAAAAAATGTGGGTTAGGACACTAATGCTTAACAGCGATCATATGGCGTAATGGATATTGTATGTGTTTGAAACATATAAGTAGGAGAAATCAGAAGCATTGAAAGGATCAATATATTAAATCGTATTGTCAAGCATTTTATTTACAATCAGATATGTTATTTTGATGAATCGCTAATAGTTACTAGTTACACGTTACAAAACAAGATCTTATACGAAGGCAGTATCAACGATTACACTTAGATGAGTCACTTAGACTTTTATATACAATCAAAGTTTACCTACGTGTAAGTCAAGAATGAATAATTTAGCTAATGTTGGCTTCACTACTCGAGGAAAAAATGCTAAATAACCTCTTTCAACGGTTCAAAGGTTTTCCTTAATAGATTTGCGTTTATTTAATCTAAAGCTTTAAGATTCTTTCGTAAAAGTAGTGAAGCCATTTTTACTATCAACAATACATTAAAAGCTGACGGTGATTTATAGGAGGCGTCAAACTTACCGTTGGCAGTTCTGCCATTTCAGTCTTCATTATAATGTACAAAAACTCGTATCAAGATTAAAAACAATTATGTTATACCGTCGTTTCTATGAGGTCCGGGGTGGGTCAACAAAAGCCGTCCTTCAGGTCGGGATACCCGATATCGGGCATAGGTCGTCTGGAACCGCTACTCCTATTATTTTCACTGCGAATGCTTCGACCTGCTCGACCTAAGCTAGCGTACCTGGTATCGGCGAGTTTATCCCTTTGAGCTACTTCGTCATAGTATCTAGCGTCGTTAATACCGGCACTATACTTTTGACTAAGACTGTATTTATCTATGGTGGCATACTTCTGGACAGTGGCGTACTGCCGCCCCGTCTCAGTTACACCGTTAGTTTTAGCTCTATCGTAGGGTCTATCTTCTGGTTGCAAAGCGCCGTCTAGCCGTGCTTTAAATTCTTTGTCCTTTTTCCTGCGTTTACGACAAGCACAGAGAGCAATAGCTATCGCGCATATAAGAAGACCTACACCGGCTACTACTGCAACGTATTGTGGGGGTAAAGACAGACGGAACGAGCAGTTGGAGTCGTCCTCGTCGTATCCCGATGGACAGTGCGCGCTCCCATCACACCAAAGCGAAATCGGAATGCAAGCGTTCAATTCCGGGCAGCTGTAAAAAATATAACGATTAAAAATGTGAAATTAAAAGCGAGACAATAATGGGAAAATTATACAATATACGTACTGGTAGCGGCAGTCGAGCGTGAATGTAGGTGGAATTATATTCGACTCCATGTCTGAATTTAAAGTAGGCTTTTTCATTATTTCGATCCACTTTATTGCATAATCGGCCTGCTCGTGCTGAAGAAAATCTATAACGTAGCTGCGGGCGTGAGGTTTCAATGAGGACTCTAATGACGTTTGCGCTGATTTCCAGCCGGGCGAATATAGTTCTAACGAGTTGGTGAGGTCAGGGCAAATCTCTTTGTATTTGCTAGTATCTCGTGCCTCGTATAAAAAGAAACGATTCGGCGTTACACAAAACGGCGAAGCTGGGGTTATTTCACGTCCTGGAATTCTTAGATACAAGTATCTTCCTTGCAATGGTGTTACATCGTCCCCTCCGGGCTCGATGAGCCATGGTCTATGAACACAGGCTACTTCTGCTTTGACGCTTTCTGATATAATGTTCCGGTCGTTCAGTATCTCCGGCGCTATAGAAGCCTCTCTCTTATCGTAAAGTCTTATTTCCCCGCTGCTGGCTCTCAGCCTCCTCTCCCCCCAGCCCGAGGAGCAGACGGTTTCGTCGGTTGGTCCGGTCGGGACGAATTTGTATTCTCCCTCGAATGCAAAGTCATCGTAGTCCTCTGTAATATTCATCATGGTCACAGTGAAGTTAATTTCCACGACGGGTGCCGTCAGGGTATGAATAATCAAAGGCTCCGATCTGTTTGTACAGAGACAATCTCTGTGTATCGGAATTCCATCCCACGGATACTCTGTGATTACGAGCTGCGCGAAGCCCTCTCCTCCGATCGTTCTTTTCGCTGGTCGATCGCATTTCCAGCGATTGGTTCTAAAATCTTTATGCGAACTACAAATTTTATTTCCGAAGTAGGTGTTCGTGAACGTCAACTGTATTCTTTCGCCGGCTTTCGCTTCGAATCTGTAAAAAAATAAACCATCAACAAACTCCACTCGAAAAGATTGAAGTTTCGAATAAATATTATTTCAATTACCTTAAAAGGCAGGTGAGATTCTGAGCCCCGCCTCTTCCGTAATAAAAGATCGCTCGGGGCGCTTGAAATCTTCCGGAGTATGTGAGTGCCGATTTAAAAACTCTATCGCACGCCGACGTCGACGTCGTCAAAGGCTGCCCCTGCTCGCTGACGTCGACGAATTCGTATCGGAGCAGAAACGAAACCGGATACAAAGCCGAACCCTGCCGGAGCTCCTGTCAAAGAACAAATTAATATTACACGGGGAACTCAAACGACGTAAGTTATTAACCGCTTATAATAATGCACGAACGAACATAATGTTGATTATATCGTAAATTATCCCCGAGACGTAGTAAAACTTCAAATATTTAGTTATGAAACTCGCTCGCGTCGTTCCTCCGTTGAATTTAATACTGAATAATAAAGCAGTACTCAAGTTGTGACTTTAACTACTCGCTTAAGAGCAGGTTTCCTGAACTGGGGCACGGCCTGCTCAATAAGGTTCAATGGCGTAATCATAACTTATTCAATCAATACTTCAGGGAGATAATCTGTTTGCATCAAGGTTGACGTTTACCTGAAGCCTGTGGCCGACAAAATTTATTGGTTATTACATCGACTAAGCGAACTAATTTCGGTACAGCTATTTATGATAAATTAAGACATTTTTACCACGTCTTGCATACTGGTGTTTATAATAATTTGTTGAACATATTGATTCAATTCTTTACTCATATTCTGAAAAGATCAAAATGTTAGTTACAATAAAAAAATACAAACTATATTTACGAAACAAACAATCCTTATATTTTTAAACGCAAACACTTTTTTAAAAGGACTAGAATTGATCACGGGAACAACGGCGCTGCTCTAAAATTAATGACTTTCGGCTTGTTGTGCTTTTATAAAGCAAAGTCAAGGCTCTATGCATAGCGGAGAGGGTGTTTGCTCTGAAAAAACCTTACAAAGGAAGCCTTTAGCTACAGGGTGTAATGAGCTAGTTATCTATTTTGTACACAACTTAGGGCTCAGCCCTACATTTTTAGATTTTACTTTGATGTTTTTTGCCTTAATTGTGTTCGTGTTCGGGGTTTTGATTCGAATATTTAAAATAATGTGTAACCTTAGGAATGTAATCGTCATCCAAATTATTATTGTAAGCGAATGTGTGTCTATTTCTTTTCTGTATGATACTTATTTACTCTCAAACTACTGAACCTATTTAGATGAAAATTAGTACATATGAAATATAGAAGATAATTTAAATTCAGAAAAATTATAAAGGCTTATAATTGGACGCTGTTAAGCATTCGTGTACTAACCCACACAAAAATTACGTATTGAGTTATGAATGCAGTTATGTTCTGTTCTGTTTTCAGATGATTTAGAACAAGACTGCATTCAAAATTTAAGAACAAAAAAAATTGTGGTTAGGAACGACGATGATGAATTTAATAGATAAGCGAATGTATCGTGCGATATAAAGACGTTGTAATGAACGCAAGATGGATGCGCTACGGATCATCGGATCGGGCGGGAATCTCATAAATCATAGAGCTCCAGGATATTCCAGATATTGATGCTTGCGGTTACTAAACCGTATTGCAATTAGTAATAACTCTTAACGTAGTTCACTTATTATGCTAGATGTTCCTTGCAACATTAATATACAAATATTACGCGGAACAATACTTTTTTAGGGATCCGTGCCCAAAGGGTAAAAACGGGACCATATTTATACGTGGGAGAGCCATGCTTCGAGAGAGAAAACCGGCGTGAAACAGCGCTTGCTGTGTTTCGCCGAGTGAGTGAGTCTACCGGAGGCCCAATCCCCTACCCGTTTTCCTTCCCTACCCTCCCCTATCCCCTTCCCTTCCCATCCCTACCCTCCCCTATTACCCTATTCCCTCTTAAAAGGTCGGCAACGCACCTGCAGCTCTTCTGATGCTGCGAGTGTCCATGGGCGACGGAAGTTGCTTTCCATCAGGTGACCCGTTTGCTCGTTTGCCCCCTTATTTCATAAAAAAAATACTGAGACTTCGATGTCTGTCCGTCTGTCCGTTTCCGTCTGTCTCCAGGCTGTAACTCAAGAACCGCTATAGCTAGACTTCTCAAATTGTCACAGATTGTGTATATATGTTGCCGCTATAACAACAAATACTAAAAATGCAATAAAATTAATATTTGAGGCTGGCTCCCATACAATAAACGTGATTTTTTTAGGGTTTTTCGCTCGTAATGAAGATCAACAATCATTTTCTGAAAATGTCAAGTGCTCAGCTATTACCATTGTAATAGCTAGGCACTTGACGTTTTCACAAAATCTTAACATATATTTGTACTTTAATAATTAATAAATAATAATAAAATGTTAAGTAAGTAAATATTATAGGCTCTCATACAAGAAACACAATTTTTGCCTACTTTCGCTTTATACCGGTACGGAACACTTCTTGCGCGAGTCCGCCTCGCACTTGGCCGATTTTTATTTATTTATTTAATAGTTTATTGTGCACAAGTAACCTTAACAATATCTCGATTTATACATAAGACTACACAAAGGATCTGCTTATTTCTAATAAGAAATCTATTCCAGTAGCCTCACGGAGGGAGATAGGGTCAAGATTTTTCCCGGAACAAAAGCTAATAACTATTCTACGTCCCTTCTCGTCTCTCCATTGCAAAAAAGTTTACCTGAATCGATTCAATATAAAGAGATATTTTTGAATATCGTTTGCGTATTGACTTTTTAAAGCAATTTTAGGAAAGGTGACAGATTATTATAATTATAGTGCTTGTCGTCGCTAATAACCTTGTTGTTCCAAGCGACCTTAAATAAATAGAGAATAAGAAGAAAATGGTAGAATTTTTGGCCGTCCAAAGGTCCAAAGTCTGTATTTACTGCACAGAAATGCTCTAGAACATTCTCGGTCAAACCATATGCAATTAAGCTAAGATTAATTCGCCGTTGTGATTGTATCGACCGCGAATTTGTCAGATTAAACTACTGCGGCTGTAATTTATGATAATGGCCTCTAAAGCGTTTACCTACTCGATGCTGTAGATTAAATTAACCTTAGGCTTATTTAGTCTTCGAATTTACGTGGGTTATAAAATTTGGATTTATCATAAACATGAACGAAGTTTATTAATATTATGTTAACGTTAGTAAATAAATAATTAATTTAAGTCGTGGTTTGTTGCGGCAAAATATTATGCAGAATAAGAGCCTGTTTTACCACTTTCTGATAAAGTACCGAACAGGCTATTTACAACTTTTTTGACAGGCTCTCCATACTTTTTCTGTCAAGTTAAGTGGTAGATAGCCTATTCGGCACTTATCAGGAAGTGGTGAAACAGGCCCTAAGTATCATTTAACATTGCAATGCGACGGTGGTGAAGTTCCATGCATTTTTAAGCCATTGAATGCTATCAATGTTGGGTGTTTTTTTCCATCTAAAGTTTAATTAATGTAAAAGCAAAAATTCAAGAAATATTTTTATTGTCCCAAACACAAAAATTCCTGAATCCCCGCAGTTTTGTTTGATTACTTATAATTAAATACATTTCGTCCCAAAACATCAAAGCCGATGTAACGAAAATATTTGTGAGACCCGTTTAAGGGCTTATCAAATACTTGGTGGCCAAAATGTTGCAATTACGGAAATGGAACTGTCAAGTATTTAATATACCGTGAGGGACCTTATCGCCCTTAGACGATCAATTAACAGAGGGAGAGAGAGAGAGAGAAGATTAATATTTTGATAGCGCATTAATATTGTGTTGCGCGAAAGGTTACTTATTATAGTAAGACCATTTTGATTATCATCATTTGACATTACGTCAAAAACTATGGTTTATTTACAATATTATGGTTTATCTATACAAGAAAACAGAGCTTAATGGCGTAAAAATCCAAAATATTTTTTAATTACTTACCTATGTGAAAAGTTTTTTTGTTTGCAAAATCGCAACCCTGAACCGTTATTTTGAACAATAATTATAACTTTTAGTACGTTTAGGTAATCCCATCTATTTTCTCACCTGCAATATAGTAAGTGCTGGCCCCGTAGTGATGTAACTCTCAGCGGGCGCACAGGGCCGCGTAGCGCGCGTCGCGTTGGACAGCAGCGCGTGGTCGCACAGTCGCGGCGACTCCTCGCGACAGAAAGATCCGAGTAGCGACTTAGAGTCGCTCATCTCCAACTAGGAAGACAAAATTAAAATTAAAAATGGCTGTGACATATGGACGGACAGACGGGCAGACATGACGAATCTATGCTAAGTACTCACATACGGTTTTGCGCGATAGTTTTACTCCAAATCGAGTTATGCTAAGTACTCACATACGATTTTGCTTGATAGTTTTACTCGAAATCGAGTAAAAACCACCGTGTGGACCGCAAAACTCACAGCTCGAAGGCTCGCATCGAGCCAGTTTGAAGGCTCGAATCGAGCCAGCTTGACAATTTTTTTGACACTAGTTTTTATTATTCGTAACTAATTTCCTTCGAACAGGAGGAAACTATCGAGCAATGCTGAGTGTATGGACGAAATCCCGAGCCGCGGGTTTTGCTCGACATTATTGCTCGATCGAGCAAAACCGAATGTGAGTACTTAGCATAAAGGTTTTGTTTTTAACACGCTTTTATAAGCTTGATGGGCTGTTGCATGTAACGGAATCTTTGAACACGATTTTTACCTACCTCCAGTAGTCTAATTAATTCGAAATTTTGCTTGCGTAAGAACCAATGACAATGCAATAATTTGTCAAAATGTTTGCTCTTTCAGCGCCCCTACTTTCACACAACTCTACAAGGAACACATACACATCTTAAAGTATTATCACATTAACAAGGACTCGCTTTAAAAATAATATCTGAAGTTTGATACTATAATATTCGTATGATCATAATAAAACGAGTATATAAAACGCGTACTTCAATATTTCTAATCCATCAGAGGATTGACTTATAATACCTGGAAGCTTGGAAACAACTACTTATTCCTTATTTCACCGGGGATTTCGAACGTAAGCACGACAAAGAAATCTCCATGGAAATATCGAATAAGATGTAAGTAACCATTATGCTGCCTGTCCACGTTGGCGGGTCAATTCAAACCGCAACGCGACGCGTAGATGCATTTCTAAAGGTGCGTCCACATTTGTATCATTTGCGCGATCAGATCTCCGTCTCGATCATCGCGCCGTATCAAGTATGGGTATCATAGTGTGGACGCCTATTAGATCATTCTGCCGATCATGCGCGTATTTGATACGACACGTATCAGATACGCGGTTAATAGCGATCGGGGCGTATCATGATACGCGTATCATAAGCGACGGAGATCTGATCGGAGATCTGATCGCGCAAATGATACAAATGTGGACGAAGCCTAAAATGTGTACTGAACTGACAGATTTCGTGAGTGTGAGACGCCATAGAAGTCTGTCAAATGCATACAAATTTAGAAATGCATCTACGCGTCGCGTTGCAGTCTGAATTGTCCCCTAGGCTGGATTTATATCCGGCGCGAACGCACGTTTTGGCCGTTGCGGAGCGGTTGCGCGGTCGTTTACATACCACGCACAATTCGAGAAGACGTATATTACTCGTATATCGAGCCTTATTGAAGACAACTCCACGTAGATCCAATTTAAAAACATTCTCCTTAAAACATATTCAAGACTCGGCGAACTAAAATATCGAACTCGTTACAACATGCATTTGTGTTTCTGTATTCCGAAGATTTTCTCAATAAAGCAAGACCTACTTCCGACGTAAACAAACTGCTAGTGATTTGCTCAGGTGCACTATTTACTCAGATTCTCCAGCGAACAAGAAAACTTTTCTGATTAAAGCGCCAACAAAAAGAGCGCTCATCCGTTCTTAATTCTAGCGTCAAAATATAAAAAGTGTTGCCATATAATTTCCCCAAAATTCCCCGTAATAACCGAATTTCCGGTAAATATTTAACAATGCGAGTGTAAACGTCGTTGCGAATTTCCGGAAATAAAATTATTAATTTAAAGTAAAATGTTTCGGAATTTCCGTCCCGCTTAAATATTTAATATTTTGACATGGTCGATTAAAGCGTATCGAAAATTTCAAGAATAGTTGCACCTGCTTTAATTCCTTTTATGCACGCTTTTAAAATTTCCTGTAAATAACCAAAACAAAGGTGTATTTTATAAAACATTTACGCGTTTTTACATTCCCTGTTTTAAAATAAACGTTATATCATGCCGATTTTAAGGCTTATATTGCTTGTATTTGACGTTCTTATCGGTAAAATACGTCATAATATGCGACATTGTTTAATACGTTAGAAAAGTGACTTGATGGACAAGGTCAAAACATAACCCAGGGACGAATAGTATAATTATAAATTGTGTATCACTATTTAAAAAAAAGAAAATTAACATTGTGCACACGTATTATGAACGCGTGTGTATGCGTGGATCTTTTTATTCGAGTGTATAAACGTTTACGCGTGAAGACTCTTCTGCCAACGCCAACAAAAACATAACCCTTATGCCAACGAGATAAGAATCATAGAAGATAAAATGAATGTGTACCATTATAGACGAAGCTGTCTGCACAGTTTTCGTCACTCTCGAGGGAATCATTTCATTTCGGCTGATGGAACCTCGTCTCGTCATGTCATCAGTAGGCATATGTTAATTTGAATTTGTGATTTTAGTGTTTAGTTTAACACGTCAAATATTGAAAGGGTAACCCAAACAGTTTAGGGCCCTTCCACACGACGTTTTTACACTCATTTGTATCGATAAAATGCAAGTTGAACGCTCAGCAAACGGAAGGAAGTCAGGTGTTTTAAACTTTATATCTACCAAAACGCGATGAAAACAGGCAGAAGACGAGCGTATCAGAAACGCGCGTCGTCGATGCGCAAAAAATACGTTGTATAAGCGTTCGTATATAAAAAAAATAATCAACTTCTTTAAAATATTAAACTCCTCATCTGATCGAAAATGAAAAATAAGAAATAAGACCGATGCACGGCGTAGGGGGAGGAATTGATAAAAGAATATTCTGTACTACTGCACGTCAAAAATTGTTGTTTCGTTTTTGAATCTGCTGGAGCGCAACCCGTAGTCTTTTTACCAAAATATTTTCACTAGTTTAAAGTACCTATAATGTATCGTATATTGCAGTAAAACTAAAAATATACAAGTTTCAGCAAAAGTGCATGTTAGTAGGTCTTAACCAATTACCTGTCTAAGAAGAAACTAACTTATGAAGTTAGCGTGAGCTAAGAACGGCTTAAAGGTTATACACAATTTGTTCATTTTTACGTTCACCATAGAAAAAGAAGTGAACAAACTTTACTAAGTAAAATAGTAATACCATTATACATATTTAGAAAACGTGTAGTAGATGGAGTAACATCACAAGCACACACACAAGCACTTTCAATTTTAGAATTATTATTATGTATCTCTATTATTAGGGGAAAAGAGGCAGAGGCAGAGGGGCTACACGGTGGACAGCCCGATTGTCAAGGCTGCTGACTACACGTTCCAGGAGGCATTTCATCAGGCCAAAAATAGAGACAAGTGGAGAGCCCTATCCCAGAAAGCTGGTGGTCACGTCCCTCAGCCATGAGGATACGACTAGAAAGATCTCTATTTAACTTTAATGTTTCATTTAAAGAAAACACTACGTCAAACAAAATTCCTATGCCTCTAGTCAGCTTTTAGCAGAATTTCGCAACAAAAACAACAATTGCTCTATTACCATTAAAATTTATTGAAGCGCAAAACATCAATATGATTTAAATGCCCGTAAGCTGGCAACACTCAACCGCAATGCAGTTGAGAAGTTAGTAAGAGTGCTCAGACACATTAAAGAAAATTAATGTTTGGCTGCCGACAGAGGGAGGTAACGTTGGCAGAGAGCGGTGAGAACCCAATTTTATATACCGCATTTGTCTTCCGTGCTAAAGTTGCGGCTAATTAAAAAAACTGGCAACACTGGTTTTGAGTTTCGAATCTCTTGTGGAATCAAAATGGCCGTCTTAAAAGTTCGTTTAATTTTCCCTCATATTTTTTCATTTGACACATAAAATTATGAAAGAAAGATACAAATAGATTTAAGTAAAGTTTTTTCTGGAGTGTGAAATACAACAGAAAAAGTTAATAAGTGTTGCCATGTATAGGTGCACAGTTTTATTCAATATTTCTAACTATAAAGATTGGTGGTCATTAGTAACAAGAAGTTAATTTTCTTACAAAATTAAGCATTCATTGTTTAATTGGTCGGTAAAATGAATTTTCCTTGTAAACTGCGTCGCTGTTTAGTTCGTAGTAGCGGTTAAGCAATTATAAGCGATGGCTCATTACGCTACACCATAAATTAACAATTCTATTATACGTCCGCGGAGCAGGAAAAACCGTGGTAACCATACACTTCCATTATACAGTGTGTAACAAAAATAAGTGATAATACTTTAGGGTGTGTACGTGTTCCTTGTAGAGAGTTCACTGTGAAAGTAGCAGCGCTGAAAGACGATTTTTTTTTCACTTTTGTTTGGGCAAGGGCCCGAGCGTCACGAATTTCCCCATACAAAAGTGAAAAAAAATTTGGTCTTTCGGCACTGCTACTTTCACAGTGAACTCTCTACAAGGAAAACATACACACCCTAAAGTATTATCACTTATTTTTGTTACACCCTGTATATTAAGCTTTCAGAATAGAAAGACTATGATGCGATATTGAATTGAATTATTTTATTGTTTTATTTTACCGTCTACGACGCTTTTCCAGTGGCTGAAGAATAGGAATAGCTGGCGTAATACCATAAGAAGGTCATAGAAGGGGGAGGTCACGACCCTAAGTCATGAGGAACACGACTAGACAAGGAGGAGGATTGTTTTATTTTAGAATTTTTATGTAAATAGAGTATAAACCAGGTGGAAATTCTTAAATTTAAAATGGTATAAATTTTTAATAAATAATACTTACGGGACAAAGGAAATCAATAGGTGCGATATTTTTTCCGTAAAGTACGGAAAAAATATCGCACCTATTGATTTGTGCTTTGATACAGTATGTTTTATTTATATGCAGATGTGTTATCATATAAAAAACCGCCGTAAATATTATTACCACATAGAAAAACGACGTGAGCCCTCACAAAGCTCGGCTATTAGCTAGTTTAACCATAATATTCTGTTTTATACAAAAGTCCTAATCTGCTATTCATAAGTAACGCTCATATGGCGCGTTTTATAAAACAGGTAGGGTTTATACCACAAAAGTGCTCAGGTTGAGGGATATACTAGAGATCGCTTCGCTCGCCCTGATAAAAAAAAACCAAGCATGATATACTGCTATTTCATGTGCTCTTACCTATTTTTGTATCAACGTTGCCATTATTGGCAGTATAATAATAATATTTTTGCAACAATCTTTCCTATTAAAATTCCTTATAAGTACCCCGAAGTGACCTCTCATCTGGTCACGATTGGCCGCATATTCAGTAGCCATCGACCTTCGACATTATTTGACCTCAGATAATTTATTCCTATTCAGTAGTCCACTTACCCTAATTAATCAAGCTTACACATATTAAACCTGGCGATTTGTAAAACTTTAAGAGCGTTATAAGGCTAAAGTTTTATTATATTATTTGTTGGAAATAATATTATCATATATCGATATTGCCCGTTACTTCAGAGTTTTCCACAATAAAATTTATTGTCATTTAATTATCTTAAGAGGGCGAATAAATAAAAAAATATCTCTCTTCACTTTCACTTTCTAACGTTTTTCATATTATGCAAGGTAAAATGGACGACGCGGAATCATCGCCAAATTAGTTTTTTTCTTAATAATTCGATAAATATACAAATTTTTAAAAATCCGTCAGGCCTTTTTTTACAATAATATGTTAAAAATTAACTCAGTTTAATGCACGGTTTTGGATAAATTGCGAAAATTAAATGCATCTTTGTGTTTTTTTATCGAGAAAATTGTAAGATATCGTGTTTTCGATAGATCAGACCTTCAGAAATATAATGAACTATGAAGTATGTATGTTTAAAAAATTAAACAATTTGGGGCTTATTTTCAAGCATAACAAAATAATAGAAATTAATTATGAAATCGTCAATTTTGCTTTAGTCGCCTTCTTAAACGTGAATTGAGCACCCTTAGTCTTTATGTTATAAGAGGTGTTTGTCTCATAAGACGCACAGATAACTTGTAGTAAGAAAACTTTCTTATTTTGTCCCCAAAATATGCGCACAAAGCTTTATGATGATAGGTTTATTGGTTTCGCGTGAAAGCCCAATAAACAAACTTACATTCACATTTAAAATTAGTATGATAAGTAACTTTAGTCAAATGGTATTTAAGCAATAATTGCCACCATTACAGTTATAAAATGGCATAAGAGGATAATTAAATTAATTTTGCACGGTGATGAGCTCATATAGCACCGTTGTAGGCTTGTATAGTTAATTAACTATAACAAACAATGTCAAATATTTTAAAGTGCTTTGAACTAAATGTTAAACCTGACAACTACAGCACACACGTAAAATTCCATACAAGATGGCAAAAAATCACATAGTTATAGGAATCCTGCTTTATAGAAGTCCTGCATCGAGCTATCGAAGTCTTATTTCTACAGGTGAAATCAATAGTGGGCTTCGGCCTGACCGGTTCGGTCGGAAGATCTTCCTCTGGGATTTAATTATCCTCTGGGATTTAATATTTTATACGTGGGAGAGCCATGCTTCGGCACGAATGGGCCGGCTCGACTGGAGAAGTACCATGTTCTCACAGAAAACCGGCGTGAAACAGCGCTTGCTCTGTGTTTCGCCGAGTGAGTGAGTTTACCGGAGGCCCAATCCCCTACACTATTCCCTTCCCTACCCTCCCCTATTCTCTTCCCTTCCCATCCCTACCCTCCCCTATTACGCTATTCCCTCTTAAAAGGTCGGCAACGCACCTGCAGCTCTCTTGATGCTGCGAGTGTCCATGGGCGACGGAAGTTGCTTTCCATCAGGTGACCCGTTTGCTCGTTTGCCCACTTATTTCATTAAAAAAAATCGTCTTATCCTTTGTAAGTCCATACTAATATCATAAATGCAAAAATTGTCTATCTGTTACCTCCGCACAGTCAAACTGCTGAACCAATTTTAATGAAATTCCGTTTTAGGTGCTTTTTGTCCCGATGTTCTTTACATAGAAAAAATCCAGCGTAATATACTAATTTCTACGCAAAAGAATTGTGGGCATTTATAACTTAATAATAAATAATATTAAGTACGAGCTTTTGGCCGCGGCTTCACTCGCGTTAAGAAGTATTATTATATACAAACTTTCACCCCCTATTTGAACCCCTTGGGGTTGGAATTTATCAAAATCCTTTCTTAGCGAATGCCTACGTCATAACATCTACCTGCATGCCAAATTTCAGCCCGATCCGTCCAATGGTTTGGGCTGTGCGTTGATAGATCACTATGTCAATCAGTCAGTCACCCTTGAGTTTTATATATATATATATATATATAGATAGAATTTCAGGTTATATAATACAGTATGATAACAGATAACTACAGAGACGAAGGCGTAGTTATAGGGCGCTTTACCCATTGAGTAACAATTTATATTATTACTTAGTGAAATAATGCAAACATTAGCACATTATTATAACAATTGGACCAATTAAAATAAAGGTCCAAACGTAGGGACGGTATTGTGTAACAACCTCTAATCGTTTAAAATATTCCGAGCGTCGGGACGGCATTATGTAACAAATGACCAATTATAATGGGTATTGCGTATTTTAACAAGTAGGCAACCGAAATCAATTGTAATTTGACCTACGAGTACAATTAATACGGCTATATCAAACGCACAAAAGGTTTTTAGCACATGCCATGTAACCGAATATTGCAGACACATAATGGATGGCATTATGCAAACCAATACCACCATTTAAATATGGAGACTACATATTGTTAAGGTGAAACTACGCTGTGAAATTGCACTGCAGCGGAGCGACGCGACACTTCACTTCCCATATTACTATAGTGCCGCGTCGCGTCGTGCAAACACATGTATGGATGGCATTATGCAGACAAATACTACCATTTATATATGAATGCCCTTACAATAAAAGTGAACCGTACTAAACGTAACAACACTGCAGTGAAGCCACGCGAGTCGCGACGCTCTACTTTCCATATAATGTCATGTCACGTCAGGGTTATTTCAGACCGCAACGCCACCCCAGATGCATTTCTAAATTTGTATGGATTTGACCCACGAATAAAAAAAATTAAAACTAAGGAAGATGTAACTCGTCAAAAAATTGTCCACGAGTCTATAAAATGTGTCTCGAATACAGCCTGTCAAGAAAGTGAAGAAATTAAAAAGTGGCAACATCGTAGTGTCATACCCTTCAAATCAATCTAAAAAAAAGGGATGACACTACGATGTTGTCACTTTTTAATTTCTTCACTTTCTTGAATTGTGTACCGAACACATGCATACTTTTTGCATGTATTCGGTACACAATTTTGTGTTTAAATATAGAAGTACAGTAACTAATGTCAACGGCGTTATTTCGTAAATTTGAGTGTTAGTGTTACGATGCTACTGCCATATTTTAGTGTGCGAAAAGGAACTAAATTCAAAACGGTTGAAGTATGGGAGCATGGAAGTATAAAAAAAGGCGGACGGTCTTGTTATATACAAAACTGTGTCTTCACTTTTCGTCAGGGTCGGCCACGCACACATTCTTACGCCTGTCAAATGGTATGGACTAGCGTAATTATGTGTGCGTGCGGACCGTGTACATACAGTCAGCTGGCCGATTCTGAACGACACAGTTTTGTGTATGGTGGGACTCCGTCCGCTTTTTTTTTTTCGTCCATGTATGGGAGTTGCGTTTCCTTAGTTTTAAATATTATTCGTATGATTTGACAGATTTGCACGACGTCTCACGCAATTTAAATCTGTCAAATCTATACAAATTAGAAATGCATCTACGCGTCGCGTTGCGGTCTGAATTGACCCTCTGTCGACGCATATAGTCCGGTGTTACCTTAATGAAATATTACAAAGGGACGGTATTATGTAAGAAGGATTAAAGGGATTAAAGGGATTACCTTCCTGTCGAGGTCTGCATCAGGTGCGGCTCCGTCCCATATGGTGAGTTGGGAGGAGCAGTCCTTCTGTTGATCGAAGCCGGCCGGCTCGGTGCCTGCCGCGTGGTACTTCACAAATGACACCCACACAATCTCGTTCGGACGACCCTGGATGAATGAGCTTTTGATTATTATCTGGAAGAAACCGCTTAAAGCACCGCAGACTTACAATTTCAAGTTGACCATGAAGCTATTATAGAGCTCTATATTAGCTTCATGACCGACCGACTAAATCGTATAGTATACTGTTAGGTATGGCGGCTTATGAGAGCTCGCACATTGCATCCAACTAAAAGTTGTACAATTTAGTTGGATGCGAGCTCTCATTAGCCGTCATAGCTAACAGTCATACTATACGATTTAGTCGGTCAACTTGAAATTGTAAGTCTGCGGGGACACTAAGACCACCATTATGCACTTTTTGTGATTTTTTTGTTGTTATTTCTTTTGTTTTTGTCTTTTTTATGTGTTTCTGAGACTTTGTTATGTGTTTTCTTTTTCGTATACTGAAAGGAATTTGTTATTATTATTCATTATTCTTAATTAACGTTTTGTTTGAGGATGTTTTGAGTTAGTTCCGTCTCGGATAATTACGTTCAATAATATTATTTCTTAATAAGCCTTTTATTTCAAATTGTTTTTTTAAAACGAATTTGAGAAACTTTTAAACTATTTAAAATAAGGATAACAAATTAAGAAAGTTTTGTACAAATTAAATATTTTGTCGTCTTGAAGAACTGTACCTTTATAGTGATATAAAGTATCTTTATACCAATCTTAAGCGTGAAGTTTCAATACGGACCAACACTCATTTGCAATATCTATTACAATAAATCTTCAAAGTATTATCTGTTCTCTAATGTATTTTTTATTCTACCACAATTGTCATAGAACTTAGAGTTCATCTTCCTTTAGAAATAGTTGTCGTTAATACAAATAGCAAACTCGCAGAATTTCATGCTCCAATTTCAAATTACATCCAAAGAAAATACCTCCGCACAAAACGTACCTCACGTCGAAAAATTATTTCCCACAAAGCTATTCGAAAGCAATCCTTCTCAAGCACAGAAAGCTGATATTATTGACGACCCAATATTTTCTTCGTTATTTTATAGCAAAGGGGAATAAAACAAACAATTACATAAGAAATATATTGGAGCATCGTAACGAGTTAGCGAATTTTATACGCAAGGATTTTTGTAGACGTTTTTGTAAACTCAGGCGTTTGTAATCTGAAGTAGACTACTCCCAAATTAATAATGCGCATGCAAATCTTGGCTAATTGTCGTAATCACGACAACACCCGAATCTATGAAACGTAAGAGCCCCAAACAATGCACTTGCATTTTGCACCTTGTTCAAAGGAAATAGAAGTAAATATCATATAGCCGGTCCGTCAATAAGTGCTATAACTCACCGGGAAGCCATCGCGGCGTTACCATGGTAACGTCTAAGCAACGTCAGGCACCTCTACGTCGCTGCAAAGCGCTGCTTTTTTTAAAGTTAGGTTTTAAACAGCGCTTGCAGCGACGTCTTCCAACGCTCCGGAAATACGATTGTTGCCGAAAAATTTCAAAACTTTATATGCGCATTATCACTTTGGGTCTTTGGGAGCACTGTAGATGTTGCCCATAACTTTGACTATCGCGTGGTAGCCTTACATTTTTCTGTGATAAAAAGTAAAGAAACTCTTTTCCGGGACTCAAAGGATCTCCTTACCAAATTTCATTAAAATCGAGTGAACAAGACGTAATTTAGACAAAAAAGAAAACAGTCACCCTTTGCTATTTGTTTTATTTGTGTAGATTCTTAACTTTAGAACTTTTATTTGAGTTTCGACCGAGCCATATAAGAGTCCATTTCGAATCGATGGTCCTGTTAAGTTTCTAATTTTATAACATTTTATTAATGATGATCAAAACCATCAAATGTACAAAAATACCGAAAGACTTACAAACCAGCAGGCAGCAACATTGTATCGAAATAGCAAAGTAGATTTTATGAACCATTTTAACAAGTTCAGGTAAAGCTCGGAAAGGTAATATATAAAATTTTATACAACATAAAGAGCAATTTTTAGGAAGAAAGAACGAGACAGAAAATATTATTTCTCTTTGAAAAATGGCGAGTGAAAATATGTTACACACCTAATAACGTCGTAGCCGGCTCGTAGCAGAGCTACGTCGTAGCGGTGCTACGCCGTAGCATCGCTACGGGCTATAATTTTAAAATAATGAAATGAAGCTGCAATATTTTACACTTTTTCGCCCTTTTGCTTTGTCGCAGTGATTTTTTTTATTTTTTATAAAAAATCTAAGATAAATTATTGATATCGCAAAAACTACGTTTATGAGTTCTATCGTGTTTTTGTTTCTTAACGCTATGTTTCAAGGCAAACCTCTTTAGGGTGTAACAAAACTAAGTGATAATATTTTAGAGTGGGTATATGGGTAATACTATATCGAGTTCACTGTGAAAGTAATAAAGACTTTACAAAAGTATTAAAAAAGTAACCCTTTCAGCGTCTGCGTTGAAAGAGTTACTTTTTTATTACTTTTGTATGAGAAAATTCATTACGCTCGGACGCTTGCCTTTACCTTTAAAAAATGTTCTTTCTGCGCTGCTACTTTCACAGTGAATTTAATATAAGGGACACACACAAACCCTAGGAAATTATCACTTAGTTTTGTTACACCTTGTACAAAAGATCGTTGTTTGCTGATGATTTTATCTACCTCATAACCAGGTATATTAACTTGCACAGCTTATATTTACCAATACTTAGAGCGATATCAATAACTTAATTTCTCGGAAATGTTTGGGTATTATATCCCGAGTCCACTCACCTGGAAGTAATAAACACATACAGGGTAGGAAGTGCCACTTGATTCCAGGAGGTACACTACTTCACTTAAAATTAATACCTCTCTATTTTTAGATCGGGACCCGGAAAAGAATATTTTAGAGATTTATTTTCTGGATATACAATGTGAAACATATAACAACATGACTAGGCAATGCAATTTTAAAGTAAGTATCTATATATTTTTTATTAAAGTAGTATGGATTGTCTATGAGCTTTTCGCTCATAGACAATGGGGATTGTCCATTTTTTTTAATTTTGCTCATTACAAAAACATTTCGAGGAATAAGGTCAGCGATCATTTTTCTGTATTTAAACGAAAAAAATACCAATTAGTTACTTATATTTTTGAACAAATATGTTTAACCTTTGTTTGACCTTCAATGGCGTTAAATTAGCAATAAATTCGACCAACAATACGTTTCGAACTTTTGGTAAGCTTCTCGTATCAGCTTTCACATAATGAGAACTTGCATTTGACGAACCAGCCATTGTAAATAAGATTGAAAGGAAATTTAAAACATACTGATCAATTGGCCGCCGATGATGACGTCAGAGCGAAACTTTAAAAATTTATTGAGAAAAAACTAGCCAATGAATTTCAAAATTATTTAATTTATATTCTTAAAATACCCTATTTTCACGAAAAAAAATATAAAAAGTTAATGTGATTTTTTTTTTGGACAATGCCCATTCATATTTTTTTTATTACTTTTTTATGTAATTTATTCACGTACCAAGTTTGCAGTTCCTATTTATCTACTTTAAGTCCAAATACGCTATTCAAAACTAAACCTTATTAACTATACAAGAAGGCGGGCGTCATTTGATGGACAGACTTGTCGTTCGACGTGTAGGGCTGCCTATTCTAATATAACATTATTGCAGCAACCGTCCGAGCTTGCGTGTGCGTATTTTGTAGACTTGTATATAGTTTGTTTTACTTGTTTAACGGTAGCTGTTTACTTATTAAAACATAAACGCAACTTGTCTCTAGGCATCGCCTAGTGTGGGGACCCATTATCGCATTATATTATGTTAAAATGTTTTGGCTAATAAATATTTGTATTTGTATTTTGTATGTTCTTGTACAATTTGAATAGTGAAATACGAAGTGACAGTAATTTACGAAGTAAGAGTTTGAGGTGAACTCTAACTACCACTGTCGCTTAGTACTGTACTTCGCACTCGATAGAAATGTTCGTATACTAAGTGTAGTATGTGATTCCCTGTATAGTGATACAGGGTGTAACAAAACAGCTTAGTTATTATATTTTAGGGTGTAGAGGTTATATTATTAAGTTTGGTGTGGGATTAGCAGCGCTGAAATAGTTACTTTTATTTTAACTTTTGTATGGAAAAAGAAAAACTCATGACGCTGGAGCACTTGTAATCGCAAAAAAACTACTCTTTCAGTTTTATATAAATATATTTTTTTTTGTCTGGTTTACATTTTGATAGATTGTGTTTATCAAAACGTGAAATTAGATTAAACTAATTCAACTTGACCATCGAGTACGTGATTTATTCCTCTGCACTTTCCAAACTAAAAGTCGGGCAAGCTTACCACCTCGCAACCCTTTTCAATATTAATAGGTTATATTATAAAATTATTTACCTGAAAGTAGTAAACGCACGAGGTATTAGGGGGCAGCGAGTGTCGCGGGTTGCGCAGCACGCCGCTCGTGCGGTCGGCGGAGCGCAGCACGAAGCGACACCGCCCGTCCGAGCTCACGTACGAGTGGGACTCCTTGTCCACGTATAGCACCTGAGGGGTTGAGATAAAGTTAGGGTTGGTGCATACAAATCAACTTCTTTTAAGTTAAAATTTCTAAACGTACGTTCTTGTGATCATAATGATTAATATTATTATGTTTAGAAGAAAGTACGATTAAACATTATACTTAATATAATCTTATATATAAAGGTGCTTAGATCGGAAATAATTGTTTTAGAAAAAGATCATTCTTTAGATAGGCGATAAATTTAGCGAGGGTCAATCGAAGGTTTAATTTTCTCAGATGATATTATAATACTTATTTTATATTTGTCCTTTACAGAGTAGATTATGTCAGCATTTATTTATTTGTTTTATTTATTTATTTGTTTTTTTTTATTTAAATCTTAACTAAACTATATGTCTAAAAGAAGAAAATATATTGGTGATCTGCAGGACAGGTTCAGCCTAGTGCAGGCGCCAAAGTTATACAATATGTGTAAAGTCTGTTAAATATACTATCCCTCGTATACTACTGTATAATTGTACATAATGTAACAGATGCTTAAAGTTTTAAATAAAGATTATTATTATTGTATCAGCATACTGGGCATTGGCTCCGAAGGTCGTTTACTGATTGTACCACACCTGTCTCCTGTAGTATTTAAGATTTACTGATCATTTTCAACACCTTATTGCTAATGAAAGACTTATTATAAAACATCGTTTTGTTTGCATCACTTCTTCATATACAATGAAATTGTAGGTACATTTACACTACATATAATTTTATCGAACATTCGAGGAAACCGCACTTCTCGCCCGCATTTTATTTGTTTGGTACAAATTAAGCTCCTAGCACCGCAGCTAACGGAAAACAAGGAAAACGGGATATCATAACAATAAAACAGTTTACGACTAACAATTCATTCGCTAAAAAAAGGTTTATGCGTTTAGTACAGTGGCAACAATAGCTTTTTTTTTATGAAAGAAGGGGGCAAACGAGCAAACGGGTCACCTGATGGAAAGCAACTTCCGTCGCCCATGGACACTCGCAGCATCAGAAGAGCTGCAGGTGCGTTGCCGGCCTTTTAAGAGGGAATAGGGTAATAGGGGAGGGTAGGGATGGGAAGGGAAGGGTGGATAGGGAAGGGAATTGGGCCTCCGGTAAACTCACTCACTCGGCGAAACACAGCGCAAGCGCTGTTTCACGCCGGTTTTCTGTGAGAACGTGGTATTTCTCCGGTCGAGCCGGCCCATTCGTGCCGAAGCATGGCTCTCCCACGTATAAATATAGCTGTACTACTTATATTGCACTGTTACATGTATAAAGAAGTTGTTTCATAAGCAGACGGACCTACGTTTTTTGGTCGGGTTATGTCAAGTCAATGTTAGCTTGGTTTGACGTAGCCCGACCAAATTACCTACTCCATCTACCAATGAATAAACTTCTCTAATTGAAACGTAGACATACAATTAAATTATTCTTTGCTTTTTTTTTATTACAGGTTTTTTGTCGTCACTTAGATTGGGTAAAAAGCCTTTAAAATCTAAGGGTGGGTTGCACCAGAGGCGTCTATTATGGACTTTTACTAGGGATTTAACAGTTCATTTGACATTTTGTTATGGTTAAAGTTATAGTTAAAGTAAGTTGGTGCAATCCACCCTTCGTTTACGTTTTATAATATTTTTGTCAGTTTAAAATTTATTTCAGACTACGCCAAATAACAATTAAAAATTCCACGCTCGCATAATACAATATTTTCGCATACAGCCACAGCCTATCAAACTAACTAAACTAATTTTACGATGAAATCGTGCGGAGCGTATATCTAGCAATATTCGTATCCCATTAGTTTTAGCGATAATGCAATTCGATACTTGTATATCACGGTAGACAGAAATATCTCCATTACCATTAGTATTCCGATTGTCGACTCTAGTTTACGCTAAATAGAGTTTAATTTTCCACACGTAATTGTTTAAATTAAGTCAAGTTTTGTGAAAAGATAGACTTTATTGAAGTGAAAATGTAGCTTACATTTTTGGTTTAAGTTTATAACGATTTTGACCTTTTTTATAAGTTTATTTTTCTTTGCATTTGAACTGTGATATATTCAGAATATGTGAGCTAATTTTGTTCAGTATGTCTGTACTGGCAAAAATGTTAAAGGTGTCGGACGTACGTCGTATGTGAACTGATCGAAAGTTCGTAAGACTATCTTGCCATATTTAGTCTTTTTTTGGAGATAGGCTTATTTAAATCTACTTAAATAGCAATTTTTTTGGATGTAGCTTAGGTCTTTTACAAAAATTTTCTCAGTTCATTGATGAGATTTTAGGCTTTATAACCAGGGCCCAATTTATATTTTTATGAGTTTAGGCCACTTTAATTTTGCCTCCCCTATGTTTCGTACATAGGACGCCATCCTAGGACGCCATAGGACGCTGCCGCCGATAGGCCATGGTCTATACTGCCTAGGTATATCTCTACGTAAATCCAGAGCTGTTTTAACCTAGACTTACTAACCTGGACTTCCAGCTCGAATCCCGGGAGGTAGCTCAAAGGGACCGGGTGGAAGGGGTTGTCATACGGCGAGGTGTGGAACTCCAGCAGCATGTGAGGGCCTCTGCTGACGATGTCAGGGACAGCATCCCCGCCACACAGCCGGACGAGTACGGGCGAGTCGCGCGTAGCCCCGTCCCAGACGGTCAGGTAGTCCTGGACCACGTTGCATTGGTCCCAGATTCTAGAGGAACAAGTTGAGACGCTGTAATCTTGTCGACAAGAGTAGGACAGAATGTGGGCATAAATGAACTAAGGCGAATGCTTATTTTACTATATTTTTTTTTTTTATGAAATAAGGGGGCAAACGAGCAAACGGGTCACCTGATGGAAAGCAACTTCCGTCGCCCATGGACACTCGCAGCATCAGAAGAGCTGCAAGTGCGTTGCCGACCTTTTAAGAGGGAATAGGGTAATAGGGGAGGGAAGGGAAGGGAATAGTTGAGGGTAGGGAAGGGAATAGGGTAGGGGTTAGGGGATTGGGCCTCCGGTAAACTCACTCACTCGGTGAAACACAGCGCAAGCGCTGTTTCACGCCGGTTTTCTGTGAGAACGTGGTATTTATCCGGTCGAACAGGCCCATTCGTGCCGAAGCATGGCTCTCCCACGTATAAAAGGAATGTGCTAGAAACCTTTAAAAGTACTTTTGGAAAAAAAATAGTAAAGGGGTGGTAATACTTTTGTGGCGATCTTGATTTTTTTTCAAAATTTCTGAGCACAATAAAAGTGGTATATTTGGATAGAGTACGCTTATACAAACAAAAAATGTTATATAACATGGTATCGCAAAGTGTCACGTTTCCGAGATATTTGGAAGTAAAGATCGCCATTTGTGTCCTTTGGACTCATAATATGGCGATCTTTACTTCTAAATTTGCTCGGAAATTTTGAAAAAAAAATCAAAATAGCCGGCGGCTAGATATGCCAGGCTCCATACCAAAATGTTTGAACCCTCTAATACAATCAAAAATTCCAGCTTTAAAAATCTACGTAAGCAACAAAAAAAATTAACAAAAGCTTTGTTGACTGTGAATGCGTTTATTAGCTCGACGGCCGTTAGAATTTATATTGTGTGTAACGTAGCGTTTGCCGCCGCAGTCACAAATTTTCAGCCGCAATTTCATAAGTTATTCTGCGGTTCAGGCACTGGGACATAATTTTGAAACTTGTATAAGTATGGCCTTACTAGTTACCAGGTATTATACATAGTTTAGAATTGGTGGGAAATTCAACTCTTAAACGCAAACTCATTTTTTTTAATAAAAAAGAGTTTTTTTTTTAAATACACTTTTTGAATAATGAGCTACAATACTTTTATTTATTAGTAACTTGATACAACTGTGACCCGTTCTAAAGTTTCTATGTAATGTGAATCTTAGTTACGCGGTCTTATATAGTTAACATAATATTTGCAATGACATTCAACCGCAGTATCTTTTCCATGCTTTCGAAAAAAAAGGCTTTTGCATACAATTTTTCTTGGGCACAGTCATAGCTCATACCTACTCTTCAAATGCTGTAGTTTCTGGTACATGATTTTAATGTCCGTAAAAGTTGTCTAAGAACGGCATTCCTGCAACAAAGCCTAATTCCGAGAAATAAACAGGTGAATACGCCTTGGACTAACTCTTATGAAAAAAAAATTGCAATAATAAATGACACAGAAGTTATTCTTACTTACTTGAGAACTCTCTGGCTCCTATCGTACTTCACGATTTGATCCTTGATATGTATTTTGTGGCTGTTCGTCTGTCGCACGGCCAGCAGCACATGTTTATCCGCAGGAATCTGCAAGTTCAATCGAAATTAATCCTTGGGTGTGCACATTAAAATTCAATTTCGCCGAGCCTCATACATTATGTGCATCGTATATGGGACTGCGGTATGTAGTGGTGCGAATTTTAAATTAAATATTAATATAAACAACCGCGACCGCAGACCTGTATGAAATACTCGTTTTGATGTAAATTCCTGACGCACTTAACCCATTTTACATATATGTAGTATTTTACATATATAGTATGGGGTAGTGGGTTCGAGTGGGGGAAGTGAGTTCGAGTGGTGTAATATCTAAAACGAGGATGTCATTAGCATTTGTGCCTATGCTCTCGACATCGATTGTTGGTTTTATTTTCAAAATGGTTCTATTATGTGGGTATGCGAAAGGCAATAAATCATCGAAATACCATTTTGTAGAACGGCCGCTCAAATATAGCTCCAATTAGTGTCATAAATACGTAGCTAGGGCAACGCCAATTTCATGTGTGACCCGAGTATGACCAACTAAAAGTATGCCTCCGTGGTCTAGTGGTACAGAGCGCGGCTCTTGACTCGGAGGTCGTGGGTTCGATTCCCGCGTTGGAAACATGTTATTTCTAAGTTTGGTTAGGACAATGGAGGCTGATCACCTGATTGTCTGACAAGTAAGATGATCCATGCGTCGGATGGGCATGTAAAAAGTCGGTCCTGCGCCTGATCTCTCGCCGGTCGTGTCGGTCTTCCGTCCCACTGGGTTATGAGAGTAAAGGAGTAGAGAGTGTTCTTGTGTACTGCGCATACACTAGCTGGCCTGGTTTCAATGAAACCGGCCACCGTCACCGAACCCGGTGTGGGAGCTATTATTATTATTGGTGTGTATTTCGTGGAAACAGTTTTTTGACACAGTTATTCTTCCTAGTGTAGATTCATAAAGAAACTGGGACTGTATGTCTTCCGCATTTAGTTCAAGGATTCTTGCTCTAATTGGCGTATTATATGCGGTTATGCCAAATGCATGTCTTGGGTAATTGGACGAACGTATACGGTTGACCATCCGCCGTATGCGACTGCGGCCGAATAATATGCGGTTCCAGAGTAAGTAAGTTGCTCGCAACGCCATGCGTTGTAAGCGGAGTTGCTTCGTACTAGATTTACAATATCGGCTCGCAATGCGACACGCCTCGTGAATCGAGTACCAGCCAGGGGGTGAGCCACAATCTTTACGTTTTCGCTTCGTTATAGAATCGCCGATGAAAATGTATGGAATTGACATAAGCGTTCGTTAATATGACGTTGAAGTTCGACACGTCTTATGTCAATTCCATACATTTTGATTGGCGATTCTATAACGAAGCGAAAACGAAAAAGTTTCGGCTAAATGGCCTGGTTACACCTCCCGAGTAGGGTGGGACATTGCCCTCGGCCGAGCACATCCATAACAATCTTGCCGAAAGTACTGTCTCGCCTCTGCACTCGGTAGGTGCGTTGCATTCGGCGTAAAAGTCGTCGGTATTTCTTTGACGCGTGCCAAAAAGTACGGTTATTTGACGTGTGCCAAGAAATCTTGCTGGAAGTGAGGGCTACGAGTCGTGAGGCGAGACGCAAGCGTCCATTCACACTCTCGCCTTGTACTTTCGACTCGCCTAGCGACTCGCACGATTGTTTAAATCTGGTAGAGCTTACAAAACTTATTTTATTTTCAGTAGTTACCTTGGTATGTTCTATGCGGTATGTACACGTCGCATTTCTAGGGTACACCCCGGGGAAGTTGGGCGACTGTATGCGGCAGGCTTTCAGGTCACAGTCAGTCAATATGCGGTCGCAGTAGCTCCCCCCAACTCGCTCGCCGCGCCACGCGCCGACAGTGGTGTTGCCGTAGCGAAGTCGCGCTTCGGCACGTCGGAGGAACTTGTACGCGAGTTTGAAGTCGAAGTTGTAGCCGACACCCTGAAACAATAGAGTATATTAATATTGGGGTAACTGTAATCAGTCAGCAAATAATCGTAACTGTCGCATTTTCATAAAGCAGTTTAAAGAACTATTCACGCGTCGATTGAACTGCAACAAATCGCGCAGTATACAATCAAGGTGTGAATGGTTCTATATACATTGTATGCGCCACTATTTATTCGTTAAGACGTATACTGCAAACAAAACGCGAAGGAAACGTGCAGGATTGTGCCGTGTGAACCAAGCCTTATCGTGGTAAAATCTATATAATATATAAAACTCAAAGGTGACTGACTGATTGACATAGTGATCTATCACCGCACAGCCCAAACCACTGGACGGATCGGGCTGAAATTTGGCATGCAGGTAGATGTTATGACGTAGGCATCCGCTAAGAAAGGATTTTGATAAATTCCAACCCCAAGGGGTTCAAATAGGGGATGAAAGTTTGTATATAATAATACTTCTTAACGCGAGCGAAGCCGCGGGCAAAAGCTCGTAATATATAGGAACAAGAGGAAAATCTAAATAAATTTTAATTCTTAGTACATTATATTATTAATATTCTGATTTGTAGTTAAAACCAATTATATCAATCCGTTCGAGTAGTTCGTAAAATATAATATAAACATAATATCGATATATTTTAAGATCTTAAGTATAGACACGTTTAATTCAGATCAATAAAAGCCTAATTTTCATAGATTACACCAAAATTCTTTTCCAACCTTTGCAACGTCAATCCTTATTTCCAAAAATAATTGAATCAGACCCAAATTCATTATAATGATTAGGGGAATGGCGTAATGATAGCTTAATTAATTGATCGTATCCCCCGACGCATAAAGGAGAGCCAGCCAGCCGTTAAACCATGTGAAATATGAGCAAAGTCAGGGCGCGAGCTAGCGGGGGCAGGTCTTAATGAAGATAAATACAGATCATTTGTAAAGATCGACTTGTATTTAGTTCTCGTTGCGTTGCAGGTTTTGACGGGGGCTTCCATTAATAACGTTTTAGAAAGTTTTTAGACCGTGTGGTTTTGACTTACCCGTTACCCATAAGATTTTAATTGTATATGCTAAGTTGGTATTAAAAAAAATAATTTTAAAAACAGTTCAATAGAATGTAATTATTGTAAAGATGAGTACAAGCCAGTATACTAGGTTATATTTAATAATAATAATACTCCCCACACCGGTTTCGGTGACGGTGGCCGCTTTCATTGAAACCAGACCAGGTACGCGGGAGTAATTTTATAGTGCCCAAGTGTGTGCGCAGTACACAAGAGCACTCTCTATTCCTTTTTACTCTCATAACCCAGTGGGACGGAAGACCGACACGACTGGCGAGAGATCAGGCGCAGGACCGACTTTTTACATGCCCATCCGACGCATGGATCATCTTACTTGTCAGACAATCAGGTGATCAGCCTGCATTGTCCTAACCAAACTTGGAAATAACATGTTTCCAACGCCCGCGTTGGAAACGTTGTCCGGAGGTCATGGGTTCGAATCCCGATTCGAACCCACGACCTCCGGAGTCGAGAGCGACGCTCTAACCACTAGACCACGGAGGCGTTAAGGTTATATTTACACCATTACTATTAAACTAAATACTAGCTGTCCCGGCAAACGTTTCTTTGCCATATTAAGTATTTCACCCATATTATTATATTGAAGTGACTAAATAAGTATGTCACCATGGCAACGTCCATCGCTACCCCGTCGCACAAACAATGGTCGCCGTCAGTCTCGAGTTGTAATAATTTACTATTATTTATTCAACAAATGCACTTATCAATATAAAAAAGTGCCCAGTAGCTGACTCTCAGACCCACTGAATATGCATATAAAATTAAAGGAGTACGCGGATATAATATAAGAGATAACTTCAAACCACAGACAATGTCAACTGATAGCAAACTTTAATTGCGGTAATTTGGAAAGGCTTTTACGATAAATAATAGTTTTCAGAATAATGTATGACAGTACAGGTGCAATTAATGTCGAAAACTCTAGATATTTTAATTATACTGTAGGGATGGCCTCGAATTAATCGATGAAAAACACGTGGAATATTTATCGAGTTCATATTTATCTTTCGAGGTATAAAGGTTAATTAATTAATTGTTTAAACTTTTTTGAAGTTGTAGATTAGACAGCTGTTATTTTGTCTTGCATTATTTAGGAAGTATTATTATTGTGCATTTATATAGATGCTTGTGGAATATGATTTGGAAATAATTTGCTTTTTTACTGTAGCAAAACGAGACGTTACCCGCCGCATCACTACTAATCTATTGACACAATTTTAAATAGTTAATAGAATCAGGCGTTATTTTGCGGAAATCCATAGCTTAAAATTTACTTTTTTATTATTTTTAGCGATATTCCGCGAAATAAACCTCAACCTTTAAGTGAATGAGTGAGTGTACGCATAGGCATGCGTACAGCACCTCCCTCCTCTCCCACGTCGTTACGTCCGTCAAGTCATTGGCGGACGTTGTTCGTAGAGTCCACATCCTGAGGATGCTCCGGTGTTGGGGCGAAACGCGCGTCGAGGTTTTCAACCTGCATGGTGGTGAGGGGCCTTGCACGGATTTGCCAACATTATTGCTTGTGTGGTGGTGGTGTTTGCAGTTTCTTGCATGCGAGTGTACGCATAGGCAGTGTGGGAGGAGGGAGGTGTTGTACGCATGCCTATGCGTACACTCACTTATTTAAAGGTGGAAGTTTATTTCGCGGAATATTGCTAAAAATAATAACAAACATAATTTTTTTTGACACAATTTTATTAAAAACAGACCACTAGCTTAGCAACTATATGGCTTAGCATACGTAGACTGCCAAATAATTACCATTTAATCGCTTTATTAGTCATTGGATGATTAAAACGGACATACAAAAGAATGACGTATTTGATCCAAAAAAGTTATCCCTCAACTACCATAACTTTGTTTGGTACATACAAACATTGGATAATAATGTGGGTCCGTCACTATTGTGGGTGTAATTATAGACAAAGTATAGGCCATTATCTGTGTGTATTGTTTATCGTGGCTCTTTCGAGGCCTGATCGATATTACTATTGTGTAAGAATTGCTTTTGGACAAATATTCTACAAATTATTGAGTAAAATACGTGTGGCACTCGGGGATTGCCGCGGTAAAGCTATTGTATAGCTTTTATTATCAATATATCGTATACATCTAGTTGCACGCACACAAACACCATGCCGAAGTCTGACAAAGCCACACCGTTGTTTCGGCGGAGTGGGGGTACTCCACCCGACTCCGACGGAGGTGTTAGGTTATTTTCGTTACATAATTTCTTGATACGGTCGCCGCACTGAAAACCTATAATTCTCCATAATATTATATCCTATAATTTACAGTCGGTCAAGAAAGAGTAGACGCTGCATTAAATCATGTCTGAAAGTATTCATGATTTTCTAGTAGATTTTCTCGTATTTTCACGGATAACGTCGGTGCACCTTTTAAAACATTAAAACTCTGACATATAATTATTCATTTGTGTTATTTTCTGAATACATTTTGTATCATTTATAAATAATTACTAGCTGTCCCGGTGAACTTCGTGTCACTTTAAAACCTTCCCTGGACTCCTACGAATATTTTAAGACAAATTAGACCATTTCGAGTTTTAGCGTTATCTATTTTTATGTTTTTTTTTATGAAATAAGGGGCAAACGAGCAAACGGGTCACCTGGTGGAAAGCAACTTCCGTCGCCCATGGACACTCGCAGCATCAGAAGAGCTGCAAGTGCGTTGCCGGCCTTTTAAGAGGGAATAGGGTTATCCATTTTTATGATACATAAAAATGGATAACCCTATTCCCTCTTAAATATATATATATATAGATACATAGATTATGTGCATAAAAATGGATAACGATGGATTGATTATATTATGTACTGGCATCAATAGTTCCTGCACATTCCTTAATGTATTATTTGACTTTAAATGCACAAACGTAAAATATTACATACGTAATATTCGCTAATAAGTGGATTATACCAATGGCGCCTAACCATTGCGTATTTCACAATTACGCGTCGAAAGCTTTTGTACTTTACCGCAAAACAATTAATTATTTAATGGAATTATTGTAACTAATGGTTAAGCCATTTGCAAAATTTTTGCCTGAATATGAGAATATATTTATCAAATTTTATAATTCAAAAAATTGTATACTTTATATTAAGTATAACGTTAACATAATAATGCTTTTTGCATTATTGTCTTTGGCTTTTTTAAATCTCATAAATTATGACCAACATAATAATTACACCACCAAACACATAATATAATAATATTGTGTTTGGTGAGAATAAAATTGAGTTTCCGATCTAAGTATGGACCTACCCCCCATACTTTTTTTCTATATCACTAATAGTCGGTGGTATCATGTGGACTAGAAATTCCATAATATGACATCACCGTGGTGTCGTTTTGATGGTGTCAAGTGGAAGGAACGGGTACAATGGACTTCCAGGCGTCATCTAGTCATATTCTACGATGCTGGTTACGTCATTCGTTAGAAGATATTACGGTATACGTTGCTACGAGTGTACGACGTAACCGAAGTGCATTAAGTGTATTATTTGAGAGCTAGACATCTTTGATCTAAATGTGCACAATGCTTACATCCATTTTCACCCCTCTTCACCCCTTTTTCACCCACTTTCCCCCTGGCACCTAGAGAACACTTAGGTTGTATAATATCCTGTCATGTAAATATGCTAATGTATTTTACAACTGATTCTTGTATGCTTCTGTGAGTATCCTTTTCATGTTAACGTTAATTTTAGGTGACGCCGCATTAAAGTAAAAAATCGTTTTGGATATGTTTAACATCGCTTGTTTTCTAAGTTACTCCTTATTATATCTGCCAAAAAAAGTCCCGTTAAAATTGCCCCAGCCGTTTCAGAAATTAGCCGGAACAAACAGACAGACATACAGACAGACAAAATTTGTAAAAAGTGCTATTTTGGTATATGTACCGTATGTACATTCATATGCATGTAGTAAAAAACGGTTCTTTCAATATTACAAACAGACACTCCAATTTTATTTATATGTATAGATTTTTTAATTAATTATTTTATTTATGAAAGTTGACCAATCGTGTTATGCTATGGGTAATTCAAAGATAAAGACATGATGAATACTGACAATGAACTTTAATTTCTTAGCTTTAGTCATTGTTGAGAAACTTCGATATCGCTGCAGCCAAATTATCAAGGCGTCACCTTAACAATTATTACTTTAAAACTTATATATCTTAAACGATCATAAATTTTTAACAGTCACAACTCACACTAAAAAACTGACTACATAGCATTACCACGATACCTCCCATACCGGTTTCGGTGAAGTTAGTGTGTCCTAATTTAGAAAAGCTTTCACTCTTCCTCTAATTTTGTAAACTAGTTAGACCGACACGACTGGCGACCAGGCACAGAACCGACTATACAATATACATGCCCAAGTCAAACCGACGCATAGACAATCTTATTTGTCGATCAGATTGCATCTTTATGGATTTTCCATAAACCTGACAACTAAATAAAAATAAAATAACTACGTGAAAAATTTGTCGTTTTTAGTCACAAAAATGAACCAAAATAGCAACTCCCTTTGTTAAATTGACATTACAGTACGTAACAAATATTTTCGTAAATATTGACACTAGCCAAAGAGGGACTTTCCTGTTTGCGCCTGGCAACTACAAATAATATTTTTATTTGAAGTTTAACGTCGGCCTTTGATGCACCAACACAAACACCAAAACTGCGAGTGTTTGCGCACATTACAGGAAAAAATGTTGTTAATTGGAGCCTAGCGATACCTACGAATAAATATTGAAATTATTATAGTTACTGGATCACACCCGCAACTCATTTATAAACCGTACATTTTTCGGGATAAAAATGATCTTAATAATATTATGTCCTTTCCCGGGCCACGAAGTTCATCTCATTTTAGTAAAATCAGTTCTGTGATTTGGGCGTGAAGAGGTTACAGATAGACACACTTCCACATTTATAATATTAGTATGGATTTATTAATTACTAATTACCAGACAAAGTGTATGTAATAAAAAGACATATATGTATATATATATATACAAGAATTGCTCGTTTAAAGATATAAGATATTAGAGCACTGAAATTCAGTCAACTTAACTGTTGTCAACAACATCTTAATATTTTTTAAATATGTATTTTAATAAAGCGTTTACTATATTTATTAAATGAACACAATACATCAAAACAAGCTTTTTAAAAAGCAAAGATAAATTTTATAATTAAATTTAAGTTGATGAAAACTCATGAAAAAGGAATTACAGTCGCAAAGTATATCTTGTATTAAATTTACTCTTATTAAATTTTTACACAGTTCCTTAACTCAATAGAAACATTGTCTCCGAGGACGCCATGCCTGATTTAATAAAACCCGGCTCGGGATAAAAAAAGTTGTCGTTGAATAAAACTGCGGAACGGAAGACGTCCTGTCTATGGCGGTACATATAAATTGAGAGAGACTACTTTATTCTATGGTTGTTCATACATTGCGACTGTCTCTTAAACGAAACAAAATAATTAAACAATTATACACTTTCCTTGCACTTATTCCACTTTATAGTTTATTTTAATAAATTTATTACAACATTATTATATATACGACCGATTTCGAAGAAATAATCATCAGGTCTTCAAAACCGGTCGTGTATATATATAATAATTTTGAAATAAATCTACAAAAATAAAGTGGAATAAGTGCAAGGAAAGTGTATAATAATTTAATTGAACATGAATTTCCAACAAGAAGTGACAGTACATTCAATTTTATATCGAAATAAAATAACATGAAGAGAGTTCTGTCAAGATGCTGTTTATTTTTCAGTTTCAAAAAATGACCATAAGACCATATCGTGCCATATCGCGTTCCCAAACGACGAGCAATGCTCGTCTTCCGAAAGTCTGTTCTTTACTCTGCTATCAGAATCGGACGTCAATCGGAATTTTAAAAATGCCTAAATGCCTAAAAGTGCCGTATTGAGCTGTACAACATGTATACAAATGGAGCGACATGCGGTATGTATCTTGATCTATGTCTATGGGTATTGTAAATAATTAAAATTATATTTATTCGAACAAAAAACTTTACAGTGGTAATATTATGTATTGGCGTTTCAAATAAAACTTCTTTAGCGGCGTGGTAAACTTTTGGGATAGGTAAATGACAAACTCGCTTTAGGATATGTGATCTAATCGAAAATTCGTAAGACGGAGGGAGAGTAGCCGGTTAAGCGTAGGAGAATACCTAGTTAGCGTAGGAGAGTAGAAAGCGTAGAGATCTCGAATTAGTACTCCTTCTTTCTACCGTGAAAAATGGATGCTTGCTTCTGTTGTTTCGTTTTCATTTTTCAGATTTTTGTGAATTTGGTTTATACATACGTTGAATCTCGGGAAAAGATAAACATATTATTCGGACAAAATATTATACCTGCGCAGACATTGCGGGCGACATCTATACACAAAATGGGCATTATCCAAAAAAAAAACATTTTTTTCGTTAAAATAGGGTATTTTAAGAATATAAATTAAATAATTTTGAAATTCATTGGCTAGTTTTTTTTCAATAAATTTTTAAAGTTTCGCTCTGACGGCATCATCTGCCGCCGATTGACCTCTACAGTATGTTTTAAATTTCCTTTCAATCTTATTTATAATGGCTGGTTCGTCAAATGCAAGTTCTCATTATGTGAAAGCGGATACGAGAAGCTAACCAAAAGTTTGAAACGTAATGTTGGTCGAATTTATTGCTAATTTAACGCCATTGAAGGTCAAACAAAGGTTAAACGTATTTGTTCTAAAATGTAAGTAACTAATGGGTATTTTTTTCGTTTATATACAGAAAAACCATCACTGACCTTATTCCTCGAAATGTTTTTGTAATGAGCCAAATTAAAAAAAAAGACAATCCCCATTGTGTGAGTGTAACTGACATTACTTTTTTATTTACTTATAATTAAACTTTATTGTCGATTAATTAACTTAACCCAATACGAACTCGATTACAAACGTACATGAAATTTTCATTTCACTTGCCAAAGGCTGCATCAGCATATTTAAATGCACATAATTTTATTTGAATAACGATAATGAATTTATCGGAAATGTCAAACGTTAATGCACATTAAACTATTGTAGTCCCTATAAAATCTGACCATTAAAATTCCAATTGTGGGCCCTGCAGTTACACTGCTAATCAGAGCACTTGAAGAATGCCTTGTAAGATGAAAAGCAAAACCATTAATAGCGTGCCAAAATATTCACACATACATAATATTATTTTGTATGCGCTCAAAAATCTTAACTTTTCTATCGCAGTAAGGTATAACTGGTGCCTCACTGACAGATTTAATAAATAATTCCTATTTCCCTTGTCCTTTCCTGCATAAAACGGCGGGACTATTTTGATAAAGTTTACTACTGATATAGATTATGCTACGGCAACTCTTTGCCGCGCGAAAAGAAACAGCATCTGCAGGATTTTACAAATAAATTTAGATAGAAACAGCTAGTTGATAATACATTTATGTTAATTTTGTTGTAAAATTTATGATTCATAAATAAGTAATCTATTTGATTCTGAAAGTTAAAATTGATGTTACGTGTATTCTGAGGAATTCAGACGTATGCGTATTAAACATCTTAAATTGTCAAAGTTATATTAAAATAGCGGTTTGAGACGAGACGAACAAGCACGTAAGTTTGAACATTGTCATCAAGGTATGTTGAAAACTTTTAGCTAAATTATAACCTTAGTATTAAATTCTTTTACCCTTATTGTGTTCAACCTATGTACATCTACGTGATAGAATAGAGCTATTCCAAACAGTAAAAGCTTATTTGGACCTTAGGGTTTACGTTGCAACTTTTTTTGAATGAGCCATTCAAAATTGGAATAAGCAGCCCACCAACGCGGTTAGCATGTATCAAGTATTGACTGACATGCTCTACTATAACTCACCTGCTGACTCAATCTATCCAGTCTCAGCGTCATATTGATGGAGTCTGACTCGCTGAAGTACACCGTGTAGCCCCAGGCGGATCCGCACCACTGTCCGGTCGGTGGTGACGGTGACCGCTCCACGATGGTCATGTGACCGTCGGGGCAGCCGTCCGATGTGAAGGACACGAACTTGCCCACGGTGAACGTGTCGAATGTTAGCTGCAACAAAAGTATTTTTTAATAAAATAAGAGGCAAACGAGCAAACGGGTCACCTGATGAAATGCAACTACCGTCGCCCATGGACACTCGCAACATCAGAAGAGCTGCAGGTGTGTTGCCGGCCAACTTAATGGCTTATAATGTAAAGTCTTCGATATGATTTCCAGAAACAAACTTGTTTATATTTTTTTCGTGCATGATCGCGACTACAACAGATGAGTTTTTGTCGAGACAGGGGGTAAAAAAGTTCGATGTTGCTATGCGTCTCCTATGCGCCTCCTACCACAAAAAGAAACAAATCGTGATGATCAATAAAGAATTAGAATTAGAATTTGAATCATTGATTTTGACATAAACGAATTTTTTCGTGGAGGCCTTTTCTTATTCCTGACATTTCCGTTGCTTTCTAGCGGCCGTAGTCAGTGGTGGACTGAGGTGACAGATTTGAACGCGGGTGAACTAATTTGCTAAAATTTAATTTTATAAGTACCCGAAGATTCATCAATCATTATTTGTATTCCAGTCTATGCAGAACGCACTCACGTCATAATCAAAGTACTCTCCACGAGTCCTTGGTAAAGAATTCTAGTTTTCAGACAACTACAATAAGCACTCAACGCCAGCACTCCCATAAAAGTATTGTTAAGATCAAAACTATAGATTTTAATAAATGCCAGTGCAAGGCGCCGACGTCAAAACAATATGGCGTCTTATGAGTTCATTTTGAAAATTTTAGAGCTCAGCTTCTCAAGCGTGGTCATAAAAGTGTGAAATAAGATTTCGTTCGAGAGCTTAATCCGCTAAAGCTTACGTAAGCTATATTAATTTTTTAATTATATTTTTCTGGAGTTATTGTTTTGTTTTTCTTAGCACAACTCTCTATTTCTCTTTCCATACATTTTAATTTTTCTCTTCAACTCTTCATTAAATTCAATATCACTAAATGTAGATATCTGAGTACGGACTCAATTAAACGTCATCCATTATATGGTATAAGCAACGAAAACCAGATGAAAGTTTTATTAATAACTGTTTATATTGTTAACAACGCACGAAATTCTTGATCAAAGAAATTTTAACATAACAGTGTTCTGCTTACAAAATAAACAATGCAATGATCGCGACAAAGAACATTATAATATAATCTATAGCGTGTCCGGAGGGAGTAGCTGGACAATACGTGGAAGAGCCATGCTTCGGCACGAATGGGCAGGCTCGATCGGAGAAATACCACGTTCTCACAGAAAACCGGCGTGAAACAGCGCTTGCACTGTGTTTCGCCGAGTGAGTGAGTTTACCGGAGGCCCAATTCCCTTCCCTATCCTCCCCTATTACCCTATTCCCTCTTAAAAGGCTGGCAACGCACCTGCAGCTCTTCTGATGTTGCGAGTGTTCATGGGCGACGGTAGTTGCTTTCCATCAGGTGACCCGTTAGCCCATTTGCCCCTTATGTTATAAAAAAACCTATTCCCTAATTCCATCCGAAACACACGTTATCTCTATCCAGGAGATAGGATTAAAGGATATGGTTATTACGGATGAGAAGTATTTTTACGGTAACATAAAAATATAATATAAATATAGGATATTGATATTACGGCCCACAGTAAAGTCGTGTATTTACGGTCAATGTAATAAGCTGTATGAATATTTATCTGGCTCTAACTTAAGGGTTTAACCTTTTCGTGGACCCTCGTTATACAAATGCGTCTTATGAAAGGGACTGGTAATTGCTCTAAATATTTTAGTGTCGCCTCCACAGAAATAAATCAAGATAGAACGGTGACGCGCGTGCGTTGCTAAGGAATCGGTCGTGTCAAGTTTTGCTTTGCATTTAGTTAGAACAAATAACTTACCCGTCGAAAGAAATACCTCCTTTTGACCGATTCACTTTCGTACTTCTGTTTTTACAATTAGACACTGCACAATGAGGCATTTTTGCACAACCGCTCCGGTGTAATCAAGTCGAGACGTGCGCGCTGACTAAATGAACGTTCAACAAATTTTGCTCACTTGTGCAAAATTGAAACACGCGTACTCCACCCGCCTAGCCGTTCTATCTTAATTTATTTCTGTGGTTGCCTCTATTCGAGATGAGTTAGAGTATGTCATTAAGCTAAAGATTAAAAAGCTGGTGTCGTTAGCGGCAACGCTGCGTTTCTATTTGAATTTGTACTTCTGTGAAATATATTTTAAAAACTTTAAATAACTGCAAACCTAATTAATCTGGCCTATGAAATTGATAATACATTGTTTTCTAAGGAAGACAAGTACAAATACTAGATGTACTATCAGAGAAGTTGATTCCTAGTCAGATAGGGGACCTACGTAGTTTGGTCGCGTTACGTCAGACCCAGCCGACAGATGACACTTAACATTGAATTGGCATGATCCGACCAATTAATGACGTTGGTCTGTCATCTGCCTAGGAATCAATTTTCCCGGTGGTACATAAAGACCCTGCATTTTTTTGGTATAAAAACAAATATACTAACTCTTTTTTGGTTTTGGGGTTCAAGCTATGTCAACTCAAATCTCCACACCGGATTTTATCGAGATTAGTTGAAAAGTAACCGACTGACAAACTTTCTCGTTAATATTAGTATGAAATCACTTCAGGATTAGTATATGGAAGAGGACATAATGTATCAAATAGCTTTTCCATCGCAAACAAAGGTTACACAAAATCTAAGCTTGAGTAAATAATTTAACTAATACGGGGTTATCCTCACCTGTATGATGTCTCCATAGTTTCCTCCCAGCGCGGTAAAGTTGAGATCACAGAGGAAGGGCAGGTGGTCCTCCCGTGGTCTTCGCACTTCCAACTCGTAGGTTCGGCCCACGTCGCCGAAGTATGTTCTGTTGCAGGCTGTAGACAATGATTATTATGTGAGTTGGGAAGTTGTATAAGTTTTATGAGATGTACTAAATGTTGCCCGCAACTCCGTTGCGCCAAAACTCGTTTACCGCAATTTTTTCGCGATAAAAATATCTTATGTTCTTTCCCAGAACTCAAAGTATCTATACCAAAAAGCAAATGCAATTTGGGTAAAGAAGTAATAGACAGACATATAGATGGACAGACAGACACACACACAATGGACAATATAACCCACCGAATTTTGGGCGTATTTTTAATCACCATTACGCATAAAAGATTTTTATTAAAATGATAATGAAGTATTTTAGTGATCTTATAAAGCGAAAAACGTTACAAATAGATTTAGCTGTGTTATTAGATTTAATGCAATTTTAAATCAAATTAGCAGCATAAAGCAGCTATTTTTTTCTAATTGTTTAATTGCGTCTCAAATAACTTCAATTTTACGTCACAATAAAATTATATAATGTGTCATAAAAGTATTCTTCAAGATTTATGTTGAGTGCGTCGGGCGTCGGGTCTGACCGAGCACAGAGTCCTGACAACCGTATTAATGTCACTAGCAGAATATTATGTAACTGCTGAGTGCTTGGGTTATATTGTAAAGTTAATACAGAATATAGCAAATACAGAATAGTAAACTGAACGACGCCCGCAACTCCGCCAAATTTGCGCCAAAGTTCGTTTATACGAAACCGTACATTTTTCCTATTTCCGTTCCCGGACTCAAAGTATCTCCATACCAAATCTCAGAAAAATTGGTTCAGCGGTTTGGGTGTGAAGAGGTAACAAAGGGACAGACACACTTTCGCATTTATAAAATTAGTATGGGTAGGTACTATAACCCTAATAAGTTTAATTTTAATTTATTCTAGTTGCCAAACTCCTCCAAAATTGATAGACAAATTTTGTTGACATTTTGTCTACCCAAGTAGGTCTGAAAATGTGCCATTTTTATTTAAAAAATGTAAAAGGTGTTATAAAAGATGTTAACACTAATATTTTTGACAAAACTTTTTGTTTTTATTTTGTCCTGATTCATCATAATAATAAATAAAAAGGTAGACTGTACAAATTGTCAAAATCATAATATCTTCTGGTTTGAAAACTTCCTTCACTTCGAGTTTAGGGTATGAATTCACTTTGATTAGTGCGAGTGCAAACGATTAGTGTAGACTGTACGTGATTAGTGATTTGGAGAAAATAAAGAACTTGCACTTATCGGTCACTGTCCACACTGGCTTTCTCCTAATTACTAATCACCTGCACTAATCATCTGCATGTGCTCTAATCAAAGTGAATCAGGACCTATCTTTGACTCCTTTGATATTTCCATTGTTCCCATGAGTGGTTTCTGTTTTCAATTAGGTGTTTGCTCGTGTACCTCAAATTTCTACCACAATGAGTTTTCGTGTATCATCTAATGACAATCACAATAATCCAAACTCGTGACAAAATAATACTGTAACATCTATTCGTAGAACAATAGCACCTGTATCCTCCACAAAACAGAGGAATGAAAGGGAAAATTTAAATAACGCTAAACAATAGGCGGCCATATTTTCACAATCTTTTTAAAAACGTCCTTTGTCTGTCCTGACAGCACATTACGGCTAAGACAAGTGTACTGCCGCAATATTTTCCGTCCAGTTTTCTGTTTTGCTGTTAAATTGAATCAATTTGTTTTAAAATGCATTTTTACTTCCACATCAGTTTTTTCATTGCGTAATGCGTGTGTGTTTGATGTTTAAGGGTGAAGCCAAACGAGCGTAATTTATGAGTTGTGAGTCGCAGAATTTCGGCTGGCAGAAATTCTGCTGCATTCAGTTTCATACAAAAGTTCTGTTTGATTCACACGAGCGTAATTTTGTAAGTCATGATTTATATGAAAAGTAGTTTACGCGACCGAAATTCTGCGACTCACTACTCACAAATCCCGTTTGGCTTCACCCTATGTTAATTTTATTACGCTTAGACCGCTGAACCAATCATTATTATTTTCATGAAATGTTGGTATTACTGTATACTTTGAGACCCAACAAAGGCCATCGGTGATAGGTTATGATAGTTTCCTGACGTATTTAAAATATGTACAGTTTGATAATAATAGTATTTTGGTGCAACTACGTTGCGGTCAGAATCCAGTAGGTATATTTATATTATTATGTTTTTATTACAATAAAAGTAAAAAAAAAAAAAAAATTGGAATAAAACATTACCGTTTTATCCTAAAACAATGACAGACTCTACTCCTAGAACAATGACGAAGTAATTTTCATCAAGAATGAACACTGTACATATTATATGAAAAACACTATCAAAGTTATCCAGATTTTAAACATAAATTTAAAAAACTTGTAAGTAATTTTTACTCGTACGTTTAACAAATGGTCCATTCCACAGAGTAATGGCGTGCTCAGACACAACTTTTTACGTCGGACTCTTGAGGAAGGCTCTGTGTCTGCACAATCTGTATAATGAAACTTGCACAGGATATACATTAAATGTTCAGAAGTTTTTTGATTAAAAAATAAAACTTTTTATATCCCGCTTTTATGGAGCCCAGAAGTGCTGTAAACCCCTTTTTCAGAGATTTTAAAAGTTAAAATTTCATGACGAGATTTTGTAAAGTTTTTTTTTAAGTTTTGCTCACTTATAAGACTTGTTTATAATTTTCTACACTTTCATCACTATGAAACAAATGACGATATTAAAATTTGATAGACAGATTTTTTAACCCACCCAGGGTTACAAATCGGTTGCACTCCGGGGGTGCCGACATAACTAAAAATGAAACGAAACACCAGCCACTAGCATACATTTTCGTCACGACTCACGAGGTGGAAAGAAGAAAGAGTGGAATATTCTCATAAGCTGATCGCACATAATTTATTTTGTCAGTACCGTAGCCGTACGCGTCGAACGCACCGCAATGTACACGAAATGCGGCGCGTACGGTGCGGACGAATGTGCGAGGTTTCACATCGTTTCATACAACGAATGTTAAAATGTCGCGCGTACGGCGCGTGCGTGCTGATGAATATGCGATCACCTGTATTCGCCACTCTGTATACTGCGTGAAATTTTAATGGTTGTTTTCCCGCAGTAAAATGATTCTATCTTAGTAGTACAATGAATTTGTGAAGATTTTTTTATTCAAATCATAAATAAAATTCGGCCGGGTCATAGCCGCTCGCGCCTGTATCGGCATAAAGTTGCCATAGTATATGGAACGTCATCCACACTAATATTACAAATGCGAAAGTGTGTCTGTCTGTTTGTCTGTTACCTCTTCACTCTCAAACCGCTCAAACGATTTTGCTGAAATTTGGCATGAGAGCATTTTGAGTCCCTAGAAAGGACATAGGATAATTTTTATTTAATATAGAAAAATGTGCGGTTCCCGCGCGATAAACGAATTTTGGCGCAACGGAGTTGCGGGCGTCATTTAGTACAAAATATTTTTAATTTTCGAAAAATAACTTTTATGATTGGATCGTACCTACTACTGTAGGTAAATCGTTCTGCTGCAGGAAAACAATCACTAAAATGTCACGTTGTATTCTCCCACCGTCTTTTTCATCAGGTTATGTGTCTTACCGCTAGCTAACACATTTTTACCAATCGCAAAAACGTATACAATTACGATGCTAAAAGTTTATACTCGAAAACTGCTGTTAATAGAAAAAAATAATTGATGCCTCCCGGTGTCAACATGAATTTTATTATTTTTATATAAATTAAGTAAAACCATGGTACTTTAATTTAATTGGAATTACGCGTATGAAATTACAATAATAATAATTATACAATTCATTACAAACGTATGATATTACAGAAACCAATTTATTCCGTGAAATTGTGTTATAAGTTATAATTCATATTGAATCCTTTATGCCCATTTATAATTTATGGCCATTTCTGCGAATTTTTTATTGGCTAAAATATTTTTATTGTGTTAAAATTTTTTTATCGCAGCTTATAATGTATCACACCTTCGTATTTTTTGCAAATTCCCAGCATTTTTCGGGAAATAAACTTGAAGAATGGTTAGTTTAAAATTGTATCATCTCATTCGTTTCGATGCTAACTAGCCCTAAGCAAAACGCGGTGTTATCCATAAAATTGTTCCTCTTTTGTATTAAAAAAAATTAAACGCATGCTTGCGCTTCTGTGTGAACAAACCCTAAGACGTTTTTCAAACAAGCTCGCTCGCCCGAAGCGCTGTGCATTAATTATCATGTGTACATTTCTCCGTCTCGCTGAGATAGCTTATAATGAGTCTGAAAAACGCACAAAAGACGCTTTCAGGTCCGCAAATACTGTCTGGTCTGTCACTGGACGGGTTGAGCCTTAAAAACTTACCGTTTTTAAAAGGATTTTTTATTTAGTTTGATATATTTTTTAACAAGAGTTAAAGTCAAGCGTAAATTTTTCTGTCGATAGAAAGAGGTATGTTTATAGGAATAAATTCATGAAACCAATAGGAGTGAAAAAGCCAAACCAAAAAAAAAAGTTTAAAATAAAAGTTAAAATTCAAATCAAAAACCCGTTTTAAATTAAAAGGCAATAAAACCGAAATTAAACGAAATAAAAAAGCACCACAAAAAGCTTTAAGCGCGATAAGTTGACATCGTAAACAACGAAACTTAACACCTTATTAAAAGTGAGCTTTTTTGGTAATTGCGCCCACATTTCGTAATGAGAATACGTGAAAGCTCGCTCGCGCTTAAAGCTAATTAGAGGAGCTTTGTGCACGTGTTTTGTGAAATGTTTAGAATACCTGGTTCATACGCGTATTGAATGCGCGCTCACAAAAGAAATATTCATTTTGATAATTCCTTTCCATTGATCATTTGCCTAATTAATATTTCTTTGTTCAATTAAAAAGGTGTGAATAAAAGAAAAACGTATATTTTAATTGAGCGTTGCATTGCATTCTTTGTTCAAAGTTATTTCGTAGTTATTTTTCACGTAGCTGTTTGGTTTTCGTGTTATACTTGAAAGTTGAGAATATGAGGAGGCAATATTTGATTGTATTTCCTTCTATTTCTCTAAATCATCGCGTAAAGAACAATGGCCAAATCGTACCAGGTGGGCGGTGGCTTCCCGATATGCCATTAGTAGCAAAAATTCCCTAATATTTTAAGGCATCGAAAATCATTAGAAATGTGTATATAAATAGCCACAAAAAAAAGATCAATATATTTTAGTTTCGTTATGTTCTGACAGCCGGCGATCATTCGCATTCGTTCTATTATTTGGGTAATACTCTAGGAAAAATTGAAATAATTAGAAACGAGATCGCCGAATATACACTTGTAGGCCACACCGCAGTCGGGAAAAAGGTAGTTCTTAAGTCTAACCTCAAAATAATTGTAAACGTTATTAATTATTATAAAAAATCGTGGCTATTTAGACATAATTCTCAAACGGAATTATGTTTAGAGCATAAAAACAACCAAATCTAACTATAGTTTATTTTGGGACATCAAAAATAAAAGTCGAGTCCAGCTCCTATACAAATTTGGCCATGATTCTTTAAAAACTGTACCATTCACGTAAATATGCGAATACAAAATTTATAATATACGTTTTGTCCCGAAAAAATTTACGGTTCCCACTCGGTAAACGAATTTTGGTTCGTCTGTTTAATTAATAAAGATTATACCAAGCTAAATGCAATAAACATCCTGAGTAAACTTCATAATACTGATCACAGGCATTTACATCATAAGTCGGAAGAAAAACCGTCTAGGGAGAGTCAGCTGTTCTATTATCTCTTATATAATATTCATCCCCTGAGTTAGGGAGATGCCAGGGCATATTAGCTCTTATTGTAACTGCCTTTTGCTGTTTATGTTGCGATATATCAGAATTATTTAGTAGGCCACTTATCTTTGGTGTTATTGAAAGTAATGGTTATGATGATGATGCTAGAATTGATTTAAGGCCCAGTAGTCCCTCAAATAAGCAGGTCGATGTCTATCAGTACGAATATCGACGTTAAGGACATTAAAATAACATTCATATCAGCGCGCCTTGTACAGTGGCTGTTGCGCGCTCGCCGCGTGCCTTGATAATAGAAAATAGGTGTAAAAACCATTTGTTTTTAGTATTACACAAATCAAATATATCAAATCGTTTACGTTAGGTTACGACACATATACTTCATTTTTTGTGTTTTTCTAGAAAGTGTGTAATTTAGCCATAAAATGATTTAATTATGAAAAACAGCGTTATAACAGACATCTTTGAGATTTTTTTCTATCGAGCAGAATTTTTCAAATTGTGTACTGATATACCTTTGCGTATAGGACATTTTCTTAATTTTAAAACGGTACTTATTTTATACTTAAATAATGACATTTCCTTTACTAAAAACGTGTTTTAAAAAACCCATTTTACGTAGTTGCAACAACCACAGCGCCTTAAGACAAACGCCAAGAAGTTGTTGAGAGTGTAAATGTTGCAGTACAGCTATATGACGTCCATAAACTTATCTTCAAATTGTAAAAATAAATTAAATCGAATCTGCCTGTTACTCTTTATGCTTTTTTTAATAAAGGACTTTAGCGGTTTTCTAAAGACGATTTAGATGTTTGCTGTAACGATACTTGGAGCCTTTGGTATGAATTTAATGCCAATTTTTAAATCTAATATATAAAATTCTCGTGTTACAGTATTCGTTGCCATACTCCTCCGAAACGGCTTGGCCGATTATCATGAAATTTTGTGAGCATATTGAGTAGGTCTGAGAATTGGCCAACATCTACTTTTCATAGCAAAAATTATTTATATGGCAAAACAATGTTTGCCGGGACAGCTAGTTTTAAATAACTTCCTCGCAATAGATCTTTTAATCTTGTTTTAATTATTTTAATCTTGTAATGATTAATAAAACTATTTTGAACTATTCAAATTCGTAAAATCCATTTTAAAGTATCACAATGGCTTATTATAATCGACTTTCGTTGTAATCGTCATATTATAAACCCGCAATTTATCATCACCCATATTATTTGATCGATCGTTATGGAACGACCCTAATTACTCCCATTCAAAGGCTATTATTGGTTTTTAATCAAAATGTATTTGCTTTGCTTCGTTTTATATAACAGTTACAGAATTGAATTGAATTTAATGTTCGTTCATCAGTATCGTTTGCACGCTTGTTTTTTGTTACTTGTAAATTACATTTTTCTTTTCGTCTGTTTATTTTGATTCAATTTATGAACAAGCAAGTAGTATGTAAAAAATAAAATTAAGTTTAAAAGTTTTGAAACAACCCATTTGCAATGTTTTAATTGAAAAATACTTTTTATCAAATAACCTGCTCAGTAAGGTTATGTTGGGATCATAGAATATTTTTAATGTTATTTATATAATGTGTTATTTACATATCACTTTATATATTATCACTCACCAATGGTGAGTCACCATATTTTTATGTCACTGACTTTCAAGAGTTACCGCCCAAAAAATGAATATGTCGTTAAAAAAAAAATCTCGAATCTCTTTCTTTTCCAAACAAAGAGCCTAATTAAAGCGGATCAGGAGCAGGCGTAACGCTTCAAATACGTTTTTAGTCCCGACGATAATTGTCTTACACAAAAGGCCCCGAGATGTCCTCACAAAGCTCCTGAACTAGATTACTCGTTCCGCGATTCCTTTAGAGGCATTATTTTCAGCGAGTTATGATTTGCAGATTTTATTTTAGATAAGTGGTTGTGTTTTTGTGAAGGCTGTGGTTATGCTTGTTTGGATACTAAAAATAATACTTAATAAAGATTCGAAGAAGAGAAGTAGGTTTTTATCTTTCATTCTAAGACCAGACTTTACTGCATTGTCTTTTGGTTGAATGCAGTATTTTTTGATTTTGTTATTGGGCTATATTTAAAATCTCAAACTCTAAAGTGTTAAAAAAGTACTTCACTCAGTACTCTTAAAATAATGTTTAAATCATCCAAAGTTGACGAAAAGTCTTTATATTTAACCCTTAATTCGACGGAAATTTTTTCGTGATTTTTAATTTTTTTTGTTCATATACCTTTCCTTTAGTGTCTAAAGATGTGCAGAAAAATATTAAAAAAATCCCTATTTGACAATTTTCGAGAAAATGATAGTATAGTATATTATAGATTGCCAGTTTCCTACAAAACAAACATCCAATATATATGTATACGTATACTGCTATGCAACTCTGATTCAGAGCACATTACATTTTTTTTTTAAATAAAATAAATTTAGAAGAATTAATTCGTTTTTAGGCTAAGTTGGGACAAATAATAGCTGTTTCTATAGATTGTTATATCGATTTGCTTAAACAGCGACATTTATTGGGGATGAAACAAGTGAAACCCGCTATACATAGAATTTCGTAGTGTGATTTCAGAGAAAGCGGCAATGTATAATCGGCTAGACGTATACTTTAGGCATAATTATAGGTATGATATGAAAGCAGATTTGTCCAAATTATTATTCAGTCGCATGATTCAGATAGTTGATAATTAATAATTATTGCTAAAGTGTAACTTAGACCATTAAAAATATCTTAAATAACATTATTTAAAAACGTATCCTGCATACGATCGACTTTCTTTTACACTTTTCGATTTTTTATATTATTTTTCTTTCAAACATATACAATAGTATTTTTTTCTAAAAATTAGAAGAGTTTTTTAATAGTATAATAAAGAAACCTCATTAAAATATGGAATAATTTACGAGCTAGAATTTTTTGAAGTAAACGTATAGCCCGCTATTTAGGGTCGAATTAAGGGTTAAAAAATACAATCAGCAGTACAACAGATTACTCAAATAAACATTCTCAATGCCTTGTTAAATTATCTTAACATTTTAGCAAATAATGATCGCTACCCATTACAGGACGATCTAGAAAATTAAATGTAAACTTTAATAATGCGAACATTTCCATAATCCATGACAATAACGAATTCCAAGATAGAAGAAAGCATGGAATGATGATAGCCTATTTTAAAACAGCATTACCACGCCCCATTCCAGTCGTTATGTCGGAAACGAAATCAAGTGGCCAAGTTAGGGTTATCTCTGAAATATAAAGATTAGCTCAGTTAGCCGACTAGTATAAAGCAATGGGGTCAATAATATCGTAGATATACAGTTATTTTTTCCTGGGACCGAATAACTTTAGGGCTAGAAAGATGACATGACGATCCAAAAAACTGATATTTAATAATGTGAAAATTGCGCCAAATCTATAGAGTTTAAAAGTTTTACAGATGGATAATTCAATTATAGCTGGCTTGCATTACAGCGTACAGTAATCATTAGTTGGAAAAATTGACAGTTTTATAGATATATAAAAATCTGTCCAGTTGTCTATTCTTCAGCAGATTCTTTGAAGAAACTAAGTTTATTAAAACTCGATTTTATGAAGTTGGCAACCCTAGTTCCAGCTCTATTACGGTACCGTAGAAATTCGATACGACTCGTTTAAAATTCAAATATTTGTCCAATTGTGGCTTTCTTAATACGCGCTACACAATGGAGCCACGGTACTCGTAGAGATTTCATTAGATATTCCTTTCATAAAATACGCTACCTTCTCCGCTCCGTGTTGAAAATGTGAATAAATCCATTTTTAATTAGATTCTGTTGAGATATATTTTAATTTTTTTTTTATGAAATAAGGGGGGCAAATGAGCAAACGGGTCACCTAATGGAAAGCAACTTCCGTCGCCCATGGACACTCGCAGCATCAGAAGAGCTACAGGTGCGTTGCCGGCCTTTTAAATGGGAATAGGGTCATAGGGGAGGGCAGTGATGGGAAGAGAATAGGGGTGGGTAGGGAAGGGAATAGGGTAGGGGATTGGGCCTCCGGTAAACTCACTCACTCGGCGAAACACAGCGCAAGCGCTGTTTCACGCCGGTTTTCTGTGGTATTTCTCCGGTCGAGCCGGCCCATTCGTGCCGAAGCATGGCTCTCTCACCTATGATAATGTAACAATATTAACATGTTTTACTGATCCAATATCAATATTGTGGTTTAGTGAAATTGGTTTGTTTTGCCATTTTATGATAGTACATATTTTATAATATTAGAGATGTTTGATATCAGAACTTTACTATTATCATGCAACTATATTCCTTGTTCGTTACAGTCCCTTTACCTTCAAACTACAAAATTTCCTAAATATTAACATTAACAAATCAACGTCGAGCTTTGTGATTGGTCAATACTATAATAAAAGTCAGGTAGTATCTAAAAGTTTTATTTATCAGCTGTTTGATAAAAAAATTACTGGATTGAAGAACAAACAAAGATGCATTTTGGTTTCATTAAAACAGCTGTGTACTCTGTGTACTACGATCTTGCAGATTGATCAAAACCGTATATTTTTCCGAGATAAAAATCAAAATGGCAGATATTACACGCATCAATATTATCATGATTCTAGTATCACGCAATTCACAAGTCACTGTGATTCGGCCTATTACACAATGAATATTATCACGGAAATACCTGCCAATAATATTATGTCCTTTCCCGGGATAGAGATACCATACCGAATTTCAGCAAAATCGGCAGGGCCCCCGTAAGGGCTACAGACGCCTGTGTGCAAAAAAAGGATTTTGGCGCCCCTTTAGCAAATTTTTTGGGTCCTTGGTTTTGGCGCCCCCAAAAGATGGCGATTTGGCGCCCCTAGAGGATGGCGCCCATGTGCATTGCACACATAGTGGGGGCCCTCAAAATCGGTTTAGCACTTTGGACGTGAAAAGGTAACAGACATACAGATACACAGACACACATTCGTATTTATAATATTAGTATGGATCTACTATTCCTTAAACCACCATTCCTTAAAAGTTAACTAAGATTACAAAACTAACAAACTCATACTTACGAGAGCAAGACTTGGGCTCGTCGCTTTTGTCGCCGCAGTCGTCTTCGCCGTTACAATATTTGTCCAAAGAAATACATTGTCCCGTGTCGCAGAGGAGTTCGCTAAGTCTACACGGCGCTGCTGATCTCTCTACTTTCCTACCCATCTCATTAAAGTCTTCCGTCAGATCTTGCGGGGAACACAGCTTCAGTGATAGCACAATGATATAAATAGTTCGTACCGTGTCCCCCAAACGTTTTAGGAAACACATCTTAGTTCATTTCGCGTATCTGTAACAAAGAGAAAGAATATTAATATAGATTGGAATAGAGGCTATTTTTGTAGAACATTTCTTTTATGTGAACTTAAGACTTAAGGCGCTGTGGTTGTTGCAACTACGTAAAATGGGTTTTTTAAAACACGTTTTTAGTAAAGGAAATGTCATTATTTAAGTATAAAATAATTACCGTTTTAAAATTTAGAAAATTTCCTATACGCAAAGGTTCACATCATCATCATTCATCAGTACACAATTTGAAAAATTCTGCTCGATAGAAAAAAATCTCAAAGATGACTGATATTACGCTGTTTTTCATAATTTACTTTACTTTATTTTAATTATAATAATAAACATTTACTTTATTTTAATTATAATAATAATATCTATGGACGCTTCACACCACGTCAGTCTGGCCCCGTGCTAAGTACCTAAAGGACTTGTGTTACAGATACCAGACAACGGAAATATATTTAATACTTTTATACTATACATATATTATAATTAAATCATTTTATGGCTAAATTACACACTTTCTAGAAAAAAAAACAAAAAATGTAGAATATGTGTCGTAACCTAACGTTAACGATTTGATATATTTGATTTGTGTAATACTAAAAACAAAAGGTTTTGACTCCTATTTTCTATTATCAAGGCACGCGGCGAGCGCGTAACAGCCACTGTACAAGGCGCGCTGGTATGAATGTTATTTTAATGTCCTTTACGTCGATATTCGTACTTACAGACATCGACTTGCTTATTTTAGAGACTACTGGGCCTTAAGTTCACAGAATTTTCGATTTAAGCTCAATCGAAAAAAAAATCTTATCAATAATAGATATCGCCAGCGACTCCATTGCACCAAAGTTCGTTAATCGCGTCGGAACCGTAATATTTTTCTGTATCAGAAACTATCCAATGTCCTTTCTCGTGACTTGAAGTCTCTTAATGCCGAATTTCAGAAAAATCTGATTAGTTTAGGCATGTAGATTGTAGAGGTTACAGACTGACACACTTTCGCATTTATGATATGCATAACGTATTAAGAACAAACGCAGAAACACATTTAGTTAAACTAAATCAAATAACAAGGGTGAGATTCGAGATAAGAAAGGTTAAGTATCAAAACTAAATTTGAACAAACTTCATATCAAAATTTACGTACTCGGGCGAGAAGTTGGGAGTTTATTACACTATAACTTTAAATTTGATTAAAACTTATTATTTGTATCCGTTCCGTTCCCTTCGTTTCACCATTTTAACTTTTCTATTAGTCTCGTTGGACTAATAGATGAGTTTTGATGGGGTTAATAAATTTTAGCGGGGCTACCCTTGTAACTTTCAAAAAGAGGAGGTTCTGTATTTGATTTTTGTAGTTTAAAATTAAATAATTACATTTTTATTTCTATTTTGGCAACTTGGGGTCACTTGCGATTGATCGTTTCGATCATTTCCGCAAGGAGGCAGACCTAACTCACCCAAAGCCCTGCGTGGAGGAATGGTGTTTTGAAAAACTGACGAAAATAATTTTCTGACACTTTCCTACCAACCAACTGAGGGAGCTATGTAGCAATAGGGTCTTTTAGTCAAACAGATGTCTGTCTGTCACTTTATTCATATACTACTAGAACATTAAATATATTCCTGGTAATAAAGATTACATTATATACCTTACCGCTATGGCAAAATGAAAGTAACGCACATTGTTATACGGGCCATATTTGAACGAACATGAAACCTTATGTTACCCAGAAACAGGTTCAATTAGGGATAACGATTATCCCCCAGTAAATATCCCTGAAGCTTATCTTATAAGAGAACTACTCGTACAAACAACATTCAATATAATGGTAGATAGAGGATAAGATTTTCTTTAGATTTTCCTTACTCGATACTATACTGGAAGACCGCATTGTGAATCATTGTCCATCGCAAATAAACTGGTATAAACTGGTTTTTAGAAAGCAAAATGAACCAAAACCGACCAACCAGAATTTAGAGACAAGTTCATAAGTATGGATCGTATCTTATTCATAAGGTCTCTCATAATCCAGTGGGATGGATGACCGACACGGCTGCGACTCTGACGGCGACTTTTAGTTCATAATGCGGACTCTACACTCGCGGCACGAATTGCGGCCGCGATTTGCGGATGCTACGCGCCGTGAACACGATGCGTACAAATACGAAGCCGCGAAGCGCAAACACGAAGCTGCGAAACCCTCCACACTCGCGGTTCGCGGCCTTCGCAGGCTTTCGCGCCGCGAGTGTAGAGCCCGCATAAGACAATTAGCTTTCTTGTCATACAGGCTGATCGCCTAAACCAATCTTGGAAACAGCATTTTTCCAACATATAGTAGAACAAAAACTCAAAGAGTCACGCTCCAAGCAACTAGACTAAGGCTGCTTGCCTTATACAATATATTTTTTTGTCACACTGGTGTGTGAGACAATTAATACAAAAGGTGCTCCCTGACCCACGAGCATTCACGTGTAATAATAATAATAATCAATAAAATAAATAGTCAAATCTTAAATGTTACATTAACGTGTAATATAACATTAAAGATTTGACTTTGAACATAACATTACAATACCTCCCTGACTGACAAGCATTCGCGTGTAATGTAACATTCGACTTTGAGCATTCCAGCGCATTGTTTACATTGTTCACAATATGAAACAAGATATTATAAACTGTATCATTACAAGGTGCGCATTGTTATGCTCGGCTCTCCTCCCTCACAGATGTAATGCTCGACTCTGTTACGTTACATTACAAGCGAATGCTCGCGGAGCACCTAAAGACAAAACATTATTTTTGGGGGTGCGTCAAAAATGTCAATTCCTAAAAGGGTTTCGTCACCGAAAAAGAGAAACTGCTGAAATAGAAAAACGGAGGCATTACCTCTATAGAATATATAGCACAGATATAAACATGAACACATAAACCCGTGTGTCGTCCGCTATAAATAGACACGGAGACATTTACATAGGTTCTCGGGACACAAATGGATATCCCACTTTTTTGGCACACAATTTAATACTGCGGGTTATGTCACACGTCAGGTGTTTTTTAATAGGATACCATACATACATAAAATTCGGGTCGCGTTGTTTGTTGCCAAGACCTTTCGAAACAGCTGGATCAATTTTAGTGAAATTTATTTTGTGCTTTTGATAAACTTATTCACTTAATTTAAACCCCTGAATGCTATGGGTGGTCCAAATGGTCCAATGGTCCAAAATGTATTTTTGCACAAACTTTTTTGTAATTTTTTTCATAATCAAAACTAAAACATGCAGATATTAAAAAAAAATTACAAATACTATCAACCCCCATTTTATGTTTGATATATACAGTCGTATACGTATATACAGTCCGCTTTTTATTAGAAGATTCTCACGCAATCATTATGTTAATACATATGTGCTACTTATGGCATAACAACGTTGCCGGATCAGCAGGGCTAAAATGGTCGCTTTGAAGAATCATGACATGAATCATAATATGATTCATTTTTCTAATATCGCCAAATGCAACTCTGCTTGCAATTCATTTCTGTATTTTTGTACTGATTTGACATTTGTCAGTTTGACAGTTTTGACAATTCATTTGCTGAATTGATTGAGAGGAATTGCTAAATGTGACCATTTTAGCCCCGCTGCTAGTAAATCTGCATTTCTTCATCAATTCAATCACGATAACAGATGTGTCACATGTGTGCGGAATGGACGAAAGACCCGAGCCGCTTACGTATTACATGATCTACCTTATGTTATCATTGAATTAACATAAATCTACTCGTATCTGGATTAAATACGATATTGTCGAGATAAATTATTATGGATTAGATTAATATGAAAAAGTTTGTCGTATTTGTTTGATAAAGAAGTCGGTTAATAACAACGCGTGTTTTCCGTAAGTGCTGAAAGTATAAACTTAAAGTTATATAACCTCCTCGTTTTTAGAAGTCGGTTAAAAAAGAAGGAGATATTATTTTCTCTCCTAAACTCTGCTACTTATTTAATTATTTACTCTCCCTCAGCTTTCCAAATTTTCGATCAGGTCACGTGCCTAACAAGAGAACATGTTTTTTTTATTCTAAAGCAATGCACTACGCTGTCAAAGAAGTTTACACTTCAAATGCACATTTTGGTCTTTTCGAAATGATACTAGATGATTAGAGTTAAGGTGACGCCGCGTTAAAGTGAAAAACCGTGTTGGATATGTTTTAGATTGCTTGTTTTCTCTGAGAGGCCGGCCCGGCCTCTCATAGAAAACAAGCAATGGAACAGCAAAAAATGGAAAAGGCGTAAACGTCAAAATGGTTTTTGTCGCGTAATTTAAAAACCATAAATACATTTCAAATAAGCTATGGGCAAATTAAAGTGTATGCTTGAACCAATTTATGTACAAATTTTGGAAGCTTTCACTCTCCTCAAGCAAAATAGGAATCCCTTTTTACAGAGGTATTTTGATTGATTATTCTGTGTTATAAAAGTTGACCAATCGTGTTATGCTATGGGTAATTCAAAGACAAAGACATGATAAATACTGACAATGAACTTTAATTTCTTGGCTTTAGTCATTGCTGAGAAAAATCGATATCGCTACAGCCAAATTATCAGGGCGTCGCCTTAAGTTGCAGTCTTTTAAGTTACTCTTTACAAGATGGCGGTGTCAGTTGTGGTTGTGATAACCGGTTTACACTATTCCAATCCAGTGATCCAGCGCTGGGGGTTACTACTGGAATAACGTAAACGGGTACTGGAATGCACCAGAACGCAATTCAGTGCATTCCAATGCATTCCATTTTCCGTTTACATCATTCCAGATTGTATTATTGGAGTTATTTAAACTGGCTGTAAGAATACTGTAACCAAACTGTGCAGTTTTAACGTCTGTAACGGAAATCATAAAAAGCGATTTCATTTAACGTAAAATAAACTAACAGCTGTGAGTTATAATTAATGCGAAAACTTCGCCATATTGAAACGGCGCAAAAACCTATCAAACTAAACCAGTCAAACTATCCGGCGGTTTCACATTTTAGCGTATTATGTGCAGGGCTGCCAAAAAGCAGGACATTTTTATCCGGCTTTTCCAAATTGGAGTTACAGTTTTTGTAAAATGGCTTGAGATGTACAATCAATCGCATCTTTCCAATGCTTATTATCCGGTTTTTTTTAATTGATCATTTTTGGTTCCGGTATTTTATAAATATGTACTTGATAAGCACTGCACGTTGTCTACGTGTTTTTGCCGTGTGTACGTTGAATTGCATTTTCCCCGAATCTCGGCAAATCCGATTTTCGGTCCTAGCAACCCTGCATGCATTGCTTTTATGATAGAATTGCAAATTTAAACCCTTTGTAAGCGCTTCGCATTTGGACACAAATTCGCTTTTACGGTCATTACCATGTTGCTGTCACAATTGCGACTTCCGAAACGCCAAATTGCGCTTTATTAATATGAAAACAGCGCCTTACGTGCGGGCAGCGGTTATAAAATTGCCGGAATTGCGACCGAGCTAATTTAGAATAAAAGCGGAGTCGGTAAACGTTGTTTTACCATTCACATTTATACGTGGGAGAGCCATGCTTCGGCACGAATGGGCCGGCTTGTCCGGAGATTTTTTTTTTTTTTTTACATATATGGAAATACCACGTTCTCACAGAAAACCGGCATGAAACAGCGCTTGCGCTGTGTTTCGCCGAGTGAGCCAATCCCCTACCCTAATCCCTTCCCTACCCTCCCCTATTCCCTTCGCTACCCTCCCCTATTCCTTTACCTTCCCATCCCTACCCTCCCCTATTACCCTATTCCCTCTTAAAAGGCCGGCAACGCACCTGCAGCTCTTCTGATGCTGCGAGTGTCCATAGGCGACGGAAGTTGCTTTCCATCAGGTGACCCGTTTGCTCGTTTGCCCCCTTATTTCATTAAAAAAAATCGCTCTAGAGTTTCAAAAAAAGATAGGAGTGAGCAAGAATTTCATTTCTGCCGTTGTATGTCTTCCGCCGATCTCAGAAACTAGGCGCGATAGGATTGTGCGCTGTTCAGTACGCGGTTACCGTGCACCATGGACATTCAAGCCTAAGGCTGCCTTTCCACCAGAGCTAAGCGGAGCTGTGTTGCGAGGAATGTGTTTTTGAGAACCAATAGCATCGCAATAGCAAAAAATAATTTGTTCTTAAAGTGGGCAGTAGATAAAATAAGTTTGGAAACCTCTGGCATTGAGCAAGATCAGAAACCCTAAACATGGTACATGGAAATGTATAGGAAATAATAACTGTTCACAAAAAACATTTAAATATTAATCTCTATTGACGATTAATCTAGGACCTCTACATTAGGCAAAAGAACGTCTACCAAAGAAACTATAGTTTTGTCTACTCTATGTAGAATAGAAACTTTGATCGCCATGCAAAACCGGCTATAGTAAAAATTTGTAGGTATCATTCTGTAGATTAGAGACAATTTAAATCCTATAAATAAATTAACAAAAGATTTTTTCGGAGTTTAGTCCCCGATTTTAATAGACAGTGATTAATGCTAGGGCGAATAATTTGTTTGGACAGAGACAAATCGTTGGTTAAACAAGTGATAATGATCAGAAGAAAAAATGTCCAGGCGGCGACGACAAAAGTATTAGTAACAAATGAATTGAGTCAGCCTGGTTCCGAGGTTAGTTCTTTAAAGCCTTAAAGGAAATAAATTTAATATTTTTTTCAAAAAATGTACATATTAAACACAAATATTTCATCCTTATGGACGTGTAAACTTTATGACATTTTTTGTCTCCTCGGCGGGATTCGAACCCTCAAAATCCGTCTATAGTGTCAACACACTATACAACTGACCCACATAATATTATGAATACCATGGAATACACATTGTTTATCAAACCACAAAATGATTTACGTTTATATAAACGTCCAGGATACATACTACAACAACGACAACGATATACATTTAGGCTGTACGCATTCGTTATCAATTTTCAATTCTATTTTAACTACAGTTAGAAAGAAGGTGAAATGATATAAAGCACTGTTTCTAATCTTAATAACAGTTCAAGCACACATAAAATGTGAGCCTCCGATTGGTTACAAAGACTATAAAAAAGCATATCATTTACTGAAACTTGTACACAATTGAACACAATTTGCGACACGGGCCACGTGGCATGACCCTACAAGACAATCGGTCTTACTACAAAAGATTTAAACACCCGTTGAACAGTTGATTAGAGAAAAAATCAGTTCAAAATGGTCTTAAAACAACTGTTCAACAGATGTTTAATCTTTTGTGGTAAGACCGAAAATCTTTTATTTCTAAAATCTATAACTTTACCCAACGACAAAACATAGTAAAAGGAGGGGATGTAAGTTATCTTCATACAAAGCTTGTATGTTGCGCGACAAAACCAACTCGACATTATGATGTACCCATTACCCAGTAACATGAATTTCGCAACAACTCTATTCCCTCACCCGTACCTAAAGCTCCTTAAGGAAAACGAATCGCCCGGGGCTTACAATAATCGTTAATTTCTATTGCGCAATATAACAGTTAGGGCTCAGACGTGGATGGACTTAATCCGAAGATTATTCAGATCCGTAATGACTGAGCTAATTTCGATTGGACTTTAATTGAAAAGAAGGTTAGTTCGCAGCGAAACGTGGGGAGTTTTAACTACACCATTGACAAAGATGACACGTTGAACATATAGTCCGGTTAACGAATGACTCAAAAGAGGGTAAAGAGTACGTGAGCGGGAACCTAAGCGATTTAAGAACTTATTCAGGGTGATTAGGGACAAAACATACTAAAAGTCCTGACGTACCTATGAGGTGAGCCGGAGGGAGGGGAGGGCGACAAAAGTCTAAATTTTTGTTTTTTTTTGTCAATAACTAAAAAAACTATGCGTTGTAGCAAAAATATTCTATGACGAAATTAAAGCTTAACATTTTATTGGCAAAAATTAACCTGCAGGGATTTGCGTTGGGTAAAAAAAGTGACACGGCTAATGAACACTCTCTCATTGCCATCCAAATATCATTGTGCATCGAAAAAAAAACTAACGCTGATCTTATTTGAGAAACATCTGTTCTGTTAATCCATGCAGTGTACTCATGACAAAATCATCCTCGCGCTCAAACATCTTCATAGGTCTTTCCGCGTTTTGCGGACGATTTTAAGGGTCTTCTCCTACGGAGATTTCGTAATTTACCGTATGTAGAGCCTTATAAACTCATAATTTGAAAGCTACAAAATTATAATAAAAATACAACAATAATCTGCAGTATATCAACATTCCTTTCCCCGTTTTAAATGTTCTATTTTTGTTTATTATACTCATGATTTTAGCTTCCAAAGTAACACCAATTCATTAAAATTGAAGCATACTTTCAGCATCTCCCTAGTATTTACAAATTACGTTTATTTGAAACACACGACAATAGATAGACAATTTCACTAACTACATAATATTCCCCGTTTTAAATTTTTTTAGATCAATTTTGAACGATACGTAAAATAAATATAATTTTTGGGCGATCTTGGCAACGTGTCAAATGTATGGTCAAGGTATTTTGCTCGGGGGATGGCCTCAAGGGTGGCGACTAATTGCGATTGATTCTTTCGATCTATAGCAAAGAACTCTTGGTAAACAGTTTTCTTAGAAAGCAAACACAAAATTATATACTAGTTTATTTGTGATGGATCGAAACTATAGCAAAAGAATGGTGCCTTAGTAAAATTAAAACCAACTTTCAAAATACTAACTACCCACTCCAACCACTACTTTAAATCCCATTCATTTCCTAGCAAAAAAGATGAACCTCTGTAAAAGATAGTCACAATTTGAGTCGTCTAATTAATTTAAGTCTAGCACAGTCTCGCTCCTGCTTATTAATGTACTGCATTATTCAAACACAGCCACAAAACATAAAACACTCTAGAATTATATTCATCTTCCCTAAGAGTTGACTTGGTAACTGGATTTCTTTATTGCATTGGGTTTTAATGTAATCAGTGATGAAGAAGCGTTTTAAAAATTCATAATAATACATGTGTTTTCCCTGATATATTTTTTGAATATTATTTTGCTTCGCTAAAATAATATTTAAAGTCAATCAATAATAATGATTAATTATTTAAGTTAGACTAGGATTAGACATAACCTTTTAAACCTGTTACCTTCTTACACCATACTGAATAGCCATACTGAATTTAATAATTGTAGAGTTTTATGACTGAATTGAATTTTTAAGAAAAGAGCAAAAGGGTGATCTAATAAAAAGTGATTTACTGTTATAGGAAGGCTACACTTTATAAGGGTCCGTAGTCGTAAATATTCCTATACCATACACGTCTTGAAAGTCTTGTCAGCGTAAGTTACTCAAAACACATTTTACTAGTAGTATATATGGACGCTGTTAAGCATTCGTGTGCTAACCCACACAAAAATTACGTATTGAGTTATGAATGCAGTTATGTTCTTTACATGATTTAGAACAAGACTGCATTCAAAATTTAACGACAAAAAAAATTGTGGGTTAGGACACTAATGCTTAACAGTGACCATATATAGTATATAGTATAATTACAAATATATAAAAGTCTGATAAAACATATAATTTACAAAATTTACAAATGTCGCAACAAAACATTATTATTTTATCCAAAAAAACTCTATTTTTTGGATAATTGGATTTCTATGTTATATTTATATTACCTACAACTTTTATCATGACGTTAGTAACGAGGTAAGACAATATTTTTTTCGCTAAAACTTTAATGTTACGCTGAAATTTTAAAACTATCACTGGCAAATCCATACCGATAATCTAATTATGTAATATGTCTGTTACCTCTTCACGTCCAAAACGCTGCGCAGATTTTTCTAAAATTTTGTACAGATTTATTTTGCGTCCCGGGAAAGGACATTTAGGATACTTTTTATTCCGCAAAAATGTACAACTCCCGTGCGATAAACTAATTTCATCGCAACGGAGTTGTGGGCGTTATTTGGTAATAAATAAGGGCATGGTATAAAATCTTATAACATAATATCTCGTATCAATTTATTTCGAAATCCATCAAAGAAACAGACACAAAGAAATCGCTAATGACGTTTGCTGATCCGAAGATTATCTCTAAACGCAATAGGGAAAATTAATAACTCAACTGATCTCCTTATCTCCATGTCCTGATCCTATTAATTACATGTAATACAAGTAATATTTAATGGAGGTTCAGGGGCTTAGAGCGTGGCTCCTGACTCGGCATTCGCAGATTCGATTCCCGTGTTGGAGAGATTTTGTTACTGAATTTGGTGAGGACAATGCAGGCTGATCAACTGATTGTCAGATAAGAAAGATGGGATGGGTGGGCTTGTAAAAAGTCGGTGCAGCGCCTGATCTCTTTGATCGTTCATCCCACTGGGTTATAAGAGTAGAGGGAAGAGAGTGTTCTTGTACAAGCACACAATAATTGGTCACCTTAAACTCACTCTTGCGTAAGTCTAGTTTTCTGGTTTGAATAAAACCGGCTACCATTATAGTGAGATTATCCATACCTACTGATATTATAAATGCGAAAACGTGTCTGTCTGTCTGTTACCTCTTCACGCCCCAACAGCTAAACCGATTTAGCTGAAATTTTGTACAGAGATACTTTGAGAGAGATATTTTGGCATGACGGAGTTGCAGGTGTCTCTAGTCACAATTAAGGATAAGATATTCCAGAAGTTTAGATACACTACCAATAGTGTAGCTAAGCACCCGAAGTCCACTCTTAACTTGTAAGCTCGGAAGCCACAATTCCCAAGCGTAAAGGAACAGATTTGAATCTCATGGATTATATTATGTTTCTACGTTTCTAGAGCTAGTATTTGAATTTAGTTATATAGAGAACATAAAGACAGTCCGTAATCTAGTGGGTTTTACTGTTATATACTAAAAAGGGTTGTCGTTTGATGGCAACCTTAAAAAGTTTGATGGCAGCTTGACTCAAAGTACTACTTTGAGTCAAGCTGCCATCAAACTTTTTAAGGTTAAACACAACACTCGCATAAAGTCTATACTAATATTATTATAAATGCGAAAGTCTGTCGGTCTGTTACCTCTTCAAGCTTAAACCGCTGAACCGATTTTGTTGAAATGTATGGCATAAAACTTAGTACTTATAATATTATTTTTACCCGCATAAAAGTTCGTAGATCTAAAGACTTATTTCAGTCTTTAATACCTTAAAGTTGTAGCCGATTATTGTGATCACATTGATGATGATAATGCCTTATCATCATCAATGGCTCAATCAATCAACAATAATCGGCTACAGCTTTATTTTGACATTTCTTTTTAACCTCATTTAAATATAACCATCATCACCATTAAGATGATGATAATAATTAATATGATGTACACGTTCACATCACCATTTCACCATTGTTAAGGACGCTAAGCATTTCGGTAAATGCAAGTAATCTTCCACTCTTATTCAGCTTAATTACTGTTTTAAAAAATCTAGGCCACAGACTTGCGGACATAAATATGAAATAAAATTTCCTTTGAATGTTTGTAATAAAAAGAGATTAATAGGAAAGTATTTTTCCACTAAGTTATCAAGCTTTAATGTTCAGTTATTTAATTTCTTGCGAAAGAAGGTTTTTGGTCATCATGAGCACACGTATTCGTAGATGCTTTATTCAATTATTACTGTGTTAAATATTATTATTTAATTTGTACCAGCAATTTGGTTAAATCGTTTCTTGACTTTTGATGGATATAGCATTTTTGACGGTTTTGTAAAAAATGCTATGTTATGTACTCCATATCCATACTTCCATACTAATATTATAAATGCGAAAGTGTCTGTCTGTCCGTCCGTCTGTCTGTCTGTCTATTTGTCTCTGTAAGTGTTAACTCAACACGCTAAAACCGCTAAACCGATTTTGCTGAAATTTGGCATAAAGATACTTTGAGTCTCGGGAAAGAACATAGAATAGTTTTTATCCCGTAAAAATGTACGGTTCCCGTGCGACAAACAAATTTTGTCGCAATGGAGTTGCGGGCGTCATCTAGTTATGTTATACGCAAAGTTACACAAATGATGTGTCCACATTAAGGTGACGCCGCGTTAAAGTAAAAAACCGTGTTGGATATGTTTTAGATTGCTTATAAAACAAGCAATGGAACAGCAAAAAATGGAAAGGGCGTAGCGACAAAATGGTTTTTGTCGCGTGTTTTAAAAACCATAAATACATTTCATATAAGCTATGGGCAAATTAAAGTGTATGCTTGAACAAATTTATGTACAAATTTTGGAAGCTTAAATCACTCTCCTCTGTTGGCAAAATAGGAATCCCTTTTTTACAGAGGTCTTTTTGATTGATTATTATGTGTAAAACACATCAAGTTGACCAATCGAACACGAACCCATAGTATAACAATACTATGGGTAATTTTTGAATTACCCATAGTATTGTTATACTATGGGTAATTCAAATGGACACAAACATGATGAATACTGACAATGAACTATAATTTCTTAGCTTTAGTCATTGCTGAGAAAAATCGATATCGCTACAGCCAAATTATCAAGGCGTCCCCCTTAAGTCGTCTAACGCTGCGTAAACAAGTATTTTCTTTTGAGGCTAAAATCTAAAGAACGGACTAGGAATACAGAGACTACGACTCTTGGGCACATAACATTAAATTACTATATTTTTTACTCCAATAACACGACATTAAATTCGAGTGTAAAACAAAAAATTGGGGTAAGTATATGTTACAAAAAGCATTTTTAAAATTTTCTCCACACTTCTTTTGAGGCTAAAATCTAAAGACCGGACTAGGGATAGAGAGACTACGACTCTTAGGCACAAAACATTACTATATATTTTACTCCAATAATACAACAGTAAATTCGAGTACCAAACAAAAAATTAGGGAATATTTTACAAACAGCATTTTTAAATATTCTCCACCCGTGTATATAGCAACATTCTTCAGCAATACATTACTGCAAAAAGTGTACAAGTGAAACAAATATAAAACAACATTTAAAGCTATTTCGAGTTGCTAAGCTGACAAATCACGGGCGGGACAGGCCATACATCTTCGCCATGTGTTGGACGTACAGCGCCAGATTGTGAACGCAGCCACAGCGTTAATATAGTAGACCAACTTTCTAGGACTCGCAGATAGATAACAGAAAAATGTCTTTTTACAAGATGGATCATTGAGTATGAATAAAATTTCTGACCGTACTGTATATGGTATGCGTTGTATTAATAATTGCAATCAGGATGTTATTTTTTATTTTTAAAATAATCAGTCATCGATTACTTTTATTAACGGACGTGATTAGCCACCCATAACCATGAGTCCTCTACTCAAACCACGTGGTCATATTATTTTAAAAGGGAACATAAATAACACTCACATTTAAATAAAATTGTTTAAACAAAATCGTTTATATCTGATATATAAATAAATACACAAATGAAAGTCTTCTAAAGTACAACCAGTTTCTATGTTTTGTTAGTTTTATTGTAAGGCCTTTTGACTCTACTGTATGATGTATATACTGTACACACTGAATGGACCAAGCAAAGCACAACTTTCGTGGAATTTATAAAAATACTGACCATTAAAATATACCTAAATAAACGGCGGTCAGGGTATTGTAGTCGTATACTTAGAATATTAAAGACGAATTTATGGATCAATGGTATAAGCCATAAGTCGAGTCAGAACACTCAAACGTTGTTTTGCCATATCCGATTATTCGGGTGTGAGAAATAGATGTAGGTTAATTTTCAGATTACAATACAAATGGCGTGTACCGATTGTAATGAAAATATTTTGTTTAAAAATGGTATTCAGGAGGCAATTCCTGGCAATTCACACAAAGTGTGAATGACAGCAAGGTTATTTGCAGAATAGACAGAATATTTGTGTGAATGACAGCAGACAAACAGACAAAATGTAGACTTTCACATTTAAATTATTAATATGGATTTCTGCAGTAACTAACTAACCTAAAATGTAAAAAATTACAATTTAAAAAAAAGCTTTTATTTAAATAGTCTAAAAAGTAGACAATAAATTTCTCTTTAAAAAAATTAACTAAGTATGAAGTTCTAATCATCAATATTTTATACAATTTGCATGATAATAAAAGCTTGTCGCGACTCGCGAGACTTAACAATCTATCAGTACTTGATAAATTTATATTATTCAAGAACATACATACATAGCAAGTTATTTTAAAGCTTTTAATAATAAATATATCTACTTCAAAATTGAAGTCCGAAATTCCACCGTAACATACATACTTACATACATACAGAGCAAGTTAAATAAAAGCTTTTAAAAAGTAGTTCACGGGTAACGAAGTTTATAGCATTCCTAGAGTTAAAAACAGTTCGCATTTGCATAAACTACGCGGTAATATTTTTAAATTCTAGGAAGTAGCATTAACTAGTACTTTCATCCTGCCTGGATTAAAAGCTGGAACTAAATACCTAAGATTTTTTTTGCGTCTACTTTTAGCTGTGACATTGTCTAAAATTCCTACATTTTTCTAAAGTCCAATGCTACTTTAAAGGCACGGCCCGTCTCAGTGTGCTCACTGCACACTGAGACGGGCCGTGCCGGGGCTCAGCGTGCCGGGGCTTATCGCAAAAATCCGCCTCCATACAATTTGTATGGAAGCGGATGCGCGTATCGCACACTGTGTCGGGGCGCAGCGGATTTCGCTGAGCCCGGCACGCTGAGCCCCGGCACGGCCCGTCTAAGTGTGCTCACTCCTTAATAAAACATTAATGCTGCTTCATTCCTTCCTCGATCCGTTTTCTATCAAATTACAATATAGTATTCTAACAAAATGTCAAACCAACCGGGTCAAAACTCCAGAAATCGTTTCAGGTTTTTTCGACGTTACTGTACTCCTCCGGAACGGCTTTACTGATTTTTTATGCATATTCAGTAGGTCTGAGAATCGGCTACTGGGTACTTTTTATATTGATAAGTGCATTTGCTGAATAAATAATAGAAAATTATTACAACTCGAGACTGACGGCGACCTTTGTTTATGCGACGGGATAACGATGCGATGGACGTTGCCATTATACCATAGCCCATACTTATTTAGTCTCTTCAATAAAATAATAATATGGGCGAATAACTTAATATAGCAAAACAACGTTTGCCGGGACAGCTAGTATTATATATAATACTAGCCTAGGTATTAAATGAAAATGATTGGATCAGATTTCAGGACAACGTCATTGTATTTTTTAATTTATAATCTTACACATAACCAGCGTTATTAACGTAAAGGTAGGGTACCTTTACGTTAATAACGCTGGTTATGTTGCTATGCTGGTATGCACCGGGAGCATTCGCTTGTAATGTAACGTTAAAGAGTCGAGCATTGCAATGTGCACCTTGTAATGATACACTAGACGTGTGTAATATCTTGATACAACTTGTAACATCAACTAGCTATGGAATGCTCAAAGTCGAATGTTACATTACACGCGAATGTTGTCAGTCAGGGAGATAAGTAATGCTCAAAATCGAATCTATAATGTAACATTACAAGTGAATGCTCACGATGAGGGAGCACCTTAACTATAAAAAGTAAATTAATTACTTGAAGGAAGAATATTAGACGCAAACTCTAAAATATCTCGGAGAGATTCAAAACAATTTATAGGCTATAAACTAAGAAATTAATTAAGATGAAATGTTCTTAGACGTAAAATTAATTAAAGGTAAAATATTAATTAAATTAGGAAGCAAATGATTAGTAATTTATAAGCAGCAGCGTTAATATTCGTCATTTATAATAAGAGCTATACATTTTGTAGATAGACATCTATAAGTGTACTCTAATGTTAATAATTAAGAGGATTGATTAGATTTTTCGTATGCTTTAAATATCCTTTAAAATTACTGAACAGATTTTGACATTCATAAATTCACACTATAAAGTGATATATGTAAGGTTCTGGATCTCATTTTATCACACTTCAAGTACCTACTAAATATTATATTCCTAAGTTAATAAGCAAGTATTTGAATAAATAATTGATATATTGATATCAAACATAAAAATTATAAAAAAATGTACATCGATAAACAAAGCGAATATTTTCCAAACAAATAGAATATGTTGTACATGCTTCAATTGTTCAAGGCAGTATTGTATGGGCGAGCCTTTTTCGCAATCCGACACGATACTCGCATTAGATTCTGGTAGATCGATAAAGATTAGAGTTTTGCCGATATTTATTTAGAACAGAGATTGGATACCACGTCCTTGTTAAAATAAATATGACAAGAGTCGAATAGTTTCAGCAAAAGTGTGAGCAAACGACTTTTGATTATTAAAACGTATAAGTAGTAAGTAGTAAAAGAGCAAAGCAATTTTGTTGATACATCTATCTTCATTTTTCTTAAATCTAATGCAAAATTAAATAAAGATACTTAATATTTGACTATAAGTTACCTAATAACACAATAGACATAACTACCAGTAGTTCGATTGCAAAGAGACGGACAGGTTTCAATATCTGTCAAATTCGTCGGGTTTCACTAGGATTATGAACGGAATGTGCCTCGCGCTGGCTGATATAATAAATTTTTAAATATTAAAAATAAAGTTTTCAAAATTGGATTCTGACAATTTTAATCGCATGTGCCAAAACACAAACAACAATACGACCAAAGAGGAACACGTCCATCGAATATGTCAGTTTTAAATTCGTAGGTAACAAGTTAACAACCCTAGCGACGATTTTCGTCATAATACGTCAAATTTAAAAATTTCAACATCATTTCTAAGTCGGCATACTCTATCATTCTGTCTACTCTGTCTATATACTCCACTCGGGCTAACTTGTCGCTAGCGGTCATTGACTCCCTGTCAAAACCTGTCATTTTCCATATAAACCGCGATTGATAATGAAGTGTCAGATATTGTCAATCGTGGTTTTATATGGAAAATGACAAGTTTTTGACAAGGAGTCAATGATCGCTAGCGACAAGTTAGCCCGAGTGGAGTATAGCACTGCCGACATTCAAAAACAAATGCGCACGACGCGGTTTCCTCACCATAGGCTATCGGACGATGTGAACTCCCTCGAACTGCTATTATTGTGAATTCGAGCATTCATTTCCTTACGATGCGGCAGTTAAGAATATTTATTGAGTGAACTTGCGGCGTGAGTCGCTGTTTCGATTGTCGTTGCTCTTATATTTGTGTATATTAAGGACATAAAGCCTTCAGTGGCAGTTTCAATGCAATCATTTCTCCATTTAGTCGTCGTACTCAATGATCCTTGTTCGACTTATGAAATAAAAAATGATACAGTATCGTGTTTTATTTCGAAACTTACGGCATTGGGTTATAACTTCGCAAAAACACTAAATAGTATGAAACAAGCTTTCCTCCATTATATGTTATATTATTGTATGTTCAAATCTTTAACACCATGCAAACAATGTGTATTTTTAATTGCTTAAACATACCACTGTCTATGTCCGTCATGTGAGTTTTCCCCTGTACCAGACAAATCCAAGCACACTACTAGCAGTTTTAGTAAACGTAGCCCATTTACTAAAACATGTTAAAGCGTATGTTTTTACACAGCGTATACCGGTGTGTGTATATTTACCGTACGTATATTTTCATTTGTAAGATGTTTCATAAGTTATATAAACTCAATCTTGAAAGACGTTTTACAGCGGGGTATAGACATTGGTATCGTAATAGTCCCCACATGGGTTATTATGACATAGGCTATATCGTGTAATGTGCTCCTCATTCACCGATATACTCTGAGATAATGTATCTTATCCTCGAAGGTCCTTTTCGTCCCCTGGGAGACGAAAAACAACGAACGTTACACCAAGTATATATTTTTAAGAAACGTTGTGTCTTCAAAAAGTTGTCGGTCGTAATAAATACTACGATAGACTATATTGAATGATCATTCAATATAGTCTATTGTAGTATCATCAAACATACTTAAAGTTTATCGAAATCGGTGTCGTATTCATAATTTTCGTGTGGATAATTTTTTACTGAACACATTATCCTTGAATGCAGATACTAATAGTCAGTGCCGTAAATAGCCTTTTTTGCGCCCTGTGCGAGCTTCTATATACTTAACTGCACCTTTGTTTTTTAACCGACTTCCAAAAAAGAGGCGGTTATAGTATGTTCGGCTTTGGATATTTTTTTACTACATTGGGAAACATCAGCTCTGGGGCGGAGCGGGAATTCGAAAAATAAGGATCTGTCTGGTCTGGCCATTCTTGCGCCCCCCAGAGTTTACGCCCTGTGCCTGGGCACCGGTGGCACCGCCCTATTTACGCCACTGCTAATAGTATCAAATTATTATTATCCTTACTAACATCATGAATGCGAAACATATTTTGATGAAGTTGTAATGTTGACTTTTAGTTTCAGGATAAAGCATATGACTTTTTTTTCATAACATATAATACGACACCGGCATCATAACTTAGGGTCTGCGCAAACGAACAACATCTAGTGTTGATGTTTGACGACCTCTGTGGCTCAGTGGTGAGCGCGTTGGTAGCTCAAGCCGAGGGTCGCGGGTTCGAAACCCGCCGACGGAACAAAATGTTTTGAAAGTTCCTGGGTCATGGATGTGTATGAAATATGTGTATCATATCCATACTAATATTATAAATGCGAAAGTATCTCTGTCTGTCTGTCTGTCTGTCTGTCTGTCTGTCTGTCTGTCTGTCTTGCTTTCACGCCAAAACTACTGAACCGATTGCAATGAAATTTTGTACACAGTTATTCTAGAGTCTGAGAAAGGACATAGGCTACATTTTGATGTGGGAAAATATCTTATTTCCATGAAAATATCGATGAAAATGAATTCGCATTGCGCGTGGCCAGCGCTCATCCCGGGGGTCCTGGGTTCGAGTCCCGCAGGCGGAACAAAAAGTTTTCAATGTTCCTGGGTCTTGGATGTGTATTAAATTAAATTTCAAAAATCTTAAACATATTTTATGTATAATATTATAAAAAATCCAGAAATACATCGATGCAATTTCTAATACGAACATTTTAGTTCTAATACGATTCAACAGATGGCGCTTTATTTTTTACTTTATTCTAACATAGAACTAATCATACTTATTAGTTAGTATGTTTTTGTTTATAGTTTTTAATACGTTAGAATATTATGTTTAATAATTTAATCACTTGGTAAAATAATAATCAATCTATCTTATCTTATAGAACTCCTACTGCATTTCTAATCCATACTATCCATACTAATATTATAAATGCGAAAGTATCTCTGTCTGTCTGTCTGTCTGTCTTGCTTTCACGCCAAAACTACTGAACCGATTGCAATGAAATTTTGTACACAGTTATTCTAGAGTCTGAGAAAGGACATAGGCTACATTTTGATGTGGGAAAATATCTTATTTCCATGAAAATATCGATGAAAATGAATTCGCATTGCGCGTGGCCAGCGCTCATCCCGGGGGTCCTGGGTTCGAGTCCCGCAGGCGGAACAAAAAGTTTTTAATGTTCCTGGGTCTTGGATGTGTACTAAAATAAAATTTCAAAAATCTTAAACATATTTTATGTATAATATTATAAAAAATCCAGAAATATATCGATGCAATTTCTAATACGAACATTTTAGTTCTAATACGATTCAACAGATGGCGTTTTAATTTTTACTTTATTGTAACATAGAACTAATCATACTTATTAGTTAGTATGTTTTTGTTTATAGTTTTTAATACGTTAGAATATTATCTATACTAATATTATAAATGCGAAAGTATCTCTGTCTGTCTCGCTTTCACGCCAAAACTACTAAACCGATTGTAATGAAATGTTGTACACAGATAGTCTAAAGCCTGAGAAAGAACATAGGCTACTTTTAACTGGAAAAGGGGGTTGTAAGGGGGTGAAAATGCGTAAATTTGGTCAAATTAAGTTAGTTCCAAAAACTTAAATTAGATGGCACCAAGAGTCCCCTAGATCGCGCTATTGCTTGCTCATGCGTATTTCTATAAGAGGTGGTACCATATCTAACTAAGTTTTTCGATTCTTTCGATTGTTTTACACGTCATTAACTAAGAACTCACCTACCAACTTAGATTAGATATCAAATTCAAAAACAACAGCACCAAAACTACTGAACCGATTGTAATGAAATGTTGTACACAGATAGTCTAAAGCCTGAGAAAGGACATAGGCTACTTCTTACAGGAAAAAGTGGTTGTAAGGGGTTGTTTATGCGTAAATTTGTTCAAATTAAGTTAGTTCCAAAAACTGGAATAGATGGCGCCAAGAGTCGCCTAGATCGCGCTATCGCTTGCTCATATGTATTCCTATAAGAGGTGGTACCATGTTGAGTTAATATTTTCGATTCTTTCGATTGTTATACATGTTATTAAATAACTCACGTACCAACATAGAAATCAGAAACAACTGTCTACCAATAATAAATACTAAGGCCCGATTCGACCAAATTTGATGTTACACGAGTATAACTATCATGAGAATAATTTTACTCCTTTAATTTACTCTAGGGTATAATCGTTTGCATTTTACCAAGTTACTCAAAGAGTATGAAATAAAATGTCAATTATAGTTCACAATGACACCGACCGTGACAGGTGAACCCTGTTATTCTCAGTTCTCAGCAACTATTCTCAGTTTAATATTTATTCCACCAAAATAGCCAGTTTAATTATTTACTCCCGTTACCTCATTCTTGGATTAGAAGTTGGAAAAACGCAAAACCAGCTTACTCTTAGATTAGGAGACAGTTATACTCGAGTAAAATTTTACTCCAGTTTGGTCGAATCCGCCCTAAATAGTTTAATGGCCTATGGGTATTGGCTATTGAACAAAGCTAAAGTTGTGTAATGCATTATGCAGCTAAGTTGTGTAAAGCTAAATAAGCTTTAAAAGGTATAAAAAGTTTAATTAAAAAAAAATCATATTATGTGCACACTACACGGCTGTTTTGGGTATTTTGATTGAAGGGGTACCAGGGTTTTAAAAAGCTTTTGACACCAATTTTATTGACACCGCGCGCTATAAACTGAAGTCCACGCGGACGAAGTCGCGGGCAACAGCTAGTATTAAATATATGTATAAGTATAAAAGTATTAAATATATTTCCGTTGTCTGGTACCTGTAACAAGTCCTTCAGGTACTTACCACGGGGCCAGACTGACGTGGTGTGAAGCGTCCATCGATATTATTATTATTAGAAGTTTCCAGAGACACGTAGCTTAAATAAAATCTACATTATTCAAGCACTGCTAAAGGGTCGCCAAAAAAGAAAATACAAGCATGCTCCAAGCAATATTATGAGCTCCCATCGATCCCAAGTGAGGGACGGAACCCCGTAAAAAATGCAACATATTATTTTAGGATTCCGTACTGATAGGAAAAACTCAATTTCTGAGATTTCTCTTTTTATTTGTCAGCCTGTTGCTAGACTGTATCTTCTGGATTGAGCTAAACTGTTGTAATTCCAAATATATTGATAGAACTGCTATAACGACAAGAAAATCTTAAAAAAATGTAATTTCTTGCTTATTAATTTAAGCTATCATTGTTATTTTCCACCTTTTTGGTAAAAGGTGGCCCCGTGCGAGTTTCTTGCGCCGGTTCAGGGTTCTTCTCGCCGGGCTAGTTCCCGAAAAGGTGGTAGGCCTCATGTAGACGCGACGTTCTAAAAGTGTTAACATAACCTATTTAGAAATAAATAATATTTTGATTTTGATCTTGTATTGTATCCTTTCCTCCTTAATTAAAAAAACAATTTTCTACGGAACTCTCCTTGAACATCTCGCACTTGACCAGTTTTAAATTCAAGACAGTTCCCGCCATCTGTTACGCCGACCGGAACATTGCTTTTATTTACGTGTGGTCTAAAAACAAGCCGCCATAATCCGTGCACAATCTGCCCATTTACATAAGTCCCTACAAGCCCTGTCCATTTGTGAGGATTCCGAAACTAATTATGAATTCAATGTCCAGTTCAGAAAAAGGCGATTACGCTTCCTTTGAAGGGACTAATGTACTTATTAATTCATTCATTTACAGGTTTTGTTGTTCTAAATAGTATGTTTGTTGTAATTTGTGTCGTTTATTACTTTGAAATTCAAAGTAAAAAATAGGAAGTTATTTCAAAGTTTGAAATAACCTTCAATACAATGTCTTAAAAAGTATTGATCGATATACATTTTTGAATAATTGTTTACTGTTTACATAATGTATATTTGTCTATTGTTACAACAATTCACACGTAATATAAATTCAAATTAAAACAAATAATACATTGTAATTGATTATTATGTTATCGTTGTTATAACTAAACAATATTATTCAAGTATATCAATTTTATTATGCTCATAAACATTTACTTTGCTTTTACCGTCAATTAAATATTTGATAGTACTCAATTGTATCGTTATTAAGTTCAAAGTGTATTTTGGAAGTATCAAAAACATGTTCTATTGTCTATAAAGATTTAAAGACCGCGGGCTCATAAAATGTATAAAATGAACGTTGCTTTTACAAAATACATCCAGCTTTATGGGGTATTTTCAGGATTACTTTACAAATTTACATAAAATTAAGTGCAGACGTAAATTTATAACTGTAGCACCCGATTTTGTACGCTTTTCCAAGCGTAGCTCATTTTAAGTGAATATTCTTATACTTTCTCAACAGCGGGGCTAAAATGGTCACATTTAGCAATTCCTCTCAATCAATTCAGCAACTGAATTGTCAAAACTGTCAAACTGACAAATGTCAAATCAGTACAAAATTACAGAAATGAATTGCAAGCAGAGTTGCATTTTGTGATTTTAGAAAAATGAATCATATTATGATTCATATCATGATTCTTCAAAGCGACCATTTTAGCCCCGCAGAACTCCAGAGCCTTTAGAGATAGGCATTTGAACATTTCAGCATTGCTTGATGAACTCTAAGCATATTAACAGTGGTATATGCTTGGAGTTCTTTAAGAAATTCTAAAGTGGTAGTGTACTCAGATAATAAATTTTCATAGAATTTATGAAAGTTTGGGGGTTTCATCGTTGTTTTAAGAACTGAAAGTATGCTACTATGCAAATTCTATTCATCATAATTCAGTAAGTAATAATATTATAATCAATAAGTAATAAGTAACGTATTATAAATGATCAAACGAACTTACCAAGTGAAGTTCGATCATTATTATGTGAGTCGCTTCATTCGAAGCCATTCGGAGACATTAACCAAAAGTAGTGTTTTGCTTTCCGATAGGCAAATCGCGTTTTTTTTTCTTCAGAGTATGTGGCTACTCGACTGGGTACTCGCTCGTGTGCGCTTTTCATTTTGTTTAGAGAGAGATAATGCAAAAAATCTTTCTTTCTATCTTTGGGTACTCAGAGAGTTTCAGACTCCTATATTTCCTAAAAGATCATCACCGAGGCTACTACGTCGGGATTCGCCTCGAACACACTCCATCAATACTTGTTGTACATGTTCAGGTGTTCCACATAATGCACAATTTGGAGAGTCAACCTTACCCATCATAAATTTAAAAACGTTTGATGGAATGTGGCCGGAGCGCAATCTTAGCATTGCTACTATATCTTTTCTAGGCATAGATAATCTATCAAACCACGCGTAATGAGGAGGCTCCCGTTGTATTGTTTTGTACCATATTCACTTACTCAGCGACCGCTCATCAAAATATTCTTGCCATAGTTGTCAACATTGTACTTTAACTTTACCTAGCAATTCATTATGCAAGGGAAGACAGCGATGAACGATTCCCTCAGTCAAAGCCTGTTTGGCCGCGCGATCTGCCTCCTCGTTTCCCCTGATACCATCGTGCGAAGGGATCCATTGCAGCGTTATACGACGGTTATCTTTTTGCAGATTACTAATAAATTCTAAAATGCTATAGGCTATAGGGTGACATCGAAAACTCGAGGTTAACCTAGCCAGGTGTAACAACGCACTCTTTGAATCAGTAAATAAAACACATCTATTAAACTTATTTCCCTGTTCTAAGATTAAAACCCTTCGAAAGAATTTACCTTACGGCTTCAGTAAACCATTCAGGCTTCAGTTTGACCCATCAGTAAAAATTTTATAACATTCATTGTATTTCTTATCTATATACTTAAGTAAACCTCCTTTGGAAACCTGACGTTTTTCCAAGACCAAAAGTAGCCTATGTTACTCTTCATCCTTTCAACTAAGTCTACACTCTACGCCAAAAATCAAGTCGATTGGTAGCTTGAAGGAAGTAAGAACAATCAAAAATCAAACAAACAAACACACTTTCGCATTTATAATAATATAAGTATGGATATTGGATAGTCATGAAAGGCAAGTAGTATAGTAATACTGTATACATAATGATTATATTATTATTAATTGTAAGTTTTATTTGTTTCTTATAAAAATCGTTATTGATATTTACAGTAGTAAAAGGTACCAAAAAGGAGAAAAGTAAGACTCTACAAAAAGAAGTGAGATCCCATCAAAAACATCCTGTAAAAAAACCAAGTCTCGCAACTCAGTAATTTTTATACCGTAAAAAATTATGAGATCCATGCATTACCAAGTCGGTTAATTTATTCAGTCCCTACCTAGGGGACCTTCTGTCTCAAGTTATTACGTGAGTTATTATCATATTAATATTAAAAATCTTTTACGTTTTAAATAAATAAATCGACTTGGACATCGCATGAAAACACAATTTTTACACAATTATTATATTATTAGATTGTTTAGTCTATTGCGCTCCAAGCAATTAATGCAGGCCCGTAGTACGGTGGGATACTGTATAGTGTTATACTAAACAATCTAATCATGCGATGTCCAAGTCGATCTATTTATTTAAAACGTAAAAGATTTTTAATATTGATATGATAATAACTTACGTACTAACTTGAGACAGAAGGTCCCCTAGGTAGGGACTGCATAAATTAACCGACTTGGTATTGCATGGATCTCATAATTTTTTACGGTATAAAAACTAAGTTGCGAGACTTGGTTTTTTTACAGGATGTTTTTACTTTTTGATCGGATTATGTTTACCGGTAAGTAAATAACTAAAAAGAGTGAATTTATTATTTTTAACAAAATATTAAAACCGAATTTCAGAATTCGTCTCAAATTTTTCTGTACATAATATCATAAGTCTTCATTACTTTGAAGTCGGTACCAACTAATTTAGTGAGTGAGTTCAGTCAATGACAGAATATCTGAAAGTTTTGGGACTGGTTTGGGAAAAGTTTTCCAGGTTTGCTAGCCTAGATCATTGATTTTCCACCAAAAAATGTTAGTAGTTAGTACAATCCTTGTCAAAAAGTGTTTCATTATATAAAACTAGATGGCGCTGCCAGTCGTCTACATCGCGCTATTGGTGTGTCGAGATGTTTTTATATGTATTATTCGTTATGCGCTCGTTAAACGGTAATTCTGCATTACATGCATTACGTGCTGTAATGCACGAATTATCGTGGATTGCAGTGAATGATGCGAATTACATGCAAACTACGTGCTGTACAACGTGCTGTACATTGAATGACAACTTCTTTAATTTTTCAGCACGACATGAGTTACGTGCTGTAATTCACGCATGATCGTTTATTGTAGTGAATGACGCGAATGACATGCAAACTACGTGCTGTACATTGATTTACAAGTGGTTTAATTTTTCGTCATGCAATAATGCAGCGGATCGCGCGATCGGCATGTCATCGGCACGCCCATGGGGCAACTCAGTTCCAGGGTGGTGCTCCCGAACACTTAAAAAAATTATGCGTTTCTTTGAACAGGACATACAAACTGTTAATGTGCGCAAAATTAATAAATCAAATAATATATTTTGCCATAATATAATATTTTATTGCTAATAAATAACTTTTGGACGAATATAGGCTGATATGATGATGATGATGATGAAATAACTTTTTCAATTTAATTTATACAAAAAACGTCGGTAAGTATTTACAAGAACGTATCGTGATCTCCGTGGTCCAGTGGTTTAGCGTGGTCGTGGGTTTGATTCTCGCGTTGGAAACAATATTTTATTTCCAAGATTGGTTAGGACAATGCAGGCTGATGACCTAATCGTCTGACAAGTAATGATCCATGCGTCGGATGGGCATGTAAAAAGTCGGCCCTGCGCCTGATCTTTCGCCAGTCGTGTCGTTCTTTCGGCCCACTGTGCTAGGAGAGTAAAAGGAATAGAGAGTATACCTACTCTTGTGTACTGTGCACACATTTGAGCACTATAAAATTACTCCTGTGGGATGGTCTCAATGAAACCGGCCACCGTCACCGAAACCGGTGTGGGAAACCGGAAATATTTGTACAATAATTTATTCAAGGTACAATGAATAAGATTATCATCATAAAAAACTTGAGAGGTGTCAAGGGACACCCGGATGGAACGAAGGTCCAGTTTACATATTATACTAGTTACTTTAACAACTATAGCAAAAATGCTAAATAGTTGTAAGCCGTGCGGTAGTGCTTGTTTCTCTCCCCCTCTCTGGCATTGAACAGTGCGGTGAAGCGACGTCTATTTTTGAGTGTAGGGGAACTGCATGCAAAACGGACCATGCAATCAAAACGGAACGGTCAAATTACTTGAAACCTACTAGGGCCATCTATTTGCTAGGTAACGCTAGTACTAATTACTCGGGCCCTTTCCGTTCTCGGTCATTGCCGGCGAAACTGTCATACGGAACAGCGGATTTTTATTGCGGTTAAATATTTTTTTCACATTTTGATGTAAAAAACACAATTTTTGAGCAGTCCGCACTTTTGTTGTAATTAATATTTTCTATTTAATGATATGACACAGTGTTCTGCATGATTTTAACTTTAATATAGTATGTAAAGAATGAAAGGGATAAAACGGTTAACTTCAAAATGTGACATTTATTCATGAGAACCTTAAAACAAAAAAGACGGGTGCAGTGCATGATTTGTCTCCTCTAGGCACATTGTAGTTTAGATGTACACAACATTTATTTGTAAAAGGTATTCCCCAGATGACATATGCATTGGGACCATTTTGCCCTTTACCGTGGTCCATTTTACCTTCACACGCAGGCAAAATGGCCTGTGTGATTAATAGGAATTGTAGAGTGATTAATAATAAAGATATTCTATAAAAATTTAATAGTAAAGCTATATTTATTGATGTAAGACAAGTTTTGCCTTAAATATACAATTTTGCCTTCAGTTCCCCTATACAGGTTTTTATTACTTACATAAGAAATAATACCTATCTAAGCCCGGGTGTCCTTTGACACCTCTCAAGTTTTTTTTTGTTTATTTTCCGTTATTAAGGTGTGTGAAATATTTTAGTGAAATTATACATTTATTCGAGCTAATTTTTTTTTTAATTTTTGGCAGTTTAGAGTTTAGACTGAAATGTTTCTTAAAATGTTTTACCTATACTTGGTACTACTAATATATATTCTGTGCCTAAACATAAATTAAAAAAATATATAAGTACTTATCGGATATAATAGGTATGTGTTTTTTTTTCTTCTGTTCTGAATTTCGAAATTTAATAATAGAATAGAGAAGGAGATAATTTTCCGAGATAATTTTAGTTTTATTGTTCAATATAGTGTTTTAATATGTAACTTCTTTCAATACATATCTTTATCTATCTAATATCACAGCTAATATATAAAAACTAGATGTCCCGCGCGGCTTCGCCCGCGTAAATTAGAAATTTTACAGAATCCGTAGGTACATTTTCCCATAAAAAATATTTCCCCCGTTTTTCCCACATTTTCCTGAGTTTCTTCTATCGTATTAGTCTTAGAGTAATAATATAATATAACCTTCTCGATAAATGATGAGTCTTACTCGATAAATGATCTATCTAACACTGAGATAAGTTTTTAAATCGGACCTGTAGTTTCTGAGATTGACGCGTTCAAGCAAACATACTCTTCAGGTTTATAATATTAGGTAGATATAGATTTTTTTTAATTATCGCTTGACAAACTCGAGTCTCGATCTAAAAGACTATGAAATGGTATAATATGGTAGTGATGATGATGATGATGAAGAATGTAATTTGCGTAGTAGCATATGCTTTCTGTTCTTAAAACAACGCCGAAACTCCCAAACTTGTATCTATAAAGAATCAGGAATTCTCTCAGCACCTTCCGAACCACGGTATACCAAGTATATCTCGGTGCAAAATCTTACTTGTTGGTAGCATATGCTTAGAATACTTCTCACGAAACCGAAGTCACCACATGTTTCCCTATAAGTTTTGAGGAGTTCCCTCGATTACTTATGGATCCTTCATCAGATCACCACTTTTCTGAATATAATACCAAATTGGGATGATACCCTATATACCAAAAGAAAAATTTTGAAAATCGGTTAACAAACGGCGGAGTAATCGTTGAATATAAGAAAACGAACATAACACCTCCCCCATTTTGAAAGTCGGTTAAAATTGTAGCCTATGTGTTATTTATTTAATATTTTAATCAGCACATGAATTGAATAACAAAATTTTTTTCAAATTAATCGTACCACCATCTGTCAGGACAAACTAAAATTGAAATAGAATAATATTGAATGCGATGATAGCGCCGTCCGCCGGATCTAATGTAAAACATTCCAAAATCAACAACTCCTTATAAATAAGAAATTAATTGAAAAAACATTTTCCAGTAGACCAAACTGTAAATCTAAACCATTCTCGAATCTCCACGAACACACACACAAAATTTCATCAAAATTGGTCCAGTCGTTTAGGAGGAGTTCAGTCACATACACACGCACACAAGAAATATATATATTAAGATAAGTCGGGGTTTCCTTCCTGACGCTATAACTCCAGAACGCACTAACCGATTTCCACGATTTTGCATTCGTTGGAAAGGTCTCGGGCTCCGTGAGGTTTATAAAACAAAAAAAAAATCAGAAAACCTCAAGAGAAAAGCAGGAAAACTGGGTAAACAGGCAAAACAACATTTGCCGGGACAGCTAGTACTTATTATAAAACAAAGTCGCTTTTTTTCCCTCATGTCCCTTTGTTCCCTTTAATCTTTAAAACTACGCAACGGATTTTGATGATTTTCTCAGTGTTAGATAGCCCATTTATAGAGGAAGGCTATAGGCTATATTTTATCACGCTAAGACTAATAGGAGCGACGAAATAGATGAAAATGTGGAAAATTATTTGAAAGGGCTAACTTAAACGCGCTTATCTCAGGAACTACAGGTCCGATTTGAAAAATTCTTTCAATGTTAGATAGTCCATTTATTGAGGAAGTCTATAGGCTATATTTATCACGCTAAGACTAATAGAAGAATGCGGAAAAAACGGAGGAAATGATTTGAAAGGGCTTATCTCGCGAATTACTGCGGCAATTTTTATGTTATTTGGCACAGATAAGAAGTAGCCCACGTGAAGGATCATAGGCTATCGATTTTAATCAGTTTTTTAGTGGCTATATATTTTATACCTACCCGTGCGACGCCGGGGCGGGTCGCTAGTTTTAATTAACTTGTTAATAACACGAGTGTGTTTATTATGACAAAAGCCCCGCCACCCGTGTACAGACACCAGCACTAAATTTTAATTATTATTTTTAATAGTTTATAACATAAATTATAATAATTAGTTTTTAATAGTTTATAATATAAATTATAAACTATTGGGAACAATTAAAATTTTGTATATTTTTTTAATGAAATAAGGGGGCAAACGAGCAAAGCAGTCACCTGATGGAAAGAAACTTCCGTCGCCCATGGACACTCGCAGCATTAGAAGAGCTGCAGGTGCGTTGCTGGCCTTTTAAGAGCGAATAGGGTAATAGGGGAGCTGCAGGGCCGTCTCTAGCCCATGTGGCGCCCGTGTGCAAACATTACCCTAGCGCCCCCTAAGAAGCGCGCGCGCTGTCAAAATGAAATGGGTACAAAGTAAAAGTACAGTTTGTCCGGCCGTTTGAGGGTGAGGACTCTAGGCGGTGGCTTCCTTCGTTCCACCAGACGAACTATAACAGCACATCAAGTTAGTATAGGTACTGTCAAATTTCTCCAATATAAATAGATAACAAACTCTATTGTTATTTGTTTGTAGATTGAAGTTTTTTTCGGTTTTGACCATGATGTCTTGACTGACCCTAACAAGCTTAACCCCAAAACATAAATTTTATATCGCTTAAGTACTTCAATTTTACTTTAAATTTCATGTTATATATACTTATTAAACATCACATCATCACAACATCGGTATTAATTCGATTTCATTATTCGATTTCATTGAAGAGCTCTAACTTCTCTACATCCGAAGAGCCAGCATGGCACAGTTTGTTTTCTAAATTAGAACACTATGCTTTTCACATTTAAGGTTCATTTCACGTTGAAAAATAAAGATTATAATATTTATATTGCAAAAGCCGAGCCGCTAATGGCGCGCCTTGCTTTGCTGTAATTCTACAAATATAAGAAGAGCTTCGGATATTACACAAAAATTATGCTACAAATACCCATTCTGTTTAGGACTTGCAGATTCTGTGAAGAGGAGGATGAAACACCTATTCACCTTCTCCTCGACTGCCCTGCTCTACTACAGAGCAGGAACAGGCACCTTGGTCGCCACGAATACTCGTCCACAGAGGAAATTCGTGGCACCAACCCCAACCATATCGTTCAATTTATGAGCAGTATTGGGTTGGGGATGATACTCTAGTGCGAAGGAGTCACAATAGATCCTCATGGGTCGCAGTGACGTTAGGGCTACAGAGACCTGCCTTCTTTAAAAAAAAATACCCAAAAATGTTTTCAAACTGGAGTTCTTTTTACGTTGGTCAATAAAGCGTGGGCCGTGGCGGCCGGCCAGCGCGGGCGCGCGCCAAGTGCGAGCGGCGCTCAGTGCCCCTAGGACCGCGGCGCCCGTGTGCACCGCACACGTTGCACCTATGGGAAAGACGCCCCTGAGGGGAGGGTAGGGATGGGAAGGGAAGGGAATAGGGTAAGGGATTGGGCCTCCGGTAAACTCACTCACTCGGTGAAACACAGCGCAAGCGCTGTTTCATGCCGGTTTTCTGTGAGAACGTGGTATTTCTCCGGTCGAGCCGGCCCATTCGTGCCGAAGCATGGCTCTCCCACGTATTTTTTAGTTTAGTAAATAGCATTATTTTTATACTCTTGAATTATCCTCCTGAATTATCATGCTGCATGATGAAAAATGAGCGTTCATCATGCAGCATGTAATTCACGTAAATGAATGGTCATGCTAAATTACCGTGTACGGGGTACTTTAGAGATCTATATTTTAATTACACAATAAATTATACTCGTTGTAACTTTACATAAAGAATCCATCATTTTATATACGAATGATGTAATAAATTTTTCGTTACCTGCCATGGTTTATGCCATCTGGGCAGGTGCCAATATCTATACATATAAATAAAAGTGAAGTGTCTGTTTGTAATATTGAAAGAACCGTTTTTTACTAGATGCATATGAATGTATGTATATAGGGTACATATACCAAAACAACATATTTTACAATTTTTGTATGTATGTCTGTCTGTCTGTCTGTTTGTTCCGGCTAATCTCTGAAATGGCTAGAGCGATTTTGACGGGACTTTTTTGGCACATTGCTGATGTAGTAAGGCATAAGTCATAACTTAGGCTACTTTTTAACCGACTTCCGAAAAGGAGGAGGATATATTTCACTTTTTTTATATTGGTTCATGAACAACTCCGTCGTTTGTAGACCGATTTCCAAAATTCTTTTGTTGTTGTATGAGAAGTAGCCCGAATTTGGTAACATGATCACAAAAGTGGTGATCTGATATCGCAATCCATGAGAAATTGACGGGACTCCTTAAAATTTATATGGAAACATAATATAGTGATTTTACATTTTTCTGAAGGATTTTAAGCTTAAACTACCAAAAAAATAAGAATTTGCGACGAAGTACACCCTGGTTCCGAAGTTGCTGTACAGAACTCTTGAATTCTTATAGATAAATGTTCGACAAGTTTGGCGTTGTTTTGACAATCAAAAGCATATTATTATGTCAATGTGTCAATAATACTAATTATCATCATCACTATAATTATGCCATGAATTATCACACAATTATCAAAAATCTTGCCTTTGATTATATTATTATTGTTCCACCGTTTGTTGACTGATTTTCAAAACTCTTTTGTTGCTATTTAGTGTTTACAGAGATACAATAACCCGAATTTGGTACAATGCTTACGAAAGTGGTGATCTGATACTGAATTCGTGAGATATAGAGGGAACTCCTGGATATTTTTGGGACACACATAGACGCGTCAACTATTTCTGTATTCAATCTTCATAATTTTTTACTCCGTAGCAGCTAACTTTAGCGCAACAAACTAACTTTATGTACAATTTACTGTTTTTTTTTTGTAGATCTAGATTAAATTAGCTAAAAAGTATTAAATAATAATTCATATTCTGTACTCAGTATTTCTATTCTCAGTCTTTATCATTTTGAAGTCGGTACCAACTACCAGCTAACCTAATCGCAGTTCTATGACAAAATTTAACTGCAACTTATGTGACTGGTACCGACTTCAAATTATGAAGATTGAGAACAGAATACTGAGTACAGAATTATTATTATTATTATTATTATCAGCCTACAGTGTCCCACTGCTGGGCAAAGGCCTCCCCTCTCTCTTTCCAAAGTTCACGATCCTGTGAAGTTGTTGGCCACTCTTTATCAAACGCATCTAGTTCGTCGCGCCACCTTTTCTTGGGTCGGCCTCTGTTACGCCGACCATGTAGCCGAGTACAGAATATGAATTATTAATTAATACTTTTTACTTACTTCATTTAAAAAAAATTCTATTGTCTTTACCTTGAAAGTCGGTTTCAATTTTTGTTTAAAAATAATAATTTTACACTTATTCGTTATCCTTAAGATTTTCTATACAGTATTGGCGTTTTTATCTACAACTTCAGGTTCATGAAAAGTGATCAGATCAACTACTTAACAAGATCCCATTTTTACTATTTGAGTAAGGAAGGGGAAAATTTCTCTCTTTTTCATTTTCTTTTTTTTATCACATTTTGTTGACGCGGACGAAGTCGCGGGCAACAGCTAGTTAACAATAATTATAATCAACTTTCAAGAAACCTCACTACTGTCATTCGTGCAAGTGTGTCTGTCTGTCTGTCTCTGTATGTTAACTTTTCAGGCTTTTCACGTCAAAACTGTTGAACCAATTTTGCTGAAAATTGGTATGACGACTATGAAGTATATAATGTGGGTCCCGGAAAAGGACATATTATAGGATTTTTATCTCGGAAAATTTGCGTTTCCCGCGCGAACGGTGTTGTGGACGTCATCTAGTACCTGCTCAGAATCGTGAATTCCATGACAAACTATTTTGGGACTGGTACCGACTTCAAAATTATTTATTTATTTTATTTTATTTATTTAAACTCAGGCATCTTGGCCCATATTATAAATACCTTATGTACTAACATACATACAATAATTATACTAAAACTAACACTAACACAACAAATTATGAAGATTGTATACAGAAATAGTTGACGTTAAGGAAAATTCTGAAAGATGCGCTACTAAGCCCGGCCGCACATTGTCCGAAATTTCTGATCAGAAACAGTTGAACGTCCGCGCTGTCTCTTACATTTTGTAGTGAGCCGAGTGAGCTCGAACTCGCCGGAAGGATATTTCGGATAGTGTGCGGGGGTGGCGGTCCGGCGAAATTCAACTGTTTCTGATCAGAATTCGAACAATGTGTGGCCGGGCTAAAGAGTAAGAATTATTTAATTCTATTTAGTTCAGTTAATAAAAAGTAATGTTATTGTTTTTACTTGGAAGTCGGTTTTAATTTTTTGTTAAAAATAATAATACTCCCCACACCGATTTCGGTGACGGTGGCCAGTTTCATCGAAACCAGGCCCGGTTACACACGAGGAATTTTATAGTACCCGAGTGTGTGCGCAGTACACAAGAGAACTTTATTCCTTCACTCTCATAACCCAGTGGGACGGAAGACCGACACGACTGGCGAGAAATCAGGCGCAGGACCGACTTTTTACATGCCCATCCGACGCATGGATCATCTTACTTGTCAGACAATTAGGTGATCAGCCTGCATTGTCCTAACCAAACTTGAAATTTGAAAATAACATGTTTCCAACGCGGGAATCGAACCCACGACATCCGAGTCGAGAGCCACGCTCTTGACCACTAGACCACGGAGGCGTTGTTAAAAATAATATACCATGTAGTGATGTACAGCTGACCACGTGGAGTGCTGTTGTGGTACATTGAACACCCTATTACGACAGAAACTAATAGCCTACCAGAAAAAGCCCTGCCCGTATAATATTCAAACGATAAAACAAGCGAAAACGTATATTAGGCTATACAAACGGCCACTTACAGCCGGCTTAATCCGCTTTAAGCCAGTTTGAGCCAGTACGAACTAAGTGCTCCTAATACGGCCACTATTTCACTGAGATAATTGCCCGGTTGGCAAATGGCGGATTAAAGTCGCGAACGAAACTATTCTTATAACGACCAGATTTTGAAATTATTTATGAGTTTCGTATGGATTTATGGCTGGGCTTAAATTTACGTATTGCGCACAAATTGCCTGAAGTGAAGTTTAGGAATTTGAGCAGTAAAGTGGATATTTTGTAGAGTTTTTAGGGTTCCGTACACAAAGGGTAAAAACGGGACCCTATTACTAAGACTTTCTTGTCTGTCTGTCTGTCTGTTTCCAGGCTGTATCTCAAGAACCGCTAAAGCTAGACTTCTGAAATTTTCACAGATTGTGTATATATGTTGCCGCTTTAACAATAAATACTAAAAACAAAATAAATTTAATATTTAAGGAGGGCGCCCATACAACAAACGTGATTTTTTTGGCCTTCTTGCTAGGTAACAATAATGGCAACAGGTAGGCACTTAAAATTTTAACAAAGGTCTTAATTTTATGTGTACTTTAATAACTAATTAATTATTAATCATATTTAAATAAAATAAAAATTTAAGGTTCCCGTACAAAAAAAACTCAATTTTTGGCCTACTTTTGCTCTATAACGGTACGGAACCCTTCGTGCGCGAGTGTAACTCACACTTGGCCGATTATTTAAAATACGTTTTCTCGCATCCAAAGTTGTAAATTAATAAGGTTTTGAACTCGTATGGGTCAGTTTGCAATTCACAATATTTTGCATATCTATACTAATATTATAAATGCGAAAGTATCTCTGTCTGTCTCGCTTTCACGCCAAAACTAATGAACCGATTGTAATGAAATTTTGTATACAGATAGGCTAAAGCCTGAGAAAAGACTTAGGCTTTTTTACTGGAAAAAGGGTTGTAAGGGGGTGAAAATGCGTAAATTGGTTCAAATTAAGTTAGTTCCAAAAATTAATAAGAGATGGCGCCGTGCGTCTCCTACATCTTGCTGACGCTTGCTCAAAAGTCTTTCTATAAGAGGTGGTATCATTTTACATTCAAGTTCCGATTTTTTTCGATTGTTATTTTTAGTTTACGTTCTTAAATAACTCAGTACTTTATCTACGCAGTGACGTAATATTAAACCTATCAATGATAAATAGTTTATGGGTAAAGTTGTGTAATTGGGGGCTAAATAAGATTTAAAATTTGGCATAAAATATAAAGTTTAATTTAAAAAAAAATGAAATATTATGTGCACACTGCGCAGCAACCAGGGTTTTTTTTATAAAAGCTTTTGACACCAATTTTGTTGACATCGCGCGCTATAAACTGAAGTCCACGCGGACGAAGTCGCGGGCAACAGCTAGTTAGTGTATAAAGGTTATTCAAAATTGGAAAAGGCAGTCCAACGCCGCAATCGACTTTGTTACGCAAGTCGGAGCAGAGGGCCCTACTAGTATATAAAGTAAATAATCCGACCAAAATCTGACATGTTGTACACGTCATAATATTGTCAAAAGTCGAACAAAACTTTTTCTTTAATGTTTATGGATTATGCTAGTGCTGCCTCTATTTTTGTACGAAAAAGGATTAGAAGTTATCGTTTAAAGCTACACAACCTAAAAATTAGATTTATAAAGATAACAACCAATCAATCCCCAATTCTATTTTGTATACGATACCCGCGATGGAGGTGTTAACAATGTTGTAGATTGAAAGATAAACACAAAATCTTCAATTACGTAAATGTGAATTTCAACTTGGAAAATTATCGCCATTTTTAAATAGAAACCCCCGAAGACTCCATTATTAAGTACAAGGGCTCGAAATCTTAAAGACACCTGTTCAAAACACAAGGTCCCTCGAGAAATGCTCTTCGAAGCTTTTGTGTTTCGAGGGCCGTGTACATTTAAATTTAGAACATTTTTTCGGGTTCCTCTTTTGAAATTGGTTTTTGGGACCCTTTGTAGGTTTAGAAGTGACGACCTCTGTGGCTCAGTTGGTGGGCGTGTTGGTAGCTCAAGCCGGGGTCCGCGGGTTCGTCTTCCGCATAGGGAAGAAAAAGTTTTCGAAGTTCCTGGGTCATGGATGTGTATTAAATATGTGTATCATATATTAAAAATCTGAAATATATGTAATAATATGTATAGTATAAAAGGATTAAATATATTTCCGTTGTCTGGCGCCCGTAACACAAGTCCTTCAGGTACTTAGCACGGGGCCAGACTGACGTGGTGTGAAGCGTCTATAGAAAATATTATTATTATTAAAGTATTTGCTTGACTTTAAATCAACGTTATAGGCTAAGAAAAAAGTGAGTAGAAGTAAATATTTCGATAGCATAGACTATAAACGATCTAACCAAAAAAAAAGTGTTTTTGACTATTCGTCTCAAAATTATTATTTTTTAATGTTTATTATTCTTTTTTGGTAAATATGCCTCAAGGAGACACTAAATAAAGCTTGCAAGTTGCAACATCAAAATATTTAAAGAGATATTATATTATTTATTTATTTAGATTAGAAAGTTAAGATTAGAAAATCAAGATTCCCAATAAAATCTCTTCTTCTTTTTCCAATCTAAAAAATATAAGACTGCCAACAAAAAAACCTCCCCAACAAGCCAAGTGTAAATATGTAGAGATCAATGAGATCTCCAAGATAACGATACGGAACCCTATAGTACACGTCAGTCTCTTTCCCGGTTTTTATTTAATTCAAAGCATCTATTCAGCTCGAGTTTTGAATCTAATTTTCTATATTGGTCGAATTCAGAATATCAAATTAGAGTGCCAGTTGCATGAAAATAAATAAAGAAATTAAAATAAAGTCTTTAAATAATAATATGGTGACGCGCGTGAGGTACACTTTGGCACGAATCGGCCGGCCTTAACACCACGGCCGGAAGAAACCAATCGTAAGACTTTTCGATTGTGTGAGTTGCCCTGACCCAAAGAGGGATTTTAAAGAATCAGAAATGTTATTTTTTTCTAAAAATATATAAAAGTGTTACTTTTGTGTAGTTGTAATTAATAATAAATCCACGGCGGCAATAAAAAATAAGACAAGAAACGGCTGGAACAATTTTGATTAAAATTTGTGTGCCTGAAATTTATTCTGAGAGTCGGCTTAATATACATTTAGTGCTATACCTGAAATAAAGTATACAGCAAAACAACGCTCGCCGGGTCACCTTATACGCAAAATACAAACACACTCGTGTATCGAAACTAATTCCAAGTGACAGATGGCTCACAATCGTTCGATATTGGATTAAAAACTCATCCAAACTACATACCTCCACCCCGTGTTTAAAATTCTAATAAACTTCGACTCATCCCCTTTGATTACTGTAACGGGTGAGGGGTTGAAAGGGGGTTAGAGGGGGTTAGTCACAATATAAAAACGACACAGTACTGCGACTGCGACGAATCGGCGCTCACCGCTCGCGCTGCTCTGAGCGCAAGAAACGTAATGTCACGTCCGCATCGTGCTCTGGTTGATATTGTTGTTTATTAATTGTAAACTTTATCTATACCACCTACGGCGGTTGCTAATAGCAATCGATAATTTTACAAGTCACTTCATAATTTATTCTTACAAATAAAGCAAGTACATATTAAACATTTTTAAAATTTATTAACTAAATTACAAATACCTTTAAAGTGGCAAATCAACATAATGTTTTATTTCTTTCTATATGCCTTAAATAGGTAATACGAGTACTTTTATATTTTGTTGGTAACTAACCTAGCGACGAATTCAGTCAAACGTATTCACAACGACACGTCTGACTCAGATTACTGTGTCGTCCTGTATATTGTGGTTGGTCATCTGATCGATTATGAACACGCTGTATTCATTTGAGTGTTTTTAATGATCAAAGCGAGATACAGAATGATTTATGTTTGTTTGTATTACACGGTCTGCTGGGTATGCAATTAATTTTTATGTTTGTTCTGCGGATTACTCTTTTAATGACGTAGAATAATTAGCAGTTTGAATTAAGTTGGGATTTATTAATTTTGTCAACTGGCTTAACGTGATTAACCCTCTGCGACTGACGTGGTAGTCCAACAGACACCACGAAACATAAAATTCTGTTTATTTTCATTAAGTTTTAATTTGCGCGCTGCTGGGCTCAGTACCTTACGGTGATGACCTCGCGGGCCGGTTAGAGTGTGGGGGGCGGCTGCAGCAAGTGCAAGCTTCCGTGGAGGAGGGACGGTGTCTACGGTACTACCACGTCAACGTCAACGTAAGCGTCTATTATACTACCACCTCAGTAAAATTGTTATAATATTTCCATAGTGTCTCCTAAACAACCACGTCAGTAAGTTTGTGTTTACGATACGGTATTTTTTGATTATTTATAATTGAGGAAGAAGAATTTGATTTTTTTAAACTAGATTTTTTACAAAATGTTCCTAATCTATTTATTTACTCATTTTTTAGATTGGCAGAGGCATACTCAAGCAACAACCCTACTCGTAAGATAACATCGACTGTAACATTAGTTACAGTCGAAGTTCTCTTACGAATATATTAGACGTGGGAGAGCCATGCTTCGGCACGAATGGGCCGGATCGACCGGAGAAATACCACGTTTTCACAGAAAACCGGTGTGAAACAGCGCTTGAGCTATGCAAAGTGCGAGTCCGAGTGAGTGAGTTTACCAGAGGCCCAATCCCCTCCCCTGTTCCCTTCCCTTCCCATCCCTACCCTCTCCTATTACCCTATTCTACCGAATACGCCTTGAAAACAAGAGTATATAATAAAAGATTGCCAAGGGAGCTACGCATGCGGCATGACCATCGCTAGGGTTTTAGGTAAGGATACCCCCCCTCCACCACCAGCAGTACTATCATTTTCTGCAGATGGCAAAAAGCTATGTTATATTTGTCCGTCAAAAATAAAAAGATAAACTAGATAAAGGTGCTGTGATTGTTCGAAAATTTGTCTTCAGTGCTCCAAGACACTGTTTATTATTGTCAAACAAAGCTATGATTTTGAAACTGTGTAATTTTTAAATTAACCAATGAATGTTCCTAATGTTTACTCGTCTGATTAGTGTAATTGTTAATTTCTAAAATACCTAATGTTAAATATTAAAAAAGTTAATTTTGTATTTTTTTCTATGACAATAGTGCCTAAGTAAAAATTTATACGCTGATTTGTGTGATCTCAATAAACACTTTAAAATTTGTTAAATAAAAGTGTTTTCTTTTATTTATAATGTATTTAACATAACAAATTTGTTTATTTTTCAAATAATATAAATAAAATTGCTATGTAATTTAATTCTATAAAAATATTCAATGTTTAAATGGTGTCTCGTGTACTACCACGTCAGTATAATTGTAAAAATTGAGCCACGTCAGTTGCAGAGGGTTAACTATTTACTTTTCTCTAATGTTAAAGAACATCCATACTTATATTACTTATAAAGGTCAAAGTTTGTGAGTGTGTATGTCTGTTATGTCTAAATAACTGAAGCGATTTGGTATGGAGTTAACTCCTGATACCCTGGATTAACAGACTAGCGTTTTACAGCAGAAAAATGTTTTTTTTAATTTACTTTTCCTATCAAACCACGGGTAACACCGCGGGGAACTGCTTCTTAAATATAAAGCCCACAATAATAATTTGACTGTCGCTTATTTTATGAATATAAAAATGTAATTTATAGACTCAATAATGTTAATTTTACTAAGTCTTCCTTAGAATATAATCATCGAATGATGATTATTGTCCAAAGATATCCTTTTTATCTTTTAAAAATAGTACTTTCGAAAAACACTCATGTATTTTTTAACCTCGTATGCACTTAACACATTCGCAGAACAATAGCAGGCGGCAATAGAACGCCACAGGCGAGATTTGCATACAGATAACACATTACTGCTAACACCTACTAACACGGAGAAAAGAATTGTTTATTATAAAGAAATGGTGAGGATTTCGGGGAAAAATTTGCCCGAAAACGGGGAAATGGGGAAAGGTTACAAATAAATTGAAAAATTGTCGATTAAGATTATAACATTCTCTAATTTGTATTTTTTAGCATAAACTGTATTTTTGCCATAAAAATAGACGATGAATGATTCTCAGCTTAAGGCGCTGTGGTTGTTGCAACTACGTAAAATGGGTTTTTTAAAACACGTTTTTAGTAAAGGAAATGCCATTATTTAAGTATAAAATAAGTATCGTTTTAAAATTGAGAAAATTTCCTATACGCAAAGGTACATCAGTACACAATTTGAAAAATTCTACCCGATAGAAAAAAAACACAAAGATGACTGTTATAACGCTGTTTTTCATAATTATATCATTTCATGGTTAAATTACACACTTTCTAGAAAAAACAAAAAATGTAGTATATGTGTCGTAACCTAACGTAAACGATTTGATATAAGTATTTGATTTGTGTAATACTAAAAACAAAAGGTTTTACTCCTATTTTATATTATCAAGGCACGCGGCGAGCGCGTAACAGCCACTGTACAAGGCGCGCTGATATGAATGTTATTTTAATGTCCTTAACGTCGATATTCGTACTGACAGACATCGACCTGCTTATTTTAGGGACTACTGGGCCTTAACAGTTAATAAAAAAACACACAAAATTTCAACACAATCGGTATAGCGAATCGGTATAGTTTGAAAGTCTTTGGCAACAAATACCGGACCACTTAATAATTATTTTATACTTGATGACGCCCACAAAATTTGTTTATCGTGTGAGAACCAATATACATTTTTCCGGGATAAAAAGTATCCTATGTCCTTTCCCGGGACTTAAAGTATCTCCATACCCAACAAAATCGGTTCAGCGGTTTGGGCGTGAAGAGGTAACATACAGGCAGACATACATTCACATTTGTAATATTAGCATGGATAAGAATACTGATATTAATACTGAGTTTGTCTGCAAATAAAGAACAACACATATTATCATCATCCCATAAAAAATTACGTATTGAGATATCAGTCTACTCATTTTCTTCGTTTAGAACAAGACTGCATTTTTATCGCAAAAAAATGTGGGTTAGCACACAATTGCTTAACAGCAACCAACTAAATACTAATATCAGTTTAGTTATTCCAAGCGGGTAAGTTAGATATTTGTAACATCCAAAACCCCTCTCATTGGCTGGAAGTTATCAAGTATGTACACCGCGCGCTTAATATTTTATGTGCAAGCAGCAGCTGCAGCCAAGTGCCTTCCAACTAAATAAATCAACGGAAAAACTCCAGAATACGGTACGTTACTATGTTGCTGAATACAATATAATATAGTAAGAAAATTTTTGCTATTGTTTGTGAAGGAAGAAGTTAGGAAACCAAAGAGAAACCAACATGAACCTTCAAGTATTAATAAAATAAATAAAAGTTTTCAGAAAGTCTACATGGTGCCCACCATCGGTTCGGGAACTAACCCGGCGAGAAGAACCGGCGCGGCGTAAGAAACTCGCACGGGGCCCACTTTTTAACAAGATTATTTTAGTCAGTCCATTAAAAGAACATTTTTACTATTGATTACACTTAAATAAATCAGATTCTACATCTGCTGCTTACATAAAGATGCTTCGGCAGAAAAATCTTTAGTGATACGGGCGAGATTGCGTTGAATGGAGAATCCACCCATACATGGGATGAAATTTTTACTTTGTGCAATAAAGTTATTTTTCTAAACACCTGTTATTGTTCATCATTAAAACACAAAATATCTGTAGTTATTTTTTTTACAATACACAGCTTAACAATCATAATACACAAACCTTAACATAATAACATTAAGTATGAGCTGTGTATAACATTTTTTTTAAGTAAGTAAAATATCCATATTTTGCTCCATATACACGCACACTACCAAAAGAGTTATAAGTGTGTTTTGGGGCTTTGATAAAATCGATGAAGCGTCGCACTCCCTTTGGTGAAACGCAACAAAAGGACTTTGTACTTTCTGTAAGTCTTTGGTATCGTTACAGTCGATTTGTTTCGTGCATGGCATGACTATATTGCCTATACTATTACAGTAAAGCCATAATATCAACTAGTTCATGCCCACAACTCCGTTGCGCGAAAATTCGTATATTGCGCGGGAACCGTACATTTTTCGAGATAAAAAGTATTTTATGTTCTTTTTCGGTCTCAAGGTTATTCCCTGTTTTCCTGTTTTTCTCTTGAAGTTTTTTCTGGATTTTTTTTTCTATAGACCTCATGTACTTTAAGTATGATTTCTTCTCTCTTCTGAAGTCTGTAAGTACTTTAAGTCTGATTGTATACCCATTTTATTATGTGAGCAATAAAGTGTTTATCTATCTATCTATCTATCTATCTATCATGGAGCCCGAGATGCATAACCGTAGAAATCGGTTCGTGCGTTCTAGAGTTTTAGCGTCAGGAAGGAAAACCCGACTTATTTTTATATATTAGATTTTATAAAAACCATTCACAAGATTATTGAGTGTAAATAGATAACAGACAAACAAGTCGACAGATATACTGTTATTCTGTCGGTTTGACTTGGCAAACTCGACAAAATAACGTAAAATGAACATAAAATCAATATAACTGCCTAGGAATTAAAATATCTCATAGTACTTGCATCAAAATATGCGCACGGGAATTTCACTCCATTCTAAATAAGATAATTTTTTGCTGAGACGACCACACAAGGTTTCACCCTGTGCGGTAGCGTAACGGCGATGCCGTACATATTTACTGGTATGTAGAATTTGTTTAAGTTAGGGTCAGTAGAGTTAAGCCATGTAGATTCAGAAGCTTGGCTCTACATGAGATCTCATATCTTTTTCACAAGGTAAACCGTAAACCTAATATGTGGTCGTCTCGGCAATATTTTACAAGAGATGTTTTTGGTGAGATTTTTTATTACTGATTAAGATAAAAAAATGGGGCTAAATTTGCCGCCCCTCTAAATCTGCCGCCCTAGGCTCCAGCCTACTTAGCCTATTGGTAAATCCACCACTGAAGGTAAGGTGATCATAGGATCCAAAATTGCATGAAGTAGTCCACTGGAAGGGATAGTAATTAAAAGTGGAGCGAAGTTTCGGGGCCGAGTCAGACAAAAGGCTTACCCAAACTAGGCTAGATTTAACAGAAGTTTAAATCAGAATAACTGATCTGCTCACTTTGAATGCTAGGAGTTATTTTTGTCCAGATATTATTTAACGATAGACAAAAGTAGTATTCTAATAATATTTGTCAGATTTAGCTAAAAGGAAGAATAATATTATTATTAAATTTTATACGAATACTAGCTGTCCCAGCAAACGTTGTTTTGCCATATACGACCTCTGTGGCTCAGTGGTGAGCGCGTTGGTAGCTCAAGCCGGGGGTCGCGGGTTCGAGTCCCGCCGACGGAACAAAAACTTTTCAATGTTCCCGGGTCTGCATGTATATTAAATATATGTATAATATAATAAAAATCTTAAATATATGTATAGTGTAAAAGTATTAAATATATTTCCGTTGTCTGGTACCTGTAACACAAGTCCTTTAGGTACTTAGCACGGGGCCAGTCTGACGTGGTGTGAAGCATCCATAGATATTATTATTATAAAGAATTTCGCCCATATTATTTTATTGAAGTGGCTAAATAAGTATGTCACTGTCGCAGCCGACTGGCGTAAATAGCCGTTCAATCAAACAGCTAGAGCCCTTTGACTGAATAACGCCATTCAATCACACGGTTATACGTCGTTTAGCCGACTTGTTGACTACAACGTTCAACACTACAGCTAGACGACGCTTAGCCAACTGGTTTGTTTTTATTTTGGCGGGGGGCTGCGCCCCCCGTGTCCCCCTTTTATTTGACGGCGGTCGCCGGCTGCTGCCGCAGCACGCTCGCTGCGCTCGCTCGGCTCCCTCTGTGTTGTGTTCTAAGTTCTAACCTAACCTAACCAACTTTTGGACTTTCTAGATTGTGTTTGTTTTTGTTTTGACGGGGAGCTGTGCCCCCCGAACCCCCCTTTCGGTGAAGGCTGCATCCATCCATTTCATAATCCCGTAATTTCTCCTCGAATATTTGTTGAAATTTTAATTCACTCGTATGAGCCGCCACAATTTTTGTCTCTTTAATAACACTTGTAACTTTTATTAACTACTTTCTTTCCGAAAAACAACCACAAACACCAACAAACACCTGTTAGTTGACGCCATATTGTAAATAAAACGCACCTAGCGCCGCAGCGGTGCGCGCTGAACTACTTCAATTATACGGCGGCTTTTGAATCAGCTGTAGTGTTGAACGTTTTGCGCGACTAAAATATTCAATATAAAAGCTAGACGTGTGATTGAATGGCTTGTTCTGTCAAAGGGCTAGCTGTTTGATTGAACGGCTATTTAAACCAGTCGGCTGCGACATCACCATGGCAACGTCCATCGCTATCCCGTCGCACGAATTAATATCAGTCCGTTATCTGCCTAAGAATTAATTACTTTGGTATCTTATATTTTCTACACCCAGGTGTTATACAACAAAAATATACCCCAGTATACCAACATATTTAAACTATTCCCATTTATCGTGGCGACGCGTTAATCTCCGCAGTTTGGATCTAAATTCATAAACAACGCACCGCTATGCTATTACTGCAGTGCTGTCAGTGAGCTCGTGTGCTATCGGCTATGAAGCTGTTTGCGCGTCAAACATGGCCGACCGGACCGTCAGCAAAATGCACCATCAGCAAAAAAGTAATTTGGTACACACATACCTAATTATTACCTAGCTACCTTATGTGCGTCACTGCGGCACCATATCTAACGGCATGGCACAGAAGTGACGCTAACATTACAAAAAATTCGGTGTTACTAACATAATTTATAAGCGTGAGTCTTAAAGCTAAAGAGTTTGTTTGACCGCACTAGTCTCAACAATTATAAGGGCCCGATTTTCATATAATATGGCACAAATATAGAACACGGGAAAGGACAATGAATATTTTTTTGGGAAAAATATTCGATTCCTGATGAATTCTTTACTTACGCGACCACTTAAGTCTAGTAAAATATAGAGAGATGTTGCCTACAAGTTACAACATCCTTGTATCGAACTATGACGTGTTGCCTGGTGCTTAGTTTGTCGAAGTTTAAGCGGTTACGGATTCGAATCCCGCTTATAGGAAACAAAATTCCTGGTATTGGTAATGGTAAAACAAGTTATTTGAGAACTTAATACAATGGCAGATTGACGACTGACGAGTGTAAAGTGTCTTTAGTGATTTTTAATAAATTAATTAAGAAGCTTTCGGAATTTCTGCTCAGCGCAGCGGCTTAAGCAATGCACATCCATATTTATATTATAAATGCGAAAGTGTATCTGTCTGTCTGTCTGTTACCTCTTCACGCCCAAACCGCTAAACCGATTTTGCAGAAATTTGGTATGGAGATACTTTGAGTCCCTGGAAAGGACATATTTTTGTCGCGCAAAAATGGACGGTTCTCGCGCGATAAACTTATTTTGGCGCAACGGAGTTGCGGGCGTCATATAGTTATTTATTGTTACAAAATGCTAATATTTAGATCAATATAATAAATCAGAATGAAACATTATATTTATACAATACCATCCCGCACAATCACAATACACACAACCATAGACTGGTAACACACACATAATTTACATTATATAATAAACAATCGTTTCACAAGTTCACTGAATAATACATAAAACAATTCCCATGGAAACATTGTAACTTTAGTTGAATAAGCATTGCCAAATTTCAATATTATTATGGCCGGATCGCCGCCAAGAAAATCTCTTAACCGCCATCTTAGGTATATTGGCAGCCGCCCATAGCAGACCAATAACTTTCATCATAATATTGAAAATAATTATCTTTGATCATCATGAGCATAAAATGGCTTCAGGTTAATTAAATTCCTGGAACCAGTAAGATACACTCGGTACTAATGATGTAAAATGTGTATGTTTGTTACCCCTTCACGGCTCATTTGCTTTAGTGATTTTGATGAAGTTTGACATGGAAATATTGAACAACGCGGAAATCTAACCCACGACTTCCAAGTCAATAGCTTTATTCACTAGAGCATTGAGGGTTTTAATAATACCGATGACACCATCAGAAACATTGATTCATCCTATTCACTATTCACCTACGTAATTCGGTCAGGCTATTATATTGACTAGCATTGACTTGACATAACCTGAATAATTAACGTAGGTCTTATCTGCCATGGAATCAATATCTCTGAATTTAATAATTTCTTTTAGGTAATAAGTAATAACCATTAACGAAATTAATTGTTAATAATAAATGAAAAGCTATGGAAGGAATTTATTTTTAAATGTCATTATGTAATGTACGGACGAATAATTTAATAGTAATTTTGATTACCACTTTACATTGAGCTCTCGGATGATATGAGCAGCTGAGCTCGGGAAACCCACTTACACTGGTTGTTTTACCAATGGAATATCACACAATTAAGCCTTTTACGCGTAAAAGTTTTATTTTAATGTATTGTTTATTTTAATCTTATTATATATTTAAACGAGCAATTCTTGTATATAATAATAATAATAGCTCCCACACCGGTTTCGGTGACGGTGGCCGGTTTCATTGAAACCAGGCCAGCTACGCAGGAGTAATTTTATAGTGCCCAAGTATGTGCGCAGTACACAAGAGCACTCTCTATTCCTTTACTCTCATAACCCAGTGGGACGGAAGACCGACACGACTGGCGAGAGATCAGGCGCAGGACCGACTTTTTACATGCCCATCCGACGCATGGATCATCTTACTTGTCAGACAATCAGGCCTGCATTGTCCTAACCAAACTTGGAAATAACATGTTTCCAACGCGGGAATCGAACCTACGTCCTCCGAGTCAAGAGCCGCGCTCTATAGCACTAGACTACGGAGGCGTTATTAAAAATAGGCTAGGTGTCCAAAAAAGGTTAAAGGAATGTATTTTTATTTATTAATTGTTAAATCGATCTAGCTAGGAATCATTTTTAGAAAATGTCATTTTCTCCGAATACCGAGCAAAGCTCGGTCAAATAGCTAGTTTCTATTAAAATGCATGCAGTATTTATGTTTTTAATGCAAAAGTATATATTATAGAGTAAGAGCTTGCGATGGCAAGGCCTTCCTCCATGTCGTAAAGTTTATTTGTTTGTAGCCTTTACAGTGGTAAGAACGACCAGCAACTATCGAGTTTCGGTCGCGGTTACAAATAGGAGGTATCCAGTTCTGAAGGTCTACCTGACCTTCCAGAAAGAGTAAAGCTCAATTTCATAGCTTAAATTCTTAGTTGTTGGTCGTTCTTACCTCTGTAATGATCACAAACAGATAAACTTTAGCTTTACAAAGCGGAGGAAGGTCTGGGCATCGCAGGCTCTTCGTCCAATATGGCTGTTACATCTTCACGCTTAAACCACTTAAGGCGACGCCTTGATAATTCGGCTGTATATCGATTTTTCTCAGCAATGCAAAATTTCATTGCTGAGCATTGTCAGTATTCATCATGTCTTTGTCTTTGAATTACCCATAGCATATCACGATTGGTCAACTTTTATAACACAGAATAATCAATCAAAAAAGACATCTGTAAAAAAGGGACTCCTATTTTTCCAACAAAGGAGAGTGATGTAAGCTTCCAAAATTTGTACATAAATTGGTTTAAGCATACACTTTAATTTGGCCATAGCTTATATGAAATGTATTTATGGTTTTTAAATTACGCGACAAAAACCATTTTGTCGCTTACGCCCTTACCATTTTTTGCTGTTCCATTGCTTGTTTATAAAATTACAAATAGAAAGCAATCTAAAACATATCCAACACGGTTTTTTACTTTAACGCGGCGTCACCTTAATCGATTACCATATTTTGGTAGCAGATAGGTAGGTAGATACCTTATCCAATTGAAAACGCCAATAAATAGATCTTGCGACATTAAATATTATCTTCAGTTTTATTCTGTTAGATAGTTAAGGCACTTTTTATTTTCCTTTACAGATAGAATTATAAATTAACTTTATAAGACTACCGTTTTATCGATTAGAGTAAATAGTGCTTGCATAATAAAAACTAATCTGATTTCACTTGAGTTGTTAGCTTAAAAGCTTTCCCTTTCACGTCTTTTGAATATTTATAATCTCTATTTACTGCACTTTTATAAAAGTGAATAATAAGAAAAATGCATGATAAAGACTAGAGCATGCGTGCGGTTCCACCCGGGCTAATACAGGAATCGTACATTTTTCCGCCATAAATGTAGCTGTAGTAGTTTCGGTGATTATTTTTCCGATCCAAATATCGACCAATAGAATTGCACCATTCGACGTCACGTGGTACAACCTACATGGTATTATACTGATAATTTTTTGAAAATTTTCTCTGGTAGTTGCTATATATAAAAAACAAATTCTAATTCTATTGGCCGACATTTGGGACGGAAAAATAATCCCCCGAATACCACACGAGCTTCAAAATTATCTGGCATTTCCCTCAAGGTTCCCTGCAAACAAATAAAGTCGTCAAGTTTTTCAGGAAAAATCACTCGCGCTTCGCGCTCGTGATTTTTTAACCTGAAAAACTTGAATCCTTCATTTGTTTGCAACGAACCTATCGGGAAATATCCGATAATTTTGAAGCTCTTGTGGTATTATAAGTGAAAATTCGATACAAAATTTAGAAGTAGCAGCGTTACATCGCGAGCTTTAATTCGTTCAATTCAATGTGTATCTTCTTGTAAAGTAAAAAAGTTCAATTTTGAATAGCTTATTAAATCGCATTCAATCGACACGTGTTTGGGAACACACGCGACGCTGATTCCGCGCGCGCAAAAAAGGCGCTTGACTCAACTGATGATATTGACTGACAGCTGACGATATGAAATTTCAGCAAAGTGTCTCAGGTTTCTATGAATTTCTATGAAACTCACACTGTTATTAGAATAATGAAACGACAAGCTAGCGAGAGAATTACATAGGAATTTGCAGAATAGTAGTGTATGTCGGTATAGTTTGCAGTTTCATGTTCAACTTGTACCTTTAAGTTACTGTATTTATATTATGATGAAGTTAAAGCTTCTATGATCCAGTGGCTTAGAGCGTGGCTCTCGAAAGTCATAGGTTCGATTACCGCGTAGGAAAAATATTATATCCAAATTTGGTTTGGAAAATGCTGATCAACTGATTGTTCGACTAAAGGCCAGCCCACAACACTGCGTTGCGACGTCGTATCGCAAAAATAACCTTTGAAAAACAATGTATTTTTTTGCGATGCGACGCCGCAACGCAGTGTTGTGGCCTGGTCCTAAGAGACTCTAGTAAATCCGTGCTTTAATTGGGCTTGTAAAAATCGGTCCTGCACCTGATCTCTCGCGTCTCACCAGTCGTTCCAAACGTCTGTCCTATTGGGTAATGAGTGTAAAGGAAAAAGAGTGTTCTTATGAACTGTTTTCACCCTCGGGCACTATAAGTTACTCCAGCGTAGCTTGTCTTTCCAATGAAACTGGCCACCGTTATCGAAACTAATGTGGAATCCATTGTGCCCAAAAATTAGCTACCCATGGTAACATTTCCCCGTATTTTTTTTTATAAAATAAGGGGGAAACGAGCAAACGGGTCACCTGATGGAAAGCAACTTCCGCCGCCCATGGACACTCGCAGCATCAGGAGAGGTGCAGGTGCGTTGCCGACCTTTTAAGAGGGAATAGGGTAATAGGGGAGGGTAAGGATGGGAAGGGAAGGGAATAGGGGAGGGTAGGGAAGGGATAGGGGATTGGGCCTCCGGTAAACTCAATCAGTCGGCGAAACACAGCGCAAGCGCTGTTTCACGCTGGTTTTCTGTGAGAACGTGGTATTTCTCCGGTCGAGCCGGCCTATTCGTGCCGAAGCATGGCTCTCCCACGTATATATATTTTTCACAAATTGTAATGTTCCAGCGTCTATTGTGAGTTTACATAATTGAATCTGTAGCGGCCATGAGTAATAGCGGCTATTTGTTACCGCCGGCTGAAACATTGATTTTAAATAATGGGTTTCAGAGTTATTTTATTGAAAAATGGGTTTCGAAATTATTTTATTTAAAAGCAGGTTTCGAAATTATTTAATTTTTAATGTAACGAATTTTTAAAGTTTTTGATATGGTTTCACAATATTGTAAATAAAAGTTCTTAAATACGTATAATTTGAATTAAACGTTATAGGGAGACATATTCAGAATATAATACTTAATATTATGTTACAATATAAAATCTTAATATTAAAATCATTTGAAATATTTTCTTTGCAATATAATATAAAGGCGAAATGACATTCTCTGATTAATCACAAAATCTCAGAAATGTACTTCAAATTTAGTCAAAAGGTTTTCAATATATTGTAAAAATCTGCTACATACTGATTTAAAAAACTCTACTCCTAGGGGGGTAAATGGGGGTTGAATTTGTTTTTATTAATTTACGCGGGCAGAGCCATACGCAACAGCTATAAGTTATGTATATATATAAAAATGGATTTTCAATTGTGTTAGTAACGCTAAAACTCGAAAACGGCTGAACGGATTGGTCTGATTTTTGTCTTAATATTCGTAGAAGTCCAGGGAAGGTTTTAAAGTGACACGAAGTTCACAGGGACAGCTAGTAAAATATAAATGCTTAATATAATTGAATATAATAAAATCAAGCTAACAAAAAAGACCCAAAAACATGATGGCATAATTTTATTCAAACTTAAAGACTTCTCTATGCGATTATTCCTATCAAACTTTCAAATAAATATTACATTTAAAGTGGAAGTCGCTGTGACTCGCACTTGGCCACTTTTCTCTATCAACTACGATAAAATACGTGACAATATTCGGTGATCAATGTGAAATTGCTCTTCTTTGCGACGAGCAGTCAGATAAAAAATATGCTAAATCCGTTTACATGGTCCAAATATCTGTAACTTTTTTACAATTCGTGTAAATTATTTAAATAAAAAGTAAGTTTTTAAGTTACATAATTAATATAGTAAGGAGAATAAAACGAAAAATAGGAGAAGGTATGTAAAATAAAGTTCACATCAAAATCCAAAACTACCGAAAAAAATTACCTTGCATCCATGGTCTTATTCCATCACACACAAACGTCACACACACTGTTCACAGTACTGTCAATCCGGTTCCCGGCGCTGTCAACCCGGTTCTCAGTTCAAACTTGACAGACATAGAAACGAAGTTCGTAGCACGCGCTACGCCGTAGACTCGTCGTAGACCCGCTACGGACGGCTCGCTACTGGCGGGGGCTACTCGCCCGGACGGCGCACACTTTCGCGGTGTTGCACGCACACTTACATCCTTACAAGAGCCGGGAGTGTAAGCGGGAAAGTAACATTTTTGGGCTTATAAGTACGGCACACTGGCGCGCGCTCGCTCACACGTACGGCACACTAGCGTCCTCCCACTCACACATGCGCTGTAAGTATGGCGCATGTGTGAGTGTTCGCTGTACGAAGGAGCGATTTAAACTTGTAATCCCTAACGATGATTTGAATTTAAAGGATTTGGCTAATCACGAAACAGTGAAATAAGGAAAGTAAATTCGCATTGACTACAGGTATTTGCGTATGTTTCGAATTACTTTTTACTGGATATTCTAATTTGTCTAAAATGTAATTGTCTTAACGTAAATCGCTGATACTTTTTACAATTGAACATAATATTAAGATAAAAGTTTTTCTAGTTACAAATAAATTATTTTTCGTAACAATTAATAAATAAAAATACATTCCTTTAACCTTTTTGGACACCTAGCCTATTTTTAATAACGCCTCCGTAGTCTAGTGCTATAGAGCGCGGCTCTTGACTCGGAGGTCGTAGGTTCGATTCCCGCGTTGGAAACATGTTATTTCCAATTTTGGTTAGGATAATACAGGCTGATCACCTGATTATCTGACAAGTAAGAATATGATCCATGCGTCGGATGGGCATGTAAAAAGTCGGTCCTGCGCCTGATCTCTCGCTGGTCGTGTCGGTCTTCCGTCCCACTGGGTTATGAGAGTAAAGGAATAGAGATTGCTATTGTGTACTGCGCACACACTTGGGCACTATAAAATTACTCCTGCGTAGCTGGCCTGGTTTCAATGTAAACCGGCCACCGTCACCGAAACCGGTGTGGGAGCTATTATTATTATTTTAAATATTTTCAATTAATATCTATATATTAATATGCAAGCGAAAAACTTTGTATCCCTTTTGACGAAAAATTAAATTTTGCACTGTTATAGTTTATATGGTGAAGGAGTACATCGAGCTAATATTATTTTAAAATTATGCTTTTATCACACATTTTTTAACAAATAACTGTAAATAAAATTACACACACTACAATACGCACACTCTAGAAGATGACAGATTTTTTAGTGACAAACCTATGCAGACTAATTATACTCTTTTATTAATTATGGTTGAAGTCTGTTGATAAAAAGTTGACAATATGGATTATAGTTTTTTTTTTATTGAATCTTATTCTATTAGCACTAGACAATGCTACGGCCAGTTTGAGATCAGCTGAGTCCCAGAGACGAGAGTTGAAAAAAAATATGATAAAGTCAATATCTTTTTACAAATTAAACGTAGTAGTCCTAATGTCGTTCAAACTAAGGTCGACTTTCGACCATTGGGCGATCTCTAGTAATATTAATAAAACAATTACTATGAAATTGAATCATTGAAATAATAATAATATTTTTAATATTTATAACAATTATTGACAATAGCAGAGTAGACAGAATTATAGAGTATATGCCGACTTAGAACTGATGTTGAAATTTTTTAATTTGACGTATTATGACGAAAATCGTCGCTAGGGTTGTTAACTTGTTACCTACGAATTTAAAACTATGACACATCCCTGGACGTGTTCCTCTTTGGTCGTATTGTTGTTTGTGTTTTGGCACATGCGATTCAAATTGTCAGAATTTAATTTTGAAATATTTATTTTAAATATTTAAAAATAAATTATATCAGCCAGCGCGAGGCACATTCCGTTCATAATCCTAGTGAAACCCGACGAATTTGACAGATATTGAAACCTGTCCGTTTCTTTGCAGTCGAACTACTGGTCGTTATGTCTATTGTGACAATAGTAATTGACTAAAGCGGTCACGATTATTGTATTTGTCAAACACATGGAAATTTAGCGCTAAAGCAATCACATATTGATATTAATATTATTGACAAATCCATATTATACAAACTGATTATCATAATCACCTTGTTTAATATTTATATTTCAATAACAGATAATTCTTATTCATAAATTCTAATACATTTATACTTAATACTTTTTGCTGGGTAAAACGTACAAATAAAAAACTAAATGCCCGCAATTCTTTGAGGAAGAACAATTTTTAGAGACCTACCAAATTTTATCATATTTATTAAGCTACACACAAATTGACACATAACTGTATTTTAAAAAGATAAGGGTGCCTTCTCACGGCGCGTATTATCGCAAGCCGCGCCGCGCCCGCTCGAGCCACGCGCCGTGTGAAGGGGTGGCTCGTGCTCGCCTGTTGGCTCGTGCTCGCTCGTAATAGCTGGCTCGGCGCGGCGCGGCTTGTGATAATAAGCTGGCTTCTCACGGCATGTTATATTGTCACACGCCAAGAGAAGCCAGCTTAAAACCGACTTCAAATTGTACTTAATAATTGAGAATTAAAACTACCTATCTCCAAAACTACTAAACCGATTTTGATGAAACTTGCACTATTTCGTAAGTTGAGCAATATCAAGTACAACAAAAAATAATAACTGAAATCAGAATGGTAGTTCCAGAGATATGCGAACACAAACATAAAAACATACATACATACATACACTTTTGAAATTTGGCATATTTGTTCAGACGCTGATATAGACTAACATATACGAATATTGGGCAGTTCTGGAAATATTAGTTATAACATATTACATACATCAACTTCCTTTTTTGAAGCCGGTTAAAAATAGTATGTCTTCTATATACAATAAGTATAGTGTTTGTGGGCAAACTTCTCCAATACCGGTCAACCGATTTTTATGAAATTTTATATGTTACATTCCTTTGACCTGTGAATAGGTTTTTCATGAACTATTTTAAATATTGATTGATACTAGAAATAATTTATATGGCAAAACAACGTTTGGTCAGCTAGTATTATTATAATAAAATGTGAATATTTCACTTATTTTATCACATTTTTTTCTTTGTACAATCGAGCTTGTCTTGTACAGAAAGTCACGTAAGTATACGATGATTTTTTAGGGAGTAAGAAAATTATAATTTTACTGGCTAAACGTATTTAAGATATCGGTATATTATCATACGCACAAACATCTGTAGATAATTTGCTTAAACCTTATTGATATACTATGGCTGCCATTTTACAACCGTGAGAGAGAGAAAAAATTTGAGAGCCAATTTGTCGATAAAATATGCCTTATAATGACATTAAAGGTTAGGACACTGGAGTCGGAACACATTGTATATTTCGTTGATTACCTCTCGCCAGTCGTCTCGGTCTTCCGTCCCACTGGGTTAGGAGAGTAAAAGGAATAGAGAGTGCTCTTGTGTACTGCGCTCACACTTGGGCACTATAAAACTACTCCTGCGTAACTAGCCTGGTTTCCATAAAACCGGCTTGCGTCACCGTAATCGGTGTGGGAGTTATGATTATATACAAGTGACTGTATTAAAAACTTTATGGTGCTAGGCAAAGTTCGTTATGCAAGGCCGACTAAAATTCGATAAACGCCGTTTATTACTGCAGTAGCCGACCATAGCTTAAACCTGGGCTTACGTTGTACCACTACTAGGTTTTGCCCGCGGCTTTGCTTATGTGGAATAAGTAGTACATGATTCCCCATATTATTCTAGAGTTATATGCTATGCTTTTGGATTGTGCTGTGCTCATTAATGCCATGCTGGGTCGTCCAGTATTTTAGTTTTTCCAAAATGAAAATTGAAGTAAGTTTCTTGACTCTATATGTCATTATTTTACAAGGTTTTTTAACTGTTTTTTAAAATTAGTTTAAAATTATTGCTTTTTATTAAATGACTAGATATAAAATCAAAATATGTCTGTCTGTTGTTTGACAAATAGCAAATCTTATCAATTTTGAAGTCTTTATAAAATGTGCAGAATTTCTTGAAAAGACATAATTATTGTAAGGCATATTTGAAAAATATGCATTATAATACTTACCCAGCGTACACTCTAAAATTAAATCTTTTTATAATTTTCATGACAACCTCCATTTACTTATAATAATCTATGGGCACGGCAACGCCAAGAACAACGCGGGGCTACAATGGTCACATTTAGCAATTCCTCTCAATCAATTCAGCAAATGAATTGTCAAAACTGTCAAACTGACAAATGTCAAATCTGTACGAATTACTAGACATGAATTGCAAGCAGAGTTGCAATTTACGTGATTCATATCATGATTCTCCAAAGCGACCATTTTAGCCCCGCAGACAATAACATTTCTTGTCCAAAATCGTTGACAATGTAAACAATTACCGTTAAAGACGCCCGAAGGCTGCATTGTCGTCCAGATAAGTCGGCAACTTTCAACGGAGTCGCAATTAATTTTCGATAAAATTTCAACTCGTTAACGCTTAGAATACTGCCTGGAACAACCTAATTGAATGTAAAGTTTATTCATTAAGGTGCTGTCTATCAAGTTGAGTGAGGCCTCCGACGAAAAATTGAGTTTTCGATTACAAACCTTGCAACATAACTGTTGCAATATACATTGCGGTTAGTCCTATCTCTCTGTTTTCAGAGTCAGCGTGAAATAGTTAGGCAGCTTTTCTATTTGTTTAAGTATATCTATATTTGAGATGTATACAACATAGTCCGTCAAGAAAGAGTAGACGCTGAATATTAATTTTCTTCGTTTTTCGGTTTGTGTTTGCATAGACAAAATTTATACGCTCTTTAGAGGGTAATATGTCTATTAACCTGAATCATTTTTAATTCGATGTTTTTTTTCATTATTTTGTTCGTCTTCCCTTTTTTTTGACAAGCTTTATACAGGTAGAAGCCTAGATGAAGCCAGCAACTCCATGCCAATATCCATACTAAATTTTAGCAAAATCGGTTGAGCGGTTTAGCCGTGAACACAGGCAACAGACAGACAGATTAACAAACAGATAAACGGACAGAAGATAGATAGACTGACAGACTTACGCATTTATAATGTTAGTATTGATTTTTGTACGGAAGGTTAAAGTTCTCTTCCAAAAACTACGTCAAGATAATTGCTAGTTCGTTCGTCGTTTTAGCGCATTGAAGGGCAATCCGTAACGCCCTCCAATTAGTGAGTTTTCCGATACAATTAAACGTATTCGCGCCCGACAGGACAGGGGGAGATTTTTACTTACTAATTACTAGCTAATTCCAAAAAATACCAACGGATCCCACACAGGGAGGTTTAATGATTATTGAAATATATTGAATTATAATTATTACTTATCACATTTTCCATATGTTTTCTACAAAATTCCAATTAATGACTTTTTCGATACAATTTAAATTTTAACATATTAAAAATCGAGAAGACAGGGAAACATTTTTACTTACTAAAGGTGGCCATACACGGGACAATTATCGTAACGATTTATCTCCTCGATGCTAAAATCGAACGACAAATTGTACGTGTGTAGCAATATCGCAACCGATTTTACGTTCAAATGATCGATTGGACGATTTTCTTGACGATCGATCGAAACAAATTGTCCCGTGTATGGGCACCTTTATGAATACTACTTACGGATCCCACTCAGGACGTTTGATGATTATTTAACTTTGATTGAATAAAGAGTTCAACGGAAAAGTATTTATGTATTTATTGTGCATTAAATTGACATTTCAATCAAGTGATCGTTAAATCCTTCTCCGTTTGACCGGTTATTGTACTATAAATTTTTAATATACTTATTAATGTGGGTACTTCTTTTTGTACATAGAAAATTTAAAAAATTGCCTTTTCCTAAATCTTAATATTTCCGCCTTGAGCCGAATTGGTTATGTTTCATTTAAATCATAAAATTAATTCCTATTTGCAACATTATAATTACAATACATCTACTTCCATTATAAAAGAGCTAATAGTACGAACGGTGTACTTACAGTCAAGGTGTTATTTTAGTCCTAAATCGATTCATAAAATCGATTTCAGTACAATTACATGCACTACAGCTGCAGGACATAAGACGTCTTTAACATGGTAAAATGTACGGTTACGCCGGATAAACGAATGTTTGCACAATAAAGTCACGGTCAAGATCTTGTTTGGAAAAGAACTTGTTTTATGAATCCTTAATGAACCTAAATTTAATAGTAAACACACGACACATATAATCAGCTGCACTGGATGTTTATTTGCATATTCTGAGAATTTCGTACAAATTAATGTCACACCTCACGAGCAGACTCGTGTAAGTTGTGCATAAGAGATAACTCTGTGTATTTTATACTTTAATGTATGAATTTTAAGCTATGTTTTTGTATTTCTTGAATATAAAACTAGTCTGCTTTCTTAAGAGTCCGGTCGCCATCACAATTCTCATACAAACGTAATACCAAGTACATTTCCCATACAAAAATATTTACCATAAAATGTGAGTTATTATTCAGCTTAAGATAGTAATTACCTAGGTTCCTGTACAAATATTAACTGCAAAATATTTACATACCAAAAAATATGAACGATTACAATTTAGTATGTAAATATTGTTTATATTTACATACTAAATTGTAATTTAGTATGTATATATTCTCATACAAACGTATTAACGTTTGTATGAGAATTGCGATGGCACCCGGACTCTTAAGTAGCTACGAAAATTCCTATACTTTATACTTTTTTATAAAATAGGGGGCAAACGAGCTAACCGGTCACCTGATGAGAGTAACTACCGTCGTCCATAGACAATCGCAACATCAGATGAGTTGCAAGTGTGTTGCCGACCTTTTAAGAGGAAATACGCTCTGTTCTTGAAGATATTCAGGTTGTATTAGTCCAGAAATACTGCTGGCGTCGTTTGTTTTACTGTGCGAGACAGTAAGTTACGCGTAAAACGCACAGTGGTGGTACTATTTTAATAATTTCGCTCAGATCGTATCCACTCTTTATATTTGCGATTATTATCAACCACCAGGCAAGGACTTTTTTTTTATGAAATAAGGGGGCAAACGAGCAAACGGGTCACCTGATGGAAAGCAACTTCCGTCGCCCATGGACACTCGCAGCATCAGAAGAGCTGCAGGTGCGTTGCCGGCCTTTTAAAGGGAATAGGGTAATAGGGGAGGTTAGGGACTAGGGATAGGAAGGGAAGGGAATAGGGGAGGGTAGGAAAGGAAATAGGGTAGGGGATTGGGCCTCCGGTAAACTCACTAACTCGGCGAAACACAGCGCAAGCTCTGTTTCACGCCGGTTTTCTGTGAGAACGTGGTATTTCTCCGGTCGAGCCGGCCCATTCGTGCCGAAGCACGGCTCTCCCACATATAAGGACTGAAAGAAATTTATCGACGTTTTAATTTTGTTGAGTCAATCAATGTTTACATTTTGATCAAATGATTAAATGTAGTGCAAGCCCTCAAATATCTAAACGTTTCCTTGTCCATGTGTGCTTAAATATATTTTAGTTACCTCAATAAAGTGCCTTATTATTATTTCATGAGGTATCTTGGGCCGTTTTGAGCGAGGGAACTCCCCTGGGTAAAGTTAAGCAGTCTTAGGTCTTAAAACGATTATGACGTCAGAGGCAATCAAAGCTATTAAATGTGGACTGTTAGAAGGGTACTGAGACAAATTGTATTCAATAATTTCGTTGGCAGAGTTATAATATACAAATGTAACAAAACAAAGATAATAGTTTAGGCTGTATATATAGGCTGTTCTCTGTATAGAGTCCACTGTGAAAGTAGGATCTCTGATAAAGTAACATTTTTAAAATTTTGTATAAGCCACGTTATGACACTGGGACGCTTGCCTAGATACCTACAAATCACAAAAAATACTCTTTCAGCGCTGCTACTTTACAGTGAACTCTAATTATTATATTATGAAAGTATTATCACTTTATTTATTTTGTTACTCCCTGTATAAAAGATTAATGGGATTTGACATAACGCTGATTTTATTATGACGAATTTGACTGGATAGAACAAGGAAGGAAGCTGCATTGTCAATATCGCATTAAAATTGTAAGGGCGTTCGCTGAGCGTGTGCCCGGAGCGGCTGCCTGGCGCGGGCGCCCGCGCCGTGCGCCCGCCTGACGCGACGGTCACCCGTCTCTCGCAGCGGCCAGTATAATTTGGATAGCGCGGGTGTACAGTCGATACCTATGAATTTTTATTGACATATTACCTAGCCAACAGACGACGACACCGATGTGTACAAAGGTGTCAGCAATCAGCTCATTTGTCACGTCTAGATTGTTGACCCGTCGCCCGAGGGGCGGGCGCCGCTGCACGCGCCGCGTGCGACGGCTGAACCGCCTCACGCAGCGCTGCTCTATGTGATGACATGAAACAAGCACGCCTCGCGGGTGGCCGCGCCGGGCACACGCTTAACGCAGCGAACGCCCTAAAACTAGAATAGCGAAATATAAAAACTAGAAAAGGGGGTACTAAAATTAAACAGAAATATAATAAGAATTGAGAGCCCTTGAACAAGGGCTCTCAATTCTTATTCTGAAAAAAGTCCTAAATCCAAGAAAAAATTTCAATACATACAATATATATTTTTGTGTCTTTTATTTTAGTGAAATCAATAACACGAATTGAAAAAATGTGAAACACGGCAGCCACTTTAACAATCCAATATCTGTTATTTTGTATTCGGTGCCAAATACCCAAAAAGGCTAAACTTCGGTTGCCCGAAATAGAATTTGTAAATGGATTATATTTTTAGTGATACGCCTAATAGGTTATTCGATTTATTAAAGAATATTCGTTAGTGGATTGTTAACAAATTAATAGTACAAAAATACAAATATAACTGTAGCGGACCAAACAACGCACAATCTTGCATCGCGCTATCAAAGATTCTGAGATCGGTAAGAAACAATACCTGTGAAATGACGTCAGTGGGCTTTGACTTGACCGAGCAATTTTTTTTTAATAAGGGGGCAAATGAGCAAACGGGTCACCTGATGGAAAGCAACTTCCGTCGCCCATGGACACTCGCAGCATCAGAAGAGCTGCAAGTGCGTTGCCGACCTTTTAAGAGGGAAAAGGGTAATAGGGGAGGGTAGGGAAGGGAAGGGAAGGGAATAGTTGAGGGTAGGGAAGGGAATAGGGTAGGGGTTAGGGGATTGGGCCTCCGGTAAACTCGCTCACTCGGCGAAGCACAGCGCAAGCGCTGTTTCACGCCGGTTTTCTGTGAGAACGTGGTATTTATCCGGTCGAGCCGGCCCATTCGTGCCGAAGCATGGCTCTCCCACGTATAAATACAAGCAAAACTTTGTAATACCTTCTTGGTACCACTGTTTCAATTCTAATCATAATATCCTTCAAGTACCTTCTTTAATAATATTCTTCTGTTTGTTCCAGGCAATCAGCGAAATAAAGGTAAGTTAACGTTTTATGATCTCAAATTTCTATTTAAGTGGGTTCTTAGAAAGTCCCCACCCCCGCTCCCAGTTAAGGGGCTGTTAAACGATTGCTTTAAATAACAATGATGGACACTTACATTTAATTGTATGTCTTATATTGTAACGATACTCTGGAGTGCCAATTATCAGTGAAATCAAAGTGTTTATGGAAATTCAAGAATAAAGAGTGATCGTTATCATAATTGTATATTTTTGATTTCACATTGCAGTGATCAAAAAGATTTTGAGCATAACTTATCATTTGTTATACTGTGATTTTAACGAAAGAATACATTTTTTTTAGATATTGGGTGGAATATCTAAAAAAAATTATTAAAATAAGATATTGGGTAGGACGGCATTATCGTTTACGATAAAGTCCTTTAATTAGACAAAAAAAAAAAAGATATTGGGATAGATTCCCTTCCCATCCCATCCTTACCCTCCCCTATTACCCTATTCCCTCTTAAAAGGCCGGCAACGCACCTGCAGCTCTTCTGATGCTGTGTCCATGGGCGACGGAAGTTGCTTTCCATCAGGTGACCCGTTTGCTTGTTTGCCCCCTTATTTCATAAAAAAAATATGTATATTAACATAATCCTCTGTTAAAATTAGACAGCCAAAAAATCTAACGAGCTAGCCCATGAATTCCAAAGCATGTTCTTTAGGTGTCCTCACATAATATAATTTTTGATGGTGATTCAATTCTAACCATAAACAGCTAATCTGAATGATATTATGAGTGATAAAAGTTTAATTAGCTATTATTATACCAACTACATGATAAATGATCTAGGTACCGTATTATCTGGCGAATAAAATAAGATGACTGGAAAAAGCGGGATATCTCAAAAATTTACTGTCTTTCCAAGAAAATTTTCGAAGTATTGCTTATTATTAATTTTCGACGACCTCTGTGGCTCAGTTGGTGGGCTGTTGGTGCTCAAGCCGGGGGTGCGGGTTCGAATCCCGCCGACGGAACAAAAAGTTTTTAAAAAGTTCCTGGGTCATGGATGTGTAAATATGTATATCATATGATAAAAATCTTAAATATATGTATAGTTTAAAAGTTTTAAATATATTTCCGTTGTCTGGTACGAGTACCCGTAACACAAGTCCTTCAGGTACTTAGCACGGGGCCAGACTGACGTGGTGTGAAGCGTCCATAGATATTATTATTATAGATATTATTGTCGCTATCAAATCGCACTTATTATATGCCTATATATATACCTACTCAAGAAAAATATTATAGCCATTGGCAGAAGGTTGTATTGTATGTAGTAGATAAACCCTAGCTATGAAGAACTATTTAGTTCCGAAGCATTTGACCTATGAACGGGGAGCAATTGCGCCATTCCCCACAGTTTCCTTTTACGATAATTGCTAATAGACTTCTGCGAAAAACCCGCCTTTGATTGTTGAAAAACGTCTTATTGAACTATTACTGAAATTAAAACATTTGCGAAATAATTATATTCTGCTTAACTCTTACTTTGAATACAGATTCCCTTTGAAATGATTGGAGTCAAAATTTAGGTGGATACTTTTTTGTGGTTAACGTAATATTTCACATAAAGCCCACGAATAATAAATACTGTTAATTTGTTAATTTTATTCGTAGCGTATAGTGAGATAACAAACAACGGGTGCTACCGTGGGCCGAGGTACCAACAAAAGTAAAAATTAAACATCAGGAACTAACATACAGTTTGACCAACTGGAAGAAAGAAGAAAATATCACTTCCTCTGCTATGCCACGGTGGCGGTTAACTCTCCGACTCTCCTTCGGTCAGGGAACAATACAAAAGAAATTTAGAGATACCAAAATTAGACATAGCCACCCAGTATTGTAAGATGTCACTCGGTAGATAGCTCTCACGCCCCCTGATGTTGTCCACAAGTCAAATTATTGATATCATAATATTATAACGTTTTGTATCTACCACTTACATAATAGACAGAACGAAGAGTAGGCCTACTGCAAACAAACTGGCGAATCGGCGCGGCCGCTGAAAGCATGATATAAACGGCTTAGCAACGCAGAGTCTAGCATGTTGATTGATGATACTCCGTCAAACATATAAACGAGAACATTCGAAGTCGTCCTACTGGTTCCCTCTATCCATTTTACCACCTGCCTGTCGTTTATTGTTTGTTCATCGCAAAATCTATTTGATCGTAATCGAGCATAAAACCAAATATTTTTAGATGAGACCAGTAAAGTGGTATATTGTTCAATGTATCATCGCTGGTACAATATTATTGTATAATATTGACGCTTGTTGTGTTTATCTGTCCAACCAGAGACTTACGAAGGAGTAGACATGCCACGGATATATTAAATCGGGTGGAGCTGACCAGTTGGAAATATAAAAAATAAAGTTCTGCAAGGGTATTTGTGGCGGTCGAGAATCGACGCCATTCTGTTAATTTGTTCTTAAATTTACGCCAGTGCATCGACGTCCCACATTATTATGACATAGTTGTAATATCATGAAAGGTTAAATATTTAATATAGTATTATTTACCAGTAGTATTTCCGTATTCCCTCCTAAAAGGCCGGCAATGTACCTGCAGCTTTTCTAATGTTGCGAGAGTTCATGGGTGACGGTAGTTGCTTTCCATCAAGTTACCAGTTTGCTCGTTGGTCCTATTTTTTATCAAAAAAATACGTCACACTTGTCTCACCAGGAGCACACCAGTTCAATATGGTGTTGAATTTGTCATGAGCATATTTGCCAGTACAAGCTGGCTTAAATTTCTGAACTCGCGCAACATGTTGCCAATATAATTTTGATGACAGCTATTTCATATCCACATCATTCTTTTATGATAACGTCATTCAAGCATAAATTGTGTATGCTGTGAGGATGCTTACTATGTCATTTATTTTGTCTAATAGTGAAAACCTTTTATTGGCTTTCTTTTTATTATTTATTACTTTATTCAAAGCATTACAATATACAAGAAAAACATGACATAGTTTCCCATACAAAAACCTAAAAGGCTTTAAATCGGTTTGGGAGAGACATTCTGTTTACATACCATTCTTAAACTACTTTAGTAGTTAATATTATTTTATGACTACTCTTACATTATATAACATTTAATATTACTGATTCTATTTTATTATAATCATAAGCTGTTGGTTTTCCTAAATAAATAAAACATTCTTGGGTGTTCCCATCTTTGCGGTAGCCATATTTATTTCAAGACCGTGTCTGGGCGTTTCGTAGTTCGCGCTTGATGATATTATCTATTCAATACCTCCATATCGTAGTTATTCAGAACGTATTCAAAACAAACGGTAATCCGGCAACAATGCCGTACAATTATTTCAACTAAACCAAATCACCAAAAAAAATCAAATCCATACTAGCTTTCAAATAAGTCATTTATAATTATAACACCCCTCTTTTTTGTCGGGGCCGGGGTAAAGAAAATCAAATAAATGAATTTTGTCGGGAACTAAAGATTTTTCAATATAATTAGTTTAAAATTAAATTGTATTTACTTATCGACTTATTTCTTACTCGTACCTACAACCTTAATGCTATGACTGAAAGTATCCTAATATATTATACCAAATTTAGATGAAATCGGTTTCTTGGTTTAATATAAAACAGGATCACTACATAATATTATTGCTTTCACATTTAAAATATTAGTAAGTGTATTTTATAATTGAGTGTCTTTAATATTATAATGCTCTTACAGCCACACACAGATAATATACGAAATTCAATGTTCATTTTGACATAAGCCCCACAAATTATCTGTCAAACTCTTCATTTGATTACAGTTAAGTAATTGATATTCGTCTTTTGCGGCAGTTAGCCACTACACGAGTATCTTACTCGACCAAACTGCAGCTATTTGATAAATTCTAATTCGTTGCAATCGCTTCAAAAGTCAATAAAACACAATTTAACTGTAGAATCCAGATTCATCTTAGCGCCAAGGAATACCGAACAGTGTAGACTCGTTTAGAGAAAATACGATTAAATTAAATTTCCGCTAGCAGTCTCAAAGGGCTTTTCGATGCCCGCAATTTCTTAGCCTCTGCAAGGTCCGATCTATACGATTTTATTAAAAATAGTTTTAAACTTTCCTCCTTTATATTTCCTACTTACGGTCGCTTGCTGGTTTGTGCTTTATACTGAACAGAACTTGCGGATATGGACGTTAAGCAATTATATTACCCAACGTAAATACAGTTTGTTTGTGTAAACACCGTTATCCTTGAAACCATCGAATGAGACCGACAAAATGAACAACTTTTTCTATGAGAACAATGCTGGGATCTCAAAAAAAATGCCGTCTTCATACCCATACGGATGCCCGGATCGGCAATTTGTATGGGTATGAAGACGGTTTTTTTGAGTTCCCAGCATTGTTCTCATAGAAAAAGTTGTTCATTTTGACGGTCTCATATGATGGTTTCAAGGATAACGGTGTTTACACAAACACACTGTATATTAATTTATTCATCTAAACCAGACCTTCCCAAACCCTTTTGCTTTTTTAATCACTTTAAACATGTTGTTGGATTCAGTGGTGTATTGATATCTATACTTTCAGACTAATACTGTAAATGCGAAAGTTTGTCTGTCTGTTACATCTTCACGCTCAAACCGCTGAACTGATTTTGCTGAAATTTGCCATGGAGATACCTTGAGTCCCGGCAAAGGACCTATAATACTTTTTATCCCAGAAAAATGTACAGTTCCTGCGCGATAAACAAATTTTTTCGCAACGGAGTTGCGGGCATCAGCTAGTTTTTTTTTATAAGAGTAATAAAGCAATTAAGCTGGTTATTATAACAATTTATGTATTTTAAACCGTCGTTTTACCACGAATATTAAAGTAAATTTTGTAACACAACAGATTTCTTGCATTGCTTCATAATAAATATTCTTCAGAACGGATCAGATAATATTTGCCAGATAAAAACTATAAATTAAATAAGATCATATATTGGAGAGATTAACTAACAGTCCTTTATCTGTAAGTGCAGCAAACTCTCTCTCATAACTCGCTCAACCTCTCCCCAACTCTCATTGACTCTCTTAGACTCTCCCTAACAATAAATCACTCGAGTCTTTGTTTTGCGGTTTGCGATAAAGATGCTTTATTTTATTTATTTTTTGACGATTTTAGTCTCCATTTTTAATGAGCGACAACGCATTTTTTTTTTCTATCATTGTAGTGGTTGTTTTTGGCCAACCATGTGTTTTATGACGGCAATAGTGAAATATTTTTAATTAAATAGTATAAAACATAATGCTGACGGCACTTTTTTAAAAACTATGGAAGGTCTGCCACCAAGCTTGACATGAGTTTAACATTTTCAATCATTTATTCTTAACGCTATATCTTCTTATCTTCTATCTTCTTATCACTTGAAAAAAATCACTTAAATTTTTTGTTAAAAAATGTTAAAAAAAAATTACTTCTATGCATTCAAATATTCGATACGATTAACAATTCCAGCATAAATGTCAATTTGTTCGAAAAATGTAATATGCGACCCCGACTCCGTGCGATAATTGGACGTCTGAGTTTTCGATGCAAATTCGGTATTTTGAATAGTAATTTTAACTGCGTTCTTTTAAGCCATCCCTGGCTTACGCCCGCTTACAGAGTGCTTTTCGTATCTGTTATTCCGAAAATAATTGCAAAAATACCAGCCCGCCCGGTACGTTCTTAATTACTGGTAAGCCAAGATGGTTTAAAATATTTGCGGATATGAATGAATTAATTGTAACCTAAAGTTGTAGTTGTATGGGGACAATAATCAATCTTGGTGGCAGCAATTGCTTAGTAAAATTTTGATTTTAGATTTGTGACGTGTACCTTTATTGTTATTCCTCCGATAAAATATTAAAATATTTTTAACACAGATCGTTTCTTTTAAAACATTTTTTTCATTATAATAAAATTGTCACCTTACTTCAAAATCAAATAAATCATACTTTCTCTTTGGAACTTATACCAGCCTTCTCTATAACAAAAATAATAATAATAATAATATCTATCGACGCTTCACACCACGTCAGTCTGGCCCCGTGGTAAGTACCTGAAGGACTTGTGTTACAGGTACCAGACAACGGATATATATTTAATACTTTTTATACTATACATATATTTAAGATTTTTTATTATATGATACACATATTTAATATCCATGACCCAGGAACTTTGAAAAACTTTTTGTTCCGTCGGCGGGATTCGAACCCGCGACCCCCGGCTTGAGCTACCAACGCGCTCACCACTAAGCCACAGAGGTCGTATAACAAGAAACACCTAAGAGGTAAACTTACATACTTACTAGCTATTTCACCGAGCTTTGCTCGGTATTCGATAACACACGAATAAAATGACATTTTCTAAAAATGATTCTTAGCTAGATCGATTTATCGCCCCCGAAACCCCCTATATACTAAATTTCATGAAAATCGTTGGAGCCGATTCCGAGACTCCAATTATATATATACATATATACAAGAATTGCTCGTTTAACGATATAAGATAAGATTTTCTTACCACTAATATTATCATGTTTGAGGTGAATTTTTACATGATAATTTAATATCGAGCCAAAAGTTCCCAAAAAAGACCTCGGGCGATGACCTCGCCAATATTCCAATGATAAAAAAAATCACAGATCAGTTACACTACATTAAATTTTAATTTCCTCAAACCGTTCGGGAAAATTCCTTGGCATCCTCAAAACTTTTTCATACCATTAAGCGGAGTCATTTCGAAGGAGTGAAAAGTCGGGACAGCTCCGTTTCCATTAACAAAGCAAGAAATAACTGGCAAGTGACCTCTGTAGATCAAACTCGTCGAAATATCTCGTCTTCAGTCTTATTTATTTTAGGGTTCTGTACTCAAAGATCAAAATCCCTCTGATGGCCATCTTAATGTTTGTCACGAAATAACTATAGACAGTTTACCATAAAATGGTAAGAACATAATAATATTATGTCTGTGTACTCAATCAGTTTTAAACATCAAAACAGAGTTTGATATAACAGGGGGGCTAAAATGGTCGCTTTGGAGAATCATATTAGAAATCATAATTGTATGATATATATAATTTTTTTAATCACAAAAAGGTCACTCTGCTTGCTATTCATGTCTAGTAATTCGTACGATACTAATTTGACATTCTTCGACTGTTTTGTCCATTCAGTTTCTGAATTGATTTTAGAGGAATTGCAAAACTGAGTGTCATGGCGCTTGCAATGTGTCAAATTCTATAAATTTTTGACATCTAACTTCGCTACCAAAACATGACTGACTGTCCCACTCAGAGACGAATATTTATTACCTGTAATTTAATGAAGAGTTTGACAGATAATGTATAGAGCTTGTGCTTTGGCGATTTATACGTGGGAGAGCCATGCTTCGGCACAAATGGGCCGGCTTGACCGGAGAAATACCACGCTCTCACAGAAAACCGGCGTGAAACAGGGCTTGCGCTGTGTTTCGCCGAGTTTACCGGAGGCCCAATCCCCTACCCTTTTCCCTTCCCTACCCTCCCCTATTCCCTTCCCTTCCCATCCCTACCCTCCCCTATTACCCTATTCCCTCTTAAAAGGCCGGCAACGCACCTGCAGCTCTTCTGATGCTGCGAGTGTCCATGGGCGACGGAAGTTGCTTTCCATCAGGTGACCCGCTTGCTCGTTTGCCCCCTTATTTCATAAAAAAAATAAGCTCCATACATAATCTGTCAAGCTCTTCATTAAATTGAAGTTAAAAATCATTAAAGGTTTGAGTACGGCGGTAAGTATTCTGCAAACATCGTAATGTTGCTTATGACAGTTTATGTAGTATATATATTGGTATATGTACCTACCGTATATGGACGCTGTTAAGCATTCGTGTACTAACCCACACAAAAATTACGTATTGAGTTATGAATGCAGTTATGTTCTTTAGATGATTTAGAACAAGACTGCATTCAAAATTTAACGACAAAAAAAATTGTGGGTTAGGACACTAATACTTAACAGCGACCATATAATATATTCGTATGCATGTAATAAAAAGCGGTTCTTACAATGTTAGAAACAGACACTCCAGTTTTATTTATAATTATCTTATATATAAAATTCTCGTTTCACAATGTTAGTTACCTAACTCCTCCGAAATGGCTTTACTGATTTTTACCAAATTTTATATGCTTATTCAGTGGGTCTGAGAATCGGCTATTGGCTTCTTTTTATATTGATAAGTGCATTTGTTGAATAAATAATAGTAAATTATTACAATTCAAGATAGACGGCGGCCATTGTTGTGCGACGGGATAGCGATGGACGTTGCCATGGTGCCATCCTTATTTAGTCACTTCAATAAAATAATATGGGCGAAATACTTTATATGGCAAATTTGCCGGGAAAGCTTGTAGATGTATAGATATGTCACCGTCAATTGAAAAACTTCAACGAAAATATAGAGTGTACTTGGAATCCTAGTCATAAAAGAATATGAGATGAAACTAAGCTTTGATTAAATTTAAATTTGAGATGAAAAATGCGATATAATGTTTAATTTCATCCCGGGATCGAGACAAGAAGTCGTAAACCTTTCTATAAAATTCAATACAACTACATTAAAGTACAGTTGGATTCAAAAATGTTACATCACAATAATTATATTAAATTATAATAATTGTAAAATTATATTGGAAGAGAAATTAATGATAATATTATAGTGCAATAATAACATAAACCATATGTTGTATTTTGTTAAAAAAGAAATACTTTTTATGTTTGAGCTATGATGCGCCACGTACACAAAATACTCCAAAGTTGATAAATTTCAAGTACTACCAAACAAACTTTTATGTTTTCTTCAATTGTGAGATATTTTAAAATAAAAAATATATAATCTAATAATCCTTTAGAAAACATAACAAAAAGTACATGGACGGCGCAATTTAGCTTAACAGAACTAACACCTGTAAGCCGGGCGCTAACAACTAAAACAAATCGACGTGTGCTTGTTTAAGCTGACGATTTATTAACGTAACAGAGGGGTTTTATGCAAAAACTGTTGGGAACACAAGACAACTGAATAATGTATGCTTTGAAAGACAAGCTATACTACTATTTAAGGTTTATGGACTATGGAGGATTATGGTCCCAAAATATCTAGAATAACTTTACTGTTTACATTTTGACGGTGATCTGCGTATGCGTAGTTTTAGATTTTCAAATACCTATTTTCAATTTCTCTCACCCTTGGTGTATCCTCTTAAGGTCTCCGGTACACACGAAAATACACACACTGAGACACTCCACTCCGACCTTGGTGCTGTGCCGGTTGGTGCGGCGTTGCCAGATTTGGAACGGTGATTTTGTGCGTTGCATAAGTTGATAAAAAAATGCTATGCAATAGCTTTACTGCGGCAGTCCCCGAGTGCCACATGTATTTTTTATTCGTTTAATTTTACTTACAAAATATCAGTCCGACTGTACTTTCTCCTGTGATTCGCTCCCCGGTCACGTCTCACGACACTTGCAGCGCCCGATCGTCGACAATGTCTGGGACGGGAATACTTTAAACATCTACTTATCGATATTAAACATTTGCCATCACTATGCGATAGATTAGGGTGTCCATTGATTGTATGTCTATCAATCTTCAATAAGGGTTTTTGATTTTCCATTTGCCACCATGTGCCGCTATGTAGGCTTAGGGTCTATCGTGTCAAATCGCTGTCATGTGTCACGATATAACCACATATAACTTAATCTATATATATAAAAATGGATTTTCAATTGTGTTAGTAACGCTAAAACTCGAAAACGGCTGAACGGATTGGGCTAATTTTAGTCTTAAAATATTCGTAGAAGTCCAGGGAAGGTTTTAAAGTGACACGAAGTTCACCGGGACAGCTAGTATATAATATATTTGATACGAATAACCCTACGGCTACATAGCTCCATGGCGGCAAATGAATTCCAGACCATCCTCATTACTCCTGAAGATTTAAATTGTTATATTCGTTGGAATTGTGGTGAAACACCAATTTTTTATGGATGTATTATACGATCCATCGGCCTTATGATGATACAACTAGCGCCACAGTCCAGTAGGCCTACTATGAAACAGTTTTGAGGCTCAAACAATAGGACAAAAACGCCGCGTCCTGCTCTAACAACGTCGTTTCACGTTTGTGAGAGTAGCACGCGGCAAAACGGTTTCGTGGTACAGGCCCTGAATCGCACTATCACAGTTTTCTAAGAACGTATAAAATATGCGACAGCTGAAATAGGGCCCCATATTTTGGGGCCTAGTTCGAAGATTCTCTGCAGGCATCTGTCTGCCTTCTAACTACTACAAACGCCTTAAATTGCGTTATTTTATGCATTCAATGCATTGTTTCAGAGGTTTATCGACAGGAGTTTAAACATCCAACACAGTTGTTGATTGCTTGATAATTTAACGCTAGTCAAAAGTGCATGTGAATTGATAAACTTCTCTCAAAAAAAACTCAGAAATCTGGCATAAATGAATTCGAAATTAATGTAACAGATATTATCAGAACTTCTCTCTTTTATAAGAGCTGGAGTTACATACGCATTAAATGTATTAGCGAGGGTTCGTCGAGCAAAACGTCGTAACTCGAATAACATTAAAATGTACGAATAAAGTTATAATAACCGTCTCGGAGAAAACTTGTTGCATAAATGTCATAAACTTTGCATACAAACTCGCATAAATTGTGAAATCCGTTAAATTGAGTCGCTATCATAATTAAGTAACTTCTTATAAAGTTCATATTTATTATAAAAATATGTACAATAAAAATCCCAAGTTACGCGCCAAGTTTTACCTTATAAAAGGGCTTTTGAAACTTTTTCTTCGCTATATGGTTTCCTAACAATGGGTTCTCGGGTGAGCCTCGACAATACCTTTATCATTTTGCTTGTTTATTACGGCTAATAAGGTCGACCGTCGAATTTTATAATGTGATATTAAAAGGTGTATTAAGGTACCCAAAATTATAACCATAAAAATATTGTAGCTTTACATTTTGATTATGTCACTTTTTTTGAGAATCTGGGATAATATTAGTATTGCGAAAAAGATTACGGTTCAGCCGAGTCACTACGAAACGAAAAGTAAATTACCATAATCTATAATTTAACAAGTAATAAAATATGTGTTTTCTTGTTATCAAACAAGCTTTTACTGAGGAGTAATGCTTATCATCACACATCAATTGAGCCCATAGTTAATGGGTTATCATTTTGTTTTATAACGGAGTTCCTATTACCTTCCAGCTGAATATAACTAATAAAAGCTTGTAACAGAACATCGTTCAAAATACGTTACATGGCACGTGTTTGCGGTATAAAACAATTTCACTTGTCAACGTTGGAAATTCAAACTACAAAACGCCCGCAAACTATTCCGGATACAATTCCTTTTGATTCCTCCGCAGATTAAGACCCAAACTTGAGCGCAGATTAAAAACAAAAGTATCAAATCGAGAGCAACACTGAAAGAACAGATTTGGAATGAAAAAACTTCGGACTGTTCGCAGATTATTGCGCCGCCGAAAATTGTGAATTCCAAACTTCAGTACGAGACTACATTATTACGAGACTAAAATTATTCGTCTGAAAGTCAGTTCGGTTAATACGACGTTTTGAAATTGGCTTAGTTATAGACTAAGCAAGTTTCAGAAAGTCGTGTCCCCTCTGTCCATTGGCTTAGAACGTAGCTTGTAATTCAGTCGTAGATTCGATTGCCGCGTTGGAAAAATGTTGTTTCCTTTGCTTAGGACAACGTATGGTGATCATCTGATTGACAAAGAAAGATGCGGCAGATGGGTATGTAAAAAGTTGGTCTTGCGCCTGAACTCTCGTCAATATTGGATTATGTGAGTAAAGAAAGAGAGAGTGTTCTTGTGTACTGCGCACACACTTCTTCCCTGTACAATTACTCCTGAGGCCGTAGCCAAAGTCCCTTTCGTTAAAAACCATGACGAAATTCGTTATCAAAATGTATGGGATTTGACATTAGTCTTCGCAAGCGAAATGTCATTTAGCGATGACTTAAGTCAAACCGTATAGATTTTGATAACGAATTTCGTCATCGTTTTTCACGAAAGATACTTTGTCTAAGGAGCCTGCTTGGCTAGCTTTTTATCGACATTTGACACCCGTCAACGAAACCTAAATTGGTGTAAAGTTATTACTCCAATTTGGGCGATTCGTTCATAAAGTCAGCCATTTTAGAATATGCAATAATTATTATTATTATAGTCACTACAAAGAGGTGATGTAGTAAACTGAAACTCAAACCTAAAGTAGTAAGGTTAATTGTTAAGGTTTAAAGGTTAAAATTTAATCTGTTTTTAATAAACCAAAGCAGTAAAAACTGGACGGCTGCCAGTGAGTGAGTGTCCTATCTTAATTTCCACTGGACCATATTGAACCTAAACGGCAGTCATGTTTTCATATTCGGGACATCATCATCATCAGCATAATAAACGGGGTATAACTTGTAAGTTATAACAAAACAAAGTGATAATAATTATCATCACTTTGTTTTGTTACACCCTGTATAAATGTTACGCTCAAAGACCGAAAACGCTCAGTGAGACGAAAAATAGCTCACAACGCGTTGTGGTCACAGTGAAACAGCCACGACGTAATCTTCCATACCTATGGACTTCAAATTAGACTTACAATCAATAAAAATTAAAAGCCTATCAGCCACGACACAAATTTAGCTTTTTGGTCTTTTTGTGACTTTCAGAATTGCGAATTTCGCGTCGTGGCTGTTTTACTGTAACCACAACGCGTTGTGAGCTATTTTTCCGCTCACTAAGCGTTTTCGGTCTTTGAGCGTAACATAAATATATTATATTACTAGATGTCCCGCGCGGCTTCGCCCGCGTAAATTAGAAATTTTACAGAATCCGTAGGTACATTTTCCCATAAAAAATATTTCCCCCGTTTTTCCCACATTTTCCTGAGTTTCTTCTGTCGTATTAGTCTTAGAGTAATAATATAATATAACCTTCTCGATAAATGATGAGTCTTACTCGATAAATGATCTATCTAACACTGAGATAAGTTTTTAAATCGGACCTGTAGTTTCTGAGATTGACGCGTTCAAGCAAACATACTCTTCAGGTTTATAATATTAGGTAGATATAGATTTTTTTTAATTATCGCTTGACAAACTCGAGTCTCGATCTAAAAGACTATGAAATGGTATAATATGGTAGTGATGATGATGATGATGAAGAATGTAATTTGCATAGTAGCATATGCTTTCTGTTCTTAAAACAACGCCGAAACTCCCAAACTTGTATCTATAAAGAATCAGGAATTCTCTCAGCACCTTCCGAACCACGGTATACCAGGTATATCTCGGTGCAAAATCTTACTTGTTGGTAGCATATGCTTAGAATACTTCTCACGAAACCGAAGTCACCATATGTTTCCCTATAAGTTTTGAGGAGTTCCCTCGATTACTTATGGATCCTTCATCAGATCACCACTTTTCTGAATATAATACCAAATTGGGATGATACCCTATATACCAAAAGAAAAATTTTGAAAATCGGTTAACAAACGGCGGAGTAATCGTTGAATATAAGAAAACGAACATAACACCTCCCCCATTTTGAAAGTCGGTTAAAATTGTAGCCTATGTGTTATTTATTTAATATTTTAATCAGCACATGAATTGAATAACAAAATTTTTTTCAAATTAATCGTAGCACCATCTGTCAGGACAAACTAAAATTGAAATAGAATAATATTGAATGCGATGATAGCGCCGTCCGCCGGATCTAATGTAAAACATTCCAAAATCAACAACTCCTTATAAATAAGAAATTAATTGAAAAAACATTTTCCAGTAGACCAAACTGTAAATCTAAACCATTCTCGAATCTCCACGAACACACACAAAAAATTTCATCAAAATTGGTCCAGTCGTTTAGGAGGAGTTCAGTCACATACACACGCACACAAGAAATATATATATTAAGATTACTATTGTCGTATTACCGATCTTTAGTACTTCCGCTGTTGTAAAATTGACATACAATTTTGCCAAAAAAAATCAAAAGAAAGTAATTAATTACTACTAGAATTTTCAGCCAACAGATTAATATAGACATTCAATACAGCCTGCCATTTTCAAACAAATCATTAATTGAAACATTTATAAATATTAATATCAAGCGTTGAAGCCTTGCCAGTTCTCTATTATAGTCTGTTCAGAATTATTTTACACTAGATGACGCTCGCAACTCTGTTGCGCCAAAACTCGTTTATCGCGAACCTTACATTTTTCCGGGACAAAAAGTATCCTATGTTCTTTCCTGGGACTCAAGGTATCTGCATGCCAAATTTCGGCAAAATCGGTTCAGCGGTTTGGGCGTGAAGAGGTAACAGACAGACAGACAGACAGACACACTTTCGCATTTACAATATTCGCACCCGCGACTTTGTTATATATATATATATATATATATATATATATATATATATATATATATTTTTTTTTTTTTTATTTAGGGAGCTTAGTCAACATTGACTATGTCGCTCCATTAGAACAACAATTAAATTTAACCCTAAATCAATATTAATCGCACGTCTATTAAGAGGATACCACAGCGGCTAGAGAAATGAAAAAAAAGTACGTGTAATATCTATAGCTGTCTCCCTTACCTCAAGCCTATAATACCGCAGAACGCGATAGAGACAACTGCAGAAAATCCAGAAAATCAACGATTCGTTGTCCCCTGATTCCTTCTCCAAAACTTAACCGATTTAAGTACTTTTTTCATTAAAGATTAAAAAAAGGCTTGAGCTGTGTTCCTATGTTTTGCTTTTTTTGTATAATCTATCCAAATCTGTTTTCTGGACGTTTGAACACAGTGGAAAATCTGGCCATTTTTTTGGGTTTTTGAACGTTCATATCTTATTTAATAATTAAATTATGAAAAAAAAGAAAACATAGCGACATTGTATTAGTGGCCGTAGATATTCAGGAAAAAAATTATAACTCTACTAGCATTATCCAGGGAGGAAACAGGGGACAACGTTTGTATGGAAAAAATGGCGGTGTGGAATCCTCTTAAGTGCTATCCTACCGGGATAAAAACTCCCCCACGCCACGGCAACGCTGCGGTATCGCCGTGCCGGTCGGTGCGGTGTTGCCGTGCATCTTTTAACGGCAGACTTCGGCACGGTGTTTGTGCGAGTAGACGTATACGAATAATAATTAAATAAGTTGATAAAAAATGCTATGCAATAGCTTTACCACGGCAGTGCCCGAGTACACGCACAGAACAGCCACACGTATATTTTTTTTTGTAAAATAGATAAAATATCTACAGTTGAATATAGTATGAACTACATACATTACTCAAACAATGACAATTCCAAGTTCGCTCATGTGATTTTAAATATCTACTAATACGATTTGCGACAGACGGACAGATGGGGCCCAGACGGGGTGGCTGTAACTGAGTTACACGTACAATACCCTCATTTACCCCACTGCACAAAAGGGGATTGTTTTCTTTTGTAGAAAGTGTACATGCTTTTTTAGTATGGAACGTAATACATTGTAACGATTTAAAAGTAGTTATAATGTTTGCCAATTTTGTCTGATATTATAAATACTTACCTAAATATGTTTTTCTAGTATCTACTAGTGCCTTTAACTTATTAAAGGAAAATTTTTACTTGATGATGTATCTCTGTATACCGCAAAAGAATATAGTCAAATATAGAGTTTTTATCCCAGAAAAGACGACACAATTGTCGGCAAAATCTAGTAATCATAATCTTTTATTTAATCTCTTGTAATATTACTGGACTCTTACCCACAAAACGCTCATCTTACAGCATAAAAACTCTCATTAACTGCCCAATTCAGCGTTCGTTGACTGCATAGTGATTGAGGTAGTTTTTATTCGTTTAACCGTGCACCATAATTACCACTATTAATTTGCGCGGTGGCCCAGGGCCGATAAAAGCCGGCTTAATGCCGGACGAGAGAGGGGGTGGGGCGACGTTCGGGGGAAGGGGGAGGCTGTCAAATTTCATGCACTAAAGCTGCGGCAACGCTCTTCTATTCGATGCGATATTTCGACATGTACAGTTGTAGAAGTATTGCATATTCAACTTGAAGTTTTTTTCAAGTGGGAAAAACTATTGTATCGATTGTTATTGGTGAGGTGAACAAAGGATTTGACACGAGGATCGTTACAATACAACAAGGATGTTTTTTGTTTGGCACCTGAAATCCTAACCAAAGCTATCGTGAAGGGTAATTTAAAAACTGCTGTTTCCACCACGCCGTTCTATTTGCGTTCTATGGATGTCATTCGATAACATTTTGTATGAAGTGACTCATTTATTGTTAGTGTCACTAAGTACGGATGTCATCTGTGTCCACTATTCCATGACAATGTCACAAGCTCATTAGTTATTTAGTTATAGTTAGTTAGTTATTAGAACTAGTTTGTTTATGTTAGCTAACGATTCTTCTTTCAAATGCAGAAAACGAGCTAATGATGATGAGTTGTAGCAAGAACTGCTGTCGATCACGTCAACTCTAACAAGTTGAATCTAAATAAAAGTTTTTCATTGAAGCTATGATGCGACAAACGGACACGAAAACCTATTTTAGTAAGTGATCAAAACTAAGGACACACACATAAACAGAACAAGCTTACATAATTATTAAGTACATAACAACGTAAACTACCAAATAATAGCAGACCCACTTAACTTGCAAGCTATGTGCTACTTAACATAGCTTTAGTTTAAGCACCAAAGCTAACAGCAACTGGAAACAAACATGTCCAGTTAATTGTCTTAAGGACTAGATGACGCCCGCAACTCCGTTTATTCGTTTATCTCGCAAGAACCGTACATTTTCCGGGATGAAAAGTATCCCATGTCCTTTCCCGGGGCTCAAGGTATCTCCATATCAAATTTCAGCGAAACCGGTTCATCGTTTTGGGCGTGAAGAACAGAAAAGTGTAATCCACGCCCAGAACAGCAGAACAGAAAAAGTGAACAGTCAGACAGACACACGGATACACTTATTAGTATGGATTTTCGCCATTTTGTATGCAGAATTCGCGCGCGACTGTACAGAGTGCATTCCACTGGACCCATCGGTGCGTTGGCCGTTTTATCTTCCCCGTACACTTCTGATAAGAAGCTTACCGGGCGAGTTAATAAGAGTTGACGTATCGGCAAAAGAAAATAGCTCCTATGCGCCGGTAATAGGAGCTACGCGAATGTAGGGCATCCCCTGAGCCCCGGGTCAGTTGCTACTATTTTTGGGCATCAAGTGTACAATAGGGATGTTATTATGCGACGTGCGCTATCGGGAGCCAGCTTTAAACAAAAGTGAACCACGTAGAAAATGTGTGATATTTTTATCCGACATAAAGCTACGTGTTTTTTCTAAGGTTTTATGAAAATCATAATTAACGCTGGTTCATTTTGCGGTGCATAACGCAGATGGTGTTTATGAGTCGACGTCAAGCCATCCTGCGTTGCTAAGCCAAGCTTAGCTTAACTACGCAGGAGTAAATCGCTCTTGCATAGCTTATTTGTGCCCAAGGGTGTGCGCAGTACACAGAAGTTCTTTCTCTTTCTGTCCTTACCTGGCTGATAAAATTATGACTGGCGAGATATCAGAGGTCTTGTCCTGTTCCTGGTCTTTTATGCCTATTCGACGCATGGATCTTCTTTGTTTCAACGCGGGATCGAACCCACGACCTTCGTGTGTAGAGCCACTCTCTAAGCCAATAGACCACAATCGTTGTGTCTCGATTAACAAAACATCTAGTGTTATAATTCAAAAATTTCGCCCGCTCGCCTGCGGTTTTAATATGCTCAGAATTAGGACGAGCGTGAAATTGGCTTTGTTCGATGTTCATGTTTATTATTTCGCGAGCACTATTTCATCTTAATACGGTTAGGTTTGTGCTGGAATTGGGTCGCTATTTCACCCGTTAGTTTGTTCATTTGAGACACTTTTAATTAATGATTCGTACGCATATGCAGGATTAGTTAACTACGAGGCATGACTTCATATTATATTCAACTAGCTTACCGTTGATTGACGTTGTTTTTCCATATTATTATATTCACTTTGGGTATTATTCTCATAGGTTCAAAATACCCTATTACCCTATTTGTGTTTGTTGATTGACAACAAACACAAAATTTCGTCAAAATAGGTTCCGTTTTGGTGGTGTTTGGCAATAAAGTATAAACACCGTGACACGAGAATGCATTATATTATTATGTTAGAAACCACGAATAATAAAAACTAAGGAAACGTAACTCCCATACTTCAACTTTCAATGCATAAAGTATGCATGTATTCGGGTCACATTTTGTAGACTCGTGGACAAATTTTTTCAAAGAGTTACTCCTCCTTATAGTTTTTATTATTCTTAGGTTAAAAATGTGATTTGTCTAAGAAATTGTGACCACACAGCTTAGACGTAGATTTTATTTTTGCGACAGTTATAAGGTGGCCAAGTTTATTTCGTCAGTTCCTCTTCCTGGACTAGTTCCTAAATCGACGCAACCGAACCAAGCAACACGTAACAGCTGTTCTAATTCTGAAAACATTTAATTCAAAATAAAATATTTTGTAATCACGTTTTACACTATTTTAATAGAAGAATATAATAATAATAATATTTTATTACCAAGTATTTATTACCTATAAACATGTAAATACACAATACGTAACTCAAGCAAAAGTTCCAATTGGGGATAAAATTATACCCGGTCCCTAACCTTTTATTCAATCTAACTTCGGTAATAAGACGTTATATCCTCATTAACGGCAGTTCACGGTCACATTAAAACCCCATGTGAGCACACGCCCACGAAATTTCGATTGCGGCGTCACTAATTGAGAAATTGGTCAAAGTTTTATGCTCGGGGGAAGCCATTTTTGTTTCTCGCATGTGAAATGGAGTATTATTGTTGGTTATTTTGTATTTTATACTTTATTTAAAGTACATAACTATGATACTTTTCATGATAACAATATGTATTTGAATTCAAGTCCTGCTCTGACTGGCTACTCATATATCTAATAATATTCATCGTCAATTATAATAATTGGTCGCTATTGAGCATTTGTGTCCTAACACACAACATTTTCTTTGTTGAATTTTAAATGCAGACTTGTTCTAAATGATCTTAAGAACATAACTGCATTCATAACTCAATACTTAATATAAGTAAATTACGTACGTTTTGTGGGTTAGTACACGAATGCTTAACAGCGTCACGAATGCTTAACAGCGTATTTTAGCACATCTGCAATTTCGATGACAATTATTGTATAAAATTTAAAAAAATTGGCCAAGTACGAGTTGGACTCGCGCGCGAAGGGTTCCGTACCATTATAGAGCAAAAATGAGCGAAAATTGTGTTTTTAATATTAACCCTTAATTATTTATTTTATTTTGATTTTATTATTAATTATTAAATTGTAAAAGTAATTAAGTATTTTGTGAATATTTCAAATGCCTACGTGTAGCCATTATTGATATAGAGCAAAAAATACCAAAAAAAATCAAGTTTGTTGTATGGGAGCCCCCTTAAATATTTGATTTATTTTGTTTTTAGTATTTTTTGGTATAGTGGCAACAGAAACACAAAATCTGCAAAAATTTCAACTCTCTAGATAGAGAGATATAGAGTGTATCTCAAGGACGGTCATAGATATCACCGTTCTTGAGATACAGCCTGGAGACAGGCAGACATCGAAGTCTTAGTAATAGGGTCCCGTTTTTACCCTTTGGGTACGGAACCCTAAAAATCATGGATGGATGGCCTGATGGATGGACATACCCTTAATGTACCGCCGCACTCAGAGGCGAGCTGTACTTAACTAAATTAAATTTCATACATTGACTGTCAATCTCATTAAATTATGGTTAAATCATCATTAGCTATGTCCACACTATGCACTTTCATCTTCAATTTTCGTCATCTTCTATCATTGAACTTTCGTTTTGGCGCAATCAATAATTATTGAATGCGTCAACGACCGCAACGCCATCATTGTCATTTTTGTTCAGTTGCAGTGTCTGTCAGATTATTGTAACATATGCGACTAGAACATTTTATTGGGTGGAACATGTGCGGCTTATTTTATCATAAGAAATTCCAAAAAAAGAACAAAGCGAAAGATTTGGATACGGTCAGAGCGCATGCGTCTCTAGCATATTGCCTCACGTGCGCTTTTGACTGCGCTATAACGCATTCCCTTGATGAACAAAAAAAGGCACAGTGTGGACATACTATTTAATGTCTCTGAGTGATAAGACCTGCCAGGATTTCATCTACTCTGTGGCTTTCTTTGAATACTAATGAAGAACTTAAAATTTCTGTAAGAGATCTTTACCTTTTACCCTTTCTTTGGCGTTGAATTAAATCTACGAATCCTTAGCGTTAATTTACGCCTTCACATCGAATTGAGCGAGTACTTCAATGGCAATGGAGTCTAGACTTGTATTTAGTGCTAATTGTCTAACTTAGTACTTAGTGCGTCTAAGTAATTTTAAGTACCTACGTTAGGGCACTTACATAGACGAGTGGTATGCGTTTTTTAAGTCACTTTCAAGTTTCAGAACCCTTAATAGATGTTCATTATTTACTTTATTGTAGCGTTCACCTATAACATCTCTCTATCCACATTAATAATAATAATAATAATATCTATGGACGCTTCACACCACGTCAGTCTGGCCCCGTGCCAAGTACCTAAAGGACTTGTGTTACAGGTACCAGACAACGTTTACATATATTTAAGATTTTTATTGTATCATACACATATTTAATACACATCCAGACCCGGGAACATTGAAAACTTTTTGTTCCGTCGGCGGGATTCGAACCCGTGACCCCCGGCTTTAGCTACCAACGCGCTCACCACTGAGCCACAGAGGTTGACAAAAATATTGTTAGTTTTCTGTATTTTGTTAAGCACTAGGAATAATAAACATGATTGCTTTATTTAATTCATCAAGCCCAATACGCTCACCGGTGAACGAGACACAATAGAATATCTATTGTGTCTCGTTTTCCCACGATTGGCTAGTTAAAAAAATGAAGTGTATGTAAAAGAAGTTACAGTACTTACAAAATATTTTCTCCTTATCAAGCAACATATTTCACAAGAAAAATTACTGCAACGTCTTTAAACTCAAATTTTGTTTCCCCTATTAGGAAAGCGTACATTTCTATTCTCTCTTACTTTTCCTTTATTTGAAAGGTGTCAAAAAGTGACTTATTTTGAGATGATGATCATGTTGTCTCCATCAGAGCTACTCGTTTGGACTTGGGTCATTTTAGGGGAAAACTCATCTCCCCGTTCAATAGGTGTTGCCAGACTATGCACCTTTCCTATTTTTTGGATTAATAGAATGAATTGTGGGTTAAAAAAATTAGTCAAATGTGGAAAAACATTTTGTAATGTTAAAAGTATGATTGGTATACAATAGTGGGGAATAGAGGTGGATTGGATGTCTTAGGATGCTCATTACGGAAAACCATATGAACCAAATTGCCGATCTACATTTTAAAAACTTAGTTCATAGGTAGGTACGTTCGTTTTTTATTGCTCAATAAGTTCATAATTTAAATAGTTGCTAAGTTAAAAAAATATATATATATATATATAAAATGACATGACGCCCGCAACTCCGTTGCGCCAAAATTCGTTTATCAGGCGGGGACCGTACATTTTTTCGGGATGAAAAGTATCGTATGTCAAAAAGGATGATTATACTTGGATTATGATACTTTTTATTCGGGACTCGAAAGTATGTCCATACCAAATTTCAGCAAAATTGGTTCAGCCGTTTGGGCGTAAAAAGGTAACAAGCAGACAGAGACACTTTCGCATATCATATTAGTGTGAAATATGGATTTATAGGAGTTCCAAGTTTACTTGAAGCATGATTATAATTGAAAATAATTCTGAAACAAAAAATATCTTCTACACAAGTTCATCGTTACTCGTTTCGGTGGAATGACTGGCAACACTGTGTTTCAGATGGTTTCAGTCACATCTTAACGCGCCATTAGGGTCAGATTGCGTGCGAAATTCAGGTTATTTGCTTAATGTTCCCGAGAAAAACCAATTTGTGTCCCGCCGTTCCGTTGATCAGATAGTTTTTAAATTGTTTTTTGTGCGCCATCTCGTGGGATGGGATTTTTTAACCCCCGACAAAAATGAGGAAGATTTCTATGTAGGAACTATTCAAACATAAGGTCGAAAAATATTATTTCTTTACTTTTAGAGTTTTGCTTGGCTTGGGTATAAATTGGGATTTCTTTTAAACCTAAATAAATAAATGATTTTTTTTAATCAAAATTATCACGATCGAAAGGGTGATTTCGTATCATAAAATATATTATAATTTATAATCAGTTGCCTGTTTCATTGCTGACGCAAGAATCAAGATGGATTGGCACCCAGCTGCTGAACATAATTATTATTTTAGTGACTGATATTTTATTACAGTGCGACTTGCTTAAGTCATAACTCATTTTGAGATATTGTAAAGATAAAACAAAATACTTAAAATAAAAAAATAAGTAAAACAAAGGTTCTCTCCGGCGGGGAATCGAACCCCGGTCTCCCGCGTGACAGGCGGGGATACTGACCACTATACTACCGAAGACATTGAGAGCGTATGCGAAATTACTGTTCAGACTATTTTGTCCTGTATCTGTATCCTGAGATATGGAAGGTAGCTATGTATATTTTTTTTATTGTAGTATTATATTGTTTTTATTACTACGTATTTGATAAAATAATAAAATTGCAACTCTGATATACTCTTATCTTCCCCACGGTATTACTGATAACAATTTACAAGCGCTAAATCATCACAATATTTTAAAGATATGATGTAAATCCAGTAAATTTTACACTAAGTATGTAAAATTATAAAGAGAAAATTTTTGTAATTGATTTTTTAAAACCACACAAATACACAGCTGATATAAAGATATAGACCGCAGGAAAAGACACACACATACAGATCGGCGTTGCAGGAAAGAACCTACTAAATTATTAAGTAAAAATATGTACATTAATACATAATGTATTAATGTACATATTTTATAATTAATCTAATATTAATTCTATATAATTAATATTAAATCTATATAATTAATCTAATAATCAATTTTCTTACGAAAACTCTTAATTTCACTATTTATTTTCAATGCGTATTCTAATAGCTCGTGAATTCCAGAATCCACTGAACTAAGCATTTTATTCCTGTAGACTTAAAGTATGAGTCGGTGTATGAAATTTCCGATACACTTTATAAGTTATGATCCCGAACAAAGATGTATGTGTGCTAGATAGAACAAACAGCTCTTTTCTGAAAGATACGGAATATATACTTAAATTGTAGAGCTGTAGATTTTTTAACGTGCTAATCTCACGTACTACTTAACTAATTCCTATATAAATTGCACAGCTGATAAAGGTTATAGATATTATATTGTAAGGGTTGCTTAGAATACTTGTTTGTGAATTGATGCCACTAGATGGCGCCTTGAGTTTCTAACAAGTATGTTTCCCCGGTATTAAAAAATGGAATTATTTTAATTGTTTGCCATTCCAAGCAAGGTGCCGTTTTAAAAATGTAGCTCAATCCACAAAGAGAGACTAAAATAGTAGAAAAACAGCCTGTCTTACGTTACTAATGAGAAATTTCGATATTTCAGTGGGCTCGTGTTTTTAAAAATTGTCAAAAACATTTTTTCTAGACATTCCCACCTACCATCTGCCACCAGGTGGAGCTATGTTCCATAGAGTTATTCGTGTCAAACAGCAGTCATAACAAAATATCATGAACTGAAAAAAACCCTCATTATAATATTTGTTTAACATGCCTTTTCTAGATTTTATCTCATCCGCGACCTCCACTCAGGTTGGTCGTAAATTTTACGAGTACGCTTACACGGATCACAGCTTACAAAGTTTAATTTTCGAATACAGCCCAATATCTCAAAACTTTATATATAAACATGAGGTAAACACTTATTGAGGAATTTTTTGAAGTGTGTATTTGGAGCTTATAAGATTTGTTGGAATTATCTAGCACATGTATACGATAATGCCTTCTACACCGGTTTTGTTGAAGGAAGATTAATAAAACCAAGTCAACAACAGGATTATTTTGCAAATTTGATCCATGCAACGTGCTTTATTTTTACAAAACTTGGGAAACAGCTTTTTTGCTCTCCAACCCCGGAATTGAACCCACAACTACTGAGTTGCAAGCCAAGTTCTAACCCACTAGAGTCTAGACTATAGCGTTTTGAAGCAAATATTGCAAAGCTTAGTGAAGCTACATACTGTTTAATTTACTAAGGGTAGGTTGCACCAGTATATTATAAGTTTATGGGTTGCACCAACATACTTTAATTATAACCCTAACATTAACTATAACAAAATTTCAAATCAACTGTCAAATCCCTAGTAAAAGTCCATAATGGACGCCATATTTGATGATAACCTTAACCTCAACTATAACTACGCCTCTGGTGCAACCCACCCTTAGGAAGACAAAAAGCGTTTATTTTTTTAAGCGAATTTGTAACTACTTGTAGAGAAATATTGTAACCTCAATACTCCCCAAACTCAAATCATACTATGCACATTGGAATTCACATAATATTTTACAGTTATTATTATGTGCGAAATATTGCATTTTCCTGTAGCCTTTAAAATTAACAATGTTAATTTTAAAGGCTATATGTTTATACGCGGGAGAGCCATGCTTAAGCATGAATGGGCCGGCTCGACCAGAGAAATACCACGTTCTTACAGAAAACCGGCGTGAAACAGCGCTGGCGCTGTGTTTCGCCGAGTGAGTTAGTTTACCGGAGGCCCATTCCCTTCCCTACCCTCCTCTATTCCCTTCCCTTCCCTTCCCATCCCTACCCTTCCCTATTACCCTATTCCCTCTTGAAAGGCCGGCAACGCACCTGCAGCTCTTCTGATGCTGCGAGTGTCCATGGGCGACGGAAGTTGCTTTCCATCAGGTGACCCGTTTGCTCGTTTGCCCCCTTATTTCATAAAAAAAAAGTCCAAAACAAAAAAAAAACTTTTTTTTTTTATTTTACTTTACTCCAACCAATTGGAACCGCCGAAATGAACGCTTAAAGCCAATAAACATCGGAGAAAGGCGAGGTACTCTCAGTAATGTTGTGTTTCACTCTTGACGGTGGATCTCTTTCAATTAACTAAAGGGCCCTTGTAGTACCGACTCGATTAGAGAAAATAAGATCTACCTCGCTGGGTGAATTGCTAAAATATTTTCAGTGTTTATAAATCTTTTTTTTTTTAGTGTAAATTTTCTTTAGCGGTGTTATGCACTTTTGGATGGATAAAATTTTTGAAAATGCGTCAAGATGACCTGATCGAAGATTCGTTAGAGAAAGACTAGACGGCAGTAATATAGAAGAAGAAAGTCGTGACGACCTCTGTGGCTCAGTGGTGAGCGCGTTGGTAGCTCAAGCCGGGGGTTGCGGGTTCGAATCCCGCCGACGGAACAAAAAGTTTTCGAAGTTCCTGGGTCATGGATGTGTATTATAAATATGTGTATCATATAATAAAAATCTTAAATGTATGTATAGTATAAAAGTATTAAATATATTTCCGTTGTCTGGTACCCGTAACACAAGTCGTTCAGGTACTTACCACGGGGCCAGACTGACGTGGTGTGAAGCGTCTATAGATAAAAAAAAAAAAAGTACTACTATGTTATTTTCTAACTATTCTGCGAAAATAAGTACTTACTTATACTTTCTTTGCTGTTTTTTTTTTCGCACCAGCAGTCATAATGTGCACCAACCACTCTTTTACTATATAAAGCCTGCCCCATAATCCATACTATAATTGGTATTATAAATGCGAAAGTGTGTCTGTCTGTCTGCTACCTCTTCACGCCCAAACCGCTGGACCGATTTTGCTGCAATTTGGTATTACTATGGACTAAATGGCCTGATAGACGTACGAACTCAAAGCACGCGGGTTTTAAGTTCGCGAACTTACTCGGCTCGACGTCGGTGACACACGAGAATCGCTCACACTGGATTACCATGTCCCCAGACTCGCGGCTCGCGGCTCTTTGCTGACACACAGGCGATTAAAATTGTCGAGCCATAAGTCTGCGTACTTACTCGCACGTCTGTCACCCCCTTTAAAGTATCTCCCGGTAAAGGATAACCGATACTTTTCATCCCGAAAAGATGTACAGTTCCCAGGCGATAAACTAATTTTGGCGCAACAGAGTTGTGGGCGTCATTAAGTAGGTAATATTTTATAATACAAGAGTTGTGCCTCTGATTCGAAGGTGAATTGTAAATTTCCCCACACGTGAACACCAATAAGGATTAAGGCGGAAAACTCATTACAATTTAATCTGATAGAACTAAAAACGGAGACGGATTTACATACGTAAGCCCCTTTTTGTTGCACGTGCATGCAGGTGCAAAATAAGGTTTACCTTTTTAACCGACTTCCAAAAAGGAGGAGGTTATAATATATTCGGCAGTGGATATTTATTTTTTCCGTACAGAAATGCCTCCCTACGAACAAGGAGATGGTTTTAAAATGGTAAGTTAAGAAATTAAAATAACCCTTATTCTAAAGTAATATTTTGTCAGGGATCATAATGCAAGATAGTCTGATCACATCACTGGAAGATGCTTAGACAAACTTTTGGAAAATTAGACTCGATCGTGGAATAACGAGACACAATAGCTTATCTATTGTTATCGCGGCCGGATGCGGCCGCTTAGGTCTTCATGAATTAAGAAAACTGCACCAGCGCGTCGTAAAATTTCTGATACTTTTAACAATTGAAAATTCATCAGTTGTTAGTCAGTTAAGTCTTAAGGCGACGCTTTGATAATTTGGCTATAGCGATCTCAATTTTTCTCAGCAATGGCTAAAGCTAAGAAATTATAGTTCATTGTCAGTATTCATCACGTCTTTGTCTTTGAATTACCCATAGCATAACAAGATTGGTCAACTTTTATACCACAGAATAATCAATCAAAAAGACCTCTGTAAAGAAAGGGATTCCTAATTCGCCAACAGTCGAGAGTGATTTAAGCTTCCAAAATTTGTACGTAAATTGGCAATACACTTTAATTTGTTCATAGCATATATGGTTTATAAATTACGCGACTAAAACCATTTTGTCGCTACGCCTTTTTCTTTTTTTGCTATTCCATTGCTTAATTTATTCCTTAAGACGGAATAACGTACGTCGGGCTAATTATACATGTCAGAAATTAGGTTAATTTTGTACTCAGTTTTCGCACAACATTTTAGTGTTTAACGTGTGTTTCATGCGAGTTTTTGCGCGTCTGGCAGCTCCAGCTAATCGAAACCCTTAATGAATCAAAGGCCCCGGCAGACGGTTTTGTGTTGCTCGTGCCTCGTTAGCTGCATCGAGTTTTTTCACAATTCCTTCTGTGAGAAAGTGCAAAGTCAGGGGAACGTACGTTTGTGGTATTCAAATGGAAAAAAAACATCGCTTTTAAATATAAGAACTTGGTGATTCTTAGGGTTCCGTACCCAAATGATAAAAACGGGACACTATTACTGAGACTTGATTCTCTGTCCGACTGACTGTCTTCAGACTGTATCTCAGGAACCACGCTATATGTAGAGTTCTGAAATTTTCATAGATTGTGTATATCTGCTGCCGCTATAACAAAAAATACTAAAAACAAAATAAAATAAATATTTAAGGGGGGCTCCCATAAAACAAACGTGATTTTTTGCCCTTTTTTGCTCGATATCGAAAATGGCAACAGATATTTATATAATATATAAATAATTATAATAGGTATAAATTATTGTAATACTATAGTAAGTATAAATTATAGTAAGTGAGTGGTATTTGTGTAAATAAATACACAAATACCACTCACTTACTATACTGACAATGAAACAAGCTTGCATATTTTATTTGACAATACAATTATGAGAATCAGCCTGTGAGTTTCATTAATATTTCATCAGAAATAACCAAACACCTGACACTAACAAGTGTGCAATATTAAGAGCCCATAATATGACCCTAACTTGAATACATACTTTAACCTCGATCTCAAAATATGTAAGGTCTAGAAAACTGATTTTTTGACACAAGTAACTTCAGTTCATAAAGATTAATAGCTCAAGACGAAAACACGATTACTCAAAAAATGCTCGATAGTTTCTTTTTTACAAAAAAACCTTGTTTTAGACACATTTTTGCTTGGATCTTCGAAGTTTGCTGTCTTTTCTTTAATATTTTTTAATATCTAAAAAGGTATTGATAAAACCTAAATTTGCTCAAAACACTTTTTTCATAATCATTATAGTTCGTCTTTTATTCAAGTAAAACTAATTCGGCGATGATTCCGCGCCGTCCTTTTTCACCTGGCATATGAAAGACGGGCGTGGGTGTGAAGAGAAAAGGACGATTTTTGATTTTTAGAGTCAGGTGAGCTCTTAATTTCTGTGTCAATACTCTATTCAAAATTATTCAACCCCGGAGTTTATGATAGTGATACTTATATCGTTATCATAGAGATGATTCGAGATGCAAAATTATTACGAACGGTTAGCATTTCGTGAGCTAAATTTAATTGCATTTAAATCTCATTTTCTTTTTTAGACCGCCTATAAAATTTCTTATTTCACTTCAACATTGTATATATACTTTAAAATCAATACACTGCACCTTTTAATTTTTCTTAATAACCTTAATTCGTATTATATACCAACATACCAACTTTACAACAGACGCAATTGAAGACATGAGTGAATGAAGTGGGGAACTAACATTTTACACATGTGAGCAATGACTAATTTTTCCGTTATAATTTGAGCAAATGTTGCAACTTACCTACTTCATAATTTTGCTTCTAGCCATACAAAGAATCCACGCTTTTTTTAGGGTTCCGTAGCCAAATGGCAAAAAACGGAACCCTTATAGATTCGTCATGTCTGTCTGTCCGTCCGTATGTCACAGCCACTTTTCTCCGAAACTATAGGAGCTATACCATTGAAACTTATTAAGTAGATGTAGTTTGTGAACTGCATTAAGATTTTGATAAAAAATTGAAAATGTCCCCATAGGTACAACTGTAACAAAAAAATATTTTTTTCATCCAACCTATGCGTGTGGGGTATCTATGGATAGGTCTTCAAAAATCATATTGAGGTTTTTAATATCATTTTTTTCTAACCTGAATAGTTTGCAAGAGAGACTCTTCCAAAGTGGTAAAATATGTGTTACCCCCCCTCTAACTTCTAAAGTAGGGGCATGATAAGTCTAAAAAATTATATGATGCATTACTCCAAAAACCAACAACGAAAATTGGTTTGAACGAGATCTAGCCAGTAGTTTTTTTTATACGTCATAAATAGTAAACCTTAATTTACCTTTCATTAAATCAACTGAAATATAAAAATAAATCGAAAATCTTTTAATTTCATAGAAATAAACCTAAATAAAAAAAGAAATAAACCATAACGGAACCCTTCATGGTCGAGTTCAACTTGCACTTGGCCGGTTTTTTCATAAAAAAATCAAAATCATTTTACCGGTCCAAAAGCCTCAATTTATGCAAAAAAAAACTCCAGTTTTAAATTTTATACTTACCTTACCCACTTCCTTTAACCATGTCTTAATTTCTGCCAGAACTCCCGAAGTATTACCCAATACACATTATAGCACTATATCTGCACCGTAGTACCTGTTTTTTTACAATAACATCACAATCGTAAAATACGTAGTTTTATGACGAGACAAAGCAATACACTCGGCCCCCTTGTTCAATTTAACAACTATTTAAACAGAAATGACTGAAGCCCTATCGAAGGGTTACAGCTACAAGAATGGAGGTTAGCCAAAGATTTAAAAATAGCAAGACATGTCAAACCTACGCCAGGAGTCAGGACCAAGAACTAAGCCAGGACGGAGGTATTACACACGACGATAGTAACTATTGATTTTGCATGTTTAATTTTTTTATTGTGTATGTTTAGTAAACTTTTAATTGGGTGGTAACCTAACTAGTAATTAAAAATATATAAACAGATGAGCATAATAATATTATAACCGTCGTCCTTGTTTGGAAGCCGGTTAAAAATAAATATTTTATTCTACGGAAACAACACTTTCGAAACATACATAGCACACTATGTTCCAAAAGTATTCCGATTTTTAGGAATCCGTAATAAATAGAACCTTATTACTAAAACTTTGGTGTCCGTCTGCCTGTCACCAGGCTGTATCTTAAGATTTTAAGCCACGCGATGACTAAGGCCGACAAGGCTTTGAAATTTAAATGAACGTGGCGAAAAAAGGAACTAATGCCGCCATCATACAAAAACCCAATTTTTGACAGTTCTCCTTTACCGGCAGCGCCCCCACCCACGTTCATTTAAAGCGTTGTCGCACTATAGATAATATATTCTTATTTCTCTACAAGTCACATCTCGTTGCTTACATCATTGGCGTTAGCACGTAATAGAAAAAGCCGCGAGCGGTTGTTCGGGTGAGGAGTCAATTCTGTCGTATTCATTTGTGGTCTCCCATTTATTTCACATAAATTGGATCACTCCTTTTAGAAATACAATTTGTATGGATTTGTTTGTGTTATGGAATATCTGTATTGTCAAAGCTAGATATTGCCCGCAACTTTTACTAATGTCTGTCAAGAAAGTGAAGAAATTAAAAAGTGGCAACATCGTAGTGTCATCCCTTTTTTCTTAGATTGATTTGAAAGGGATGACACTACGATGTTGCCACTTTTTAATTTCTTCACTTTCTTGAGAGACTGTATCTCTTTGAAATATACTTTCACATACCTACTAGCTGCGGGTAGGACCCTCTATCTCCGTTGTTGTTGTGAGAATATGTTGCAACGAATTTTCTTTGTGTAAAAAAGCAATTTGCAGTCCGAGAGTTGTGACGGAAGTAAGAACAAAACAGACGCAGCTATACTTTTTGCCTTTCGGTAGAAAGAGAGAATATGTATAATATGTACTACGTTGTCCTACGGTATAATATGTACTACTGAAACGTGGACACTCACTGGAGGACTAGTTCACAAGTTTAAGGTTGCTCAGCGTGCTATGGTAAGAGCTATGTTGGGAGTATTGCTGGTAGACAAAATTCCTAATATAGTTATTCGCCAGAGAACTAAAGTCACCGACATCGCTGATAGAATTAGCACGCTGAAGTGGAAGTGGGCTGGTCATGTCTGCAGACGGGAAGACGGTAGATGGAGCAGACAAGCGTTAGAATGGAGACCACGCTTAGGTAAACGTAGTGTAGGATGTCCCGCAGCACGATGGACCACCGATTTGAAGAAAGTAGCTGGCAGCGAATGGATGAGGGCTGCCCAAGATCGGGATGGTTGGCGCTCATTGGGGGAAGCCTACGTTCAGCAGTGGACGGCAATAGGCTGATGATGATGTACTACGTTCGATGCAAACAAACGAACTTCTCGTCTCTATAATTAGTTACATACAAGTGGTATGTGGTTAATGCTTACGGCATTTTTGCAGCAGCCAGCAGACAGATGGTATAACGAAGCTTTCTTCACGTGCGGACCGCGTGCCGCGAAAGCCCCCCCGTGTATTGTAAGGCTGGTAGGACAATGGTCACCCAAGTTCGACAATATTCCCCATGGAATTAAAATTGTTCATTGTCTTTGGCAATTCGTTTTTGTCTGGTTTAAAAATTCGATTGACGTGTAAAGCAACTTTAATTTTTTGACCCTTAAGGACGCTATCACATTTTTTCACAAATATCAGCGATTTTCAGGTACCATTTTAAAGAATTATGAGTCAAACTGCGAGGATATTTTGGTTTCAAATGAAAGATAATATATTCATCTCCACGTCTATACTATAAAATTTTTATAGCCGCATACAAAATTTTCACAATAAATACGTTTTAACCATCACAATAATCGCAAAATATTTAAAAAAATGGGGTTTGATTAGGTACCATTATAGCTACTAGCTAGATAGTAGATAAACTGAACTAAGGAAAATAAATATGCAAAAAAAAATTGTTGCTTTAGTCCCCTATACGAATAGCTAAATTTTTTATATAAAAATAAAGACATTTCATACTCGAAGAGATCAAACTGTCATTACTAGACTGCGTATTGGTCACACAAATATGACTCATGTATACTTAATGAAAAAAACTGGTAGACCAAAATGTAGATGCAGAATGGATCTAACTGTACAATATCTGTTAGAAGAATGTCATGATTACGATGATATTAAAATAGCTTGTAATTTACCTAATATTATGAAAGATTGTTTAATTAAGTGACAAAGGATACATACAGACGATTAATTTTGTTAAAATTTTTAATATGTATGAAAGTATATAAATGTAAACATTACTGTAGTCGCTAATGATCTTAGCTGTTAAAAAGCGACTTAAAATAAAAAAGAAAAAAAAAAGAAAAAAGTAAAAACATTTCCATTTATAAGAAAAATAAGAAACGCATCAGGTCAGGTATTAAATCTTTTATCAAGCTATATTCCAGGTTTTTCTCTTTTGTGTCATGTCAATATCTTTAAAAACAATTTAGACTCAAAAAAAACAATTTTTATTCTTTTTCATAATATAGGGTTTTTTCCGGGTTTTTTTCCGTCACCCATTGTAGCCCCAGCTTGTGTCCTGTACGTGACGGTCCGGTCACGGGCGGGCGGCGGACACCTAATTGAATTTGTGTCATGATATTGTCCGGGAGATTTACGCGTTAAATTGTTTAGCTGATTTATACGCAAAAGCACAAGTACTTTTTTTTTAACATTTTTTGAAAGGTGATTTTTTGATTAGTTGAACTTTGATTAGTGATAAGTGCAGGTGACTAGTGCAGGTGATTACTAATCAGGAGAAAGCAAGCGTGGACAGCGACTGATTAATGCACGTCCTTTATAATCACAAATCATCTGCACTAATCACCTGCACTCGTACTAATCAAAGTGAATACAGGCCCTATGTTAAAAAGAAATTCAGGCGTTAAATTCTTTAGCCTATTTTTTGCCCAATCCTGTATTTTTATTTTTAACTTTTAATTATTTTTTAAAATACCATTAGAAAAGTAAGATAGGCTGTTTTTATTGCTTAGTTCGTTGTATTTGAGAGCAGTATATTATCTGTATTAGTTTAAACGCAAAAGTGTATCTGTCTGTCTGTATCCTGTATACACTAAAAATCTACTAAAAGAATTATGGAGTTTGGTAAATAAATACTTTAAGCCCTGGGATAAGAAGCAATTACTTCTATTGAATAAAAAAACCTTTTTGTTCCGGCGCTATTAATACATTTTTTGCATAATTAAGTTGCACATCTAGTAATTTATATTCTAACTACAGCTTATTGAAATAATTATTAAAGTTTCCGTGGAAATTTTACACTGGCGGAAGCTATAAACAAGATCTTAATAAGTTATGCTAATTTCGCAAGATAGGAGTTATCCCCATTATATCTATTGAATAGAGCCACTTGGCTTAAAAAGGCGGGTTTTTCCATCGAACTGCACTTTGTTATTTTGCCTCTGATATAGCCTTTATGTCATTGACATAAGAATCAATTTAATAGCATCTCCATGGTTAAACCAATCTGAACGATTTTCAACCACAGCAAAGATAGCATACCGTAAGTCGTCAGTGTTCTTAAAATCAAAGTCACTCAACACTTTGCATGCGCGTTTTTTTGTTGAGTGATTATCACGATACTGATGAGATACTGTATTTGTAATATTTAATCCATACTTATATTGTAAATGCGCACGCGGTTTTTAATTTGTCCTTCTGCTTCATCTTTACGAGAATGTATTTAAGAGTTTAGGGGTAACGTATACTTCAGATTAGAATTAGGATCCAAATCCGAATCCACATCCGCATCCTCAGCCGCAACCAAATACGTTATCAAATTCATTTTCCCTTATTCATTGTAGGTGGTCGACATTCTAAAAGTGATAATTTTTTAACCGATTTAGAAGTAAAATTATTTTTCATAATTTTCATTTGGTTTGTTTATAGATGAACTACTCTATTTCATTTATATTGTGATACAACGGTTCACCAGTCCTGGTCGTGTTCGCTAAACAAGTTTTCTATTAATTCTGTCTCCTGACATCTGCTTCAAGATCAGTTAAGGGGGACTACACACTTGCTGCTTTGAAATAATATTATACGACAAACATCAAATAAATAGCAATTAAACTCCAAAGCTATAATATCATCAAAAACATATTCGTAAGTTTTGTCAATTTCGGTAGATCAAATTTTCAATCTTATTTTTTTTTTTCTTCTCTAAAAAGTGCTCCTATATTTCCTCAAGCATCCCCACTAAATTCAAAAATATCAGTTTAAATGCCTTAACGAACTTACTTAAATTAAACTACCTAGTAATACCTGGTAAAATATTAAAAATACATTATAAGCTAAATTAACAAAAATATTATGTAAGTACATCATATAATATTTTGAAAAACCGCATGTATGTCTTCACCCTGAAGCTTTTCTATTTATCTGCCCACAAATCGGAGCTTGTCTGGAGACACAATGCCTCGGATAAGGCCCTTTCACGTCCAACGCCATTTTGTTGTACATCGCCATTTTGTTCAACCTGGACGCGTTCTCGTGTCTCCTATAACCATCGTTGTAATGCGTTTCAATCACGAAAGGAATCTGAAAAAAATACTAACTCATAAGAGTGAAAAAGAAAGAAAGAAAGAAACCTTGTGCTTTTAAAAAATCGTTGTAAGGGGGTGACAGACGTGCGAGTAAGTACGCGAACTTATGGCTCGACGATCTTAATCGCCTATATTGTGTCAGCAAAGTGCCGCGAGCCACGGGCCACGAGCCGCCAGCCTGGGGGCATAGTAATCCAGTGTGAGCGATTTTCGTGTGTCACCGACGCGAGCCGAGTAAGTTCGCGAACTTAAAACCTGCGATTTTATACGAGTAAAAGGCTAGTAAATAAAACATAAAAGGAAAAATTTAACTACGCGTGACCTGACCGAAAATTCGTAAGACGGATGGAACGTAGAGCGCAGTGCAACGTAGGAGAAGAATTAATAATTTAATACCCTCTTTTCCTATCGCATGGTGGATGTGTATGCTTCTGCTATTTCGGTTTGACCTCTGCCGGCACTCACGGAGTGCAACCCGTTGTATAGAAGAATCCCTTTCAAAATAATCAAAGAAAAAAGGGATGACACTACGATGTTGCCACTTTTTAATTTCTTCACTTTTTTGACAGACTACGTTTTTTTGCGACAACATAACTGAATTACTTTTCAGTTATGCTGTCGTGAAACATACAAATACCAAGAATACCTCCATTATAAATCGTCTGAATACGGAAGCGACGGATGGACAAAAAATAATTTACGATTATGAAGATCCTTTGAGCTTAATTCCCGAATGTTCTTCGGCATTCGAGAATACTCTATTAATCCCGTATATTTTGTTCGCGTTAAACTGACGCACCCTTTATTCGGTTTCCTTACACTTTTTGCGAACGTTTGCGTGACACTTCATTTATAATTCCTCTTAATCCGAGTGAGCGTAGGGTGGCCAGGGTTCACTCCAATTCCGGGATACGGAAGACTCATCTGATAAGGTCGGTTAGTGGAGATGAAAGTGACAATATGTAAAAGAACAGGATACTTGATAAAAATTCCATTATCAATACTTTCTGTCTAGAAAATCTCTGTCTAGAAAATATTCACATAGGTAATTAATATTTTGTCAACAAGCCAGCTACATAGCGCACTACACAAAAACACTTTTCTCTCCTGTCAAAAAAAATAATAAATATACGATGAAAATGGTCTGGTTAAATCAAGTTCAGTTAATGTCTTAACATACTATGTAGAATTTCCGCGGCGAAAGTTCGGCTTGATTCCGCCTGCAATGTATTTTAAAATAATACCGATGACACACCATGCCGAGATTCCGTCGCGTAAGGCCCGGTACACATTGGGTGTTTTGAAGCGCGCGTTAGGCGCGCGCTTTCTAAACGCCCAATTTGTATCCGCTCTTATACTTATTGTATGCATTTGACATTGCTGACGTAATCATGCGGAATTTCCGCCTTAAACAGATTAAGCTGGGTTCCCCTTATGCCCGTTTGCTCCATCTTGTCTACAAGAATAGCAACAGAGACCTTATCAAAAGCTTTTGCCAAATCGAGGAATACACCTAGGACTTTTTTGCCTTTATCTAATTTTTTTATAATCTACCTGTACGGACTCCAAACTGGGCAGACGATAGTAACTTATTTTTTTCAAGATATTCTGTAAGTCTAGTATTTATTATGCGCTGTAGTATTTTTGCCAATGAGGATAGGACGGCAATTGGTCTGTAATTTGTAACTTGGTCTCTGCTGCCAGCCTTGTAGACTGGATGTACTATTGCTTTCTTAAAAGTTTTAGGAAAGATACCGTTTGTCAGTGAGAGACTAAAGATGTGAGCAAGCACTAGGGAGATTATATGTATATTTAGTTTTATAATACACGCGGGTATTTGATCCCAACCCACCACACAGTCACTTCTTAGAGACATTGTGACTCGCACAATTTCCTCCTTATCAGTTGGTAGTAAGGTCATAGAGTTGCACATAGAATAATTCGAGTGTTTAGTGTTTCGCGGAAGCTGACATATTTTATCTGCTAATAATTTACCTGTATTGACAAAATGGTTATTTATTAAATTTACTGATTGGCCCGGTGAAGATGTGATGGAGAGAAGATCGGTGGAGGTGTTACAATTTTTTGATCTATTTGTAATTTTGTTGATAGTGTGCCATAGAGCTTTTGTGTTTTTGTAGCATTTCAGTAACTCATTTTCATTATATTCTTTTTTTAGTTGTTTCAGAATTTTTGTACAGTGGTTTCTGTAACGGGAGTATGATATTGAGAGAATTGCATTATCGGGATCGTTTTTTAATTTCTTATGCATTTTATCTTTATTTTTTAAGCAGCGGAGGAGGCCGAGCGTTACCCACGGCTTTAGAAGTTTCTTTCGGTTTGAGAGTTTTCTTGTTTTTGTATTAGTCTCTATTATTTTCCTTATAGTGGTAACGAATAGATCTGCTGCTGTATTGGGGTCTTGTAATTGATAGACTGGGGTAAAATCAAAGTTAACCAGCTCGCTGGATATTTGTATATAATCTAGTTGTTTAGTAGTTTTCCGGGGTCCTGTCTTTAGTTTTTGTGTTGTTAGGAAAAGTGTGGTACTATCGTGGTCCGATACGGTAGAGTGGGCAACAATTGTTTTGGCAGGAAGTTTGGATTTTTTGTGTTGTAGATTTAATGTGTATACATTTTGTAATTACATAAGTTATATTAACGGATTCAAAATTTTTAGTTACATTCCCGAGAACAGTATTACATATTTTTATGGTTAAGTTATATAAACATTTTTTAGAAAATACAATCATCACAGTGTTAAAATAACAAACAATAATTATGAAATGAATGCATGCCTTAAGAATTAAAATTAAAAAATAAGCATTGGATAATTTGTAAGTAAAGTAATATTGAATCAAGGCTATAATTTCAGTTTTAAATGCAAGATAGAACATTATCCAATAAGAAAATCTAAGTAAGAGTATATTATGCCAGATTAGTCAAATTGACCTGTTTTTTAGATTTTCAAAATCCTTTTCTGAGGTTATCCGAATGGGTTTCTCTCCCGTCTTTTTTCTAAGATATATAAAGCCATTAGAAGTCCAACAGTAATCATAATCGCAACTTTTCCGAAAATCTCTTGCGAGGGCAAAAAGTTTCTGCGATCTCTTCGTTAGTGCTTCCGAGATATATACTGGCTGGGGAGGTTTTTGAAGACCCAAGTGTGTAGAGTTAAGTTTTTCGGCTGTGGTTTTGTGTTTGTTATAATTCTTGACTCCTTGGATGATGTTATTCTTACAACTGACTGTATTAAGTTCAATTATTATCGGGTTCGAGTTGTCTTTTGTTTTAATCCTGAAGATATCTTTGATGTTAGAGTCGGTGATATTTAAGTTTAATTTATTTCCTGCAGTTACTATAAGGTCGGTTAGTTTTTCCTTCGTTTCGTCATTAATTTTTGGTACATTTCTGAGCTCTATTGTGCAGGAACGAGACTTGCGTTTAAGATTTTCTATAGTGTCTTGGAGGTTCTGAATCTGCTTTTTGTCCTCTCTCCTTTCTGTTTCAAGTTGGGATATGCGTTGTAGCAACTCGTCGTGTTTATTAGACATGTATTGAACGCTCTCTTTTAATTCAGAGTTCTGCAGGATAATATTATTTATTTTTTCGATCAGATCTTCGAATCTTTTCTCCTGATCTTTAGCAAAGCTGGAGAACGCATTCATAGATACTGTTGAACTAGTAGACGCCTTCGAGGATGCCTTTTTTTTTCTTAGTTTCTGGGGCGGTGGTAGTGAATGTTTGTTGCGGAGATAACGTTGCTTCAGTTGGTATCAGACCCTGTTTTTCTTGCGTCGATAGCACAGGTAAGGGTGAGCCAGGGGGTGTGCGGTTTATTGGCATTATGGTGCTGGCCTGGTTGACAAGATGGGACAGGATTGCTTAGGTTTGTTGTGAAGGTGGAAATTCTGTTGCTCTGTGGAAGGAACTGTGATTTTACTTCAGGGTGAAGTAAATACAGATAGCGCCTTCTAGTGTTAGGTAGTAAAGTTAGTGAAGCAACAATTAAATAAAGCGCCCTCTTGTGATGTGTTGCTTAATTATATTGATCTCTGGATCTTAAGCTGGGTAGCTGGTGTGAGATTATTCCAATAGATGGCAGCAGCTTGTATGCGAGGTTTGAACGTAACGTCTTATTACAAAATATTTTCAGACATCATTTTTAAACTAACTTTAACAGTGTTTGTACATGTACTCACTTTTAATGCCAGTTCTTGATTCCAAATGTGATTTTATAGTTATTTGTACTATTTGTTATTGCAATCACACTCATTGGGTGGAGTACTGTACGAAAGTTTTAATCACTGATTAAATTTAATGCACTCAATATTTTGTTGAGATAACACTTTCACTGGTGTATTGTCAATGTCTCTCTAGATTTTGCAACCTTTTATAGCAACATTTGAAGATTAAATAATAAATTAGAATTTTTTGTAAGACCTCGACCTATTTGTGGGCTATCTGACTGAGCGCCATCTAGCGAACTCAAATAAACAAAAAAAGTACAAATCAATAAGCCTGAAAGTTTTTCCGTAAAGTGTACCACAATGTGGGATATACTAGGGCTTGCTTCGCTCGCCCTGATAATATGTAACTCAAAATATACACTGACTTTAAACTACACAGACACCACTTTAGATATAAATTAACTCAAAGAAGCTACATAAGTGCGACACACACTCAAAGAATGTCCCCAAAAACCCGTATTCGTAGTCAGCCTAAATGAGTGAGTTCTTACCGAATAAATTTGTAATGTGAAGATTAATGTTATACAGCTCTCACAAAGGCCCTGCTAGCTATTTTCATGTCTCCACGTGGAATATTCCTTTACGAATAAAACGACATAATTATTATAGATATAGTATGGAACAGTGTTTTTCAACCTGTGAGTCGCGACCCTCTGGAGGATCGCGAAGCTTCTGACAGAGGTCGAGAGAACTATTTCAGTAAAAAAAACAATAAAGATTAAAAAGATCGCGGTCGCCGTGCCGTACAAAGTAGAAATGTATGAGCTACTTAGACAGCTTTCACATGGCACGGCGACCGTGTCGTGACCCGTGTCATACATTTCTACTTTGTACGGCACGGCGACCGTGCCGCATCCGTATGCATGTGAAAAGGGCCTAAGAATCACTTTGTTAAATAAACAAAGTGATTCTTAAGCCGACAACGCACCTGCAGCTCTTCTAATGTAGTGAGTCCATGAACGACTGTAGTTGCTTTCCATCAGGTGTCCCGTTTGCTCGTTTGCCCCTTTATTTTATAAAAAAAATTTAGTAGTTGATGCCCGCAACTCCGTTGCCCCAAAATTAGTTTATAGTGCGGGAACCGTAATTTTTTCCGGGATAAAAAGTATCCTATGTCCTTTCCCGGGACTCAAAGTATTGACATACCAAATTTCAGCTAAATCAGTTTAGCGGTTTGGGCGTGAAGAGGTAACAGACAAATATAGTTTTGTATTTATATGTTGGTATGGATTTTTATCATGACGTGATATTTGGTAAAAATCGGCCAAGTGCGAGTTGGACTCGAGCACGAAGGGTTCCGTACCACAATAGAGCAAAAATATGCTGAAAATTGTGTTTTTTGTAAGGGAGCCCCCCTTAATTATTTAATTTATTTAAATTTTATTATTATTATTTATTAATAAATTAATTTATTTAAAACAGGCATTTTGGCCCATATTATATATATTATATACCTTATAGACTAACATACATAACATATAAACTAAAGCTAACACTAAGCACTAAACACTAAACACGTATTGTCTGCGACGTGGGGCGCGACGTGTTCGGAAGTCGTCCTCGGAACCTCCTGTAGACGACTCCAATCGGCCAGAACTCCTCCTTCTCGAAGGTCGGTAGATGATGCGTCGGGGCCCTCACCACAAAGGAGCTAAAATTGACTTTGTGGCGGGACTCCAAACGCTCGACCCTCAAGACGAAGTGGGTCTTGCTCCTGATGTAGTCCACGACCTGCTCGACCGTCGTGGACCAGTGCAGCCTGGACACCTACAGCGGCGTCGCGGGAGTCTCACGCCGCAACAGCTGCTCGGGTCTTTCGGGTGCGGTGCCGCGATGGTTGCGGACGACGGGTTTCTTCTTCTTCCTCTCCACTCTTATAAACCCGTCATCATCGCACTTTCGGTCCTTTTTGAAGAGAGGGCACTCTTCTGCGGGAGCCTCCTTTTTTCTTTTGTTTTTTGAACGCGGAGGAGAAGGCGGTGGGCAAGCGGCGACACTTACGTAGTTCGGGGGCAGTGGCGGTGGCGGCGATGACGTGCTCGTGCGTTGACCCGTCTGAAAGTGCTGACGGGCTGAACGTGATCGCTTGCGCACCACGACGACGAGTGACGAACACGGCATCAGGTGACCTACATATTGAATTACCACTCTTTAATTGTGATAATTCATTACGTAGATCGCTGATCGTAGACTCTGATGCCTGCAGTTTTCCTCGAACTTCGGCCAACTCTTCTTTCAGGAACCTGATGTCCTTTAAGAGGGTGACGACGTCGACGTGGTCTGCTTCAGCAAGAATATTATATCCTGCACGCTTCTTTCAGTTCCATCCCTCCGTCGCGATGGCATATTCGCGCTCTGACCGAGCGTCTCGTACAGCAACTGCTTTCCCTGGGCAATCTTCTCGCTGGTGAACGAGGACTTGCAGATCTGCAGTATACTGATCTCGTCCATTGTGTCGATGGCATGCTGGATGAACGCCAGCAACAACACATTATAACATATTATAAATTATTAACGTACTTACAAATAAAACTAAGTATTTCTGAATATTTCGAGTGCCTATGTGTTGCCGTTATTGATATCGAGCAAAAAAACCACGTTTGTTATATGGGAGCCACCCTTAAATATTCAATTTATTTTGTTTTTAGTATTTTTTGTTATAGCGGCAACGGATAATACACAATCTCTGCAAATTTCCGAAGTCTAGCTATAGCGGTTCTTGAGTTACATCCTGGAGACACACAGACAGACAGACGGACAGACATTGAACTCTTCGTAATAGGGTCCCGTTTTTACCCTTTGGGTACGAAATCCTAAAAATCAAAGTCAGGTATCATCACTATTAATTAAGCATGATTTAATTACTAAACGTCGAACGCTATCTAAAATTAAACTCTGAAAGGCAAAATTATAAAAGTTTTAATTAAAGAGTCAAAAACTTGATTCATTATACGTCTAATTTATACCCGAACATAAATATATTCAAATAATTCATTAAAATACGAAAATTCAGCGATAAACCGGTACTCTGATTCTGCTATTTTAATCCTATACTACTATTACGCAATGCAAGAGACAGCTCTCACGTCCCATAGTTTCTTGCGGCGTGGGTTTCCGACATTATTGGAACACAGCTTTGTTAATATTTCGTTGCAGTATCAAACGTATGTAATTTCAACGTCAAACGTATTTTGAGTCAAAACTGCAAAAATCACTGAAATAATGTTTGCCAAATGCTATACCTATGAGGATATGGGCATACCTGACGTGGGAGAGCCATGCTTCGGCACGAATGGGCCGGCTCGACCGGAGAAATACCATGTCCTCACAGAAAACCGGCGTGAAGCAGCGCTTCCGCTGTGTTTCGCCGAGTGAGTGAGTTTACCGGAGGCCCAATCCCCTGCCCTTTTCCCTTCCCTACCCTCCCCTATTTCCTTCCGTACCCTCCCCTATTCCCTTCCGTACCCTCCCCTATTCCCTTCCGTACCCTCCTCTATTCACTTCCTACCCTCCCCTATTACCCCTTAAAAGGCCGGCAACGCACCTGCAGCTCTTCTGATGCTGCGAGTATCCATGGGCGACGGAACTTGCTTTCCATCAGGTGACCCGTTTGCTCGTTTGCCCCCTTATTTCATAAAAAAATAATATTAGTTTAATGTTTGAATAAATCCAAACTGGATCAAAAATAGCTACATTGCAAAGAATGCGTGTTTTAAGATCCAAATCCAATAGAATCGATGCGCTTATCGAGTTCAGGCAAGTGATTCTATTGGTTCAAAATTTGTTCATAATTGCTTCAAAAAACATCCCTCGCTCCAGCAGAAACGCAGCCTTAATGTTAAATTAAATTATTGGAATAGGGGTACCGAAAACCAAGCGAAAGACCAACAAAACACTGATCCGGTATGCTTATTGAAATTATATTGAATCGCAGTAGCAAAATTTAATTGACGAAGTTCGGATTGAAAAAGTTGCGTCATTGCCATAATTCCGCCGAATTATATGTTTATTTATGTTTATCTGTTTGAAGTTCGGAGGGTCGGAATATTGTTCCGGGCGAGTTTATTCTGCGTTAAACCGAAATTTCAACCCCCATTCTTATTACAAAAGCAGAATTAGAGGACATAAAAATGCAGATTTAATTCTTAGGGCATACCGCTTTTATGCCCTCTTGCTAATAAAAATAATATATAAGCAGCCTATGACCACGACCAGGTCTTCTTTTCTTTATCTGGCACATTGAAAAAGTTAACTAAGAACACAGCGGACTTCGAATAGTAAAAGTCGCGTAAATATATTTATTGGAAAAAGGTGCTGCTCAAAATTAAAATAAAATCGGCCAAGTGCGAGTTAGACGCGCACGAAGGGTTCCGTACCATTATAGAGCAAAAATTGGTAAAAAATGTTTTTTTTTCTATGGGCTTTTTCTATTTTCCATTAATTATTTATTTTATTAAAATTTTATTATTTATTATTAAAGTAAAAATATAATAAAGAATATTGTGAATATTTCAAGTGCCTACCTGCTACCATTGTTGATTACGAGCAAAAAAGGCCAAAAAAAATCACGTATGTTGTATCGGAGCCCCACTCAATTATTTATTTTATTTTTAGTTTTTGTTGTTACAGCGGCAACATATATACACAATCTGTTAAAATTTCAGAACTCTAGCTATAGCGGTTCTTGAGATACAGCCTGGAGAGAGACAGACAGACGGACAGACAGACATTGAAGTCTCATGAATAGGGTCCCGTTTTCACCCTTTGGGTACGGAACCCTAAAAACCATCTATGTATGGGTGACTAATAATGGTGTGATTTCTCGAGTGACAATTTTTCTGCCTGATTATGTAAACAGTTATAAAATATCATTAATATTTTATCTCTATATAGTCCCATGGACCAAAAATATAACCCTGATATACGCAGTCGGTTAAAAGTAGCATAACCACACCAATAGCCACAGGGTAAAACGAAGCAGCACAGGTGAGCTTAATACATTTGTACCGCGCAATTTGGTTAATGTACAGCCGAGCTGGCTTTATACGAGTTTTCTGTACCCCTAAGGGCAAAAACACGGCGCGCCGCACGCCGCAGCGTAATTGTGTAGAAGCGAAAATAAAAACCGAGACACCTTATACACCTCTTTCATTAAAAACGTAAGTAAATACTAAATAATATTTTTAAATATTATACATATACCCCCTTACTTATAAACGCTGTATAAGCTTTGAATAGTTATACAGTGTTTTGTCTTCTTCAATCCAATTAAAAATGTCACTTGTATGACAGGAACAAAACACTGTATTTAACTATTCAAAGCTTATACAACGTTTATTAGTAAGGGGGATATACTTCCTTATAAAATTTTTCTGTGAAATTAATCCATACCTATGTGTATGAGAAACACAGAAATAATATATCAGAATCGTTACAGTAGTTTTATTATCTTTAACATGCAATGTAAGTAATATGGAGGATTGAGGAGTGTCTTATCAGAAGGGCTTATTAAATCTTTCTTTCTTCAGAAATGGCAAAATATAAAATAAAATAGCGTGAAAATATACTTAGTTTTAAATTAACTTAAAACTTATGCGATAAATAAATAGCATACGTTTCTTTAACAAACAAACACAAATTAGGGCCTTTTCAATATTTCTTCACAATTTTTAATGCTCTTTCACATAAAGTTTGCATCGCGCGAAGCATCGTCAGTGTGAGGTGCACTTACAACGTAGGTGCGAATTATTTCTTGTTATTTTACAACCGTGTGGTCGTATTACTCTGGCCGAGCTACTAATATAACTTTATTATTATATTAAAATTCACCTTTCCTGCTTCGAATTCTCTCGCGTTTAAATATTTAGCGAAGATAATTTCGTTCGTGGAAGTTTCTAATAGGCCGACTTGAAGATACATGCTACGGAATGAGACCATCAGAATCTTTTGTTTTGTGTGCCTCTTGTAGTATCTTTTCTCTTTGTCAGTCTCCTATTATATCATATATTTTGGTCACATCGCTCGCCGGCAACCAGACACCCTCGAAAAGCTAATAGTCACGGGAAAAATTGAAGGCAAGCGACCCAGGGGTCGATCACCTACCCGAATCCCGATGGTGTGACCAAATTACGACACTCACTGGACTGAAAATAGCAGCCGCCCTTAGAGAAGCAGAAGACCGAACAAAATGGAAGAGCTTAACAACCAAAGTAGAGGAGAACTTTTCCAGGCGCGACCTTCAGTAATGAAGAAAACGACAAAGAAGAAGATTATATCATAGCTTTTGCCCACGGCTTCGCTCGCGTTAAGAAGTATCATTATATACAAACTTTCATCCCCTATTTGAACCCCTTGGGGTTGGAATTTATCAAAATCCTTTCTTAGCGGATGCCTGCGTCATAACATTTACCTGCATGCCAAATTTCAGCCCGATCCGTCCAGTGATTTGGGCTGTGCGTTGATAGATCACTATGTCAATCAGTCAGTCAGTCACCTTTGAGTTTTATATATATAGATAACGAGCTTTTGCCCGCGGCTTCGCTCGCGTTAAGAAGTATTATTATATACAAACTTTCATCCCCTATTTGAACCCCTTGGGATTGGAATTTATCAAAATCCTTTCTTAGCGGATGCCTACGTTATAACATCTACCTGCATGCCAAATTTCAGCCCGATCCGTCCAGTGGTTTGGGCTGTGCGTTGATTTAAAAGAATATGATCAAAAGCATATGGGGGGTCGCGAAATATTTTGTCGCATCAGGTCGCACCACAAAAAAGATTAAAAAACACTGGTCCTCGTTGGTTTCAATGAAATTGAACACCGTCACAGAAACCAGCGTATGTTCTATATTATTGTAAAATATTCTACGCATATGGAACCAAGTGTAACAGAAATACTTTCAAGTCAAACTAGAGAGACCAAACTGGAGTATTAGGGCATCTGAAAATACGATGATACAGCAGTAATTGTATTCTCATTAGCATGATTTTACACCGAGAGCGCACCCAAAATGGATTATATTCGGCCAGCCCTGCTAATGGACGGTGGACTGTATTACTGAGCTGATTAAAGCTCAGCCACCTCTGGCCAAAATAATCATAAAGCCGAATGTCCATTTCCTAGGAAAACCTTACAGTCAGGAAGCCCTAGAACATTTACAAGTACTATCAAGCAAATTTTTTGTGAGTAGCTTCATTTTGATAAGACATTTTTACATGCGAAAAATCTTGAAAGTGGTAGCTAACAGAGATAGAAAGGATTTCATACTTTGATTTGATGGTCCTAAAATATGAATTGTTCTATTTGTAGGACAATGTTACTCTTAAATTATTATAACTATTAACCTACCAATATACAAAAAATCAGCTTGTTGGGGTTCTGTTTTAGAGTTCTGTAATCAACAAAACTTGGTTGACTATGGTACCCTAGAACGGAACCCTAACAAGCTTATTTTTTGTGTATTCGTAGGTTAATAGTTATATAATTTAAGAGTAACAAATGGAACAATCCATATATTTTTAGGACCATCAAATCAAAGTATGAAATCCTTTCTATCTCTGTTAGCTACCACTTTCAAGATTTTTCGCAGATAAAAATGTTATTTGTCTTATTAAAATGAAGAAAAAAAATTTTGTTCTAGGGCTCCCTGACTGTTAAGCTAAAATAAAGAAAAAAAAAAGAAAAACTTCAAATTAAACACTGTACTGCATTTGAATTTAAACAAAGTAAACTTTCTAAACTTTTGTTATTTGGTTTTTAGTAAATTTAAACATTCAATGATAATATTAATTTACATCTACAGGGTGTAACAAAAATAAGTGATAATACTTTAGGATGTGTATGTGTTCCTTGTAGAGAGTTCACTGTGAAAGTAGCAGCGCTGAAAGACCAAATTTTTTTTTCACTTTTGTATGGGGAAACTCGTGACGCTCGGGCCCTTGCCCATACAAATGTGAAACAAAATTTTTGTCTTTCAGAGCTGCTACTTTCACAGTGAACTCTCTACAAGAAATACGTACACACCCTAAAGTATTATCCCTTTTTTTGTTACACACTGTATATTTTCTTTCTTAAAGTTTTTTAATTTTACGAAAATAACTGCAGTATATCTATAACATCATAATAACTGCAGTGTACTCTTTAAAATCTTAGCTAATTACAATTTATTCTCATTATATTTTGTCTTATTCTTCTAGAAATATTTTAAGCATTTATTCTTCATGACCCAGTACGAAAAGCAACATAAATCTCGCATTAATCTCATACAAAACATTATTCTAATTTACACGTCTTATTGTAGTCATATATAAAACATGAATTGTAAAAACAAAGAGAATTAAAATGCTTACAATGCACTTAGCGGACGACGGAATTAGAATGCGCGGGTTTGTATTGCAGCGTAGATATACTGAACAGTAGAGGCGGCTACTTTAATTTGAAATAAGAAGGTAATACAACATGAGCCCATAGTGCATACGCAACAGATTTTCTATATCTGGGGGCACGGCAGTGCCCCGCCAAGCTTTTTAGCAAAGGCACGGCCGTACCATACTTTTCTCGAAGCGGTCCGCGGCTATTTCACACCCCCTTTATCTTCGATGTTAACAAAGCTAGGGATTTAGAATTTCGGCCACTAGGAGCAAGTATTAAAACTAGCTTAACCTCCAATTTACATGAAATTTCGATAAATAGTTTAATAGTTACGGATGGTCAAAGTTACTACATTTTGTCACTCACTGACTGACAGATCATCAAAATTCAAAATTCAAAGCAGACTTAGAACCTTGAAATTTGGTACCCGGATAGGTATTTATTCACAATGAAAGGAAAAATTAAGAAACTGGCCAAGTGCGAGTCGGACTGGCGTACAGAGGGTTCCGTACCGTAAATTTGTATGGGAGCCCCCCTTAAATAATAAGTTTATTTAATTTTTATTATTAATTATTAAAGTTAATATATAATTAAGTTATTTCTAAAATTTTCAAAAATCTTACTGTTTCCATTATATTATAGAGAAAAAAAGGGAAAAAAATCGTATTTGTTGTATGAGGCCCACCATTAATAATTTGTTTTATTTTAATTGGATTATTGGCTTTTATAACGACACTAGAAATACATAATTTGTGAAAATTGCAACTATCTAGCTGTTGCGGTTCTCGAGATCCAGCCTGGTGACATACGGATGGACGACGGACAGACAGCGAAGACTTATTAATAAATAGGGTCCCGTTTTCATCCTTTGGGCAGGGAAACCTAAGAACTGAAAAATAATATAATACTTTATTAAATAAAAGAAAAGATTTTTATGTTTGTAACTTAGCAAGAACAGTGTAAGTTTCGACTGCATAGTATTTGTTTTACGTATTAAAATTCGATTTAAATATAAATGTAATATATAATCAGTACTGCGATTTACACACTTTACTCGCTCGATATAATATGGGAGTTTTAATTTTCACATGAAATAAGGCGTGCGAGAACGTCGAGAGTCGAGACGCTTACATCAGTTCTGCTATGACGTATTCAACGGTAATGCTGAAAATGATCACCTTCAAGTATAAAAGCTTAAAAGTCAGTTATATATGGATATAATAATCGACTCAGAACTCAGAAGTATATTTTACGTTAGGTTTTCCACCTATAGAAATAACTAAACCTCAAAGAAAAAATATAGAGAATGGGTGCTAAACTAAGCACAGAAAAGTAATAACGTGACCGGAAAAGAAAAGAAAAAAAACCTTCAAAAAAGAAATGAAATCCCATCAAAAACATCAAATGTAAAAGGCGCCAAGCAAAATACTGCAAAGCTATTCAACACTTCTATCGTAAAAAGTTTTCAGATCACATTCAAGCCAAGCCTTCAACTTATTTTGTAATTTAAATCAACATTCAGTAAATGCGTCAATATATTATTTTGTTTATTTTATAATTATTATAGTGGCTTGGCAATGAGCACTAAAGAAATAATAATCTGCGACTAATTGGATTTATTGGGTACCATCGGCCACATGCGTCGTTACATACTAAAACACTTTACGCTTGCCGTCTATGTAAGTATGAGCTCCTCCAAATATGCAGTTTTATATTTATTTCTCTTGTGCTCATTGCCAAGCCACTATAATAATAACTAGAGATCGCCCAATGGTCGAAATTCTGACTCAGCTGATCTCAGACTGACCGTGTAAGCATTGTCTAATAGTATCTAAGATTCGATAAAAAAAACTATAATCCATTTTCAATTTGTCACCTTGTTGTCAACAGACTTCAACCATAAATAAAAGAGTATAATTCGTATGTATAGGCTTGTCACTCAAAAATCTGTCATTTTTCCTAGTGTGTGTGTTGTAGTGTGCATAATGTTTTATTTGTTAAAAAAATGTATGATAAAAGCATAATTTGAAAATAATATTAGCTCGATGCACTCTCTCACCATATAAACTATAACTGTGCAAAATTTCTTTCACCTACGTTTCCCCGTTTTTGGTCAAAAGGGATACAAAGTTTTTGGCTCACATATTAATATAAAGATTATAAAATAAAGAAAATAATATATTGATACATTTACTGAATTTGATTTAAATTACAAAATAAGTTGAAGGCTTGGCTTGAATGTGATCTGAAAACTTTTTACGATAGAAGTATTGAATAGCTTTGCAGTATTTTGCTTGGCACCTTTTAAATTTCATGTTTTTGATGGGATTATATTCTCTTCTTTATAAAATCACCGATCAAAACGTATGGAATTGACATAACTAGAGTCTAATGTCGACTTTATATTATTAAGTAACGCTTAATATGTAAATTCCATTTTTTGATCGTTCATCGGAAGTTTAGTGACAAATGTATAATTTAACTAGATGACGCCCCCAACTCCGTTGCGCCAAAATTAGTTTATCGCGAAGGAACCGTACCTTTTTCCGGGATAAAAAGTATCCTTTTCCGGGTCTCAAAGTATCCCCATGCCAAATTTCAAAATCGGTTCAGCGGTTTGGGCGTGAAGAGGTAACAGATAGACAGTCAGACACACTTTCGCATTTATAATATTAAGTATGGATATCAATGATCGGAACCTAAGGCTGTGTTACTGCACAGCTCAGTGAGCACGCGTTTCTGAAATACGCGTCTTCTACACGTAACACTTACGTAGTAATATTAAGTTTATCTATGTCAATACCTCAGTTCCATTCATCCATCCTTATTATCCTGTACCATCTAATCTTCCTACATCTATCTGCTTAGTGTGATTGCATATAACTTTCAAATGAGACAAACTATCGCGGCATGTCCGGGCAAACACCAATCGGAACTTTATAACTCGCCGACCGGATTGTGTGCTTATTCTATTGTCAGCCGAATCCGTGAGTAACAATTGATTTTGGAGTCCTATTCGGTAGATCGTCCAAACTTGGCACAAAACTGTATGTAGGTTTGTGCCTAACCTCGTGGTCTATACCCTAGTGCTTTATAAGGCGGCCACTATAATTTAACATCTCCTACTCATCTTCTGATTGATTTCGTTATGAATGCCAAAAATAGTTTGCACCTCGAGTACTTCTTAAAATATCATATCATAAGGTTTTCTTGATTGGTTATCATTGTTGATCCTGGCGACACAGGAGTTGCAGAGGTGGGAATATGTTGTAAGCCAATTATTGCCCGTCAAAAAGAAAAAAATAATGCAGCCTCTCCATTTTGATCCATAATAGACAAATACTGTATTTGACAAGTACCTATTTGATGACTCGATCATAAACACGTACAGTTCGACAAGGCTGTTTATGAACGTGGCGAGAAAACGAACTAACGCTTCTATCATACAAATACGTCATTTATGACAGTTCGCCTTTACCAGCAGCGCCCATTAACATCATTGACATATTCATTTAAAGCCTTGTCGAACTGTAGATGGCACGTAGTTGTCAAACATTTTTTTTTCTTTTGTAATTATACATAGGCAATAAATACTATAATAGTATTCGTTTTTTTTTTGTCTGTTATTTTATTGTTGTTATCAACTGGTATAGTCGTAAGTGTTGTTTTCCCTGTCTGTTATAGTCCGTGCAATCCACGAAGACGCGCTCCACTACTCCTCCTAATCGTTTATAGTGAATGTACGTGCAAGCTTACACCACCCAAAAAGTGGTGGGGCGCGCCCACCACTTTTTGGGTGAGCATTTTTCCCTTTGACCGTGACGCTTTTTCTTAATTGGTCTATTTATTGTAGTGTGCGCGTGCACTCATAGGTAATTAGTGTGTACCGATAACACTCGCGAAAGCTTGCACGTACATCCATACTAATATTATAAATGCGAAAGTATCTCTGTCTGTCTGTCTGTCTGTCTGTCTGTCTGTCTGTCTGTCTTGCTTTCACGCCAAAACTACTGAACCGATTGCAATGAAATTTTGTATACAGTTATTCTAGAGTCTGAGAAAGGACATAGGCTACATTTTGATGTGGGAAAATATCTTATTTCCATGAAAATATCGATGAAAATGAATTCGCATTGCGCGTGGCCAGCGCTCATCCCGGGGGTCCTGGGTTCGAGTCCCGCAGGCGGAACAAAAAGTTTTCAATGTTCCTGGGTCTTGGATGTGTATTAAAATAAAATTTCAAAAATCTTAAACATATTTTATGTATAATATTATAAAAAATCCAGAAATATATCGATGGAATGAACATTTTAGTTCTAATACGATTCAACAGATGGCGTTTTATTTTTTACTTTATTGTAACATAGAACTAATCATACTTATTAGTTAGTATGTTTTTGTTTATAGTTTTTAATACGTTAGAATATTATGTTTAATAATATAATCACTTGGTATAATAATAATCAATCTATCTTATCTTATAGAACTCCTACTGCATTTCTAATCCATACTATCCATACTAATATTATAAATCCATACTAATATTATAAATGCGAAAGTATCTCTGTCTGTCTGTCTGTCTTGCTTTCACGCCAAAACTACTGAACCGATTGCAATGAAATTTTGTATACAGTTATTCTAGAGTCTGAGAAAGGACATAGGCTACATTTTGATGTGGGAAAATATCTTATTTCCATGAAAATATCGATGAAAATGAATTCGCATTGCGCGTGGCCAGCGCTCATCCCGGGGGTCCTGGGTTCGAGTCCCGCAGGCGGAACAAAAAGTTTTCAATGTTCCTGGGTCTTGGATGTGTATTAAAATAAAATTTCAAAAATCTTAAACATATTTTATGTATAATAATATTATAAAAAATCCAGAAATATATCGATGGAATGAACATTTTAGTTCTAATACGATTCAACAGATGGCGTTTTATTTTTTACTTTATTGTAACATAAAACTAATCATACTTATTAGTTAGTATGTTTTTGTTTATAGTTTTTAATACGTTAGAATATTATCTATACTAATATTATAAATGCGAAAGTATCTCTGTCTGTCTGTCTGTCTCGCTTTCACGCCAAAACTACTGAACCGACTGTAATGAAATTTTGTACACAGATAGTCTAAAGCCTGAGAAAGGACATAGGCTACTTTTTAACTGGAAAAGGGGGTTGTAAGGGGGTAAAAATGCATAATTTTGGTCAAATTAAGTTAGTTCCAAAAACTCAAAATAGATGGCGCCAAGAGTCCCCTAGATCGCGCTATTGCTTGCTCATGCGTATTTCTATAAGAATTAAGAGGTGGTACCATGTTAAGTCAGGTTTTTCGATTCTTTTGATTGTTATACACGTTCTATACTAATATTATAAATGCGAAAGTATCTCTGTCTGTCTGTCTGTCTCGCTTTCACCCCAAAAGTCAAAACTACTGAACCGATTGTAATGAAATTTTGTACACAGATAGTGTAAAGCCTGAGAAAGGACGCTCTATACTAATATTATAAATGCGAAAGTATCTCTGTCTGTCTCGCTTTCACGCCAAAACTACTGAACCGATTGTAATGAAATTTTGTACACAGATAGTCGAAAGCCTGAGAAAGGACATAGGCTACTTCTTACTGGAAAAAGGGGTTGTAAGGGGGTGTTTATGCGTAAATTTGTTCAAATTAAGTTAGTTCCAAAAACTGGAACCGATGGCTCTAATAGTGTTGTTTCTGGTCTCTATGTTGGTACGTGAGTTATTTAATAACATGTATAACAATCGAAAGAATCGAAATATTATCTCAACATTTCGATTATCTCAACATGGTACCACCTCTTATAGAAATACATATGAGCAAGCGATAGCGCGATCTCGCCTAGATCGCGCCACGCCACTAACAGTCTACCAATAATAAATACTAAATAGTTTATGGCCTATGGTTATTGGCTATTGGGCAAAGCTAAAGTTGTGTAATGCATTATGCAGCTAAGTTGTGTAACGCTAAATAAGCTTTAAAAGGTATAAAAAAGTTTAATTTAAAAAAAATCATATTATGTGCAGACTACACGGCTGTTTTGGGTATTTTGATTTAAGGGGTACCAGGGTTTTAAAAAGCTTTTGACACCAATTTTATTAACACCGCGCGCTATAAACTGAAGTCCACGCGGACGAAGTCGCGGGCAACAGCTAGTTCACTATAAACGATTAGGAGGAGTAGTGGAGCGCGTCTTCGTGGATTGCGCGGACTATATGTGGTGAAGTTACACAATACCAGTGCAGCGGGCTTGCTTGCTGCGTATAACTGAGCTGGGGCCAATTTTGACATCACATAATATATACAAATGTAGCTTATGTCCTTTTTTATTATTATTTTTCTTTTGTTTTGTGTATGTTGTGTGTTGACAAATTAAACGTATTCTTATTCCTATATTATAATTTGCTCATGATCGTGCGTTCAACGTCAATGCGTTCAACGTCTGTCTATGAGAAGGTTCGCATCGTAATGGTAATTTATCATGGGCCACAGCTGAAAGAGGTATCTACGTTCATGCTACGTTTACCTGATCATGGTCTTCAATACTTTGTCTGCTCCATCGACTGTCTGTCTGTGTAAACACCATTTTCCACTTCAGCATGAATTCTATAGATAGTATAGAATATCAGTTACTTTAGTTCTGAAACCTATTACAACCAATTTTATCCGCCATTTATTTTATGAAAGTGAGAAAATGTAAAGGAGGCTTAACCACTAATAGGACAACAGAACCCGGTGACACGTCGGCGCGAAATCAATTTCAGCTATCTCCGATCGCACCGCAGAATGGAGTGCGGTATCATTGTTTACGTTCGTTCGTCGTTCACTCGTTCACCCGTTCAATCAGAAGACACAAAGACCGTATCGGTCTCCGGTCGTTAATCTCCATCTATATTGTGCTGGTCACGATTGCGTACAAGATTCTGTATGTTGACGTTAATATGTATTGATCGGCTGAGTCAGCACTCCACACTGTCACTTTTCACTTGATGAAAGTCGACTTTAAGCTGTAGAGTGTAAGCGGCTCAGTTTTTTTCCTCTTATTTTATAAATGACAAACATCATAATGGTTCAGGCTTAGGCAAGTTAATATACCTAGCGGAATATACTAGGGCCGGTATAAATAGTCAGTACACAAGATGTATCTCGGTCTCAAGACACGGTTCAGGCTCTGTGATTGGTTGGCTGTCAAAATTTTAACCAATCACAGAGCTGAACCGCGTCTTGAGACCGGGTTGCATCTTAAGTACTGACTATTTATACCGGCCTAGGTATATTAACTTTATGGGTTCAGGTTTAGTTATATTTTCATCTTTCATTTAGTGTATGTTTTGTGTTTTATGTGTCTCATGAGTTTAAAGACAAATTAATCATTAACTCGAGTAATAGAGCCAAGTTGACATCGTTAATAATGACGAAGCTCAAAAATAAATGGTATTTTAAAAAGATGAAACCGAATTCAAAATTATTAAAATTAGTACGTAATTGAAAACTAAAATTGCCTTATCTCAAAAACCACTGAACTGATTTTGATGAGACTTGTAGTATTCCCTAAGTTGAACAATACCTAGTACAACAAAAAATAATTACTTAAATTGTAGGTACTTGTTACCGTAGATATTATGAGATATGGGAACACAAACATAAAAACATACATACATACACTTTTGAAAGTCACATTTGTTCAGACACTGAAATAGATTAACGTATACAAAAACTGGGCAGTTTTGGAAATATAACATACATACGCGTTGAATTAATATCCTCCTTTTTTTGAAGTCGGTTAAAAGAGTGCTCATTAACAGGGGTCGTAAGTTTGTATTCGCATTTCAACAACTAAAAATGTTGTTACTTTGCTTCTCTTTTAATTTAAAAACTAGTATATTATGGAGGACTTTTAACAATATATATGGAGGGCTTTAAACCATATACCTACCTATATGGAGGACTTTAAACAATATTTAAATATAATTTCTACGAGTAGACCTACGACTTTTAACGAATCCAGCCTTTCTCAAACATTGTAGGAATTTTTAACGTAGAAATGAATAGTTATACTAGGAAATGCCTCCCGCATACCAACTTTACAACAGACATTGAGGACATGAGTGGCTGAAGCGGGTAACTAGCACTTTACAAGATAAGACCAAATACTTATTTTTTCTCTTATAATTCGAACCAACCTTGTAACTTAACTACTTCATCATCTAGCTAATATATCTAGCTATACGTAGAATCCGCTTTTCTTAAAAAATATATTTTTTGCATAAAAGCCTGCATTTATGCAAAAAACCACAGTCATAGAACTCACATTTTTTTGTCATTTAATTCATTTTCCCTGTTGTAAAGCCTCCATTTATGCAAAAAATATAGTTTTCAAATTGTTCGTTACCCCCTACATCTTTCGTCTTCAATTCTTAGTAAACGCAAACAAAGTAGACAAATGTAATTATTGAAACCATCCCCGTTCAGTACAATGTTGCTGAGATGAGAAACTTCGTCAGCTCGTTCGTGGAAAGTTGTACAAGTGCTGCAGAATTGCACGGGACCTACTCAAACCTCACATCATACATTAAAACGTAGACGAAAATTATATATATAATTGGAATCTCGGAATCGGCTCCAACGATTTTCATAAAATTTAGTATATATAGGGGGTTTCGGGGGCGATAAATCGATCTAGCTAGGAATCATTTTTAGAAAATGTCATTTTATTCGTGTTTTATCGAATACCGAGCTAAGCTCGGTCAAATGTTTTTTGAAAAGGAACCCTTAAAAACTCATATCCAATTTCACACAACTAAAATTCAATATTCCGATACATATTGTACAAAATTCAATTATCTGTATACACTTATATGATTGTATAAATATATCAATCTACGATAGCTCCGCAAACTTCCTATGATTGGATACACGGATTCCTCAAAATTGGAATCCATAAAAGTGTATTCGTATCTACGTGTGTTTACTTACAATTGGCAAGCGGATTTCAAGTTTACTGTTAACCAGAATATAAGCTTTAGTTTCTAAAAAATGTATTTTTATAGCTTTGTTGCTTAACATGGTGTATAATAACATAGGTAATATTTTATACATATTTTGAAAGCAATAAATGCCATATACATTATACAAACTTAATAATAAAAATTTATGATAGCTTCTTGCTGCCAAAAATAATAATGACCAAAAATGAACTGAAATAAAATTGATATTTTTTTGGTGCGTGTATAGTCTTCGTTACATCAGGTATTGCAGTTATAGCATCATTATAGTTTGTCGTAGCATTTTTACAGTTTTCGTAGCATAATCTACAGTTGTTGTAGCATGTCGTAGTTTTAGCTGCTTCTGTAAAATGTTAATATTATATTAGTTTTCGTAGCATCAATATAGTAATTATCGCAGCATATCTTTAATGACTACTGTTTTCGTGGCTTCTACTTATATACAATATTGTTACTTCGTCTAACCAACGCAACTTATCGAAGAAGCACAGACAGCGTAAATCCGCTAATCGATACTAGATGGCGTTAGGCTTCTAGAAATAGTCCACGCTTGTTTTCGCGAATCTTGTACTTTTGAGCGATCTTCAAGGCGACTTCGGAATTCGGAGTGATAACAAGTGATCAATAGTGAGTGAACCAGTGAAACCTGCAACTTGGCTACGGCCTAGGACAGTGATAGTGCTTAGTGTTGGACTTAGTACTAGTGAATAAAATTAAACTTTGGGTTCATAATAATTATGGAGCTCGGCTCATATAGAATCCAGGTGATGCTTCAGCAGCAGCATGCAAAAATTTATTGGTTATCTACGTCTTACTAGTTGTCGCAATTAAAATGAGCCCAAACACGAAACCATTGCTCTAAGTTGGTGAGGAGTTGGGTATCCTATTGATTACCAGGTGATGCTGCAGCACCAGGTCAACTTTCCATTAATGTGTAAATATTCATAAATGTCACCAACTAGAATGCAATAGCCCCCAAACGACTGCAAGTTGCTATTCGGCCCTTCACGAACCAGATGAACCCCGATTTTTCAGCACGGAGCAGGCTGATGATGATGAGCTATAGCTAAGAACACTCTCAGTTAAGTCAGCTTTCAAACAAAAAAAACTAGATCAAAATCGGTCCACCCGTTTGGATGCTACGATGCCACAGACAGACAGACAGACAGACAGACAGACAGACAGACAGACAGACAGACCGACAGACAGACACGTCAAACTTATAACACCCCTCTTTTTTGTCGGGGGCTAATAATCTTCAAGAGAGTCAGCAGGCCTTTCTCTCCAAATCCGTCGATTCCTAGCACGTAACTCGTATAATCGCACCCAAACAGATTCAACGAAATTTGGGCGCTGTTAAACATATTTTGTGTATGATCTCACAAAAAATTGTGGGTTAGTAATATACATATAATATTTAACAGCGACTATTTATAATAAAATCTGTCTTGTTATTAATCTAATGGTATCAACTACTTACGTTTCTTTTTTTAAATATTGTTGTTATTGACTAGTTTCTAGTCGCTGTTCCTCATCATGTTGAATGTCGTAACTACGAAATATATAAATATAATCCGTACAATTAAAGAACAAAGACAAATAATAATTGTCGTGCCAACTAAGCCGGCGGCGCGGCGGTTCAGGCATGAAATTATAAAATCAAAACTACAAAGTGGACTACGGGCAGACGTGTAAAGAGGCTTCACACAGGCATAAAATATTGCAGCGTTTTCAACTTATTAAAATTAACTCAGTTCAAATATAACAATGAAAATTTGACTGTTAAAAATGGATGCTATGAAACTAATTGAAAAACTGCAACGTATTAGTTTGTTATGATAAAATATTATAATTGATAAATTCTAAACAAATGAAACATGATACCCGTAAAAATTAATTGGCGCGACAGTAAGTAATAATGCAATTTACATAGACGTAACAAAAACTGCAGCTGTCAGACTACGGTCGAGTAGTACGTCCTTTTGAAACAAGCTGAAACATTGCGTTACAACGTCTAAGGGTCAATTCAGACCGCAAAGCGACGAGGCGAGGCGAGGCGCGGCGCGGCATAAATTTGTATGGATTAGACAGTTTTCAATTGCGTGAGACGTCTTGCGAATCTGATAAATCCATACTAATTTAGAAATGCATCTACGTGTCGCGTTGCGGTCTGAATCAACCTTAAAACAGACATATTTTTGCGATGCGACACCGCAACGCAGTTGCTTTGCCGCATCCCGTATGAAACCCCCTAACCGCCATACGGCGCATCACACATTAATCTATGTACGGGCCACTCGCGGGCGGCGGGCAGCAAATCCGCGCGCCCGCCAAAGCCCACCGAAAGCAGCTTTCAGTTCGTCCCCAAAGGATTAAAACACAAAAGTTTGTTGTGACACATTTGAATTCGCACATAAAATATTCATTTATCGATATTAAGCGGAATATTGTAACAGCTTTAATGGTTTCTAGTACTAGTCACCTGTAGCCTAGGCGAGACCGCACTAGACGACACTGCGTTGCAGCGGTGCGACGCAACACCACACATTCTACAGTACTGACGTATCGTATGACGTATCGCATAGCCCTGTTGCCGCGTAGTGCAGCTTCGTACGATGTCATACAAATAATATTTATTCATGACGTTTCGTGTCGCTCCGTTGCAGCGTAGTGTAGCTTAGTGCTGCCCCAACTCGATGAAACCACGCTAGGCGTAAATACACTCGCGGAGGTCTTGATGTTTCCATGGATTTGACATGGCGGTACCGTTGGGGTTTTAGTGCGTAAGGCTGCGACCATTATCCATACACTGCATCGGAGCGATGCGACGCTTCGCGTGACGTAGTAAAGTGTCGCGTACTCGTAGTTCCGATGCCGCGTAGTTTGACTGTGTTGTGCCGTGTTACAGATGCAACTAGCCCAGTGTGTACTGTGTATTCGAACACACAGTACACGTGTGTTCATTTGACGTGGAAGAGCCATGCTTCGGCACGAATGGGCTGGCTCGACAGGAGAAATACCACGGGCTTACAGAAAAACGGCGTGAAACAGCGCTTGCGCTGTGTTTCTCCAAGTGAGTGAGTTTACCGGAGGTCCAATCCCCTACCCTTTTTCCTTCCCTACTTTCTCCTATTTCCTTCTCTACCCTCCCCTATTCTCTTCCCTACCCTCCCCTATTACCATATTACCTCTTAAAAGGCCGGCAACGCACCTGCAGCTCTTCTGATGCTGCGAGTGTAAAGGCGACGGAAGTTGCTTTCCATCAGGTGACCCGTTTGCTCGTTTGCTCCCTTATTTTATAAAAAAAATAAAGTAACAATAATTATTATTGTAAAATAGTTAACGCCCGCAACAGAAATTCTATTATCGCACAGGAACCGTTCATTTTCATTTTTCAGTATCATATTATGTCCTTTCCCGGAACTCAAAGTATCTCCATTCAGAATTTTATTAAAATCGATTTAGCGGTTTAAGCGTAAAGAGTTAATATGGATTATAATATTATGTTACACATCAAGTAAAACCATTTTCTAGCGTCTCATTTTTCATACATGGTTAGGCACTTTCACGAAAAAGGCCCGTATCTTATTTGTATTGTATATTACATCTATGTGACTATGTGTGTGATAATAGAGAACGTAAAAGGGTCCCTTTATTTCCTTAAGGGCTGCAGGCGAGGACTTTTCCGACAGCCCGTAGCCTAAAGCCTAAATTTGAGCCTTTTCCCTTAAATATCAAAAGAAAGTTCTTTTGGATTTTTCTTTGTCCTTAAACTAAACACCATAAGGATTCCTTTACATAGGAACGTGAAAATGCGATGCATTTTTAAATCAGGCTAAACTGAACTTTATTTACTACAAAAGAAGATGCACTTTGAATAAACAGACTTGTCCCTCAGTTGTAGTGCTGCGCGTTCCAAATTTGAATGACACATTTTAAAATACATTTAATCTGATCTTCGTAGATCTGATCACTATGTTCAAATCAAAGGATAAGATGAGACAGAAAGAGAGAAAGGATGAGATAACGACATGAGACGAGATTTACCCATCCCAAAGAGGTGTATTACGCCAAAGAAGTTTTCCTTCAAAAACTGTACAACCGTAACTTATTCAATACAAACCCAATTGTTCGAAAAACTGATATTGTAGATAACAATCAGAAAATAATGTTAATAAGTTACGACTTAAGCCCAGGTTCCATCCGATTCGGTTAAATATAATATTACAGTATAATATCAGATTTCCGTTAGTATCAACTCCACTTAAGGTCCGTTCAAAATTATTTTGCCTCAGAGTTTACACGAAAATAGCCCTTAAGTCTTCAGCATAAAGATTTTATAAAGGTAAAATAACTCCCGTCGGATAGTAAGTAATATGAGGGCAATAGAGAAAATAGTTTTGCTGACGACTCCTTTCACGATAATCAAAGGAAACGATCCAATATCTATAAAATATTACAAAATACACGGTTTCTATTAGCCGCAACGAGTTTTGTTATAGAATTGCTGTAACTTTTTTGATAAGGTATCTTCGGATTGAAGTTATGAATATAAATAAATGACGGTATTCACTCCGAAACGAGACGAAGCGCGACGATGCATTCGCAAGTTTGAAGTTATCAAGATGTCAAAAATGTATGGGCTTTGAGCATTTGACGCGTCGCAAGCGCCATGAGTCATGCCACTAAAGTTAATATACCTAGCGGAATAGAGAAACAAAGGCCTGAGCAAGAGAGATGTCACTATCAGTAACACTGCGTGGTAAAAAGAGACGTGTGATACATGACAGCAGCACTCTTTTGACATCCAGTCGGCACGTGCCGCACGTTGACAATTTAATATCATAGAAATCATGTTCAATCATGCTTGTGTAAGTGTATACGTACACATATTTTTACACACAGATGAAACCAATTTCGGTTTCGTTTGACAGCTCGAGATAGTTGCTCTATTCCGCTAGGTATATTAACTTTATGGTCATGACACTAACGGTCTTACCACAAAAGATTTAAACATCTATTTAATAGTTGTTCACACACAACATACCGAAGTTCCGCGGCGGAAGTTCGTCATGATTCCGCCTGCAATGTATTTTAAATTATCGATGACACACCATGCCGAAATTCCGTCGCGTTATATTGTATGCGTTTGACATTGCTGACGTAATCATGCCGAACTTCCGCCGCGAAACTTCAGCATGGTGTATTTAGACACTTGCGATGTAGCTTGCGATGCATGTCTCATGCATGTAATAAATAAATAAATGTCAAATCCCATTTTGACTAAGCACTCAGATCGATCTTAATCTAACAACAAGCAAACGAAAATTACTAAGTTCTAATTTAGTAATATATTTATGCATGTTACTTTAAAAAATACTGTATTATAGATTTTATAGTCGCTTCGGCCAGGGGTTCCTAAACTTATTTTGTCGCAGACTTTGAGATAAGATTATGTTTAAGCGCCCCCTTGTTTCAATTTAAAATGCATCCAGATGAAATAAATCACCCTCCAAGTCTCTACACAACGCCCCATTTTTTTTCTGGGTCCCACACCGCCACCCTTTAGACCTTCAGCGCCCACAAGCGGGCGTTATCGCCCACTTTGGGAAAGGCTGGAGCCTTAGGCTGTAAAAGGAACGAGGGTTAGACGAAAAAAATGATATTTGTTTTTGTATTGTCTTCCTATCGGAATCTAAAAAAAATCGGACTCGACTAAATCTAAGCTTAAATTTAACGACAACAGTCTCGCTAATACTTGGGGGATTATGGAGAAAAAGTACTTCGGCCCTGCGAACTGACGAAACTAGATTAGCCCTGGCTAGGGCTGCCTCCTCTAACTTTTACATTAGGCTTCCTACCCATATCCGTCTTAGAGTTCCGTATTTGTACCAAGAATTACATTTTTGTTGCTTAACATTAGGTCACATAACGAGATTTACTATTTTTTTCTTATTGAGTTTTTAACGTTATATTTTAATAACATTATTTAATAGTTGTGTAAAACGGCGGCGCTTAGATTACATATTCATAAAATTAAAGCGACAAAGGCATGTAAAAACTGTGAAACCCACCGGTTTTATTCAATTTCATCCGATTGACAACCCTAGTCTCGGCCATTAGTTCGATACACCTGATTAGGGATGTGCTCCCGATATTAATGATCGCATTAAGAGCTACGCCTGATTGGATAGGGCTGTACCGAATATCAATTATAATAGTGATTAGTGTGAAGTTACTTGCTTATGTTTCATACACTCTGAAGTTAGTTTTAATTATTGGTAACTAAGATTTTGATTTGATTTTTTTTTTATGAATTTAAACTAACACGAGTTTAAACTAACACTAAATTAAACTTTCCCTTGCGTTTTTATCAATAAAATGGTCAGTCAACGCAAAACTTTGAGGACATCAAAGTAATAGAAAAGTTTATATTTTAGAGTATTTAGTTTAGACGATAAGTTGGCCAAGATATAATTCTTTGAACAACTAAGTATTATAAATTATTATTTATCATTGATACACAATACACATAATGTATAAGTTCTTTTATTTTATTTGATAGTACAAACTGACAAACTTATAATAATACTAGATGACGTCCGGAACTCCGTTGCGCCAAAATTAGTTTATCGCGCAAGAACCGTACATTTTGACGGGCTAAAATGTATCCTATGTCCTTTCTCAGGACTTAAAGTGTCTCCACACGAAATTTCAGAAAAATCGACAGACAGACTGACACACTTTCGCATTTAAAATATTAGTAAGTATGAATTATCAATTATTACCCATTTTAAAAGTTCTTCTATTTCATTTCATAGTACAAAATGATACTCTTATAATAATATTATTATAACGTTCTGTATTCCACGCAAAATCGTTTATTCGATTAGGGCAAAACTCAACTAACCTATTACTTGCACTTGTGGGAATATTATGGGAATATTGCTTGGAATGCCTCCGAGAGGGATTTATGAGTCCTTAGCAAGCCGGTTGCCTACATTCAACCAAGAAGTTAACTAAGTTTAAAATATGGGTGATAACCTCCTGAAACCAAACTTTTTTTCATTCTATCTGTTTAATACGAATTAGAGGTATGACAGGTGACATAAGTACACAAAATAATATTGCCAATTGAGAACTTTGACATATAAAGATCCCACCTAGTATAGGTTTATATCTAGGCAGGTTAAATAGAAGTTGTAAGTTCGATAGTTGTTATTTTAGTTATAGGATGTGATAACAGATGGCACTGTACAAATTTTGTAATCCGCTACATCGCGCTATCGAAAACCTAATGTGAGCCTATATAAGCCTGAGTTACTTTCGAATAAACCGAGTTCCAACAGCAGTGTGGTGGTTTCATTGAGGTTACCCATACGCAGCAACATATGGTGCCGAAACCCGGGAAGTAAGTGAGTAGTAAGTGTAGTGGACAGTGAAGAAGTGAATAGTGAATAGTGAGTGCGGCGGACAAGGTAGGAACCCAGTGAATAGTGAGTGCGGTGGAACAGTGAATAGTGAGTGCGGTGGAACAGTGAATAGTGAGTGGACAGGATCCAAGTGACTAGTGAGTGCAAGTGACAGGACCCTCGGATTGCAGTGACAGGGACCCTCGGATTGCAGTGACAGGAAGCTCGGATTGCAGTGACAGGAGATTCGGATTGCAGTGAGTAGTGCGTGCAAATAACAAGAAAATTGGATTGCAGTGAGTAGTAGGTGCAAGGACAATAGACCGTAAGTAGATTGTAAATAAGAGACTCTTCAAGTTAAGTGGCTTGGACTTGTCTGTTATATGAGCTGTGCGAATTGTCTTCCGTGAAGTTTATGACAGTAGTATTTTGGCGCTATTGCGATTGACATAATGGAGTCACTTTTACCGGAGCAAAAGGAAATTGGTACACAGATAAGCAAAGCTTTTACCAATTATAAAAAGACAGCTAAAGACAAATTAACTTCAATTTATATTGACACCAGATTGGAAAGCTTAGAACAATTATGGACAAAATTTAGAGAAAACCATTATAAGATTGTAAGCGCTGTACCTGAGCCCGAAAGATCGCAAGTAGCTTATTTTGAGGAAGAGTGGTTTGACACTGTGGAAGAGAGATACATAGAATACAAAGCTAAATTAAGATTAGATATGATTAATAAAAGCGAGATAAGAGATGCACCTGCGATGTCTGCATGCAACCAAAGCTGTAATCCCGCAAAGCCAGAGATTAAATTACCTCAAATCCAGCTTCCCACATTTTCGGGAGCATACGAAGAGTGGCAAAGCTTTCACGATATGTTCCTGTCGCTCATCCATAACAATGACTCTTTAAGTGCTGTGCAAAAGATGCATTATTTGAAGTGCGGCTTAAGAGGCGAGCCTGAGATGCTATTGCGAAGTATGACTACTACCGATTCAAATTACGCTGAAGTTTGGGACAAACTAGTTAAGCGGTACAGCAATAAGAGATATAATGCAAATGAGGTTATGAAAAAACTATTTTCATTGAAATCCGCAAATAGCGAATCCGCAGCCGCAATTAAGAATTTGCTTGACACTACTGCCGTTTGTTTGAAATCGCTACAGAATTTAGGAGTTGAGACGGATAAATGGGATGTGATTATTATTTATATCACCGTCTCAAAGCTAGACTATGAGACACGAACGGAGTGGGAGTCGGAAGTGAGCCGAAGAGAGTCAGATGATTTCCCAACCTGGAATGAATTAGTTACATTTTTAGAGAAGAAATTCAGAACCTTAGAGATGTTGTCCGATTCCAAGTCCGGTCGCCGCTTTGCATTGTCCAATGAGATTAAAGCCCATCATTCTTCAACTGTCCAATTTAAGAGAAGCTGCGTAATGTGTGAGAAACCACACTTGTTATACCAATGCAAACAATTTGGATCTAAGTCTCCCCAAGAGAGAACAGAGTTTATAAAATCCAAGAGGCTTTGTTTCAATTGTTTTGCACTTACCCACAACGTCAAGAATTGCCATCAAATTACGTGTTGCCGACGTTGTGGTAGGAGGCATCACACACTGCTGCATTATGAGAGAAGTCGGCCTCAAGTGATTTCCAGCCAGCCAACTTCATCCACTGGTACTGCATACGACTCAGTAGATGCAGTTCACTGTCATGAGAGAGAAACTCCAAAATATGAGACGAAAGTAGTAGCTAATTTTGCCAGTGAGAATTACCAAAAGCATAACAGAGTGTTGTTACCTACAGCTTTAGTGAGAATTAAATCACAAAATGGCTACTGTCAAAGTGCGCGTGTGTTAATTGATCAAGGTTCAGAGACATCCTTTGTTGCTGAGAGTGTAGTGAAATCACTTGGTCTTAACCGCAAACCAGTTAATAATTTAGTGTCAGGTGTAGGTCGAGGTAACGAACATAATATATCTAAGAGCATTGCTAATTTTGAGATAGAGTCACTTCATAATTGTAATTTTTCTTTATCGATTAATGCATTTGTTTTAAATTCATTAACATCATTTCTTCCATCTTCCAAAGCTTGCATCCTGAACTGGCCAGATCTTGTCCACTTACCTTTAGCAGATCCTTGTTATGGTTCACCTGGAAAAATAGACATTATTCTAGGAGTAGAGGGTTATAGTCAAATATTATTAAGTGGTCTTCTTAAGCATTCATCACCCAGTGGTCCGATTGCTCAGAATACCCAGCTAGGCTGGATCATATCTGGCAATGCAGGTCGTACAAGAGAGCAAACACCAAGAGCGTTTAGTTATCACCTGAAAGTAAAAGAAGATAGTATGCTGAAACAGTTTCGAGATATAGAGAGAAAGCCAGACATAAAGGAGAGGAAATTATGTAAAGAAGAAAAGAGATGTAAAGAAATAGATGAGACTACAGCTGGAAGAATTACTAAAGGCAGACATGTTGTGAGATTACCCTTTCGAGATCCTGATCCACAGTGTATGTATGATAAATCCAAGGATGTCGGAATAAAGAGATCTAAACAGTTCTTAGGAAACAAATTTAACAGAGATGAGTTTAAGGAAGTACTTACCACGATGGATGTTGATCACGTAGCACAATCCCGTAGAGTTGCACGTTTTCACTGATGTGTCTCAGGTGGCATATGCTGCAGCCGTGTACCTAAAATCTAAGAGGTAAAGTGGTAATACTTACGTTTATATCGTTGCAGCCAAACCTGTTCAAAAGCTTATTAGTACTATTCCAAATTTTGAGTTGTGTGCAACTATGATTGGAGTAAAGGTGTTGTTTAAGGTATTCACAGATAGAAGATACCTAAGGAGAAGTCCTGCCTTGTCCTGTCCTGTTTGCCTGGTCCAATTCCACTCTACTTTTAGCTTTAGCTTGGCTTCGAAGAGAACCGAGTTGTTAGACCACAAGATAAAAGAGGTTTCCGAAATTTCGACCAGAATACGACCACTGGATTCACATTGCCACAGATCAAAACCCACTGACTGTGCCTCAAGAACAAGAGGTACTTCGGTCAGAGAACTGAGAGCACGATTTGTGGTGGTATGTTCCAGACGTAATGCAAGTGAGTGATATTCCCTGTAAGAAAATAGATGTCAGCCCTGACATAGAAGCGAGAACAACCACGGTGCTGGCAATTTATCCTAAAGAAGATTTGTTTAGCTGAGACGTCCAAACTTGAGTGAATCCAGAGAGTATTACTATACTGCATGAAAAGAGTCGGAAACCTAAAACAAAAGTGATACAAGTGTTAAAGAAATGGACGAAGTATTTGATAGAAGTCTAAAAGCTGCGCAATCATTTTATTTCCAAGATTATTTAATTTGTCGGAGAACTACGAGAAGTGTTACGAAGAAAAACCAGCTGCACCCCCTATCATCCATTTTCATTGAAACGGAGTGTTCAGGGTGGGCGGCCATATTACCCAATGTTCTTTTTCTTACAATGAGAAACAATTTTGCCTAGTGACTCGCTCGTCAGAGAGAGGGAGATTACTAGCAACACTTACCTTTGGAAAATTGAGAACCGCTTTTGACCCTGGTGGAAGTTGCTTAAGTTTTATATCCAATCTACTTTTTGAGTGAGAGTATAGATAATTCAATGCCCTTGACGCCCGATCACTTTTTGATCGGTGAACCACTGGTTACAATTTCAGAACCAGATTACTGAGACGCGTCTTACTGGCGTTCAGCGATGAAAGCTTACTCAAACGATGGTTAATGTGACTTTAAATAATATACTTAAATGTTTCCCATAAAATGCTGTACCAGAAGTTATTGATTTTGTAGTATTTGAGATCAAAATATTTCATCAGCTAGAGATGACTGTGTATGAGATAAGAGTAGTTAAAACCATGCAGGTAAAGACAACCTTACCAGAGTAGTTAGTATTAAACCTGTTATCAAAAATACTATCTGTGAACGTCCATATAATAAGTTGTGTTCATTGCGAAAAGCCTAATAAGTTTTGTTAAATTTGAGTTATGTTTTTACTTGCATTATATCTTGTGTGTCTACTGTTACTTAATTGTGAGTTTGAATGATAGTGTAAAATTGTTTACTTTTTAAGTTTCATGTGTTTAAGTTACATTGTTGCTCTTTACACCAAGGAGATTGTTGATATTTATTATTAAGTCAAATGTGTGAATGTCAAGTTTGAGAAAGTTAACATTTTCATGTAATTGTAATAGCAACAAGATGTAAGTTAACTAGCTTTTTTCTTTTTATAAGTTTGAAAAGGAACGAGTCCTTTTGGTGGGCGGGATGTTTAATACGAATTAGAGGTATGACAGGTGACATAAGTACACAAAATAATATTGCCAATTGAGAACTTTGACATATAAAGATCCCACCTAGTATAGGTTTATATCTAGGCAGGTTAAATAGAAGTTGTAAGTTCGATAGTTGTTATTTTAGTTATAGGATGTGATAACAGATGGCACTGTACAAATTTTGTAATCCGCTACATCGCGCTATCGAAAACCTAATGTGAGCCTATATAAGCCTGAGTTACTTTCGAATAAACCGAGTTCCAACAGCAGTGTGGTAGTTTCATTGAGGTTACCCATACGCAGCAACACTATCCAAGGCTAAGATTTCAAACTTATCGAAATTTTAATTTCATCCTAAGGTATGCTAAGTAAGCGCGACTATATTTTACAAGATATTGTTATACACAGTGGTAGGTTTAACACTGTTATCCTTAAAATCATCAAATGAGCCCATCAAAATGAACAACTCTTTCTATGAGAACAATGCTGGGAACTCAAAAAAATCCGTCTTCATACCCATACAAATTTCCGATCCGGGCAATTTGTATGGGTATGAAGAAGGCATTTTTTTTTTTTTTTTGTATATATGTTGAACAAGAAGAACTAACTCCATTAACGTCATATTTTCATATTGTATCAAAATGGGCCCAAACAATTTCGCCCACGTGAATTACGAGTTACGACTCTGGAAAGCAAACCATGATTTTAGTTTTTATCTTTGTTACTTTTACGACCTCCAAAAATATTTGTTCATAGTTTCATGACTATCCATGGACTACTTTTTGCTCGAAAAATTTATCAAGAAACTTAAATAATATATACGTCATTAACTACACAAAAAATTTAGTATAATATTATGTTTACTCTTATATTATTTAGATAATAAAATTAAATTAAGAAATTTAAAAAAACCCCCGCCAAACAACTTTAAAAAGTAAAGAAATAATAATATATTTTACTGACTATAAGTTTAAATAATTCCTAAGTGTAAAGTGATATTTTAGTCCATAATTGTTGTCACGGTGTTTCGGGGGGACGACGCCTCCGTGGTCTAGTGGTATAGAGCGCGGCTCTTGACTCGGAGGTCGTGGGTTCGATTCCCGCGTTGGAAACATGTTATTTCCAAGTTTGGTTAGGACAATGCAGGCTGATCACCTGATTGTCAAGTGTGACAAGTAAGATGATCCATGCGTCGGATGGGCATGTAAAAAGTCGGCCCTGCGCCTGATCTCTCGCCAGTCGTGTCGGTCGTCCGTCCCACTGGGTTATGAGAGTAAAGGAATAGAGAGTGCTCTTGTGTACTGCGCACACACTTGGGCACTATAAATTACTCCTGCGTAGCTGGCCTGGTTTCAATGAAACCGGCCACCGTCACCGAAACCGGTGTGGGAGCTATTATTATTATTTTTTGTGAACCACCCAGAAGTAGTCCGTCGACTCATAATTTAAGCCAGTTGTTTTTTTCTTCTTTTTTTCTCTAGTAGCTTGTCAACCCCTAGAGTGCAATTCCTAAGCCGGAGGCTTAATTATTTTGCAATATATCGGTAAGGAACCCTTTGTGCGCAAATCCGACTCGCTCTTTGCTGATTGTTTATTATTATTGTTTATAAACTGAGTTACCATTCACTGTGCCAAAGTTTAGTCCATGTTAAGTTAGCACTTGATGGTTTTTATGTGTTCTTAATTAAATGAACATAACAGATTAAATTGGGTTTTATTTGGAATAAATGATGTTCCTTAAAGTAATTTAGGTGATGGTTTTCCTTTTAAAAGTTGTAGTATGTTTGTTGAACTAAGGAATTATTAGATATACTATTTTAATAATAGTTATTCGTTCAGTAAAACAGTTTTGCAAATAACTTTAAATAGTATGCTAAATTCGCGTTATTTAGGGTGCATAATTAGTGTGCAAGTCAGTATTTTTGGTGAAACTTTCAAATATTTTGATCGAGAAAAGGGAATATACAGATATTGATTTAAATACATGCCTTTTTCAACTTGTATTGGTTATAGTGCAGAATCAACAGAATCATAATATTATATCACAATGAATACCATCTAGGAGTGTCCTTTTGGATGAGGCCGTCAAATATGAGTCCAAACATAAAACCTCCACTTTGGGTTCATAATATGGAGCTCGGCTCATATAGAATCCAGGTGATGCTACAGCAGCAGCATGCAAAAATTTATTGGTTATCTACGTCTTACTAGTTGTCGCAATTAAAATGAGCCCAAACACGAAACCATTGCTCTAAGTTGGTGAGGAGTTGGGTAACCTATTGATTACCAGGTGATGCTGCAGCACCAGGTCAACTTTCCATTAATGTGTAAATATCATAAATGTCACGAACTAGAATGCAATAAAGCCCACCAAACGACTGCAAGTTGCTATTCGGCCCTTCACGAACCAGGTGAACCCCGATTTTTCAGCACGGAGCAGGCTGATGATGATGAATTATAGCTAAAAACACTCTCAGTTAAGTCAGCTTTCAAACAAAAAAAAACTAGATCAAAATCGGTCCACCCGTTTGGATGCTACGATGCCACAGACAGACAGACAGACAGACAGACAGACAGACAGACAGACCGACAGACAGACACGTCAAACTTATTACACCCCTCTTTTTTGTCAGGGGTTAAAAATGAATTAAAACAGACTATAGTTAAGATATTACATTTCAAATATAAGTGTTTCTGATGATATGCAAAACAATAATCTATTCACACAAACGCTATCGAGTACAAAGGCGGTACATAATAAATGAGTTCGTTCGAGACGGATAAGAGCCTTTGTTCTTACATCCATGTGAATTTTGGAACTAAATATATAATGTGGGATCTATTGTAAGAGGATTAATTTAAACTAAAGGACAGTTATTCCCTTCTAGCGTTACAGGATAATGAAATCTTAGATAGAAAACGACGCGTTTCGTACCAAAAGATTTAACACACATCAGACTCGAATTAACCTAAGAGCTAGCAACAGTCAGACTTTCTTTGTTTTATAAAAGCTGAAAGTTTTCCTGTATTATGACCCCTATAAGTGTTTGACGACCTCTGTGGCTCAGTTGGTGGGCTGTTGGTAGCTCAAGCCGGGGGTCGCGGATTCGAATCCCGCCGATGGAACAAAAAGTTTTCGAGTCAAAAAAGTTCCTGGGTCTTGGATGTGTATTAAATATATTGTGTATCATTTATTAAAAATCTTAAATATATGTTTAGTATAAAAAGTATTAAATATATATCCGTTGTCTGGTACCCGTAACACAAGTCCTTCAGGTACTTACCACGGGTCCAGACTGACGTGGTGCGAAGCGTCCATAGATATTATATTATTATAAGTAAGAACGACTATCCTATAGTATCCAGTTCTGAAGGTCTACCTGACCTTCGATAAAGTAGGAAGATCAATTTTTTTAACTTATTTTATTCAGGATAACTGTAAAAATCTCGTCTTCAACAAATAAACAATAAAAGGCAGATAATATATGATATTGAATGTACCGTAACTTCTTGGTGGAAATAAATTAATAAAAGTGGAAAAAGTGCATGAAAAGTGTATGTTATTACCGTGAAAAGACAGACAGTCTTTTACTTTTGGTCTTAATTTATTTGTAGAATAGCACTGAATGTGCACAAGAACATACATGTGTCTTTGGCAGAGTTCGAATTTCGAGCTGCACCGCGTTGCGTAGCATTAACGCCCTTGCATGAAACGTGCATCTTTTTGGGTCTTGAGTAGAGTTTAATTTTTAGGGTTCCGTAGTCAACAAGGAATCCTTATAGTTTCGGTCTGTCCGTCCATCTGTCTGTCCGTCTGTCTGTCCGCGGTTTTTCTCAGAGATTCTAGGACCTACAATGCTGTAATTTGGCATGAATGCACATATTAATAATGCCAACAAAATGGTGCATGAAATCTTATTTTTTTTTATAATAATATAGTATCGTCCCTACACATCAAGCGGGGATGAATCGATTTAGGGATCCGTTTGTGAAAAATTAAGTTTTAAAGTGGAAAAAATCGTTAGAGTCCAGTGTCCCCCCCCCCCTCTCTACCAGCTAAACGGTTGCTTCTGGAAATGTGAAAAAATTCACGGGAGTAGGAAATATGCTGAATTTAAAAGGAAAACTATCACGGCTAAAAAGACTTCATAAATTTTTAAGTTATTGTCGATCAACTAAAAAAAATGTATTCGGCGAAGTATAAAGGAACTTTTCGTTCAAATTCATTTGAACGTAACTGAAATGATGTTGTTAGTAGTGTAAAACACGTTATAAATGTAGGTACATTTATAGACCATACAAAAAATAAAAAAACTAGCGATACCACGGAACCCTATATTGCGCGTGTACCCGACACGCACTTGCACAGCATAGCATTACGTGAAAAGTTTTTCGTAAGCTCATCGCTATAATAGATCAAAAACAATTATCTCACATGTCGAGAACAATATACTTTTTTTAGCGGGATAAAATAGAATATCTATATCATACTTAGTCAGAAGTATCTAAGCCTATCGGTCAGCTACCTCCGACGTTAAAACGCCATATTTCATCAAAATAGATACAGATCTATTTTTGAGATACTTTGAACCCCAGGAAAGGATATCCATTCTCGGTACTCGAAGTACTCAAAAAAAGCACGTGGACTCAAAAAAATACACTTCATAGTTATAGGGGGTATCTTACCTATATTTTATAACCTAAACTAATCAACAACAGTTCTAAATACAACATAACGACAACTTTTAATCAGATTCTCATGTTGATCTTTCTGCGAAGGCCTTATTTAAATTTTTGATTGCGTTCCTTCCCGTTTTTCAGAGGCATGTGTCAGTCGGGCTGAAAGGGCCGAGCACTCGTGAGACCTCATTATTCCAAAGCACGGCCCTTTTGTACCTCGAAATAAGGTTCTTTAAAAATCCTCACACAGGTACACTTTTGTCTAACAAAAAACTTTCTGGGTATAAAAAGTTTCTAACATTTTCGATCGTAATTGAAGTGAAGGTAAGTACTTTTGGAATTGTTTCGAAATGGAAATATGTTTTGTTATTTATAAATAGAATATTTCTTGATCTGAAATTCAATTTCTTTGATTGGTAGCTAGTCTAAGCTTAGGAGTTTGATCAATCAAAGGAGCCTAGCGCTGAATCCACGAGGCTAGTCACTAAATATTTAATAATTTTAAATTTTGTGACTGGCCCATACTTTGGACTGAGTATATTATGAATCATTTTTTTTATCAATATTATAGACATTTAGTAGAGACATAATATTTTTCACGTTGACAACATGAATCTTCAAAAATTATGACATTTTGTTGAAAAAAATACATATTTTTTTAGGATTGAGATCGAGTCAAGTGCTGGAAGTCTCGAGAAATCAAACTGTATATCTATGACTAAGCTGTAACGTGCAATATACCCTTATACCTTTAAACAATTTATATGGTAAACACGTTTGTATATAAATGGAAAGAATAATTCGAAAAGTTCAGCTCAACAGGATTAAGTCCGCGCTGACCTATATACAGAGTGTTTGGGAAATCGAAATGTACAAACGTAGTGATAGTATACACTGTACAACAACCCGTAGAGTTGTATAACTAGCTTATATTGACATATTTTACAACTTGTTAAGGTGCCCATACAAGGGACAATCTGTCGTTTCGATCGATCGTCAAGAAAATCGTCCAATCGATCTTTTGAACGTAAAATCGTTTGCGATATTGCTACACAAGTACAATTTGTCGTTCGATTTTAACATCGAGGAGATAAATCGTTACGATAATAATTGTCCATTGTATGGCCACCTCTAAGAATTTGACAATAGATATACTAAGCGCGGGTTTACTATGACGGAATCCCATGGTCACTGTAGATTTTCGTGAAGGATTTACGTGGGAGAGCCATGCTTCGGCACGAATGGGCCGGCTCGACCGGAGAAATACCACGTTCTCACAGAAAACCGTCGTGAAACAGCGCTTGCGCTGTGTTTCGCCGAGTGAGTGAGTTTAACGGAGGCCAAATCCCCTTCTTTACCCTCCCCTATTCCCTTCCCTTCCCATCCCTACCCTCCCCTATTATCCTATTCCCACTTAAAAGGCCGGCAACGCACCTGCAGCTCTTCTGATGCTGCGAGTGTCCATGGGCGACGGTAGTTGCTTTCCATCAGGTGATCCGTTTGCTGGTTTGCCCCCGTATTTCACAAAAAAAGGATAGATCCTTTTAGTTATATCCTTCTCTTCATGGAAGGACTCCCATTCGGAACTACGGTTCCGTAGGGGAGGCTAGTATTAGTATGATATAAAACTAAGTTACTCTTTGCTCATAATTATTGAAGAAGAAAATATTATTAAAATCGCTTTTTTGCGTCAGGTAGGCTCTTTGATTTTTAACACGCTTTTATTGGTTTCACATTTCTTTCTTGCATTATATTTATAATACACATTTCTTACATAAGTACTTAATAATATTATTGTTATGTAAGAAAATCTTGCATTCTTAATTTGACCCACTTCCCGATCTTCGATTAGGATGAAATTTTGCACACGTTATGAGTTCTGATGACAATACATGACTTGCTAAGAAACGTCATTACAAATCCAATATGGCGCCCTCCTCAAGATGGCGGCCAGGCTATTTGAAATTTAACTCCAATATATGGGTATTTAAAAGAAAGGGTTTGCTGACAGGAATACGAAAAAAGTAGTCACGTGACCTAAATCCAACATGGCGGACATCCAAGTAAGTGGATTGTCTAAAGCGTGTATTTTAGTTTTTTTAAACTATTACAATTGTATGTAAGTAAACTGTATATTATTATCATAGTATTACACCAGCACCGAATCTACCATAGTTCATCTAGTTATTCACGTATTTCGGAATATTCAAATAGTGGCATCTCTAGTTATTACCCGGCAACACATGTACAGCGCATAAATTTACCACTGCCCGTTAAAATTAGAAATGTAAGCGGCGACCGAGAAATATGTGCTTTTAAAATTTATATCGCCCATTATATTCGCACACCCAGTCACAATTGTTATTGTACCTGTGGACAGAAAAAGGGCACAAATCCAACAGTATATTAAGGCTCTTTACGTTGGGCTATGATTGATGTGATTGATAACAATGATTTATTTTTTTTGAAAGAAGGGGGCAAACGAGCAAACGGGTCACCTGATGGAAAGCAACTTCCGTCGCCCATGGACACTCGCAGCATCAGAAGAGCTGCAGGTGCGTTGCCGGCCTTTTAAGAGGGCATAGGGTAATAGGGGAGGGTAAGGATGGAAAGGGAAGGGAATAGGGGAGGGAAGGGAATTGGGCCTCCGGTAAACTCACTCACTCGGCGAAACACAGCGCAAGCGCTATTTCACGCCGGTTTTCTGTGAGAACGGGGTATTTCTCCGGTCCATTCGTGCCGAAGCATGGCTCTCCCATGTATGATTGCCAAATTTGCGTAGCTATTAACGCCGAATATTGGTGGTAGGCACAAACATGCACCCTACTAACTACTACTAGGAGATCTACTAACTACTACTAGGAGATCTACTAACTACTACTAGGAGACCCTGACTAGGACTTCGTGCACGTCAAAGTAATATACATTTTACAAAAAATATGCAGGTATCTATACGTGGGAGAGCCATGCTTCGGCACGAATGGGCCGGCTCGACCGGATAAATACCACGTTCTCACAGAAAACCGGCGTGAAACAGCGCTTGCGCTGTGTTTCGCCGAGTGAGTGAGTTTACCGGAGGCCCAATCCCCTAACCCCTACCCTATTCCCTTCCCTACCCTCAACTATTCCTTTCCCTTCCCTACCCTCCCCTATTACCCTATTCCCTCTTAAAAGGCCGGCAACGCACTTGCAGCTCTTCTGATGCTGCGAGTGTCCATGGGTGACGGAAGTCGCTTTCCATCAGGTGACCCGTTTGCTCGTTTGCCCCCTTCTTTCGTTAAAAAAAAAAAAAAACTGTACAGATGTCTAGTAAACATAGTTTTACTAGACATCTGTACAGTTCATGTGTCTATGAAAACTAAAACTGTGTAGGTGTTTATGAAAACTATACACGTTTCTACGAAAACTGTTCAGCCCCCAATACCATGAGCTCTTATAGCAGTATTACATTCAGATTTGGCACAAACAAAAACCATATTTATGCGTATATAAATAGAGATCATGTTTACTTATACGAAATCCAAAAGTAATATTAAAGTAATAGTGCTATGAGAGCTCATGGTAGGGGGGCAGGTGGTAGGTACAGGTAGCTACAAGAACTGTGTAGGTGTCAACGAAAACTTCTAAACACCTGATTCTTATTAATTTTTCTATAAACCGAAAATAATATTATTTTTTGTTATGCAACTCATGTATGCTACAATAGTTTTTTTCATAAACTTATAATGCACAGAACAATAAATAACTCTATGGTTTTTTTCATAACTTTTCGAATTGAACATTGCGTAAAATTACTCCAATATTTTTTTCCTTAATTTTGGTAAAGCATGATTGTAAACCATGAATTATGTTTCCGTAACAAAATTTACCTCATTTGTTGAAACTTAATTAGAAAGCAAAGGATTAATTTTCCTTTTCCTTATGAACGCGATATTTATAATTACTTTTCAGATTAACTTAGTTTAATACGGTATTTTGCGGAAATGTTTTATTAGAAATATTAGGAAACAATGAAAAAGTATTTCCATATTAAACTTACATGACCTTTCAAAGAAAGTTAGGACATTGCGAGGACAAAAGAGTGCATGAGGCTGTCATTAGGCAAAAAAAGATTAGTTATTTCCCTCTTAAGGAGTGAGCACACTGAGACGGGCCGTGCCAGGGCTCATCGCGAAAATCCGCCTCCATACAATTTGTGTGGAAGCGGAAATCCGCTGCGCCCTGACACAGTGTGCGATACGATTTATTTATCAGAATCCTACCCTAAAGTAGCCCTTGTGTGTAACTTGCTTTAGGCACGTAAAAAATAATTTGAAGTCAACGTAACATAACGTTTAATATATGGCTGTCAGTATCTATTATTCAAACACTAAGATAAAAAAACATGATTAGATCGTCCAATTATCTTAGTTTATCTATAAGTTTAACCCATCAATCTCCAAGCGGCAGCCGGCTGCCGCATACCAATTGAAAGTCTATTGTGTCTGCGATACCCACGACGGAGATGCTACTAGAAAACTTAGACTTAAGAGGGCGACTAACCTAAAAAATCAAACATCATACTTCTCTCTTTACACTCACACCCGTCTTTCATATGCCAGGTGAAAGAGGATGACGCGGATTCATCGCCAAATTTGTTTTTTCTCAATAACTCTATAAATATACAACATTTTAAAAATCCGCTAGGTCGATCTCTTAATGATATAATTTTATACAATGTGTTAAAATATTAACTTTGTTCAATGCATGGTTATGGCAATAAATGAAAAATTCGTGAAAATTAGATGCATTTGTGTTTTTTTTCTATCGAGAAAATTTTAGGATATCGTGTTTTTGCTCAGATCGAATTCTCGGTAATATAATGTAGTATCTAATTTTAGAAAATGAAACAATTTGGGGCTTATTTTCAAGTATAAAAATGAATTATAAAATCGACACTTTAGGGTTAGTCACCCCCTTAAGTAGCCTATGTGTAGCTTAAACTTTAACAAATAGTAATGTAAAGTCAAGTCCTTAGTTGCTAAGCTCCAGACCCCTCGTTTCGTCCGCATTTTTTATCATTCACTTGTTTCTCCCTATCTGTAAGCGGGACACTTGAGTGACGTCACAATAGCGTTTTGACGCGGGTCTGGAAGACATATTGTGTTTGTTGTCGCTTAGGGTCGTTTCAGACCGAGGCAGGGCTTGGATATCTAGAACTCATTTGCCTATCTGAAAACGATGAAACAAATTTATTGTTGTCTAATAAAAAATATCAAATAGCATGACCACGTTTCATTATCGCTATTAAGGCCATTCCCTGAGCAAACGACCAAAATCCGTTTTTTTTTATTTATCTCAGTTCGAAAATGACCTAAAAAATTCAAACAGCAAATATACAGTACTTAATGAAATTATCGATCTATTGGCGTGTGTTTCAAATAACCGTAATTTGTAAATACTAGGGAGATACTAAATGTATGCTTGAATTTAAATATTACATTGGTATTACTTTAGAAGTTGATATCATGAGTGTAAAAAACAAAAATAGGAAATTAATAACTATGAAAGGAACGTTCATATACTGAATGTTATTGCTGTATTTTTATTATAATTTTATAGCTTTCAAATTATGAGTTATTAAGGCTCAAAAAACGGTAAATTACGGCATCTCCGTAGGGGGGACGTCTTAAGGTGAGTGACACTGAACCTTAATCTTCTCATGTCATTTTCTATAGCCCATTCAAATAAATAATAAAAAAATGCTGTGTCATAATGACTCCCTATATAACCTCTATAGTCATAAAATACAACACTTACCTTGCCTTTACAGACTACTTTAAGCAAATTGATCAAAATTACTAGTCGCAGTGACAACACATTTTTACCTAATACATGTAAACTATAAGGTTGAAGCCAAACGAGCGTAATTTGTGAGTTGTGAGTCGCAGAATTTCGGCTGGCAGAATTTCTGCTGCATTCAGTTTCATACAAAAGTCCTGTTTGATTGACACGAGCGTAATTTTGTGCGTCATGATTTGTATGAAAAGATATTTACGCGACTGAAATTCTGCGACTCACAGCTCGCAAATTACGCTCGTTTGGCTTCACTAATAGTCACAATATTACCAAGCAGACACTCTAAATCTATACTAATATAATAAGTGTGTGTCTGTGATACCGCTTCACGCTCAAACAAACCACTTGTTAGAGATTAATATGTAAAGTTTTGATATAAATTGACACTTTTTCACGCAAAACCTTACTTTTATGATATTAATCGTTTATATTCTAAATTAAAACATAGGCCACTTTTTATCCAGAAAAAGTACGTGGTTTTCGTGAAATCATATATTTAGATGTTACGGCAGAGCGTTGGTAAACTGATCATTATTTTAAATCATAAAATTATTGAAATTAAAAATATTTAAAAAGAGCGAATTTTAAACGAATTTTAATGAAATGAAATTACAAAAGCACCTTAAATAACAATAATATTTTCCCACAACAACGTAACATTGCTAACAAAGGCGATACACAATAATCGTAACAAAACTTCCGACAAAGCGGCGAGGCGACATGAAAGAAAACAGTTTTCCGCTAAGAGCGGGCTTGATTTTCTCGGAAATGATTTACTTACTCGTTTGAGGCATTCCATTGTTTTTCTCATCATTCCCGAGACGCGTTTCCACATACTTCCCCCTTCCGATTTTCCCCCACTTCCAGATTTTCCCCACTCCCAGATGCACCCAGATTCCCCCACACAAGTATGCCGTCTTCCCGCATGCTCCTTTTATAAAAATATGGAATTATACAACTTTAACTGAGGCACGTACATTTTAATGAGCGAAATGAAAGTTTTTTCAAAACATTCCGCGTAATGTAGGCAGATGTTTCTGTGTTATTTTTAGTCGGGTTTGATTAAACATTTTAAAAGAACATTTTGTGTATTCATAATTTTCCATTTAGTGCTAATTAAAATGCTGTCGCTGCCACAAAAAGTACTACCAGATAAATTTATACGTGGGAGAGCCATGCTTCGGCACGAATGGGTCGGCTCGACCGGAGAAATACCACGTTTTCACAGAAAACCGGCGTGAAACAGCGCTTGCGCTGTGTTTCGCCGAGTGAGTGAGTTTACCGGAGGCCCAATTCCCTTCCCTATCCTCCCCTATTCCCTTCCCTTCCCATCCCTACCCTCCCCTATTACCCTATTCCCTCTTAAAAGGCCGGCAACGCACCTGCAGCTCTTCTGTTGCTGCGAGTGTCCATGGGCGACGGAAGTTGCTTTCCATCAGGTGACCCGTGACCCGTTTACTCGTTTGCCCCCTTCTATCATAAAAAAAAAAAAATGTATTTATGGGCAGATTGGGACTTATTTGATATTAAGTCAGGTTATGTTAACTCAATGTTAGTCAGTTCACAAAATTACGATGGTCCATTAACGTATGAATCAATTTCTAAACCATCAGAAGAACTGATTCATATTAAGCTAATGGTAATATTCATTCTGTGAAACATTTACAAAACATAAGAAATATTATGTGAAATCAATGTACCCAACAAATCCTTTCTTCCCATGGGGTTCTCATTCCATTGAGTTGGACCCAAATGAAAACCCCAAAAATACCCAAACCCTTCCCGGCTGTCGAAACTCGACAAAAGGTTTAAACAACAAAAGAAAATATTATGTTCTTTAACAACATTATGTCTATAGAATAGGTTAGCCGTGATTACTTTTCTTTATTTATTTTTTTATTTCATTTTACAGATTTTTATAGATAGTAACTACATTTTACTGGAACAGCAGCTATAGTAATGTTCTATGAACGTTGACATTGATGAAATAATATGATAACTAAGTACCTATCTATTGCTTAAGATTTTTTGGCCGTTAGAGTCACACTGCTAACTTTTACTCAGTCGTATTTGCCACATAATTAAAAAATAATAATATTTAACAAGCTAGTACTTTTTATGAGCCTATGCTGCCCCTGCTGCTGAGCAGAGGCTTCCCTCAAGGTCCTTCAATTCTCTCTTGTTTTACCGTAATTACTAGATCTTGTGTGCATGTAACTCATATTGCCATATTTCCGAAGCGCTCCACTTTCCCGAAAACCAATACAACGTTTTTACCTGCGTCACATACATTGTTATTTAGACACTGCTTACACTGCTTACAATCTCACATACATACGGGCCTACAAAGCATAAAAGATGAAACCAAAATAGCAATTAATCTATATTTCCATCCAAAGCAATCGAGATCTATTTTAAATTATAATTAAATATTGATCACAGTTTGGGCGTCTCCATTTTGATACATCCCCAGAGCGTAATAACTGTCCTAAGCATAGCATTTTCTCCTTCAAATTTTATGGGCAGTTAAGCTTGATTCGAATCTTTCGAACTGATTTAAAAATCTTAGGCTCGATTTATATGCGTCCCGAACGCGCGTTTTGGCGGCTCGACCGCGAGATTACTAGTAATCGTATGTAAATGACAGCGCGACTGTGTGTCTATTTAAATAATTTGTTACATACATTTGCTTGTAATCTTGCGATGTAGCCGCCAAACTGCACTTTTGGGCAGACGCATATTATATTATATAAATCCAGTTGAGGTAATCAAAATGTACAAATAAGTATCATTGTATAACAATCATCAAAAATATTTAGTTAGGGTCTGTTTAGGTAGCAACGTGACAAGGCGATGCAATGCAATAAATTTGAAATGGCTAATCAAGACTGACATTTATTAAGTACATTCTTCATACAACATTGAATTGACAGAGTTGCCGCTCACTGTTTAAGGTAGGTTTAAGGTGTATTTTCTAAAAGATGGTTCATTTGAGAATCCATCGCAAAGCTTCGTGTCTTTGCAATGTGAATTAACTTACAGTTTCCATGATAAACCTTAAAAATACTAGTAAAGTAAAACAATGGGGATTGTCCATTTTTTTTTAATTTTGCTCATTACAAAAACATTTCGAGGAATAAGGTCAGTGATCGTTTTTCTGTGTATAAACGAAAAAAATACCCATTAGTTACTTATATTTTTGAACAAATATGTTTAACCTTTGTTTGACCTTCAATGGCGTTAAATTAGCAATAAATTCGACCAACATTACGTTTCGAACTTTTGGTAAGCTTCTCGTATCAGCTTTCACATAATGAGAACTTGCATTTGACGAACCAGCCATTATAAATAAGATTGAAAGGAAAAAACATACTGCAGAGGTCAATTATTGGCCGCCGATGATGACGTCAGAGCGAAACTTTAAAAATTTATTGAGAAAAAACTAGCCAATGAATTTCAAAATTATTTAATTTATATTCTTAAAATACCCTATTTAAACGAAAAAAAATATAAAAAGTACATGTGATTTTTTTTGGACAATGCCCATTACCACTTTCCATTTTACCTTTTAAGTTTTAACATCATAAGGTGACCCTAGCTCATTTAATCCCCTTCACTTAAGGCCATCCCCCGAGCAAACGACCTTGACCATACATTTGACGCGTTGCCGAGATCGTACAAAAATCCTATTTCTTTTTACTTATTTTAGTTCAAAATTGATCTAAAATATTAAAACGGGGAATATTTATTTAACGAAATTATCTACCTATTGGCGTGTGTTTCAAATAAACGTAATTTTTAAATACCAGGGTGATGCCTAAAAGTATGCTTCAATTTTAATAAATTGTAATTACTTTGGAAGCTAATATTATGAGTATAATAAACAAAAATAGAAAATTTAAATCGGGAAAAGGAATGTTGATATACTGAAGATTATTGCTGAAATTTTATTATAACTTTGTAGCTTTCAAATTCTGAGTTTATAAGGCTCTAAATACGGTAAATTACGGAATCTCCGTAGGGGAAGGGCCTTAAGTTTGCCACTTACAGCCCTTCTGAATAAAATAAAGTGTAATCTAGAAACAACTGAGTATCTCCGAGATGGATAATAAATTAATTTGCTAAGTGTGAAGTCTTTTGTTGAATATGCATTACGTGGGGAGTTGCGAGTGCTCGTTTGCATAAACCCTTCTGTAGACACTTGTGCCCAATATGTACTTACATTGTTCATTTTCTTACATCGTGCTCGTAAGTTGTTTTGTGTCTACGGAAAAAGAGAGAGAGGTTTCTCTCTTTCTCTCTTTCCGTATACACATCTTCTTTAGGTTGAAAATGTACGAACAAAAACCAATAAATAATTTGTTGTTGTATTGAGGCTTGTAAAATACTAAACTGATTGCGATGGACATAGAAATAATGATTACGACAAGATAAGGGATTATTTTTACGAAAAATTTAACGGTTACCGCGGGATACATTACATTAGTTGAAATTTATACAACAAAAAGGATCCTAAACAAAATATTGCGTTAAAAACTTTTAACGTTAATTCTCAAACTCGTTTCAAACAAATTGAAAACAATATAATTTGAGTAAAAAAAATCTATACATATAAAAATGGATTTTCTAATGTGTTAGTCGCGCTAAAACTCGAAAACGGCTGGACGGATTGGGCTGATTTTGGTCTTAAAATATTCGTAGAAGTCCAGGGAAGGTTTTAAACTGACACGAAGTTCACCGGGACAGCTAGTAAATGAATCAAATCAAATCAAATTAAATCAAAATAATTTTATTTAAAGTATTTTTTTACAAAAACTTTTCCGAACGTCGATACTAAGGTGCCTACCACCGGTTCGGGAACTAACCCGGCGAAAAGAAGCGGCGTAAGAAACTCGCACGGGGCCATCTTTTACTAAAAAGATGGAAAATTACAATTTGAAACATATATAGTGCACCAAGGCTTTATAAATACTGGTAAATTGGAGAACTGTCAAAATGACGTTTTTGTATGAAAACCGCGTTAGTTCCTTTTCTCGCGACGTTCATTTAAAGCCTTGTCGAACTGTAACAATATTATGACTTAGAGCTATTTACTATAGGAATTATAAAAAAAATCTAGTAGCCTGTAAGAACCACCCTATTCCCAAGGTGTGTTGTCGTCGATGAAATCATTAATTTTATAATAAGCTTTAGTACACGAACGTTATTTTACTACTTTTTTAAATTTATTGATAGAGAGATTTTGAACGTTTTCTGGGATTCTATTGTACAGGCGTATACACTGGCCTTTAAAAGATTTACTGACTTTGCTAAGTCTGATCACTGGTATTTCTAATTTGTTCTTATTCCTAGTGTTAAAACAACGATTGTCGCTATTCTTTTTGAAATTATTTAAGTTATTTCTTACATATAGTATATTATCCAAGACGTATTGAGATGCGACGGTCAGAATATTTATTTCCTTAAACTTTTCTCTTAAGGATTCATACGATGACATCTTATAAATAGAACGTATCGCTCGCTTCTGCAGCACGAATATTGCATTAATGTCCGCTGCATCTCCCCATAGAAGGACTCCATAGGACATAATGCTGTGGAAGTAACTAAAGTAAACAAGTCGCGCTGTTTCTACATCAGTTATTTCTCTGATTTTTTAACAGCATATGCTGCAGAACTGAGCCTATCCGCCAGATTTGCAATATGCGGACTCCACTGTAATTTACTGTCTAAAGTTATACCTAAGAAAACTGTGGTGTCCACTAATTTCATTTTCTCATCATTTAATAGTACATTGGTTTGTACTTGCCTAACATTTGGCAAACTAAATTTTAAACATTTCGTTTTGTTAGAATTTAATATGATTATTTATTTAATATGATTATGATAAAACAAAAGTGTTTCGTGACTCAAACAATTAGAAAATTGAGTTTATTTATAAAATGTCTCTCAGATTTAATGAGACAAGGAGAAAATTTGAGCGACGCTAAAGATTTGACGAAAATTCGTTCTCGGAAAACATAATTTAGATTACATTCAGAAAAGAATTTGTAAATATCACGCCGTAGGATAAACAATCATTAATTATAATCAATATTTAATAAATAGAATATTTGGACGTTTCAATTTATCGCTTTGACTTATTCCGTAAATAGTTGCTATGGCTATTAGATTTTTCTAAAGTTATACAAGTCGAATAGATTGTTAAGCGAATTATACAATCATTAGCTGTTATGAATTATGTCATAATGTAATCCCTATTTTCGAGGAATTGTATAACGGCTGCATTCAGAGAGATTCAATAACAGTTTAATTTGATGAAGATGTTGACATTGACTCCATGCTATTTTTCAAACTTTTTATGTAATTATAGTTAAGAAATCAAAATATGTTTATATTTGCGGTTGTAAGTCTTTACAGGCATCGCTATGTTAAGATTTCCGATATGTCAAGCAGCTTAAGTTAGCAGTGCCTGTGTTCACTCCCATAATATTATCCTTTCCATTTTTCGCATTCTAATGCATTCTGAATCGAGGACATGAGTGGATGAAGCGGGTAAGTAACAATTTGAAAACTGTAGTTTTTTGCATAAATTGATGCTTTGTACCGGGAATGATTTGAAATCAAAAATATGGATCCTGTGCATAATATGCTAGATAATATAATTAGCAAGGTGATCAAGTACCTACTTGATCACCTTGCTAATATATTATCTAATTTGATCAAACCTTGTAACTTACCTAAGTTACAAGGTTTGGTCAAATTATTTATATCTTTAAACGAGCAATTCTTGTTCCGAGATTCCAATTATATACATAATTGGAATCTCGGAATCGGCTCCAACGATTTTCATGAAATTTAGTATATAGGGGGTTTCGGGGGCAATAAATCGATCTAGCTAGGAATCATTTTTAGAAAATGTCATTTTATTCGTGTTTTATCGAATACCGAGCAAAGCTCGGTCAAATAGCTAGAAAAGGATAAAATGAGTAAATGCCCGTATGTTACAAAATGTTAGTTATCGTGTTCTTCCACTCATGTCTTCACTCCTGACACCTATAATAGTTTTGTATAGTGGCTCAAGCCTTTGCCGTACGTAATAAGTAATAACCATTTCAAAGTCGCCATCAGCGCGCATCTGATGCCGGGAGTCGGGGCGAATTTGTCATCTCCTTTGTTTTGAAAGCTATATTTCAATTAAACGAATAGCCGCAATATTTCACCGTCAATTATCATTAAGTGATTTATCGTGTATTTACGACTTTTCGCTTTTAATGTATTCCGTTTTGCGAAACCGCGGATACTATTGTGGTTCAATATTTTATAGATGTATAAATAAATTAATTATTATTTATTGAATAAAAACTAATAGATAAAAATAAATTTAATTATTAGATATTTTCATTAATTAAAAACAAAAACAAGAGGTTGCAGTTTGGGTGTGTAGATTTTCGCTTCGTATTAGGAACAGATTGGGATATTACTCTTCCTTCGTCTTAAGAATTAGTACGAGATCACATTTTCTAGAGATTATCACAAAAACGAGTTAACCTAGAACATTGATTCAATTAATTGCTAAACATATTGTGTTCTCCAAAATATTAAATTTTAGGAGCAACTTTGTTACTTATATTACAAAGATTATGATTATAATGATAATTCATTATTTAAAAAATTACGTTTAATTACTTTACTGTTTTCGTAATCCATACTTATATTATAAATGCTATATTGTGTCTGTCTGTTACCTCTTCACGCCCACACCGCTAAACCGATTTTGCTGAAATTTGTTATGGAGATACTTTGAGTCCCGGGAAAGTGTACGGTTCTCACGCTATAAACGAATTTTGACGCAACGGAGTTGCTGGAGTCATCTAGTTGGTTATAAATAATACTGTATTAATATAAAGTTCACAAAATATATTCGTTGTACAACACATTTACATAAGTATTATGCGAATTCGCCGAACATCTGCAACTTTTTAAACTAAACTAGTAAACATGCACTGCATACAAATATTTAGTACAAACTTGCCAACTATTTTGTACAAACAGTCCCCTACAGTTTGCATGCAAGTTTTTGCCCCGAAACGTACACAAAGGTGCACCCTCACCGCGAGCATTCACGTATAATGTAACATTTTAAATTCGACTTTGAGCATTACATTACAATACTACCTCCCTGACCGACGAGCATTCTCGTGTAATATAATATTAAAGATTCGACTTTGAGCTATACATTACAATACTACCTCCCTGACTGACGAGCATTCGCATGTAATGTAACATTCAACTTTGAGCATTCCATAGCTAGTTGATGTTACAAGTTGTATCAAGATATTACACACTGTATCGTTACAAGGTGCGGATTGTAATGCTCGGCTCTCCTTCCTCACTGACTCTGTAACGTTACATTACAAGCGAATGCTCCCGGTGAGGGAGCACCTTAAGCCAAACTTGTAAATCGATGGCCGATTTGGCGTATGTCCAGACCTCACCGATACAGAACATTACAAAAATCTGTTGTACTCCCCCGGGCCTCAGACCCTGTTCTTTATATTTTTCTATTTCAGTATTTATTATGTTAAAGAGCTTCGCTGACCAGAGTAAAAAAATACTAAATTATTATTTTTATTTCAACCGAATAAAGTCCAAACTAATAAACTTCTCTCATAATTCTTCTTAATACCTGAATTTGCTGATGCGCTCTCAGTGTCTTAAGAGGTATGCCAAGCATAATCTTGGCGATAGGAGCTCGGTTTTTTGTATAAAATAAAGAAGCAAACGATTAAACGGTAAACTTATGAAAAGCAACTACCATCGCCCATAGACACTCGCAACATTAAAAGAGCTGCAGGTGCGTTGCCGGCCTTTTATGAGATAATACGCTCTCCTTTTGAATGTTTGCAGGTCGTATTGGTCCGGAAATTTCAATTACACTATAGTGTGGTTTGGTAGTTTACGAAAAACACATTTATCCATTAATGGTAGTAATCGCTTACCATTAGACAATCAGTCTGCTCGTTTTCTCGTCTATTTCAAAGGCGAGGGACCAATCCGGTTCCGTACAGTCCCCGAGCGGATCACGTCCCGACTTTATTTAAAAGATTTTGTACCAACGCCGCCGAAGCGATGCGACTATTAATTTTACGAGACGCTTAGTACTTTAACGTGAAAGAATGAGCGGAGGAAATTTGAAAAAAAGGTATAATTCTGTATGTGACGCGAAGCTTACGTTATTACAAAGTAAGGGGAACATGCGAGAAGTATAAACTAAACTTAGGTAGTAGTGAAATAAATAACACTAGCTATTTGACCGAGCTTTGCTCGGTATTCGATAAAACACGAATAAAATGACATTATCTAAAAATGATTCCCAGCTAAATCGATTTATCGCCCCCGAAACCCCCATAAACTAAATTTCATGAAAATCGTTGAAGCCGATATACCTGTATATATATATATATATATATATATATATATATATATATATATATATATATATATATCACGCGCTTATTTCGGATGGACTAACGTTATAGAGGTAAATTTGAAAGTGTGTCTGTCTGTCTGTCTGTTACATCCTCACGCCTTAACCGCTGAACCATTTTTACTGAAATTTGGTATTTTGATATATACGGTTCCCGCGCGATAAACTTATTTTGGCGCAACGTAGTTGCTACGGGGCGGGCCGCATTTTAAGCTTTAAAATGCGGCCCGCCCCGCTGCTCGTCATAACGTGCGCGAAGTTTAATTTCTTTTATAACGCACAGCTTATGTAATCACAAAGACTCTTCACGGAGATAGCTTCGCAAATGAGGTACAGGTGCCTCGTAAAATTTGATTTGTAACACAAAATATACAACCTCTAGGCTATATAATACGACTCTCGTTAATACGAGAGCAAAATAGGTCTTTTTAATTGGATAAACTATTGACGTTGTTGATGTTTACGTTGTGTCATGTATTTTTTACGTAACGAACGTTGCGAATATTTTATTATCACAATACAAGCTGACCCGGTAAACTAGGTTGTTTTAATGTAAGCGTTATTTCGGACATGATGATAGATGTTGGTCAATTCCTGAATTTTAACCTTCCTAAATTTCATAAAAATCGATCCAGATTCCAGACGTTTCGGAGGACATGAAAACTTTATATAATTAATATTATAAGCCCAAAGTGTCCCACTGCTGGGCAAAGGCATACCCCAAGGACTTCCATGTTTCTCTCTGCCGCGCCACCGCTGGCTGGTATGCCTCTAGATAAGGAAAATAAGACAATGATAATTTTATATGTGAAATAAATATTATACAGCAGAGTAACTTTGCCTTATCTTTAAAATTGTTTTTTAAGTAAAAACTGTTGATATTGTCGTGCGCCTTAAAGTTCTTTATATTATTTTATAAATATGTCTCCAATAACGTACGATCTAGTAAAAATATAGTCTACTGTGTATATTTATATTGTGAAAATATATTATGGTTCTGTACAATGTACATTGTATAATGTGCTTCGCTGACGAAGCACTGACCTAACAATTATTATTATACAAGCGTAGCACTGACGTAGTACCAGCGTAGCACTGACGTAGCACCGGCATAGCACTGACGTAGCACCGGCGTAGCACTGCCGTAGCATTTTCGTAGCACCTCTACGGTGCGTAGCGAGCTACGAAATATCACAGAAAATAATATTTTGTCTTCAAATTGTAAAGTTTCATAGCGTATTTCTAATAATGGCCGCTTCGAACATAGCTCACATTACATTTTAATCAACGAAATTGTTTTCTCAAGCGATATCAAGAGCAAATGTTAGCTCAGTACAAATTAAAAGTATATTATAATTAAAGAATTACTGTCGGGGGCTACAAAAAAAGTTTAATTTGGTACAACTCTCGACCGTGAAATTTGATCGCGCTCGAACTGCCTGTTTGTTGACAAAGAAAATTAGATTAAAATATAAATTGAAATTTCACTTAACGCAAATTAAATGGTATTTGCTCCGTCTAGTGCTGTCGAAGAATATAATTAATTCGTAAATTAAGAATGTGCGTGTGAATAATAGAGAAGTATGTTCTAATAAGGAGGGGACAGTGGACCTCCTAAAAGATAATGATTTCATTTACCTTTTTAGAGGTCTACTGTTCCTCAATCTTACGAATTTTCGAGAAGGTCACGTGTCCTGACACGATATATCTCGCATTCTTACCTTTTTGCCTCTAATGAGATAAAAGGCAAATATCAGCGATGATAAGCAATTGATGACAATTTGCGCCACAATCTTACAGGAAATAAGTACTGTCGAAGTTTACTTTACCACAGATTACTAAATGTAGTACGGCTACTATGATAGCTAAAATCTATCTATGGTAAGTTAAGCCATAGATTACTAAATGTAGTATGGCTATTATGATAGCTAAAATCTATCAATGGTAAGTTAAGCCACAGATTACTAAATGGTAACTACGTTAAGTTACAAATCATACCACCTCCTTTGGTGTTCCGAACACCTTTGCGGCCTCCACTCATCCTCAATTAAATAATTATACACTTTCCTTGCACTTTTTTCGAAACCGGTCGTGTTTTTAACAATTTTGTAATAAATATATTAAAATAAAGTGGAATAAGTGCAAGGAAAGTGTATAATTATTTAAATGAAGATGAATTTCCACCAAGAAGTGACAGTACATTCAATATCATATCCACTCATCCTCACACGAATAATGAAAATCATCGACCCCTAACAATCTCACTTTCATGTGGCACCTTCAAAGTCGTGTTGTACAAGCTGGGGAGGGGGGGAACATTTGCCAGTCGACTCACGACAAAAATCGGAAGTGAATTAGCGTGACTTGGGAAACGAATGCAAATGATGAGCGTAGAGTTTAGACGCGGAGATATGGCAGGAAATAAATACAGGGTATAAAAAAACAAAGAGGAAATAGTTTAGATCGTGTATGTTTTTTTTATGTAATAAGGGGGCAACCGAGCAAACGGGTCACCTGATGGAAAGCAACTTCCGTCGCCCATGGACGCTTGCAATATTAAAAGAGCTGCAGGTGCGTTGCCGGCCTTTTAAGAGAGAATAGGGAAAGGTAAGGAAGGGAATAGGGAAGGGTAAGGAAGGGAATAGGGAAGGGTAGGGAAGGGAATAGGGTAGGGGATTGGGCCTCCGGTAAACTCACTCACTCAGCAAAACACAGCGCAAGCGCTGTTTCACACCGGTTTTCTGTGAGCCCGTGGTATTTCTCCGGTCGAGCCAGCCCATTCGTGCCGAAGCATGGCTCTACCAATCTTTGCATAGAGTTCACTATGAAATAACTAGCGCTGTGTAATTAAAAATAATTGTTTTTAATTATCAACTAAATGAGCCTGCGACGGCCAGACTTTCCTTATTTTATAAAAGCTGAGAGTTAACCTGTTTGTGACCATTACAGAGGTAAGAACGACCAGCAACTATGGAGTTCCGGTCGCGGTTACTTTAGGAGGTATTTAGTTCTGAAGGGCTACCTGACTTTCGAGAAAGTGAAGCTCAATTTCATAGCTTTTATTCTTCGCGGTAAGTGGAGGAATCTCGTCTTCCAGTGCCGGACATTTTTGACAGTTTTTTCCGAATGCCAGACATCCTTGAACTTCCTTAAAGAATAAGACTTTGTGGGTGTCTAGCAGTGGGAAGCAACTGTGAAAAATGTAATCAAATCAGCCTATACTCGTCCACTGCTGGACATAGACCTCTCTTAATGAACACCAAGATGACCGATCTCCTGCTACTCGCATCCAACATGGGCCCGCAACTAAATGGAGATCGTCGTCCCACCTAGTTGGAGGTCGACCTACACCCCGTTTACAAATGTAAATAACATCATATCTATAACTCCTAGGTCTACGGTACAGCGAACGCCGCAATTGGCGTACGTGACGTCTTCAGCTGTACGACCTTATGCTCATCGCTCAATCGATCTCACCTGCCACACGGGGAGAAATGTTTAATTTTAGGACTTACTTTATTTCATTTTGGTGCAGTATTATTTTATTGTTTATTTATGAGATCATAATGTGAATTGCATGTATTGATCAAATAATTAAGTACGCAGACAAAGCGGTTACCAGCTAGTAAGTAAATATAGTAAAGATGTTTATACAGGGTATAGCATGAGTCACAATAATTTAGGATATGTATATGTCCCTTATAAAGTTCTCTGCAAAAGTAGCAGCGCTAATATAGAATTCAAGATGTCGCGATCGGGTATTTCTCATAAAAACATAGATAACCGTTAGCCCCAGGTAACCATTTCAGTGCTTTCCACAGCGAACTTAATATAAAAGACACATACATGGGAAATTATTCTCATTAATTTGTTTACCATCTGTAAATGTAACATCTATAGCAACATTATTTACTTAATTCATTCAAAAACGTGCCTCTTCAAATGGCTTTTAGATTAATTACCTTTCGTAGGGCCCGAATTAAACATTAAAATAACACTTTGGGATCGAAGTAAAAGTCGTGTAGGGTCGTTTTTATACGTTTTACCCGTTTTTACAGTGTCGTAATACTATCTTGCTTAACAATTCCCAGGGGCGCACGTGGCAACGTAAATAACGGATGTACAAACAACAAGACGTTTTATCACGTTATACATATTTCAGAGCGCATATGGTAGGAGAATTCATGTACTAAAGAAACGAAATAAGATATTTCTGCATATAATATTTTGTTGCTGTAAAAATGATTTACGATTTAAATACTTAGTACCTGGATGACCGAGCTTTGCTCGGTATAGCAAACACTCATTGACTTCGTGTTACTTAACAACGCTATCTGTTGGAATTTCATTAGCTGTTGTTGTGTCGTTAAAGCACTTAGTTGCTTACAAAATAGTATTATTATTCGCCAATAGATGTCAGGACGAGTCATATTTTTCAGTTTATCGATTATCGATAAAACACGAATAAAAAGACATTTTCTAAAAATGATTCCTAGCTAGATCGATTTATCGCCCCCGAAACCCCCTATATACAAAATTTCATGAAAATCGTTGGAGCCGATTCCGAGATTCCAATTATAAATTTATATATGTCGTAGGATGATTTGATAAATCGAATTTTCGCGAAAATTCTAGGGACTTCGCGAAAACACGGATAATTAGATTAACCTCAGAATTAGTTTCTGGTTCTGTTAAACTTTCAGCACTAATTTCACATGTATCAGTCATTTTGTATTTACAGACACACTTTTAGATAATAACTTTTTGAACTAATTTTTAAGTCCAACTGCAATTTTAAACACATTAAATATCAAAAACTGCTAGCTCGCTTACAAAAATAACCACAAACAAAACAACGCGTGACAATGAATTGAAATTTAAAACGTCAAGTCTTCAACCAATCAGAGAAGATGTTGTTGTAAGGCGCTTAAACCGACCAATCAGTGATTTTTTTGATAATAACTTCGCAATCATACTAAGGCGACTCGCATTTTCGCGAAAACACTACCTTTTGTCAATAGGATTGAAAAAGGTAATCAACATTATCTAATTATCCGTGCTTTCGCGACAACCCTAGAATTTCCGCGAAAATTTGATTTATCAAATCATCCTACATATTTTTGCCGCTTGCGTTTGAAACGTTAGGCCCGTGGGGGGATGATATGAAAAAGTTTTTCAATCTTATATCATCCCGCCTCATAGATCGCACAGGTGACCAGAGGGCTGGAGCGTATTTTGGCCAGCGATTAAGCCTGGCCTTACAGCGGGGCAATGTGGCTAGTATTCTGGGCACTCTCCCTAAAGGCAGCAGTCTGGATGACAACCTTTTTTATATTTAAACTGTTCTCTTTTTACGCTAGTTTTTATTGTCATTTAGTTTTATTGTTTTAGTTTAATAAAGATATATTTTTAATCCTACGACATATACAAGAATTGCTCGTTTTAAGGTATAAGATATACTTATGTTAAACTAGCTGTTGCCCGCGACTTCGTCCGCGTCAACATAGTATAATAACAAAGATGGATAGTCCGCTAACAAATATGAAAAAGGTAAAATATAACCTCCTCCTTCTTGGAAGTCGGTTAAAAAATAGCCTAAGTTACACCTTACTACACCAGCTATCTACCAAAAAAGTCCTGGCAAAATAGTTCCAGCCGTTTCAGAAATTAGCCGGAACAAACAGACAGACAGACATATAGACAAAAATTGTAAAAAAAAATGTTTTGGTGTATGAATCGTATATAGGTTCATATGCATGTAGTAAAAAAACGGTTCTTTCAATATTACAAACAGACACTCCAATTTTATTTATATGTATAGAAGATGTATAGATGTATAGATAATGAACGAATGCCATGTTTAGTGGTGACCGCTTTTATCAATCTTTAATTCCTATAAGGCAAAAAGATAGACTTCATTTTTTCGTGATAATAAATTAATATGAAGTTACTTTAGGAAGTTTGAGAAATAAAAATATTTTTAAATAAAGAAGCCTGTAACTTCGATTTAATATGAATAGGCAAAATGTAGCTATAGTTCCATTGAATGTTAATTTTAAAACTAGCAAAGTCAGTGCCGAATAACAAGCCGGATGTTACGTAATTAATAGAGGGTTAAAAACATCCGTTCATTATTACAAGTTAAAAAAGCGGAAAACAGAAAATTACAAGTGCGAATTTGTGAATAAATTCCCGTCGAAATTGGGATTTTAATGAAACCGCGTCGAAATAAAAATGGCGCTCAAAAACAGCGAGCCAAATGAAGTGAGAGGTTGTGTTTATTTACTTTCTATGAATATCATTTTGACCCCAAAAAGAAACTTTTTTTTAATCCAAATTCATTTTTAAGCATATAATAACCAAATCCTCTTTAAATAAAATTAATAAAAAAATTAACGATAGAATATTATAGATAATAGTAGAGAAGTAATGATGACTAACATGTCGTATTTTCTTGACAAACTTTTCGCAAAAACTGCTGAACTGACTTTGATCCAGTTTGACATGACATAATATGGACTACTACTGTTCTTTCCAAAAAATACAATGTTTCCGTATTTTAAATAATCCCAAAATTTTGGGAAATAGGTCAACCGCAAAGTTACAATCTTAAAAACTTTGAAAACCATTAAAGAAAAGTTTGCGCATTAATGTAATTAATATAACGTTTATGAAAATAATTGGCGCCATAAAATTTGATAAATTCGTCCGTTGTCATCTCCATTAAACATTATATAGCACCTGGGGCTATTATACTATATTAAAATAATGTCTTGGCTGGAGGCTCTGATTGCACCAACCGAGTACAGTGGCAAGAAAGTGCCCTCAGCCTATCAATCGGTATCGGGTATGTATAACATAATGATCTCTATATATAAAAAAAAGATACAAACAGCCGAACGTATTACCTCCTCCTTATTGGAAGTCGGTCAAAAAGAATCCATATAAAAAATCACAATAGTCTGTTTTCAGATATTTTTTCAAATATATACATTTTATAGTCAAATAAAACATTAAGATAATATGCACATTGCATACCCTTATACTGTTAAAAGGCTTCACATTTTCTTCGCATATAAACTTCTCCGCTTTAAATAAGGAAATTTTAAATTTTAATTAAAACTTGCCATGGCATTAATCCATTTGAGAAAATTTAATCTACTAAAGTTGCAATTTTATTTTATTTAAAAATTAAAATTACTTCCTACTTACTACTTTAAACTTCCTAAGTATACTAACCTAATAATAATAGCTCCCACACCGGTTTCGGTGACGGTAGCCGGTTTCATTGAAACCAGGCCAGCTACGCAGGAGTAATTTTATAGTGCCCAAGTGTGTGCGCAGTACACAAGAGCACTCTCTATTCCTTTACTCTCATAACCCAGTGGGACGGACGACCGACACGCCTGGCGAGAGATTAGGCGCAGGACCGACTTTTTACATGCCCATCCGACGCATGGATCATCTTACTTGTCAGACAATCAGGTGATCAGCCTGCATTGTCCTAGCCAAACTTGGAAATAACATGTTTCCAACGCGGGAATCGAACCCACGACCTCCGAGTCAAGAGCCGCGCTCTATACCACTAGACCACGGAGGCGTCTAGTGGTATAGAGCGTCACGTACTAACCTACTTACTATCTAATAAGAATAATTATTTTAACCTAAACGGCTGTACATACCTAACATTGACTCAAGCTACAATTTATAATACCTCGACTATAATTATAGTCAATATTCCATTGGTTGCCAACCAGTGGTCCGCAAAAGCCAAAATAATATGGGCCACGGACATGATTTTTAAAGAAGAGGGAAAGAAGAAGACAGAGTACGTATATTCTGTCGCAATAATGTTAGACGTTTCCGGGAATCCCTGCCATAACTAAAGATGTGAAGAACCAGATAAGTAACATTTTAAATATATTTAAATATATTTCCGTTGTCTGGTACCCGTAACACAAGTCCTTCAGGTACTTAGCACGGGCCCAAACTGACGTGGTGTTAAGCGTCTATAGATAAAAAAAATATAACTTATGGACACCTTTACCTTTATAATTTGATCAAATCTTAACTACTTCATTATCTGGCTACACATAAAATCCACATTTTTTCCGGCACTAAAGCCTCCATTTATGCAAAAAACGTTCTTTTTTAACTGTTACTTACCTGGTTCTTCCACTCACGTCTTCAATTCCTAGAAACCTGTGTATAATGCACTAGCACCAACATTAGAATCATGAATGAATCGTATGAACCATATCCCCGAGGCCCGGATTATGTCCGGTCTATTGTTCCAGCATTTATGTAACGTATACTATACAATATACATTTGCAACAATGAGGACGGAAATGTAACACATGTGGTAATTAAAACAATACTACAAGGATGGTGTATTTGGACGCCGCCATCTTGGAAAGTTGAGAGAAGTGATGCTCACCTGTCAATGGAGTGACAACTGTTTCGCATTGCCTCTATGGGAATGTCATCCAAGCGCCAAAACATTATTTGTAGGACTCTAGGTTGATGTGAACCTTTTTGAATTTTGAGTGAGTTATCATAAGCGCCGTATCAAGCTCTGCGAGAAAAACTTGGATTGAATACAGTATCCTACGTCAACATATTGTATATTTTCGAGACAAAAACGTTCCCCTTAAATTCTGTACCTAAACCTGCTGCCATGCCAATTTGATGAACGTCAATTTTGTACTTTTCCCGTGCTTAAGTAACAAATTTTAGCTATTATAATTTTAGTGTGATCAAATTTATATTGCAATCAATTTGCATAAATTGTATAAATAAGGGCAGAAGAAGCATTTTTAGAACAGCCATTCATAATTACTATTCGCTGGTCTTAAAAATGCTACGCTGTGCGGCGACCTTGTGTGAAGTTACCCTAAACTTATAATGATAATTCAGAACATAATATACCCCGAAGGTTTAAATTTAAACGCGGATACAAAACTCGAACAAAGCATACAAATACAAAATACAAAAACATACTCGTTGGAAAATACGGACATATTTTCCAACGAGTCTAATGAAGCTTAAGGCGACAAGTAAATTGTTCGTCCAACTTGATGTAATTAGTGAAATGTATTGTTCGGACTTTGGACTTTGGACTACGGAATATGGACTCTGGACTACGGGGAACAGAATTATAAAATGATAAGGGACCCCATAGACGGAGAAGTCGAACTGCGGGACGATTTCGTAAGTAATAGAGAGATAAAAGACACGAAGAAGCATACTATTATTATAACATAGCAGATAATTACCTATGTTCTTTTTTGGGACTCAAACTATCTCTAATCTCCATACCAAAATTCACTCAATACCATACCATTTATTCGGTTCAGCCGTTTACGCGTGATGTCGTGACTAAGGGATATTATATGGATTCATTTTTATATAATTACTAGCTGTCCCGGCAAACGTTGTTTTGCCATATAAAGTATATTATTTTATTATTATTTTATTGAAGTGACTAAATAAATATGGCACCATGGCAACGTCCATCGCTATCCCGTCGCACAAACAATGGTCGCCGTCAGTCTTGAGTTGTAATAATTTACTATTATTTATTCAACAAATGCACTATTATCAATATAAAAAGTACCCAGTAGCCGATTCTCAGACCTACTGAATATGCATATAAAATTTCGTAAATACCAGTAATGCTATTCCGGAGAAGTACGGTAACTAACATTGTGACACGAGAATTTTATATAGATATAGAGATACCTGCTATCAATCGCCTTACGCTTGTATCTTACACAAGATATTTAATTACTTTGCCAGTCGTACCGATCACGGGCTGATCTGACCGAACCGTTTTATGCATTCCCGTACATGAGTCCGGCCAGAGCGGCCTGCTATCGGCCTGGCCGTATATGAGGTCCTTAAGAAACGCGGAACTAAGCCCTTTTGTAACCAAAAGATACCCTTGTGTTGACATAACTATCATAGTTTTGGACCCCGTTTTGTATACAACACATATAAGTATAACATAATATCCTAAGTGGATTCTTGGTCTATATTATTATTATTAAGGCGCCAACCCACCGCGGCGCACGCTGTGAACGGCCACGCGCACGCGTGGACGTGCACGGATTTATTTCTTTGACTACGTGGGTCAACATTTCCACTGCCTATGTACACGCTTCCGTGTATCCCGTGCATACAGGTCAGTTAACAAGAGCTGGCACGATCAACACATTTAAACATTGCGCTGTGTAGTGTCTGTGAATAAGCGCGTGGCGTGACGTCGTACTACATACGCATCATAAAAAGTCTGTCCGTCTCTCTCGCGCGCAGTCTATCCTATGAGCGTGAAGGGGACAGTTATTGTTTTTCTTTTACTACTGTTTATAAATACAGCGTGATGTTACAAGTCAGTAACGTGTGATCGGCGCGCGGCCAGGGTCCGGAACCGTACGATAGTTATCGTATGTAACATACGATAATTTTGTGCTTACGTACGATGTACGATAGCATATTATTATCGTACGCAGATTATACGATAATTTTTATCATGATACAAACATATTATATTTTAAACATACTGTATAGTGAAATTGCATAAGTGTGAGCACTGTAAACGAGCCAGCTTTAGTTAACTGATCTATAGCATGCGTAGCGTGGCCAGCGTTGAGCTACGTGTGCACCATATTCGAGCAAGCTACGTGAGTGAATTCGTGCGTAGCGTGTCCGTGGGATGCAGTGGAAACAGTCACATATATTTTCTTACAAAGCGAAGCTTGATGCACGTGCGTAGCCTCTCCGTGCGCCGCGGTGGGTTGGCGCCTTTATGGATGTTACTAAAGATTGTTAGAGTATCTAAAATTATATATATTGGTGGGGTATTGGCGACTATCAAGTACATAATAATAATTAACTAGCTAAAAGCCGCCTCCCGAGCTTCGTGAGGGCTCACAGCGTCACACCTTGACTGACTGATGATAACACCGTAACACGTCATCTAAATATAAATAAAAATTAGTATGTCAAAGTACAAATGAATAGGCGTGATAGTTTTTCCGTAAAGTGTACCACAAAGTGTTCAGGTTGTGGGATATACGAGGACTCGCTTTGCTCGCTCTGATAAAAAGTTGCAAGCGAATATAGTGGTAATAAGCATATTTGTAGTATTATCTACCTAAAATGTTAACCCAACCTCCAACAACCTTTGATTCGTTATCCAAGAATCTATCGTTTGGCAGTTCACGGATATTGGTATTTTTACTGTTCGACAGTATGCGAACTGAATCAAAGCTGCATTGAACCAGATGTCGCCCGCGACTCCGTTGCGCGAGGGCGACTAACCCCAAAAATCAAACATCGTCCATCATCGTCGTTCTCTCTTCACACTCACGCCCGACTTTCATATGCCAGGTGAAAAAGAACGACGCAGATTCATCGCCAAATTAGTTTTTTCTCAATAACTCGATAAAATATATTCAATATTTTAAAAATCTGCTAGGTCGATCTCTCAATGATAGAATTTTATACAATGTGTTAAAATATTAACTTAGTTCAATGCGCGGTTATGGCAATAAATGAAAATTAGATGCATCTTTGTGATTTTTTCTATCGAGAAAATTTTAACATATCGTGTTTTTGCTCAGATCGAATTCTCGGAAATATAATGTAGTATCTAATTTTAGAAAATGAAACAATTCGGGGCTTATTTTCAAGTATAAAAATGAATTATAAAATCGACACTTTAGGGTTAGTCACCCCGTTAATTCGCGATCACGCAGAGACCGTACATTTTTCCGGGATAAAAAGTATCCATTGTCTTGTTTGTCTTTCCCGGGGCTCAAATTATCCCCAAACCCAGCAAAATCGACTCACCGGTTTTGGCGTGAGAAGATAACAGACAGACAGACACAGTTTCGCATTTATAATATAAGTATGAATTTAAAAAGAACAATGGAGATCCTGAGTACTTCAAATTCCTAAATACGCTCAAACTCTACATTATTAACTGAGTCGCAGGTGCGCCTCGATATTAGCAAAAGCCAAAGATATTATTACTTGTCTCTTATATTTTATATCTCACGGGAGATATATTCTGTTACATTTACCTGTTTCATGTTTCTATACTTTCATTTTTTACATACTTATATTACACTAGATGAAAGCCTCAACTCCGTTGCGCCAAAGTTCGTTTATTGCGCGGGAATCGTGTCCTACATACATACATCATTTCAGCAAAATCTGCTCAGCGGTGTGGGCGTGAAGAGGTAACAGACAGACAGACAGACACATTTTCGCATTAGTATAGATATGGATGTAAGAGTGTGCCTGTTTTGTATGTTGCTTCTTCACGCTTATTCGAATGGTCATATGGAGATACTTTTTGTTTTAGTTAAACATTGATTTTAATAACGGCCTCGGTATCAATTTCGGTTTCTGTTTTTATTTTAGAGCGCTTTCCGAGACTTCGTAGGTTAGGTTATCCCATAAAGGATAAAGTTCTAAAAACTATAGGAAAGTTTTATAACAGAAAAAGTACGGTTCCGAAAAATTTACTGTCAGAAACAAATTTTTACGCAAACAACCTAACACACACACAACAGCGAAACACATCTCGCAGTAAGCGACCGCGATCACAAAAATTCAAACAAAATGCTAATTTATGGCATAGGCCTTAGGTTTCATTTTCTACCGACCTATGCCGCCGCTGCTTTGTAGTGACGCTGAGCAAAATGAAACCTATAGCCTAGGTAGCCTAACAGCATAACACATACGTAAGGGCCGGGACACAAAAACACGATACGACGTCGTGCCGTACCATGATGCGGCGTCGTTTCACGATGCGACGTCGTGTCGTGGGAATCTACGACGAGCATCGTAAAAAACTACGTCGCGAGATCGTAACGTGCCACGATACACGGCACGACGTCGCGTCGTAGAAACTCGCGATGCGTTCCTGTGTCAGTGCCACAGTTGTTATTCAAAATTCAAAGGTGACTCACGATGCGTCGTCTTTGAATCGAGGTACGACCCGAAATCGTATCGTGTTTATGTGTCCCGGCCCTGACAGCATAACGTGTCATCGGCGCTAGCAGCTAATCTGGCGAACGGTTGATTGGACGCACAAAGCTTTTTTGCTGCAAAACTGGCTCCATTGTCCACTTACTCTAAATTGCTGTTACCTTTTTGATTCTAGCTTTATTATTTTTGTTATTGTGTGTTTTGATTACTTATTTTTGTATATTTTTAGGCCATTCTTGGTATATAAATATATTGATCATGTATTTCACAAGACGTAACGAAGAAAAATGTTTATAGTGCTATACTGTATACAGTACATATTTTGAACACTTAATCTTCTTCCTTCTGTACTAAACGATTTGCAAGAGACCGTATGCGAAGTATAACCATGGAGAAAATATACATGTATAATTCGTCTATGGTATAACATAATATTATAATATAATTATTATCTTTCTAGATAGTTAGTTGTTCAGACTGCGTTGTAATAAAACTTGGAAAAAACATTGAACGCAGGAACTTACAACCGTCCAAGCTCTAAACAGGCGACTTTAATATCCAGTGATAGCTGCTCACACCCGATAGTTCTATCCGACATCTTGATTCCATAAGTCCTATGTCAGAGTCTCTAAGCCCTATGTCAGCTATCTCTCGCGTGTCTGCTGGAGGTTTAAAACGTCGATAACCGTTGACATAACCGCAAGTTGTGGTTATCCAGCGCAGCTACCTATAAATAAATATAGTTTCCTATCATAATCTAAAGTCTATAAGTACTCGATATATCCTCTACTCGACTAAACCTCAATCGCCAAAAATTATGTCATATGTACTCCATGTGAACTGCATATGAAGCATATCATTACGAACTCATAAAAAGTTGGAGATTATCATTCTAAGAGTTACCAAGAGGTTTTACGTTGAATCTGTAATAATCTGTGTCTTTATAAGAGGTCAATTGTATTCTTAAATATTCTAACAATAGTGCGAGCAGTTTTCATTTAGCGCCTAGACTAAAAAGGTTAATGACTGCTACCGCCTCGTTTGACCGAGTACAGTATAATAGCTCCCACACGGGTTTCGGTGACGGTGGCCGGTATCATTGAAACCAGGCCAGCTACGCAGGAGTAATTTTATAGTGCCCAAGTGTGTGCGCAGTACAAGAGCACTCTCTATTCCTTTACTCTCATAACCCAGTGGGACGGAAGACCGACAACGACCGGCGAGAGATCAGGAGCAGGACCGACTTTTTACATGCCCATCCGACGCATGGATCATCTTACTTGTCAGACAATCAAGTGATCAGCCTGCATTGTCCTAACCAAACTTGAAAATAACATGCTTCCAACGCGGGAATCGAACCCACGATCTCCGAGTCGAGAGCCGCGCTCTATACCACTAGACCACGGAGGCGTTACAGTATAGTTACAGTATAATAGTTACATCATTGTGTAGACGCCAAACCGCGCGTCCGGGCGGACGCATATAAATGGAGCCTTATACTTCCAAGAATAGAGAAAAATTAGAACAAAGTTTTAGTTAGTTGAGTTTGTACAATACTTTAGAAAATATAGGATAGTATTTCACAAAGAAGATTCCAATAACCAGCCAAAGTTCACTGTTTGAAATTCAGTTCATTTTTGCTCTAGTACGGCGAGTCGCGGTGGATTTTTTGTGGAAATTTCTGGAATAAAATTTCTTTGTCTGCCTTATATTAAAATGATTTAAAGTTCGTCAAGTTGAAGTTTTTTTAATCAAGGTTACGGTAGCGACGATTTTGTTAGGGTTCCGTAGTCAACAAGGAACCCTTATAGTTTCGGTCTGTTCGTCCATCTATATTCTGTCCGTCAGTCAGTCCATATGTCCGTGACATCAAGCGGGGATGATTTTTTATCTTGCGTCCACCCCCCGTGTGGGGTGTCATTGGATAGTTTTTAAAAAATTATGAGTATTCAAAGATCATTTTCCGATTTAGGGATCCATATTTTGTGAAATACATATCAAGTTTTAAAGTGGAACAAATCGTTAGAGTCCAGTGACCCCCTTCTACCAGCTAAACGGTTGTTTCTGGAAATGTGAAAAAAATCCCGGGAGTAGGAAATATTCTAAATTTAAAAGGAAAACTATCACGCCTCAGAAGACTTCATAAGTAAATGAGTAATAGTCGATCAACTAAAAAAATGTATTCGGAGAATTAGTATAAATAAACTTTTTATTTAAATTCATTTAATTAAACGTAACTGAGATGATTTTGTTAGTAGTGTAAAACACGTTAAAAATGTACATTCATTGACCATTAAAAAATATCAAAAACTAGCGGTACTACGGAACCCTATATTGTTATCGAAACGAGCGAATTCTTCTTGGTAACTTTCGTATTAGTAAATATTATATTTCCGAATTCAAAACTAACCTTTTTTCGTCTAGACAAGAGTCATAGAATGGACAATGCTCATTGGAAACCGTATTTAAATACAGAAGAGGTCACAAAACGCAGAATGATTTTTCAATTTGCGTCCATTATTCGGCGATTACAAGGGTGGGGCCAGTCCAGACAGATTTGGGATGTTTTTGGCCCCGGGCTTCATGATTTATCGACGCCCCTGCGGAGATAGCCCCAGCTCTTTATTTTTTAAGCCGCCATTTTATTTTAACGGCTTTTCGATGTGTGAGATTAATGGGGCGCTCTTCTTATTTATTTTTAACCTCCGACGAAAAAAGAGGGGTGTTATATGTTTGTGTTTGTCTGTGTGTGTGTCTGTCCGTGGTATCTTAGCATCCAAAGAGATACCAGAATAGATCGGGTAGAACGAGACTCGGCCAACATCAACATTTTCCATGTCACTCAACATTTTTGACGTGGGAGAGCCATGCTTCGGCACGAATGGGCCGGCTCGATCGGAGAAATACCACGGGCTTACAGAAAACCGGCGTGACACAGCGCTTGCGCTGTGTTTCGCCGAGTGAATGAATTTACCAGAGGCCCAATCCCCTACCCTCCCCTATTTCCTTCCCTACCCTCCCCTATTCCCTTCCCTACCCTCCCCTATTACCCTACTCCCTCTTAAAAAGCCGGCAACGCACCTGCAGCTCTTCTGATGCTGCGAGTGTCCATGGGCAACGGAAGTTGCTTTCCATTAGGTGACCCGTTTGCTCGTTTACCCCCTTATTTCATAAAATAAAAAAAAACATTAATTTTTCAAACCCGAAATAATATTTTTTGTAACGTTTGCTGCGGCTGCCATTATATTGAAAACGAGCTTTTGCCCGCGGCTTCGCTCGCGTTAAGAAGTATTATTATATACAAACTTTCATCCCCTATGTTAACCCCTTGGAGGTAGAATTGATCAAAATCCTTTCTTAGCGGATGCCTACGTCATATCATCTACCTGCATGCCAAATTTCAGCCCGATCCGTCCAGTGGTTTGGGATGTGCGTTGATAGATCACTATGTCAATTAGTCAGTCACCTTTGAGTTTTATATATAAGATATAATATTCTATTTATTTCATCTTCACACTTAAACCAATAAACCGATTTAGATGAGTGTAGAGATTACGTTGAGTCTTTGGAAAGACATTGAATAATTTTTATCGACGTAAAAGGAATGATTCTTGTGATAAAATTACAATTTGCAAACAAAATTTCGACATATCTACTTTTGAAGACTGGAAATCTCTTCCATTCCATGAAATGTATATAAACAGTTACAATTATACCTCACTCAATATATTTGACGAAAGAAAAAGGTCCGAGCTAAGAAGCGCAAACTTTTTGTTTGTTTCTGCGAAGTTTAAGATCTCCTCCACGTTCTATTTGCCGGGACTTTTTTATTTGAATTACATAGAAATCGGCGAATTTTTATATTAATATAAATGTCTGTTTATTCTTCGGATGAAAAACGCATAGAAACTAGACTATTTTCTATCGTGGGATAATTTTGTTCTCTATTTTGAAATTGATCTTCGTGGCTTACAGTGCATTCCAGTACCAGTTTACATTATCCTAATAGCAATCCAGCGGTGGATTGGACTACTGGATTGGAATAATGTAAACCGGCCGTAAGAAATATTATTTTATTTGATACCTCTAATGACAAATTGCCCAAAATGACATCGATGTGGCAAAAAACTCATGTTTCACGCCACAATATGCCATGTCAGTGGGTCCCTAGACGATCAATTTTATTGTACAATATCATTGATCAATATTATTGAACAATTTATTTAACAATAAAATTGAAAGGCGGGTGCGTTCAATATGAACCCTAGATGGTCAATAATATTGCACAATACATGATATTGCACTATAAAGGAAATGTATTTGGGAAAAATTGTATTTAGTATGTAAATTAACGAGCCCTGATAATGTTAGGGGGATGAACTTAAAAAAAAAAAGATATTGCACTATAAAGACGACCAACATCTAGGAGCCCGCTTAGACAAGTCTACGGCTAAAAATAAGCGCGGTTGGCACCGCCGCATGGAAATAAAACCGCCCAAAATGCACATCGAAACTTCTTCATAAAGTTGGAAAGTGCATTATAACTTCCACCTGAAGGACTTAAATAGACAGCCTGAGTGCTCCTCAAACTGGGGATAAACATTCTAGAACTTAAATCAAATCAAACTGCACAGACTGGAAAATATTTACATAAATAGAAAGAGATTTGATGCGTTAAGTTGACTTTGCTGGAATATGTGTTGTGTTGCTTTTAAGCTATTGTATAGCTTATCAATCAAGAAATTTTGTAACGAAAAAACCTAACGAAAACAACCTAACACGCCTACTCCGACCGGCATAGCGGTGAGGCGTTGTCAGACTTCGGCACGGTGTTTGTGTGCATGCGACTAGACGTATTTGAATTATAATTGCATAAGTTGATAAAAATGCTATGCAATAGTCTTAACGCGGTACCAAGTACCACACGTACTTTTTAACGGATGGACAAAACAGTAAGGCGCTTTGCAGACGAAGTGGCGGGACAGGCCGGTCAATTTCGCCGCGAACGATAGCACAAAGGGAATCCTACATTACCAACGCACACGGCGGGCAAAAAGACCGCGCCGCTGGTGTCCGGCGGGCACTGGCGGCGCATGTCCGCAGCTGCCCGCCCTGGATCACACAAACCAGTTTTCATGCAGTAACGCAGACGGCGTGTGCTTTGTGTACGCGGCGCGGGCAGCCGCAGACGTCGACGGGCGTACGCAGCAAAATGGACCGGCCCGCCCCGCCCCGTCGTCGTCTGCAAAGCGCCTAATTACTTAATATGGAAGTATATTCACGTAATGCAAAATTAAGCTGAAATCTCACTAATACCTATTTTCTATGTCCTATGATGGTCGGGTTTAATGTTAAAAACTATGGTCAAAGTCACAAGTTGCCAAAAATATATCATACAAGATGACACCCTCAACTCCGTTGCGTCAAAATTCGTTTATCGCGGGGGAACCGTACATTTTTCCGGGATAAGAAGTTTCCTATGTCCTTTCCCGGGACTCAAAGTATCTCCATACCCAGTAACATCAGGTACTAGGCAGACAGACAGACACACTTTCGCATTTATAATATTAGTTTGGAAAATAAATTTATGACTCGTGGCCGGCGTACACGATTGCTAACGCCGGTTTTAAAATCTATTTTTAATTCTGCATCACAATAGCAGTCAGTAATCATTTTGAAAGGCTGATTTTCCATAGAGACAGTTAATCTACATATCGGTAAGCATTTCAAAGGAATGAAAGCACACGACTGATTAGAGAAGAGCTGCCGTGCTCTATATTTTTCTACGCCACAGGGTCTTCAATATTCTGAAGCATAAATTGCCTTTTGCTATTTATAGGTCGCTTCATAGGTTTATTTTAAAGGTAAAAATAAATAGCGTATAGCTTTTTAGTTTAAATTTTATTTCAAAATACGTGTGGCTAAAATCAATCCTCTAAATGCACAGCGTAGTCAGTCATTAGTAGACATCGGATAATATGCATTTGCATATTTGCATAGGGAAATGTATATAATGACACTTTTTAGGCGATAGTGCATAAATATTTATTATAAATATTGTTATTTTTGTTTAATCCGATGTCTAGTCCTTAGAAATATTATAGCTCACTAGATGTTCATACATTTTCCCGTGATAAAAAGTATTATTAAGTGTGCATTCTTTCCTGGGATTTAAAAGTGCTGATAAAGCGCTTTTAAATGCCAGGAAAGAATGCTGTAATTATTTAAAAAATTAATCAAGCCAAATAAATTTTTTCGCTTGCATTGTTTTTGCGTAAAAAGTAATAAAATTATTTTCAAAGAGTTAAAAATTATGGAACAAAAAGTTTAAAATGATCTCATTTCTTTGAAAAACATAAACGACTCCCAATAAACCGAAGTAACAAAAACTTTGTAACAATTAAAATCATAATATTGTTAATTAAAAGCTAAATTTGTATTTTCTGTGAAAATATTTATAAAGGACTCGATTCAACAATTTGGCTAAGACGGAAATGTATTGTAATTTATTATTCTACTGATTTCCAGATTTAAGGCTGCGTTTCCACCAGAGCTGAGCTGGGCTGTGTTGCGAGGAATGTGTTTTTGAGAACCAATAGCATCGCCGCGGCCCGCGCTGAGCGATGTCATGGCAAAGTCATGTCAATGAAGCGATTCTATTGGTTTTCAAAAACACATTCCTCGCAACACAGCTCCGTTCAGCTCTTTTTCGATTCGATTTATTTCATACTAGATGACGCCCGCAACACTATTGCGCCAAAATTCAAAACATGTACCTATTCTATGCCCTTTCCCGGGACTGAAAGTATCTCTATACCAAACATCAAAATCGGTTCAGCGGTTTGTGCGTGAAGAGGAAAGAGGAAGAAGAGACTTTCACATTTGTATTACTAGCTATTTGACCGTACTTTGCTCGGTATTCAATAAAACACGAATAAAATGACATTTTCTAAAAATGATTCCTAGCTATATCGATTTATCGCCCCCGAAACCCCCTATATACTAAATTTCATGAAAATCATTGGAGCCAATTCCGAGATTCCAAATATATATTTATATATATATATATATATATATATATATATATATATATATATATATATATATATATATATATATATATATATATATATATACAAGAATTGCTCGTTTAAAGATATAAGATTAGTATGGATTCTGTAAAACTTTATCTCATTTTCATAATCAAATTTTAAAGGCCAGAATAATCTTAGTGTCCCAGGCGCCAAGTCACAAATAAATATTATGTAGTTTATATACGTTTAATAAGGCCGTAATCGTCATTTTATCATAACTCGATATTGAGACCAGCGACCTCATCCACGAAGTTATGCCAAGTGGTAAAGTTAGTTATAGTACTGGGAGCTTGTTAAATAGTATGTATTTTATGTCGATAATAATTATGAAGCAGGAAATGTTAATTATAGCGTTAGTTCGGGGGATTATGTAGGTGTATTAGACTAAGTTTGGTGCCGAACTAACCGATACAACGTGGATCGCTGTTGAATGGATGTGTGTATTTCAGTAGAAGATTAAAGGCCTGTTTCAACACTTCCTGATAAAGTGCCGGATAGGCTATCCACAACTTATTTGACAGATTCTCCATACTCTATCTGTCAAGTGGTGGGTAGCCTATCCGGCACATATCAGGAAGTAGTGAAACAGCCCCTAAGAAAGTTATAGTCGAAGATAATATCATTCTGTACTATGTGCAAGCAAAATCCATACTTTCATACTTCCATACTTCCATACTAATATTATAAATGCGAAAGTGTGTCTATCTGTCTGTCCGTCTGTCTGTCTGTCTGTCTGTCTGTCACCTCTTCACGCTCAAACCGATGAACCGATTTTGCTGAAATTTGGCATGGAGATACTTCGAGTCCCGGGAAATGACATAGGATACTTTTAATCCCGGAAAAATGTACGGTTTCAACGCGATAAACGAATTTTGGCGCAACAGAGTTGCGGATGTCATCTAGTAAAAAATAATATTGTTACGTGCTAGGGTTCGAGGATTTGGAGAGAAAGACCTGGTGACTCTCTTGAAGACTTTATTAACACTGCACTAAGCACTAAGTCACAACACTTAGCACTAAGTCCAAACACTAATCACTAGGTCCAATCACTAAGCACTATCACTGTCCTAGGTCGTAGCCAAGTCGCAGGTTTCACTGGTTCACTCACTATTGATCACTTGTTGTCGCCTCGAAGATCGCTCAGATTGAACTGAATCGCCGGGCCGTCTACCTGTGGCTTTTTATATGGCGAGACGAATTCCAGAAAGTTCCCGATTCACGTAAACAAGTAAACAAGTATGGGAACTTTCTAGGAGGCTCGAGCATGTACCACCTGGCGCCATCTAGTTTCGAGTAGGGGATTTATGTGTAGTGTGTCCCCTGATCAGTTTCGCTGGTTTGCCGCTAGATGGCACCACATGTCCGTATACCGTGTACCGTAACAATATTAACCCATCAAGCCACATAAGCTCACCGGTGAGCAAGACACAATAGAATAACAATTGATTTTCAAGAATCCATGATCGAAGGATTAACAAGGAAATGTCAGGAATTATAACAGCTACCTACTTGAAAATTGGTAAGTACGTAAAAAAGTTATGAAGACACCTGCTAAAGGTACCGTTCCGATCAACGCGGCAAGCGCCCGCGACGAAAAAATTCATTGACCTACAGCTCTAACAAACGTGAAATGAAGTTGTTAGAGTAGGAAGCGGCATTTCGATTCGATCGTTTAGGTCTCAAAACGGTTTCGTTGTATGTTTAAATGAAACCGGTTACCGGCCACTGTCACCGAAACCGGTGTTATCCAGTATCTCTAAATCCCTGGTATGTAGTGCGGCACAGTCACGTTCGCGCCGTTGCTCGCACGCTCCACACGGTACACGTTCGCCGCTCGCAATAAAAACTTCTCTAAAATGAAATATTTAATGCCGCCCGCCTTTTTACTGCTCACCTCGACGATGCCAAATATTTTTCACTATATGGAATTGGTTTTTTGAAAAAACTCAGGATGATTGTGGAGAGAAAAAGGTTTTTTGATCGCTGGTTGGTGAAAATGATGTCGAAACATAATTTTACAGTTTAAATTATGACACGATTCAAATGAATATAATACAATAAATACTGTGAAGGTCAATCTTAAGTTAATGTACTTAATAATTACAGCAGACAAATAATAACGACAGCTAAATATCAGTCTGCAGTAAGTGAATTATTGCGATAGCTCCAATCCATACTAATATTATAAATGCGAAAGTGTGTCTGTCTGTCTGTTCCTCTCACCTCTTCACGTCCAAACCGCTGAAACAATTTTGCTGTTTGGTATGTTATTATACTTTTTATCTCGGAAAAATTTACGGTTCCCGCGCAATAAATTAATTTTGTAGCAACGGACTTGCGGGCGTCATCTAGTTTACTTCGTAGTTGTACCATAAAGTGGCCTCTCAACGAAGGCCAAAATGATGGATTGTCATGTGCATACGAGTTTCGCAATCATGGTAGCAATCACTATCCAAAATGGGCCAACAGCCCTAAGCGGGGAATTGACTACCGGGCCGCCCGCTACGGGCCGCCCGTCACGGGCAAGCCTGTCGCATGTCCGCTCGTCAATTCCTAGGTACGGGCACAGACATGCCCGCCGGCCGCAGCCTGCCCGCGGGCACGGGCAAGTCTGTACATGAATGGTCGCAACGGGCGGCCCGTCGTCATTTGCGCCTTGGAGAGCGACTAGAGTGCACTTAAAATATTATTTTAAAACATATTATTGTAAAAAATACAAACACTAAATTTAAGAAAAACCAACAAAAACAATTTTGACATACGTTTATTTCCATTTACCGGTCGCATCCTTGTTTGTGGAAAGTTAAAAGCAAGGATTAAATGAACAACGATCTATGTACAGCGAACTTATTGAAAAATCCAAAGAAATCAATGCCGATGCTGATCTATCATCTATTAAAAAGAATTTCGAGTCCATGAGTCCACGACTGAGCTACAGCCCTCTATCTATTCGACTGACTTGCCTGTTCTGTGTGTGTTCAATAGGAGCAAGCGGCAGACTTGTGCCAGACCGGGCGGCCCGCGGGCAGCCCGATAGTCAATTCCCCGCTTTACACAATTCGTATTTGTAAGTTGTATGCAACCAAACCATTTTTCAACTTACAATTTAATCTAACAGATGTGAAATCCAGATCGTAAACGAGGCATAATATTCTTCCCCCGAGTTGAAACTCATTACATCCCAAATTAAATATGCTAAAGACGGGTCAGAATATTAATCCCCGTAATTAGGGGGACTTCATAAAAACACCCTTTATAAGGTCAGGGATTATGTAACCATCAGATCTCGTTTGCTGGAGGACTCTCCGCGCTGAATAATAATTCACCTTTCGAACGTCCTCAAGTTGACATAATTAGTTTTCGCCGTATCCGCGAAAGAGAGAGAGAGCATGCTGTCTCTTTTTAGTATTTAAAAAGTTGTTACAAGACTCTTCAATGTAATGTCCCTAGAATCTAGATAACCCGCAGATGTTGTTGTATCATGTAAGTGAAAATTTTGGGAGATGACGTATTTTTATGTAATTTTTGCTTTTTATATTATGCCAAACCATAACGTAAAAAGTAAAAAAAACTCGGGGAACTGCCGCGGTAAGGCTATGCCATAGCATTTTTTATCAACTTTTGCAATTATACGTCTAGTCGCACGCACACAAACACCGCGCCGAAGTCTACTGAAAATAAACAACGATAGACGATGCACGGCAACATCGCGCCGACTGGTCGGAGTGGGTGTGTTAGGTTTCTTCGTTTCGGAATTTCTTAATTCGGTCGCCGCGCTCAAAGCCTGCGATAAAAGCTATGCAATAGCTTAAAAACAACCGCAGAAGATAAAATGACACAGCAAAGCCACAATAGACATAACGACCAGTAGTTCGACTGCAAAGAGACGGACAGGTTTCAATATCTGTCAAATTCGTCGGGTTTCACTAGGATTATGAACGGAATGTGCCTCGCGCTGGCTGATATAATAAATTTTTAAATATTAAAAATAAAGTTTTCAAAATTGGATTCTGACAATTTTAATCGCATGTGCCAAAACACAAACAGCAATACGACCAAAGAGGAACACGTCCATCGAATATGTCATATTTTTAAATTCGTAGGTAACAATTTAACAACCCTAGCGACGATTTTCGTCATAATACGTCAAATTTAAAAATAAAAATCAGTTCTAAGTCGGTATACTCTATCATTCTGTCTACTCTGGCAAAGGAGGCGCAGGCTGTACGTAGTATAGTTATAAGAACATTTACCAAGTTATCAGTGGTGGAACTATAGGGTGACGGGGCTGGCAAAATGCCTGGTGCCCCCGAACCAAAAGGGCCCCGGCCCAAGAGGCCGTGAGGTCAGAATTTTTTTATACATAGTTACGCCACTGCAAGCTATAACTCTTAAAGTAAGCATCTCCTAGATTATAGGACTTATAAAGTCAGAACTGAGCAAACTAGACGTAAGCTATAGCACACATAAGATTAATTTGTTCAAATATACGTGTTTACAAGATGGAAGTTCCGATACCGTTTGCCTTGGCGCTTACTGTTATGCTAATGAAATCTGACACACAAACAGATAGCGATATAATCATATACGGTTAGCATATTATTACGCGATGCTTTGTTGTTTGATTTATACAGCCGTAATGTTATAATAATATTTTATTTGGTATAACATAATCAGAAGCTGTTTTATTAAATGTTAGATAAAAATTGTTTTTTTTATGAAACAAGGGGGCAAACGAGCAAACGGGTCACCTGATGGAAAACGATTTCCGTCGCCCATGAACACTGGCAGCATCAGAAGAGCTGCAGGTGCGTTGCCGGCCTTTTAAGAGGGAATAGGGTAATAGGGGAGGGTAGGGAAGGGAGTAGGGGAGGGTAGGGAAGGAAATAGGAGAGGGTAGGGAAGGGAATAGGGTAGGGGATTGGGCCTCCGGTAAACTCACTCACTCGGCGAAACACAGCGCAAGCGCTGCTTCACGCCGGTTTTCTGTGAGAACGTGGTATTTCTTCGGTCGAGCTGGCCCATTCGTGCAGAAGGATGGCTCTCCCACGTCAGAAATAATAATATATTATTCAGTCTGTAATATGCTGCCTGATTATTTAAGCAGTTTATTACGCGGAAACCGCAATATTCTCTATCTTATTATCTCAGTATTCTCTATCTTATTATCGTATCTTTTTTTCTCGGGGTACTAAAAATCTCCATATCTAATTTCATGAAAATTATTTTAATGATTTAGGTGTGAAGAAGCAACAGACAGACTCACTTTCGTTTGTTAGTACGGGTATTAATACAAATTAGTATAGCGCGGGCATACAAACTAATAATGATTAGACAAAGAGAATTGAAACAAAATTATTTAAGGTTTATTTTGTAACCCCGCATTCCACTTGACGTTAAAAACGATCAAAACGCTCAAAATAGGGTTTTGAGCGTTTTGATTGTTTTTAACGTCAAGTGGAACGAGGGGTGTAATGAATTTCGTTCTTTACTTAAATAATGATTGTGCTTTGTTGCTGGCACATTAGACGAAATAACTAGCTTGTGAAAAGAAAACAGACTGCATTCAGCAACCTTCTAAATTCGAATTCTAATTTAAAAAACTACTCTAAATTCGAATTTCAAAATTTGTTCGCTGCTGCTGAACGTTTTTAAAACAAAGAATCAACAAAGTAAGGGACAAAAAGTGGCAGAGTAAATTAGAACATCTTAACGAGCAGGGCACAAACAGATGATTAAATTAGTGTCCTGTATTCGCAACAAGTTAATTGCATCTCCACGACTAATGTTTAACGTTTAACGCCATCAGAGTCTTGTAAAATGTTTGCTTAAGGTTCGCGCACACTGTGCCGCAGTGTGGAGCCGCAGCGCAGCACAGCACAGCGCAATAGCTATGTCCACACTATGCGCTTTCATCTTCAATTTTCGTCATCTTCTTTCATTCAACTTTCGTCAGTGTTGCCAACTTTTTTTTTACTAACCCACCAAATTCAGCAGCGTAAACCACCAGAAACCGCTAAAATCTAAATGGCCTCTCAAACCACCAGAATTCCACTAAATAACGTAAAGACAACAACAACCTATAAATAAAATAAAATACCCTAACCTAAAATAACCAACCTAAAAAAAAAGCCTTTTATTTGCTCCAAATACTAAATTAAATTACATATTTTAAAATTTGCAATTATGATGAAAAATTAATTTACTACGAGTACATTCCATAAATATCATATTCTACATCAATTTAATAGCATATTTAATTATTAATGTTAAAAGTACAATTATTGTTTGTATTTGCAATTAAGTATAAAAAATTTATTTACATAATTATTATCTAGCAATGTCACAAAAATATAACAAAATCAAATTTCTTAGTTAATATTTCTAATAATTTTATCTATTATGTTACATAATGATTTATTTGTTTGGAACCCCCGTTTGGGTAAAGGCCTACTATCCAACAACAACCTATCTGAATATAATTTGAAAATAATACAACATCAACGTCATTATTATTATGAAATAATTATTTTTGTTACTACAAAAAGGAAAACTTTAGTCACCTATGTCACATAATTATGTACCTACACTATGTATAAGTAGGTACTTAACTAAAGAATGAAGATGAACGTATTTAGAGGAATCATTGTCATTTACTTGTTCAGTTTGTGAAGAATAAATTTCTTTAGTTCTAATTTAAAGTGTTAACCTTGCACGAAAGAAAGGCGATGAAACTTCATCCGGTTTCTCTGTTAAGTCTTGACAACATTTATCATGTACGTCTAAACCACCAGATCTAGTGGAAATTCCACTAAGTTGGCAACACTGACTTTCGTTTTGGCGCATTCAACAATAGATTGCGTCAACGAACGCAACGCCAACTGTCATTTTTAATAACAAAGCGAAAGTTTTGGATACGGTCGGTTTTGGATGCGTCGCGGGTTTGCCTCACGTTCGCTGTTGACTGCGCTATAACGCATGCCCTTGACGAACAGATAAAGGCACAGTGTGGACAAAGCTATTATAGTGCTACCACATACGTCATACCTACCTATAGGTCCTAAAAATAGGTAATATTTAAAATAATTTATGTTTTTTAGTAAGTATAATTCTTTGGCACTCTCTGCAACCTAAACTTGACAAATGTTCAGCTTTAGTCTCTATAGATTCGTCTTTACTGTAAGAGTGATACTAGATTCATCAAAATAAAAAATAAAAACACAAAAATACAGTCTAGTCTAATTCGGATATTTAAAATGATGAAAACAACTGTTTTTACTTTTTTTCTCGACACCGTCCGACAAAAATAATGTCGTCAGGACCACATAGGCACATACGCTCACGTTTTGTTCCTACATTAATTATACCATATCTGTAACAAGTCGCGTCCGTCATCCGGTTCCGACGCACGCATCCGACGTCCGACAAATTGCTTCCGGCATGACCAAGTACCACATGCTTCAGACAATTTCAAACCTTGTGCTGATGTAATAAGAGCAAAATGTAGTCGGTGCAATGCGAAAAAATGCTACTACATATTTTGATAACACAATAAAATGATGTTGTAAGTTTATTCTTCATTTTTTTAATATTTCATTAATTTGTGCAACAATTGGGGTAATATGGGGTATAAAGTAAGTGACAATATATTAGGGCATGTAATATGTTACCCTTATATCAAATTTCATCATCGGTTCAGCAGTTATCCAGTTATATTATTATATATGGTATCCTTGGTGCGAAAAATCTAAATAATAAAATAACAAAAAAAGGATATGGGCGAACAGTCTATAGACGGCCCCAATTTTGTAATAAAAATAAAAATAAATGTTTCCCTTACAGAGTTAACTGTGAAAGTAGCAGCGCTGAAAGAGTTAAAGCGTAATTTTGGCATAGACGATATTTTGCCTGTCAAATATTATACATTTTGCCTTATCTCAATATTTAAAATTTTCGCTATTCGCACATCGGATATCGAAGACTTTGATTCAGTTCGGAAACTAAATTTCCTTAACACTCGCGCGGAATACTTATCGTGTGACAAAATAATCAATTCAAACTTTGACATATGAAAGCACGTAGCTAGCGCCAGTAGCGCAGCTAGGTAACCAAGAACCCCTAGGGTAAAGCAATGAAAGTAGCAGCGATGAAAAAGTTACCTGTTACTTCCATGTTCTTATGAGAAATGCCCCATCGCATCGTCGGGAATTTGTCCAGACTTACCAATGATGTAAAAAAGCAACTATTTCGGCGCTGCTATTTTCACCATATCAGTGACACATTAACGATATTATGGTAAATGACTAGTGATTGGACAAATACACAATATTTATTAAGGTTGCTTTAGAAACTGCCTGTTTTTAAAACGCCTGATTTTAAAGAAAAAAACGGGTAGTTTTTAAAGCAACCTTAATAAATATAGTGTTTTTGTGCTCTGTCCAATGACTAGTACTGTCCAATCACTAGTTCATGTTCACCTACGGCATTTTACTGTGGGGCAATGCTGCAGATATAAATACAATTTTTTTGCTGCAGAAGCGAGCTGTTCGGGCAATCTACAAGCTAGCCCGTAATACTTCACTTAAAGAAAAATTTAAGGAAACTGGAATCTTAACTGTTGCTTCTTAATATGTCCTATCAAATGTATTATATGCTAAAAAGAATATATATGAATTCAAGAAAAAATGTGATACCCATGGGAGAAATACTCGTAATAAACATAAGCTTGAAATTCCGGTGACTAGACTTACTAAAGTCAAAAATTATTTTAAAGGTCAATGTATACGCCTTTATAATAAGATCCCAGAAAACGTTCAAAATCTTTCAATTAATACATTTAAAAAAGTTGTTAAAGAACGTTTGTGTACCATACCAAAGCATACTATAAAGTTACTGATTTCATGAATGATAGTACACCGTGGGAATAAGGTCGCCCCCTGCAGAGTTGTTTCTGTATATTATTTTATTGTAATATTGTACACTTGTTATATTTTTTTATTTTTATTTAATCATAATGACATTGTAATTTTCCATCTTTTTGGTAAAAGATGGCCCCGTGCGAGTTTCTTACGCCGGTTCTTCTCGCCGGGTTAGTTCCCGAACCGGTGGTAGGCCCCAGTAGCATCTACGTTCGGAAAGTGTTTGAAAAAACCTATTCTGAATAAAAAATTTTGACTTTGACTTTGACCTGACCCTAATATGATAATTTAGTTTTTTTACACCTGAGGCTGAGGCCCGTAGGAGGTGTCATTCCGTGCCAATCAACTGAAATCTACAGGGTGTAATAAAACGAAGTAATAATATTTTAGGGAGCATAAGAGGCCCCTGTATAGAGTTAATTGTTAAAGTAGCAGCGCTAAAAAAGTATTTTTTTTACTTTTGTATGGGCAAATCCTATGACACTCGAGCGTTTTCTCATACAAATCACAAAAAAAGGTTCCGTCAACGCTGCTAATTTCAGAATGACCTCTATATTATGTATAAGGTCACATACGCACATAAACTCCTTAAAGTATTATCATTTATCACTTTGTTTGTTACACCCTGCTTATTGTAAATCAGAAATTGAGGGACCCCCTGCGTCTGGGGGCCCGGGGCTTGGTAGCTACGCCACTGGCTAGTTCGTTATCCCGTTCTCACCTCCGACTAAGTCCGAGTTCGACTTGAGAACTAACACTTAACAAGGACGTTCCGATTCAAACGGCGTGCTCATAAAACATTTAGTTTAACACTTCTGCATAGAAAAGATTTGTCATCACTCATCACTATCAACATTTAGACCCCCGACGAAAAAAATAGGCTGTTGCAAGTTTGACGTGTCTGTCTGTCTGTGTTTGTCCGTGGCATCGTAGCGACCAAATATATGGACCGATTTGATCTGGTTTCTTTTTCTTTGAAAGCTGACACGATCGAGTGTTCTTGTTGATGATATTATTATTATCATTAACCCGCTCAGTGCTGGAAAATGTAGGTAGGTTTTCTTAAATTTATTAATTTATGATTATTAAGACCGAATATATATAAAATATCTGCAGCGTTGTTCTATATGTACAAAATAACATATTATACATCCCTACTCATAATGCAAAAGTGTGTTTGTCTGTCTGTTACCTCTTTACGCCTAAACCGCCAACCCGATTTTGCAGGGTATGGATAATTGGATATATTCGTACTTTGAGTCGCGGGAAAGGACATAGAATACTTTAAATCTTAGAAAAATGTACGGTTCCCGCTCCAAATTCTGGAGCAACAGTTGCGGGCGTTATCTAGGAACTATATAAACGCATTACTTTATCAAGTAACGTAATATGGCAATAGTTATCACACAGCATCTGCAATATTACAATTCCCAACTATGAACTATCTAAAAACTAATCAAACTATCCAAATAACAGTCGCGTCTGTTCTCTGAGACAGTAATTAAACAAAGCTGTCAACACAAGAAGGCGGGATACATATCCAACGACACGGGAAACATATTCATAATACCATAAACATAGTACGTATAGGTTTACCAGGATCAGATGGCAAATTTGGATGGCAGATTTTCAAAAAATATCCTTGATCATTGGATAATTTTTTATTATTTGCATGTTTCACACACAGCATCAGCCGCTATAAGGGAAAAAACCGGCCAAGTGCGAGTTGGACTCGCTCATGAAGGGTTCCGCAGCAGCAATAAGGTTAATTTCTATGAAATTAAAAGGCTTTTGATTTATTTTTATATTTCAGTTGATTTAATGAAAATAAAATTAAGGTTTACCATTTATGACGTATAAAAAGCTACATAGATCTCGTTCAAACAAATTTTCGTTGGTAGTTTTTATAGTAATGTACATCATATATTTTTTTTAGAATTATCTTGCCCCTACTTTAGAAGTAAGAGGGGGGACACACATATTTTACCACTTTGGAGAAGTCTCTCTCGAAAACTATTCAGGTTAGAAAAAAATGATATGAGAAACCTCAATATGATTTTTAAAGACCTATCCATAGATACCCCACACGCATAGGTCAGATGACATTTTTTTTTGTTTCAGTTGTACCTATGGGGACACCTAAAATGTTTAATAATTTATCCAGTTTTGTATCAAAATCTTAATGCGGTTCACAGACTACATCTACTTACCAAGTTTCCATAGTATAGCTCTTATGCTCAATTCACACCGGAATGGCAGAGGCGAGGCGAGCAGTTTCAGTCTCATATTATGATTTTAAACTTTATCTTCATTATTGTAATACATAGTATCGCTTGAGAAGTCGCCGCCGCTGGCGTCCGCAAGAGGCCACGAGCGTCCACGGGCGGCCGTAGATTTCTCAAGCGATACTACTGTAAGTATTACATTATAATGAAGATAAAGTTTAAAATCATATGACACTTTTGTTTCTTAGGGTATCCCCCACCTACTCACCAATTTTCATTGAAAATCGATGGAGGTTTAACGAAATCGGAGGTCGGAAAACCCTTCAGTGACTCCACTATATGAGAGTAGGACAAAGGATAGTTTTATTACGTCGAAATGTACGATTACCGACTAACAAAACACTTTGTGCTCGAAGTTGCAAGCAACTAGTTGCCAAGTTTAAAATACTGAAGGCTCTATATTCTATAACAACTAACAAGATCAAGTTATACTGGTTCATGAAGAAATATGTTAACTGATACTAATTTGAAAGATAAATGGTTCACGCTATTAATAAGTTAATAACTAGTTCGCTACATACTACAGGGTGCGTAGACACATTACAATCAATGTTTTAACACTGAAGTAAGAAATTAAAAACATTGTAATTATGGGTTTAACTGTTAAAATAGCTTATTTTGTAAACGTAATATAGACAGTGTGAGTCTCATATCTCTAGTATGCACTATTGCCTCACTTTAAACTTAACGCAAATGGACTTCAATTATCGTAATGATGATGATGAAGCTTACATTATCTCATACAAACTCAGTAAGTGGACGTATCACACTCCATCGCAATTCGCATACAACACAAACAGGATATTTTTTCTAGTGTTGTCATAAGCATTCGGTAGATTATATTAGGTTATTTTATTATGCGGTACAGGATTATAAGTACCGCATAATTATATGCGGTACTTATAAGACGGTGAATTGAGCAGTCATATTCATGTCCATACTAATTACTAATTACTAATATACTAATAATATTATAAATGCGAAAGTGTGTCTGTCTGTCTATCTGTCTGTCTGACTGTCTGTTACCTCTTCATGCCTAAACCGCTAAACCGATTTTGCTGAAATTTGGTATTGAGATACTTTGAGTCCCGGTAAAGGACATAGGATACTTTTTATCCCGGAAAAATGTACGGTTCCCGCGCGATAAACGATTTTTGTCGCAACGGAGTTGTGGGCGTCATCTAGTTAATATTATAAATGCGAAAGTTTGTCTATCAGTCAATATTCTGTTTGTTACCTCTTCTCGCTTAAACTGCTGAAGCGACTTTGGTATGGGTATGGGTATGAAGATAGAGAGTCCCGGTAAAGGACATAGGATACTTTTTGTCCCGAAAAATGTACGGTTTCCGCGCGATAAACTAATTTTGGCGCAACGCACTCAGATACATTTAACGATTATCTAATTTTTATTTACGAAGAGTTTGGCATATTATAATGTTTGGAGCTTACGCAAAATCAATAAGTTATCATTAAATATTTCTTAGTAGAACCCACATTTAACTTTGTTTATGATACAGGTAATTACAGTACAGCAGTGTTTTTTAACCTTTTTCATGATGATGGTATGAAAAAATATTTCATGATCGGGCACTTTTGATTTTGTATATTGCATACCTACATATAATAGATATTATATTCTTAAATGTCATACAATATGTAATGTATTTTATTAAAATTCTCCTATTTTTTGTCTTTATTGATTTTTTAAAAATAGTTATCTCAACTTCTAACAACCTACCACTGAACCTAATACAGAACCTTTGCGAACCCCCAGGCGACCCACAGGTTGGAAAACACTGCTATACAGCTTTTTTTTTTTTATAAAGTTCTCAGAATTGGCGTTCACTGCCCACGCAGAAGCCGTCATAAAAGTACAGAGATATTTTAATTGCCAATTAGTTCAATATACTACCGATATCTCTTTTGTACAATAAATCATTTAATGCTGCCTACGTGGTTCTGTGAATTTTATTATATAGTTTATTTATGTTAAAAATAAAAAATATTTTCGTAACTCACATATTATAAATTATTGTGTAATAATTCATTAATCATGTACTTGCAGAAAATATACTCGTATTTTTTGTAAACGTCTTGGATTTAGATTTAGTTTTTGACGCTTTAGTGCATTCTTAATGCAAATAAACTAGAAAACAATACAAAAAATAAAATCGGCCAAGTGCGAGTTGGACTCGCGCAAGAAGGGTTCCGTCCCACAAAAAAGGGCAGAAAATTGTGTTTTTGTATGAGACCTCCCCCTCAATTATTTTATAATTTATTTAAATTCTATTACAAATTATTAAATAACAAATAAAACTGAGAATTTCGTGAATATTTCAAGTGCTATGTATAGCCGTTATTGATATCGAGCAAAAAATTGCAAAAAAAAATGTTTTTAGTATTTGAATTGTTATAGCGGCAACAGATATACACAATCTGTGAAAATTTCAGAAGTCTATCTATAGCGGTTAGTAGTTACAGCTTGGAGACACACAGACAGACGGACAGACATCGAAGTCTTAGTAATAGGGTCCCGTTTTCACCCTTTGGGTACGGAATCCTAAAAAAGTGTCAGAAACTACTGATGGCGACAACAAAGGAAGGTCTTGCGACCGAGCGAGGTAGCATGCTCGGTCAGGCCGTAGCCCGCCGATATCATTTCAGACGTTGTACCTTGTCGTTCTCAGAAACTCCGACAGCACGATACAGGATTTTGGGGCTAGTTGTACATACCGCCATACTTCTGTAAATGCTATCAGAAAAAGTAATTTTAAGGTTGATGACGTGCCTACGTTAATTAGTAGAGGCATGTACTCTCTTCAGCCTCAGATTACAATCCAGATTAACTCATATTAACCAAATAACATAGGTCTACCATGTGCTTAGGAATAAATTTCTCGGATTGTACAGGAATATTGATCTAAAAATCCAATAAGCTCCAGCTTTCATCAAAAAGCTCGAGACTCCTTTGAGTGCTTCTCACTATTTCTCATAGTTTTTCGCCTGCCACTTGAAAAATCCAGACTGCATGCAGTATACTAATCATTCGTTTTCGAAAACGTTCTAGAAATTTTCTAAATAGCATTTTCGTAGCAAAACTGACGTGTAAATATGCGAAAATTAATAAAAACTTATGCGGTGGTATAGCGAATATTCGGTAAACTAGTTAAGACTTATGCGGTAAATTGTTTACCGAATATTCGGTAAGATTCCTAATCGTGACATCACTAGTCTTTTTCGGTGTAAAGATACTCGCCCTGAGGCAAGATCGCGCTATCCTATAATAACATTTCAGAAAAAAGATTTGGTTCTTATATGTAACTTTTATTTTAGGCAGAGAGTATACATTTACGATGCTTTCATGTTTACTTTATATAATTTATAGTATAATATTATCATCGTTACCTTTGTTCAACGAAGTCCTATGTTAAAAGCAGGAAAATCAAAGTGTTACTGGGAAGTATTATAAATTATGCTGTAAGATGTCGCATTATTATTATCTCATTTGGTTTATCATGATCGGGAATATTGCTAGTTATAAAATATGTTATAATGCAAGCCTGCAGTAACGATCAACTGTGTATGAATGACACTAATTATAATACTGTATTTTTAACCACAGTCAAAAAAACGATGTCATAAGTTTGACATGCCTGTCTGTCTTTTTTTTTTATGAAATAAGGGGGCAAACGAGCAAACGGGTCACCTGATGGAAAGCAACTTCCGTCGCCCATGGACACTCGCAGCATCAGAAGAGCTGCAAGTGCGTTGCCGGCCTTTTAAGAGGGAATAGGGTAATAGGGGAGGGTAGGGAAGGGAAGGGAAGGGAATAGTTGAGGGTAGGGAAGGGAATAGGGTAGGGGTTACGGGATTGGGCCTCCGGTAAACTCACTCACTCGGCGAAACACAGCGCAAGCGCTGTTTCACGCCGGTTTTCTGTGAGAACGTGGTATTTATCCAGTCGAGCCGGCCCATTCGTGCCGAAGCAAGGCTCTCCCACGTATACTGTCTTTGTTTTTGTCTGTCCAGGGCATCGTAACATTCAAATGGATGGACCAATTTTGATTTCGTGCAATAAGCGAGTTTCAGCGTCGGAGTTGCGGTCATCGTCTAAATGATTATAATATCAATCCAACTAGCTGTTTTGCCATATAAATTATTTCTAGTATCAATACTTGTACTTATATGTATTCTGTGGTATCAATATAAAAAGTAGCTAAAAATCTATTCTCAGGCCTAACGAATGTTAAATGTACATACAAAATTTCATTAAAATCAGCTGAGCCGTTTTGGTGGAGTTCGCGCACAAACACTGTGACACGAGAATTTTATATATTAGACTAGCTTTTCCGGCAAACGTTGTTTTGCCTATATAAAGTATTTCACCCATATTATTTTAAAAAAGTGACTAAATAAGTATGTCACCATGGCAACGTCCATTGCTATCCCGTCGCACAAACAATGGTCACCGTCAGTCTCTAGTTGTAATAATTTACTATTATTTATTAAACAAATGCACTTATCATTATAAAAAGTAGATGTTGTCCGATTTTTGACCCTAGCCATATCAACTAGGATTCACGATTCATTCGCTAAGATTCACGAAAATCGGTCGCGCCGTTTCAGAGGAGTTCAATAATTACGCACACCGTGACACGATAATTTTATCTATAAATTATTAGGTATAATATTCAATTTTTAAGCAGTCATACACTGTACTATCCTAGAACATTCAAGAACATCGGAGCCCAGTTCAGTGAACACAATCGATCACAGCGATGTTGTCACATGACAGCGCCACGAGCGGCGTCATCACGGACTCATCGCGTAACTGGCGTTTAATGAATCCAGCATTCATTAAACGACAGTTACGCTAGTCCTCATTAACTGAGATTGAAGTTTAATCTCAGTTTACTTTAGGTATGTAATCTATTGGTATATTTTGGGGTTATTGTAGAATGTTTTGACCAAAAAAATAAAAACATCATATACATCGTGTATGCAATTTAGATTGATGCCGTTCGGCTTTAAACAACTTTACATTTATTTACTTTAATATTAAAATGTTTTTGAATTTAATATAGTCGCAACCGTTTCTGATATTATGATAATATTATTTTTTTCTTGCTCCTCGTCAGAGTCAGCTTACTTGAGGTTTCATAAATGAAATAAAAACTTTTTCTCTCAACAGATCTACCTAGAGATAAATGTTTTAAAATATCGAAAGAGAAGCTCGAAGCGAAGCAGCAGCATATAAATAGAGATTTTATTCATACTTTAAAAACGTCGTTTCTTCCGAGTGCCTATACATTTATACAAAATGGTGGTCCCAGTTACCGCGGTAAGCGGCTAAGTTTTCAATGGTTTTATTTGTTTACACTATAGTCTATATAGTTATTATACTGAAATGTAATAAGTATTTCTAACTTTAATAAATAGGTAAATTACAGGTAGACAGACTACGCCATAGTGTCATATTGCTATACTGTGGCCATAGTGAGTAATAAGTATTTCTAACTTTAATAAATGAGTAAACAGGTAGATAGACTACGCCATAGTGAAAAGAAATTATCGACCTGAAATAGCAATCGTAACTCATTATTGGTACTTACCTACTTACATCGATAAAAAAACCTTAATAAAAAATCTTAAATTTTATTTCATTTTTCCAAATTAGGTAAACGAGATTTTCCTTAATTTATACACTTTTTATCTCTTATCTGATAGGCGATGGCTTAAGTAAGATGTTAGTATTATAATATTTTGCATCAAACAGAGAATGATTCATAGATAGCGTATCTACTTAACTTGTTTAGGTTATGACAACCAAACCACAGATCGAAACTTATTAACTGACTTGAAGCCCTACCAAGTAATTTTCTCTAATTAATGGTACTATGGTTTCTAAAAATATGAAACCACTGCAACTGAGACCACGCCCTACCGGAGCACTACTCTCAAGTCGGCCTGTAACGGATGCATTACTAGGACAGTTCGGCTTAACCAAATTCGGTTAGTGTTATATCTTCAAATTAACTCTACATTGCATTGTACTTAAGATGGTGATATGGCAAAATAACGTACGTAGGTCCGCCATCTTCCTATGAATTTTCTCCAAAGCTACTTAATAAAGTACAAATAATAAATATTCCACCGCTGTAATTGGGACCACACCCTACCGGAGCCCGGCTCTCAAGCCGGCCCGTAACGGATGCATTACTAGGACGGTTCGGCTTACACAAATGCGGTTAGTGTTATATCTCCAGATTAACTCTACTTTATACTGAGACACGTAAAGCTAATATAATTTTCTTACTAAGGTAAACAATCTAGAATATGTGCCGCTTAAGTGGATGTGCCCTTGGTTTATTGAAAATTGCTATGGTGGTTCTAGGTTTTTTGTTTGAATAAGTTTTTCATCAATCTGCTTAAAAGAGACAAACTAAATTTGTATGCAGTAATGCCCTTCTTTAGAGCATGATTACTTTAGAGTCTGCGTGAACAACAGGTTAATTAAATAAATCAGCCAAGTGCCAGTCGGACTCGCGCACTAACCATTTCGACAATCAACCTAATAAAAAATTGAAAAACTACCGTGCTGATATTTCTAAGTGTACCTACAATACGTTATAATAGGTACATAGCTTTGGTACTGTTTCAATGTATGTTTCTAGTTTTAAGTCCAAATCATTGTTTTTTTTAATACTTTGTAATTGAATTTTCATCTTGTTTCAGTAATGTCAGTTAATTTTCAATTATGTATTTATCCATGCAGGCGGATTTTGGTTTTTTCTTATTTTATTACTAGCGGTTGGCCGCAGCTCCGCCCGCGTTGATGTCGGTGAGCGCTGCAAAAAGCATACCCAGGAAAGACTTGGTCAGCAAAATGATTCCCAGGTCAATTCACAGACTTCGACACTAACATCGACAACACAGTCATTATACGCAGGCTGCACCCTGCACAGATTGTCTTCCTCCCGCACGCGCACCCGCCTTGGTGACGCCAACTATCGTAATATTTTAATTTCGCCACAATTTCAAAACCAAATGTCCAATTTTATTCATTCAAAGACCAAATATTATCTACATAAACTGTACTTAGTGATGGAATGATAATTTATTTTGGTAAGAATTAAAATAATGAGTAAAATAAACGCGTTTAAATGTAGTCCAAAAAAATTCAAGATTTTTAAATAAAAAAATGGTTATTGTGCCTCACTCGACATAGATACGTATAGTGTGTTGCGGACTTTTTTATAGATATTTATAAGTTCTATAATTACTTAGAACATTTTATGGTTCTATCTTTTATAGTTTAGGCAGCGTACGTAAAATAAGTAACTTTTCTGGTTGATTTTTTACACCTTGCGTCCGAAGAACCTAAATATCTTACGGAACCCTATTTTTTTTTCAAAATAAAATTAAGCCTATGTTCAGCAAAAATAATGTAGAATTCCAATGGTAAAATAATTTTTCTAATCGGTCCAGTAGTTTCGGAGCCAAACAAACAAAAAATCAAATCTTTCCTCTTTATAATATTAGTGTAGATTTATCGTTCCATTTAATATTAAAACTAAAAGTTATATACATATTTAGAATTAGTGTTTAAAATCCTTTATTTTGATACCCCACTCGATATGCTTGGTAGAATTTTTATTTTTTTTACCTCACAATATAGCGTCAAACATCTACCATTTTGTGTTTTTTTTAATGTCACTTATCTAAGAACACTTGGGTCATTAAGACAAATCTAACGACACCTCAAATGTGAAAATCCGTTTAGCGGTTCTGGAGATTTGTGGTAATAAAGAATATTACAAACATACAAGATACGCGCTAAACACATAACCCTCCCGGCAGTCGGGTAATAAGGATTTTCTGAAAATTTCAAGTGCCTATCTGTTACCATTATTGATTACGAGCAAGGCCAAAAAAATCACGTGTCTTGTATGGGAGCCACCCTTAAATATTAATTTTATTTATTTTTAGTATTTATTGTTATAGCGGCAACAGATATACACAATCTGTGAAAATTTCAGAAGTCTAGCTACAACGGTTCTTGAGATACAGTCTGACAGACGGACAGACAGACAGACATCGAAGTCTTAGTAACCTATTTGAAACGTGACCCTAGTCCCGTTTCAACCCTTTGGGTAAGGAACCCTAAAAAGCAGTGTTAGGTTAGGTTAGCGCTTCGATGCAATGCGATGTATATTTATATGAGCCATCCAAAACCAGAACATACTGCACTAGAAGATAAACATTGAATTTGACAGACGTGCCTTTAAAAAATTCATCGCAAGAATTAACAACGTGAATTATTGACCCTAAATAATTAATATTATTATGTGTATGCTAGTTTCGTCTCTATCTTTCTCTCTCTTGAGAAACGAAGAAAAGTTACTTTGCCCTAGCATAAAAAGTCACGATTTTTTATTACATTCCAGTAAGAACCCTATGCGTTAGACGCGTTGTTGTTTTATACATTAAACAACTACGTGTAATTGTTTACTACACGTTGTCTAACGTATAGGATTCTCACTCACGTATGGGATTGATTAAATGTGCAGCGTTAATCTTAGTTTCATCATCAACATGATGATGATGATGATTGTGATGATGATGTGTGAGCTTACAAAGAGTGGCGTTATCGGCGAGACGTACTTGAGTGCTGAACCACTGCCGACAGCCTGCACCTATCTGTGGGCACGAGTAGGGTGACTGTAATTTATGAATTACGATAAACGCATCCATAAATCAATATTTTGTTTATTGGGGTGACGTTAAAAAACGCATATAAGGTACCCGTATAACGCGTATAACGTATAACTATAAGATAATATAAGGTACAAAAATTTCATGCAGTAATAACTTTCTTGGCGAATCTAAAAAACTGTAAAATGTTTAAAATATAATTGTGGCTCCGTGTATAGTAAATAAGAAATACTAAAGGTACTTGAAACTTTTAAACTATAGAAATTCCTTATTCTACAAATAGACTAGCTGCTAGACTACTAATAGTAGAATAAGTTTAATACACCTCTTTACATGTTCGTTATCTCTTGTATTGGTCCCTCATTGGCCAAATAAGAATACCTCTTTACGCAATACGCATGTTTTGTAAGAACTTACTTACTACGATGGCTTACCGACCCAAAGTGGATCTTCGCAGTTTCTTGCCACTCTTTTTGACTCGAAACTTACTATTCAATATTTTCAGACAGACTAGTCCGGTATACTCCCAAACTGACTCCCACCCTACACCTGTCCAGGCTTAGTATGACGTAGGCTGCGGTTCCCAATACGTATGAAACGCGAAGATAACGGTATGGAAATACTCCCAGCTGATAAATGTGAAATCTTAAGCTCGTGTGAGGAGGGTCCCGGGAATTACTCATATTTCGTTGTGTTGGCTATTATTGTTCAATAGTATTTTGAGTATTGAGAAATTTTGACACGGGGAAAAGAAAATCATTTATATTTTATGACTAGATGACGCCCGCAACTCCGTTGCGCCAAAATTCTTTTATCGCGCTGGAACCGTACATTTTTCCAGGATAAAAAGTAAACTATGTCCTTTCCCGGGACTCAAAGTATACCCATGGAAAATTTCAGAAAAATCGGTTAAGCGGTTTGGGCGTGAAGAAGTAAACAGACAGACAGACAGACACACTTTCGCATTTATAATATTAAAGTATGAATAGATTTACAAGCTATGAACTAGACTAGATAATATGATATTCCATGCACAAGATCTAGGTACTGAATATGGGCTAAAAATGTTGAATGAGAACTATAAAGGAGTGTATTGACGATATTTTGTTTATTCCGCTATTTGGCCGGTCAACAATCCAAAAACAAACGTGTGCACACACCATGACAATGTGTACCAATTTTTATTAGACTTATAAAAAAAAATAACAACTTACGATAAATTGATAATCGTAAAAATTTTTTCCTTCTTATCGAACATTGTTGCTATATTTTTAAACCTGTATAATTACATTGCGTATCCGAAGAAAACTCAAAGGAAATTATAATTTAACATAATTTACAAAGTTATTGCTCGTTATAATAAACCAAATTAATATATTAAGAGCGTTTTTAAAACCCCCAAAACAAAAGTACTTCCATGGAACTCTATTAAAGAAAAGTCCGAAGTATAAAAGTTCATGACAATAAAATCTTCAGAGTTTTTTATCATCCAAAGAAAAATAAGTACTTAATGTTTGCTTTATTTTTCAATGGCGAATGACGATTGTATTTAAGACTTATAACTTTAAATTACTTTATAAATGATCATTAATTCATTGATTTTTGTAATATTTCAAATAAACAAATATCTAGGCGTGATAAGAAACTTATGTTCGATGTACTGCTTGACAAGACATACAATTTATTTTTTTCCTTATAATTTAAACTGCAAGCTTAGAAGTGTTAATATTCATCATCAACATCATCATATCAGCCTATAGTCGTCCACTGGACATAGGCCTCTCTCAATGAACGCCAAAATGACCGGTGTGAATATAAGTATCTATGAATATTTTTGTTTTAAATTAAATATATATCTATTATATTTAGTCTTATTTAACAGAAGTAATATTAATAACAACATATTATTACATAATAATATGTTGTTATTAATATTTAATAGACGACATCGTCTTTACCGATAACACGAGTTTGTGAACACTATTTTCTTGTACGTCTAGTGTCTACCTGTCTAAAATTGGCAGACAGTAGATGCTGCCAAGTACTCTAACATGAAGGCTAAACTGATATTCGGATAGCAAACACTTCACAATTTATGTCCAAAACATTTACTGCCTTTGGTAATATTATGCGAAAGCGTGTTACCGTAATCAGAGACATTTAATTAATGTTTAAACTTTAATTTAGTGAAGAGTTTGATAGACAATATATTCATTTAAAAATGAGATTAACAGAAAGAATGCAACAGTTTATGGTTTGTACCATCGAGGAAATAGATTTTGAGGAGGATTGACCATAATGTTAATATACCTAGCGGAATAGAGAAACAAAGACCTGAGCAAGAGAGATGTCACTATCAGTAACACTGCGTGGTAAAAAGAGACGTGTGATACATGACAGCAGCACTCTTTTTTTGACGTCCAGTCGGCACATGCCGCACGTTGACAATTTAATCTCATAGAATTCATGTTCAATCATGCTTGTGTAAGTGTATACTACACATATTTTTCACACAGATAAAAAACCAATTTCGGTTCACTAAAGCGCTCTTGTGACGTCACAGTATGTATGAAAAGAGTGACACGCTCGTGTTCATACACATTGGAGCGACATTGCGCTTCTATCTTGATCTATTTCTGTGGTTTGTACGATAATCGGCCAACTTGAAATTGTATATCTGCGGGGACCCTAAAAACAAAATAGCAGAAGCAGATATGCCATTACCTATAAGTAATCGTCGTACGTCTCTCTCCTTCTTCTTCCTTAAAGGTCACGTATCTATAATCTATATCAAAGCTTCAAATTGTGATACACAAGCAAAGCATCCTCATACTAGACCCTTGACGAAGGTAACATTCCTCGTCGTTATTGGAATTCGTACAGCCTGCACCTCAGCCAGAATACCACATTCATATTAAACGCTTGTTATTTTCATAAAAGCGAGTCTCCACATTTTTGCCCTTTATCATCCCTTTGACATAATATTTCAGTGTTTTATTTATAATAGTTTTTGTATACTTCATGTGGAATTGAATGAATAGAAATGATATTTAACATTTTATTATGTTTAAACTGGAAAAATGTATGTAAGTTATCTGAAAATTTCAATGCAAACGAAGTTTTCGTTTGTTTTGAAATTCATTTTCTCAGGGAACGTACATTTTTCCAGTAAGCAGTAGGAGGTTACATACAGACAGACTACACTTTTGAGAGACGCGAAATGAAATTCTACCGCAAATTGTCCTGTAATAATATTTTAAACTATGTCCCGTGGTCTCTACATCTCTACAAAAAGCCGTTCTGTAGTTTGGGAAATAATTTTACCTACAAGCTAAAAGCCGAATTTTGTGAGGGCTCGCATCGTCACACCTTGACTGATATAGTGACACATATTTTACATATAAAAAACCTTGGCTGACTGATGATAACACATCTACATATAACTAAAAATTACTATCTTAAAGGTGTGATAGTTTTTCCGCAAAGTGTACCAGAAAATGTACAGATTGTGAGATATACTGATAACTATACTATACTATAAATTATAATATTAAATTATATTATGAATTTCACAAAGCTACGTAAAGTCAAAAAAATTCTTCAGCGCTGCTTGCACAACTTCACCATAAACCTAAAAGAAAACCCCATATAAAGTTAAATATGAGCTATACTAAATATACATGGAGAAATACACAAGTTTTTCAATTCGCTCCCGATTGTACATTTCCATTATTTATCGCAGGTGGCAGCGAACGTTTTGTCCCGTCGTAATGAGCTCGCGCCAGTCTTGCCTCAAATATAAACAAACTGCCTTTGTCCCCGAATTAATATTTGGCGCAGCACCCAAACTTGTAATGACTTAATCGGATATTGTGAATATGAATTGTTTTAAACTTAAAATCTATGTAGGTTAGATTTTATGGAATAAGAGCCTATAGCAGGGATGGTGAAGATTTCGTATTAATGTGCCGTTTTTCGGACGAAATCTTTGGTTAAGTCTTAAACGTGCCATTCAATATATTTTTGTGATTCTATGCGTATTTCAAAATTTGCCTAATTTGGTGCCCAATATGCAGATGAGGATCTGTAACCTTCATTGTTGGTAAAATAATTTCGATACTAGTTTTGTGAACAGTGGCGTCCTCGAAATTTTATGTCGCGTGCCACTGCTGGCACGGCTGCCACTGGTTCGCCATCCCTGGCCTATAGGGTTAGTTCACACCGAAACGAGATTAAAGATGAGACGTAATGGTACGTGATAATGGCTCTTCGCAATCAAAGCCGCATCGCAGGCAGCCTACAAAATAATTTTAAGGTGCAGCGCTGCTTCACAAAACGTAATTTGACTTCAAAATTTAAAAAGCACGTGTGGCACTCGGGGACTGCCGCGGTATAGCTATTGCACAGCATTTTCATCAACTTATGCAATTATAATTCGCATACGTTTAGTCGTACGCATACAAACACCGTGCCGTTTTTTTGGAAAGTTATATTATATTAGTTCAAACTAGTACAAATGATATAATTGTCAATAGTTTTATATTACCCACTACAAAGTAAAACACAAAAAGTCTTTGCGATGCCATGCCACAAAATCGAAGCACGAATAAATTATAATAGTTGTTCGTTTAAATATAGAATCAGATATACATTTGAACACAGTTCGTTGAGTGACGTTTCATTAGGCGAAGTCAATTACGCGGGAGCGGGATGTATGGCTGCCATTCTCGAGTTAAAATTACACTCATTTTGCGTTCGCGTCATATTTTTTTTTCATAAAAAGAAAATATAAGGCAAATGGAAATAAATAAATGCCATCAATGTTAATTTCGGTAGGTTCCAATTTTACTTTTTTTTTGGCGGCCATAAAAACATTTTCTTTTTTATGCAAAGTGTTTTGCCGCGTTGCGAATTAATCATTTTAATTTTGTTTCCAATTTATAATGATTCAACGTTATTAACGACGGCGTATGAAAACCTTTTGTCTGTCTCGATTTTATGAATGTATTATGTATTTACTGAATAATATTAATTGGTTTATTTGGAAACGAGTATATTAATTTTTGTGTTACATTCTCTTTTATAAACTCTAATAACGAAGATGACTTTTATGCTAAGAGATATTCGTCACTTAATTGCATTAGAAATTAATTTTACTGCTTAATTTATTGTACAACACCACGAGTAAAGTTCAGAAACCTCATTCCTAATATCAAATGGTCGCTGTTAAGCATTAGTGTCCTAACCCACAATTTTTTTTGTCGTTAAATTTTGAATGCAGTCTTGTTCTAAATCATCTACAGAACATAACTGCATTCATAACTCAATACGTAATTTTTGTGTGGGTTAGTACACGAATGCTTAACAGCGTCCAATTTAATGTAGTATAGAATTTGGTGACCAACTCATAGCTTTGTAATAATACGACTTTTCCCCCTACTGATAAAATAGTAAAATACCACAGAGAATAGCGATTGTTAATTAATTACTAGCTGTCCCGGCAAACGTTGTTTTGCCATATAAATAATTTTTGGTATGAAAAATAGATGTTAGCCGATTCTCAGACCTACTCAATATGCTCACAAAATTTCATCAAAATCGGTCAAGCCGTTTCGGAGGAGTATGGCAACGAAAACTGTGACACGAGAATTTTATATATTAGAAGATTATTCAAGTTCTATATATTCGTGTGACATATTACATTAGAATCATCACATTTCATTTCACAATCATCGTTTTAGCCGTGGGAGAGCCATGCTTCGGCACGAATGGGCCGGCTCGACCGGAGAAATACCACGGGCTCACAGAAAACCGGCGTGAAACAGCGCTTGCGCTGTGTTTCGCCGAGTGAGTGAGTTTACCGGAGGCCCAATCCCCTACCCTTTTCCCTTAAAGGGAATAAGGGAAGGAATAGGAGAGGGTAGAGACCCTCTCTTATTCCTTCCCTACCCTCCCCTATTAACCTATTCCCTCTTAAAAGGCCGGCAACACGGCGACGGAAGTTGCTTTCCATCAGGTGACCCGTTTGCTCGTTTGCCCCCTTATTTCATTAAAAAAAAAACATGGCAATTGGCATACAAAGACGGCAAACTTTTAATATTTATACACTACGTCAGTATTAAAAAAATCGGCCAAGTGCGAGTTGGACTTGCACATGAAAGGTTCCGCAGCAGCAATAAGATTCATTTTTATGAAATTAAAAGGTTTTTGATTTGTTTTTATATTTCAGTTGATTTATTAAAAGTTAAATTAAGGTTTACTTAACTACTTGCTAGATCTCGTTCAAACAAATTTTCATTGGTAGCTATTTTATTAATGTACATAATACATTTTTTAGACTTTTTTACCACAAGTCTCTCTTGCAAACTATTCAGGTTAGAAAAAAATTATATTTAAAACCTCAATATGATTTTTGAAGACCTATCCATAGATACCCTACACGCATAGGTGAGATGATTTTTTTTGTTTTAGTTGTACCTATGAGGGCCCCTAAAATTTTTAATATTTTTTTCATTTTTGTATCAAAATCTTAATGCGACTTACAGACTACATCTACTTATCAAGTTTCAATAGTATAGCTCTTATAGTTTTGGAGAAAAGTGGCTGTGATATACGGACGGACGGACAGACAGACAGACATGACGAATCTATAAGGCTTCCGTTTTTGCCATTCAACCACGGAACCCTAAAAACGCAAACAAATCAAACGTAAACGTGGTACCCACTGTGCTTTATATTGCTTGAAGTCACCAAACGCGCGCACCCCTTATATAATTAATATAATTTATCCCCCATTTTCTCGTACATTTGCCTTCTGAGAACGAAATCAATTAATATTTAAACATCAAAGATTAGCTGCGAGTAAACGGTAAACGGTAATTGCTAACTTTTAAATGTATTTTGAGAAAAACGACTGAAAATCCCCGTTCAGATGTTTTTGGCACTCGATTACGCTGTCGCAAAGTTTAATTACGGAAATTCTTAATTATTTTGATGCGCAAAATAACTTTTTCGGTCCGCTATAATTGAATTATAATTAATTTTTTAATAAAATCGGCCGTGATCAATTAATTTGCGAGTGTTTCAGAAAAAATAAAGGAGATTGATAAACTTATTTATAACGGTACTTAATTTTTATGCTTAAGGGTACAATAGCGATTTAATCCAGTAACTTTAAACTTGTAATGATTCATATAAACTTTAAAACATTATTTTAACAAAAGTTATTTTGACTTTAAAAACATATAGTGAATTTTACACAAATTTTTTTTTCAAACGTGATGTCATCCACCGTTTCGGGAACTAGCCCAGCGAAAATAACCGACGTAAGAAACGACAAAGCAGGTTGCCATCTTTTACCAAGTTGATAGAAAAAATTACGTTAAAGGAAGGATTTAATTACGTTAAAGTGCGGCTATAATAGCCGCACTACGAGTACGAATAAAACGTAACTCCCATACTTCAACCGTTTTGAATTTGGTTCCTTTTCAGACACTAAAATATGGCAGTTGCAACGAAACACTAGCACTCAAATTTACAAAATAAAGCCGTTGACATTAATTGTCACTTCTATATTTACACAGAATTGTGTACCGAATACATGCATACTTTATGCATGTATTCGGGTCACATTTTGTAGACTCGTGGGCAAATTTTTTGACACAGTTACTCTTCCTTAGTTTTTATTATTCGTAGTAGCCACCATAGGTTTACGTAACACATTAAGTAATATACGCTATGTTATTGGCTTTTTAAAATTATAATTTTATGTCAAAGGTCATAATTTTGGGTGCGAGCCAAAGCCGTAAAGTAACATCGATGGTGGAGGGAATTGCTTTTTTAAATTCAATAAACTCGTAATGTTTAGTGAAATATTGGAACAATCCGACTAAAAACCTGGACGTTTTGGTCGATGGCCGTTTCGCGCGTTGATTTCGGCCTCACGGGAATGTCGGAATAAAATATAGCCTATGGCATTCCAACCCGTGGTACACCGGTGCTGAACGTTGAAATATTTTTGAATAATGAACTATTTTATTAATAATAAAAACAGAATATTTTAGATCCGTCATTTTAAAGAACTAACTGCAGCACTCAGAGTGGAATATTAATTACTTAAATGTAATTAATTCAAAATTTTGACATAAGCAATAATGACCTAAGCAATATCTGTCAAACTCTTCATTTAATTGAAGTTTAATCATAACTTAATGTCTCTGAGTACGGCGGTAAAAGTGTGTTTTGAGCGTGGTCAAAACTAGAACGCTGTCGATGAGAGGGGGAACTACTTCCTTTCTTACACGATGTTTTCTTCCTTCATTTAACGCATTTTCAATCAGGCCACGTGTCCTAACGCAAGTCTAAAAATTTCACCAATGTGCACCACGCCTTTAAAGCAGTTTTCACTTCAACGTGTCTTACTCTACAATATTTGAATGTGTAGTTACTTTGCATTAAGAATACTGTACATATCATCATTATGAATTCGTTAAAAATAAAATAAAATAAAAATTGTTTTATTTCTGAATAAATTTGAATCAAATATTTTCAGAATGTTGAACTACATGTTGCCTACCACCGGTTCGGGAACTAACCCGGCGAGAAGAACCGGCGTAAGAAACTCGCACGGGGCCACTTTTTAGTAAAAAAGTGGAAAATTTGTCTTTTAAAAAAATAAAATTTATAATGTAAATAACTTAATCTATACAATATGAATACACAATTGTAAGTCACATATAATAAATGTAGAAGCAGCCTTGCAAGCAGCCATCCTACTCCCAAGATGTGCTATCGTTTAGGAAATCTTTGACCGTATAGTAGGCTTTGGCACACAAACGTTCTTTAATTACTTTTTTAAATTTATTAATTGATAGATTTTGAACGTTTTCCGGGATTTTATTGTAAAGGCGTATACATTGACCTTTAAAAGATTTACTTATTTTGCTAAGTCTGATCACTGGTATTTCCAGCTTGTGCCTATTTCTAGTGTTTCTACCGTGACTATCACTTTTAGTTTTAAATTTAGTTAAATTCTTTCTAACATACAATACATTATCCAAAATGTATTGAGAAGCAACAGTTAGAATACCAATTTCTTTAAACTTTTCTCTCAGAGATTCAAAAGCTGACATTTTATAAATTGAGCGTATAGCTCGCTTCTGCAGCACAAAAATTGTATTGATGTCGGCAGCGTTTCCCCATAAAAGGATACCATAAGACATTCTACTGTGAAAATAACTAAAATAAACTAGTCTTGCCGTGTCTTCATCAGAAATTTCCCTAATTTTTCTGACTGCATATGCTGCAGAACTGAGCTTACCTGCAAGATTAGCAATATGAGGACCCCACTGTAATTTACTATCTAATGTAATGCCTAAGAATACAGTGGAGTCCACCAAATTCATTTTCTCATCATTTAATAGTAAATTGGTTTGAACTTGCCTAACATTGGGCAAAGTAAATTTTAAACATTTGGTTTTCTTAGAGTTTAAAAGTAAGTTATTAACATTAAACCAATGTACTATTTTTGAGAGAGCACTATTTACCTCGTCGTAATTTGACTGCCGTCGCTTCACTTTAAAAATAAGTGAAGTGTCATCAGCAAAAAGTACTATCTCATTATCCTTAACTAGATAAGGTAAGTCATTAATGTAGATGAGAAAAAGAAATGGTCCTAAAATGGATCCCTGTGGTACACCTAATTCTATTTTGGTCCCATTGGATCTTTTACTATTAACTTCAACCCTTTGAGTCCTATTTTTGAGGTAAGAAGTCAAAAGGCTGAGTGCTGAGTCCCTTATGCCATAGTGGTGCAATTTTTTGACTAAAGTAGCATGCTCGACACAGTCAAATGCCTTAGAGAGGTCACAAAAAATACCTAAGGCATCCTGTGACTCCTCCCAAGCTTCAAATATGCTACAAAGAAGACCTATACCAGCATCCGTTGTGGAACGACCCTTAGTAAACAGTATGATGATACAAAGGCCCCAATTTTTAAACGTAATTAAACTGTAAATAAGAATATTAATTCCAGTATGTAATAAACAAAGAGGTTAAATATCTTATAACCTGCGCTCCGTCTAATTCCTCGCAGCAATTTATTATCGACTTACTTCAACACTGATGTACAACACAGACTGTAGCAGCGCAGACACGGCCTTAAAAAATATTTTTCCTAGTAGTACACAAGACAGGGCAAACAAGCAAACGAGAAAACTTATTAAAAGGGTTAAACATTACTTTAAGGATTAACAATCGCAACACTTATGGCTCCGGAAGTACTAAAAGTGCTTACTTTTACAGAATAACTTTAGAAGACCGTACACATAACAAACATGAGTATCACTCATGAATCATATATAAGGTTTAAACACTTACGGATTTTGTCGCGGAGCACTTTTATTAATCCCTACGTTTCGGCTGTTTTACAGCGGCCGTGGTCCAGTCCACCCATGACCTAGGCCGCTGCAAAGCAGCCGAAACGTCAGGATTAATAAAAATGCTCCGCGACAAAAATCCATAAGTGTTTCAACCTTATAATATCACACTAAATGGTTAAAAAACCGTTATGAGAACTAAGCTGTGCTTTGTTAAATTTTTGAGGACACCGAATTTCTTTTTTTTTGCTAGTCCAGAAGAAAATCCTACTAATATTCATACGTGGGAGAGCCATGCTTCGGCACGAATGGGCCGCCTCGACCAGAGAAATACCACGTTCTCACAGAAAACCGGCGTGAAACAGCGCTAGCGCTGTGTTTCGCCGAGTGAGTTTACCGGAGGCCCAATCCCCTAACCTATTCCTTTCCCTACCCTCCCCTATTCGCTTCCCATCCCTACCCTCCCCTATTACCCTATTCCCTCTTAAAAGGCTGGCAACGCACCTGCAGCTCTTCTGATGCTGCGAGTGTCCATGGGCGACGGAAGTTGCTTTCCATCAGGTGACCCGTTTGCTCGTTTACCCCCTATTTCATTAAAAAAAAAAAATTATAAAGGCGAAAGATTGTTTGGATGTATGGATGTATGGATGTATGGATGTATGGATGTGTGGATGTATGGATGTTCGTTACTCTTTCACGCAAAAACTACTGAACGGATTTTAATGAAAAAATAATATAGCTTATACATCAGAATAACACATAGGCTACAATTTTAACCGACTTTCAAAATGGGGGAGGTGTTATGTTTGTTTTCTTATATTCAACGATTATTCCGCCGTTTGTTAACCGATTTTCAAATTTTTTCTTTTGGTATATAGGGTATCATCCCAATTTGGTATTATATTCACAAAAGTGGTGATCTGATGAAGGATCCATAAGTAATCGAGGGAACTCCTCAAAACTTATAGGGAAACATGTGGTGACTTCGGTTTCGTGAGAAGTATTCTAAGCATATGCTACCAACAAGTAAGATTTTGCACCGAGGTATACCTGGTATACCGTGGTTCGGAAGGTGCTGAGAGAACTCCTGATTCTTTATAGATACAAGTTTGGGGGTTTCGGCGTTGTTTTAAGAACAGAAAGCATATGCTACTATGCAAATTACATTCATCATCATCATCATCACTATCATATTATACCATTTCATAGTCTTTTAGATCGAGACTCGAGTTTGTCAAGCGATAATTAAAAAAAATCTATACCTACCTAATATTATAAACCTGAAGAGTATGTTTGCTTGAACGCGTAAATATCAGGAACTACAGGTCCGATTTAAAAACTTATCTCAGTGTTAGATAGATCATTTATCGAGTAAGACTATAGGCTATATTATATTATCACGCTAAGACTAATACGACCGAAGAAACTCAGGAAAATGTGGGAAAAACGGGGGAAATATTTTTATGGGAAAATGTACGGTTTCTGTAAAATTCCTAATTTACGCGGGCGAAGCCGCGCGGGACATCTAGTAAATTATAGTTATGTACGGTTACTGTAAGTAAAGTATAATTCTCTGTATTTTTTTTTTTAATGAAATAAGGTGGCAAACGAGCAAACGGGTCACCTGATGGAAAGCAACTTCCGTCGCCCATGGACACTCGCAGCATCAGAAGAGCTGCAAGTGCGTTGCCGGCCTTTTAAGAGGGAATAGGGTAATAGGGGAGGGTAGGGAAGGGAATAGTTGAGGGTAGGGAAGGGAATAGGGTAGGGGTTAGGGGATTGGGCCTCCGGTAAACTCACTCACTCGGCGAACACAGCGCAAGCGCTGTTTCACGCTGGTTTTCTATGAGAACGTGGTATTTATCCGGTCGAACCGGCCCATTCGTGCCGAAGCATGGCTCTCCCACGTATAAAATATAAGCTGGTCCACAAAAGTGGCCACTTTACAAACGTGTCCGTAGCACGTGCTACGCCGTAGATGCGTCGTAGAGCCGCTACGGACAGCTCGCTGACAAGGGCTCACACATTGCAACGTGTCGCGTTTATGTGATGCGTTTTAAAAGTAATCCATACTAATATTATAAATGCGAAAGTGTGTCGATCTGTCCATTTGTCTGTCTGTCTGTTACCTCTTCACGCCCTAGCCGCTGAACCGATTCTGCTGAAATTTGGTATGGGATACCTTTCGTCCCGGAAAAATGTACGACTCCCGCATGATACACGAATTTTGGCGCAACGGAGTTTTCAAAACTAAACAAAGAAATTGTATCTCTCTGCTTAGTTTAGAATGACTCATTTTGAATGGCGAGACTTTACTTGATACTTGAAAATTACGTGTCAAGTCGAATACGAGGTTCGTATAATCGACACCATACGCAGCACCTTCGTTGCGCACGTTCCCCGATTTATGTGTAAAGAGATGTACTATCAGAGAAGTTATAGGCAGAAGTTATAGCAGCTAAGTAATTTGGCCGTATTATGTCAAACCCAGCAGACAGAACACACATAACATTGAATTGACATAACCCAACAAAATGACGTAGTACCACCACCCTTCGATGGTACTATAAGTTTGTCGCTCTATGGTTGTAGCTACCGAATGCAATAGTTCAGCTCGCAGCTGGAGCGTTGTATTATTCTCCGACGCAATATGCGACTACATAAAATCTCATTTCTTACTCCACTTTTATTAACTAAATAATAAACAACGGTACACTCTCTCAATTCGGTCGTATTTTAACGAGAAGGAACTGTTCCAATAGAATTTTAAGATGCGAGCATTCTCGTGAGATTATTTGAACGAAGTTACTATGTTGAAATACCGAAAAGCACAACATTTAGTATTGTAAGAATACTAAATGTTGTGCTTTTGTAGCTTGTCTGTAATTTAATGAATTATATTTAGTGTACGAACTAATATGCTAAGTGTAGCACTCGGGGACTGCCGCGGTAAATCTGCATAGCATTTTTGTCAACTTATGGAATTATGATTCGCATACATCTAGTCGCACGCACGCAAACACCGTGCCGAAGTCTGCCAAACTCAAACGACGCTAGAAGGTGCACGACAACGCCGCACCGTCGGAGTGGGGGGAGGGTGTTAGGTGTGTTTTCATTACGGAATTTCTGGATTCGGTCGCCGCGTTCAAAGCCCGCGGTAAAAGTTAAGCAATAGCTTAAAACTTTGCAAGCAGTAATAAGTGTCAAATCTATTGAGCTGTTAGGCATCCATTCCACGGTAGGTTTTGCTGTCAGTTTACCACAGTCATGGCTGTAACTGATGGATAACCTACCGTGTAAGAGCGTGACAGACGGTTGCATGAAGTTGATTGACGAAAATCTGGATATCTTGATTTTTGCTATATGCAACCATCAGTCACGAATTTTGAGTGAGTGTTGTCACATCTTATACTTGACAAAATAGGAAAAAAATTAGAAACGAACACCTTTGACAATTTTGGCTTTGACTGGCATAAAACTGAAGAAAAGATTGAGTGACCGTCTGATACCATTCGTCAGTCCATCAGTCACCATCAGTCAAACATAAATCATGATTGACGGAATTGACTGTCGCTAGCGTGAGCGTGTAATGGATGCCTTAAAATGATCATACAAATCATTTTCGATAACAATAGGAGCTGCTGTCAGCCTTATTATTCTGAACGTATTCCATATTAAACGCCACGTTAGGCAATAAACATTAAAACGCGAATAAACCATTAGAATAAAAGATAAACGTCACATGTGGAGCTTCGATAAGAGAAATTAACGATAACTGCTCACATATTAGAGTTCACTGCGCCAGACATTACTCTGTATTATAAATAGACTGGGTGACTAAGGGTGGGTTGCACCAACTTACTTTAACTAAAAGTGTTTCAAACAGCTTGGACGCCTTGGAATTACGCCGAGATGTAGCTTCACTCTGCATCCTCTATCGGTTGTATCACGGGGAGTGCTCTGAGGAATTGTTCGGAATCATACCACCTGCAACTTTTCGCCATCGTCCCACGCGGAAAATATACCATCCTTATCACCTTGATGAGTGGCAGTCTTCCACAGTGCGTTTCTCGCGTAGCTTCCTGCCGCGCACTGTAAAACTCTGGAACAAACTGTCACCAGCAGTATTTCCGGTGTATTCCCTCTTAAAAAGCCGGCAACGCACCTGCAGCTCTTCGGATGTTGCGAGTGTCCATGGGCGACGGTAGTTGCTTTCCATCAGGTGACCCGAAGAGCTGCAGGTGCGTTGCCGGCCTTTCACGAGGGAATAGGGTAATAGGGGAGGGTAGGGATGGGAAGGGAAGGGAAAAAGGGAGGATCGGGAAGGGAATTGGCCTCCGGTAGACTCACTCACTCGGCGAAACACAGCGCAATCGCTGTTTCACGCCGGTTTTCTGTGAGAACGTGGTATTTGTCCGGTCGAGCCGGCCCATTCGTGCCGAAGCATGGCTCTCCCACGTATAAACCGCTCTAACTTGCACAAAGTGTACTTAATATAACAAAGACGGGCTGTAGTCACTTTAAATGGCTCTAAAACACACTTACGACGATTGCTAGAAGGTTTTTTTGAACTCAGATTATCTCCATACAAAACTTCACAAAATCGGTTCAACAGTTTGGGCTGAAGAGGTAACAGACAGACATTCCATTTTAAGATGAAATATCAAAGTATATTCGCCGTCTGCGCTCTTTGGCGGTTCAGTTAATAATACCAACAAGAACGCTTTATCATTTTGAAAAATATAAGTGCATATTTGTCACACGACTGTAACAGATGACCTAGGTTCCCCCAGGGCCCAGGACATTCAGACGGACGATAGCTATGCTAATATACAGACAGATTAGTCTTCCAAATCCGTCTGGGACAAACAAATCATTTCACGTAAAACCCCCATTCCTAGTCTGGATTCTAAAGTTTGGAGAATGTATACGGTATAAAAGTTCCAGTAGAAATGTTTATATATATATAGATTAAATGATTCTTTATATTTAAGAGCTAAGATTGTTTGACATATTTATTATTATATATACCATAGATGGTCGACATTGTAAAGCAACGAAGGAAAGCTTAAAAAAATGTTAATTTTTTATTTATCCTAAGACATCATTACTAAATTATATTAACATTTATTAAAATCGGATCAGTAGTTTAGCCACTACGAAAATACATACATAGACTGGTAGTTCCCGAACCGGTGGTAGGCAACGTAGTTTCTTCAAAAAGAGAGTGTATCATGATTTTGAATAAAAATATATTTTATTTATTTTATTATTTATGCCAAAATCATCATCTTTTTTTCCCGCGTTCCATTTGATGTTAAAAATGATCAAAACGCTCAAAATAGGAGGCTTTTTGAGCGTTTTGATCGTTTTTAACATCAAATGGAACACGGGGTTAGGCTTAGCCATAGTCGAGTAAAAAGTTAATTAAATCAATAGTATCAAATATCAATTCGATTAATAGCGACATTGACGTAGATATGCAATTTAGATGCTATAACTTTTTTTGGACGATTTTTCCGTCAAATATTTGCCATTTATCATTATATTATAAATCTTCGTGAAATTTCAAATGTATAAAAGAAACTCTACGATAAAATATAATAACCGTAAGTATTAAATGACCAAAAATTTACCTTTAAAGAAGACAATGTCTTATTTTCATTTGCAAAAACGCAATCCGTCAAGTTATAAATGTAGCAAAGTTTTTGACCCTTATAGAGCAGCGCGGGGTTTTTAATTTGGTGGCGTAATGCCCGGAACACGATGTTTCTAGAACCTAATTACTCCCATTGTTTTCGGTATGGGATTTTTAATATCGCTAACAGCCTGCGGCTAGAACTGCTGTCTCACTCGCCCTTATGGAAAATAAATAAAGCAGAAATTATTTCAATTCTAAAATGAGGGATATATGAGTCGGCGGATTTCGCGCGCTTGCAATTTCATGCAATAATTCCGCCATTTTTATATTTCGAATTTCGAACGTGTTTCGCCGCAAACACCGGTTTTTTATCATCATGATCTTATTTATTCTTATCATTCTAAACTTTTAATTTACTATAATCATTGTGAGAAATTCTATCTTTCCATTATTAAAATGTACCAAAGTCAAAGAAAACGTCCACTTAATTCGAGATCTAATTTACTTTTTTAATACTTAACACAAATACATGAAATTACAACATGAGTACACATCATTCATAAATCATAATTTAAAAAAAAACGCAAAAACATCGCCATCATTATTTCATTATTTCATGTTTTACAAAGCTTCAACATACATTGTTAACAGACTAACTAAGCGACGGCTTCTTATGGAACGGAGCCAAAAGCGTCTCGACCTGAGAAATTGACTTATGTACGAGAATAAAATATGGTAATCAATTTCTGCCTCGCGTGTGGAATATCTTAAATTTTCTTTTTAGAACCTTAATTACTTGTAAGTAGGTCACAGGTAGACAAGTTGTCTTCGTTGATACTTGATAATGATAACGAAGTTTGGAAATACGTATGGGATTGGAAAAAGGGCTTTCTTTAATCGTACTTTGCTTATTTTATGGTGTTACTCACGGTAAGCTACCAACAGTACCAACCAAAGTAATTATTAACCAAGTTGGTTATTAAAACGCAATCCATACATTAGAGGTATAAGTGCGGAAGTGTATACTGTATATTCTATATGTCTTTCTGTCTGTTACCTCTTCAGGTCTAAACTGTAGCACCGATTATTTTGAAATTAAGTATTTAGTATAATAATATTATAATAATATCTATGGACGCGTCACACCACGTCGGTCTGGCCCCGTGGTAAGTACCGAATGGACTTGTGTTACGGGTACTAGACAACGGAAATATATTTCATACTTTTATACTATAAGTACATATATTTAAGATTTTTACTACTTATACGATACATAACCATTAACCATACATAATATATTTAATACACAACCAGACGCAGAAACATTGAAAACTTTATGTTCCGTCGGCGGGATTCGAACCCGAGACTTGAGCGCTGACAACACGCTCAACCACTGAGCCACAGAGGTCGTCATGTTATGGATAAACTTTTTATTCCGGAAAAATGTATGGCTCCCGCGCATTAAACTAATTTTGGTGCTACTAAGTTGAGGGCGTCATTTTCAATTCATGGACAGAGAGAGAGAGGGAATAAAGAGGGTAAAGTGATTAATCTACCCTCCTTACCATAAGTAGCGCCTTACAGAACGAATCGGCCGTAACGCGTGTGAGTCTCATTAAATTTTTCCGTCCTAGGCGGGGCACAAAAAACGGTGGACAATTTATTCTGAAACGGGTTTGGGCACCACTAATCGGCGTCATCAATCAACGGGCTTGATCGGATCAAACGGGGAGGCCCCCGGGCCCCCGCTGCCCCCGCCCCCGGCCCCGGGGTCCCGGTGAACGGGCTAATGTGGATAATAAATAGAATTTCTAATTAATTTAACGTGCATCGGTATCCGTGGTTAATGGCGTGCAATTTGCAATTTAATTCTGTTACCATCGTGATTGTAGTTTACACGCGTAATGTACCAAATTTTGATTTTGTATGAGGCTCGAGGTCACATGAGAGAAATTAATGATGGTATATTATTATAGGTGTATTCGTAGAATGTATCTAATTTTATTAATTGAAGACACGAGGGAAAGAAACAGGTGAGTAATAGTAAAAAATGCTGTTCTTTGCATAAATGGAGGCTCTAGGGCCGGGAAAGTGATTAGAAATAAAAATGTGGATTTTATATATTGCCAGATATATTAGCCAAAGGAGTAGTAGGTAAATAATAAGGTTGCTGTGAGTGGTGATTGCACATTTATCAGCACGCACACGCCGAACGCGCCGCATTTTAGAATTCGTTGTATGAAATGATTTAAAACCCCACGCATTCGTCCGCAACATACACGCCGCATTTCGTATACTATATGCAGTGCGTTCGACGCACGACGCGTACGGTGCTGACAAATGTGCGATCATCTTTAAGAGGATACACCAGGGGCTAGAGAAATGAAAAAAAAGCACGTGTAATATCTATAGCTGTCTCCCTTACCTCAAGCCTATACCGCAGAACGCGATAGAGACAACTGCAGAAAATCCAGAAAATCAACGATTCGTTGTCCCCTGATTCCTTCTCCAAAACTTAACCGATTTAAGTACTTTTTTCATTAAAGATTAAAAAAAGGCTTGAGCTGTGTTCCTATGTTTTGCTTTTTTTGTATAATCTAGCCAAATCTGTTTTCTGGACGTTTGAACACAGCGGAAAATCTGGCAATTTTTTGGGTTTTTGAACGTTCATATCTTATTTAATAATTAAATTATGAAAAAAAAAACATAGGGACATCGTATTAGTGGTCGTAGATATTCAGGAAAAAAATTATAAGTCTACTAGCATTATCCAGGGAGGAAACAGGGGACAACGTTTGTATGGAAAAAAGGGCGGTGTGGACTCCTCTTAAGGAAGTTTCCATTGCACAAACATGAGTAAACGCTATATTTTCTAAACAACCCCGCAACTATCACCACTTGGTCATATTCGAGTTCTAATTACTCGGGTAAGCCTCTTACGATCGGCGATCGGCCCCAGGTATTATGAAGTATCGTGATTGGATTCTAATATCGATGCTCGTTCTATTGGATGTCGCTGGAGGACTATAAGTGAAGCTTATTGCATCGCATCGTTAAAATATAAGAGTACTAATCAATTTATTGAGATTCTACAATATTTATTGTAACATGGGAAAACCACTGAACGATTGGACCTCAAAGGTCTCGTTAGTAAACGCGCTTTTTGGACTACCAAGAAGTTGAAACCAAGTAACTATAAAATTAAAATATGTCCCAAAATATTCTGTATACGCCCATACACGTCTATCGCGACACCACTGAACGCGGCGTTAGCATAATCTGGTTTGTCTACGCGTAACTTTTCTAATGCTAACTCTTTCCAATATTTTTTTTAATTATTGGGAAGCTTTCTTTAACAGTTAAAAATCACGGTCGCTTCAACATATTCACTTCTTGACCTTCTTAATAAAGCAATAGGGTTCAAAAGTTCACCAAAATATCTTAAAGGAGCATTCGCGTGTAATGTAACATTAGAAATTCGACTTTGAGCATTATATTACAATACTACCTGCCTGACTGACGAACATTCGCGTGTAATGTAACAATATAGATTCGACTTTGAGCATTCCATAGCAAATTGACTTCATTGTCACGTAGCATTGATGTTACAAGTTGTATCAAGATATTACACATTGTATCATTACAAGCTGCGCATTGTAATGCTTGGTTCTCTTCCCTCACTGGTGTCATGATTCTGTAACGTTACATTACAAGCGAATGCTCCTGCCGAGGGAGCACCTTTAAAGGCTCTATCGCACGCATCCTATTTCCGCGTCCAGGCCGAAAATGTCAGATTGACGCGAAATCAATTTTATGCGAAACATCAAACAATCGCTGACGTGGACGTGGGTAATGTTGACTGGCAAAATGAATTCGGCCGGTGTTCATCCCCTGAGTTACCCTAATCTGTAAACGTCACGTTTTTACCTAATCCAAGATTACTGTTGTTAAGTAATAATTTTACATTTAATAATATTCTTTGTGAATATGTAAGCTTAATAAAAAAAAAAAAAAAAAAAAAAATTATTATATGTTTCCGCTTCCGTTCGCTTGGAACGTTTTGTTCTCTCTTGTTCTGGTTGTCAATTTATTTTATGGAGTTTTGTATTGTGAATTACCAGTTTACAATTAGTTACAAATAAAAGTGATTAGAATATCTTATATTTTTATTGATTTTTCTGCATAAAGTACAATAGGTTATGAGGCCCAGACTATTAATAAAATTATAAAGTGCAGTAGTAAACTCGGTACAACGTGATCGGCCATAAGACGCCAAAATGGATACCGGCAAAATGAACATCGAGCGCTTTGATGGAAATAATTTTCGCCAATGGCGATTTCAAATTAATTGTGCATTACGAGCAAAGGGTATCGATTTATCTATACCCAAACCAGAAGGGCAAGATGAAAAGTGGATGAAAAATGATGGGATGGCTATGTTCATCATTACATCAGCTATGGAATTACGGCAAATTGCTTTAATTGAAAACTGCAAAAGTGCATCGGAAATCATAGAAAAGCTCCAGTCCATATATGAGCAAAAATCTGAATTCAATAAGATGCTAGTGCATGAAAGATTTTACAACTACAAAATGAGTCCAAGTGACAGTATGGCGCAACACATTTCTAAAGTTGAGAGCTTGGCTCAACAGCTAAAGGACAGTGGTGAACAAATTAGTGATACTGCGATTATAACTAAAATAATAAGTACTTTACCATCTAAATACCGCTCACTGCGACAAGCCTGGATGTCATTGGACAAAAGTCAGCAAACTATCCACAATCTAACTGCTCGGTTGATGGATGAGGAGAACAGTTTAACAAGCGAAGAACAGAATGAAGTTGCACTAGTGACAGCTCATGAGAAACAAAATTTAGATAGAAAATCAAATAATAAACCAAACTCTGGATCTACACGTCATAGATTTATCTGCTATAAGTGTAATAAAAGAGGACACTTTGCAAGAGAATGCCGTTCTAAGAAATCTGGTAATACCCAAGAGCAGAGCAACTTGTTAGCATTTAATGTTGAGGAAGAAATTGCTAATGTCACAGTGAGCTCCAGAGAAAGTGATGTATGGCTGTTAGACAGTGGTGCATCGATGCATATGACTTTCCGCAAAGACTTTTTCTCAAATTTAGAAGAATATAAAGATGCTAGCCACACTTGCGTTAGGCAAGTGAAATTAGGCAACCAACAGAACTTGAAAGTGTGTGGAATAGGAACTGTGCAAATTAAAAAGTATATAAAGGGACAGTGGGAGGAAAATATACTGCGAGAAGTACTTTATGTGCCAGACCTACGGAGAAACTTGTTTTCGGAAGGTGCTATTATGAGATTAGGCTTTGTCATTATTAAGAAAGACACCAGTGCATTAATTTACAAGGACAATAAATTAGTGCTTAGTGCAACTCAAAAATTAAATAATTTGTATGAAATGAACTTTAAAACAGTCGTAAGTGCTAATTGTAATACAGTACAAATGTCACAGAACAGCTTAAAAGTGTGGCATGAAAGACTTGGACATTTAAATGTCAAAGAAATTATAAAAATGATTAAAAATGGACTGATTAAGTGTCCAGATTACAGTGAAGAAAACTTTGTGTGTGAAACCTGTATGTATGGAAAACAAAGTCGTCTCCCATTCCATTCTTCAGTGAGGGGTGAGTTGGCTCCTGGAGATTTGATCTACAGTGATGTATGTGGACCCATGAGCCAAGCGTCAATCCAAGGAAGGCGTTATTTTGTTCTATTTAAAGATGCCGCCTCTAGTTATCTGTGTGTATATTTTATGAAGCATAAATGCGAAGTATTGGACCATTTCAAAACATTTAATGCCATTGTGCAGAATAGATTTGGACATAATGTTCGAATACTACACACAGATAATGGGACAGAGTATATCAATAAAGAATTTAAAGAGTTTTTGAATAAAAATGGAATTATACACGAGTGTACAGCTCCTTACACCCCGCAACAAAATGGGCGTGCTGAACGAGAGCTACGTACAATTGTTGAAAGAGCTCGTTCAATGTTACATGGTCGCAGTATGCCTTTAAATTTGTGGGCTGAAGCCGTTGGATGTGCAGTCTATATTCAGAATAGAACGACTTCAAGTCAAGCCCCTATTAAATCTCCACATGAAATTTGGACTGGTGAGAAAGCTAATTTATCGCATTTAAAAATATTTGGTTCATGTGGTTATGTGCATATACCTGATCCCTGCCGGAAGAAATTAGAAAAGAAAAGCAACAAGATGTTTTTGGTTGGCTATGAAAATGAGAATTATAGGATGCTAGATAGCAAAACTAAAAGGATAAAAGTGTCACGAGATGTAATTTTTGATGAGTCGCTTGCAATGGTATTGCCCCAGAATAGGGTTATCATAGACACTTCAGAAATTGAATCCCAAAACAATTCTTCAGATGAATTTGTAGAAATACCAACTCCTGTGATGACATCTACACCCCAAACAGAAATTCAAGATAGCGAGGACAGCTTAGTAAGCTGTAATGATAATGATCCTACATATGAACCATCTGAGACACTTCAAGAAAGTGATGATCAATTTATTAATGTCAATATGAGACCTCGACGTTTGAATGTAGAGTATGAAGCTAATTTAATAGAATGTCAAGTTCCCAAAGATTATGAGGAAGCTATTTCTTGTGCTGAGTCGAGTAAATGGAATGCAGCTATAAAAGATGAGTTACAAGCACATGAAATAAATAAGACTTGGACTATAGTTGACAGGACAAATAAGAAACCAATAACCTCAAAGTGGGTGTTTAGAGTCAAGAAAAACAAAGAAGGTGAAATAGAAAGATTCAAGGCCAGATTATGTGCCAGAGGCTTTAGTCAAGTTAAAAATATTGATTATAAAGAAACTTTTGCGCCCACTACCAGATATGATTCTATTAGAATTTTATTAAGTTTATCTGCGAAGTACAAATATGAGATAATACAATTTGATGTTAAAACGGCCTTTCTATATGGAGAGTTACAAGAAGAAATTTTTATGGAAATACCAGAAGGAGTTAAGACAGAAAAAGACAAAGTGTGTAAACTGAATAAATCATTGTATGGTCTCAAGCAGGCACCAAGGTGCTGGAATTTAAAATTCAATAATTTCCTCAAGTCATTTGGTTTTAAGCAGTTAGAGTCAGATTATTGTGTTTTTAGTGGTTGTTTTAATAATGAAAAAGTGTTCTTAATTTTGTATGTTGACGATGGTCTAATATTTTCATCTAAGAAAGAAACATTGAACTCTATTGTAAATGCTCTGACAGCTAATTTTAATGTCAAAATAATGAACACTGTAAGCTATTTTGTTGGTTTAGAAATAGAAAAATTAGAAAATTCAATTCGCATAACTCAAACTAATTATATTGAAAATGTCATTAAAAGATTTCATATGAGTAATTCTAATCCTGTTTCGACTCCAGTTGATCATAATGTTGTGTTGAGTTATGATAATAATGAAAAACAGAATTCAAATTTTCCTTTTAGAGAAGCTTTAGGTTCTTTGTTGTTTTTAGCATCAGTTTCACGTCCTGATATATCATTTGCAGTAAATTTGATCTCACGTTATGTAAATAATCCTCAATTTTGTCATGTAAATGCAGTTAAGCGTATTTTAAAATATTTATTAGGAACAAAACATTTAGGTATTGAATATAAAAGTAATAGTAAAGTTATTGGTTACTCAGACTCTGATTATGCTAATGATGTAGAGACTAGAAAATCAACTACAGGATACATATTTTTAATGAATAATGGTCCAATTACTTGGAAAAGTCATAAACAGCAAACAGTTGCACTGTCTACAATGGAGTCAGAGTTCATGGCAGCATGCGATGCCATAAAAGAGTTATTGTGGTTAAAACAATTTTTGTTCGAATTAGGTGAAACTTATAATTGTATAGAGTTGTTTGTAGATAATCAAGCTGCAATTAAATTACTTTGTAATCCTGTATATCACCAAAGGTCAAAACATATTGATGTTAAATACAAGTTTATTCGTGAGAAGGTAGAGGAAGGTATTGTAAAGGTTAATTATATTCCAAGTGCAAGACAATTAGCTGACTTTTTAACTAAGCCTCTATCTGCTATTAAATTTAACGCCAACAGAAAAGAAATTTTATGTTAATATTAAGTGTTAAGTTAGAAAGTTAGTTGTTTCTTTTAAATGTTAAATTAATGATAGTGTTAAATGTAAAATTAGTGGGAGTGTTAAGTAATAATTTTACATTTAATAATATTCTTTGTGAATATGTAAGCTTAATAAAAAAAAAAAAAAAAAAAAATTATTATATGTTTCCGCTTCCGTTCGCTTGGAACGTTTTGTTCTCTCTTGTTCTGGTTGTCAATTTATTTTATGGAGTTTTGTATTGTGAATTACCAGTTTACAATTAGTTACAAATAAAAGTGATTAGAATATCTTATATTTTTATTGATTTTTCTGCATAAAGTACAATAACTGTGAGGTGATGGAGGTTTCATTTTTTTTTATGAAATAAGGGGGCAAACGAGCAAACGGGTCACCTGATGGAAAGCAACTTCCGTCGCCCATGGACACTCGCAGCATCAGAAGAGCTGCAAGTGAGTTGCCGGCCTTTTAAGAGGGAATAGGGTAATAGGGGAGGGTAGGGAAGGGAAGGGAATAGGGGAGGGTAGTGAAAGGAATAAGGTAGGATTGAGCCTCCGGTAAACTCACTCACTCGGCGAAACACAGCGAAACAAGCGCTGTTTCACGCCGGCTTTCTTTGAGAACGTGATATTTCTCCGGTCGAGCTGGCCCATTCGTGCCGAAGCATGGCTCTCCCACGTATAAAATTTGATTCTTGATAAAATTTTTGATTACAAAATAATATTTCATTGTCTTCCCGCAAGCGCTGGATTAAGAAAAAGACATAAAATAAAGTCAATAAACATAATCAATGAAATACTTCATTTATGACCTTTTTTTAATGCGCAGGGGAAACCCTTTATGGGTGCCCCGGGTTGAGGATGTGCCTCAGTTAAGCTGAAGCACCCCGGGGGGACTCCCGACATCGGGCTTACCCACTAAAACTACCTGCGGTTTGCCTTCAGCCATATACGGAGGGATATCCTGGATCTGTCTAATACAGGACTCATATGAAAAAGGACCTAACCTAATCTAACCTTACCTAAACATGGTATACTTGGTTTTGAAGTTACTAAATAATATTAGTCTTTAAAAAATCAGTTTTAGACTTTATTCTGAAGAAACATAAACTCAACTATTTAAAATGTATTTAAACGGGGAATAATAATACGAGCGAATAAAAAATTTCTTTGCGACTGATGATGAACATACTGTTTTAATAACATGAGCGGTATTAATTTGACTAAGCGAAAAATAAACTAAACTAACGACTAATATTGATTTATAATAAAATCCAGAACGAGCTTACAAAATGTGGATTGCGATTAATCTATTTCAGATATTAAAATTCTATCCGAGCGACTGTATTACTAAGTGAGCGACTGGAAATACATAGCGGGCAACTTCAATATTAATTATAGATTCAATTTTTCTAAGTGAGGTTATTTATTACGAGCTACTAAAAAGTTCATTTTGAGCAAACTTTTGTGAGCTGCTTTATTAATGATAATTAGTTACTGATATTCTATTTGAGGCTTTATATTTTATATTTTGATACGTGTCTTAATGAAAACTACATATTGTTAAATGCGTGCGAATTCGAATGGGGGCGGGGCGATGAATCGTTGCAGTCAGGTGAGTTGGGCTGCGGACCAATACGACTTTTTTGGGTTAGGATATTCGCTGCGCTACACTCACGCCTTAGCCATCGTAATTAACGGTAATTTTTTTGTAAACCACCCAGAAGTAGGAGCCCCGTCGAATTATACTTGAAGCCAGTTGTTATTTTTTTTGGTATAGGTTGCCATTTAAATTTTACCCATTTCTTTGACGTTACGTTAAGGATTATAATTTGTGTAATTTATTAATGATTTTTATATATAAACGGGGAAAAAATTGCTTGATAGTTATAAAAAAAATGTTCTATCCCTGTCCGTAGTAGTCCCTGAATAAAAGTGTTTCATCAAATAGTTATTTCATATTCATTTTTTTTGTTTTAATGTGTGCTCATTATACTCTGCTCATAAGTGTATTTTTCACAATGGTTTTTGGTATTCGAAACACTTCATTTAAGATAAAATGCCGCTTAGTATAAAAATTACATTTGCCAAATATTGAAAAAAATGCAGGACGTAACGTTGACACTCAAACAGATATTAGGTCGCTCAGAAAATATAAAGCTGCTCATTTTGTATTTTAAGTAACTCAAACAAATAAATTCTAAGTTGCTGTTCTGTTAATTTCTCGTCACTCACTCTCAGTCGCTTAAATAGTAATTCTATAACCCAAATTTAGTAATTTTGACACCTAAAACTGTAATTTACAGTCACTTGATAAAATACTACCCTTTAAAAATGTGGCCCGCTCATACATAATGTGCGCGTACCTTAATAGAGAAAAAATGCTGAACACAAATTACAGACGATATAACTATCAGTTTTTGCGTCCACAATTAATCTTGCTAATGGTTTCTCGACGGGTGTAGTTAAATCAACGTTACTCGTGATTTTCGCGACAGGAACGCGACAGAACGCCGGGAAATGACATGGCTGAAATGACGGAAGCCTCTATTCGGAAATTTGCTGGCTGTTTCGAGAATTTTCTTGACGTTGCTATCCGTTACATGGCAGGCTATATTATGGTATGTACATAGTCGTTACAGACACTTTCATTGTGTAAGCAATGATTAAAATCAGCCAGGAGTTTTTGCGTGAAGAAGTAATAGCATATACACATGCAATCCTTACTTACGCCTCCAAGGTCCAGTGGTTAAGAGCGTGGCTCTTGACTCGGAGGTCGTAGGTTCGATTCCCGCGTTGGAAACGTGTTATTTCAAGGTTTGGTTAGGACAATGCAGGCTGATCACCTGATTGTCTGACAAGTAAGATGATCCATGCGTCGGATGGGCATGTAAAAAGTCAGTCCTGCGCCCGATCTCTCGCTAGTTGTGTCGGTCTTCCGTCCCTCTGGGTTATGAGAGTAAAGGAATAGAGACTTCTCTTGTGTATCTGACTTCTCTTGGCACTATAAAATTACTCCTGCGTACCTGGCCTGCTTTCAATGAAACCGGCCACCGTCACCGAAACCAGTGTGGGGGTATTATTATCATATTATAAAAGCGAAAGGATATCTGTCTTTCTGTCTGTATGACTGTGAATAAGTAGTAGAAACAAAGAATATTTACCTTCTAAATTTAAACATTTCTGAACGCACCGGTAAACTTATAATTACTTCAAAGAAACTAGAAAAACAGTTTAAAAACTGGTATCCAAGTTTTATTCGTATTTCGCTCGAGAACTAAACTCTGTAATACAATTTGGAAGCTAAAGATTATGCGGGTTAAGAGATTAAGGTAGTTGTAGACTGCACAGCTACTTTGATCAACTGCAATTTATCTTATTACCTGACAGTCGACGCTAGTTATTATAGTCGGAAAGGCTAGCTTTGATACTTTTTGCGAGTAGATTTTTATTTATACAAGGTGTAACAAAACTAAGTGATGATACTTTAAAGTATAAGGCCCGCAGGCATAGAAATCCGCCTTTAGTTTTTTTTTTGCCACCTTGTGGCTCTTGCCTGCCAAAAGGTTGCCGACCGCTGCTTTAGGGTGAGTATATTTTTTTATAAGCCTATGCTGTCCCACTGCTGGGCAAAGGTCTCCCCCAAAGTCTTCCAGCTCTCTCGATCCAACGCAGCCGTAGGCCAAACTGGCTCGCATTTGTCTAGCTTATCGCGCCATCTTTTTCGAGGCCGACCATGGTGGCGTCGTCCATCATCTGGTACCCATTCTGTGGTGATATGTCCGTATATGTCCCTTAAAATATATAATTCACTATGGAGTATGGACAAAAGAGTCATGAATTTTCCCATACAAAAGTAAAAACAAAAGTTAACTCTTTCAGCGCTGCCACTTTCACACCTCTGTGACGTGGGACAGCCATGCTTCCCTCCCCTATTCCCTTCCCCACCATCCCCTATTACCCTATTCCCTCTTAAAAGGCCGGCAACGCACCTGCAGCTCTTCTGATGCTGCGAATGTCAATGGGTGACGGAAGTTGCTTTCCATCAGGTGACCCGTTTGCTCGTTTGCCCCCTTATTTCATAAAAAACCTTGTATTTTTTTAAATTAGTATAATATTGTTTGTTACTACTATTTATGCCATGAAATTAAATACAAGTAAGTAATACAAGAGAAGTTGTGGAATGTGGAGATTTCAGCGTAAAAAATAACAGATAGACATACAGTACATTAGAATAAAGTACAATCCAACTAACATCATAATAACTATGTAGAAGGCAAAGTCGGAGCTATTCAGTAATTATTATTTAAAAGACACGTCCCGGAACGTTTAGGCTTTACAAAATAACAATTATTCAACCATCAGATCCTGTGGATGATGTAAAAACAATGGATTTCTAAGAAAATATCTGTAATTGCCATCGTCGGGTCAGGGGTCAGGGGTTCGAATTCAATAGTCTCGGTCCGTTGTTTGAATATCGATTGTGAGAAGACTTAGCCTTAGAACACTGTTACTGCTAACAATGAGTCTGGTAAATAGAATTAATATTTTGTTTCTATGGAAGTGAGAATTATTATTTTTTTCTATGGAATTGTTCATCCAATTTACGTAACAAATTTTGGTTGTCGGTGACTTATTTTTAAAGATCTTTTTTTTCTAAAGAGGGTCAAAGAAGAGTAATTTATGAATATAGCAGACTGCAGACATTATATTGCACGTAAAAAATCTTCAATTCTGATGTAAATCCAAATTATTTAGCATTGATGAAGATAAAGAAATATTGCTAAGTGTCTAAACACACCATGCCGAAGTTCCGCGGCGGAAGTTCGGCACGATTACGTCAGCAATGTCAAACGCATACAATATCACGCGACTACTTTTATTATTCGTAGGCGGCGTAATTTCGGCATGGTGTGTCATCGGTAATTTAAAATACATTTCAGACGGAATCATGCCGAACTTCCGCCGCGGTAGTTCGGCATGGTGTGTTTAGACATTAAGACCTTTTGTTTAGATGCGCACACACGCACACACATAGAAAGACAGACGGATACGTCAGACTTATGTTTCCGACGGTTAAAAACACGTCGGCGATCGCACAAAAATTATAACAAAGAACTTCAGTTCTTTGTTATAATTTTTGTGCGACCAGATTCATCTGGGGCAATGCAAATCGACAGTGTTGGCCTAAGTTCAGTTTAATGAGGCAAAACTTTGGTTGTTTAACATCCAAACGATGGATTCCGAAATTCAGAATTTCCGAAAAGTGCTCATAACTAAGGCAAGGAAAACTGCACCAGGCTGCTTTAGAGTTTTTAAAATTGAACTTATTAGATTGTTCTACATAATCCTTTACTAGTTTTCACCAACTACACCCTAATGCTAAGGGTCAGGTCGAATTGCAACGTGACGAGACGATGCGGTGCATTTTTAAATGAGCCATTTAAACTTGAAATAGACATTAGGCAGTTCAAGAAAGGCGAAAAGTCTGTCAATTAGGGCGGATTCGACCAAACTGGAGTAAAATTTTACTCGAGTATAACTGTCTCCTAATCTAATAGTAAGCTGGTTTTGCGTTTTTCCAACTTTTAATCCAAGAATGAGGTAATTACACGGGAGTAAATATTTACACGGGCTTTTTTGGTGGAGTAAATATTAAACTGAGAATAGTTGCACAACAGGGTTCAACTGTCACGGTCGGTGTCATTGTGAACTATAATTGACATTTTATTTCATACTCTTTGAGCAACTTGGTCAAATGCAAACGATAATACCCTAGAATCAATTAAAGGAGTAAAATTATTCTCATGATAGTTATACTCGTGTGTCTTCAAGTTTGGTCGAATCGGGCCTTAGTGTTTATAAATATTTTAGACTCAACCAAGTTTCAGTGAAAATGGGCATTAGACTCACTTTTGTCGATGTATGTTATGGCTAATCGTAATTTATAATGGTGAAGTATTATGGAGAAGATAACTATATCATAATATAGCACGCTGTCTTTAATACGAAATCGAATGCTATTAATGATCAAACAAATTCTCGTAAGCTTTTTCGAGACGAAGAGTGTCACAAATAAAAATCACCGCTCCACAAAAAACACACATATTTCACATGTCAAAACAAAAATAACAAAATCAAAGGATCCGCCCAAATCCCATAGTAATGACATTTCTGTGAGCTTATTATAAAGGCGGCTAAATCTCAACTTTCCCAATACCTTTTGTTTCTCGCAGGGCTGGCACAAATGGGACACATTTTATATAAACTGTTTTTATTGGGGTCAAAAAAGTTTCACTTCTGGCAGCCCTATTCTGTTAGGGACGTGTTAGTCAATGTATTAAGGGTAAAGCCTGCGAGACAGGGGCTCTCGAAGGCTTTGCGGAAGACAGGCGCAGACAAATATTTGTCACGTTGTTTTATATTGTCATTCCGGATACTGGGCATTAATTTGTAGTTGGACAAACTTATTGGATGAAGAGAAAATTGGAAGAATATTAGTCACAATAAAGAGATTGGAACTTTATTGATATTTAAACGTTTATCAACGCTCTTTTAATAATAATATAACTTAACATTCCTTCACATTAAGGGACCGACAGACATTATTTTAAGATTTTATTCATATATATATCTAGTTTGCCTGAAATCTGAATATTTAATGGGTTTGACAGACAAGGAAAATAATGTGTCTCTACACGTGGATTTTTTATCATAAGGGGGCTTACTTACTTATATATTTTTTTTATAAAAATAGGGCAAACGAGCATACGGGTCACTGATGGAAAGCAACTACCGTCGTCCATGGACACTCGAAACATTAGAAGAGCTGCGGGTGTGTTGCCGGCCTAAAAGATATATATTGGTGATGTAGACATAAAAATAATTCACACAAATATTTCACAACGATCGTCTTCCAGAACACGCGTTTTGCCACTTTTAAGTCGTAACAGCTTAGTAAAGAGGCGCTCTACAAGTTCACAGGTCTGTTACTTCGAAACAACGGTTATTCAATTTGTTTATGAACAACCGAAGCCAAGCTAAAGCCATTTAATTTCGCAATAGAATATCAATTAAGTGTAATTAATATCAGCTCTAAGTGCCTTAACACACCCGCGATTAGCGAGCGATTTGAAAGCGACGCGACTGCGCAGCGCACACGCCGCGATTGCGCCGCGTGCACGTTGCGACAGCGCAGCGTCGTCGCGGCGTGGCGTGGACGCCATTTTGTACACTCGTCTATATATATATATATATATATATATATATATATATATATATATATATATACAGTGTGTAACAAAAACAAGTGATAATACTTTAGGGCGTGTGCGTGTGCAAGGAACACGCACACACCCTAAAGTATTATCACTTGTTTTTGTTACACCCTGTATATATAGTAGACTCGTCTAGGGAGTGACGTCAGAATCCATTTTGCTGCTAAGTTCAAAAAAACCGAAGGCAAGCTGCGTGCATGCCGCGCAATCGCGGCGTCATCGCGGCGTGTGCGCTGCGCAGTCGCATCGCTTTCAAATCACTTGCTAATCGCCAGTGTGAAAAGGCCCTAAGTATTACGATCAGTGCGGCTCGTTAGTAGTTAGCAGCGATGTCATCGTATGCAGATCTTGTTAATGTACACTGCCTCAAAATATACTAAACTGAGTTTAGTCATGTCAATATTATGTAGAAATATATGTAGATCATACAATAAAAAGCTGTATATTATGTAATTCTTATCTCAATAACGATAATTTTAATATTACTTATGTAGAAATATTCAATGGATAAGAAACAAGGAAAGATCAGCTTACCAAAATTCTAGTTACACTGACAAAATGTTAATATTCATAATGCAATGTCACTTAGCGCAGTTTTGTAATAAAAGTAAACGTAGATTCTAAGGATACGCAGTCGTGTATGATAACCACCGCGGTTCAACCTCTAATCAACCTCAGATTGGAAATTTTATCTACATTCAAATTAAATTAAGGTAAATAAATGTTTTAATTAAAAATTTTAAGCCCCGAAGCTTTTTAATGAACCTTTCATAATCAAATTTTTCCTTTAAATATTCATAAAGCTTAATTTTCTTTTTGCATTTAATTTTCAAGGTTGAATAAGTTTTGGTGTCAAACAATGCTAGCTATTAGGGATTTGTGGGATTACGGAAAAAATCAGAGAAATTAAGAAACTTTCTTTGGAAATTGTGTAAATGTTATGTATATCTAGAGTGTCACATAGGTATGTCTATAAAATTGTCATATCGCGGTTTTTGTTTCCTTCCTCCTCAAAAGCGGCCCATTTGATTATGATGAAATTTTGTGTACTTACACACAGACCTACGATAACACTAGAAGAACACAATGCGATCTGACCCTAAGGGTCAATTCAGCTTTAAGGCCCTGTATTCCCAGAAACGGACGATTTTCAAGATTTAAAAGTGACATGAAGTGTCTATCGAGTGAAGTTCATGATATTGTGTAATGGAATATAAATTCCACTGTGCTAGATCCTTAACTAACACATATATTTTTTTCAGAATTTAAATTACTATATTTTTATGTCTACTGAGGAGCAGCTAAATAAACTTGAGCGCCTCCAAAACCTCTGCATACGATTTATTTTTGATTTGCGAAAATATGATCACATTTCCCAATTTCGTGTCAAACTCAAGTGGCTGCCAATCCGACCTCGGCGGAATGCTCACATACTGTCGTGTCTATATAATATTTTGTATGACCTTAAGACACCACCCTACTTAAAAGAAAGGTTTACATTTTACTTTTAACGGCCGTTCCCAATATTTGATCTATCTCTGGTTTTTCCTTACTAGAGATAGGAATAGCTCACAATTGACATATAATATATGTCTCTAATGTCTAATGTGAGCTATTCCTATTTCTAGTAGGGCAAAACCAGAGATAGATCAAATATTGGGAACGGCCGTTAAATGACAGTGTTAAAACATTTCGAAACACTAATATGTCACTAATACCACCCACTCGTAACACAAAATTTTATGACTCGTCATTCACGGCTCGTGCTGTCAATCTGTGGAACAAATTGCCCACATCTTTGAGACGTGCTCAATCCTCGTACGTTTTTAAAAATGGCGTCAAGGAATATTTTTTGTCACAATTAGTCCATAATAACTGATAATTATCTGTATTGTATTATTCCTATTTATTTATGTTTGTATGTACATATTTGTATGTATTCTTTAGTATGTATGTGTATATGTATATAATATATAATATATAATTATGTATGTATATTGTATGTATGTACTTGTAATATATTCTTATATATTTTTAAAAATTTGTACTCTTAGCTGTCTATGTAGTCACCTACCATCTAAAACTACTGTTACTTTATAGTTTTACAATAAAGGTTGTCTGGAAGAAATCGCTTGTAGCGATAAGACCGCCTTCTGTACTTTTTACTCTTATAGTTACTAAGTTTTGTATATCATATTTGTTTTGGTGCAATAAAGTATTTTCATTCATTCATTCATTCATTTATTAATACTGTCTCTTTTGAATCTTGAAAATCGTCCGTTTCTGGGAATACAGGCCCTTAAGGAAGTTTCCATTGCACAAACATGAGTAAACGCTTCAACGCGACGCGTAGAAGCGTTTACGTTTAAGCGTATTGAATTTACAGACTTCAATTGCGTGAGACGTCGTGCAAATCTGTGAATTCAATACAGAACTGCAACTACGCGTCTCGTTGCGGTCTGAATTGACCCTAAGAACAACGCTTAACATCGATTAAAGTCAACTGGGTAAATCGATTAAAGTTGTCATCGTGATCAAACTCGATCGTGATCGGAAAGTGCTCCGAGATATCGATGTCGCGTCGATTCATCATGTCGACGCGTGACACGCTCGTTAGTACGAGATAAAACTGATTCCGAGTTAAAATAACCGATTAAAAAAGGAGGTTATCAATTACTTTTTTACATCTCTTATAACGTAAAAATTACACTATTCATACTAATATTATAAATCTAAAAGTGTGTCTGTCTGTCTCTCTTCACGCCCAAACCACTGAATTGATTTTACTAAAATTTGCCATGGAGATACTTTGAGTCCGGGGAATGGACGTAGGTTACTTTTCATCCCGGAAAAATTGTACGGTAATAAAATATGAAATAATAAAGTTACTTTATATTTTGGGATCATTAAATCCTTACTTGCCTTGCGTACAGGATGTTATACGATGCCTCATACAACGGTATGAGGCATCGTATAACATCCTGTATTTAATTAAAAAAATTGACTATGTATTTAATAATGAAATAAACTTAATCATTTAAAAAAACTAAACCATCGTAAACATCGAAATATAATACACATTACCACCATAATTAGCAAATTAAATCCATTTTAAGCTTTATTAAGGATAACTTTGGCTGGTTACGGCTGAAAATGGTTTTGCCACTAATTGTTGATATTTTTTGTCTATGGGTAAAATACCTATAGTTTGTAGTAGCACGCAGCAGATACTAGGTCTTCGTAGCGCAGTGCTTTGTAGAGGAACGTAACGGTTCGTAGCGTACCGTATCCTAGAGGAACGTAGCAGATCGTAGCGTGTCGTAGAGGAACGTAGCAGTTCGAAGCGTGTCGTAGAGGAACGTAACAGTTCGTAGCGTGTCGTATAGGAACGTAGCAGTTCGTAGCGTGTCGTAGAGGAACGTCACAGTTCGTAGCGTATCGTAGAGGAACGTAGCAGTTCATAGCGTGTCGTATAGGAACGTAGCAGTTCGTAGCGTGTCGTAGAGGAACGTCACCGGTCACAGTTCGTAGCGTGTCGTATAGGAACGTAGCAGTACGTAGTGTAGAATGTTGTAGAGGAACGTAGCAGATCGTAACGTGTCGTAGAAGAACGTAGCAGATCGTAGCGTTTCGTAGAGGAACGTAGGAGACCGTAGCGTGTCGTAGAGAAACGTAGCAGATCATAGCGGTTCGGAGCGTTACGTGACCTACCGTAGCATGTTGTTGTACAGTCGACCTACAGCAACACACACTTCGAGAGGATAGTAGATAAATCTTAAATACAATATTTACAATGGACACGTCTTTATTTTCAATTTATCTGTGCTTTTATAGTATCAATATTTATTTTCGGTATAAAATAATTAGATTAATAAATGATTCATATTAGTTTATATTATTGTATAAACATAGAATGGGAAAAGCTGCGTATTATATTAATATAATGTTGTACAAACACGTAGTACAAACAGGCAGCGGAAATTAATGTTATGTCTATACCTCGCTAGATCTATCGAGGCCGGAGGGCTTCATAGAATTAACAGAGAAAAATCTGCCTACGGAAATTACAACGTACGCAAATAAGGTAAACAAGCTTAGTATGTTTAAGATATAATTACGTCATATATGATATGAAAATAAATGAATAAACAAATAAATAAAAAATATTTGATGACGCTCGCAACTCCGTTGCGCCAAAATTTGATTATCGCGCGGGAACCGTACATTTTTTCGGGATAAAGCTGCGTTTTCACCAGAGGTGTGTTGCGAGAAATGTGTTTTTAAGATGCAATAGAATCGCTGCGCTGAGCGAGGTCACGGCAAGCTCACGTCAATGAAGCAATTCTATTGGTTCTCAAACACACATTCCTCGCGACACATCTCTGGTGGAAACGCAGCCTTAAAAGTATCCTATGTCCTTTCCCGGGACTGAGAGTATCTCCATACAAAATTTCAGCTAAATTACTACAGCGGTTTCGACGTGAACAGGTAACATACAGAAAGACACACTTTAGCATTCATAGTATTGGTATGGATAAGACATAGAATGTATAGAATGGTAAGTGGTAACTCTCGGCGAAGCTAAAAGGATGGATAATGATTTTGGCAGCTATGTATGTATGTGTGCTCTTAGATGCTAAACTACTGATCTGCGGGGCTAAAATGGTCACTTTAGAGAATAATACTATTATGAATCATTATATGATTCTTTTTTTATTGCAAAATGGTCACTCTGCTTGCAATTCATGTCTACTAATTTAACATTCATCAGTTTGACAGTTTTGACAATTCATGTGCTGAATTTATTGAGAGGAATTGCTAAATGTGACCATTTTAGCCCCGCTGATCTTAACAAATGAGCTGTCATTAGATTAGTGACGATGCTATGTCATATAATAGGCGCTATTATATTTTTTGTTTCAATTAAGTATTCAAAGCTTATTAAGTGTATTTTTTTAGTTTTGAGTTATATACATTATAATTATCTTTGAGTTATATTTTTTACGGATTATATATCAAGTAGCAACTTGTTAAATAATCGATCCTGAAGAAATAAGCTTATTTTTTGCGCTTATACGTTCTATGCGTAATATTTTTGTTATCATGAGGTAACGAAAGTAAACAAGCGCTCGGTTTCCCATAAATTAATTTGGGATTAGCCGCCACTATAACACCATTACTTTGTGATTTTTCTAGAAAATTCTACAAAATACCAAAGTATACTTTGGTATACCTAGGATTGGATGTAAAGCAAATAGCAGACAAGAGCGTTCCCAGAGTTCTAGAGAAAACTTATTCTAAAGTAAAGTTTATAGTTGACTGGTTTCTTACCAATGAAATCGGCGGACAAAATCACAGATTCTATAGGTGTACTCTTTAACTAATAGAAATGTTTACACAGCGAATAATCTGACAAGACTTAATGTTTTATGGTGTGTATGTCTATTCATGGACGTACATGGACGTACGACGGCCGACGGGCCGGGGGGGCAGCTGCCCCCCTGGAAGCTAAAATAAACGTCAAGTGGGAATTCAACGTGTTATGTTTTAAATCAGACTGATAAAAGTCAATTTTGATGGTTTTTTATTTTTTATTTCAAGACCGAACATCATGGTTCAGTGTTTCACCGGGGGGGACAGCTCATGCTGCCCCCCCCCCCCCCCCAACAGCTCAATACGGCACTTTTAGGCATTTAGGCATTTTTAAAATTCCGATTGACGTCCGATTCCGATAGCAGACTAAAGAAAAGACTTTCGAAAGAGGAGCATTGCTCGTCGTTTAAGAACGCGATATGGCACGCGAAGTACATACACATGCGGTATCTATCTTGATCTATGTCTGTGGTATATCAATATATCAAAAATCATGTTACTAATTTATGTTACACCCCGTGTATATTGAGATCTCTCCCATATTTCATTAGAACCGGCACAACGCTACCTCAGATAATTATCTGGCGCTACTCAATACCCAGGCAGGCAGTAAATAAGGCTTGTTCGCGATACCAGCACGGCTCCAGCGTACTCCCGCAGTGAGCGTTACTATGATGTATGGTGCATTTTCATTTGCTTGCGAGGTATGCAGGCATTGTAAATACGTCATGCTTGGGCTTAAAATATTATGTGTCTTTTTATAGAGACTTCCTCTTTCTGCAGTCGTAAAAATAAAAAAATAAACATACCTAATATTTAAAATTCTCGTGTCACGGGGTGCGTGGTTGAAGACTTCTGAAACGGCTCGATCGATTTTCGTGAATCTTAGCGAACATATCGAATAGGGTTGCGAATCGGACAACATCTACTTTTTATATTGATAAGTGCATTTGTTGAATAAATAATAGTATATTGTTACGGACACATAGAGCCATCTAGCGTCACACCAGCGCAACTTATTGAATAAACGCAGACAGCGTAAATCCGCTATTGGATACTAGATGACGTTAAGCTTCTCGAAGTATTCCACACTTGTTTACGCCAATTGTGTACATTCGGGAAGAAATGTTCTCGAACAGTCTAGGGCTCGCCTCGACCCACATAAATAGTCGCAGGAGGACGGGCCGTGGTTCTATTCAGTTCGATCTGAGCGATCTTCAAGATGATTTCGGAGTGAAAACAAGTGATCAATAGTGAGTGAACCAGTGAACTTACGACTCTGCAACGACCTAGGACAGTGATAGTGCTTAGTGTTTTAGACTTAGTGTGACCTAGTGTTTAGTGCAGTGTTAATAAAGTCTTCAAGAGAGTCAGCAGGTCTTCCTCTCCAAATCCTTCGAACTCTAGCACGTAACAATATTATTACAACTCGAGGGCGACTGGACGTTGACATGGTGCCATACTTATTTAGTCACTTCAATAAAATAATATGGGCGAAATACTTTACATGGCAAAACAACATTTGCCCGGACATCTAGTAATGATAATAAAATTTGCTAAATACAGGGTTCAAATTCGAACGTAACGCATTTATTTGATGCGATACATTTTTGACCGACTTCCAAAAAGGAGGAGGTAACACGTTCGGCTGTATGTATTTTTTTTTAAAGTGGCGTCAGTTTGGTTTCTATATGAACCGATCCCGAGTTGTGTGTGTTAAGAAAATATATAAGTTACTCGATTTGGTGTAAACTTAAGTAATTTAATAATTAAGTTTACACCAAATCGAAATGCAACGAAGCATGACTGACGAGTGACGGGTTAGCTTAGAACAAACCTACACGTCAGTGACGGAGCGTCAAGTTGCGTCAAGTTGTCAAATGTGTAAAAAACACACATTTGACAACTGGACGCTCCGCTTCGCAGTCGCCGGGTCGCGTAGGTTTGGCCTAAGCTTTACTCAGAAGACAGAGACACTAAATGCTAATTAATGAAGAGTTTGGCAGATAATGTATAGGGCTTTTATCAATAATATCTTTTACTGAGTGAGAGAGAGTGCGTCGGCTAGCGTTACACTTACAAAGTACAAAACAATTGACCTTTGCTTGTGCATCTTTGCGTCTTATTATTTCTTGGTGTGATTGACCCCTAAGGCCACACTTGACTATAAGCTAAAACCTATTTCTTACAATATGAAATATTGAAATAAAGATATTTGTTACTAGTATCGTAAACCTGTCGAGCACACGGGCGGTAAAACAATGTAATACGGAGACGTAAAAGTATTTTTACGATCTAATCAGAAACATACGGAACTAGAAGAATTTAAGACCGAGCTAATTAAAAGCTGCATTTTATTTTGTATACTTAAAGATAATTGAGCTGTGTAATAACTAACAAAAAATATTTTTTTTACAATATTCCCTAGACTCCCATATAAGTTGGCATTAAGATTAAAATATAAGAGTACTAGCTGTCCCTGGAAACGTTGTTTTGCTTTATAAAGTATTTCGCCCATATTATTTTATTGAAGTGACTAAATAAGTATGTCACCATGGCAACGACCATCGCGGCTATCCCGTAGTAACAGTACTTACTCCCAAACTTTTGCTTGCGTGAAAATGATGAATACATAAATATAAATCGATAACTAATATTTTTAGTTATTCTTTTTTTTTATGAAATAAGGGGGCAAACGAGCAAACGGGTCACCTGATGGAAAGCAACTTCCGTCGCCCATGGACACTCGCAGCATCAGAAGAGCTGCAAGTGCGTTGCCGGTCTTTTAAGAGGGAATAGGGTAACAGGGGAGGGTAGGGAAGGGAAGGGAATAGGGGAGGGTAGGGAAGGGAATAGGGTAGGGGATTGGGCCTCCGGTAAACCCACTCACTCGGCGAAACACAGCGCAAGCGCTGTTCCACGTCGGTTTTCTGTGAGAATGTGGTATTTCTCCGGTCGAGCCAGCCCATTCGTGCCGAAGCATGGCTCTCCCACGTATAAAATTTAAATTCATCAAAATTACTTGATATTTCATTTACAAAACGGTTCCTTGACGACAAAACACCGACTTGTGGCGTTCTATTTCAATTTAGCTGGCAGACGAGCACAATGGCAAGCAAGCTGTTAGGTATAATGAAGCTATTGTACAGCCGTCGGTGCCGGGGTACGAATGACGTCATTATGCACTCGCCGACTCAGCGCCGATGTGATATATTACGGGTAACCCTCAATTTATTGGCATTTTGCCTATGCCTTACAGATTTTTTTGTTTGCACGCAATGTGTAAGGCTTCAGTCTCGAAAACAGCGGGCAGCGGGGCGGGAGCGGCGGCGGCGCGTTCTATACATTGGAACGCGCTACCGTCGCACCTAATTATAAGCACGGGCGGCAATATTAATCGACGCGCGTTTGCAAGTCAAAGGGTATGTTCAGATGAATACAATGATGGAATACCAGTTTAGAATGAGAGGGAAAGTGTTGCTTGTTCCACGCAGTTCTTAAAGTACTAGTCTTTCAAAGCGGTTTCTGAGATCTGCTTAGATTTTTAAAACTAACCGTGGGTCGCTAAAGTCTAATCTAATATCACACAACACCAGGACAACATTGTATCTAAAAAAAACATAACCGCGCTAAGTTTCTGACTTGACCATCGACCAATGTCACGGGTTCATGTGATTTATATTACCCAACTTCCTTGTGTATTAGTCGGCTAATCGATATTTAGTTGTTCTTATTGTTTATCGATCATCAATAATAATTATCGTGATCAAAATATCTATAACGCTACATTTGAAAATCTAAGCACTGTTCGCGCTGGACTTCTTTTGGCACATGAAATGTCTGGCCTGCAGGCCAGGCCCACAGCTTAAAACTCGAACCAAAATATTGTTTGATGTTGCAACTCCGCGCATCAACTTCTTTGCGAACAAAATGCGACCATGGCCCATGATAAACCAATACAAGCGATCACAATCATGTAAAGACCTATCGATGATGGTCGATTGTGCTACAGACAGCTTCGCAATCATGGCCATCCATCATGACCATAGAGGATCATAATGATGCTCAACCCTTCCCGATGGGTCTAATATTTCGTGGGTCCAACTCGCTGGCTGTCAGGACGCAGGCGGGAGATAAATCACTTATTGAACAATTTATTGGCAGAGGAAACAGATTCAATTACAATCCAGAATTTACTCCCAGCGCCATTAGGTAGTGAATTTGTGTTTGAAGCATGATATTGTAACTTGTAAGTGTAAGGTTCAAACATAGGCGAAGCTATGCTATCTATGAAGCCCTATGAATGAGGGCCAAGGTAAACAGTGATGTACCATTATTTACCTAGGACCTCCTAGTGTGTACAAAATGTATTCTTGGACTGGGGCCCCTATAAATCATCTTGAAACGGGGCTCACGTAATGCTAGCTACGCCACTGTAGTTTAATTCCTAGAAATCCTAGACCCTAGTGTTATTCTTTTCAAATACGAGATTTCTTGAACATTGGCCCACCTAAATTATTTTTAAATTGCTACTTGCTGTAAGTAGGGTAGGCCGTAGGTGTAATCACGGATTACTAGTTAATGTTTTTCAATAATTCATCTCGACAAAAGGTCCTCTCAGGCTTTATCTTCCTTAATAATCTGTAGGGTTGCAATAAAACAAAACCGAATATCGAACAGAATAAAACTTATCCGATTCAAGTCGGGTTCGGATGCGGAAGTAGGAAATTACTCGACTCAAATGACGGAAGCTGGTTCAGCTTATTTGTCCCGAGTCGGATACGCGCACTAGAGATATTCGCTGCTGGCCCACGAATTTAACAATACGATATTGCCTCCCCGACTATTTTATTTGAATTGCTAAGATTTCACTGGCGGGAAAATTGATTAGCCAGTTGTACACTTTTTTTACAATCGTCCAAGGACAGGCATTATACGGCATGCTACCTATAACATACCACTTAGGGCCAACCCGCACGTACCACAACCACACCACATCGCGACGACAGAATGTCGTCGAGCAGTGGTTACGTGTGAATGGTATCGCTGCAGCTTTTTGTAGTTGCGTTGTGGCACCGACGCGCGACGTGATTGCGTTGTCGCCAGTGGTTGCGATGTGGTTACGTACGAAAGCCAATGAAACGCAGGGGGGAAGAGCGCGGGCGGTGTGCGCGCAGTGCGCACTGTCATTGCATCGACGCAACGTTGTGGTTGCGATGTGGTCGGCCGTGGTTGCGATGTGGTCGGTATCATACAAGTGCAGGGCCCCCGCTACCATATGTGCAATGTGTGCAATGCATACGAGCGCCATCCTCTAAGGGCGCCAAATCGTCATCTTTAGGGGCGCCAAAACCAAGGACCAAAAAAATTTGCCTAAAGAGACGCCAAAATCCTTTTTTGCACACAGGCGCCAGTAGACCTTACGGGGGCCCTATACAAGAGGTCGACAACGACTGCAAAATGTGGTACGCGTGAATGGTCCAGTTCATTTACAATACGAAAGATACGCCCGACCACGTGGTGTGGTTATGATGTGGTTATGGTTGTCGTGTGGTGGTGGTACGTGTGGGTTGGCCCTTAATTAACATTTTTTTAACTAATTCACTAATCAATCATTTGATAGACTCTTTATACTAAGTAATAAGTATAATATTATGGCACCTAAATACTCAACAACAAAACTCTACACTGTACATTGTATAACATAATCCCTTGTTGATTTATCTGCCTGCAAACCAAGCTCAATGCATAGAAACATTAGTAGAAGCCGAGAACCCCATAGGTTAGCCGCAAACAGGGTCACCGGTACGCAGTGGTTGTAGACTGTGGACTGTGGTCAGTTGTCCTTTTGTTTCGAGCCTTGTATACAACAGTCTATGTTGAAAGCTGATAAAATGTAAAGAAAGGGATCGTAGTCTCTGTATTCACTGTAAATTTTTTATGACGTTTCAGTTTTCACTTTGTATTAGTGCTACAATAACTTGACAATAAGTTACCTTATACTTAAATTAAGTTTTTGAGGTAAAAAGTACCGTAAAATGGGGGGAATCGGGTCACTTTCCAAGTTCAACATTGATTTTTATTGACTTTATCTTAAGATTAATAAGAAAAAAATTTATCAATAGAGTTCCGGTGGTTCCTAGTTTTGTTTGCAATACATTACAATTTTAGTTTATTAAATAAAATATACAAAAAGGTCCAAAAACTTACTAGACCCAATTCACCCACAGTCTGGGGTGAAAAGGGACGCATATGGGGTTAATAGACATTTTTGCTAGGGCTGCCACTTTCCTGATGTTTCCAAATAGGTAGTTACTAGTTACCTACTCAGGTAGGTACTTATATGAAATAATGTTTTTGGCATAGCTGTATAGGTATGAGGTATATATTATACAAGAATTAGTACAAAATCAAACAACAGATCCAATCAAGCATTATCACATTATTATTATATTTTTATATAAATATTGAGTCACTCTTCTTCGTCGTCTTGTAACTCGTCTGGTGTTGCGACTTGCGTTCCTGATCTTTAAAATTCCCAATCCCTCACGTACTCAGCAAAACACAACGCATGCGTTGTTTCACGCTAGTTTTCTATGAGGTGATGGTATGTATCCGGTCGAGCCGGTCCATTCGTGCCAAAGCATGGTTTTTCTCCCCTTTAAACAACAAATACCTGTACGAACAATGATGATAAAATAATAATACTAGAATATATCCATCGTGATTCGTGACAACCCTATCCATAAAGACCCAATTCACCCATAGGCGTCCCAATTCATCCAAATTAGGTCCCTATTAAACCCATATTCGGCCCAATTTCCCCCACATACGACCCTTTACACCCCGATTTTTTCTTAAAACTACCTTAGTGATAAAAAATTTAAATACTATTTAAAAAAATACTTAAATCCACTTACTTTCTTACTTATTCAATGCCTGAATATCCGCTATAACGGATGTGATGTTCACTTTCACACAATTATTCCAAATAAGTAAAGAAAATTAAAATGTTTTTCGGAGCAAATTTCAGACGATTTTGACTCAACTCTTTGAAGACCGTTATTTTCATCAAATTCAATGACAGGACGAGCAAATGTTGCCAGAATATATAAACAATGTTGTAAGCTTTAAATAAAAAAGCTTACCATAGAGTGTAAAATTAAAATACTATGGGAAATTAGGTTTTCTAAAAAGGTCACACTTTTGACCCAATTCTCCCTGCAGACCCTAGTACCCCCTATTTACGGTACCCCAGAAAATCGAATGAGCGAGTCAAATGGCTAAAGAAAGACAGAGAGATTTGAACTTTTAACAAATTGAACTTCGTAAATCATTATCGTCCGTTATAAAACTAAAAATTATAGGTCTACCAGGGACCAGGATCTGATGCCAAATTCTGATGGCAGATTTTCAAAAAATATTCTTAATAAAACTCTAAAAAATATTTTTTAGTATTTGAATATTTTGTAGTAATTTTACTATTTATTTATACTTATATATTTTTAGTGTTTTACTACATTTTTTTAGTGTTTAAATATTTTGTAGTAAATTTTGGTGCAGGAACCTAGGTAATTACTATTTTAAGCTGAAAAATAACTCAAACAATATGTTAAATATTTTCGTATGTGAAAATGATTTTGGTATTACGTATATATGAGAATTTCGATGGCACCCGGCCCCTTAAATTTTTATATTTGCATGTTTCACACACAGAATCAGCCTCTATAAGGAAAAAAATCGGCCAAGTGCGAGTTGAACTCGCGCATGAACGGTTCTGTACCGATACAGAGCAAAAATAGGCTAAAAATTTTGTTTTTTGCATGGGAGCCCCCCTAAAATTTTCATTTTATTTTAATATTACTTATTATTAAATATTAAAGTACACATAATATAACAAAAGAATGTGTGAAAAACTCAAGTGCCTACTGATATAGAGCGAAAAAGGCCGAAAAATCACGTTTGTTACATGGGAACTCCCCTGAAATATTAATTTTATTTTGTTTTCAGTATATGTTGTTGATATAGCGGCAACAGATAATATACACATTCACAATCTGTGAAAATTTCAGAAGTCTAGCTTAGCGGTTCTTGAGATACAGCCTGGAGACAGACTGACGGACAGACAACGAAGTCTTAGTCATAGGGTCCTGTTTTTACCCTTTGGGTACGGAACCCTATAAAAGGATCGAAATGTTTTATTCCAATCACCCCGGTATTGCTAGAGTCAATATTTTCTTTTTTCACTTTTTGCCATCAGATTCTGGTAGACCATCTTTGTGGTAGACCTTAGATAACTATAGATTTTTACTTTTTAGTATTATATGTAGTAATAAGATTATAGTCCGTCAAGAAAGTGAAGAAATTAAAAAGTGGCAACATCGTAGTGTCATCCCTTTTTTCTTAGATTGATTTAAAAGGGATGACACAACCATAGATAAAGTATTATAGTATAGATGTAGTCTTAGCCCGTCATCGCGTGGCCATTTTGTGCTTATTTTCATACAAGTAGTGAGCGTTTATTTTCTTGAATATTTCTATTTTTCGATTATTTCGAAGCACATTATGATACAGGAAAGAAAGTCAATTAGTTAATGATATCGATTAACTATAGTTCAAGTGATGAGAATCCGTAAACACACGTAAAAAGCTATGCAATTTTTAGCACTAATGACATATATAGCACGAATAAGGGATTAATAAACTTATAAATACCTGCACAAATTTAGCACCCCATCAAAGGATTTTTGAAATCAATATGACCTTAATCGATAGGTCTACGTTAGGTCCGTATAGGTCCACCATAATTTTCGTTAGGTCCCCTATAGTTTTATAATAAATATTTTTTTAAATTTTATAAAAAAAAATAATTGCATCTTAGCATCTCGTCTAAACCGAAACTGATTAATTTTTATATTTTTGCATTATTTATCGTTAGGTCTCTATAGGTCCAAAATAATTTTTGTTAGATCGCCTATAGTTTTTTCATAAATAATTTTTTGCAAAAAAAAATTAACAGAATATTATGGTGCCAAGAAAAAAAACAACAGATTTATGTTGTTAAAAGTAGTCAAAAAGACGAAAACATTTTCACTTTTTATTTACCTAGCTGCGTGAGTAACGTTTATAAAGCCCCATATATGGGCCTCACTGATTGGTTCACACTCGGTGTTTCCGGCCGGCAACACCGAGTGTGAACCATGTGTGAACCAATCAGTGAGGCCCATTCACTGCAGGACTGCCGTGCAGTCCTGCCGTGAATGGGCCTCACTGATTGGTGAAAAAATTAACAGAATAATATGGTGCCAAGAAAAAAAACAATAGATTTATGTTGTTAAAAGTAGTCAAAAAGATCATTTTTCCGAAAACATTTTCACTTTTTATTTACCTAGCTGCGTGAGTAACGTTTATAAAGGCCCATTCACGGCAGGACTGCACGGCAGTCCTGCAGTGAATGGGCCTCACTGATTGGTTCACACTCGGTGTTTCATCTCATCTAAACCTAAACTGATTATTTTTTATATCTTTGCATTCTATATCGTTAGGTCTGTATAGGTCCACAATAATTTTTATTAGGTCGCCTATTATAGGTACCTAACAAAAATTTTTGTGGACCTATATAGACCTAACGATAAAGAATGCAAAAATATAAAAAATAATCAGTTTCGGTTTAGATAAGGTGCTAAGATAAATGATTTTTTTTTGAAAAATTTAAAAAAATATTTATTAAAAAACTATAGGGGAACTAACGAAAATTATGGTGGACCTATACAGACCTAACGTAGACCTATCGATTAAGGTCATTTTGATTTCAAAAATCCTTCGATGGGGTGCTAAATTTGTGTAGGTCTTATAAATTATCTTTTTAGCTTACAAAAATACCGATTGAAAAGCCCAAAAAACGTTGTTCAAAACTTACGTCTTTAATGTTAAATCCACATGTTTGAGGCATTCTTTGGCCATTCTTATAGTTTATTATTTAGCGGAACCACAAAACTCAACAATATCTAGCATTAAATGTTCACTAAAACCTTTATTAACATTTTTATTACATGAAATATGCAGACCGACTCCTTTGTTATGTCCTAGTAAGTAGGACATAACATTACACGCTTTTGATGCTTATACACCGATATAAGGCTCTCTCCATTCTATAGTACCTCAATGGACACAACGATGTTGCCACTTTTTAATTTCTTCACTTTCGTGACAGACTATAATAAGTTTATGGTAAGGGCAACGCTTCCTTTGCCTGTCCCGAAAAAAAGTTTATGGTAATGTTTTGAAGACTTTTACTTTGATGGTAAAATAAAAATAAAATTCAATCACTGTCACATGCTGTCATTTGGCCACCTGTTTCGGGTTTCCTGTCATTGTCAAAAAGGATTTCGTTGGAATCGTTTGTGTTTGTTTCGGGCAATATGTTAGAAAATTTTCGGTGATTTTGCATTATAAATTAATAAAATTTAAGCAAGTAATGTGTGTGCACTATGGAGGAAGAAACTGTAAATATTGAACAAGAGCTAGATGATCTATTAACTAAAGTACAGCCGAATTTGCAAGATGTTATTAAAAGAGTAACTATCCATATCACTTTAGCATTATTAATATTATTATTTAAAAAACAAGTTTAATAATCTAATTACAATTTTTCTAGAGCTTCACCAACGTCGCGTTACAACAAACAAAAAATGGTGAAACTGCAAAATCAGACACATTGGAAGACACCTCATATTTTGCTAAAAACACAGAAGTGTAAGTAATTTCACTCGGTAATCAGTTGGAAAAAGAGAAAAAATATAGTCATAGAATGCATAGAATAGTATTAATTATGTTTATGTTGATAAAAGTCATTAGCATTGATGATAGACTTGAACTTGTACTGATTGAGATTTAATATTTACGCCCTTATTAATAAAAAAGTTAAAAAACATATAAACTGACCATGTTTTGTCTTTGTCTAAAAAAAAGGCTTCCCAAGAGTTTCCAATATATCAGACAAGGTATAAAACATGTCCATTTCTATTGAGTATTTTTTTAAGTAAGGGGCTACGAATAATAAAAACTAAAGAATCGTAACTCCCATACTATTACGATTACCGTTTTAAATTTGGTTCCTTTTGATCTGTCATGTAACGTCAGCCTAGTACCGCTCAAGGTCACCTAAATATTGCAAATGTATTGAAATGTTAACTAAGGTACACTTTTTTGACAAGTATTGTGGAGCATGTTTTTTGACGGAGTTACTTTTCCTTAGTTTTTATTATTCTTAGGTAAGGGGATTACTTTTTAAACATTTTTGTGAAACTTTAAATCTTACTCTATGCTTTCACATATTATTATGTTAGTAACAAGTTTGTTGTCACTATGCTTTATGTAAGGGTATCATATTACTTATTAGTTTGTTTTTCTAGTAACTTATCAAGACTGGAACTTGTTAAGTCTCCCACATTCCACGTACAAGCCCTGTCATTGGATCTCAAGTCTATGAAGCTTAGTTTACGATGTTCACTTGGAGAAGTGAGTGTGAAGGGGCTTTACAGTGCATTTAATGAGAACCTCTACAACCTCATACCGGTTATGGCAGAGGGACATGTTGTGTAAGTATAAAACTTATAATAAAAAACATTTAAAACATTTTGGCATAAATCTGTGTATAAATAAATCACTCATAATTTTATAAAACCTAGGTCTTGCCATGATAAAGGAAATGTGGTAAGTAAAACTAAGGTGATTCTTGGATAGGATGATTTTTTTTTAAGAGCCTATGCAGTCCCACTGCTGGGCAAAGGCCTCCCCCAAGTCCTTCCATTCATCCCGATCCATCGCCACCGTCGGCCAACCTGGCTTGTATGTGTCAAGTTCATAGCGCCATCTTTTGCGAGGTCGACCGCGGCGGCGTCGTCCATCATCAGGTACCCAGTCTGTGGCAATCTTTGCGGTCAGGATGCATACGGCTAATATGACCCGCCCAATCCCATTTCAGCTTTCCACAGAAAATAAATTAATTAATTAAATTAATTAAGTACTATCAGCTATAAAAATTCACAAATATACTGTGTGAACTTCAAGATTATGCTTTAAACTATTTGGTCAGTAAAATATTGTTCATGAACTAAGATTCTTCTTTTACAAATTTTTCTTTCTAATATTATTTTACAGCATTTCTCTATCAAACCTAGTGGCTGAAGTGAATGTTGGTCTTGTGATAGAGGAAGATGCCTACTCCTTCATCAACCCTGGAATTGATTTTACTCATGATGAAGTACTAGTCAAGGTAAATTGACGCCTAAAAACTTCTGCCTGTTAAATGGTGTTATATCCTGAGTTTTAAAATCTTTACACAAATCATAACATTTTCTATATTCAGAACATAAATGGTCCTGACTTTCACAAGTCCCTCTTTGTCATCCATTTATTTAACAGTCATCAGACTGTAGGTATCTCCTTAATTGTGATTGCAAATAAGATTGCAAATAATAGAAATTAAATTATCAATACATGTATTTGTTTTTAATAAAAAGTCAACAGTAACAGAAAATATATTATATAATTTTGTGTGCAGCTATCATGGCCGTCACCACAGAGAGGTGGAGGCTACGAATTCACCACGACTGAACAGTTGGCGAAACACATTGGTATGTACAATACAATAATACTTTATTGCACACCAAAAAATACAAAATAAAATCATTTTGCATAAGACAACATATTCTGATGATGCACAAAAGGCGAACTTATTACTAACAAGCAGTCTCTTCCAGTCAACCCTGGCTTAAATATCAAAATTACCTTTCTTGTTAAATATGTAGAACAAGAGATATAATATAATACAATATTTAATCTAAGGCAGAGACCAGCCATACATTTATTCCTCTATGTCTAAGGTTAACTTTAATCTAGATTTGTGCAAGTCGGCTTTAGATATTTGAAAGTGTATTTGCATATTTATATAATATACTAGCTAGTCCCGCCAACGTTTCTTTGCCATATAAAGTATTTCGCCCGTATTATTTTATTGATGTGACTAAATAAGTATGTCACCATGGCAATGTCCATCGCTATCCCGTCGCACAAACAATGGTCGCCGTCAGACTCGTGTTGTAATAATTTACTATTATTTATTCAACAAATGCACTTATACCCAGTAGCCGATTCTCAGACCCACTGAATATGCATATAAAATTTGGTTAAAATCAGTAAAGCCTTTTCGGAGGAGTACGCGGCCTAACATTGTGACACGAGAATTTTATATATAAGAAGATTGTATTTTATATTTATAAATGGAATTCTAATGAGTGTGCTTATCTTTTTAGATGATCTCCCGCTTACCGCTGCTATATCATTACCCCTCTTTTCATTACTGCGTCAGAAGCTAGAAATGTATTTAGGGCAGGTCCTCAAACAAGCTACCAGTGTGTCAGATGTGATGTGCTGTAACCCCAGTATGCTCGAGGCTTACAGGTATTGCTAAAAATATTGTGTACTCTCCATGAAGCTATTATAGAGCTCTATATTAGCTTCATGGTACTCTCGCACAGATTTCATTTCTTTGATGGTAGTAAATACTATCAGGGAAGTTGATTCCTAGGCAGATGGTGGACCTAAGTAATTTACGATGGTACATCTGTTGAATGTTTTTTGGTATAAGTACGTTTTTTAATATAACAAGGTTTTTATTTAAAAAAATTGCTATAAATTTAGAAATAAGAATTACAAAAAGTTTGTAAAGAATTTAAATTCAAACATTCAAAATGAGAATAAACAAAAAACAATAGACAATGACTTTACTTTTTATATTGGAGTAACTTCGCTCAGTTTTTCAACAATGCCATCAGGTCAATAGCTCTAACCGATATATTTATTGAAGCGTTACATTTTCAGTACAATGGTGGATAATTTGGCGATAAATGGAAACAGAGTGGTCGACATGATTCTTATAAACATGCGCAGAACGCTATTACAGACCTGTCAAGAGGTATTAGAATTGCCGCCGATACATGCAACATTTATGCACAAGGTTTGATTTTTTAAAATGTATATTGTATTAAATAAAGAGGGTTGGTGCATTTATACCGTACATAATATTATATGTTTGTTGAAAATTACACAGAAAATCAATGTTTATTTAGAAACTAGTTGACATCCACAGCTCCGTTGCACAAATTTTTGTATATCGCACCGTACATTTTTGCGGGATGAAAAGTCCTATGTCCTTTCTCGGGACTTAAAGTATCTTCATACCTTTCAACAAAATCGGTTGAGCGGTTTGGGCGCAGACACATACAGATAGACATATAATATCAGTATGGATTATTAAGAGATACATATTCCGATGGTAGTCAGATAATCGCAAGGCCATATAAATCAGAGCCAGATTTTCGAGTTTCTACTGTACTTAACATTATTAAGCTCAGGAGTTTATTTGAACGTGTTGTTTGTTTAATTTGGCACAGTTTTTACATCAAAGTAGTTGACAATGAAGTATGTAGGCTACTTTTTTCGGGAAAATTACGATTCGAATAATAAAAACAATTGAGTTAAAAAGGTGATGTATCCTCAATATTTCGTTTCAGATAGGCTCCATATCGTTTGTTGGCAAGTTCGAGACGGAGGCAGGCTGGGTGAAGAACCTCGCCACCATCAACCGGATCAACGACGTTAGCGTTACACGTCCCGATCCCATGAAGACCAGCTTCCATGTCACACTCAAGATTAAAAACTTACAGGTAATATTAATAAACTAGCTAATGGCCGAGCTTTGTGAGGGCTGGCATCGATTTCTCGAATAATCTTTTAGGCAGTTTTTTTAGTTTTTTAGTTTTCTTGTAAAAAAAAACCCGTAGCAAGGAACATTAAAACTGTCACCCATATCATCTTAGAACGCACAAACTATAGTATTGTTAGTGATGCTGCCTAAACATTTTTACACATATTCTCAACATTTACTAATAAACAATTTTTAGATTTTCAGATCGAAGACCCGTTTATGTTATTTTTTTATCGATATGCAAAAAATATATTTTGTAATACGAAATTTAAAAATTGAATATCCATAGACAATTATTATTTTTTACAGATAGGCTACGAGAGCTACCGCATGCGGGCGATGGGTGTGTCATGCGGGGGCCGGCTCGCCGCGGCGATAGAACATAACGCGGTGCATCTAGCTCTTACCGTAGGCCTGACGAGATGGGAGCCGTACGCGCAGCTTGATGATTTGAGAGTGCAGAGGATGGAGTGAGTATAAGACGTGTTGATGTTATTAAGCTGTGTCGTAACTCGTAGTAAGACAGTACTGTGTCTTTTTTTTCATGCTAAACCCCAAAAATGGGATGCACACACGTACAGTAAGGGCCTAAAAATACAAAATGGTATCCTCATGAAATATCAAGCGAACATCAAAAACTGTAATGGGCCATGACTTTGTGTTGAATAAAGTACATCAAACAACAAACTCGATCCTGGTTAGTTACAAATTCAGCCACCGCACGATCGGTGTCGAAGGTACCAAGTCTTAATGAGGCCGAGTTGATTCAATTCTCTTCGAGTAGTTATTAAAATCTTCTATAAATTATCCACAGGGGCATGGACCTATTCGTGACCGGTCTCGGCGCGTTGAGCGGCGCGGCGCACCGCGTGCGGGCGTGGTGCGGCGGCGCAGCGCACGCGCACGCCGCGCCCGCACTCGCCACCCGCCTGCAGCATCATCTACACGTCGCGCTCGCTGACCTCAAGCTATGGGAGCTCACTCACGCCAGATAGGATATATATATTTTTTTAATTTGGCAGCTTAAAAAGCCCCATTCACGGCAGGACTGCACGGCAGTCCTGCAGAGAATGGGCCCTTTTAGTAAGACGTAATGATGTTTTTTTTTGTAAAGCTGAAAGCAATTCCTTATTTATTTGCAGCTCAAATTATTGACGACGTGAGTGGATGTAGTTGATAACGAACATTTTATAACATACGGACCATTACTCATTTTTTCCCTTATAATTTGAACAAACCTTATAACTTACTCACACCATAATCTGGCTATGTATAGAATACACTTTTTTTCTGATTTTGAATAATTTTGCAAGTCCTAAAGTCTCCATTTCTGCAAAAAACGTCAATTTTCAAATTGTTAATTACCCACTTTATCTACTCACGTCTCCAATGTGTATTTCTATTGTCATTCAGAATAAGCAAATTAATTAGACGAAACTATTCACAAAAGAGAAATAATTTAGTGAGAAAAATTACACGTTAAGAATAATATGTTAGAAATGAAAAAAATATCAGCATCATATCAATGTTATAATAAGCTTTAAATGTGCCCGAAATGCATATTATAATTATTAGTATTAGCGTTATCACAAGTAACTTTTCTTTTTGTATCGATCTTAAGGACGCTATCACATTTTTTCACAAATATCAGCGATTTTCAGGTACCATTTTAAAGAATAAGGAGTCACACTGCGAGGATATTTTGGTTTCAAATGAAAGATATATATTCATCTCCACGTCTACACTATAAAATTTTTATAGCCGCATACAAAATTTTCACATAAATACGTTTTAATCATCACAATAATCGCAAAAGATAAAAAATGGGGTTTGCACGGGTCTGTACACCTGTGTAAGGTGTACAGACCCGTACCTGATATAAGAAGAACTGATATAAGATTAAGTGATATAAGTATAAGTGCTCGCGTATTATAGCAGACACATTTTATATACACAAAGATAATGATGAGTATAGCAAAAATTAAAACTTTACGAAATCGTTTAAATATTGAGATATTTACAAAATTGATAAACTAATTATTATGCTGACCTATGAATGTGCGATGCTTGCATCGTACAGGGTTTGATTAGGTAGTACCAATACTATTACTAATAATAACTGAGGAAAATAAATATACTTACAAAAAAAAAGGTTGCTTATTTAGTCCCCTGTACGAATAGCTAAATATTTTATATAAAAATAAATAACATTTCCATTTAAGTATAACAAAAATAAGAAACGCTCTCAAATTTCTTCATTCATTTTCGCCCTATCAAGAACGTGGCGAGCGTCGTAACCGCCACTGTACTCGTACAAGGCGCGCTGATATTGAATGTTATTTTAATGTCCTTAACGTCGATATTCGTACTGACCTGCTAATTTTGTAATAATTGTTGTGATAGCGTCCTTAATAATGTTTGTAAATTAACTAGACTTGACCATAAACAATCAAATTACAGAATACAAGTAATTTTTGTTACCACTTGCCTTATTTACTTCTGAATATTTTGTTCTTAGATTAAGATTATAGTTAAAAATGACTGCTAATGACTTTCCTAAATTTTTTTTACTTAGCAATTCAACATTAAAAGTTTGTAGGTCTACCAGAATCAGATGGCAAATTTTGACGGCATTTTTTCAAAAAATGTCCTTGATCGATGGATAAATTTTTATATTTGCATGTTCAATACACAGAATCAGCCGTTATAAGGAAAAAAAGATCAAAATTCCAATTACCCCAGTATTGCTAGAGTCAATTTATTTTCTCACTTTTTGTCATCAGATTCTGGTAGACCTATAACTTCACAAGTAATGCATAGAGCTATAATATGGCTATATACTTTACAGTTATTTCTAAAGTTAATTTAATAGCTCTAGGAATAAAGGGTAAATTTTTATTTTAAGGTAAAAATGACGCGCTATATTGCGTCTTGTTTCGGTGTAAACCACGATTGAAGTTTAATTGATTATGAGACGACTGAAACTAATAAATTATTCTTTATAGATTATTATGTTTCATATAGTCTGTCAAAAAAGTGAAGAAATTAAAAAGTGGCAACATCGTAGTGTCATCCCTTTTTTCTTAGATTGATTTGAAAGGGATGACACTACGATGTTGCCACTTTTTAATTTCTTCACTTTTTTGACAGACTATATAATTTATCGTGTGCATGTTAAGTAGTGTAATAAAGTTCTCATTTATTACAATAATTTCAGCAATAAAATCATTCTTTTTTCTTACGTAGTATATATAATCTTTGCTATATTATTATAATTAACATTTGTGCAATTTATTGGTTACATACATTTTTTATTTGTAATTCAACCGAATGTTTTAAAACATAATGAATTTTCACAGTTCTTATTCTATAGATGGATAGGATAATATTATAAATTTGAAAACCGGCGTCAAACAGCGCTTGCGCTGTGTTTCGCCGAGTGAGTGAGTTTACCGGAGGCCCAATCCGCTACCCTATTCCCTTTCCTACCCTCCCCTATTCCCTTCCCTTCCCTACCCTCCCCTATTACCCTATTCCCTCTTAAAAGGCCGGCAACGCACATGCAGCTCTTCTGATGCTGTGAGTGTCCATGGGCGACGGAAGTTGCTTTCCATCAGGTGACCCGTTTGCTCGTTTGCCCCCTTATTTCATAAAAAAAAAAAAAAAATTTTGTAGATGGCGTTTTTTTGGTGAAAATAATGATATTTTGTACGATATTATTTTATAAAAGTAACTTTGGAGATTTTTATCTATATTTTTAACTAAAATAATGTGTTGTATTTTATAACAATCGCATGTTGGTTGTGAGAGTAACCGTTAGACTGTTGTGAGTTGGCATCTTTATTATACAAGTTGTTTAATAAAATATATGTTACATTGTTGAGTATTGTATTTTATTTATTTAATCAAGAATAATTAGTTACTATAAAATTAAGATATTGTTCTTATATTATTTTAATCTGTAGCTGAAGCAATGTTTTATTATGTTGCAAGAAATTCCTTAGTGAAAAAGACCTAACACGCCCCGACCGGTACAGCGGTGCGGCGTTGCCAGACTTCGGCACGGTGTTTGAGTGCGTGCGACTAAACGTATGCGAACTACAATCGAATAAGTTCGTAAAAATGTTATGCAATATCTTTACTGCGTCAGTCAACGAGTGCCACGCATATTTTTCACTATATTAGTTCTATCTATGTAGGTAGGTACTTACTTGACGACCTCTGTGGCTCAATTGGTTGAGTGTGTGGCAGCTCAGGCCGGTGGTCGCGGGTTCGAATCCCGCCGACGGAACAAAAAGTTTTCAATGTTCCCGGGTCTGAGTATTAAATAATATATTTCCGTTGTGTGGTACCTGTAACACAAGTCCTTCAGGTACTTACAAGACCGTACTTAGCATGGGGCCAGACTGATGTGGCGTGCCGTGTGAAGCGTCCATAGATATTATTATTATTCTGTTCTCTATCATCTTTCATTAAATTGACACTGTCAATAACTCTTTGTTTACTGCTTTTTTAACAATTATTTTTGTAAAACTTTTTTATTACATGGATGTTAGCTGTAAATTAGAAATTCATTGATTTATCACGTAGGTATAAAACATTTGATTTATATATTTATGAACAATTTCATCCATTTAAATTTCTGTGCTACATTTATAACCAAAGTTTCTTTGCACTTTGCAGATAGAATATTATCATGGGATTAATACAATCCATATTCTGTTCGGTGATCTTTTGCGTGGAACGGTAAGTTTTGTGCAGTCTTTTTTTGTCTTAAGAAAACCAGAACAGAGGCTGCGCTTATAAAGAAAAACTCCAGAAAATCCAGCATTTCTCAAGCGATCATAAAGTCGTACGTGGCCTACAACAGTTCTTTGGATATTTTTCACTGTATGGCCAGATTGACAGTTTGTGTCCATTGCGTATGGTCGACATAAAAATACCAACGAAATTTCACGATCCATACTTAATTTATAAATGCGAAAGTGTGTCTGTCTGTCTGTTACCTCTTCACGCCCAAACCGCTGACCCGATTTTGCTGAAATTTACTTAGTGTGGTTTGAGTTGAGTTTGAATCCCGGGTTTGTGTACATAGGATACTTTTTATCCCGAAAAAATTGACGGTTTGGCGATAAACGAATTTTGGCGCATCGTTGCGGGCGTCACCTAGTTTTTAACCGACTTCAAAAAGGAGGAGTTTCTATTTTCGGGTGTAAGTATATAATATATTTTTTAATTTATTTATTTCAGAGTATTAACTTGGACGTGCTGCGCGTTCGTGCTGATGCTGCTTATGGCCATCATCATTATCCTGATGATTTACGGCATCTCGGTGGGCTACCACTATGCGCAGAAGGAACTAGCGTCTTTTGCTAGTAAGTTGTATAGTTATTGTCTCTCCCGAACGTAGCTCTTCCACCGCTAACCTAACCTAACCTAACCATTCAAGCTAACCCTTCTTTCTAATATATTTTTTTACAGTGAATGACTATACAGGGTGTAACAAAACAAAGTGATAATACTTTAGGATGTGTATTAGTCCCCTGTATAGAGTTCACAGTGAAAAAGTTAAAAAAAAACTTTTGTATGGGCAAACTCATGACCACTCTTCCCTCCCAAACCGCTGAACGGATTTTGCTGAAAATTGGTATGGAGATACTTTGAGTCCCCGGAAAGGACATAGGATAATTTTTATCCGATTCAATAAACGAATTTTGGCGCATAAATTATGCGCCAAAAGTCGTTTATTATGCGGCATAATATTGTTATAACTTATTCCCAGTGTCATCTCGTTCAACGACGGAGCCGTCTGTGTCGGCGCGGCGCGCGGGCGGCGACGCGGCGCCCGTCGTCCGAATGCTCGCCGTCAACCGCTCGCACGATCGTCTACCGCAGCCTATACTCGGTAAGCTAATCCATCGACTTAGTAACTATCATGAAGGCATCTTGTACTTGTCCGAAACCAATGAGTCATATTATTATGTCCTAGAAGGATTTGGAAATCGGATACGGCTTAGGGTCAATTCAGACCGCAACGGGACGCGTAGATGCATTTCTAAATTTGTATGGATTTGACAGATTTGCAACACGTCTCACGCAATTAAAGTCTGTCAAATCCTTACACATTTAGAAATGCATCTACGACTTCTACGAGTCGCGTTGCAGCCGGAATTGACCCTTAGCGGTCGAAAATTCTTAAGGTTCAACAACACTTCACGTTCACGGCATACCACTGAAGTTTGGTGACGCCTTACGTCGCTGCAACGTAGTGCGGCTTACTTCATAATAATATTATGATTTCATACAAAGAATATTAAGCCGTGATACGTCGCTGCGCTGCGCTGCTGTTTTGCTTCGTGGTCTTGCCTTTGCTAACAGTTTTCGACAACACGAAGCCACCAGATGGCGCTTTGTGTGACTAAAGGCCGTTAGACCATCGCCGCCATCAACCGAGAACGAGAGAACTGTATAATGCACGTCACTACAAAGCAGCGATAGCATGGGTCGCTGGCCGCTGCTTTGTAGTGACGTGCATTATATACACAATGTCGGTAGCTAATCAAATTGTTGCATTTTTCAGAGATTCACCAAACGAAAAGACCAATGGAACTTTATTTGGAAACTTCTGAGACGCCCATAATTGTTCTGGAAACAGAAAGGTAAGGCCCACAGACATAGATCGAGATAGATACCGCATGTCCCTCTATTTGTTTGAAAACGAGCGTGCCACTTTTTTCCTACGTACTGTGACGTACCGATGATAAGAAACGTGTCCATTACCTAGACCAATGTTTCTATTCGAATTTCTACAGCTCAATACGGCACAATTAGGCATTTAGGCATTTTTAAAATTCCGATTGACGTCCGATCCCGATAGCAGACTAAAGAACAGACTTTCGAAAGACGAGCATTGCTCGTCGTTTGGGTACGCGATATGGCACGTGAAGTACATACTGTATGTAGTACTTTGCGTGCCATATCGCGTTCCCATATCGTGTGTATGTAACATACATATGCGGTATCTATCTTGATCTATGTCTGTGGTAAGGCCCAATAATTCATTATTGAAAATGAATTATTGGGCCTTACCACAGACATAGATGTAAAATTATGGAAGACAAACAAGCATTGGAACATCTAGTAAAAAGTATCTTTTAAATCTTGATGAGAACAGATTATTATTAATATTGAAGATGGTGGTTTATCCTTGACTGTATACAAAAAAATATTAGACAGACTAATATCGGATGTTACTGATTCTAGGCCGCCTCATAAGCCAGAACTGTCTCCACACGAGAGAGAACTGGCTAGACGACTCATCAGCAGGTTCCGAAGGTCGAAAAACATAACCACAACCGAAATACCATTTTTAAGACCACTCAACAGTACCGAACCACCTATGAGGGTGATGGGATGAGGGAAAAACTAAAATTGCCAACACAAAAAACTTTTTATAATTATTTTTATATACTTTATGTGAACTATTGTTATGTATTTTTATATAATTTAAAAATAAATTAGTACCAAATATAAACAAATTTTATTGTCAGCCAACAAATTAGGTCATGTTTGCAAATGTATTGAACAATGTTTTCCTGAACTGACTAGGGTCTATGGAAGCAGTTTTGTTGTTGGATTCGGGAGGCGTGTCTACGTCTCTACGCTGCAATCTATGGGCGAATCCTCTCTTCACCGCCTTGTCTACGGAGCGCATCATTCCCGCGGGTAAACCACCAGATCTACGATTTTGTTCCCCCTGCCGCATAGCTCCAGCTGCCTCGGCGGCTTTGGCTATAAAAAAAGAAATCATCAATATGGCAACACCATAAACTTATAATATACTATAAGTTTATGGGCAACACAACCCGTTGTTTTTTTTTTATTGTTGACATAAAAAGATGGTCAAGACCACAATATAAATGTGAAGGTTCATGAATCGAGAAGAGTGAAAAATAAAGAGTAGATTAAAATTAAATAAATATTGGCATAAACTTACCCATGGCTTCAACAGAATTTTGCACAGAACAATAGTGGAAACCTATCCCAATACCCAGAATCATGACAATCATTATTGTGAACATGAGGCAGCAGGTTAACATCGCGCATACTGTACATAATGATATTCTGAAAATCGTTATTTGCTTTGCTAATAAAAATGTACACTGTAGTCTTTATGTAAAGACAAAATATGCAAGTTATATCCAGCTTAGGGCAGCAGATGAAAAGGACTATTTTGCTATTAAAAACTGGATATTAAGCTGTGATAATTTGTTACCTTTCAAGGGCATCTAATACTATAGATGTAAATGAACTTAGAGAACAGCATATGCATCCCATTTTGTGCAATTTCTAAAGACGATACTCATATAATTTGTACAAAATTTGTGCATTTGATTTTAGATCATTGTTACTAGAGTTTTACTAGAGTAAATTTTGCGAAAAACGCTTGGTGTATATTATTATAATAATGTGATCAACTATTTAACCATTTAAACCTTTAAGACAAAATTGACATTCAAGATTCTGTCTCTACTCTGCTACAGTCATGTCAAAATCAAAAAATAATAATTTCTCGTTTTTTCACTTCTTTGTAAATAACTTTGACTTTAACCTTAACTATAACCGGAAAAATTTACAGATGTCGTATGAGAATATGGGGTGTTTGGACGCCATATTTAACTTTAACTATAACCACGCCTCTGGTGCAACCCAACCTTAGAATTTTAGATAGAAAAGCTATATTCAAAATACGCGCGTTCAGCCCATCGCCAGAAATTGTAAACTTTTGACGTACAGTTTTCTTTTTAGAAACAGCTGACATATGTCTGACACTGACAGTTGACATAACCTACAAACCGAGTCACTTTCGTTTCGTGAAGTTATGGCAGACGAAAACATTGCGATAAAAACAAAGGATACGAAAAATCCTAAACGTATTCCAAACAAGAAACATGCGATCAAAAAACGATTGCCTATTCGACCCATAGAAGGCGATAATGTTATATTTATAACGAAAAAAACTAATTTTAAGGTAAGGCAACCAATGTTTTCCCGACATTCTTCTTTACGACCAATTCATAGTCATAATAGCTACAGTATTATGATTTTACACAGACTTAACGTTCTAACATTGTTTAGGCGCAACTCGACAAATGCTGTGATATTTTATCTAAAGGAGAAAAGGAAATTGTGCTTCATGGATTAGGAGCCGCTATACAAAGATGTTGTAACCTGGCTCTTCAACTAGAGATTCTTTTTTCTGGAGCATGTAAGATAGAAGTTAACACAGGAACAGTGGATATTGTTGGTAAGTCAATCTTTAGCTGTCATATAATATTACACACTGATAAGTATACAATATTCATTAAATACTTACTTATTTGCTACACAGATGACTTGGAGCCTCTAACAGATGATGTCGATTACGGTACTCAAGTGAGGCACTCATCTTCCATTCACATCAGAATATTCAGGACTGCTATGCTAGGAGCCAATCAGTGAAAATGTTCTTTACAATTGGTGAAATTGTGCAGTGGATCGGACTTACCGTCTTTGAAATATGGATAAACTTAATTACTATAACAATATTTACTGCCCTACTAGCTCTTAAAATTGATGGAATAGTGAACAGTGCTTGGTGGACAATATTTGCCCCTCTATTTGTGAGTGATGCCATGAACGCATATTTCTGTTGCATTGTATGCATACGGATGACTTTAGAGAACTCTTATAAAGCTTCCATTTATAGGGCGTCATGGAGTGTTATATTTTTAGGTTTAACATTTGTTTTTAAATTTCTGCTATGTCGTAAGCTTCAAGGTGATTCTGCAATAGAATATAGTGAGGTTTTTGCCCCACTCTTTATCTTATTACAATTAATAGCAGTAAGAGCATGCCAGCTACATCAATAATATAAAACACATTTATAAATCTATAGGTATGTTAGTAAAATAAACCAATATTTAATGTGAAAATTGTTTTAATTAATTATTTATGTGTCAAAATTAGAAACTATACTATTTTTAACGAAACATACTAAATAAACCTCCCCTAGATTTCTTTTCGTCACCTCCAAAGTTAAAATTGAAGTTGCTCTGTTGAGTTTTATTCCCTGAAGTGGAAGCCTCGTCTGGTGTAGAAGGACCAAAGAATGAAAATCCCGTTTTTCGTAAACCTTAAAAAGAATAAGCATTAAATTAATAGGACAACCATATAAACAAATACATTAAATGTAGAAGTTTTAAATCAAAATGCCACTGTAGTTGTAAAATATAAAACCTGTTAAAAAGTTAGGGACTTCTTGAGAAGATACTTGGACATTATTTGCAGGGTTATCTTGTTCGTCCAAGTCGGCTTTTGGTGAAAGCAGCAAGCTGGAATCTGTATTTTTATTAGTAGTTAAACAAGATGTAAGTCACAATAACTGTTTGATGGTTTGCACCAAACAAGGCTTTAAATGTAAATTATTATTATTTACCTATACAGTGTGGAAAATCATTTTCATCTCCACCATAACCAGTGGTATCAAGTGAAGTATTTGATAGTTGTACAATACCATCAGCTCCGTGGTTGAACAGGAAACCTGATATTGCCATATTGTCCTTTTTCTCAGTGTTTTGTTCATTTTGCTAAAAAATGGTTTAAAATTAGATAATAAATTACAGGATTACACTACTGAAGAGATAACAAGATTTAATTTAAAACACAAAATTACTAGTTAATAGTTTGCATATTATAAATTTTAATGAATTCTACCTTTGGAGATTTTTTGACTACATTATTAGGTTCTTCTTTATCTTTATCTACGATTTCTATAATCTCAGAGGTATTGTTGGATAAATTTGCTTCCTCTTGTGTTTCTTTCTTATCATCAAAGAATTTCGATTTTATTTCCGATTTCTGAAACTTAATGGGAACATTTATTTTCTTGAACACTTTAGTCTTTAAGTAAATTATTATATTACATTTTAATACAATGTTTAACAATAAAATACGTACAGTACTTTGTACCATCGGCTTCTTAGTATAAACAAACTGTGGTGAAAGATCAAGCTTATGCTTTTTCAGTATTGTATCTTTAATTTTTTCAAAACTTCTGTCGCTTTCTCCACTTTTGACTAGTTCTATATCTCCCTCATCATCTTTATTGGATGTATCTAGTTCTTTTATGGATGTGTCGGTGGTATCTACTTCCATAGTCTCATTTTTCTGGGTGCCCTAAAAGATCATTTCAAATAAAATTTTAAATCTATTTAACATGATATATATTATCAGTGTAATTGAAAAACTTTGATACTTCTGTTACATCCAAAAATTGTGAAGGTGGTCCAATTAAAGATGATGGCTTAGGAGTAGAATCTATTTCTTCCAATTCCTCAAGTTTCTTGTCCTCCTTTACCTGAGCAGTTAAATATTTTAAAGAAATGTTGCACTTTAAATAATAATTTTACTATCATCATTTTTACATACAGTGTTAGATGGACCGCTATCGTCTGCATTACGTGGAGATATAACTTCAAAAACGTTAACATCTCTCAAAGAGTTCTTCTTAACATTTGCTAATATTTCTTTGGTTTCGTTTTCATTTATCTTTATATCATCTAGTATGTGAATCAATTTCTTTTCAGAGTAATTCTTTGGTGTATTTAAATTATTGTCAATAAGAATCATTTTGTAATCATTATTTTGGACAGTTGATGCTACTGCATCTCTTTCTGTTTGCGTATTCAATTGTGATTGATTTTGATTTATAACATTAACTTTCGAATTAAAAGAATCACATTTCTTTATCTGAAATATAAAGATACTTTAATTAGTGGGTATACTGTATTTTTCGCACTTTACTAAAGGAGTTTGAAGATACAATACCTTATTTAGCTTATCAGTAAGTAGATCAAAATCAATGTTGCTCAATTCCAGTTTTGGTAGCTAAAATATTTACAAAATTAAGTAACTGAAAGTGGCTTATTGTTTTTATTATTATTAATTTCAAATTTTAATTTATTTTAATAATAACCTACCATACTGTCCGCGTCGTCCTGGTTTCTTGTAGAATCTCTATTTGCATTTAATTTGCTTATTGATTTATCTATTTTAGCTTCAGATAAAGTGGCATTTATATCTTCGTTGCTGTCTTTGATTGCTTTATTTAACTCTTTTATCTTTTCAGATTTCTCTTGTATTAGCAGCAACGTTTTCGGACGTTCGTTAACCAAATAGTTTGCCAATTCTATTACTAATTTTCTATCTTGGTTAGCTAGTTTCATTTTCTTTTCATTTATTTCATGGTTGAGCTTTTGAGAATCATTAATTAGGTGATCAATGTTTTGCTTTATCGTAATCGTTAGATTTTTTGTTTCAAGATAATGTTTTATAAACGGAATATTTTCGTATTTCGTCTTTGCCTCTTGCCACATATCTTCATATTTTTTTATACCAGTTTTCACCCTTTCAAGTATATCACTTTTTCTTTCTTTGGACAAAAATAGATCCTTTTGTAGTTCAACATTTGCTGTTTTAATAGTTTCCAGAGCAGTGATCGAGCTATAATTGTTTTATAAACGTTAAAATATAAGATATTACTCAATTATTAAATTATATAAGTATTTAATATTACTTAGTACTTTATAGGATCCCATACGTCTCATTCCAGCGATAAGTAAATTCAAGTGACGCGACCGATTGGCCGCCGAATAAATATTACATACTTACTAATCATAATATTAGGTACATACTAATATAACGCAGTGTTAACTATTCAAAGTCCGCTGCCGTTGTCTGTCATGACACGTTTTCAAATTGCCAGACAAAGACAAGCAGAAGTTTTTCGTATTCGCTGTTTAAATATTTTTAGTGACTGAGAAGGTGATAAGCGATTTACTAAATATTGTTTTTATTTCACTTCAAGTTAAAGTGGATACAGAATCTTAGTTACAAAAACCTTTTAATTTTCTGTTCGGCAATTCGTATTTCCGTCTCCAGTTTTAAATTTCCATTGTTGATAAAATTACAAACTTCTTTCTGATGATCTGACTGTTTACGCAATTTAGTAACTAGTAGCGATTGAGCTGTAATGAATTAAAGAATTAATAATTTCTTATAGAGGTGTTTCATAATTTTGTGCTTGATTAGCTTTATTATTATTTTATTATGATCAACATAATATTAAATAAACATACTTTAGATCAAAGTGGTCATTATAGTAAGTCTGTCCTGTGATAGTTTACTTCTTTTTCTTTAACTAACTACATAGACTTAGATGAATGATTGGCCTCGCGCTCGCGCTACGACGCGCGTGCGAGACCAATCATTTATTTAAGTACATAGATATTAGATACTATGAAAAAAGGGAGCGGCATTTTATAATAAGTACCTATACATTTTAAATTTTAATTCAATAAAGAAGACCATAAAAATAATTGTGTGTAACCTTTTATACATTGAGTTGTGAGGATAATTTTTAACTGTGATTCATCAACTGCGCTCGCAATGCTTTCCAAAGCTTGTACTTCTTTAGAATCGGTCATTATTAAAAAAAATCTCAAGTTTATATTCAGTAAAACATTAAAATTTATTTTTACAAATTTCAATTATGGCGGGAACACAAGGCGGGAAATATTTTTTTTAATCACTGATGATGTGACCAAAGATGTGACAGTATAGAGCAATGAGGTTATATCTTCAATTCTTGTATATAATATGTATATATATAATTGGAATCTCGAAATCGGATCCAACGATTTTCATGAAATTTAGTACGGTATATAGGGGGTTTCCGAGGCGATAAATCGATCTAGCGATAATACACGAATAAAATGACATTTTCCAGAAATGATCATTTTTATAAAATGTCATTTTATTCGTGTTTTATCGAATACCGAGCAAAGCTCGGTCAAATAGCTAGTAATATACTAATCTGTGGTATAGAGTATAGACAGAATATAACTATAGTCCGTCAAGAAAGTGAAGAAATAAAAAAGTGGCAACATTGTAGTGACATCCCTTTTTTCTTAGATTGATTTGAAAGGGATGACACTACGATGTTGCTACTTGTTAATTTCTTCACTTTCTGTACAGACTATTGTCAAATGTGTGTTTTGTATACAAAAAACACATTTGACAGCTTGACGCAATGAGTTTCTAAAATACTAGAGTAGCAATGTCTTACAAAAGATTCTCAGAAATGCGTAACCACTTTTTTGTTCAAAAGACAATGTCAAGTCATATATTCGTTATGTCATTATGTATGTGAGATATGCCTGCAGGCATCTTCGAAGTGGCAACGCGTTGCTACCGTAAACTTCCAATCTAGTTACGTTAGTAACATAGAATATCATTGGCTTGACGCTCCGCTTCGCAGTCGCCTGGTCGCGTAAGTTTGGCCTAAGCTTTAATCGTAGTGTCATGCCTTTCAAATCAATCTAAAAAAAAAGGGATGACATTACGATGTTGCATAGACTTAATATATACTGTCGTAGGTTTATGCGATATTTCGATTATACGTATGTTGATTTATTGTACTGGTGAAAAAATAATCCTGTATATTACTGCAATGTTAATAAAATAATCATATGGCAAATTTGGATTGCAAATTTTCAAAAAATATACTTGATCATTGGATAAATTTTTATATTTGCATGTTACACACACAGAATCAGCTGGTATAAGGAAAAAAAAAGGATCAAAATGTTTTATTCCAATTACCCCGGTATTGCTAGAGTCAATTTATTTTTGCCATCAGATTCTGGTAAACCTATCCATACTAATATTATAAATGCGAAAGTGTGTCTGTCTGTCTGTCTGTCCGTCTGTCTGTCTGTTACCTCTTCACGCCCAAACCGCTGAACCGATTTTGCTGAAATTTGGCATGGAGATACTTTGAGTCCCGGGAAAGTACATAGGCTACTTTTTATCCCGGAAAAATGTACGGTTCCCGCGCGATAAACGAGTTTTGGCGCAACGGAGTTGCGGGCGTCATCTAGTAATTTATAAAATACTAGATGACTCCTGCAACTCAGTTGAACCAAAATTCGTTGTTAGCGCGGGAACCGTATATTTTATGTATCCTATGTCCTTTTCAGGTGTTCAAAGTATCTATATACCGTTCAACATAATCGGTTTAATACTAAATAACAATAACAAATGAATATTATTTGAATTTTCTTGAATAGTCTTGTAAGACCTGAAATTCTACATTGATCTATAAAAGTACCTAACCATTATTCTCCATTTCAATTCTCCAAAATTTGTAATAATCACCAAAGACAATATTATGTCAGGTCAGGTATCTTTTCAGCTGTACTGTACAGCAACTTTTGGTAGTTGAAGTAATTTTTAACAACAATGTCAATACAAGGTTATAATTCTATGATTTTTAATAGTTGAATATTGTAATTGGTGTAATATTAAATAAAACAATTTATTTAAATACCTAAAATTTATTTAACAAAATAGTGTCATACAGTTATTTAAAATAACAGACGTAAATGATAATTTTTAATACAGCCTAGCATCCTAATTAACCAGGTACATTTTAAAAATTTATGCCTCAACAAAATATATAAAAAACTTATAAGAACAAACACGACGAATGCAGCACGAACTACGAAGGAATGTTGGCTATATCTAGTGAACACCCCGCACACATATACTGTCAACTGACACCATGACACGCTGTGTCCGTACCATTCACGTTGGCAGTGTATACTAGCACCTCTGCTGCTTAACGTATCACGAAAACTGGTTTAACATACTAATAATACTGATCGCCAAATAATAATTTATAATTAATTTAGATTTAATATTGCCAACCACTCACAACTAGAACATGAACTCGTTTGAGATAATTTTTACAATATTATAATAGAACATGTTCCAACTGCCAGCAGCCGTTCTCATAAATTATAAAATATCATGTCTTCATTCGTAACGCACATAATATTTCATTTACATTCTGTCATATACATAAAAGTAAAATAGCTTTACATTTAGGATCACTACATTGGTCTCGTGTACACTATTAGCTTTGGCTTCAGTTACTGGGTTTCAGGTTTGAGACGGATTCAATACAGATCATTCGTCGAAATGCACAACTCTAATTATTTTACATCCGCATCGGAACTTAATTTTAAATGAACATCTAACGAGAACTAATCTAGGAATGTTTCGATTTTGGACATCAACATAGAAACCGACGAGACAAAATTTGAAATCATACCTTTCGTAGTCATTAAAAGTAATACTTAACATAAACACTACCTACTGTATCCCGTCGAAGGACGACGAGTTTACGAGCGACGCGTTTTGTACTGCCAACATTCACTAGGTGCGACCGACGCGCGTTCACGAGGCCGGGGGAGGGGGCGGGGCCTCGACGACGCCGCTCGGCGAGGCCGAGGCGGGAGGGGCGGGCCGCCGGGCGGGATCGCCCTCGGACGCCCGCCACATCGAGGGAGGCGCCGGCCGCTCGAGGGGGCCGCTCCCAAGATTACACTCCAAACGAAAACTCATCGGTCGAACGTCACTCCGACGCGATCGGGCGCGGTTCGATCACACGAGGTCCACACGCGGCGCGGCGCTCATTAACTGTAGGGCTGCAGGATCTCCGTGAGCAGGCGCTTGAGCGAGTCGACGCCGGTGAGGAAGCCGCAGTCGGGCCCGTGGTGCGGCGTGGCGGTCGCGAGCGGCGACTCAGCGGCGGCGCCCGCGTACGCCGTGTGCGCGAAGTCGATCATGCGGATGTCAACGCGCTCATCCTCGCGGCTGGCGCGCACCCGCTTGCCACCCTCGTCCGCCTCGTCCGTCTCGCCGCGCCACGACTCGCCGCTCGCGGACGAGTACGCCATCCAGCTGTCAGCCGAGTCCGGCGACGGCGGCGCGCGCGGCGGCGACCCGCCCGCCTCGCCGTCCTCGTACCCGCCCATCGTCTCCTCCGAGTGGACGAGGGGCTCGCGGCGGTCGTCGATCTCGTCGTTCAGCGTCGACATGTCAAAGTGGCCGGAGGGGGCGGCGGCGGCGGCGGCGGCGCAGGGTGCGGGGGCGACTTCGACGTCCCCCTCGTAGACGATGAGCAGCGAGCAGGAGTAGAAGCGGTAGCTGGTCTGCTTGGCGACAGCGCGGCGCAGCGCGTCCAGGTGGCGCAGCACCTGACGCACGACGCGCGCGCGGAGGCCGCCGCCCGCCGCGAAGAAATCACGCAGGGCCTCGCGCAGTCCGCTCTCGGTGAGCGCGCGCCCCCAGTACTTGTCGCGTCGCACGCACGCGCCCGTCTCACCGACGAACACCTAAAAAATCAAACAACATTATTTATTTGATGTTTACAAAGATATATAAAGAAAACGATGATCTCATTCAAAACAGAAGATAAGAGTGCCAAATATATAAAGATAACAATAAATACATTTGGGGACGTTATAAACTAAGTATATCAAATATCAATCAAGTATAAGTTATCAGGGTATACTACTTGCGACAGACAGAATTATTCATACGCTTTTATAATATAATAATAACTAAGATTGGCGCCATTGGGCCCTCCGCCTAATAGCCATCAACTGACCTGCATGCCGCACAGTCTGACGCCGAGCGTGGCGGAGGTGCTCGCGGCGCACTTGGCGATCTGCTTGCTGCGCTTCTCCGCGCTGGCGTCGTCGCCGTGCTGTCGCGTGCCCATCTTGAGGTCGAGCACGCACGGCCGCCGGTACGACCACGTTATATTCTCCATCATCAGGAAATCTACGAGCCATCATCATCGTCAGTACTCTACACTTCGAGGACTACAAAACATTGTGTGTTTGACAGATAAAAATCGATAAGATTTTAAGCGTAAAGCGGGCCGTCAGAATCCGCCATTTTGTTATAGCAACAAAATGGCGGATACCGTAGATATGCAAAGATCCGCCATATTTTTACCTGTACAGAAAAGCTATAGCTAAAATTCCCGCTCATTTGTTGTTAAAATTTTTATTTGCCAAACAAATGTCATAGCAATATACAGTAAGCGCTATGAAACTGTTACAATGAGCATATTCACTTGAACAATAAATACTGAAAATATGTTTTGAGTTACCTCAAATTTTGCCTGGAAAGTAATCCACGACACTCACAATGAATTACTGGCTTAGTTGTGAATAATATATAAAAAAACACGAGTCTTTAGAACCAGACGTTTATACAACATTTAAACTCTTTCAAAACTCAACTTACATTGTTTATTAGAATTGTCCATATGAGCAATGCTCTTAAGAACTTCACTAGCATTGCCATTTCGGTGTACTTTAAATCTGCAAAAGAGACGATACAATTATAGATAACTCCATATAAGGGGCTTAAATAAAATAAATAATGAGCTGCAGCCCAACAAACTATTTAACCATGCATGACTAAATAAAATGAACCAATCAGAAAACACTTTTGAATAGCCAATTACTCGGTAGCATAAAATTTCAAAATGGCGTCGACAGCGACCTCAAAATGGCCACCGACACTCTCAATCAGGTCGAACAGTTTGTCGGGCTGTCGTTAATTTGGCGTTACGTTAATTTAATTGCAATTAAATATCATTACCACTCGTCCACGATGCAAGTCACATTCTGGGCCCGCTGTGAATGGGTCGTGCATCGTTCGCGTTAGTTATTATTATTGCGATGGTATGATAAAATGGCGACGCCTGGGCCGGGTATTCTGAAATATGATAAAGGACACATGACAAGTGTCGAGTAAATCCCGCGTGCGAGCGAGCACGCTATACGCACTTGAACACGTCGTCTCGTTTTCTCTTGCCGCCCAACGACTGCTTTCGCCCGTTCTCGTCGCGAAAACACGGCGAATACCGCTTGTCCAATTTCGTGCCACCCATGTGTGAGGCCTGCATCACGCCTGAAACAAACGGCCGAACCATCACTCACGGCTACCACTCGACGAGCGCATACAGAATGTTAGTCTTATACAATGATTTAAACATCTGCAAAATCAATAACAATTTGGGTTACCGAGTAACAAGGTTTTTACAGTGATCTAAAGTATAATACAAGATTTTGATATGTCTACGTGGTAGTAACTCGCTAGTCGTGCAAGTTGCCAGCGTTAAAATTAATGAAAAGTGAGAAATTACGGTAGCGATATTTATAAAGGGTTTGTATATCTTTGGTTGTGTATGTGGATGCGTTTTTTTTATTGTGTGTATGTGTGTGTGTTGATGTGAGTGTGTGGCTCGACAACTGGCGACCGACCGGTGGCGACGACTCCACTTGCTTTTCAAGCATTTTGTGCTTGCCGCTAATGTGGCCGGTGGCAACTGCCACGAGACAATAATATTTGAAAAACGAATCTCAACATCGTCAGCCACTAGTCACTCACCTTACGCCGAGCCTGTATGTATATCGTGGATGTAGGTTTAGATAAAGGTTTACAAACCCATATAGAAAAATTACCGCTAGGGGCGCTATTAGGGGCGGTAGTGTGGTGAGCCGCCGTGGTCGCTCCGCCCGCCGCAGCGCCGCAACCCTTGCGACAACAACGAAACTAATATTGTGTTCCTCACCCCTTACCCCGCGCTCGCACACCCTGACACACTCAATCCTGCCATCCTCTTAATTAAATATTAATTGGTAGCAGCATTTAACTGTATTTTCAATTGGGCATTTTGGCTTACTATAAAATGAAGTTGAGAGTCTTTCACCAAAAAAAACTATACTCGGCGCGGCGAACCTTGATCCCTAGACACTGACAGTTAATAACATTGTAATGGCGTCACCATTAAATTAGGATCATATTGGATGTGTCTAAAAATGCCATTTATAAATTTTACGTAGCTTTATGCCATTACAATGATATTACATTAGAACTTTTAACAATCTTAACATTTACAAGAAATTATCTCAATCTGAATTTACGTTTACGTCCTGCAAAACTTACCTCATCACACAACGTAAGTTTTGCAGGACGTAAACGTAATTTCAGGTTGAGATAATTTCTTGTAAATGTTAGGAATTGTTAAAAGTTCCAACGGAATATCATTGTAATGGCATAAAGCTACGTAAAATTTATAAATGGCATTTTTAGACAGCTCTAATATGATCCTAATTTAATGGTGACGCCATTACAATGTTATTAACTGTCAGTGTCATAGGGACCAAGGTTCGCCGCGCCGAGTATATGTTATATTTTAACTCTCATTTTGACTCTATCTAAACAATTTGGATGGCGGGTTTGATCTTTCACACATCCCATCCACACATATAATATCAATGATAATCACGATCATGAGCAATAAGGAGAGTTGGGTAACATTTAACCAACAATAACATAAAAAATCTTATCTGAAAATCAACATCGATAACACAAGCCGTTACGTTATTACCGTGACGCAAAACAGTTTCGTGTGCCGATAAAACGTTAAAAAAACACATCATAAACAATCTACAAACTTCCTTACTGCTCGATACAATTGATAGGCTAAATAAAAACGTAGACAATATTAAAAATAAAATTATAAAGAAATAAATAGATGTCGATGCAATTAATGGTAATGATGCAATCAGCGATAATCTCAAAAGTGAAAAGCGGACCAGGCAACACGGTCGGCGGCCATGTTGGATGCTCACCTTTATATCTGGGTACGAAGCTCTGGATGTCCTCGGGAATGTTCTGGTAGAAATGCAGCTCCCTGATGTTGAGCGGCTTGATGACTGTGCTGTCGTTCAGCACCAGGAGTCGAGTGTGACCCCCCACCTGAAAGTTGATGATCAGAAATTAGAATTACAAGAATTACATACTTCAGAAGTATTTGATATTTCCAAAATAACATTTAGCCTATGTTACTCGTGGATAATGTACTTAGCTTTCGAATGGTGAAATAATTTTTCAAATCGGTCCATAGTTTCGGAGCCTATTCAATTTAAACAAACAAACAAAAATCCAATTTTTCCTCTTTATATAATAATAATATTAATGTAGGTGTAGACAGTGTATTGCTCGGCTAGAGAGCCCACATCGAATTTTGGAAAAGGATTTTCAGCTTTTAACGCATAATGAATGAATCGTGGTAGTTGTAACTACCTGTAATCTTTATTTCGGAGTACGAAAAACAAAAAATATTTTCAAGGACCAACAAATCAAATATAAGCAGTACAAACTGACTAAAATTAGCATAGACATGATATTCAATTTCCCTAAATAATATAATTTGAACCAATTTGATAAGCTCACGAAAATTGCATAACTCAAGAAATATAAATAAGAGTGATAATAAAATGTATAAATATTATTTAGCTTGAATATGATGATAGAGTTTATAAAATGCCTAGTAACGACACATTTTCCTCGGTTCGAAAGGAACATAAATATTGTTTCTGACGAGATAAATGTTTTGATAGGGCTATTGTTAAGAGGCACGTGTTTTGTCTACACGTGTTTGAAGATATAAATCAATATTCACTCAAACAAAGGCAACACAGACTGATATAAAATCGAAAGTTAAAGGTCTTTAATCATATTATGATCTTGAATAACATTATTATCAATTATCATCCATATTTTTCAGCAATAAATACAGTAATTATTGCAATTGCAATAATAATATTAGAAGTTATAATGAAGGTTCAAAATCAAATAAGCATTTATAGAGTTTTACTACTCTAAAAATGCCTATTTGATTTCGAGCATTCTAGATACAACAAAGAAACTTCATGAGTATAAAGGAGCTCCACCGAGCCACGTGTTACATAAATCATATAGACGTGCGTACTAGGTATTTCTAAACGAGCCGATTTCGTCACCGAGTGAGGTAATAACTGCGACATTGAAAACGATAAGGGAGCTTGTACCTACAATACACGAATAGTTAGTCAACGAACCTACATGAAATTAAATTGAGAAAAGCAATAACTTCCTAAATACTGTACCTAAATATTATTGTCGGAAATGCAAACTATTTCGTAGGTACTTTATTTTCCTAAATTAAGTAGTTCTAGAATTCGTAAGAATTGTGTCGTAACCGTGCAGTTCCAAAAAAACTGTTGCTATATAATATATCAACCGACAAATATTAGTCATTAAATTGTATCAAACAATGCCAAACATTTGTCGTACAATCAAAATAATTGGCTAATTACGCGTTGAGTTAAAGATGGCAGACAATGCGGTAGTTTAGCTGTCGACAAACTCTAGTGATAGATTCTTTGGCGAATATTCTTCATCAAATCTATACTAATATTATAATTCTGCAGAGTTTGTTAGTTTGTTTGTTTGTTTGTTTGAACGCTCTAATCTCAGGAACTACTGGTCCGATTTGAAAAATTCTTTCAGTGTTAGATAGCCTACTGATCGAGGAAGGCTATAAGCTATATTTTATCACGCTAAGACTAATAGGAGCGAAGAAATAGTGGAAAATGTGGAAAAAACGGGGAAAATTATATAAAAGGGCTTATTTGAACGCGCTAATCTCAGGAACTACTGGTCTGATTTAAAAAATTCTTTCAGTGTTAGATAGCCTATTTATCGAGGAACGCCATAAGCTATATTTTATTATTCTACGACTAATAGGAGGTAAGAAATAGAGGAAAGTGTGGAAAAAACGGGGGAAATTATATGAAATTGCTTATTATCTTAAGATTCTTAAAAACTACTGGAGCAATTTTTATGTTATTTGGCAAACATGAAGAATAGACCACGTTAAGGGATGTCCCTTAACGTGGTCTATTCTTCATGTTCTAGCCTATTTTTATTTGCGGAAAAATGTACGGTCGCGAGAAATTCCTAAATTACGCAAGCGAAGCCGCGCGGAACATCTATATATAATAAAATCGTAGGAAAGTCAATGCTGTACATTGAATATTTTTGTACAATAAATAATACTTGGGACTGATCTACAATACTAACGCGGACGAAGTCGCGGGCAACAGCTAGTTTAGAAATAATTAATGAATTTTATTGGATACCTTGCACAAAACGAAAATTTCCGACAGAACCGGTTGTCAGATGCAAATGCAAAATAGAATTTATTATTGTTGCATTTATCATACCAGGAAACAATATAAAATCACCCTGCGCAGAAGTTTACCACCTGAAGTACAATCTTGTAGGTAACAAAAAAATGCAAAGAAGTATATACGGTTAGCGGTTACATAATTGTTTGATCAATTCAGGTAAGTTACAAAGGGACAGGTAAGAGTCCCCAAACCGATAAGTCAGGTGGACATTGCTTTCACAAAGAACATTGTCACAGCAGGTAATAAAAGGATTGAATAAACTTGTAATGTAACAAATAACAAAGAATTAAGAAAGTTTTATAATAATGTATAATTCTAATTAAAGAGGAAAAACAATCAGAAAGTATTTACGTAAGAGATTTTATTACTTCATGGCTCAAGTTACTTGTTGTTAGTGTATTTACAGCGGATAATCGATTTGGACACAGTGACGTTAACACAAGCACGTGCCTTCAGCTGCAGCTGAAAAATGCACATCTTTACTCCACGTAAATCAATAAAGGGTGTAACAACACTAAGACATAATGCTTTGGGGTGTGAATGGGACCCCTATATAGAGTTAATTGTAAAAGTAGTAGCGCTGAAAGAGTTAACTTTTTTTTTTCTTTTGTATGGGAAAATTCATGACGCTCGAGCCGCTTGCCTATACAAATCACATTTTTTTTTGTGATTTGTATGGGCAAGCGGCTCACCTTTACTGTTTCAGCGCTGCTACTTTCACAGTAAACTTTGTACAAGGGACACATACACACCTTAAAGTATTATCACTTACTTTTGTTACACCTTTTATACTATGGATACTTTAAACATTTAACCAGATTGCGCTTCCGCTCAAATAGGCATGATGACTATTTTTTTTTATCGGTAATTGAAGGACACTTAAAAAATAGAAACATCGTTGAAAGAATGACTCTGATAGCTTAAAAATTCACCAAGATATGACAATTCAAATATCTCATAAAAAAGACCTGCCCGAAACGCTCCATACAAAGTGCTACGAAAGACTGACGTCAGTCTTTCGTAGTTTGTACGCATCGGGAGACAACTTTGTTCGACAGGTATATTAAATATTGCGTTTATGAAAGTGGTTTCATAACAAAAGTTGCTTTTAATTGCATAAGTTATCAATTTGTATACAAATATTATGAAATTTAATTGAAAAAAAAAATCGACTTGAATATCCAACTATAAAAACGCATAACAAAAAAAATACAAATGCTATCAAGCTGAAATTTTGGGAACACTTATTTTGTACCGTGATTTCTTTATTTTATTAACAAAATTCGCTAATCTTTGACCTTGTCATCATCCCTATTGATACGAAAGGTCTCACGATTTAACGATTTCAAGTGTAGGAGGTCACACATTGACCGTGACGAGAATACGCCCAATGGCATCCTTCTCTAAACACAAGAGCAACGAACTCAAACCTTCCAGATGCTTCCACTACCTGAACCAAAGGTTGATAAAGGCAAATCCTTTATCAATTTGACATTTGCAAGGCGATCAACTCAATTGAACAAAAAAAAAGTATTAAAAGCTTCGCGATCGGCCATGACCTCTACGTATACGTAGAACCCCGCAACTTATTAAATATTAAAATCCATTGGTGATGATCAAGAGCAACTACGTGACCTCATTTGGGAGACTCACGAGTGCCAAAAATTCCACATAATAAATTACAATCTAGAAATTTTAAATGACATATTTCCAAAAGTTGAGTACATATATCAACCACCTTTTTGTCTGCAAGGTGAATATACAATTTGACATTAACACGTAGTGCACAAAGAACGTGTTTCACCTAAAGGTTTCAAACGCTGTCTAAATGCCAGGCGAAGGCAGCTCAAATTGTTCACGTTAAAGTCAAACGATTCAACGACAAAGAAATAAAAGAACCGTTTAAAATAACTTAGAAAGAACTTCCCAGGTACGTAATGGGTACATTAATCACTGATGAAAAAGTGATCAATGCATGTTACCTAGCGGAATACGGACAAAAACGCGAACGTTAATTTTTCCGTTAACAATTTTCCTTGTTTCTACGTCTACGTGCTCTAACATAGTGCATGTGATCATTCAAGTACTATGAACAAAGAACTCCGACACTGTTACCTTGGCAGCAACATACACTGTAGATATAACTGCATTCTTGTTCAATTAAAGGTCTATTGATAACCAATTAAAATATGGAATAGTATGTCACGTTAATCAAATAGTTGTTTAGTAAGTCATGAATAATTGTACTTTTGAAATAGGAGCAGAGTCGCCAGAGGATAAAGCAGCAATACTTCAGGTGCAAATGAAAAGTTATAGCACACATTCACGTGAAACGCCTCAATTCGTCGTAAACATGGAACCACTTTCGATAGCACTCATTTTGTGCGAGAACATTCGAAAGTAAATACGCCGTAACCCTGACGTTCTCAACAGAATATTTGTTCACGTCGATGTTTTATCGAGACGTCTCAAAGATAAGAATAATAAATAAATGTATACAAATACGGGGGGTTAATGACTTGGAATGAAACAACAGAGGTAGCTTAATGCAGTCGGGACTGCAAGCGAAAACCCCTTTTATTCATCCTTTGTTAAATGTCCTCCTCGAGAGTCAAAACCGGTATATTGAACGAAGAATATACAAAGAGAGGTAAAGAATAAATAGAGAAGTTCAATTTGCATAATACTCAACGAAATAATCTGCGCCGTAAAATTGCCATGTAAATATTTACGTAAGATTAGAATATAGAATCCACAACTGGCACGTTAACCCGAGGAGAATTTTCGCAAAACAAAAACATGGTACGAAACAGACTTCTCGTGCAAACATATCGTATTTGCCACTGCCGTGTGCTATTTGCAGCCAGTCTAAATAAAGTTACACCAATGATAATTACAACATGTTAAAATGGTGGATGCAGATTTTAATGTTCATGTTTATGGCCTTCGTAATAGAGACATGAAACGTGACGATACAAACAACGACGTAGTAATTCTTTACGGCTGTATTTGATCAAGAATTTTTAACGTCGACGCTATTTAGTCAAGGGGTTCTAACACCTGAGTCTCATTTACAGCATTTGAGGAAGATATTAATTATAATTATGAGATATTATTCATTTTGTTACGCATGAAAATTGAAATAGCAACATCAAACTACTGAAAAAATGGTGATATGCAAAACTGAAAATATGAGCGAGGACTATTCTAGTAACCTTGAGAGTGTCTAGGTTATTCGACCAATGGCCTAGAAGGTGATTAGGTTAATGATCCAGAAAAAGGTCATGCAGTTTTCAGGTTATCGGTCGCGTAGAAAGTAAGTGAGGCATTTTACGCGCATAAGGTTTTAAAATAAAAAATATTAAATTATTCCAATAGATGCCTTAAATGGCGTTAGAAAATGTTTTATGAGTGAGACATTGTTCGGAAGAAATCGTTTTTCTTCACCGCAATCTCACAGCATTGCTCGCCACCTTGATGAATTACCTGATTGTGTAGCGGCAGCACATCCACCTCATGACCATCATCAGGCGAGAGCGTGTGCGTGGGCTGGACTCGCTTGCTGGCCCCGCGCCGCTCCGGCTCGCCCATGCCCCAGCCGAGAGAGTACACCATCACTTCGGCGCCACCACCGCCGCTGTCTACCTGCAGACAATAGAACATAACTTTAACAACCAGAAGGATTTTTCCACGCAGATCATCTGTCGTTTGAGACAAGTTCCAAGAAGAATATGCATAATTATTCAGATCCTTTACTACGCAGACTATTTCAAAGAGCTATGGAATATTACAGCATTATATTGTAGTAGATTGTAGTAGAGGTATGACTGCTTCAGTTGACGGTTTATTACTCCGCTTCATTAAAGAAGTTTTAACTGCAATAATGTTTTTATTGCCACCATCTTTTATGTCCTACCGCGTCCTTCCATTCCTCGGATTGTTAGGATGGCTAGAATTTATTCATGTACACTGCAGATAGTGGATACACGAATATTGTATGCACATAACATGTTTATAGCTAACGTAATAATTATAATTGGTTTTTAATTAGACATTATAAACAAATTGTCATCCCCAAATACCAAACTGCATTCGAATATTCGCAAAATACACTTGGCCGAAGCACAAGTTTATATTAAGCAGAAGTCATTGTTTCGTCGATATAAATAGTGCTACTGAGGTAGAATGCTACAACATACTATCAAGTAAAATGAACAAATAAATACACTTTCTAACATGAAAATCTAAGACTTCTATCGTCATATTCTATTGATACTGACGCTAGTTCTTTTGCGACGAATAGAAACGTTTCAACGCAAATTCGCATTCGGTATCAAGTCACAATTTCCGACTGTATGAAGTCAGACCTGGCAATAATTCATTGTTTTAATCAAAAGCTAAATCTTGAGTGCTCATGCAATGCAAAGTTTCCGCTACCTTAAGAGGTCATTGACTGTCTTGTATTTGCGTTGCTATGGCATTATAGACTAAAACAGTAAAATGGCCTTAAATGGAAGACAGACGTGCCGTTCGAATGGCAAATAAGACTGCCCTGTTGTGGAAGCATTTTTGATCGAAGGAAAGTATTTTTGTAATGCCTCAATCAGCAGCCAATCAGACACTCGTAGAGACTAATAAGACGGAGCACTGACCTCCATTATACAAGTACGCTGGACTGATGATAAACCTTTGAAATGACAGCTATTTTTGTGCTTATTTGAAGCGAATCAACGCCCCCAATGCGGAGGAAGAGAACTAAATCTGACGTAAATTGCAAATGGCCGCTTAATCGTTATTGGTTGTCATCACTAGTATTAGTTCCAAGTACTCTCACTACTGATATCAGCGCCAATATGGCGACTTTCAAACGTCATTTTTACGTCAAATTTAGTTCTCTTCCCCCGCATTGGGGGCGCTGATTCAGCTTCAAATAGGCACAAAAAGCAGATGGGCATCATAGGTCCAGCGTACTTGTATAAGGGAGGTCAGTGAGACAAAGTAATTTTTACAGCACGTCCACACCTCTTTTCTAACGAATACCATCAATGGATGTACCGTATTTAATTTGCGCTACTTATATAACACAGGAAGTGTCACTCGATAGTTCAGCACTTGGGCGCGCGCCCAAAACACTGCGTGGATTGGTGTTACATCTAGTTGGGCATCCAACAGCACTCACTTATGAAACTCTATATAAAGTGGTAAATAGAATGTCGACACAATTTCCGACAACGCGCAGGGATATGATCCAGTTAGGTAACTGTATTTATCCAGGTTTCTGAGATAGAGCTGTGTTGAATCGAGATAGGCGACAATCTTTACAAACACTTTGAACTGGGAAAATGCTCGGCCTTGAGACGTAATACTAGTAAGTATTACAATGTGGACGTAATTATTATTATTACTTAATGATAATTATTATGAATCAGATTTATAGCAGCTGATGAAACAACAATAATTGTATACTACAATTTTCTGCTTGAGTAGCAACAGAAGAAATCAGGAGAAGGTATCTATGAAGTTGCAAATAAATCGGTAGATTTTCAAGGAGTTGAGTTTTGTTTCACTGTAACACTTTGATGGGTGTTTTCGTTTGATTAAGTTAAGATAAAGGACGATAAGGTCGACGCTCTCACATACGTCAACGTGACTGTAGAGTGTAGACAAAAACATTACACGATTGTTGCTAGCAAATAGTAATATTATAGACATAATTTTTTTTTTTTTTTTTTATAATATCTATGGACGCTTCACACCACGTCAGTCTGGCCCTGTGGTAAGTACCTGAAGGACTTGTGTTACAGGTACCAGACAACGGAAATATATTTAATAATTTTTATACTATACAAATATTTAAGATTTTTATTATATGATACACATATTTAATACACATCCATGACCCAGGAACTTTGAAAACTTTTTGTTCCGTCGGCGGGACTCGAACCCGCGACCCCCGGCTTGAGCTACCAACGCGCTCACCACTGAGCCACAGAGGTCGTCAAAATTATTGTGTTATTAATACCGCAGAAGTTCCTATGCTCAACTAAATGTGTACAAACGTTTTAAATTGATAAAGTCTTTGTTAAATTTGTGTTTCTGCACATTTACGAACCAGCATGTTCAGCTAATAATATATCCTATTTAACATGTTCTCCAATACCATTAACTGCCTACTTAAAAATCTAATTCTATTTTATGTATTCTTTACGCGTGTTAAGTTTGACTCATGATAAGCTTTAACTTTCCCACATTGCAACAAAGAGAAAGCGTTCATCTTGAGGTATATTTTTTACTCAGAAAATTCACAGGAACTCGTTCCCAGGTCGAAGACCGTCAATTGAGAACAAAGAATGAACAAGGAACGCGATGCTCAGATACCAAACGTTCTAAATTATTATAGGTATTCAAACCACGAACAGAGAAAGAAGTTGAAGAACGAATTCGACCGGTCAAGCACGCCTTTGAGTTTAAAAAAATCGAAATAGTCGACAGTAAAATACCTGCATCGTTCAAATCTGAATTTTTTAAACATCTTTTCTATTCTCTTCATACTTCATACCATAGGTAGAGGACAGACTGTCAATCGTAATAGAAGTAGAATCAAAACCAAGGGCGTCGCCAGCCGATGGCGCAGGGGGGGGCAAGTTGACTTTACCTACTACAGTCTACAATTCATACTTTACTCACTCTCTATAAATGAGAAAAGTAGGTATGAATTGTAGGTAAAGTCGACAGCACATGAAACTTTTCACTTGTACTAGGTACGAGCCTTACATCTATTACCAGATTTTAATATTATAGTGGTCGTTGCTTTTGCATTATATTTGGCAACGTTTTTTAGAGTCTCTAGGGGGAGGCAGCTGCCCCTCCCTGCCCCCCCCCCCCCCCCCCCCTGGCGACGCCCTTGATCAAAACAGTCCTAAATATCTGCACACAGAACACGAACGAAAACCAAACAAGTGACGTTAAACACTTGTAGTAAACAGATGTAACAAGTGTGTAATGACGAACGTGAACCATAAATGTTTAAATGTTAACAATTATCGCGTTTTACGTGGTCATTGCGGAGATAATTATCACACAATGTACGGAGGCAGTCATTGATGTAACGCTCCGTAATCTCAAGGTGAAAATCAATTTCGAGATATCAGAGGAAATTCAAGAAATCTACAAACAACAAAAGAACCATTATGTAGGCATGATACGAAGAAAATTGAAAATAAATTATATAAAATAAATTTGAATAAATTTGAATATTATAATAGAGCAAACGGTACCTAAGGAGTAAGGTCGTAGAAAATGGAATAAATTAATTGCAATCACAACTGATAACAGAGTTCAACTTTACTACTATTATCTGACACGAGGTGGTCGAGTGCGCTAAAGCTAAACGTTCAGTCGGGAACCAGTTCTATTCGGTCACCCAGCAGGTCAGGCAACCGGGCTGAGCAATGACCGGCGCGAACTGACGGTAACTGACCGAGCACATCACAAAAAGGAAAAATTTCTTGCAGCCCGAGGCACTCCGCAAGGGCGAACGAGGGCAAAACACTAGCAACTGCAGACGGTTAATAAAAACAAACACTCAAAACAATATGAAGCTGCCATGTTTTAAATTGCCATGCAAAGAGTTGTTTTACATTTTCGCAACTATTTGTTAGCTTTATTAATATCACTTGTTATTTTCGACGCATTTAAATACCTAAAATAGATTGTTTGTGTTGGAGAGAGTAAAGTTCGATCTTCGGTTTTGATAAGGAATCGGTACGCCCACATCTGTCTCGTATATGCTCGTATTGTTGTTCGACAAATGACGCGTGCAGTGAACTTTTACGTATGCCAATACCGTGTTACGATTGCGTCTTGACCCGAAAACCGGCGGAACGTCACCGATATAGACGTAAGCCTCTCCCGAGATTTATTTCGGTGACGCCACGCCCCGCCCATAGACATCACAGGCTGCCCAGAACCAGTAGCCTCGCAAAACAGCGTCGGACCAGAAATACACAATAACAAAAATAAAGCATACGCTGAAACACATGACTTAGCCAATAACAATATTGACGAACTTATATATTCTAATATTAGCAATTCAAATCCGAATGGTTTATAGGTACGTTACCTGTTGGTACCGATAAGATTTTGGGTTTACATAATATACATCTGACTACGTTTCATATTTCTCGTAAAAAGGAGAGGGAAATATACCGCAATAAACATCACTATTTTTCAGTTCCAGTCAAAAGTAAGTGCGTTACAATTGGTTAAAGCTATTTTAGATTAAATCAATACGGATGTTCTGCCGCCGCGCCGGGCGTTTTCTGAGTAGGAATTTTTATATTGCGATATCGTCGTTATGTGTCCGGTTAGTTTGCATAATTTAATCGTATTTTTTTATAAATTATGTGTGAATAATATTATGTTACTAAACAAGAAATATCACTTTAATAGTTACTCGTTTTTGTGCCATTATTTTTATTTTGATTATAACGTTTAGTACTGATGATACCCTTCAGACAGCTGACAGACACAAAAGAAACTAGAACCCCAATTATATTAGGTTATATTGCAGTCACAAAGCCATTAGAAGGAAAATCTCGAACCGTACGTGGTACGACTCAAATAGGTACACAATTCAATCATTCTGAGCACGTTAACAAGATACATAAATTTATCACCTCATACATTTGCAGACGGAGCAAGGTCAGAGCAAACGAGCACCAACATACCTACGGAACGAACGATTGTTCCTATAGACTTCGAACAATAAAAGCCACTTAGATAACGGAACAAAGACCCTACCCAGTATTACAAGCACCATTGTTGTAAGGTCTACGATCGTGACAAAATTAAAAATAAATTTCTATCTGAAGCAACATTGTATATTTTGTGTCTGCCCATAAAACACTCACTACCCTGACATTAAGACCTTATTAACTTTTGTAAATGTTATTCTTCAGGTACATTGTACTCTTTGTCATACGCCTCGTTAGCGGCAACAAAGTAACGTTAAACCTTTGTAGACATTGTCTGTTACTCGTGACTAAACCAACAAACTAGATCACGTTGAAAAACAATAAATAAAACCATAAGCTTCATTGTTTAAAACCGTACGAGTTATAAACTTCTACTTAAAATCTACCTGCATATTTGCATGGAACCAAAATTTATCAAGAGCAACGAAAAAAATGTTCGCAAAAAATATACACTGACAGAGTAGAATCTGAAGAGGGCTTTAAAGCTTTGTTTAGTGCATAAAGCATCGTTGAATACAAAATTGTACGCTCGGAACGTGAAAGTAGCGTAGACCGGCCAAGTTTGACGAGATTTATAAACCTGATTTTCCAATGTATAGATCTTCAATAGCTAAGCCAAAACATATGCATAAGAGACAATCTATTTTAAAGATTTCGTTGAGTTCTAATAAAAACCTAATACTAGACTTAGTAGACAAACATTGTAGAAAATAAGAATAAAAGTTTTGCATGAGACATTTCTCTCAGCAAGCCTTATACGATAAAACAGTCTTCATTGCGTAACTGTTCGTAATCGAATCCCAGGCGATACATGGCGATACTAACGCAGCAACGAAAAAGACATTGCCAATTAATGTTTTCAAAATAAATAAATAAAAAACAACTCGACATCAACAGTGCTAAAATTTTGAACATCGCATCTCGGTGGAAAAGTACTGGATTAGATTGATCTACGAATTGGTAAATCCCACAATCAATGAAAAAATGAATCACGACAAGTCGTCAGCAAAACATTGAAGCAAACCGATAACAGTCGTGTGAAGTTCATTTACACCGACAATTTTAGAGACAGCACTTTAAATATCCAAGTACACTGGCGCCTTGACCCAATTAGTGTTAAGATAGCCGCCGTGATGTAACAGCACCCAGCGACCAACGCGATATGTTTAATTACGAAATTTTATATTTAGACAATTCGGGGGCAAAACTTTGCTAAAAATAATAAAGGTGGTTATTGTGAAGTGATATAACTTGTAATTTTCGATTATTGACTGATAGAAAAGGTAAATTATTATTAAATATTAATTAATCAGTTAAACAAAAGAATACCTTTAAACAAAACATTCAATTTGAAATTAAAAACATAATATCATTGTCCTAAACATTGTCTTAGTTTCAATATAAATTACAGATAAATAATAAAATAATGTAATGCTAATGCACAAGCCGACCATCTAAATATCACACGCTACGTCTGAAACTATGTGATACTTTTTTGTTTCTAGAGCACTATAACAAATAAACTATGTATTTAGAATAAGACGCAATAAACTCAATAGCGACACGTGTCGATACAGCCACTGAATTTATTTGAATTAATAACAGAAAACTTCATCTTCAGTATTATGAAACAGAAGCATAACAAGAGATTGGGTCGATTCTTTACGAAATCTAAATGTATCCAGCAAACCTACGATCATGAAGATAAACCGACCTACTTGGCGAAATGTTTAAAATCCTCTAACAAGAAAATTAGGTTAGGTACGAGAACCATAATAATTTTAAAACATCCTTTATCCTTTCCATGATACATTCACGCAGTGCTCGAGTGAACAGCAACCTCCCATTATATTAATTGTCTAATTCAAACTAGTTATGTAACTTTTTTTGACTATTTTTTGCTAATATGTAGTGGGATTTTTCATGCAACGTCTCATGTTCATTAACAATCTCATTTTGCAACTTGTACCTAAATATTATTACGGAGGCCACATTTTAATCCGCGACTTCTTTTCAAAGTGCTTGTAACAATGAAGTCTTTTAGTATGGAAACATGATATACATAATATAAAAACCGCCTGAACTCTACACGAAAAGGAATTTCCTACACAATGGTTAGAGTTTCTCTTTGTTGTAAATTGTAATGACTAGAAGATGAGTTCTCGGGTAACAAAGTCTTATATAAGTAAGGAAAGTCCACCACATCATCCACTTAAACGTTGTTGTGAAGCTTAGGCGTTGCAAGAGTTGAATAAAGTTTAGGTGCGAACGTGAATGTAGGTTAGAGATAGGTTAGTAGGTCAGGCGTGGTATACTCTGTTCAATTGTGCGTACATGCAACTGCACAGATCCGTTTTATATAATAATTTGTTTGATATTTGCTTGCTTAGTATTATGTTGAAAAGGTTAGCTGCACTGTTTTACATTCTTTAAACACACACTGACCCCATCATGACCTTTCTGTAGTACGTTGAAAAATAAAAGAATTTTAAAAGAGGCCATCTTAACTTACTTTTAGTCTATTTTAGTTGTCTCATGCCACAAACGGTTGGCTTGGCTTTGTTATGATGCCTGGCTAGCTTAAAACTGACCCAACCTACGTCATATTCCTTTACACAACAAGTTTTATGTAAGCACGAAAACAAAATTTGTTTACGAAAAAATAACAACACACACTGACTGTTATCAACAGTTACGAAGCGAACAGCTTATCAGATGATAGTAATCCTATTTATAGCTCCACTGCTAAAGCATGTAATCCTATGATTAGGTATGCTTGTTGTTATAACGGAAAACTTGTATAGTGCACTTGATGAAACTGATTGGAGTCGTTAAAGTAAATTCTAATACTGATAATGATCATTTATTACTTGTTGCGTCGATTGAACATAAACGGTCTTACCACAAAAAACTAAACATCTGTTGAACAGTTGTTTTGAGACCATTTTGTACTGAATTTTTCTCTAATCAAATGTTCAAAAGGTGTTTAATATTTTGTAGTAAGACCGTTATACTCTAAAAATCAGCCAATAAAGTATCGTATAAAATTAAATACATAAATGACGGTTTCCGACAATTTCTTGTTATAATCCAAACAATTAAACCTGTTGCAACAATTATTATCCGTTTAAAACGAGTACAATATACTGTAGATGTACCGAAAAACGTATCAAAGTGTTGCACATCGACAAAAAAGATTAACGATATACTCAAAATTGTGTGTGCAATGAAATCATCACGGGAATGTCCCGTAAATCGTACTATATTAGGGAACCCTGCATCATGCTGAAAGCAAGCGTTGCCAAAATTTGAATCATCATTTTCATTCACAGAAAAAGTTGGTAATAATAGAATATGCTAAGAGCGATTCGGAGAAATGGAACACAAGGTCAAGGAAAATTATAGAAATGAGTCAAGATCATAATCTTCATATTTAGATTGGATCATAATCAAACTGTAGAACTTTACCCTACACTTTACCTCATGGAGGGGACAATCCTCTTGTAAAAAGTTATAGGTAACATAGATGACAGAAGTAGTTGAATCGTTCATAAGTGTGCCTGTATTATTATTTATTAATTCAAACATGGATATAAACTAAAGTTTCATAAAATCATAGATCTATCACTACTTTTGACTGTCAACTAATCAACGAACCACAATTGCGTAGTGAATGATGAGTTAGAACATATTTAATGAAACTTTAGTACATATTGAACTATGAAAGAATTCATATAAACTGAAGAATGGAATGTTTGCGTAACAATATCAATGTTTTTCACCTTGAGCTTGAACGGGCCTTCGCCAATAAAGTAGGTTACATAATAATATATACCATATGTATGTATAATTGTATACAATTGATGAATTATGTGTGACGTTTCGCCCATTCATCTACATCAATCAAAACCAGATTTCGTACCAGATTATTCTAGGAGTCAGACTATGTAATGCGTTCCTATTTGTTTGTCGAACAACAACTAAAAACAATTTCTAGAAATTTCTAAATCATAATCTTTATCCACATAAGCTTTTATATTATTAAAGTATATTTTAATATTATGTATATGTCGTAGGATGATTTGATAAATCGGATTATCGCGAAAATTCTAGGGACTTCGCGAAAACACGGATAAATAATTAGACAATTTTTCAACCTTACTGACAAAAGGTCGTGTTTTCGCGAAAACGCGAGTCGCCTTAGTAAGATTGGGAAACGAATCGTTAGTTATTATCGAAAAACATCACTGATTGGTCTGTTTAAGCGCCCGACAACAACATCTTCTCTGATTGGTTGAAGACTTGACGTTTTAAATGTCAATTCATTGTCACGCGTTGTTTTTTTTGTGGTCGTTTTTGTAAGCGAGCTAGCAGTTTTTGATAATAATAATAATAATAATAATATTTATTTAGTATTTACAATGATGGTGAGATAAAATTATTATATTAGAGCTACTTAAACTAAATAAGTACAAATTTAATGATTATAGTATTGCCTGAACTAGGATACCCTGTGTTTCAGGCTAAAATTAGTGCTACAATAATTATTACGATACAAACTATAGCTATGCCTTAAAGTTACAAATTAAATTAAGTAGTTACACTAACTATAATTATTATAGTTTTAAATTGCCTATACTAATATTAATTTATTATTACACAATATTATACTTACTTAATCTTATTCTAATGTTCATTTATTGCAAAACCACTAGAAGTTTTTCTGTTTCCTCATAAGACATATTTTGAAGAAATTTTTTAAGGTTTAATTTACAATTAAAATAATTAACAGAATATATATTTAACAGGGCATTTATTCTTTTATAAAGAAGAGGACCTAAAAATATGTAGTACTTATCAGGAAAAGCATGTTTTGTATTTATTTCTAGTGGACAAACGATATCTTTCCGCCTTTTGTTGATGGAATCCGGGTAGAAGGGTAGAGATATGTGTTGCTTTAGTACTACGTTTAGGATAAAAAGCTGACGAACTGTTAGTACTTTAAATGACGTATAAAGCTGGTTAGTAGGGAAAAGTAAAGATCGAAAGTTACATATTTTGATTATTGCCCTTTGTGCTCTTTCAACAGTTAGTAACAGCGTTTTTCCTACTCCTCCCCAAGATGTAATACAATAAGTTAGTATCGATTGACATAAAGCAAAATACACCTGCTTGATTAAATGTTGGTCTAGTATATGACGATGTTTCTTGAAAATAAACATCAACTTACGAACTTTTTCACATAGTTTATCTACATGAGGCCTAAAAGACATATTTTCATCTATTATTATACCTAGATACTTTATATTGTTGATCCCATCAATACTAGGACATGTGCATGCCATATTAGAGAATGTTGTGCAAAGATGTGCATATAGTGGCTGGTTAGTAATTGCTGTGGTGGATTTACGCATCGAAAACTTTATGTATTTAGTCTTTTCGGCGTTTAATGTTAATAAATGAGTCGATAGCCAATTATTTACGATATTAAAACCTTGCTGTGCATACTCGAAAACTTCGCGATATGTGCTAGCAGAAAAAACAAGTGCTGTGTCATCAGCGTATGATATGATTATGCCACGGTCTAATTTTAGTTGACACAGATCATTTATGTATATTAAGAACAGTGTTGGGCCTAAAATACTTCCTTGTGGAACACCATAATTAGTATTATTTTCAAATGAGCTATATACACTGTCAACCTTGACACATTGAGTGCGGTTCTCTAGGTAGCTTTTAAATAATTTTAATTGTGTGCCCCTTATTCCCAAGGATTCGAGTTTGTGTAATAGGATTTTTGTAGATACTGTATCAAAAGCTTTTGCAAGGTCAAGGAAGATTCCAATTACGTGATTACCTTTATCAACTTCTCGGGCTATATGATTTGTCAAATTATGTACGGCGTCAGCTGTTGAAAGTGTCGATCTAAATCCAAATTGGTTATTTGATAATGCTGATATATGTTCTAAGTAATTGACCAGCCTGTTGTTAATGATTTTTTCTAATACCTTTGACAATGATGGTAAGATTGAGATAGGGCGGTAATTTGAGACTTCCTGTTTGTCACCGGATTTATAAATCGGTACTACGACTGCCTTTTTTAGACATTTAGGAAAATGACCTTGAGATAAGCATTTTTGAAAGATATGGGTTAAGTGTGGAACCAGAATATGTCTAAATTTTTTCAAAATTGTACACGAGATATTATCCCATCCAACTGCGCAGTCGTCCCGTAGGCTTTCAATAATTCTACCTACCTCGGATTCATCGGTGTCTATTAATGAGAAAGACATTGCGTTAGATCTATTAGTTAAAGCGGCATATGGTCGACCGTGCAATTGGCTTTGTGATTTATGTGCTAAGTGCGCCCCAATATTTACAAAATAATTATTTACAATGTTTAGAGATGCCAATTCTGAAGATTGATTTTTCAGCAAAACTGAGGATGATTCGTGATGCTTTTTGGTGTATGTTATGTCCTTGATATGTTTCCAAATTTTTCTGCTGTGATATTTTTAATGTGTTTAAAATTGCAGTTGGACTTGAAAAATAGTGCAAAAAGTTATATAAAAGTGTGTCTGTAAATACAAAATGACTGATACAAGACGTGAAATTAATGCTGAAAGTTCAACAGATCCAGAAACCAATTCTGAGGTTATGGTTGAGATAAGAAAAAGGTTAAATAAAAAGTAAAGTTCCTATGAAGAGGCATTATCATTTCTTACTCTTTATAATTCTATGGTGTAATACCTTAAAGATACATATAGAAAAAGATAGTAACCAATCAGAATAAGAGTTGGCCAGTAAGCAGAAATCAAGCTAATCAGCGTTAAGAATGTGCAATGTTACTATGGCAACCCGCGTTTTCGCAAAAACCCTAACTTTTTTTAGAAAAATTGAAAAATAAAAACAGCATTATCTAATTATCCGTGTTTTCACGAAATCCCCAGGGCAAGATTTTTCATTATTTTATTGATTTTACTTTTGTTGACTTTCGTAAAAGTGGCGGGACTGTCTTGCTCACTCATGGCAAACATGTCCACTACCCATCTCTTTCATCATTTTGCCTTAAAATTAAGAACCTACTAAGAGCTTGTGCGAATAAAAAACGTTTTAACTGATTAAAATGGGTTAGCAAAAATCGGGTTACTTGAGGTTTTTAATTTTTTACTCATTTTTTTAGTACGAAACTAACAGGTACTGTACCATTTTACAATCCTGATTAAATGCACCAACTTTTTATGGCACTTGCCAAGGCACTCTAGTACATTTTTTTTAAAGGAGGGCCTTTCAAAGTCGACAAATTTTGAAAATTTTAAATTCATAGTTTAACAAATAGTCTTAATTCTAGGAAACTTGGGGCAATTGTGTCATTATTTTTGGCTGTGATTCTAGAAATGTTATTTAGGTTTACGATTCCAAAGTTTAAATGAACAAAAGTAATAAAAACTAATTATCCGTGTTTTCACGAAATCCCCAGAATTTTTGCGATAGTTCGATTTATCAAATCATCCTACGACATATATATATATGACATATGACCTATATAGCTGATGACATTCTATAATATCAAGTCTCATAACATTTATACGGTCAATTACTGCCAATATTATGATAATAATTTCATAAGGCGTGAGAAGTTATGAACACATTGAAATATGTAATTCGTGTTCGCGATGGAATATTCCATAGAGCTTTCTAGACTGTACGTGGGCCTTGCGACATGCTGTGATGTTTGGTGCCAGCGCGGGTCACGATTCCATCGTGCATCGTCACTTTCACTACGCAGTACGCAAACTGTGTCCTGTTTGATGACACAGCCGGAAATAAGATTAGGATTTATATAAAAAAAAAGTAAATCATCGTTATAGAAGCTCTACATTATTTTCATGACTAAGAATCGGTAGAAGACAAAAAAGATAAACCGGTACCAAACTATGATAGCATGTTAAGTACATACTTATTATAGTTTGTGCGTTTTATGATGATATGCGTGACACATTATAATTGACAATAGTAGAGAAGTTACCTAACAAAAATTAATCGATAGTTTAAAAATATCGAATCACTTCGTAAAGGAATTGCAATTGAAATTATCGCTTTCGTACTGACATTTCAGTGGTGCCGGCGATTTAAGAGGGCCGCCCTTTTTTATCGATTTGATTTCGATTCAACCGAGTCAATCTCTATTGACATAAGTTCCGTTTCATGCATATGACATTTTTCAAATGTTTTTGTAACAATAATTTTATATTCCTATTTCACAGTTAATATTTATAATTTTTATTAATAAGTTAGCATTTAGCATCTTTTCATTTTTATTCATTTACAATTATGGGAAACATTTGTTTTTGTAGATGGAATATAATTTATTACATTTAAATTCTTTTTGTTTTCTTGTAAAAAAAACCCGTAGCAAGGAACATGAAAACTGTCACCCATATCATCTCAGAACGCACGAACTATAAGCAGTATTCAAGACCGCTTTCAAAACAAAAACCTGTAAAGGTTCAAATATTAACATAGATGTTTAACTTGTTTGGGGTCTTTTTGTTAACGTCAAGACTTTCAACCGAGTTATCAGGTTGGCAGTCTATTTACCAATCGTTACACAAGCAGCTACTTAACCAGAGTAATAATGATATTCAAAAAATAATAAGTAAATACGCATTTAATATAGTTCTCATGAGAATGTGTGACAAAGACAGAAAGAAAAGTTGTTATTGAAAGACAGCAAACACGAAAACATTAAGTTGTTGTTCAGCCGAGATAGTAATTGTTTAATGATGTATTCTAATTTTACTGTAACCAACAGGTGCTGATAAGTTATTAATACACCTAATAAACAAACCGAGAGAAGCATTTCAGAACCCGGCAAAACTTGGTAATACATTAATAACAGCTACTGTGCAAACATTTTTACGCAAATCTTGACCTTGTACGCATGTTATTTTGTACATACTGTGGGATTTATAGTTAAGAGTGGAAACTTTTTCAGGCGTTTCTCTTATCCAATGTAATCTGTATGTTCTTAGAAAACAGTTTCTTGTCTATTATGATCTCACCTAGTTTATGAGGCAATTCGAGTAGATATTTAACTCTCAGCTGAGTCTAAAATCTTGTTTTTTTGTTTTCGTTTTAAACATGATTCGTGTAAAAATATTCAATTTTGTTTCATAATCTTTGCGAATATTGATATTTAATTAGGCCCTAGACCTTTTTTTAAAAAAAAAAGATCTAGGCCTAAGTCAAAACTTATGTTAAACTCTCTAATGATGAAAATAAAGATTCATGATGATAAAAATTTACAAAAGTTTATAGGTCAGTACACTAATTTGGAATATTATGTAACAAAGCATGTTGTAAAACATAGACATTTAAAATTTCTAGGGCAGTTTGTATCATTGAATGGACAACAAAAATATTCTTTGATGCAGCAAAAACAATAGACTAAGGTTGGGTTGCACCAGAGGCGTGGATAAAGTTAAAGTTAAGGTTAATGTAATGGTTATAGTTAAGGCTAAATTTAACTTTAACTTTAACCTTAACTTTGACCGGAGAAATTGACAGATGATAGCTGGTCCAACAAGGTTATAAATGAACGTGGGCGGGGGCGCTGCTGGTAAAGGAGAACTGTCATTTCATCCATTTTTAACTTTAACCAAAGATTTGGCATTTTGCATTGTAGTTAAAGTTATAGTTAAAGTTACAGTTAAAGCTAGTTGGTGCAACCCAACCTTAACAACATTATGCGCTATATTATAGTGTAAAGAAAAGTTAGACAATATATATTTTATTTTTTGTGTTTTCTGATGCTAATGATATTTTTTAACTTTTTAATTCCTGATTTTTATTATTGTAAATATCAGACATATCAATATGACTTGATAAAATGCAAATTTGTCTCTTCATTTTGTATCAATGTTAATCGAATATAAACGAAAACATACATTTTATAATGCAGTGGTATCAAGTAATTAACAGTGAAGTGAACGATATAATATCAGAATTGTTGGCTTATTCAGTACGTGCAAATAATGCAATAATTTGTGTTATGAGGTGCTGCCCCCCTATCATTAACTTTGTCAAAACCTGAGCTAATCCGTGCAGGTATGTAAACAGTTGTAAAGTGAATGGTTATGTTTCCGTATCATGTGCACTTTTACTTCTCAATGGTTTTAACCTGTAATATTTGTCTCTGAACTGGATTAAGAAATGTCAAACACGAACGTCAAATTTGACTAACGGAATTGTTTTTTTTTAGGAATTGAAATGGCTTAGCCATAACGACTAACGGAAAAATTGTAAATCAAGATGAAAATATAGTTTAAAAAAAGATTGATATTTTTTATTATAAAATATACTATTTTCTAATATATAACGTGGTCAATGTAGGAATAGTTACTTTTGCACCGATTTATTGTATTTAAAGGTAATTATTATAAATGTGTAAATGGTTTTATTTATATTTTTTGGTATTTTATAAGCCCTTTATGAAAACACTGAGAAAATAACACTCCTTCATGTTTATATTATCACAAGCATGGCGATCTAGAGGAGAAAGAATTCTCTGACATTGGCAACTAACTGAGTCGGCAATTAAAAAAGAGAAGAAGAAGGAGACAAAAAAAAAAGATAATTAGATATTGTTATTAAGTTTATAGAGATTATGTTTTAAGCAAGAAATTGATAAGTTTATTATATCCTATACCTATTTGATACCTACGCTAAATAATCTACCATGAAAAAGTCTTAGAAATGCATCAAACTTGTGGATTACAATTACATGCATTACAACAGAGTTGATGTCATGAGTTGAACATAGTTTGTTGAACTTGAACTCATTCTTGAACACCTACGTTTTTTTGAGCTTTCAAATAGGTATTATTGTAACATAAACAGGCAATTTATAAGTTTAATAATCCCCTTTTCGTGCCTTGTAAGGCATTTTACATTATTAGTACTGTGTACGCTGAACCAAATATTTTTCAGGATAAAGGATGATTGCTAACACTGAGATACTATAAGTACTACATTTTATAATAAAGAATTGCAAGTGTAATGATGACGAAGTCCTAGGAAGATAATATATATTCACTCAAAAGCTTTAATTAAAAGAAATTTAATAAATACTCGTTTTTAAATGTTTTTTCATTTATTTTCTCACTTAAATATACCTTAGATACATATTCATACACAGCTTTCATCAATAGGTACTACATTTGTCTTAAACCTTATTATCAACCTAGTATCAGATAGGCAAGTGTTAAATCTCTTTTATATTATACTTATAAAAATATTTATACAGCGGAAATCTTAAACAAGGTCTTGTCACTTAAAATCAAAGAAGATGAATCAAATATCCCTTGTGTAAATATTAATTTATTATTATTAAAGGAGTTCAAATACCAACTTTTGATGAAAGATAAAAACAATATTATAATTTCAGACTTTTATTTGGCAAACCAATAACAATTAGAAACTGCATTGCAAGTTGCAACTATGGGAAATTGCCTGGGATATCTCAGACAGAGAGCGGTCAAGGGTTTTGTGTTCTTTGTGTTGTATTATGTTGTAGAATGCCTCCCGTGTGAGTATCTCTATATACTCACACAGGAGGAGTTCTGAATGTGTCAGAATTGCTCCTCAGTCACACACTGACTGCTCCAACGCAAATGCTTCAACGCGTGACCACTCTGTCTGATAGGTCCCTAAAACGACCACATCTTTTTAAAATGTATAATACATGAGGACTTACTAAAGTCCTTATTACATTAAAATTTAAAATGTATTTTAAATTTTAATGTAATAATATAAAACTCATATTATTATTATTGAGGTACAAAAGAATTTTTGGTAATAATAATATAAGTTCCAATGAAAATATTATGTTTTATGAACAATAAGTATGTTTGTTTTGCAATTTTTGTTATGTCTTTTTGGAAAAAGTACTTTAAGTAATGTAGGATTATATTTTTGAGTTTTAGTGACTATTCCCATTATATATTATATCATATTGTAGTCAAGAGAAGTTATAAATGAAAAAGTGCATATGAGAATTTAGCTAATTTGGATTTTATACAGGGTGTCAAAAGACCGCTTCCGATAACTTCGTGGGGTTATTATAGGGCATGAGATATATCCATTGGTGCAAGTAATTTTCTTGTAATTGCCAGTTTTTAAAATAGTCAAAATTTTCAACACGCAATGTATAATGCGTGCAGTCAATGCGCGATAATATCGCGCGCCAGTGAAGCCCCGCCCGCCCCGCCCCGGGCCGAGCCGGCCGCCCCGCGCGCGTCCCGCTAGTCATGAGTTAAGACAAAACAGCTGATCGTGGTCCCTAGCCCGTAGGTAGTGAAAAAACCACCAATATTGTAATGATTATTAAATTAAAATTATTTTCACGATTTAAAAAACTATTAGATTTAAGTAGGTAAGTAACATTTCGTAGGTTTTTACTCAACAATATTCAGTTTTTATTTTCGGGTAAAAAAAGAAAAAGCAAATCAAAATTCACTTCGAGTTCAGGTTCTACAAATTATTCATACACAGTAATTACACCGATCTATGGAAAAAAGACTTGATAAACTGTACTGTCAGTTCACTGACCTGTCAGCTGTCTGTTTTTTGAAATGCAGTTCGAACTGAGCTCCATCTAACTCGATGCAGAGTTATTCATGCCCACAGTAAACAAAAATAATTACGGCAGACATTCCTATTCTTCTAACACTTTTTCTACTGCACTGTTTCACCCTTTTCTTAATGTCGTAAACGTATGAAAAGTTCATACACATTTCGTGGCACATTCATCGGCACTCGGCAGGCAGGTGAGCCCCGCGCCCCTCGCCTGCGCCATTTATGAATGAATTGATTCAACTGTACGCAATTCATTATACATACGTACGTACTTATAACTCAATGGCTGTACGCACCTTCTGTGTGACTATTACAAAGTTACATTTTATGAACTTCTACTAACATTTGTTGAATTCATACAGTTAACAACGTTTAATGTTTTATCCCGACTAAAAAAATTACAATATCACTTTGTTCAAATGTACCTAGACATGACAGTTAAGCTAAACAGCAAAATGATAATTTTGTAGAATAGAAAGTTTGTCACTGACCTTATCAGTTTCTTTGCACTCGCGGTCTTACGAGATGCGGTTCAAACTGCGCCCCTTGCATCTCGAGACACAGTTCTGCACGCCTCTTCGTGTCTTCGTGCAAACGAAAACTGAATGTTCTGTCGGCACTACAAAGTTCCCTAAGGTCACTGAACACTTCCCTAATTCGCCGCTTCATTTCCTCGGCACTGTCGCACGCCCGGTTGTAAACTCGCTCCTACGTAACCCCAGAGAAAAAAGTCCAATGGAGTTAAGTCCGGGGATCTCGGTGGCCAGGCTTGCGGACCCAAACGTCCAATCCAACGATCTCCAAAATTTTCCCTCAGCCATTAACGGACAGGCCGTGTTACGTGTGGAGGTGCGCCATCGTGTTGGAACCACATTCGCCGAAGGTCAGTGACGGCAATGTGCTCATCCAGTTCGTCAGTGAACTGGCAGTTTAAAAAATCTAAATATGACGCACCAGTCATCCGTGCAGGCAAAAATACTGGCCCCAATATCAAATTTTTAAAGATGCCACCCCATACGTTAACTGACCAACGTGTTTGGTGGCCAGTTTCTTGGCATGCCCGAGGGTTTTCGACAGACCAAATGTGAGCATTCCTCCTGTTCCACATTCCGTTCCTCGTGAACGTGGACTCATCCGTCCAAAGGACATTTTGGATGAACCCGGGGAACGCTTCCTCCCGTTGGAGCAGCCATCTGCAATAATCCGTGCGTCGGACACGGTCCACCGGAAGTAGCGCTTGCACTCGGTGGACTTTGTAGGGACGCATTCTGTTCCGCCTTAGAATTTTATGTATGGTTGCATGCGATGCAACTGGCCGACCGTAACGACGTCTCAATCTTTTGGCTGCACTACGAGTTCCCAATCGTGGGTCACGGTGTAAAACATCCAAAACCTGCTCCTCAACACGCACGTCCAGCTGCCGCCCACCGCCAGAAGTAGAAGGCGCAATAGGCCTATTTTCCAACACACGTTGGTATGCCTGTGTGATAATACGAGAGTCGGAAGGATGTCGGGCATGAGGATATCGCCTTCGGTAAATCCTCAAAGCCTCTGCGGCATTTCCTGATGCTTCTCCCAAACACATAAGCATCATACCGTATTCGCGCGCGGTATACACATACGGAGAAGGCATTTTATTAAAATTAAAAAAGACACAAAACACAAAGAAAAATAGTCAATAATAAACGAAACAATTACTTAGCACTAATTACAAAAAAAAAAACGAAAATCACTTATTAAACTAACGAAAAAGTCAAAATAAACTAAGATTAAGAAAAACTGAGAAGTAATTAAAATTATGAAATTTTCCAAATTGGCGAAACGTCACTCGAAAACGCAGGTTTACAGGCAACTGAACAAAATTGAAAAAAATATTAAAAATTCATGTAAAACAATAAGGACGTCTTCCTGTGCATTTGAAGTATCGATATTTTTTTATCGACAAATCGCTATTTGTTTTGCATATTGTATTTAATTGTATGTACTTAAAAATAACTCGATATAATTATTATTACCACAAATATTCATTGTTATTTGAATTAAAAATTTCCTTAAAAAAAACTAAAAACATTATTGTACTTATTAAAAAAAAACATCCTAACATTCAAATCTCTTCTTGTTAAATTTTACATAATATTAAGATCCTCGCCCAATGAGTAGATGAAAGAAAATAATTTTGACTGCTATATTAGGTGTCGTAATAAGTGAAATCATAAAAGTACCTTTTCTAGTAATTTTCTACTTTACTGCGCATTTTTGAAATGAAACTTAAAGTTAAGTTATAAATGTAGAACTTTCCTTACGTATTTCTCTTATTTGGGTTTCAATAAGAAAAAAGTTACATAGTCTACAAACTACAATCGTAATTTTATTGTACTATTGGGTAGTAGTACATTATTATTATTTAATGTACATTAAAAAATATTAATGTAGGTTATTGTAATATTGACTACCTAGAACAAAACTAATTTTATTTTTTATAGGTCACAACACTAATTATTATTATTATTGTCTTTGCGACCATGCCACCGCCCGCACACGGCAAAACATCTCTTTGATGTTTTGCCGCGCAAATCTGTCGCGAAGTCGACACTTTGCCGTCACTTTTGGCCGACACTGCATATCGGTACATTTTTTAGACATAATAATAGTTAGTTGGTAGTGGCGCCGCGCCGTCATAGTGCGCCGTGTAGTCTGCAGGCCGCGCCAGAGCACGATGGTCTAAAAACTCTAAACTCTAAAGCCCCGTCCACACGATTGGTGCATGCCACAAACACCAAACAGTGCACAACACCAAGCGTATGGAAAAATTGATCAACAGTCATTGAGTTGTGAAGGTCAATTGAAACCAACGCCGAACAGTGGCGAACACAAACAAGAAGACAAACACATACGAATACCCAATTACATGTGGGTGTTTGCTGTTTGCCAAGCATATGGACGGGGCTTAAAGCTCTGATATTATGTATTTGCCTGTTCGTGTTTGCCACTGTTCGTTGTTGGTGTTATTTTTTTATTACTTAAGTATAGGCTGTTTCGAAAACAGTCGAGAAGTCTCCATTCGCTTGGAGTATGCTTTGTGTTCGCTACACATATCAAACAACACTGACAAAGTCCCAACATTGCTATCAAACAGGCTTGGCGAATGATAAGGTGGCTTTCCGATCCTTGCTGCAAGCGACCCTCGGCCGCCAAAATTCAAATAAAATACCACTTTATGTGGCTATTAAATTTTTTGCTCTACGCCAGTGTAAAGCAGCTGCAGCATTGGTCACCAGACCAATGTCGGTAGAAAATACATAAAAGTGTATAGCTTTGTTCATAAAGTGCCGTTTCATTTTAATTTTCGTCAGCTGGGGTCGCTTGGCGCGTCGATAGAAACAATACCTTTACAGTACTTTGCGAAACGTGGCGTGCGATGGTGAATATTAATTATTAAAAATCGATTGACAAATCGAATGTGATAATGCGCCAAAACTGCTGCCAACAACTTGACGTCCATCACTCGTAAGCTCACGCGCAACACTTTATGTTTACCAATTGTATGGAAACCCCGGGAACTGTTTGCCAAACGGCCTTTGCTTTGTGAAAGATATCCGACACCAACGCCAAACAGTGCCGAACACAAACAGGAACAAGCAAACACATACGACCACCCATCCATATGAAGCATAAACATGCTACAATGAATAGCAAACGCTATTCATTGTAGTTTGCTGTTTGCCATTGGTTGCCAAGCATCATTATGGTCCGTCCATATGCTTGGCAAACAAAAGCTTGAATAAAAACGACATCGAAACCGAACAGTGGCAAATGTTGGTGTTTGCTATTGTTTGCTAAGCGTGTTACATAAATGCTTAAATCTTTCGCATACCGACATATGGCCGACAATGTCTATTCGCTTTGTTTAGTGCGGGTTGGCTGTTTACTAATTACTCGCACAAATCAGTTGCTTTCCACGCGTGTTTTGTGCAAATCACTTAATTCTAATACTAAACACTCGCACCTGCACTAATCAAAGTGGAAACAAGCCTTAATGTCGGCAAATTTTGTCGGTATAATTGTCGATGGCGGCGCGAGCGGTGAGCTCAAAGAGATGCGCCCGGCGCGGCGCGTGCGGCGGTGCCTTTGATGTTCCCGCCAAGCGGTCTGGCCGTCGCGTCGGTACCTTTGAACTTACCGAAAGTCGATACCGTAGAATGTACATTGTTTTTAAAGACGATTTTCGCATATTTAGACATTAGTTCCAATTTGCATCTTGAGGTTGAAGGTTGTCGGTTGAGTTAAGTTTAATTAATAAGCGTTTCTTATTACGATCTTTTTAAAGCATTGAATTTTTGTGTTAACTAAATGAGTAAAATGTAAATTAATTGACTATTATTTCTTATTAGTTTGCGGTAAAAAACTAAGACGTGTTGTGTAAGATATCGTGTAAAAAGAGTTATTGGTGGTGTTATTGATTGGTGATAATATTGACTATTTTCAAAATGCATAGAGAGCACATTCAGAAATCAGAATTCAACATTTTTCACGTAAGTTAATTGCTAGTTTTTTCATACATCGTCTGTAGTAGATAAAAAGCGAAAGTTGCAGATCTAGGTTCTGTCCATCTACAATCATCGTTCCGCATAACACGGAAAATGTGTAATTAATTATTATTTTCTAAGTTGCGTTCAAAAAACTTTGTACTGTATTAGATTTCGGGTAAGAGACGTGTTTTTGTTGGTGGAATTATTGCTTAGTGCTAAGGAATACTTACAAAATGCATAGAGTCTAGAGAAATAAGAACACTTCAAGATCTTAACATTTTACACGTAAGTTTATTACCATAGTTTTACGTACCTACGGAAGTTTTCATGCATCGTCTGTAATTTCGATAGAAAGCCTGAGATTGCGGAAGACGGTTCATCCGCATATCACACAATATTGTTTTTTTTTTTAATGAAATAAGGGGGCAAACGAGCAAACGGGTCACCTGATGGAAAGTAAATTCCGTCGCCCATGGGGGTGTCCATGGGCGACGGAATTTACAGCATCTGAAGAGCTGCAGGTGCGTGGCCGGCCTTTTAAGAGGGAATAGGGTAATAGGGGAACGTAGGGAAGGGCATAGGGGAGGGTAGGGAAGGGAAAAGGGTAGGGGATTGGGCCATCGGTAAACTCACTCACTCGACGAAACACAGCGCAAGCGCTGTTTCAGGCCGGTTTTTTGTGAGCCCGTAGTATTTATCCGGTCGAGCCGGCCCATTCCTGCCGAAGCATGGCTCTCCCACGGAAAAACACGGTTTTGTTCCTTACGAAGAACTTTTTAACTAATCGATAGGTAATTAAGTTGTTCCTCATGCTCAGAAACTTTACTTACAGTTTTGTACATGATTAAGGAATTAAAGTTTTAACACTGCAAGTAGCCTCTAGGTAAGAGATCGGAGGTCAAAGTTCTGAGTTACTTGAGAGAGTTGAATGTCATAGTTCTTGATAGGTTGGAAAGACCATAGTCCATAAGGTTCAAAACTGCCGCAGCCGTACAGTATGGTCGTTTACGACCTTATGTTATTAAGCGCGCTACAGTTGATATCAATGCCTTTACATTGCGCATCGGAATAAAAAAATAAAAGTAAAAAAAAAAAAAATTAAATATTTTTTGTAAATGGTTTATCCTTATGTGTAAAGGTTATTAATCATAAAAAATATATAAAAAAAAAAATTTTTTTGAAAAAAAAAATTAAAAAAAAAATACATTTTTGTAATCAGAAAATGTAGTATAATAATACCCCAAAGTTATCGGAAGTGGTCTTTTTACACCCTGTATAATCAATGATTTAACTTTTCTAGTAGTTTAGGTGTATGTGTGTGTGTCAATATTTATTAGTGAATATACATGAATCTAAAGTTTCAAAGGTTGTGTTCTCAAAATTCTTGTTATTGAGAAAGTAATACCTTTGAATTTACCTCTTTCGTGCAGCGTTTATCATGCATGGTTTACAAGGAAATAGTTTGTGAAATAACACAAAGACCTACTGCAATCAAAAGATTGTACGAAATGCTCCTAAGATAGGTTCCTAAGAAGTACATAGTAAGTCCTCATGTATTTTAAGTTTTAATTTAATATAAAACTAATACTTATTATTATTATTGAGGTAAGTACAAAAGTATTTTTGGTAATACATAATAATATATGTTCCTATGATAATATTATGTTTTATGAACAATAAGTTCCATATGTTTGTTATGCAATTCTTATTAAGTAAGTCTTTTTTGGAAAAGTACTATAATGTAGGTTTTTGTTTTTGAGTAAAATTTAGTGATTTACACTATTCCCATCATATAATACCATATTGTAGTCAAGAGAAGAAGTTATACTTAAATGAAAAAGTGCTCATATGAGAATTTAGCTAATTGGGATTCTATGATATTATCAATTATTTAACTTTTCTAGAAGTTTAGGTGTGTCAATGTTTATCCGGAGCATGTTATACATACATCTAAAGTTTAAAAGGTTGTGTTCTGAAAATTCTTGTTAAAAGTAAGTAATATTGAATTTACCTCTTTGGTGCAGTGTTTATCATGCATATACCAATAATACTTCAGATTTACAAGGAAATAGTTTGTGAAATAACACTAAAACCTACAATGCAACTATAAGATTGTACCTGTAGGTTTTTGGTGAAAATTCATACTTGTTTTACAGTAAGTAATTATACACAACACTTGTGTTCCTTATACCTTGTATGTGTTTCTTGTGTACTAAATCAATGCAGTCTTAGCTCATCGCACAAATGCAAACCTTATTGTTGACTAGACATATAGGTATACTACAGTCTACACCTCACTTATGTTATTATTCTGAAACCTCACTAACACTAAATGGATTACTAAGGTCTCTACGTTTCTTATGTATCACTTCGTGATTAACTTGAGAATACCTACTTAATCGTTTTCCAAAAATTTGGACACTTCGAATGTTTAGTTTTTTGGTTTTAATAACGAATTATTTTCACTAAAATATATGCTATAGACTAAAATATAACTTATTAAGTAACTAACCAACTAAATAGCAATATAATTTAAGACTAAAAAGTATGTAATATTAATAAATAAAATTACTAAAATGTAAACTATTCAGTAAAAGCTACTCGTTGGTTGGTGTTTATTGAATTGCTGTATTTGACGTAAAAGCAAGCGAGCTTATGTCAGAAGTGTTGTCATGATTCGAAATTATTACTCAGTTAACAATGGAGAAGTGAGTTTTGTGTCACGTGACCACTGACTGGCTGGAAAATAGAGGTCATGGTACCAAAATGCGAGCCAGTCAGTATTCTGGCTGGCTTTAAGAGCTCATGATAGAGGCCCTGTAAAAACTACATAGCCAATGAATCGGACGGCGCGATTAGCGATAGGCGGGCAGCAAGCACAGACTCACAGAGCACCGAGCACACAGAGATGCGGGTGACGTGGTAACGGGGACGGAAAATCGCGCTCCGTGATACACATCTGACGATAACACCTGACTGCTGACAGATTTCAAAACTATGAACCGCCATCATCATCAGCACCGCGCGACACTAAACGATAATATCAATGAATCTTACTTGACTATATATCTCTTTGAGCCCGCTCGTGGTGAAATCCCAAATTGGAACACGTTTACGACGAAATCGTTCGTTTACACCGAAAGCACTGGCACTAGAACACACAATATACACAGGACCAGTCGAAAGTCAAATATCAATGTTACGCTAGAAGCAGTATAAAAAACCAGTCGTATCTTCAATTATGAGAATTGTGAAATAAAAAGAACACAAAAATAAAAGGTGAGTTTACGCGGAGCACTTGTTTCCCTTGGCGTTGCGCACTGGTGACTGAGGCGAGTCGCGGCTGGCGAATCAATGTTAGACGGTGTGGCTGTGTGCAGTATGGCGTGACCGTGCGACGAGCACGCACACATACACGCAGCGGCCGGGACCGAATCGAGCCATTGTCGTTCTTATAGGAATCCTAATATTAAATACCGGTTAGATGGTGAATGAACTTACGACCCTCTAAAGGTCAACAAAAATTAGCCACTGAAAATTAATTCAAGATAAATTAGATATACACGAAAATATCTCAAAGCCTTTTTTAACACCACCTACGCTAATGGTAAACTAAATGAGTAGCAATATGCCATAAATAATTTGCGGCCATAAAATGTTGTGAAAACAAGTTAGAAGATGAAAATATTGCAAAAACTTTACAATTTAATCCAATCAAGCTTGGCCTTATTGACGCAAGTTCGATTAACTAGTGAATACAAAACATTTAAATACCTATGAATATTGTATAAGCCCAACAGATTTGCTAATGAAGATAATAATTTTAAACTAATATTCACAGTATAAGATAATTTGAATATTTTGCAAATCCCACGAATCGTTGAACAACAAATGGCTACTGTGTTTAAAAGAAATTTAGAAATAGATACTATTTTAAATAGTCACATGAAAACATCGCAAATAATGTTTACTACAATGCAGGTCATTCATAAGCTTTCATTGTGAAGTAGGTCCATCCCCAACCTGCCCGCGCAGCGTACAGAAATATATTGCAATCGATAAAAGGGCAACCCTCACCAAGACATTTAAAGTGTTGCAGCAAACGTAACACCGAATTGTGTTAGTAATGCAAGTAATAATCTTAACACTACTGAAGAGTAACTGATCCTATATCTTCTATGATTAATGACATAGATGTAATTAATTATAATGTAGGTTCTTGGTCAAAATTCATTTTAAAGTTTAATGAGATAGAGATTACAACTTTTTTCTTGCGTGCGTAAAAGTATAGTTGCAATTAGGAAAACTTCAATACATTAACATTTAACAAAAACTTAATTGATACTTAGATGACCTTATGATTTTTTTTGCAATACCGAGAATTAAAGGAACAGTGTTCTAAGATTCTGAACCAAAATGTTCCTTTCTTTGCATATTACGAAGTTTTATTTCTTTTTAAATACACTATTCATATTCAATTTATTTTTGCCTGCTTGTATATTATTGTCACAACCAATTTAATTATATCCATAACACTTTGTGACGTCAAAGACTTAAATAAACTTATAATCAGTGCTTACTGCTTAATGTATTTAAAATCAAAATAATCCTGACATGATAATGATAAAACATCATTGTTATCAAAAATAGTACCTATATCGCTGAGCGAAATACTTTGATTTATTCTTTAATAATTTTCTGTCGCCTTTATTGAATCGAGCATAATATACAAAACAACAAAGAGGTCCATTAATTTAGTATTTAGATTGAGCGTTCGTCTTATCTGTAATATTTTCATACCTTTCGAGTGCTTGCGTCAATAAATTCTCAAAAAAAAGTAATATTTAATCCGAAAATAAAGTATAGATAAGAGAGCTCAAGAGCTTGATGGTTTCAAGGTATTATATTGTAGTTATAGAATAATTGCTATCACTATACAGTATACTATATTCATTGATAGATAATAATATTAAAAATAAAATGAAATATTGTGAAGCATGATTCCATATGATGTACATTTCCCGTTTTGTAGGATTTTGTTTGGTTAGGTCTTGACTCTTGATTAAGCATTCTGCCATTCAGCAGCTCCTTCCAGTATTCTTATAGACGGAGCAGATATAGAAAATATGTAACTATAATGTCTGGTCTCTGCTATATAACGTATTTTATCCTACTTAACTAAAATTTACTAAGATATTCAGATGTGGAGGCACGTGACTTAGGTTATCTGAGAGAAAAAAAATCACGCGCTCGGGTATAATTTGAAAATAATAACTTTATATTTACATAAAATTTGCAAGTTAATCAAATAAATCTATTTCTTCGCAGAATTTATATAAAACAAGAGATAAATATACTTAATCAAATTATCATATAAACTGTTTGTCTACTAACCATGGGTATAACTTGAGTCACTTCGAATATTCTAGAAAATTTGGAGCAAAAAGGAATTTTGAGAAAAATTTAACTCAATTAAGATATATTGTTATTATTACTTAAAATTACGTCAGTATATTATTCAGTATAATGATTATACTTTAATTAAATGAAAATCAACTACGAATGACGAACAATAGTAATTTTAACAATTATTACTTTAAGGATATAGTAATAGTTATTTTAGTCACAGTAATCAATAAGTGTGACGTAAACTAGATTACCAATTAATTCCAAAAAATACAAAACAATACGCTTAAAGAAATAAAAATATACTTTATCAACGTGATAAAGAAGCGTATGTAACATTTCAAAATAAATGGTTGAGCAATATTATTGCTAGAAACATTAGTAATAGGCAACACCTACGTATTCCCATGCCATTAATATTAAGCCTTCGTAGAACTCGTAGTCAAACAATAATATTAAAACTATTACGCAGGGATATTACTATCATTTCTATCTTCAAGCATCTCTTTACAGTGTAATTACAGCACTCTAAAATATCCTACTCAAGAAAAGGGAAGTAGATAATGATAAATACAATAATATATAAAGCCACTCAATTTTACCTAAATATCATTCAGACACACCCAATAATTGACTTCATAGAGTTGTAAAAAAACAATACAAAAAATAATGCAACAGTGAAAGCAAAAATAAAACAATAATAAATCAAATCAGCTAGCGACATCAAAAAACCTGATCATAATCTAGCAGAGATTGAAGAATTGATTCACACGATTTATGTCTCTGATATCGAACATCCTTTACATAATTGGATTTTTGAAGAGAAAAAAATTACCAAATATGTAGCACAGCTCACCTCGGCTAAATCGTCGATGTGTGCCGTGGAGACGGCCTCCGCATGTGGAAGCGTGCGGCCCGCAGCTGCGAACAACATGGTTTAACGTTACATTTCCACACTACACTGTGCATTGTAGATACAAGTGATTAGATAAGACGTGTCTTTGTGCTTTATTGCAATTTGTGGTGATTATTTTCCATGTTATATTTGAACTGGATAATTGCATTGTTGAAGAAAATATTATTAGTGTCCCTTAATCAGATAAGATAAAGGATGCTGCTCTACTAGTGTGGAGTTAATTTAGTTAATGATACTATTAAAACACTACATCAGACTTGCCAATCTCCATCTTTAACCACAATAAGTAACTGACCGAGATAATATGATGCGAAATGTTAACAATGTAAATATTTGGATATGTTATAGTAAATGGTCTACACAGTACACTCTACAAATCTACACTCTAGATCCAATATTCTGTCCTCAAAGTGAATTACACCTTATTCCAGCGATATACACCACTTTCCGATGTAAAATAAATCTGACCGGACTGTGGAGGCGTTCGTTACATGTCATGTAAGCAGTCAACTTATCAAACGCCGGTGCGGTCTCCAATACATATTCAATTTATTTTCATACTTTCGCTGATAGGTTAACCGAAAGGAGAAACAGTTAACATTTTGCAAAATATATGAAGTGGTAGTTGGTAGAGCCAGTGTTATCGTTTGATTGTGTCTTGATAATGATTTTATACTATCTTTGCTACAATTTACAATATTAGAGACTTTCTAACTAAACTCTAAAAACGCAAATTTTAATGAAAGCTTTAAGAGGATACACCAGGGGCGAGAGAAATTGAAAATAGGTATTTGAAAATGTATTGCTGTCTCACCAATCTCAAGTCTCCCACCACAGAGCGCGATAGAGACAACACGACAAAAGTTCTAATAAAAGAACAGAAAATCTTCGATTCGTTGTCCGCTGATTCCTTCTCCAAAACTCAACCGATTTAAGTACTTTTTTCATTAAGAATTAAAGCAAGGCTTGAGCTGTGTTCCTATGTATTATTTTTTTTTGTATTTTTTAGCCAGTTTTTTTTCTGGGTGTTTGAACACAGAGGAAAATCTTGCCATTTTTTTTTGGGTTTTTGGACGTTCTTATCTTTTTTAATAATAAAATTATGAAAAAAAAGAAAACATAGGGACATGCTAATAGTGGCCATAGATATTCAGGAAAAAAAATCATAACTCTACCGGCATTATCCAGGGAGGAAACAGGGGACAGCGTTTGTATGGAAAAACGGCGGTGTGGACAGGAGTCCAACATGGAACAAGAACAAGGAACAAAACTGTTGCACTTAAGTCCTCTAAATTTTGTTTTATTCAATATACGTAAAATTACTCACTGTACTTCGCTGCTCTTTTCTGATTATATTTCTATTAGCTATAATGCTTGTCGTAAAGCTTTAACTCAAGCAACTATCCTAAAGTTAAAGCTTTACCTGACAATTAACATCAACGCTATCTATAATAATACCCCCGCACCGGTTTCGGTGACGGCGGCCGGTTTCGTTGAAACCAGGCCAGTTACCTAGAAGTAATTTTATAGTGATTAGTGCCCAAGTGTGTGCGCAGTACACAAGAGCACTCTCTACTAGTTTTACTCCCATAACCCAGTGGGACGGACGACCGACACGATTGCCAAGAGATCAGGACGTGCAGGACCAACTTTTTACAAGCCCATCTGACATAGATTGTCTTACTTGACGTCAGACAATCAGACTAATGCTATATTTCTATAATATAATGCAATAAAGCTAATAGCAATTTATGACAAGAAAGAAAAACAAAATGAAATGAAAATGTTAGCGGCCATAAACCAAAACACTCTTGAAATAAACATTCGCTGTATGCTACAATAGGTGAGCTAACATTTGTAGAGATTACGATGCTACAACAAATAGGTCCGATAACATACAACTTAGGTCACCACAGTAAACTTCCATCGTAAATCTGAGATAGCGACACAAAAACAATCCCACACGATTTACTGCATACAAGGCAAACACAGATTTAGATTAAACCAGCGCGAAAACATCTAAAAATCCAGGAAAAAGAAAGATGCCAAAGTGGGTTAAAGCGCTCAATTTAGTAAAAAGATGATCAGCACCATTGTGAAAGGATAATCTTCTAATTAATGATTATTGATTTTGATTCACCTAAGCCTGATACTAAGACAATGCTAAAAGCGCCAATTTGTCCAGGATATTGACACCTAGCATATATGACAAGTAAGTCCATCGAAAAGTTTTACATAACATTGTCCGATAAGTCGCTAGTCAAAATGCAATTAACCTTCACCTTATCGCCCAAAAGATTTTTCGTGCCAATTGCCACGCGAATTTAGCACCTTGTACGATAACAGTATGTTATTATTTATATTCTAATCAATTTGGCGATACAATTGAATTACGGCTTATCAGCTCCAACGATTTTGCACTGCTAAAATGTCTGCTCATAATGCCAATTACTTGCAACTTCTAGAAAAGATACAAGAAGACCGCTTCTCAATAGAAATTTTACATAGAGCCAAGGGCAACAAGAACAAGAATTGTAAGATAACTAAGAGTAGGTACTAAGGTAAGTATTATTTAACTAATGACAGAGCAATAACAAAGGCAATTTTGTTAAAACATACTTTTATATCACAGAATTTTTACTAAAACAAAACAAAATGCCGGGAGAAAATTCTTTAGCCTTTTGAGGCTTATTCTATTTGTCCCCAAGTTCACCTTGCTCCGCCACAGGGACTGTTTGTTTTAAAGTAAATCCCATTACAAAACCCTCAATTTTTTTATTTTGTAACCTAAACAACATAATTAATGTTGTTAAAATCTTTTTAAGAAATTAATGTTTGTAATAATAATAAATTGAATTATCCAGTTAAAAATGGCGTTTTAAAATAAACACGAATTCATAGATTGGACAAAAAATTCACTGATAATATTTAATTATTTTGTGTCAACTGTAGTAAGGCCATAACATTAAAAGAAATCGTCGATTGTTTTCACCTGAAACAATACCCTGATTCATGCTGAAAACGGAGACATTATTTAATGTTTTGACCTCAAACAGTACACCTCTCGACTTTTGAGCTACTTTAAGGTAATTGAAAACCAGAAAAAGGGTTAGTTATTATCACGTATGCAGTGAAAGTGGAATGCGAAGACTAGCCAAAATATTGTTGCTTACCAAAGAATAAGAAGCCCTACACATCCAGTAGGAAGTAATCTAATGTGAGTTGTGACGACATACTCGTAGTTGAACACATTTCACTCACTACTAACATCTCATGTCCTTCCTCCTTACACACGTATACTGATATCGTTAAACAAACAATGCATTATCATAATATACATAAATTACGCTATAGCAATAAAGCAAAAATAGCATTGAGTTATTTTAGCAAGGTACTGAAATAATTAAGATCATCGATGGCAGACGGTTCAAGTTGAATCACCTCACATAATATCCTTCCGTTTTAAATAACCACTCGACCATAGTCCATACTACTGACACGCCTCCTGCTTAACAATCATCAGTTGTATCGTCATCTAAATTATGATCATCATTCTTATATAGTCGTTAACATCATTGTTATTGACATTGAACTCTATGAAAGAATATTTATTTACATCATGAGATATCTTATTAAATTTTCTACTATAACTGCATAATAAAATCTCTTTTTATGAATCAATTTAATCGTACATAGTACATAATAACTGAAAAATATCTTGTAAATAATAACCGAAAAACCAAAAAAGTCATTGGAAACCTTCCGATACGAGGTATTTTCAGGATTTTTAAGTGTGGTTTGTGTATTCAACAAAATTCTCAGAAACGAGCTGTTTAATCAAGATTAACCGAAATAACGAAAACTACCGATGCTAAAAATAACGTAAATGGTAGTCCTACGGGGTTTGAAAGCGACGCGCATATTTGACCTCGCAATACAGCTAATTGGAAAATACTCCTGGGTGTACTAGCATGGGAGGCATACAAGGCAGGCAATTTGGCTTTTTCATAAAAACAATCCGGTTTAATTATAAATTATAATATCGTCTAAATAAATAGTTTCTCATCATTCATAAATCATAACCAAGGCTGATTCACTGAAGTGATTGGCATTTGCATAAACAATTTTAAAATTAAACCGAAAAAATCTGAAAAAGCACGGCAAATCCATTGAAATGACGGAAATTGTTATAATATCTTATCCATTTATGATAATAATAGTTGCATAATCAAAACCGTTTGCATCATAATAATATGCAGATTCTGCCAATCCATATCCATTCTAATATTATAAATGCGAAAGTGTGTCTGTCTATCTGCACCTTTCTCCCTCTCTGTACCTCTTTACGTTTAAAACGCTGAACCAATTTTTCCGAACCGGTGGAACTTGGAAGGCATCAGGACTCAGGACTTGTAGTGTTATTTTTTAAATTTAGTAACATTTATTTTTATTTTTAGAACAGTTATATTTCTAATAGCTGCGTTTAAATCTTTCAGAGTTAATAGCTGAATTGCGTAGGTTTTTCTTATTTAACCGCCTCCGTATGCTGGTGCTGACTATAACTGAGTGGGCTTACTATCAAGAGATTGCACTGCCCTTTAGAGCATGCTCTTTAACATCTCCGGGAATTTATCTATGCACCGATCAATACTAGACCGTCCAGAGTCCTCCTTGCCCTACTAAATTGTATGTGCGTCAATGGCAAGTGGCAGTATTGTTTTGGACTAGAAAATATATATTACATCGAATTTGGAAACAGTCTTCTTAGGACCTTACGTTTTAGTTTTAAAAGTAAAACGTATAAAATTTTTACGACAGAACCCTTTAAACTTTAAAGAAATCAACTCAATTTAACTTTCTGTAAATCAATTAGATCTATGCTTATTTTACATATACGCCTACCTAGGTGAAGTTTGATCATAATATAATTTGAAAGAGTCTGGGGCCAGGTCCCGTCCATTATTAACTTTAATTTTCGTTTAAGGTGCAGCTTTAGTTTAATATTAATTCTAAAAGACAAAGCAAAGCTTATGGGTTTAAATAGTTTCGGTGAATTCGCGACGATGTATTTATCTTGATTCAGAAAATATTGCGAAGGATAAAAATCAAGGTTGAAAAGACGGTTTGCCGCAATGCGTAACGTTTTCTCCCAATAAATTAACTCGAAGGTCAAAATAAATATTATGTTCTTAGAAGAATCTGAGGCTTTCATCGTAATTGGATACTTGATGTAACGTGTGTTTATCAGGAAAAATATTATACATCTATACTAGCTCTATTATTATTAAGTCCAACCCACGTCAATTCTGTTGCTGAAAAATGGATGCCCAATGTTCATGCATATATTGGATAAGTTTCTATTGTGATCGGTTTCTTCCCTTTATACATATTCAAATTTGGTTTGGATGTTCGGACAATAGATGAAGAATTTAAGTATCAATATTTTAATTTGATTCAAGCGATTAATTTACAAGATTAAGTACGGGAAACGCAATACACAGAAAACCTCCAAGATCCTTTGTTCCGTAACATTCCTATTAAAAAATCCATAGCGAATCTGAGACCAAATGAACTGTGAAGGCTAGTAGCGTATAGCCTTTGGTATTAGCCATTAGGGGCCGTTTGAGCCAATGTCAAGAGTGAGGGTTGGGTATTCGACCTTGGAGCTGGGTATGCGTAGGCCGCGTCACGCAGCTTACGTCATCCACCCAGCGCCCATCGACCCTTCCCAACTATTCAGACTACAAGGCTCTTGTGGTGATGTAACTAATCTATATTTTTGTGCGTCAGAATTCAGATTGATTAAAATAACCATACTTTATATTTTGTTCCCTTAGAGAATAAACTGGACCATGCATAAGATTTTCGCATTTTCAAAATTTTAACATCACTAGAGATTGCCCAATGGTCGAAAATCGACCTTTTTAATTATCTTCTTCTTTTGGCTCCCCGTTTAAAGTATTGACTATTTCAAATTTAATTAAAAAAACAACAATCTATTTTTAATTTGACAACAGACTTCAACCATAAACAAAGGAGTATAATTCGTGTGCATAGGCTTGTCAGTCAAAACATGGTAGTCAGTAGTGTGCGCGTTGTAGTGTGTGTAATGTTTTATTTATTAAAATAATGCAGGATCACTGACCTCCATTATACAAGTACGCTGGACTTATGATACCCTTTGAAATGACAGCTATTTTTTGTGCATATTTGAAGCGGAATCAGCGCCCCCAATGCGGGGGAAGAGAACTAAATCTGACGTAAAAATGACGTTTGAAAGTCGCCATATTGGCGCTGATAGCGGTAGTGAGAGTACTTGGAACTAATACTATAGCTTGACCGCTGTAAAGTCGACCCTCGAAGCATACTCGTAGCATACTAAATGTATGCTACGAGTATGCTACGAGGTTCGACTTTACAGCGGTCAAGCTTTAGTGATGACAACGAATAACGATTAAGCGGCCATTTGCAATTTACGTCAGATTTAGTTCTCTTCCCCCGCATTGGGGGCGCTGATTCCCGCATTGCTTTGCGTAAGCAAAGCGCGCGCTTCAAAACGCCCAATGTGTAACTGTTCTAAGTGAGGAACTAAATATGAAAAAGTTATCGGCCCGTCGGGTACCGCGATTGCTTACGCACGATCAAAAAATAATTAAAGAAAATCAATTAATTAAAGTATGATTTGTTGCCCCACCCACCGCCTGATCTAACACCGTCAGACTTCCATTTATTCCCTAAGCTTAAAACTTTTTAGAGGAGTATTTTGCAGACCGTGAAAGAAATCATTTTATGTAAGGCATTACTGCTTAAGAACGAAGATGGAGTAAGTGCATAGAGGTTCACAGCAGAGACTATTAATATCGAAAAATGAAATTAATTTTATCACGGAAAGTTAAGTGTTCTAGTATTAGGCTAGGTACTTATCATCCCACCCTCGTATTTTAATTTTATGCATTACACACAATCTTTATCAAACAACTTTTTAACCACCACCTGTCCTGTTCATGAAAAGGATGACCTAAACTCAAAATAAAGCACTATGCTCATGTAGAGCACACATAATCTGGATTCTAAGGCTATTTGAAAGCATATAAAAGAACGTCGTCCTAGAAAAGAGTAAAAAGACGTCTTGTTAGATGTTACATAAAATGGCAAAGAAAACCGAAGACCGAAGGAACATTAATTGGACTGACGACATATTGCAGACAATATTGTAGAAAAAGCTCGAACGAACGAGAATATTCGAATTCGGATAACTCTCAACAAGATTCATTATTCGGGGGCGAAACGCAGAGGTTTGGAAGCGGTTGATTCAGGAATCAATTTAACATAAACTCAATGGATGACGATTGACGCCAATACCGTAAATAATTTTCCGTCATGAAAATCCTTTACAGGTCTAATAGAAAACACTTGCATTTATCTCATTTTCTCTAGGCTTTTAGGTAAGGAAGGGCTATTCTTTAGCACTAAGGTATACAACTTTTGTGGAAATGTTTTCACCAACGCTGAAAAGGTATTTAAATTGGATCAAGCCTCGATGAAATTAAATAAAAGACTGCTTTTCATTCAATATTACATTAGTGTCGCAAAAATAATTTAAAACAGAAAATGTTTTGAAAAGTTACGTTTTACATTTACGTTTTATTTTGAAATACATTATATTATATTATACTTATTCGTTTTGTTGGTCGTATTCCTTTAGTTTACTAGAATTGACATTTGCAAAATGAACAAAAAATAAGTAATTCATATTATCATCAATATCGAATGCAATTGTTAATTTTACGGATATTGAAAAGCCTTTATTTGCCCAAGGTCTATTGGCTAAAATAATGACGGCGGAAGTTATGAAAGAGCAACGAGATAAATTATTTTGCACATTATTTTAATAAGTATTTATAGTCGGAAACATTCTATTCATATTATTTTGATCTGCGAGACAGTTTTATACATCGCTAACCTTGCATTTATTAACAAAGACATAAAATTCAACCCCGGATATCTTTCCCTCCAACGTATTCTCGTACCAAGGAAATGTATTTCACGTACAATTTGGCCTACGACAAAAGCGCGCTTTCCGGAATATGTGTTCCGATATGGTGATACGGGTTTGACACAACTACCTGAGGTCATGATCGTCCATTTGATACTAATCCTTATCGCTTTCTTTCTCTCTGAAACCTTGAATCTTCTTTTTGCTCTATGGTCCACACGTCGCCAAATCCGCTAAGGGCGTTGGACACATTGCTCATTGGCTCTCTTCCAGTTCAAGGCTTACCCTGAAATATTGCTCGCTACGATGCCATAAATTCTCTTTTTACGAATTTTTGGGGAATCCCTTTCAGACATTTATCAAGTAGTACTAGCTGTTGCCCGCGACCTCGTCCGCGTGGACTTTAGTTTATAGTTGTTCCCGTACATCGATTGAGTCGTTTACGCGCAAATCAGAAAAGTATATTGTGTGGGAACCGCACATTTTTCCGGGACAAAAAACATTCCTTGTCCCAGATTCAAATTAGTCCTCCAATAGATTATTAAATAGTTTAGGCGAGAATCATAAAAGTTTATTGTGAGGAAACCGTATATTTTCCGGGATAAAAAGTATCCCTTGTCCTTTCCCGAGACTGAAAGTATTGCCATACCAAATTTCATCAAAAAAATAGATTGAATAGTTTAGGCGATAATCATAAAAGTTTATTGTGCAGGAACCGTACATTTTCCGGGATAAAATTAGTATTCCTTATCCTTTCCCGAGACTCAACGTATCTCCATATCAAATTCCATCAAAATAGATTGAATAGTTTACGCGCAAATCATAAAAGTATATTGTGCAGTAACCGTACATTTTTCCGGGACAAAATGTATCCTATGTTCTTTTTCGGGACTCTAAGTATCTTTATACCAAATTTCAGCAAAATGGGTCCAGCCGTTTACGCGTGATGTCATGACTACGCGAAATATAACGTTACGCGCAGCTTCGCCCGCGTAAATTAGATATTTCACAGACAAATTAGTCCACAAAAAATAGCCTATGATCTTTCACGTGGTCTACCTCTTAACTTTGCCAAATAACAGAAAAATTGCTCCAGTAGTTCGTAAGATAAGCCCTTTCAAATAATTTCCCCGTTTTTTACCATATTTTCCTCTATTTCTTCGCTCCTATTAGTCTTAGCATGATAAAATATAGCATATAGCCTTTATCGATAAATGAGCTATCTAACACTGAAAGAATTTTTCAAATCGGAGCAGTAGTTCCTGAGATTAGCGCGTTCAAATAAGCCCTTTGAAATAATTTCCCCCGTTTTTTCCACACTTTCCTCAATTTCTTCGCTCTCATTAGTCTTAGCGTGACAAAATATAGTCTATAGCCTTTCTCGATAAATGGGCTATCTAACATTGAAAGAATTTTTCAAATCGGACCAGTATTTCCTGAAATTAGCGCGTTCAAATAAGCCATTTCATATAATTTCTCCCGTTTTTATCACACTTTTCTCTATTTTTTCGCTCTTATTAGTCTTAGCGCGATAAAATATAACCTATAGCCTTCCTCGATAAATGGGCTATCTAACACTGAAAGAATTTTTCAAATCGGACCAGTAGTTCCTGAGATTAGCGCGTTCAAACAAACAAACAAACAAACAAACTCTTCCCAATTATAATATTAGTATAGATTTGTTGGCAAGGAGTTTTCCAATAATAAATAAGGCACAGGCATTAGCCATTAAGTGAATGTGCAATGTTCATGTATGTCATGGTTCGTCCACTTTTACGAGTCTACATAATTATACTATAGTCACAGAATATAACATATTAGTTGTATAATATAGTCTATACGTTCACGTTGTTTACCTAAGGTCTCTTCGTAAACCTCGTTTTTCATCTTAAACGGGGATGGTAGCGGCGTTGAAAATTTAATCAACATGTCACGTGCTTGGCGAGGTGACAAATATCATCTCGTGGTAACAAACGTGGTCCACACTATATCGGCCACGTAATATTAACCTACGGGCGGTCGGGTTTAAAATATCATCAGTTAGCTGGCACCGGTGGGACGATACTGCTGATTAATTTATTACGCCAGAGACTCTACGTAAATAGGTCCAATATTTTGCCAAAATTATATCGTGATTGGAGGGATCGAGATGCTAAATATGAAATAGCTGAAAAATATTCTACGAAAACAATTCGAGCAGACCCAGAGCTGATAGCATACAGGGAATAAGCTTAAATATTCTAAAATCTAAATGATGCAGTAACTCGTGTACGAGGGCTGCTATTTATGTATCCGGAACTGGCCACTTACAAGAACAATATTTAAAAAGTAATTACAACATTTGAAAATAGAACTCTTTGGTTGAAGAATACATTTTGTTTCATGTGACTGTCAATTATTTTTCCATTGTGGCGTCATTTTGAAAATTGCGTGTCTTCATTTGCCATGGATTTAACGCGTGAACATTTTCGTGCAATGATTTACTACGATTTTCGGCGTGGGCTAAATCAACAACAGTGCTTTATTCAACTCACCGCAACTTTTGGAGATGAAGCACCATCAAAAACCACTGTTTATCACTGGTACAGTGAGTTTAATCGTGGGCGGTCTATGCTCACGGATGAAAATAAAGAAGGTCGCCCAAAAACAGCTGTTGTCCCACAAAATATAGATGTTGTGCGGGAACTAATAATGCGTGATCGTCATGTTACATATCGCGAGATAGAGGCGTCCTTAGGCATAAGTATGACGAGCATACATAAGATATTACACGAACATTTGGCTGTAAAAAAAATATGTTCGCGTTTGATTCCGCACAACTTGACAATCGATCAAAAACGGGCTCGTGTCGATTGGTGCAAAAAAATGATAAAAAAATACAACCGTGGTACGTCAAAAGCCGTTTATAATATCTACACAGGTGATGAATCTTGGATCTATGCATATGACCCCGAAACTAAACAACAGTCAACGGTGTGGGTGTTCCAAGATGAGCCGAAACCAACAAAAGTTACTCGTGCAAAAAGTACTTTGAAGCAAATGGTCGCCTGTTTTTTTGGAATTAATGGACATGTGACTACAGTGCCATTAGAGAATCGTAAAACGGTTAATTCTGAATGGTATACGACCATTTGTTTACCAGAAGTCTTTGAAGAAATAAGAAAGGACAACCGACAACGCAGAATCATATTACATCACGACAATGCTAGCTGTCACACCTCAGCTGAAACAACTCAGTTTTTGGAGGGTCAAAAGATCGAATTGACTGGTCATCCGCCGTACAGCCCTGATTTGGCACCTAACGATTTCTTTTTATTTCCATACGCGAAGAACAAATTACGTGGTCAACGTTTTTCGAGCCGCGAAGAGGCTGTTGATGCGTTCAAAATGCACGTTTTGGAGATACCTCAATCAGAATGGAAAAAGTGCTATGAAAATTGGTTCCAGCGTATGCAAAAGTGTGTCGATCATCGCGGCGAATATTTTGAAAAGCAATAAAACCATATTAAATGATATATGTTTGTTTCTTTTTTAATTCCGGATACATAAATAGCAGCCCTCGTAAGTTTCTGGGTAGAGTCCCGAAACATAGAAGATATTCACCAGGTCACACTATATATTGTAGCCATAGCTAACATTTCCTTAGCTCTACGCTGAGACACTTGGCACCGACAGGACCAAATGTCTACAGCGGCTAGAGTATGGAGATTGTGGGTTTATTGCATGTTCTAATGGCAATCGATCATACTTGAAACTTTCTTTTTGGCACATCTACAAAAAAGGTATTGGTGCTGTCGAACCGCACCTGGCAGCGTGCCAAATTAAAGAAATAAATAGCATCCACCGGCGCCAGTTTGCCGATATAACAGTGATTATGACGGAAATAGTTCACTTTACGTTCACTTCGTACGCTGTGGCGAATAAAATTCAAAAATCCATTCATATTTCAGTCGTATGCCAGAATGATTCATATATTCTCTTGAAGATACACCTTAAAATGGGGGATTTTAATTTTTAATGTATTAATTTTAATGCAACACATTAGTGGATGTAAGCTTTTATTAAAATTAATGGCTTAGCAAGCAATTTATTCCTTAGACAAGCTATTATAATGTTGTAATATCCCTATTAGTTTCGTGCAAGAATAGCTTCTTGCACGAAAAGCGACTTCAAGTTTAGCATGGTATCATTATTTTAATAACCCTTCATGTGGCTTCAAGCCGTAGCTCTACATTTATCACATATTTTTACGTGTACATATACACACACATGGGAGGTCTATGTAGACTGAAGAGTAACATGTCGGAAAGCTTTGTGCCACTGTTTGCACTTTGCACTGCGATATGTATATCGGACACGTGCACAAACAAGTGAAATGGCACAACAACATATCAATAACACCCACGCCGAGTTTAAATTTGGAATTCAGGATAATAACAGAAGAGTATGTGCAGAATTTAGACACGAAGCCTTGATAGCAGCACGTGATTTATAAACAGGCCGTCCCACGGCGGCAGAAGCATCCTTGGGGCGGCATATTTTGTACATAGGGCGGTGGAAATAATATTCGAATTCGGCACTACTTGATGGTCTTGAAACTTGTTAGAAAAGTTTATCTTTAGTCCTCTACAATGTAAAGGTTATACGCCTAAAGTCACAAAAGCTGAATGAACAATGAAAACCTTTGATATTCTTAACGTGACTTCAGGCACTATTATTACTGAGGCCTTGTAGAGCACTCCGCCTCGAGTCTGGGCTGTTCAAACATTGATAGAGGACGAAAAGCCTCATTCAACTGTCAAGACTTTGGCAACTATTCGGAGCTTTAGTCCGAGAAACCATGTATACGAGGGCTGCTATTTATGTATCCGGAATTAAAAAAAGAAACAAACATATATCATTTAATATGGTTTTATTGCTTTTCAAAATATTCGCCGCGATGATCGACACACTTTTGCATACGCTGGAACCAATTTTCATAGCACTTTTTCCTTTCTGATTGAGGTATCTCCAAAACGTGCATTTTGAACGCATCAACAGCCTCTTCGCGGCTCGAAAAACGTTGACCACGTAATTTGTTCTTCGCGTATGGAAATAAAAAGAAATCGTTAGGTGCCAAATCAGGGCTGTACGGCGGATGACCAGTCAATTCGATCTTTTGACCCTCCAAAAACTGAGTTGTTTCAGCTGAGGTGTGACAGCTAGCATTGTCGTGATGTAATATGATTCTGCGTTGTCGGTTGTCCTTTCTTATTTCTTCAAAGACTTCTGGTAAACAAATGGTCGTATACCATTCAGAATTAACCGTTTTACGATTCTCTAATGGCACTGTAGCCACATGACCATTAATTCCAAAAAAACAGGCGACCATTTGCTTCAAAGTACTTTTTGCACGAGTAACTTTTGTTGGTTTCGGCTCATCTTGGAACACCCACACCGTTGACTGTTGTTTAGTTTCGGGGTCATATGCATAGATCCAAGATTCATCACCTGTGTAGATATTATAAACGGCTTTTGACGTACCACGGTTGTATTTTTTTATCATTTTTTTGCACTAATCGACACGAGCCCGTTTTTGATCGATTGTCAAGTTGTGCGGAATCCAACGCGAACATATTTTTTTTACAGCCAAATGTTCGTGTAATATCTTATGTATGCTCGTCATACTTATGCCTAAGGACGCCTCTATCTCGCGATATGTAACATGACGATCACGCATTATTAGTTCCCGCACAGCATCTATATTTTGTGGGACAACAGCTGTTTTTGGGCGACCTTCTTTATTTTCATCCGTGAGCATAGACCGCCCACGATTAAACTCACTGTACCAGTGATAAACAGTGGTTTTTGATGGTGCTTCATCTCCAAAAGTTGCGGTGAGTTGAATAAAGCACTGTTGTTGATTTAGCCCACGCCGAAAATCGTAGTAAATCATTGCACGAAAATGTTCACGCGTTAAATCCATGGCAAATGAAGACACGCAATTTTCAAAATGACGCCACAATGGAAAAATAATTGACAGTCACATGAAACAAAATGTATTCTTCAACCAAAGAGTTCTATTTTCAAATGTTGTAATTACTTTTTAAATATTGTTCTTGTAAGTGGCCAGTTCCGGATACATAAATAGCAGCCCTCGTAAAATGCGTGAAAGAGATCTCTTATCTTGGGCGTGAATGGATGATCATTGGAGTCTCGATTGGAGCAGAGTGGTGAGACAATTTTCTGGAACTCTTCTCTGAAGTGGCAAAGTAAAGTTTCTGGTTGCTTTATTACACAACCTGACGGACTCCTAATTTCAGAATGCAAATGTAAGGGTTAGTTGAAACCTACATCAAAGAGAGGATCAAAATAATAGGTGACCCTCGTTTCTCAAATGATGGGTTCATACATTAAAGAGGACCATAGAATAAAACAACTAAAGAGTCTACTGACCTTAGTGAACATAATCATTTGAACTACCGTACCGTAAATCGTAATGCAGTTAAGAAGATAAACTATTTATCTTAACGGTTGACAGACGCCGAGATAAACGGTAGAGAAAAACGCAATAGATTCTGCTCATTTGCTAATCAAGGCTAGTAACTAACGGATTAAGTGGTTATTCGCACGTTCCTAGAGCCGCACGATGCGCGTAGTATATAATATATACAGATAATTTACTCTGGACTTGGCAGATTAAGGGCCCGATCAATGGGGCGAGCCGGGCATATGCCCAGAGCAGAAAAAAATGAGGGGCGGCAAAATTGATTTACTCGTATCTCCCAACCCAAATAGCTATTAGCCATCCACCAGCCCAGTTTGAGAATTTTACCTTCCAAGTGTTCCAACCTACTTCAGGTTGAATAGTGGAAATATTAAGGTATTTCATTTCCATTCCCAAAGGCGGGCGAAAATTGTCTTTGCCCAGAGCGGCTAAATAGCTAGATCAGGCCCTGTGCAGATTTTTCTTGCACATATCAACGCTTATTGGTTACAAATAGAAAGTGGGAATGTTCAAGAAACAAATGTTCAAGCACTCAAGATAGTAGCTGCTTTCTAGTAGGTAGTGTCTCTGAACATTATGACTCTTGCTTGTTAAATGTCTACCAATTAATGTACCTCTCTAATTGGTAGATAAATATCTACCAATCAGCACCTACAATAATTAATTTCAGAAACTCGCTACGCGACGATCAACGACACAATCCAGAATTTCTTCTCCTTTATTTAAGTTTATTTTATTTGCTGGGGTTTTTACCTATTATTATAGAGTCCATTTCTCTGAGAGTGGTCTCCAAGATATAATATTATGATTTTGTCACATTTACGCAACTTTTCATAGTTACACGAGCCAAAATATTTCGCATTAGAGCACGCAGATGATATCTTACACTCGTACCAGCTTTTATCTGTGAAGCTCGCCCGGGAAAAACAAAAAAAAAGCTTCGTATTTAAAGTTCACAGAACGAAAATAACAGATAAAAAAATTATAAAAACCACGAAGACCTTGTACAAACAACTCTTAACTCATTTTAATCTTAAAAGCGATAAAAATAGAATGCAATGCGTCAATCTGAGTTTTGCGTACACTTTTGCAATAGCAATAAATGAATTATGATCACTCTAAAAATACGAATCGCTAGAAGACACAAAATAACATTATCGGGGAAACTCTCTAAGCTACGAGCTCCTAAATCGCTGAAACTGGCCTCGAATTGGTCTTCATCGTTGCTGCTCTACACTAATCGGATCCATGTTTTATAACTTCAGAAAACACTTGCAGTCATATCTTACAATTCATCCCAATAATGCAGGTGTTTTTTTTAAACGGGCAAATGGCCACACATTCTCAAAATTGCAACTCCTGTGTCGCCAGGATTAACAGTCGTAACCAACCACGAAAACCCTTTGATAAAATCTCAGGAGTACCCGATGGACAATGCAGGTGTGACAAATTCCATGATTTCGGGAGAAACCAACGTAAATCGGATGAATCATTAAACTCTATATTAATAATCGCCAGATTAAGGAATGCGCGATTTCTGGCAAACCGCCACATCCGTGGAACGGGAAGGCGCCACTTTTGTATTTTGTCAAACGCTAAGTATATGGACGGGTTCACATGCATCCCCGTTCGCTAATTTTGTACAGCAGGGATCGCGGTTCGTGCCACGTTTGTATTAAAGCCGCTGGAGCCAAAATATGTGGAAATTTACAGCTGGCGAATGTGACGCATGTATTTATTGATTTTTGTTTGGAATTCAGCATTTGCTAAATATTGCTCTACAGGGCATTGCGATTTTTTCATGCTTTTGGTATAATTTTTTGTTACGAAATATTATGACGCCAAAGTACCGGATAGATTTAAAGAGCAAAATCTCGATTATGTATATTAGTGCTGATACAGTAGCGGGCACCATTTTCAATGGTACATATTAAACATGCATGGGCAGCACAACCATGCATGTTTATGTACCGCCAAAGAAATTGGTTCATTGGCAGATGGCCCACCTACGTGGGGTGGAGACCTGGCGCAGGCCCAGTACGGTCAACGTACTGCTCAGGCTCTGCTGCGTCCAGTTCTTGCGCCGTGGATGCGTCGCAAAAGAAAACCCCTCACCTTCCGCCTTACACAGGTACTCACCGGACACGGATGTTTCGGTGCGTACTTGTGTAAGGTCGCCAGCCTGCCATGAGTGCGGCGCTGCGGAGGACACCGTCCAGCACACCCTTGAGGTGTGCTGGACCGTGTCCTCTGCAGCGCTCGTTCGATCGTTGGGCCGTGCAGCGCCACAATCTCGTGGCGGTGCTAGGTGGAGACCTCTCACTCCCGAGCATGGTGCGCTGCATGCTCGAGAAAGATGAGGCTTGGCAGGCGGCGGTCTTTTTCTGTGTAACCGTCCTTTCACAGAAAGCGGCCGCGGAGCGGAACAGACAGACCCTTCATCCGTTCCGCTCCGCCGGCGTATAGGACGGGAGTGCGGAGGCGTCGCTATGCGAACCTCCAATAACTTTCGTCCCACGGGGCTCCGGGACAGGATGGGAACCTGCCCGGCTTAGCTAGCCCCGGCGCCGAGGGGAATGCTTCAGTTTGCCGAAGGGTCCCCTTACTTTAGTGGAAGTCCGGTCCCTTATGAGGTAGACCGGCCGGTCGTGGGGGTGTCTTGTGTTACTTGTTAGAGAAATCCAGAACATCCCTCCGTATACGGCTGAGGGCAACCGCAGGTGGTTTTAGTGGGTAAGCCCGACGTCGGGAGTCCCACGTACCCCCGGGGTGCTTCAGCTTAACTGAGGCACATCCCCAACCCGGGACACCCATAAAGGGTTTCCCCTGCGCATCAAAAAAATATGTTAATCGTGCTCTGCCGGGTGGGCTTAACATAACCCGACCAAATCTCCAAGATCTGCCATCTGTCTACGAATTAATTTGTCTGACACACTGGATGCTGGTCATTCGTTGGGAGTTGGGACCGGTAATGATGGCGCTTGATACCGTACCATCAATGTAAGGCACTATTAGACGAAATACCCGGAATAAAAGTCAACTGAATCCAGCTCAAATTAATTTGAACCTAAATGCTGTTTCTTTAATAATTATGAGTTATGACGCTACACCAACAACCAATTTACAACGTACCATGGTCCATGTGACGCAGATTGAAGTAGGAAGAGTTGGAGTCTTGGAGATGACGTGAAAAGTGTTGAATGAATATATTTTAATTTATTGCCACAGCAAGTGTAGTAATAAATTATTAATTTGCACGTAAGCAAACATAGTACATAATATTATCAATGACAATGTTGGCGTGACATAAATGTAATATGGTACGAAAATCGAGTATATTTTACCTATAACATAAGTATGGTAAGCCTAAAGTATCTAAGTAGCTATAGATTTTATGACAAAAAAAACTAATTCAAAAAGCGAACTAAGGGCCTTATCACACTGGCGATTAGCGAGCGATTTGAAAGCGACGCGACTGCGCAGCGCACACGCCGCGGTGACGCCGCGATTGTATGGCCTGCACGCATCTAGCCTTCGGCGCGGCGTTTTGGACACTCAGCAGCAAAATGGATTCTGACGTCACTACTCACTCCCTAGACGAGTCTACTATATATAATAATAATCTGTGTAGACGAGTGTACAAAATGGCGTCCACGCCACGCCGCGACGATGCTGCGCTGTCGCGACGTGCACGCCGGGCAACCGCGGCGTGTGCGCTGCGCAGTCGCGTAGCTTGCAAATCGCTCGCCAGTGTGTTAAGCAGCGTTGCCAGACGTCCCGATTTTGGCGGGACGTCCCGATTTTTTCATCAAAATTGAATGTCCCGCGCGGGACAGGCTCAGTCCCGCTTTTCGGGAAAAGCCCGAACGTACGTGCAGCGTGCTGAGAAAGAAAGGTGCGTAAAGAAGATAAGATTGTGGAAGGTAGAGGGGTGGATTGTCTTTGGCTAATTTAGTTATCTATTGTCACGTAAACGTTATTTTAACCCAAATAAAAAGATAAAAATTCAAAAAAACTTTTGATTTTATACCTTTTTTACTTTGTCCCGCTTTTTCACTCAAAAAGATCCAAAGTCTAAAGTCAAGACTTGGCACAAAAAAAAATCTGGCAACGCTGGTTGCTGTGGCTCTAGCTAGGTGGCTAGGCTCTAGGTGGCTCTAGCAAAATGAGTTAGTGCCTTAACAGGCACTAACTCATTTTGCTATAGAGAAGAAATTGGCATAGAAGAGTTGTCGCCTAATGACTTTCTGTCATCACTAATCTAAAGAGCTCTCTAGTCTTGATTTATAACCTTAGGATTAACATTCAGACTCAATATTTTTCACCATGTAACAAAAGTGTAAAACTAAAAGTATGGTACTGCAAGAGGAAAATATTCTAAAACAATTCATAATAAAGATTGTAAGCAAACTATTGATAACCTCCACCACCTGACTCTTGAACCGGTTTAAAAAACCCCACACTGGTGTAAACCAGATTATTTGACATATTATGTCAGTTCCAATTAGTTTCTTTACAGCTGTGATTAATGTGTATCCATAAAGTTAATATACCTAGCGGAATAGAGCAACAATCTCAATTCTCAAGTTGTCAAACGAAACCGAAATTGGTTTCATCTGTGTGTAAAAATATGTGTACGTATACACTTACACAAGCATGATTAAACACGATCTCTATGAGATTAAATTGTCAACGTGCGGCACGTGCCGACTGGACGTCAAAAAAAGAGGGTGCTGCTGTCATGTATCACACATCTCTTATTACCACGCAGACGCAGTGTTACTGATAGTGACATATCTATTGTTCAGGCCTTTGTTTCTCAATTCCACTAGGTATATTAACTTTATGTGTGTATCATGATTCACACCTCTAACTTTATATTATGTAGTGTTTGTTTACTATTATCTACAATATTGGATAATAAGATATTACTTTACAATATTAGACAAATAAAAATAAATAAGTTGTTTGATAAAGTTTACTTTATTTTGAACTAGATGATGCCCACTACTCCGTTGCGTCAAAATACGTTTATCGCACGGGAACCATACATTTTTCCGGAATAAAATGTGTCCTAAGTCCTTTCCCGGGATGAGTCCCGGGAAAGGACTTAGGACACATTCTAGTCTTGATTTATAACTCTAGAAGGATCTCTATACCAAATTTCAGCAAAATCAGTTCAGTGGTTTGGGTGTGAAGAGGTAACAGACAGACAGACACACTTTCGCATAAATTATAATATTAGTACTATGGAAGTATGGATGTTCTGAAATAATTAGTTTTTTTTATAAGTTATCGTATCCAATCCAAGACATGTCAGGATTATTTTTTCTATCATGTACAATTTTTCATACAGTCATTTATCAAAAAAGTCATAAGACAACATCAATTGGTAATCTACTCACTTATTGGACAGCATTCATCAATCATTCAAAGAAATTGATCTGTGAAAGATTGAGTGTACTTTAAGTAAATAGTATACATAGAAGTGTAAATATAAAAAACTCCCAAGCGTTAACTGGCTACTGCGCCGTTCACTCAAACTCTAAGCGGCAGCCAGTTACTGTGTCCTTCCACTCGATTAACTAGCGCAGGGGTCACCTAATGGCGGACCGCGGTCCGTATCCAGACCCATTGTGTGCGGACCAAGCATTTTCTAAGATGAACTTCTTTTAAAATAAATTTCGTTCTCGATTTGCTGATGAACATCTCCAGGATTTAATGTCAATAGCTTGCACCAATTTCACTCCAAACAAGCAACAAAAATTGTCACTTTTCTCATTGATATTATGTAAATAAATATTATTTTTTACAAAATGTGCGGACCGCGAAGGGCATTTCATTTCTTGAAATGGACTCCGAGTGAAACTTAATGGTGACCCTGAACTAGCATATTTCGCTGACTTACAGACTACTTTTGTATGAAAAAGTTTAATTAGTTACAAAAAAATTTATTATACTATTATTGTTAGAGTTTGAGCAAGCAGCGCAAAGCAAATGGCGCGGTAGCCAGTTACCACTTAGGAATTGAGGGGTATAATATCATGTTTTTGATCTCTGGCTAAGAATAAAATCTATAGTCTTAGTGATAAGAGTTTTTATTTGTAACAGATAGTCTATAAGGATAAATCAAAAGCTTCAGTGAGTTAAAGAACAACTGTTTATTATAATGTTTCTTGTTAACTCAGTGTTGGTAAATGAAGCATTACAAGTCATATCTTGTTTGGAGATAAACAGAAATAATTAACCCTACAGTATAATCTACCTGCTACATCAGAATTACCTGCTCAATTGAAACCAGGGTTGCCAGATGCAATTTTACGATTTCCCCCAAACTGATTTTTATATTTCCCCAAAATGATACGTTTTCAAAAAAAAATCCCCAATCGCTTTGTTACAGAAAAAAAAGCGAATATAAAATTGAAACTACTTTTATTCGATCTAGTAGTTTCAATCACTCGACAGTTAAACAGATACACAACACATGCCTGCCTAGCATACGCCAACCAGATATCTCACTCTCGAGATAATTAAAAACTACTCGTCTCATAATGTCAAAATCTCGACATTAACTCGACAAAACTCTATAAAAATGTGTTATTTCGATGATAGATCTACGCGAGAGAAAATGTTTGTCATGCTAGGGTCAATAGAGATGAAGAGACAAACCATCAAGCATCGAGAAAACATGTAGAGTGAGATATCTCGTTGGCGTATGCTAGGCAGGCAGGTCGCTCGCTCGACCAAAGAGACAATTTTTTTAAGGGGGTGACAGACGTACGTGTAAGTACGCGGACTATGGCTCGACGATCTTAGGAGTTAGGCTGGTATATAGATATGATCTCAAGACTCCAAATTTTGACAGCCAACCAATCACAGAGCCTGAACCGTGTCTTGAGACCGAGATGCATCTTGAGTACTGACTATTTATACCAGCCTTAATCGCCTGTGTGTCAGCAAAGAGCCGCGAGCCGCGAGCCTGGGGGCATGGTAATCCAGTGTGAGCGATTCTCGTGTGTCACCGACGCGAGCCGAGTAAGTTCGCGAACTTAAAACCCGCGTAATTTAAGTTCGTACGTCTGTCAGGCCTTTTACGCACTCGACCAAACAAACCAAAACAAACAAATAACAAATTTGCCAGGATGTTAATCGAATGAAAAGGACGTTGGTTTCATTTGTTTGTTATGTTTTTTAGAAGTGCTAACCCCAAAAAATCCCCATAGTGTATTAATTTTCCCCAAACATTTCCCCAAAGATACTGTTTCCCCAAATTTTCGCCTAGAGTCAAAATTTTCCCCAGAATTGCGAAAAAAACCCCCAATCTGGCAACCCTGATTGAAACCTAAAAAGTTTGTTACTCGCTTAAGTTCTGAATAAAAATTTAATCTTATTAAATGATTAAAGTAAGCTTAAGTATGACGAAAGTACACATTTACTGGATTAATGTGAATATATCCTGTTATATATTAGATTATCATATATATTGGATCCGAGATCATGGAGTCAATGATATTGGATAATGTAATATAGACATATGATTCATTTCTTCCTTGATCATAGATTTTTGACATTTGCTGAGAGATTGGATCCAATACGGTCATAGAAATAGGTGTTGCCAGTTATTTAATATAAAAAAAGTTTTAATTTCTTGTTCGTTAAGGGCGATTCCATTATCGCGGGTGCAACATTTTGACGCACTTAAAGCGTCCTACTGACAAAATAAAACACATTTATTAATAAATTATTTTTTGAAGGGATACATTTTAACTAGTTCAATCATAAATTGTAAATGAAAACTAAAATTAAATCTAAGAAAAGCCACAAAACATGTTTGAAGTGCTATCGCGGGTGCAACCAAATTGGTCCTCTATTAAGAACTCGGACGAGTTCATTCGAGAATACTGCTAATTGTGGAACTTTTAGTAATTTATTAACCCATATTTCAAAAGTGTATAAGACAAAGAAATGATTCTAAGCCATATTAAAAATGACGATGTCTTTTGACAAATCGAATTCTCTGAGATCTAGTAACCCTGACGTCAATACCTGTCAGCATTAGCGCTCTCCATTGGCTATTGAAACCACATATGACGTAAAATAGGATCAATGAAATATGATAATGCAAAAAAATAAACGCAGATATGATGAAATGATCATATATATTGGATCCTATATATGATCATAGAAATGATCCAATATAAATGATAATGTAATACCCCCCTAAGCCAGCTACCATCACTAATATCTTACCATAAGCATTTTTAAATTTCTGGTTTCAAAGTGAGGCACTAAAAGGTTAACATAGCAAATCAATGGCTAAATATTTGAGATTGTATTTTAAAACTTTATGTAATAAATAACTCCATTATAAATTTAAAAATACAAAAAAAAAAGAACTTACCTGGTTCACCGTTGTAGTGTCTGCTCTATTCAAACGTTTTGTAAAATAATAGTTCAAGTGGATGGACTGTTCTTTGTAATTTCACTAATGCGTAATACTAAAGGACGTATAAACTACAAACATTAATAATTTTTCACTGTAAATTTTTACAACCCCTAGCCTTCCTGTAATAAAATTTTACGTTTAAATACTTAGTTGTAGACTGTAGTAAATAAATATAAAATTACAGCTCTGGTCAACTGCAATAATTACTTTTTATTTCAGTAATATAGCAATAAAAAATTAAGAGCAATTTTTCGAAAAAAAGGAAAAAACTGGAACACACCCCAAGAGATTTTTTGTCAACTGACAAGTGACTGGTGACAACTTCAGACGTCAGTGTCAACGACATGACATTCGTTTTTTTTTTTATTCTTTCTTAAGTTGAGGTTAGGCTTTATCACTCTGATATTATTTTAATGTAAATGATTATTATATTGGACAGTACCAACTACCAGTCATTGAAAAAAGCACAAAAACACAATATATTTATTAAAGTTGATTTAAAAAATTCCTGTTTTTAACATAAACCTATAATATATAATAAGTCTATGGTTTTTAACCATAAACCTATAATGCTAAAGACCAACAAAGAGTGCGAGAGAGAAGAAAATCCTTTATGGAATTATAACAAGATGAAAAGAGAGAGGCAGTCTAATGAAAATTGTAACAACTTTTATTTGACAGGTCGTCAAAAGTCGTCAATCGTTTTTATGCCCTTTCGGTATTTGCAATTTATTATTTAAATCGTATGTTATTTTCAACAAATACTATTATATATAACAATAATAACTTGTGCTGTGAGTGATTGCAGTGTAAATCATAGGAATAATCCTGAAAAATATACATTTCACCCGTAATTAATCTTCATGTCCTAATTGCTACGTTGTGTTTATTTTTGCTATATTCTGGTCTTTAGTTCTCTATTTCAAATAAAATATTGTGAATCCTCCCTTTTACTTTCATATTTTGCGTAACTAGAGGTACTATTGTTCCTGTATTACACAAATTTTGAAGAAAAATTTTTCAAAAAAATTTCTTACATATACGCTAGTGCTTGAATCAAATTTATCGATATGCTTATCGATATTTTACAATAACATAAATCTAAAATAAAAATCATTTACCTTTATATTTATCACCTTAAGCCCGGCCGCACATTATCCGAAATTTCTGATCAGAAAAATTCGGACGCCCGGCGGAACGCACTCTGTTCATACATTTTGTTGTAGACCCATCATACTAAAAGAATTTCTGACGTGTCAAAATGTATGAGCGGGGCGGGGCGTCCGAATTTTTGTGATCAGAAATTCGGAAAATGTGCGGCCGGACTAAAAAGGACATATTATCTTATTTTAACTAATATAATATAGTATAGTATAATATAGCTAATATAATATAACTACTATAATATAGAGTGACTCTAAAACTAGAGGAAGGTTTATATTTATATATCATAATCATTTGTTTTACAGATTCCCTCAAGATCCTCTAATAAGAGGAAAATGGCTGAAATTAATTGGGCGTGTTGGTTGGAATCCCAAGAAAAATTCAACAATATGTAGCAAACATTTCATTGAAAATTTTTAAAGAAAAATTAGAATAAATACTATTTTGGTTAAAGGAGCTATCCCAACTTTATTTGTGCCAGTAAGTTTGACATACTGTTGCACTTGTTACTGAAGCAATTATTAAAAATAAGCAATTATAAGCAATTAATGCTTTTTAGTTCATTTAAGATTATACTTATATGAACTAAAAAGTATTAAATAATCCTTATTCTGTACTCAATCTTCATAATTTTGAAGTCGGTACCAGTCCTAAGTATATAAGTTGCTGTTATACCTATTCTGTCAGAGAACTGGCGATTAGGTTAGCTGGTACCGATTGCAAAATAATGAAGATTGAGAACAGAATTAATACTGAGTACAGAATAAGAATTATTTAATACTTTTTAGTTCATTTAAGTATAATATTACTATTGTCATTGCCTTGGAAGTCGGTTTTAATTTTTTGTTTAAAAATAATAATTTTACTCATTTTAGCTGTCCTTAACGTTTTCTATACTTACAGTTGGTGTCTTAAAAAATCAAAATCAAAATTGCTTTATTTCTGAACAAATTTAAAATAAAATATATTTTCAGAATACATGGTGCCTACCACCGGTTCGGTAACTAAGCCGACGAGAAGAACCGGTGTAAGAAACTCGCACGCCCACTTTTTACCAAAAAAAGTGAGAAAAAAAATAATCTTTTAAAACAAAATTTACAATGCAGTAACTAAAAAATATACAATGTAAACATAGATAGATACATAATAATTGTAAGTCATGTAGAAGTAGCCTTGCAAGCAGTCATTCAGCATTCTACTCCCAAGATGTGCCATCAATTATGAAATCATTTTGGCTTTGGCACAAAACGTTCTTTGACTACTTTTTTAAATTTATTAATCGAAAAATTTTGAACGTTTTCTGGGACCATATGTTCCCATTTGAATATCAAGGAGTCACCTCGATTTCTCATGGTTTCCATCACCAGACCACCACTTTTGTGAACATGATACCTACTCGGAACAATACAATGTACAGCAAAAGAAAAAATTTGAAAATCGGTTCATAAACGGCGGAGTAATCTTTGAACATACATAAAAATATATCCACAGGCGAACGTCTAGACTCCTCCTATTTGGAAGTCGGTTCAAAATAATTGTAATAAAATATTATGATATTTTATAATATGTATTTAATTTAAGAATAAAATATAATATACTATGTGTGTTGTTTACTTTCAATGTAAGGACTGATTTACCAGATAGATTTTACCTGAGTAATAAATAAGTAACTTTATAATGTGTTAAGTGTAAATTATTTACCCCTATAAGAACCTCATGTCATAACATACCCGACGATTGAAAAATCATTCCAAAAGAAAATGTGTATCTACTTTTCAATCGTCACCTTTTTTTGCCAATTAAAATTTATGATACCTAATTTGAAATACAAATCTATCAAAGTTGCATATTATTTATTTCTTATAGAAACTCAGGTAAAATAACTCGAACGGACTAAACTATCGATAGCAAAATACTATACTATCGATAGTAAAATATACATCACTAGCACACGCACACATTGACAGATCAAAAATGGTCACGCATTTTCGAGTTGTCAGGTGGTCTTTACGACAGTATATAATAAGTCTATGGTTTTTAACGTAAAATAACGCCTGTTTTTAAAGAAAAACAGTCAGTTTTTAAAGCAACATTGATAAATATGGGGTTTTTGTGCTTTTTTTGCAATCTACTAGTCATTTACCCTATTTTTTTAATACTAAAAATTAAAATATCACACCTATTCATTTGTCATAAAAATACTAAATATTAACCGAGGTGCCTAGATTAAGTTTAACCCAAATTAGAGCAAGTTAGGCAAAGCACAACAAGCTGACGACCAAATAAGTTAAATCATACAAAAAACACAATTTTTTGTCTACTTTCGGTCTATACCAGTACGGAACCCTTCGTGCGCGAGTCCTACTTGCACTTGGCCGATTATTCATTATTATCCATGTTAAAAAAATTATATTAACTATTATCGCAAACACTATTAAGGGCTGTTCAGGAAAATGTGGTCGCTGGAAGTAGCTAACGGAGTTTTAATACAGCTGAAGAGCTACATTTTTTTTCTTTTTTTCCCCACCCCACTATTCCCACACCCACCGCCCACGGCCTGCCAGCACGCAGATTATCAGAAAGGGTTGTTCAGGGAAGTAGCTAACGGAGTTTTAATACAGCTGAAGACCGATACAGATACATGACCGATTTGGTCGCCAGCTCTCCGTAGATTAATATAAATTATAAGCCATTGAGAGAATGCACTAAATTTTAATTGCTAAATTTATAATATGGTGGCTGGCTGCTTTCTATTTAGTGCCTAACTAGCTTTTACCCGCGGCTACGCTCGCGTGGAATTCGAAAATCGTGTACAATACGAATATTCTTGCAAATCTCCTTTAGAAACATGATGTTTTGCCAAGACCAAAAGTAGCCTATGTTACTCTCCATCCTTTGTATTAAGTCGATGCCAAAAAGCAAGTCAATTGATTGCTTCGTTAGGCTGCGAAGAAAGGACAAACAAACAAACAAATACAAATTACGCACGGACCCCTAAACGAGAATGCTGATGCAGCCACACGTGCCCGGTCAACGCCATCGTCTTCGAGGAAACACATCAGCAGTTTCAGCTTAACCGCGTTTTCGTAGTTATTCATATTCTATCAAAAATTGTCATTCCATTCCGGTCTAGAATCGATCGCGGAACAATTATTGTAAATTAAATATAAGTTAGTTTTAATAAATTTCTTAAATAATTTTTGTTTTTTTTTTTTTGGAAGCCCAGGCTGCCGAATTCGTAATTGGCGCAGTCTACGGATACTTTCGGGGCTATCGCGATCGCATTTAAGAAGATTTCCGGGGTCTAGATTCGACACCGCGCGCGGTCGTTCTAGCTCTTGCTGTCCAGCATTCACCGAAGCATCGAACCTCAAATAATGTCATGGGGTCTACATTTTGTGAAACTATGAACAGAACTATTATATGCGAATATTGCGTAGGGCATCTGGTTAACGGTCGGTTCGTCTTTCTTCTTCAATTTTAATATTCGAAGATGTTCTAAAAGTGTGGAGTGGAAACGTTCTATGATGCCATTGTCATTGGGTGAGTGGGGTAGGGTTCTATGGTGAATAATATTATGCAATCTTACAAATTCGGAAAATAATTGATTGGTGAATTCGGTCCCATTGTCAGTCACAATTGTCAAGGGAAGTCCATGGTGTGTACAGTATGTAAGTAGTCCCTGTAGTATACTGACTGCCGTTCCGTCACGTAAATGGTAAGCTTGTCCGTATTTAGAGAAAGAGCCAACAAACGTTAAGTATTTTTCATTCTGTGCTGTGAATAGGTCTAAGTGTACTATTTCAAATGGTTTCGTGGCTGGTGGTACGATGTTGAGCTGGGGTTTAACAGGATTTCTATCATATTTGCATTGTCCACAGATAGTACATTTGTTAATATACTTCGTTATTTCTTCGCGCATTTTTGGCCAATAATATTTGCGAGATAAAGCTAAATACCTCTATGATTGGTCTTTCCTTCATGATAGTGTCTTATGATAATATCCTGTTGTCGCAAATACTCTTTTACGTCTTCCAGCTCCGTTTTTGCTAAAACAAGATGCATAGAGGATGACTTAAACTTACTTTGTAGTATCGGTATGATAGAGTACATACCTAGGGGAGGTGTAATTTTAAGGGCTGTCTTAATCTTGGGGTTAACATACTCTTTTATAGCGTCTACTACATCCTGCTCTAAATTTGACTCGGATACTTGAATATGTGTACGTGTGTGTGTGTCGAATGGCTTAGTAACAGTCGGTCGTCGCTTTATGTCACCTACTATCGTGAGACAGACCTGCCTATGAAATTTATTAAGTGGTTCGTCAGTAATTGGGATCTCGAGTATAGGGTTTTCAGCTGATGTATGTGCTGTAACGGTGGTTGAACCTTCAGAGGGTTCAGGTCTTATAGAAAGGTCAATTCCGCATTCTGTGAGAAGGGATGATATCGGAAGAGTTTTTTTACACCAGATATGAAGTTGGAAGAAGACAAATACATCTGCGAAAACCATATTCAAATCGGATCAGTAGTTTTCATGTTAAAAAAAAAGTTTGGTACAATATCTGACCCCCTCATTTGACCCTTTGGAGAGGTGGGGGGAAAAATTTTTGTACACCAGATGTTAAGTTGGAAGAAGACAAATATATCTGCGAAAACCGCATTCAAATCGGATCAGTAGACAGACAGACAGACAGACAGACAGACAGACAGACAGACAGACAGACAGACAGACAGACAGCCAGACAGACAGACAGACAGACAGACAGACAGACAGACAGACAGACAAAAAACTAACCACAGTTTTGGCTTCTATAGCGATGTAGTAACAGCCCCCGCTTATTATTTTTTGGATATCTTTAATGTACAGAATTGTCATTTCTATATTTTTTATTATAATATGTATAGATAGGTTAACGCTAAAGTCTCATCCAGCATCCCTGATATTACATCACTCAGTTTCAATGACAAAATGAGGTCAACTTAGGCATCCAGCGACAGTCAATTCCGTCAATCATGAATTATGTTTGACTGATGGACTGATGAATGGTATTAGACGGTCACTCAATTCTCTTCAGTTTTATGTCAGTCAAAGCCAAAATTTTCAAAGGTAAGTATACATTTCAAATTTTTTTCCTATTTTGTCAGATGTGACAACACTCATTCAAGATACAGGTAACGTGACTGATGGTTGCATGAAGCAAAAATCAAGATCAGTCACTGCATTACACGACAGGTTATTGCATCAGTTGGTACAACTAATATATATATTCTGTGGCATCAGTCACAGTCATGACTGTGGTAAAACTGACAGCAAAACCTACCGTGTAATGTTTGCCTAATGGCGGCTCTCGACTAATGGCGGCTCTCGACATATGGCGGCTCTCGACATAGGCGAACGCGTTGGCCAACGCGTCTGCAGACGCGTTGGCCCAATGTGTAGAACGGGCGTTCGCGCGTTGGCCGTAGGTATTTAGACGTTGGCCAACGCGCGAACGCCCGTTCTACACATTGGGCCAACGCGTCTGCAGACGCGTTGGCCAACGCGTTCGCCTATGTCGAGAGCCGCCAATAGGCGAACGCGTTGGCCAACGCGTCTGCAGACGCGTTGGCCCAATGTGTAGAACGGGCGTTCGCGCGTTGGCCGTAGGTATTTAGACGTTGGCCGACGCGTCTGCGAGCTTGCCGCGCGGGTCGGAAATGTCGGCAAAAGATCAAAGGACATTTATCGCAAGCTTCGCGCTCCATCCACACATAGGCCGCGCGATCAGTTCGCCCGGAGCGGCGATGAAGAGTGCACGTTTCCTTCTTGTGGCGAATTAACATCTAACTTGACGAAATGTCGAACAATATGAGTATCGAGAAAACATTTAAATTTATTGGGCCCTATGGGTCTATACAGACGGACCGCATTTCAACTGCAATCCAACCGCAAATTGCAATTGAAGTGCAGTTTGAATGCAGTTGACACGATTGCAATAGAACTGCAAACCGAACGCGCAGTCGGATTGCAGTTGACTGCAGTCGTGTGAACTTCATACCGACTGCATCCAAACTGCACTATCCCACCCACCCGTACGCTCCGCTCTCCCGCGCATGGAATCAGTAGCAGTGCAGCTTGGATGCAGTCGGTATGCGGTTCACACGACTGCACGCCAACTGCAACTGAACTGCAATCCGACTGCGCATTTGGTTTGCAGTTCTATTGCAGTCATGTCAACTGCATTCAAACTGCACTTGAACTGCAATTTGCGGTTGGATTGCAGTTGAAATGCGGTCCGTCTGTATAGACCCTATCAGAGTAAAAACTGCCTGTGGAACCAAAAATCATATCAAAAGTTGCAAAAAAAAATAAGGTTATTGGACATTCTATTTTCCTCACGATGTTTTTAGGGTTCCGTACCCAACGGGTAAAAACGGGACCCTATTACTAAGACTTCAACGTCTGTCTGCATTTCTGTCTGTCCGTCTGTCTGTCTGTCCATCTGTCTGTCCGTCTATCTGTCTCCAGGCTGTATCTCAAGAACCGCTATACTTAGCTAGATTTCTGAAATTTTCACAGATTATGTACCTATATCTGTTGTCGCTATAACAACAAAATATACTAAAAACAAAATAAATTAAATATTTAATAAATAATAAATATATATTATTTATTATTAATCATGATAATTATAATAAGTAATAAGTAATAATTTTTATGTAAGTATAATAAATAATAAGTAGTAAAAAAAATATATTTTAATATTATAAAATATGTAAAAGTGAGTTTATTTCTTTGTTTGTTACGTTTTCTCGCCTTTTACTTATTTATTTCGAGAATACCCTTTAAAAACTTTTTCTTGTCCACATTTACAAAGTAATTATAAGCTGTGAATAAATATACAGCTGCAGCTGTTAGCGACTCAACATCCATTTTGAATCCGTCCGCACATTGGCGCGATCCAAAGCATACTGAACGACCTTCCTATGTGTGGATTACTCACAAACGCCGTTGCAAGCGCACTGCCAACGCGTCTGCAGACGCGTTGGCCCAATGTGTAGAACGGGCGTTCGCGCGTTGGCCAACGTCTAAATACCTACGGCCAACGCGCGAACGCCCGTTCTACACATTGGGCCAACGCGTCTGCAGACGCGTTGGCCAACGCGTTCGCCTATGTCGAGAGCCGCCATAAGTCGAGAGCCGCCATAATACAAGGGCGTCGCCAAGGGGGGGGGGCAAAGAAGGGCAGCTGCCTCCCCCTAGAGATTCTGAAAAAGTTGCCAAATATACGAGGGCTGCTATTTATGTATCCGGAACTGGCCACTTACAAGAACAATATTTAAAAAGTAATTACAACATTTGAAAATAGAACTCTTTGGTTGAAGAATACATTTTGTTTCATGTGACGTCAATTATTTTTCCATTGTGGCGTCATTTTGAAAATTGCGTGTCTTCATTTGCCATGGATTTAACGCGTGAACATTTTCGTGCAATGATTTACTACGATTTTCGGCGTGGGCTAAATCAACAACAGTGCTTTATTCAACTCACCGCAACTTTTGGAGATGAAGCACCATTAAAAACCACTGTTTATCACTGGTACAGTGAGTTTGATCGTGGGCGGTCTATGCTCACGGATGAAAATAAAGAAGGTCGCCCAAAAACAGCTGTTGTCCCACAAAATATAGATGCTGTGCGGGAACTAATAATGCGTGATCGTCATGTTACATATCGCGAGATAGAGGCGTCCTTAGGCATAAGTATGACGAGCATACATAAGATATTACACGAACATTTGGCTGTAAAAAAAATATGTTCGCGTTGGATTCCGCACAACTTGACAATCGATCAAAAACGGGCTCGTGTCGATTGGTGCAAAAAAATGATAAAAAAATACAACCGTGGTACGTCAAAAGCCGTTTATAATATCTACACAGGTGATGAATCTTGGATCTATGCATATGACCCCGAAACTAAACAACAGTCAACGGTGTGGGTGTTCCAAGATGAGCCGAAACCAACAAAAGTTACTCGTGCAAAAAGTACTTTGAAGCAAATGGTCGCCTGTTTTTTTGGAATTAATGGACATGTGGCTACAGTGCCATTAGAGAATCGTAAAACGGTTAATTCTGAATGGTATACGACCATTTGTTTACCAGAAGTCTTTGAAGAAATAAGAAAGGACAACCGACAACGCAGAATCATATTACATCACGACAATGCTAGCTGTCACACCTCAGCTGAAACAACTCAGTTTTTGGAGGGTCAAAAGATCGAATTGACTGGTCATCCGCCGTACAGCCCTGATTTGGCACCTAACGATTTCTTTTTATTTCCATACGCGAAGAACAAATTACGTGGTCAACGTTTTTCGAGCCGCGAAGAGGCTGTTGATGCGTTCAAAATGCACGTTTTGGAGATACCTCAATCAGAATGGAAAAAGTGCTATGAAAATTGGTTCCAGCGTATGCAAAAGTGTGTCGATCATCACGGCGAATATTTTGAAAAGCAATAAAACCATATTAAATGATATATGTTTGTTTCTTTTTTTAATTCCGGATACATAAATAGCAGCCCTCGTAATGCAAACAACGACCACTATAAATTAAAATCTGATAATTAAAAAAATACAATGTTATTATAACTTATTTACAAGTTTTTTATTGCATAGTCAAGAGCTTGTGCTCGTAGCTTTACACATTGGACTCTGTACTGTCACAGAATATATATTTATATAGTACAAGATACTGTTTTTACAATCGCTGTAGATGTAAGGCTCGTAGTACAAGTGAAAACCTTCATGTGCTGTCGACTTTACCTACAATTCATAGCTACTTTTCTCATTCGTAGAGAATGAGAAAAGTATGAATTGTAGATGATTGTAGTAGGTAAAGTCAACTTGCCCCCCCCTGCGCCATCGGCTGGCGACGCCCTTGGCCTAATATATTTTATAGCTAATATTAGGACATAAAAATACAAACCTAGATTTTAAACAATATGTTTATTTCCTCTATAAGGTTAATAACAAAACAATATCTACATTTCAAAATCATAATATGTATAATCATTCATGTGCCTCTGAAATCTAGGCCTGAACTGTGTCCACGAAAAACAAAATGCAATAGGTTCCATTTCACCCACACAACAAGACAAGCTAAACATTTATACCACCACATACAGGCCTAAGTGCATTGAAATGCTGAATACCTTAAAAAATTTTTACAACCTAGCATACCGTTAAAGCATTCAGGATGACATTATATTAATATTATTTATTTATTTATGATGTGAACATGTTGTATAGTATATTACATTATTTTTGGTAAGTTATCGTGGCATTGCAGGCATGGGGGGCATCTGACCCGTCATGGCAGTGTTAGTTCCAAGCAGCAC